>NC_142711.1:26794757-28044757 GCF_055471065.1 Atractosteus spatula | reverse complement strand
TCTGAATTGCCCGACAAGCAACAGTTCGAAAGAACCTGATTTAACTTTCAAACTCTTGCCATGGGCTTTAAAATCACAGGCATATTAACAAATAAAGCCAAAATGTATTAGTTGTTTCGTACTTTTGGGCCAATTAAGCCTTAACGTACATTCATTTAGCACTCCGTTTAACACAAAATTTCCAAGGAAAGAATACCACTCAAAAATTACTTTGACCATTCTTCCCACACCCTTTTGGTTTTGGCAGTGTTGTATTGTCTTTTCAGACTAATATTTTGATTCAGAGAAGCAAATCTTCCAGTCTAATGTGTGGAATATTGAGAAAATGGTCTTTGAGAAATATTTGAACCCTAACCCTAACTAGCAAAACCCGAAGCTAGGGTTAGGGTTTTATTCCCATACAATGTAGACAGTTTTTGATGGCATGGCTGTGTTTTAGGGCTGAAAGGATTCTTAGGAATATAGTTCTTTCAATGTTTTCTAAACATTTTTTTCTGACCTATATGGCTGTATACAGTGCTTTGCCCTAATAAGGAATGGTGTCTGAATTGCCCGACAAGCAACAGTTCGAAAGAACCTGATTTAACTTTCAAACTCTTGCCATGGGCTTTAAAATCACAGGCATATTAACAAATAAAGCCAAAATGTATTAGTTGTTTCGGACTTTTGGGCCAATTAAGCCTTAACGTACATTCATTTAGCACTCCGTTTAACACAAAATTTCCAAGGAAAGAATACCACTCAAAAATTACTTTGACCATTCTTCCCACACCCTTTTGGTTTTGGCAGTGTTGTATTGTCTTTTCAGACTAATATTTTGATTCAGAGAAGCAAATCTTCCAGTCTAATGAGTGGAATATTGAGAAAATGGTCTTTGAGAAATATTTGAACCCTAACCCTAACTAGCAAAACCCGAAGCTAGGGTTAGGGTTTTATTCCCGTACAATGTAGACAGTTTTTGATGGCATGGCTGTGTTTTAGGGCTGAAAGGATTCTTAGGAATATAGTTCTTTCAATGTTTTCTAAACATTTTTTTCTGACCTATATGGCTGTATACAGTGCTTTGCCCTAATAAGGAATGGTGTCTGAATTGCCCGACAAGCAACAGTTCGAAAGAACCTGATTTAACTTTCAAACTCTTGCCATGGGCTTTAAAATCACAGGCATATTAACAAATAAAGCCAAAATGTATTAGTTGGTTTGCACTTTTGAGCCAATTAAGCCTTAACGTACATTCATTTAGCACTCCGTTTAACACAAAATTTCCAAGGAAAGAATACCACTCAAAAATTACTTGGACCATTCCTCACACACCCTTTTGGTTTTGGCAGTGTTGTATTGTCTTTTCAGTCTAATATTTTGATTCAGAGAAGCAAATCTTCCAGTCTAATGAGTGGAATATTGAGAAAATGGTCTTTAAGAAATATTTGAACCTTAACCCTAACTAGCAAAACCCGAAGCTAGGGTTAGGGTTTTATTCCCATACAATGTAGACAGTTTTTGATGGCATGGCTGTGTTTTAGGGCTGAAAGGATTCTTAGGAATACAGTTCTTTCAATGTTTTCTAAACATTTTTTTCTGACCTATATGACTGTATACAATGCTTTGCGCCAAAAAGGAACGGTGTCTGAATTGCCCGACAAGCAACAGTTCGAAAGAACCTGATTTAACTTTCAAACTCTTGCCATGGGCTTTAAAATCACAGGCATATTAACAAATAAAGCCAAAATGTATTAGTTGTTTCGGACTTTTGGGCCAATTAAGCCTTAACGTACATTCATTTAGCACTCCGTTTAACACAAAATTTCCAAGGAAAGAATACCACTCAAAAATTACTTTGACCATTCTTCCCACACCCTTTTGGTTTTGGCAGTGTTGTATTGTCTTTTCAGACTAATATTTTGATTCAGAGAAGCAAATCTTCCAGTCTAATGAGTGGAATATTGAGAAAATGGTCTTTGAGAAATATTTGAACCCTAACCCTAACTAGCAAAACCCGAAGCTAGGGTTAGGGTTTTATTCCCATACAATGTAGACAGTTTTTGATGGCATGGCTGTGTTTTAGGGCTGAAAGGATTCTTAGGAATATAGTTCTTTCAATGTTTTCTAAACATTTTTTTCTGACCTATATGGCTGTATACAGTGCTTTGCCCTAATAAGGAATGGTGTCTGAATTGCGCGACAAGCAACAGCTCAATAGAACCTGATTTAACTTTCAAACTCTTGCCATGGGCTTTAAAATCACAGGCATATTAACAAATAAAGCCAAAATGTATTAGTTGGTTTGCACTTTTGGGCCAATTAAGCCTTAACGTACATTCATTTATCACTCCGTTTAACACAAAATTTCCAAGGAAAGAATACCTCTCAAAAATTACTTTGACCATTCCTCACACACTCTTTTGGTTTTGGCAGTGTTGTATTGTCTTTTCAGACAAATATGTTGATTCAGAGAAGCAAATCTTCCAGTCTAATGAGTGGAATATTGAGAAAATGGTCTTTGAGAAATATTTGAACCCTAACCCTAACTAGCAAAACCCGAAGCTAGGGTTAGGGTTTTATTCCCATACAATGTAGACAGTTTTTGATGGCATGGCTGTGTTTTAGGGCTGAAAGGATTCTTAGGAATACAGTTCTTTCAATGTTTTCTAAACATTTTTTTCTGACCTATATGACTGTATACAATGCTTTGCGCCAAAAAGGAACGGTGTCTGAATTGCCCGACAAGCAACAGTTCGAAAGAACCTGATTTAACTTTCAAACTCTTGCCATGGGCTTTAAAATCACAGGCATATTAACAAATAAAGCCAAAATGTATTAGTTGTTTCGGACTTTTGGGCCAATTAAGCCTTAACGTACATTCATTTAGCACTCCGTTTAACACAAAATTTCCAAGGAAAGAATACCACTCAAAAATTACTTTGACCATTCTTCCCACACCCTTTTGGTTTTGGCAGTGTTGTATTGTCTTTTCAGACTAATATTTTGATTCAGAGAAGCAAATCTTCCAGTCTAATGAGTGGAATATTGAGAAAATGGTCTTTGAGAAATATTTGAACCCTAACCCTAACTAGCAAAACCCGAAGCTAGGGTTAGGGTTTTATTCCCATACAATGTAGACAGTTTTTGATGGCATGGCTGTGTTTTAGGGCTGAAAGGATTCTTAGGAATATAGTTCTTTCAATGTTTTCTAAACATTTTTTTCTGACCTATATGGCTGTATACAGTGCTTTGCCCTAATAAGGAATGGTGTCTGAATTGCCCGACAAGCAACAGTTCGAAAGAACCTGATTTAACTTTCAAACTCTTGCCATGGGCTTTAAAATCACAGGCATATTAACAAATAAAGCCAAAATGTATTAGTTGTTTCGGACTTTTGGGCCAATTAAGCCTTAACGTACATTCATTTAGCACTCCGTTTAACACAAAATTTCCAAGGAAAGAATACCACTCAAAAATTACTTTGACCATTCTTCCCACACCCTTTTGGTTTTGGCAGTGTTGTATTGTCTTTTCAGACTAATATTTTGATTCAGAGAAGCAAATCTTCCAGTCTAATGAGTGGAATATTGAGAAAATGGTCTTTGAGAAATATTTGAACCCTAACCCTAACTAGCAAAACCCGAAGCTAGGGTTAGGGTTTTATTCCCATACAATGTAGACAGTTTTTGATGGCATGGCTGTGTTTTAGGGCTGAAAGGATTCTTAGGAATATAGTTCTTTCAATGTTTTCTAAACATTTTTTTCTGACCTATATGGCTGTATACAGTGCTTTGCCCTAATAAGGAATGGTGTCTGAATTGCGCGACAAGCAACAGCTCAAAAGAACCTGATTTAACTTTCAAACTCTTGCCATGGGCTTTAAAATCACAGGCATATTAACAAATAAAGCCAAAATGTATTAGTTGGTTTGCACTTTTGGGCCAATTAAGCCTTAACGTACATTCATTTATCACTCCGTTTAACACAAAATTTCCAAGGAAAGAATACCTCTCAAAAATTACTTTGACCATTCCTCACACACTCTTTTGGTTTTGGCAGTGTTGTATTGTCTTTTCAGACAAATATGTTGATTCAGAGAAGCAAATCTTCCAGTCTAATGAGTGGAATATTGAGAAAATGGTCTTTGAGAAATATTTGAACCCTAACCCTAACTAGCAAAACCCGAAGCTAGGGTTAGGGTTTTATTCCCATACAATGTAGACAGTTTTTGATGGCATGGCTGTGTTTTAGGGCTGAAAGGATTCTTAGGAATACAGTTCTTTCAATGTTTTCTAAACATTTTTTTCTGACCTATATGACTGTATACAATGCTTTGCGCCAAAAAGGAACGGTGTCTGAATTGCCCGACAAGCAACAGTTCGAAAGAACCTGATTTAACTTTCAAACTCTTGCCATGGGCTTTAAAATCACAGGCATATTAACAAATAAAGCCAAAATGTATTAGTTGTTTCGGACTTTTGGGCCAATTAAGCCTTAACGTACATTCATTTAGCACTCCGTTTAACACAAAATTTCCAAGGAAAGAATACCTCTCAAAAATTACTTTGACCATTCTTCCCACAACCTTTTGGTTTTGGCAGTGTTGAATTGTCTTTTCAGACTAATAATTTGATTCAGAGAAGCAAATCTTCCAGTCTAATGAGTGGAATATTGAGAAAATGGTCTTTGAGAAATATTTGAACCCTAACCCTAACTAGCAAAACCCGAAGCTAGTGTTAGGGTTTTATTCCCATACAATGTAGACAGTTTTTGATGGCATGGCTGTGTTTTAGGGCTGAAAGGATTCTTAGGAATACAGTTCTTTCAATGTTTTCTAAACATTTTTTTCTGACCTATATGACTGTATACAATGCTTTGCGCCAAAAAGGAACGGTGTCTGAATTGCCCGACAAGCAACAGTTCGAAAGAACCTGATTTAACTTTCAAACTCTTGCCATGGGCTTTAAAATCACAGGCATATTAACAAATAAAGCCAAAATGTATTAGTTGTTTCGGACTTTTGGGCCAATTAAGCCTTAACGTACATTCATTTAGCACTCCGTTTAACACAAAATTTCCAAGGAAAGAATACCACTCAAAAATTACTTGGACCAGTCCTCACACACCCTTTTGGTTTTGGCAGTGTTGTATTGTCTTTTCAGTCTAATATTTTGATTCAGAGAAGCAAATCTTCCAGTCTAATGAGTGGAATATTGAGAAAATGGTCTTTGAGAAACATTTGAACCCTAACCCTAACTAGCAAAACCCGAAGCTAGGGTTAGGGTTTTATTCCCATACAATGTAGACAGTTTTTGATGGCATGGCTGTGTTTTAGGGCTGAAAGGATTCTTAGGAATATAGTTCTTTCAATGTTTTCTAAACATTTTTTTCTGACCTATATGGCTGTATACAGTGCTTTGCCCTAATAAGGAATGGTGTCTGAATTGCCCGACAAGCAACAGTTCGAAAGAACCTGATTTAACTTTCAAACTCTTGCCATGGGCTTTAAAATCACAGGCATATTAACAAATAAAGCCAAAATGTATTAGTTGTTTCGGAGTTTTGGGCCAATTAAGCCTTAACGTACATTCATTTAGCACTCCGTTTAACACAAAATTTCCAAGGAAAGAATACCTCTCAAAAATTACTTTGACCATTCTTCCCACACCCTTTTGGTTTTGGCAGTGTTGAATTGTCTTTTCAGACTAATATTTTTATTCAGAGAAGCAAATCTTCCAGTCTAATGAGTGGAATATTGAGAAAATGGTCTTTGAGAAATATTTGAACCCTAACCCTAACTAGCAAAACCCGAAGCTAGTGTTAGGGTTTTATTCCCATACAATGTAGACAGTTTTTGATGGCATGGCTGTGTTTTAGGGCTGAAAGGATTCTTAGGAATACAGTTCTTTCAATGTTTTCTAAACATTTTTTTCTGACCTATATGACTGTATACAATGCTTTGCGCCAAAAAGGAACGGTGTCTGAATTGCCCGACAAGCAACAGTTCGAAAGAACCTGATTTAACATTCAAACTCTTGCCATGGGCTTTAAAATCACAGGCATATTAACAAATAAAGCCAAAATGTATTAGTTGTTTCGGACTTTTGGGCCAATTAAGCCTTAACGTACATTCATTTAGCACTCCGTTTAACACAAAATTTCCAAGGAAAGAATACCACTCAAAAATTACTTGGACCAGTCCTCACACACCCTTTTGGTTTTGGCAGTGTTGTATTGTCTTTTCAGTCTAATATTTTGATTCAGAGAAGCAAATCTTCCAGTCTAATGAGTGGAATATTGAGAAAATGGTCTTTGAGAAATATTTGAACCCTAACCCTAACTAGCAAAACCTGAAGCTAGGGTTAGGGTTTTATTCCCATATAATGTAGACAGTTTTTGATGGCATGGCTGTGTTTTAGGGCTGAAAGGATTCTTAGGAATATAGTTCTTTCAATGTTTTCTAAACATTTTTTTCTGACCTATATGACTGTATACAATGCTTTGCGCCAAAAAGGAACGGTGTCTGAATTGCCCGACAAGCAACAGTTCGAAAGAACCTGATTTAACTGTCAAACTCTTGCCATGGGCTTTAAAATCACAGGCATATTAACAAATAAAGCCAAAATGTATTAGTTGGTTTGCACTTTTGAGCCAATTAAGCCTTAACGTACATTCATTTAGCACTCCGTTTAACACAAAATTTCCAAGGAAAGAATACCACTCAAAAATTACTTGGACCATTCCTCACACACCCTTTTGGTTTTGGCAGTGTTGTATTGTCTTTTCAGTCTAATATTTTGATTCAGAGAAGCAAATCTTCCAGTCTAATGAGTGGAATATTGAGAAAATGGTCTTTGAGAAATATTTGAACCCTAACCCTAACTAGCAAAACCCGAAGCTAGGGTTAGGGTTTTATTCCCATACAATGTAGACAGTTTTTGATGGCATGGCTGTGTTTTAGGGCTGAAAGGATTCTTAGGAATACAGTTCTTTCAATGTTTTCTAAACATTTTTTTCTGACCTATATGACTGTATACAATGCTTTGCGCCAATAAGGAATGGTGTCTGAATTGCCCGACAAGCAACAGTTCGAAAGAACCTGATTTAACTTTCAAACTCTTGCCATGGGCTTTAAAATCACAGGCATATTAACAAATAAAGCCAAAATGTATTAGTTGTTTCGGACTTTTGGGCCAATTAAGCCTTAACGTACATTCATTTAGCACTCCGTTTAACACAAAATTTCCAAGGACAGAATACCACTCAACAATTACTTTGACCATTCTTCCCACACCCTTTTGGTTTTGGCAGTGTTGTATTGTCTTTTCAGACTAATATTTTGATTCAGAGAAGCAAATCTTCCAGTCTAATGAGTGGAATATTTAGAAAATGGTCTTTGAGAAATATTTGAACCCTAATCCTAACTAGCAAAACCCGAAGCTAGGGTTAGGGTTTTATTCCCATACAATGTAGACAGTTTTTGATGGCATGGCTGTGTATTAGGGCTGAAAGGATTCTTAGGAATATAGTTCTTTCAATGTTTTCTAAACATTTTTTTCTGACCTATATGGCTGTATTCAGTGCTTTGCCCTAATAAGGAATGGTGTCTGAATTGCCCGACAAGCAACAGTTCGAAAGAACCTGATTTAACTTTCAAACTCTTGCCATCTGCTTTAAAATCACAGGCATATTAACAAATAAAGCCAAAATGTATTAGTTGGATTGCACTTTTGAGCCAATTAAGCCTTAACGTACATTCATTTAGCACTCCGTTTAACACAAAATTTCCAAGGAAAGAAAACCTCTCAAAAATTACTTTGACCATTCTTCCCACACCCTTTTGGTTTTGGCAGTGTTGTATTGTCTTTTCAGACTAATATTTTGATTCAGAGAAGCAATTCTTCCAGTCTAATGAGTGGAATATTGAGAAAATGGTCTTTGAGAAATATTTGAACCCTAACCCTAACTAGCAAAACCCGAAGCTAGGGTTAGGGTTTTATTCCCATACAATGTAGACAGTTTTTGATGGCATGGCTGTGTTTTAGGGCTGAAAGGATTCTTAGGAATACAGTTCTTTCAATGTTTTCTAAACATTTTTTTCTGACCTATATGACTGTATACAATGCTTTGCGCCAAAAAGGAACGGTGTCTGAATTGCCCGACAAGCAACAGTTCGAAAGAACCTGATTTAACTTTCAAACTCTTGCCATGGGCTTTAAAATCACAGGCATATTAACAAATAAAGCCAAAATGTATTAGTTGTTTCGGACTTTTTGGCCAATTAAGCCTTAACGTACATTCATTTAGCACTCCGTTTAACACAAAATTTCCAAGGAAAGAATACCACTCAAAAATTACTTTGACCATTCTTCCCACACCCTTTTGGTTTTGGCAGTGTTGTATTGTCTTTTCAGACTAATATTTTGATTCAGAGAAGCAAATCTTCCAGTCTAATGAGTGGAATATTGAGAAAATGGTCTTTGAGAAATATTTGAACCCTAACCCTAACTAGCAAAACCCGAAGCTAGGGTTAGGGTTTTATTCCCATACAATGTAGACAGTTTTTGATGGCATGGCTGTGTTTTAGGGCTGAAAGGATTCTTAGGAATATAGTTCTTTCAATGTTTTCTAAACATTTTTTTCTGACCTATATGGCTGTATACAGTGCTTTGCCCTAATAAGGAATGGTGTCTGAATTGCCCGACAAGCAACAGTTCGAAAGAACCTGATTTAACTTTCAAACTCTTGCCATGGGCTTTAAAATCACAGGCATATTAACAAATAAAGCCAAAATGTATTAGTTGTTTCGGACTTTTGGGCCAATTAAGCCTTAACGTACATTCATTTAGCACTCCGTTTAACACAAAATTTCCAAGGAAAGAATACCACTCAAAAATTACTTTGACCATTCTTCCCACACCCTTTTGGTTTTGGCAGTGTTGTATTGTCTTTTCAGACTAATATTTTGATTCAGAGAAGCAAATCTTCCAGTCTAATGAGTGGAATATTGAGAAAATGGTCTTTGAGAAATATTTGAACCCTAACCCTAACTAGCAAAACCCGAAGCTAGGGTTAGGGTTTTATTCCCATACAATGTAGACAGTTTTTGATGGCATGGCTGTGTTTTAGGGCTGAAAGGATTCTTAGGAATATAGTTCTTTCAATGTTTTCTAAACATTTTTTTCTGACCTATATGGCTGTATACAGTGCTTTGCCCTAATAAGGAATGGTGTCTGAATTGCGCGACAAGCAACAGCTCAAAAGAACCTGATTTAACTTTCAAACTCTTGCCATGGGCTTTAAAATCACAGGCATATTAACAAATAAAGCCAAAATGTATTAGTTGGTTTGCACTTTTGGGCCAATTAAGCCTTAACGTACATTCATTTATCACTCCGTTTAACACAAAATTTCCAAGGAAAGAATACCTCTCAAAAATTACTTTGACCATTCCTCACACACTCTTTTGGTTTTGGCAGTGTTGTATTGTCTTTTCAGACAAATATGTTGATTCAGAGAAGCAAATCTTCCAGTCTAATGAGTGGAATATTGAGAAAATGGTCTTTGAGAAATATTTGAACCCTAACCCTAACTAGCAAAACCCGAAGCTAGGGTTAGGGTTTTATTCCCATACAATGTAGACAGTTTTTGATGGCATGGCTGTGTTTTAGGGCTGAAAGGATTCTTAGGAATACAGTTCTTTCAATGTTTTCTAAACATTTTTTTCTGACCTATATGACTGTATACAATGCTTTGCGCCAAAAAGGAACGGTGTCTGAATTGCCCGACAAGCAACAGTTCGAAAGAACCTGATTTAACTTTCAAACTCTTGCCATGGGCTTTAAAATCACAGGCATATTAACAAATAAAGCCAAAATGTATTAGTTGTTTCGGACTTTTGGGCCAATTAAGCCTTAACGTACATTCATTTAGCACTCCGTTTAACACAAAATTTCCAAGGAAAGAATACCTCTCAAAAATTACTTTGACCATTCTTCCCACAACCTTTTGGTTTTGGCAGTGTTGAATTGTCTTTTCAGACTAATAATTTGATTCAGAGAAGCAAATCTTCCAGTCTAATGAGTGGAATATTGAGAAAATGGTCTTTGAGAAATATTTGAACCCTAACCCTAACTAGCAAAACCCGAAGCTAGTGTTAGGGTTTTATTCCCATACAATGTAGACAGTTTTTGATGGCATGGCTGTGTTTTAGGGCTGAAAGGATTCTTAGGAATACAGTTCTTTCAATGTTTTCTAAACATTTTTTTCTGACCTATATGACTGTATACAATGCTTTGCGCCAAAAAGGAACGGTGTCTGAATTGCCCGACAAGCAACAGTTCGAAAGAACCTGATTTAACTTTCAAACTCTTGCCATGGGCTTTAAAATCACAGGCATATTAACAAATAAAGCCAAAATGTATTAGTTGTTTCGGACTTTTGGGCCAATTAAGCCTTAACGTACATTCATTTAGCACTCCGTTTAACACAAAATTTCCAAGGAAAGAATACCACTCAAAAATTACTTGGACCAGTCCTCACACACCCTTTTGGTTTTGGCAGTGTTGTATTGTCTTTTCAGTCTAATATTTTGATTCAGAGAAGCAAATCTTCCAGTCTAATGAGTGGAATATTGAGAAAATGGTCTTTGAGAAACATTTGAACCCTAACCCTAACTAGCAAAACCCGAAGCTAGGGTTAGGGTTTTATTCCCATACAATGTAGACAGTTTTTGATGGCATGGCTGTGTTTTAGGGCTGAAAGGATTCTTAGGAATATAGTTCTTTCAATGTTTTCTAAACATTTTTTTCTGACCTATATGGCTGTATACAGTGCTTTGCCCTAATAAGGAATGGTGTCTGAATTGCCCGACAAGCAACAGTTCGAAAGAACCTGATTTAACTTTCAAACTCTTGCCATGGGCTTTAAAATCACAGGCATATTAACAAATAAAGCCAAAATGTATTAGTTGTTTCGGAGTTTTGGGCCAATTAAGCCTTAACGTACATTCATTTAGCACTCCGTTTAACACAAAATTTCCAAGGAAAGAATACCTCTCAAAAATTACTTTGACCATTCTTCCCACACCCTTTTGGTTTTGGCAGTGTTGAATTGTCTTTTCAGACTAATATTTTTATTCAGAGAAGCAAATCTTCCAGTCTAATGAGTGGAATATTGAGAAAATGGTCTTTGAGAAATATTTGAACCCTAACCCTAACTAGCAAAACCCGAAGCTAGTGTTAGGGTTTTATTCCCATACAATGTAGACAGTTTTTGATGGCATGGCTGTGTTTTAGGGCTGAAAGGATTCTTAGGAATACAGTTCTTTCAATGTTTTCTAAACATTTTTTTCTGACCTATATGACTGTATACAATGCTTTGCGCCAAAAAGGAACGGTGTCTGAATTGCCCGACAAGCAACAGTTCGAAAGAACCTGATTTAACATTCAAACTCTTGCCATGGGCTTTAAAATCACAGGCATATTAACAAATAAAGCCAAAATGTATTAGTTGTTTCGGACTTTTGGGCCAATTAAGCCTTAACGTACATTCATTTAGCACTCCGTTTAACACAAAATTTCCAAGGAAAGAATACCACTCAAAAATTACTTGGACCAGTCCTCACACACCCTTTTGGTTTTGGCAGTGTTGTATTGTCTTTTCAGTCTAATATTTTGATTCAGAGAAGCAAATCTTCCAGTCTAATGAGTGGAATATTGAGAAAATGGTCTTTGAGAAATATTTGAACCCTAACCCTAACTAGCAAAACCTGAAGCTAGGGTTAGGGTTTTATTCCCATATAATGTAGACAGTTTTTGATGGCATGGCTGTGTTTTAGGGCTGAAAGGATTCTTAGGAATATAGTTCTTTCAATGTTTTCTAAACATTTTTTTCTGACCTATATGACTGTATACAATGCTTTGCGCCAAAAAGGAACGGTGTCTGAATTGCCCGACAAGCAACAGTTCGAAAGAACCTGATTTAACTGTCAAACTCTTGCCATGGGCTTTAAAATCACAGGCATATTAACAAATAAAGCCAAAATGTATTAGTTGGTTTGCACTTTTGAGCCAATTAAGCCTTAACGTACATTCATTTAGCACTCCGTTTAACACAAAATTTCCAAGGAAAGAATACCACTCAAAAATTACTTGGACCATTCCTCACACACCCTTTTGGTTTTGGCAGTGTTGTATTGTCTTTTCAGTCTAATATTTTGATTCAGAGAAGCAAATCTTCCAGTCTAATGAGTGGAATATTGAGAAAATGGTCTTTGAGAAATATTTGAACCCTAACCCTAATTACCAAAACCCGAAGCTAGGGTTAGGGTTTTATTCCCATACAATGTAGACAGTTTTTGATGGCATGGCTGTGTTTTAGGGCTGAAAGGATTCTTAGGAATACAGTTCTTTCAATGTTTTCTAAACATTTTTTTCTGACCTATATGACTGTATACAATGCTTTGCGCCAATAAGGAATGGTGTCTGAATTGCCCGACAAGCAACAGTTCGAAAGAACCTGATTTAACTTTCAAACTCTTGCCATGGGCTTTAAAATCACAGGCATATTAACAAATAAAGCCAAAATGTATTAGTTGTTTCGGACTTTTGGGCCAATTAAGCCTTAACGTACATTCATTTAGCACTCCGTTTAACACAAAATTTCCAAGGACAGAATACCACTCAACAATTACTTTGACCATTCTTCCCACACCCTTTTGGTTTTGGCAGTGTTGTATTGTCTTTTCAGACTAATATTTTGATTCAGAGAAGCAAATCTTCCAGTCTAATGAGTGGAATATTTAGAAAATGGTCTTTGAGAAATATTTGAACCCTAATCCTAACTAGCAAAACCCGAAGCTAGGGTTAGGGTTTTATTCCCATACAATGTAGACAGTTTTTGATGGCATGGCTGTGTATTAGGGCTGAAAGGATTCTTAGGAATATAGTTCTTTCAATGTTTTCTAAACATTTTTTTCTGACCTATATGGCTGTATTCAGTGCTTTGCCCTAATAAGGAATGGTGTCTGAATTGCCCGACAAGCAACAGTTCGAAAGAACCTGATTTAACTTTCAAACTCTTGCCATCTGCTTTAAAATCACAGGCATATTAACAAATAAAGCCAAAATGTATTAGTTGGATTGCACTTTTGAGCCAATTAAGCCTTAACGTACATTCATTTAGCACTCCGTTTAACACAAAATTTCCAAGGAAAGAAAACCTCTCAAAAATTACTTTGACCATTCTTCCCACACCCTTTTGGTTTTGGCAGTGTTGTATTGTCTTTTCAGACTAATATTTTGATTCAGAGAAGCAATTCTTCCAGTCTAATGAGTGGAATATTGAGAAAATGGTCTTTGAGAAATATTTGAACCCTAACCCTAACTAGCAAAACCCGAAGCTAGGGTTAGGGTTTTATTCCCATACAATGTAGACAGTTTTTGATGGCATGGCTGTGTTTTAGGGCTGAAAGGATTCTTAGGAATACAGTTCTTTCAATGTTTTCTAAACATTTTTTTCTGACCTATATGACTGTATACAATGCTTTGCGCCAAAAAGGAACGGTGTCTGAATTGCCCGACAAGCAACAGTTCGAAAGAACCTGATTTAACTTTCAAACTCTTGCCATGGGCTTTAAAATCACAGGCATATTAACAAATAAAGCCAAAATGTATTAGTTGTTTCGGACTTTTGGGCCAATTAAGCCTTAACGTACATTCATTTAGCACTCCGTTTAACACAAAATTTCCAAGGAAAGAATACCACTCAAAAATTACTTTGACCATTCTTCCCACACCCTTTTGGTTTTGGCAGTGTTGTATTGTCTTTTCAGACTAATATTTTGATTCAGAGAAGCAAATCTTCCAGTCTAATGAGTGGAATATTGAGAAAATGGTCTTTGAGAAATATTTGAACCCTAACCCTAACTAGCAAAACCCGAAGCTAGGGTTAGGGTTTTATTCCCATACAATGTAGACAGTTTTTGATGGCATGGCTGTGTTTTAGGGCTGAAAGGATTCTTAGGAATATAGTTCTTTCAATGTTTTCTAAACATTTTTTTCTGACCTATATGGCTGTATACAGTGCTTTGCCCTAATAAGGAATGGTGTCTGAATTGCCCGACAAGCAACAGTTCGAAAGAACCTGATTTAACTTTCAAACTCTTGCCATGGGCTTTAAAATCACAGGCATATTAACAAATAAAGCCAAAATGTATTAGTTGTTTCGGACTTTTGGGCCAATTAAGCCTTAACGTACATTCATTTAGCACTCCGTTTAACACAAAATTTCCAAGGAAAGAATACCACTCAAAAATTACTTTGACCATTCTTCCCACACCCTTTTGGTTTTGGCAGTGTTGTATTGTCTTTTCAGACTAATATTTTGATTCAGAGAAGCAAATCTTCCAGTCTAATGAGTGGAATATTGAGAAAATGGTCTTTGAGAAATATTTGAACCCTAACCCTAACTAGCAAAACCCGAAGCTAGGGTTAGGGTTTTATTCCCATACAATGTAGACAGTTTTTGATGGCATGGCTGTGTTTTAGGGCTGAAAGGATTCTTAGGAATATAGTTCTTTCAATGTTTTCTAAACATTTTTTTCTGACCTATATGGCTGTATACAGTGCTTTGCCCTAATAAGGAATGGTGTCTGAATTGCGCGACAAGCAACAGCTCAAAAGAACCTGATTTAACTTTCAAACTCTTGCCATGGGCTTTAAAATCACAGGCATATTAACAAATAAAGCCAAAATGTATTAGTTGGTTTGCACTTTTGGGCCAATTAAGCCTTAACGTACATTCATTTATCACTCCGTTTAACACAAAATTTCCAAGGAAAGAATACCTCTCAAAAATTACTTTGACCATTCCTCACACACTCTTTTGGTTTTGGCAGTGTTGTATTGTCTTTTCAGACAAATATGTTGATTCAGAGAAGCAAATCTTCCAGTCTAATGAGTGGAATATTGAGAAAATGGTCTTTGAGAAATATTTGAACCCTAACCCTAACTAGCAAAACCCGAAGCTAGGGTTAGGGTTTTATTCCCATACAATGTAGACAGTTTTTGATGGCATGGCTGTGTTTTAGGGCTGAAAGGATTCTTAGGAATACAGTTCTTTCAATGTTTTCTAAACATTTTTTTCTGACCTATATGACTGTATACAATGCTTTGCGCCAAAAAGGAACGGTGTCTGAATTGCCCGACAAGCAACAGTTCGAAAGAACCTGATTTAACTTTCAAACTCTTGCCATGGGCTTTAAAATCACAGGCATATTAACAAATAAAGCCAAAATGTATTAGTTGTTTCGGACTTTTGGGCCAATTAAGCCTTAACGTACATTCATTTAGCACTCCGTTTAACACAAAATTTCCAAGGAAAGAATACCTCTCAAAAATTACTTTGACCATTCTTCCCACAACCTTTTGGTTTTGGCAGTGTTGAATTGTCTTTTCAGACTAATAATTTGATTCAGAGAAGCAAATCTTCCAGTCTAATGAGTGGAATATTGAGAAAATGGTCTTTGAGAAATATTTGAACCCTAACCCTAACTAGCAAAACCCGAAGCTAGTGTTAGGGTTTTATTCCCATACAATGTAGACAGTTTTTGATGGCATGGCTGTGTTTTAGGGCTGAAAGGATTCTTAGGAATACAGTTCTTTCAATGTTTTCTAAACATTTTTTTCTGACCTATATGACTGTATACAATGCTTTGCGCCAAAAAGGAACGGTGTCTGAATTGCCCGACAAGCAACAGTTCGAAAGAACCTGATTTAACTTTCAAACTCTTGCCATGGGCTTTAAAATCACAGGCATATTAACAAATAAAGCCAAAATGTATTAGTTGTTTCGGACTTTTGGGCCAATTAAGCCTTAACGTACATTCATTTAGCACTCCGTTTAACACAAAATTTCCAAGGAAAGAATACCACTCAAAAATTACTTGGACCAGTCCTCACACACCCTTTTGGTTTTGGCAGTGTTGTATTGTCTTTTCAGTCTAATATTTTGATTCAGAGAAGCAAATCTTCCAGTCTAATGAGTGGAATATTGAGAAAATGGTCTTTGAGAAACATTTGAACCCTAACCCTAACTAGCAAAACCCGAAGCTAGGGTTAGGGTTTTATTCCCATACAATGTAGACAGTTTTTGATGGCATGGCTGTGTTTTAGGGCTGAAAGGATTCTTAGGAATATAGTTCTTTCAATGTTTTCTAAACATTTTTTTCTGACCTATATGGCTGTATACAGTGCTTTGCCCTAATAAGGAATGGTGTCTGAATTGCCCGACAAGCAACAGTTCGAAAGAACCTGATTTAACTTTCAAACTCTTGCCATGGGCTTTAAAATCACAGGCATATTAACAAATAAAGCCAAAATGTATTAGTTGTTTCGGAGTTTTGGGCCAATTAAGCCTTAACGTACATTCATTTAGCACTCCGTTTAACACAAAATTTCCAAGGAAAGAATACCTCTCAAAAATTACTTTGACCATTCTTCCCACACCCTTTTGGTTTTGGCAGTGTTGAATTGTCTTTTCAGACTAATATTTTTATTCAGAGAAGCAAATCTTCCAGTCTAATGAGTGGAATATTGAGAAAATGGTCTTTGAGAAATATTTGAACCCTAACCCTAACTAGCAAAACCCGAAGCTAGTGTTAGGGTTTTATTCCCATACAATGTAGACAGTTTTTGATGGCATGGCTGTGTTTTAGGGCTGAAAGGATTCTTAGGAATACAGTTCTTTCAATGTTTTCTAAACATTTTTTTCTGACCTATATGACTGTATACAATGCTTTGCGCCAAAAAGGAACGGTGTCTGAATTGCCCGACAAGCAACAGTTCGAAAGAACCTGATTTAACATTCAAACTCTTGCCATGGGCTTTAAAATCACAGGCATATTAACAAATAAAGCCAAAATGTATTAGTTGTTTCGGACTTTTGGGCCAATTAAGCCTTAACGTACATTCATTTAGCACTCCGTTTAACACAAAATTTCCAAGGAAAGAATACCACTCAAAAATTACTTGGACCAGTCCTCACACACCCTTTTGGTTTTGGCAGTGTTGTATTGTCTTTTCAGTCTAATATTTTGATTCAGAGAAGCAAATCTTCCAGTCTAATGAGTGGAATATTGAGAAAATGGTCTTTGAGAAATATTTGAACCCTAACCCTAACTAGCAAAACCTGAAGCTAGGGTTAGGGTTTTATTCCCATATAATGTAGACAGTTTTTGATGGCATGGCTGTGTTTTAGGGCTGAAAGGATTCTTAGGAATATAGTTCTTTCAATGTTTTCTAAACATTTTTTTCTGACCTATATGACTGTATACAATGCTTTGCGCCAAAAAGGAACGGTGTCTGAATTGCCCGACAAGCAACAGTTCGAAAGAACCTGATTTAACTGTCAAACTCTTGCCATGGGCTTTAAAATCACAGGCATATTAACAAATAAAGCCAAAATGTATTAGTTGGTTTGCACTTTTGAGCCAATTAAGCCTTAACGTACATTCATTTAGCACTCCGTTTAACACAAAATTTCCAAGGAAAGAATACCACTCAAAAATTACTTGGACCATTCCTCACACACCCTTTTGGTTTTGGCAGTGTTGTATTGTCTTTTCAGTCTAATATTTTGATTCAGAGAAGCAAATCTTCCAGTCTAATGAGTGGAATATTGAGAAAATGGTCTTTGAGAAATATTTGAACCCTAACCCTAACTAGCAAAACCCGAAGCTAGGGTTAGGGTTTTATTCCCATACAATGTAGACAGTTTTTGATGGAATGGCTGTGTTTTAGGGCTGAAAGGATTCTTAGGAATATAGTTCTTTCAATGTTTTCTAAACATTTTTTTCTGACCTATATGACTGTATACAATGCTTTGCGCCAATAAGGAATGGTGTCTGAATTGCCCGACAAGCAACAGTTCGAAAGAACCTGATTTAACTTTCAAACTCTTGCCATGGGCTTTAAAATCACAGGCGTATTAACAAATAAAGCCAAAATGTATTAGTTGGATTGCACTTTTGAGCCAATTAAGCCTTAACGTACATTCATTTATCACTCCGTTTAACACAAAATTTCCAAGGAAAGAATACCTCTCAAAAATTACTTTGACCATTCTTCCCACACCCTTTTGGTTTTGGCAGTGTTGTATTGTCTTTTCAGACTAATATTTTGATTCAGAGAAGCAAATCTTCCAGTCTAATGAGTGGAATATTGAGAAAATGGTCTTTGAGAAATATTTGAACCCTAACCCTAACTAGCAAAACCCGAAGCTAGGGTTAGGGTTTTATTCCCATACAATGTAGACAGTTTTTGATGGCATGGCTGTGTTTTAGGGCTGAAAGGATTCTTAGGAATACAGTTCTTTCAATGTTTTCTAAACATTTTTTTCTGACCTATAAGACTGTATACAATGCTTTGCGCCAAAAAGGAACGGTGTCTGAATTGCCCGACAAGCAACAGTTCGAAAGAACCTGATTTAACTTTCAAACTCTTGCCATGGGCTTTAAAATCACAGGCATATTAACAAATAAAGCCAAAATGTATTAGTTGTTTCGGACTTTTGGGCCAATTAAGCCTTAACGTACATTCATTTAGCACTCCGTTTAACACAAAATTTCCAAGGACAGAATACCACTCAACAATTACTTTGACCATTCTTCCCACACCCTTTTGGTTTTGGCAGTGTTGTATTGTCTTTTCAGACTAATATTTTGATTCAGAGAAGCAAATCTTCCAGTCTAATGAGTGGAATATTTAGAAAATGGTCTTTGAGAAATATTTGAACCCTAATCCTAACTAGCAAAACCCGAAGCTAGGGTTAGGGTTTTATTCCCATACAATGTAGACAGTTTTTGATGGCATGGCTGTGTATTAGGGCTGAAAGGATTCTTAGGAATATAGTTCTTTCAATGTTTTCTAAACATTTTTTTCTGACCTATATGGCTGTATTCAGTGCTTTGCCCTAATAAGGAATGGTGTCTGAATTGCCCGACAAGCAACAGTTCGAAAGAACCTGATTTAACTTTCAAACTCTTGCCATCTGCTTTAAAATCACAGGCATATTAACAAATAAAGCCAAAATGTATTAGTTGGATTGCACTTTTGAGCCAATTAAGCCTTAACGTACATTCATTTAGCACTCCGTTTAACACAAAATTTCCAAGGAAAGAAAACCTCTCAAAAATTACTTTGACCATTCTTCCCACACCCTTTTGGTTTTGGCAGTGTTGTATTGTCTTTTCAGACTAATATTTTGATTCAGAGAAGCAATTCTTCCAGTCTAATGAGTGGAATATTGAGAAAATGGTCTTTGAGAAATATTTGAACCCTAACCCTAACTAGCAAAACCCGAAGCTAGGGTTAGGGTTTTATTCCCATACAATGTAGACAGTTTTTGATGGCATGGCTGTGTTTTAGGGCTGAAAGGATTCTTAGGAATACAGTTCTTTCAATGTTTTCTAAACATTTTTTTCTGACCTATATGACTGTATACAATGCTTTGCGCCAAAAAGGAACGGTGTCTGAATTGCCCGACAAGCAACAGTTCGAAAGAACCTGATTTAACTTTCAAACTCTTGCCATGGGCTTTAAAATCACAGGCATATTAACAAATAAAGCCAAAATGTATTAGTTGTTTCGGACTTTTGGGCCAATTAAGCCTTAACGTACATTCATTTAGCACTCCGTTTAACACAAAATTTCCAAGGAAAGAATACCACTCAAAAATTACTTTGACCATTCTTCCCACACCCTTTTGGTTTTGGCAGTGTTGTATTGTCTTTTCAGACTAATATTTTGATTCAGAGAAGCAAATCTTCCAGTCTAATGAGTGGAATATTGAGAAAATGGTCTTTGAGAAATATTTGAACCCTAACCCTAACTAGCAAAACCCGAAGCTAGGGTTAGGGTTTTATTCCCATACAATGTAGACAGTTTTTGATGGCATGGCTGTGTTTTAGGGCTGAAAGGATTCTTAGGAATATAGTTCTTTCACTGTTTTCCAAACATTTTTTTCTGACCTATATGGCTGTATACAGTGCTTTGCCCTAATAAGGAATGGTGTCTGAATTGCTTGACAAGCAACAGTTTGAAAGAACCTGATTTAACTTTCAAACTCTTGCCATGGGCTTTAAAATCACAGGCATATTAACAAATAAAGCCAAAATATATTAGTTGGTTTGCACTTTTGAGCCAATTAAGCCTTAACGTACATTCATTTATCACTCCGTTTAACACAAAATTTCCAAGGAAAGAATACCTCTCAAAAATTACTTTGACCATTCTTCCCACACCCTTTTGGTTTTGGCAGTGTTGTATTGTCTTTTCAGACTAATATTTTGATTCAGAGAAGCAAATCTTCCAGTCTAATGAGTGGAATATTGAGAAAATGGTCTTTGAGAAATATTTGAACCCTAACCCTAACTAGCAAAACCCGAAGCTAGGGTTAGGGTTTTATTCCCATACAATGTAGACAGTTTTTGATGGCATGGCTGTGTTTTAGGGCTGAAAGGATTCTTAGGAATATAGTTCTTTCAATGTTTTCTAAACATTTTTTTCTGACCTATATGGCTGTATTCAGTGCTTTGCCCTAATAAGGAATGGTGTCTGAATTGCCCGACAAGCAACAGTTCGAAAGAATCTGATTTAACTTTCAAACTCTTGCCATGGGCTTTAAAATCACAGGCATATTAACAAATAAAGCCAAAATGTATTAGTTGTTTCGGACTTTTGGGCCAATTAAGCCTTAACGTACATTCATTTAGCACTCCGTTTAACACAAAATTTCCAAGGAAAGAATACCTCTCAAAAATTACTTTGACCATTCTTCCCACACCCTTTTGGTTTTGGCAGTGTTGAATTGTCTTTTCAGACTAATATTTTGATTCAGAGAAGCAAATCTTCCAGTCTAATGAGTGGAATATTGAGAAAATGGTCTTTGAGAAATATTTGAACCCTAACCCTAACTAGCAAAACCCGAAGCTAGGGTTAGGGTTTTATTCCCATACAATGTAGACAGTTTTTGATGGCATGGCTGTGTTTTAGGGCTGAAAGGATTCTTAGGAATACAGTTCTTTCAATGTTTTCTAAACATTTTTTTCTGACCTATATGACTGTATACAATGCTTTGCGCCAAAAAGGAACGGTGTCTGAATTGCCCGACAAGCAACAGTTCGAAAGAACCTGATTTAACTTTCAAACTCTTGCCATGGGCTTTAAAATCACAGGCATATTAACAAATAAAGCCAAAATGTATTAGTTGGTTTGCACTTTTGGGCCAATTAAGCCTTAACGTACATTCATTTATCACTCCATTTAACACAAAATTTCCAAGGAAAGAATACCTCTCAAAAATTACTTTGACCATTCCTCACACACTCTTTTGGTTTTGGCAGTGTTGTATTGTCTTTTCAGACAAATATTTTGATTCAGAGAAGCAAATCTTCCAGTCTAATGAGTGGAATATTGAGAAAATGGTCTTTGAGAAATATTTGAACCCTAACCCTAACTAGCAAAACCCGAAGCTAGGGTTAGGGTTTTATTCCCATACAATGTAGACAGTTTTTGATGGCATGGCTGTGTTTTAGGGCTGAAAGGATTCTTAGGAATACAGTTCTTTCAATGTTTTCTAAACATTTTTTTCTGACCTATATGACTGTATACAATGCTTTGCGCCAAAAAGGAACGGTGTCTGAATTGCCCGACAAGCAACAGTTCGAAAGAACCTGATTTAACTTTCAAACTCTTGCCATGGGCTTTAAAATCACAGGCATATTAACAAATAAAGCCAAAATGTATTAGTTGTTTCGGACTTTTGGGCCAATTAAGCCTTAACGTACATTCATTTAGCACTCCGTTTAACACAAAATTTCCAAGGACAGAATACCACTCAAAAATTACTTTGACCATTCTTCCCACACCATTTTGGTTTTGGCAGTGTTGTATTGTCTTTTCAGACTAATATTTTGATTCAGAGAAGCAAATCTTCCAGTCTAATGAGTGGAATATTGAGAAAATGGTCTTTGAGAAATATTTGAACCCTAACCCTAATTACCAAAACCCGAAGCTAGGGTTAGGGTTTTATTCCCATACAATGTAGACAGTTTTTGATGGCATGGCTGTGTTTTAGGGCTGAAAGGATTCTTAGGAATATAGTTCTTTCAATGTTTTCTAAACATTTTTTTCTGACCTATATGGCTGTAAACAGTGCTTTGCCCCAAAAAGGAACGGTGTCTGAATTGCCCGACAAGCAACAGTTCGAAAGAACCTGATTTAACTTTCAAACTCTTGCCATGAGCTTTAAAATCACAGGCATATTAACAAATAAAGCCAAAATCTATTAGTTGGTTTGCACTTTTGAGCCAATTAAGCCTTAACGTACATTCATTTATCACTCCGTTTAACACAAAATTTCCAAGGAAAGAATACCTCTCAAAAATTACTTTGACCATTCTTCCCACACCTTTTTGGTTTTGGCAGTGTTGTATTGTCTTTTCAGACTAATATTTTGATTCAGAGAAGCAAATCTTCCAGTCTAATTAGTGGAATATTGAGAAAATGGTCTTTGAGAAATATTTGAACCCTAACCCTAACTAGCAAAACCCGAAGCTAGGGTTAGGGTTTTATTCCCATACAATGTAGACAGTTTTTGATGGAATGGCTGTGTTTTAGGGCTGAAAGGATTCTTAGGAATACAGTTCTTTCAATGTTTTCTAAACATTTTTTTCTGACCTATATGACTGTATACAATGCTTTGCGCCAATAAGGAATGGTGTCTGAATTGCCCGACAAGCAACAGTTTGAAAGAACCTGATTTAACTTTCAAACTCTTGCCATGGGCTTTAAAATCACAGGCATATTAACAAATAAAGCCAAAATGTATTAGTTGGTTTGCACTTTTGAGCCAATTAAGCCTTAACGTACATTCATTTATCACTCCGTTTAACACAAAATTTCCAAGGAAAGAATACCTCTCAAAAATTACTTTGACCATTCTTCCCACACCCTTTTGGTTTTGGCAGTGTTGTATTGTCTTTTCAGACTAATATTTTGATTCAGAGAAGCAAATCTTCCAGTCTAATGAGTGGAATATTGAGAAAATGGTCTTTGAGAAATATTTGAACCCTAACCCTAACTAGCAAAACCCGAAGCTAGGGTTAGGGTTTTATTCCCATACAATGTAGACAGTTTTTGATGGCATGGCTGTGTTTTAGGGCTGAAAGGATTCTTAGGAATATAGTTCTTTCAATGTTTTCTAAACATTTTTTTCTGACCTATATGGCTGTATTCAGTGCTTTGCCCTAATAAGGAATGGTGTCTGAATTGCCCGACAAGCAACAGTTCGAAAGAACCTGATTTCACTTTCAAACTCTTGCCATGGGCTTTAAAAATCACAGGCATATTATCAAATAAAGCCAAAATATATTAGTTGTTTCGGACTTTTGGGCCAATTAAGCCTTAACGTACATTCATTTAGCACTCCGTTTAACACAAAATTTCCAAGGACAGAATACCACTCAAAAATTACATTGACCATTCTTCCCACACCCTTTTGGTTTTGGCAGTGTTGTATTGTCTTTTCAGACTAATATTTTGATTCAGAGAAGCAAATCTTCCAGTCTAATGAGTGGAATATTGAGAAAATGGTCTTTGAGAAATATTTGAACCCTAACCCTAACTAGCAAAACCCGAAGCTAGGGTTAGGGTTTTATTCCCATACAATGTAGACAGTTTTTGATGGCATGGCTGTGTTTTAGGGCTGAAAGGATTCTTAGGAATACAGTTCTTTCAATGTTTTCTAAACATTTTTTTCTGACCTATAAGACTGTATACAATGCTTTGCGCCAAAAAGGAACGGTGTCTGAATTGCCCGACAAGCAACAGTTCGAAAGAACCTGATTTAACTTTCAAACTCTTGCCATGGGCTTTAAAATCACAGGCATATTAACAAATAAAGCCAAAATGTATTAGTTGTTTCGGACTTTTGGGCCAATTAAGCCTTAACGTACATTCATTTAGCACTCCGTTTAACACAAAATTTCCAAGGACAGAATACCACTCAACAATTACTTTGACAATTCTTCCCACACCCTTTTGGTTTTGGCAGTGTTGTATTGTCTTTTCAGTCTAATATTTTGATTCAGAGAAGCAAATCTTCCAGTCTAATGAGTGGAATATTGAGAAAATGGTCTTTGAGAAATATTTGAACCCTAACCCTAACTAGCAAAACCTGAAGCTAGGGTTAGGGTTTTATTCCCATACAATGTAGACAGTTTTTGATGGCATGGCTGTGTTTTAGGGCTGAAAGGATTCTTAGGAATACAGTTCTTTCAATGTTTTCTAAACATTTTTTTCTGACCTATATGACTGTATACAATGCTTTGCGCCAATACGGAATGGTGTCTGAATTGCCCGACAAGCAACAGTTTGAAAGAACCTGATTTAACTTTCAAACTCTTGCCATGGGCTTTAAAATCACAGGCATATTAACAAATAAAGCCAAAATGTATTAGTTGGTTTGCACTTTTGAGCCAATTAAGCCTTAACGTACATTCATTTAGCACTCCGTTTAACACAAAATTTCCAAGGAAAGAATACCACTCAAAAATTACTTGGACCATTCCTCACACACCCTTTTGGTTTTGGCAGTGTTGTATTGTCTTTTCAGTCTAATATTTTGATTCAGAGAAGCAAATCTTCCAGTCTAATGAGTGGAATATTGAGAAAATGGTCTTTGAGAAATATTTGAACCCTTACCCTAACTACCAAAACCCGAAGCTAGGGTTAGGGTTTTATTCCCATACAATGTAGACAGTTTTTGATGGCATGGCTGTGTTTTAGGGCTGAAAGGATTCTTAGGAATATAGTTCTTTCAATGTTTTCTAAACATTTTTTTCTGACCTATATGACTGTATACAATGCTTTGCGCCAAAAAGGAACGGTGTCTGAATTGCCCGACAAGCAACAGTTCGAAAGAACCTGATTTAACTTTCAAACTCTTGCCATGGGCTTTAAAATCACAGGCATATTAACAAATAAAGCCAAAATGTATTAGTTGTTTCGGACTTTTGGGCCAATTAAGCCTTAACGTACATTCATTTAGCACTCCGTTTAACACAAAATTTCCAAGGACAGAATACCACTCAACAATTACTTTGACCATTCTTCCCACACCCTTTTGGTTTTGGCAGTGTTGTATTGTCTTTTCAGACTAATATTTTGATTCAGAGAAGCAAATCTTCCAGTCTAATGAGTGGAATATTTAGAAAATGGTCTTTGAGAAATATTTGAACCCTAACCCTAACTAGCAAAACCCGAAGCTAGGGTTAGGGTTTTATTCCCATACAATGTAGACAGTTTTTGATGGCATGGCTGTGTTTTAGGGCTGAAAGGATTCTTAGGAATATAGTTCTTTCAATGTTTTCTAAACATTATTTTCTGACCTATATGGCTGTATATAGTGCTTTGCCCTAATAAGGAATGGTGTCTGAATTGCCCATCAAGCAATAGTTCGAAAGAACCTGATTTAACTTTCAAACTCTTGCCATGGGCTTTAAAATCACAGGCATATTAACAAATAAAGCCAAAATGTATTAGTTGGTTTGCACTTTTGAGCCAATTAAGCCTTAACGTACATTCATTTAGCACTCCGTTTAACACAAAATTTCCAAGGAAAGAATACCACTCAAAAATTACTTTGACCATTCTTACCACACCCTGTTGGTTTTGGCAGTGTTGTATTGTCTTTTCAGACTAATATTTTGATTCAGAGAAGCAAATCTTCCAGTCTAATGAGTGGAATATTGAGAAAATGGTCTTTGAGAAATATTTGAACCCTAACCCTAACTAGCAAAACCCGAAGCTAGGGTTAGGGTTTTATTCCCATACAATGTAGACAGTTTTTGATGGCATGGCTGTGTTTTAGGGCTGAAAGGATTCTTAGGAATATAGTTCTTTCAATGTTTTCTAAACATTTTTTTCTGACCTATATGGCTGTATACACTGCTTTGCCCTAATAAGGAATGGTGTCTGAATTGCCCGACAAGCAACAGTTCGAAAGAACCTGATTTAACTTTCAAACTCTTGCCATGGGCTTTAAAATCACAGGCATATTAACAAATAAAGCCAAAATGTATTAGTTGTTTCGGACTTTTGGGCCAATTAAGCCTTAACGTACATTCATTTAGCACTCCGTTTAACACAAAATTTACAAGGAAAGAAAACCTTTCAAAAATTAATATGACCACTCTTGACACACCCTTTTGGTTTTGGCAGTGTTGTATTGTCTTTTCAGATTAATATTTTGATTCAGAGAAGCAAATCTTCCAGTCTAATGAGTGGAATATTGAGAAAATGGTCTTTGAGAAATATTTGAACCCTAACCCTAACTAGCAAAACCCGAAGCTAGGGTTAGGGTTTTATTCCCATACAATGTAGACAGTTTTTGATGGCATGGCTGTGTTTTAGGTCTGAAAGGATTCTTAGGAATACAGTTCTTTCAATGTTTTCTAAACATTTTTTTCTGACCTATATGACTGTATACAATGCTTTGCGCCAAAAAGGAACGGTGTCTGAATTGCCCGACAAGCAACAGTTCGAAAGAACCTGATTTAACTTTCAAACTCTTGCCATGGGCTTTAAAATCACAGGCATATTAACAAATAAAGCCAAAATGTATTAGTTGTTTCGGACTTTTGGGCCAATTAAGCCTTAACGTACATTCATTTAGCACTCCGTTTAACACAAAATTTCCAAGGACAGAATACCACTCAACAATTACTTTGACCATTCTTCCCACACCCTTTTGGTTTTGGCAGTGTTGTATTGTCTTTTCAGACTAATATTTTGATTCAGAGAAGCAAATCTTCCAGTCTAATGAGTGGAATATTTAGAAAATGGTCTTTGAGAAATATTTGAACCCTAATCCTAACTAGCAAAACCCGAAGCTAGGGTTAGGGTTTTATTCCCATACAATGTAGACAGTTTTTGATGGCATGGCTGTGTTTTAGGGCTGAAAGGATTCTTAGGAATATAGTTCTTTCAATGTTTTCTAAACATTTTTTTCTGAACTATATGGCTGTATACAGTGCTTTGCCCTAATAAGGAATGGTGTCTGAATTGCCCGACAAGCAACAGTTCGAAAGAACCTGATTTAACTTTCAAACTCTTGCCATCTGCTTTAAAATCACAGGCATATTAACAAATAAAGCCAAAATGTATTAGTTGGATTGCACTTTTGAGCCAATTAAGCCTTAACGTACATTCATTTAGCACTCCGTTTAACACAAAATTTCCAAGGAAAGAAA
Organism: Atractosteus spatula; assembly: GCF_055471065.1. Lineage (NCBI taxonomy): Eukaryota > Metazoa > Chordata > Actinopteri > Semionotiformes > Lepisosteidae > Atractosteus > Atractosteus spatula. Next base: position 28,017,462 of record NC_142711.1, on the reverse strand, counting down.
ACCTCTCAAAAATTACTTTGACCATTCTTCCCACACCCTTTTGGTTTTGGCAGTGTTGTATTGTCTTTTCAGACTAATATTTTGTTTCAGAGAAGCAATTCTTCCAGTCTAATGAGTGGAATATTGAGAAAATGGTCTTTGAGAAATATTTGAACCCTAACCCTAACTAGCAAAACCCGAAGCTAGGGTTAGGGTTTTATTCCCATACAATGTAGACAGTTTTTGATGGCATGGCTGTGTTTTAGGGCTGAAAGGATTCTTAGGAATACAGTTCTTTCAATGTTTTCTAAACATTTTTTTCTGACCTATATGACTGTATACAATGCTTTGCGCCAAAAAGGAACGGTGTCTGAATTGCCCGACAAGCAACAGTTCGAAAGAACCTGATTTAACTTTCAAACTCTTGCCATGGGCTTTAAAATCACAGGCATATTAACAAATAAAGCCAAAATGTATTAGTTGTTTCGGACTTTTGGGCCAATTAAGCCTTAACGTACATTCATTTAGCACTCCGTTTAACACAAAATTTCCAAAGAAAGAATACCACTCAAAAATTACTTTGACCATTCTTCCCACATCCTTTTGGTTTTGGCAGTGTTGTATTGTCTTTTCAGACTAATATTTTGATTCAGAGAAGCAAATCTTCCAGTCTAATGAGTGGAATATTGAGAAAATGGTCTTTGAGAAATATTTGAACCCTAACCCTAACTAGCAAAATCCGAAGCTAGGGTTAGGGTTTTATTCCCATACAATGTAGACAGTTTTTGATGGCATGGCTGTGTTTTAGGGCTGAGAGGATTCTTAGGAATATAGTTCTTTCAATGTTTTCTAAACATTTTTTTCTGACCTATATGGCTGTATACAGTGCTTTGCCCTAATAAGGAATGGTGTCTGAATTGCCCGACAAGCAACAGTTCGAAAGAACCTGATTTAACTTTCAAACTCTTGCCATGGGCTTTAAAATCACAGGCATATTAACAAATAAAGCCAAAATGTATTAGTTGGTTTGCACTTTTGAGCCAATTAAGCCTTAACGTACATTCATTTAGCACTCCGTTTAACACAAAATTTCCAAGGAAAGAATACCACTCAAAAATTACTTGGACCATTCCTCACACACCCTTTTGGTTTTGGCAGTGTTGTATTGTCTTTTCAGTCTAATATTTTGATTCAGAGAAGCAAATCTTCCAGTCTAATGAGTGGAATATTGAGAAAATGGTCTTTGAGAAATATTTGAACCCTAACCCTAACTAGCAAAACCCGAAGCTAGGGTTAGGGTTTTATTCCCATACAATGTAGACAGTTTTAGATGGCATGGCTGTGTTTTAGGGCTGAAAGGATTCTTAGGAATACAGTTCTTTCAATGTTTTCTAAACATTTTTTTCTGACCTATATGACTGTATACAATGCTTTGCGCCAATAAGGAATGGTGTCTGAATTGCCCGACAAGCAACAGTTCGAAAGAACCTGATTTAACTTTCAAACTCTTGCCATGGGCTTTAAAATCACAGGCATATTAACAAATAAAGCCAAAATGTATTAGTTGTTTCGGACTTTTGGGCCAATTAAGCCTTAACGTACATTCATTTAGCACTCCGTTTAACACAAAATTTACAAGGAAAGAAAACCTTTCAAAAATTAATATGACCACTCTTGACACACCCTTTTGGTTTTGGCAGTGTTGTATTGTCTTTTCAGATTAATATTTTGATTCAGAGAAGCAAATCTTCCAGTCTAATGAGTGGAATATTGAGAAAATGGTCTTTGAGAAATATTTGAACCCTAACCCTAACTAGCAAAACCCGAAGCTAGGGTTAGGGTTTTATTCCCATACAATGTAGACAGTTTTTGATGGCACGGCTGTGTTTTAGGGCTGAAAGGATTCTTAGGAATATAGTTCTTTCAATGTTTTCTAAACATTTTTTTCTAACCTATATGGCTGTATACAGTGCTTTGCCCTAATAAGGAATGGTGTCTGAATTGCCCGACAAGCAATAGTTCGAAAGAACCTGATTTAACTTTCAAACTCTTGCCATGGGCTTTAAAATCACAGGCATATTAACAAATAAAGCCAAAATGTATTAGTTGGTTTGCACTTTTGAGCCAATTAAGCCTGAACGTACATTCATTTAGCACTCCGTTTAACACAAAATTTCCAAGGAAAGAATACCTCTCAAAAATTACTTTGACCATTCCTCACACACCCTTTTGGTTTTGGCAGTGTTGTATTGTCTTTTCAGACAAATATATTGAATCAGAGAAGCAAATCTTCCAGTCTAATGAGTGGAATATTGAGAAAATGGTCTTTGAGAAATATTTGAACCCTACCCCTAACTAGCAAAACCCGAAGCTAGGGTTAGGGTTTTATTCCCATACAATGTAGACAGTTTTTGATGGCATGGCTGTGTTTTAGGGCTGAAAGGATTCTTAGGAATACAGTTCTTTCAATGTTTTCTAAACATTTTTTTCTGACCTATATGACTGTATACAATGCTTTGCGCCAATAAGGAACGGTGTCTGAATTGCCCGACAAGCAACAGTTCGAAAGAACCTGATTTAACTTTCAAACTCTTGCCATGGGCCTTAAAATCACAGGCATATTAACAAATAAAGCCAAAATGTATTAGTTGTTTCGGACTTTTGGGCCAATTAAGCCTTAACGTACATTCATTTAGCACTCCGTTTAACACAAAATTTCCAAGGACAGAATACCACTCAAAAATTACTTTGACCATTCTTCCCACACCCTTTTGGTTTTGGCAGTGTTGTATTGTCTTTTCAGACTAATATTTTGATTCAGAGAAGCAAATCTTCCAGTCTAATGAGTGGAATATTTAGAAAATGGTCTTTGAGAAATATTTGAACCCTAACCCTAACTAGCAAAACCCGAAGCTAGGGTTAGGGTTTTATTCCCATACAATGTAGACAGTTTTTGATGGCATGGCTGTGTTTTAGGGCTGAAAGGATTCTTAGGAATATAGTTCTTTCAATGTTTTCTAAACATTTTTTTCTGACCTATATGGCTGTATACAGTGCTTTGCCCTAATAAGGAATGGTGTCTGAATTGCCCGACAAGCAATAGTTCGAAAGAACCTGATTTAACTTTCAAACTCTTGCCATGGGCTTTAAAATCACAGGCATATTAACAAATAAAGCCAAAATGTATTAGTTGGTTTGCACTTTTGAGCCAATTAAGCCTGAACGTACATTCATTTAGCACTCCGTTTAACACAAAATTTCCAAGGAAAGAATACCTCTCAAAAATTACTTTGACCATTCCTCACACACCCTTTTGGTTTTGGCAGTGTTGTATTGTCTTTTCAGACAAATATATTGAATCAGAGAAGCAAATCTTCCAGTCTAATGAGTGGAATATTGAGAAAATGGTCTTTGAGAAATATTTGAACCCTAACCCTAACTATCAAAACCCGAAGCTAGGGTTAGGGTTTTATTCCCATACAATGTAGACAGTTTTTGATGGCATGGCTGTGTTTTAGGGCTGAAAGGATTCTTAGGAATACAGTTCTTTCAATGTTTTCTAAACATTTTTTTCTGACCTATATGACTGTATACAATGCTTTGCGCCAAAAAGGAACGGTGTCTGAATTGCCCGACAAGCAACAGTTCGAAAGAACCTGATTTAACTTTCAAACTCTTGCCATGGGCCTTAAAATCACAGGCATATTAACAAATAAAGCCAAAATGTATTAGTTGTTTCGGACTTTTGGGCCAATTAAGCCTTAACGTACATTCATTTAGCACTCCGTTTAACACAAAATTTCCAAGGACAGAATACCACTCAAAAATTACTTTGACCATTCTTCCCACACCCTTTTGGTTTTGGCAGTGTTGTATTGTCTTTTCAGACTAATATTTTGATTCAGAGAAGCAAATCTTCCAGTCTAATGAGTGGAATATTGAGAAAATGGTCTTTGAGAAATATTTGAACCCTAACCCTAACTAGCAAAACCCGAAGCTAGGGTTAGGGTTTTATTCCCATACAATGTAGACAGTTTTTGATGGCATGGCTGTGTTTTAGGGCTGAAAGGATTCTTAGGAATATAGTTCTTTCAATGTTTTCTAAACATTTTTTTCTGACCTATATGGCTGTATACAGTGCTTTGCCCTAATAAGGAATGGTGTCTGAATTGCCCGACAAGCAATAGTTCGAAAGAACCTGATTTAACTTTCAAACTCTTGCCATGGGCTTTAAAATCACAGGCATATTAACAAATAAAGCCAAAATGTATTAGTTGGTTTGCACTTTTGAGCCAATTAAGCCTGAACGTACATTCATTTAGCACTCCGTTTAACACAAAATTTCCAAGGAAAGAATACCTCTCAAAAATTACTTTGACCATTCCTCACACACCCTTTTGGTTTTGGCAGTGTTGTATTGTCTTTTCAGACAAATATATTGAATCAGAGAAGCAAATCTTCCAGTCTAATGAGTGGAATATTGAGAAAATGGTCTTTGAGAAATATTTGAACCCTACCCCTAACTAGCAAAACCCGAAGCTAGGGTTAGGGTTTTATTCCCATACAATGTAGACAGTTTTTGATGGCATGGCTGTGTTTTAGGGCTGAAAGGATTCTTAGGAATACAGTTCTTTCAATGTTTTCTAAACATTTTTTTCTGACCTATATGACTGTATACAATGCTTTGCGCCAATAAGGAACGGTGTCTGAATTGCCCGACAAGCAACAGTTCGAAAGAACCTGATTTAACTTTCAAACTCTTGCCATGGGCCTTAAAATCACAGGCATATTAACAAATAAAGCCAAAATGTATTAGTTGTTTCGGACTTTTGGGCCAATTAAGCCTTAACGTACATTCATTTAGCACTCCGTTTAACACAAAATTTCCAAGGACAGAATACCACTCAAAAATTACTTTGACCATTCTTCCCACACCCTTTTGGTTTTGGCAGTGTTGTATTGTCTTTTCAGACTAATATTTTGATTCAGAGAAGCAAATCTTCCAGTCTAATGAGTGGAATATTTAGAAAATGGTCTTTGAGAAATATTTGAACCCAAACCCTAACTAGCAAAACCCGAAGCTAGGGATAGGGTTTTATTCCCATACAATGTAGAAAGTTTTTGATGGCATGGCTGTGTTTTAGGGCTGAAAGGATTCTTAGGAATATAGTTCTTTCAATGTTTTCTAAACATTTTTTTCTGACCTATATGGCTGTATACAGTGCTTTGCCCTAATAAGGAATGGTGTCTGAATTGCCCGAGAAGCAACAGTTCGAAAGAACCTGATTTAACTTTCAAACTCTTGCCATGGGCTTTAAAATCACAGGCATATTAACAAATAAAGCCAAAATGTATTAGTTGGTTTGCACTTTTGAGCCAATTAAGCCTTAACGTACATTCATTTAGCACTCCGTTTAACACAAAATTTCCAAGGAAAGAATACCACTCAAAAATTACTTTGACCATTCCTCACACACCCTTTTGGTTTTGGCAGTGTTGTATTGTCTTTTCAGACAAATATATTGAATCAGAGAAGCAAATCTTCCAGTCTAATGAGTGGAATATTGAGAAAATGGTCTTTGAGAAATATTTGAACCCTAACCCTAACTAGCAAAACCCGAAGCTAGGATTAGGGTTTTATTCCCATACAATGTAGACAGTTTTTGATGGCATGGCTGTGTTTTAGGGCTGAAAGGATTCTTAGGAATACAGTTCTTTCAATGTTTTCTAAACATTTTTTTCTGACCTATATGACTGTATACAATGCTTTGCGCCAAAAAGGAACGGTGTCTGAATTGCCCGACAAGCAACAGTTCGAAAGAACCTGATTTAACTTTCAAACTCTTGCCATGGGCTTTAAAATCACAGGCATATTAACAAATAAAGCCAAAATGTATTAGTTGGTTTAGACTTTTGAGCCAATTAAGCCTTAACGTACATTCATTTAGCACTCCGTTTAACACAAAATTTACAAGGAAAGAAAACCTTTCAAAAATTAATATGACCACTCTTGACACACCGTTTTGGTTTTGGCAGTGTTGTATTGTCTTTTCAGATTAATATTTTGATTCAGAGAAGCAAATCTTCCAGTCTAATGAGTGGAATATTGAGAAAATGGTCTTTGAGAAATATTTGAACCCTAACCCTAACTAGCAAAACCCGAAGCTAGGGTTAGGGTTTTATTCCCATACAATGTAGACAGTTTTTGATGGCACGGCTGTGTTTTAGGGCTGAAAGGATTCTTAGGAATATAGTTCTTTCAATGTTTTCTAAACATTTTTTTCTAACCTATATGGCTGTATACAGTGCTTTGCCCTAATAAGGAATGGTGTCTGAATTGCCCGACAAGCAATAGTTCGAAAGAACCTGATTTAACTTTCAAACTCTTGCCATGGGCTTTAAAATCACAGGCATATTAACAAATAAAGCCAAAATGTATTAGTTGGTTTGCACTTTTGAGCCAATTAAGCCTGAACGTACATTCATTTAGCACTCCGTTTAACACAAAATTTCCAAGGAAAGAATACCTCTCAAAAATTACTTTGACCATTCCTCACACACCCTTTTGGTTTTGGCAGTGTTGTATTGTCTTTTCAGACAAATATATTGAATCAGAGAAGCAAATCTTCCAGTCTAATGAGTGGAATATTGAGAAAATGGTCTTTGAGAAATATTTGAACCCTACCCCTAACTAGCAAAACCCGAAGCTAGGGTTAGGGTTTTATTCCCATACAATGTAGACAGTTTTTGATGGCATGGCTGTGTTTTAGGGCTGAAAGGATTCTTAGGAATACAGTTCTTTCAATGTTTTCTAAACATTTTTTTCTGACCTATATGGCTGTATACAATGCTTTGCGCCAAAAAGGAACGGTGTCTGAATTGCCCGACAAGCAACAGTTCGAAAGAACCTGATTTAACTTTCAAACTCTTGCCATGGGCCTTAAAATCACAGGCATATTAACAAATAAAGCCAAAATGTATTAGTTGTTTCGGACTTTTGGGCCAATTAAGCCTTAACGTACATTCATTTAGCACACCGTTTAACACAAAATTTCCAAGGACAGAATACCACTCAAAAATTACTTTGACCATTCTTCCCACACCCTTTTGGTTTTGGCAGTGTTGTATTGTCTTTTCAGACTAATATTTTGATTCAGAGAAGCAAATCTTCCAGTCTAATGAGTGGAATATTGAGAAAATGGTCTTTGAGAAATATTTGAACCCTAACCCTAACTAGCAAAACCCGAAGCTAGGGTTAGGGTTTTATTCCCATACAATGTAGACAGTTTTTGATGGCATGGCTGTGTTTTAGGGCTGAAAGGATTCTTAGGAATATAGTTCTTTCAATGTTTTCTAAACATTTTTTTCTGACCTATATGGCTGTATACAGTGCTTTGCCCTAATAAGGAATGGTGTCTGAATTGCCCGACAAGCAATAGTTCGAAAGAACCTGATTTAACTTTCAAACTCTTGCCATGGGCTTTAAAATCACAGGCATATTAACAAATAAAGCCAAAATGTATTAGTTGGTTTGCACTTTTGAGCCAATTAAGCCTGAACGTACATTCATTTAGCACTCCGTTTAACACAAAATTTCCAAGGAAAGAATACCTCTCAAAAATTACTTTGACCATTCCTCACACACCCTTTTGGTTTTGGCAGTGTTGTATTGTCTTTTCAGACAAATATATTGAATCAGAGAAGCAAATCTTCCAGTCTAATGAGTGGAATATTGAGAAAATGGTCTTTGAGAAATATTTGAACCCTACCCCTAACTAGCAAAACCCGAAGCTAGGGTTAGGGTTTTATTCCCATACAATGTAGACAGTTTTTGATGGCATGGCTGTGTTTTAGGGCTGAAAGGATTCTTAGGAATACAGTTCTTTCAATGTTTTCTAAACATTTTTTTCTGACCTATATGACTGTATACAATGCTTTGCGCCAATAAGGAACGGTGTCTGAATTGCCCGACAAGCAACAGTTCGAAAGAACCTGATTTAACTTTCAAACTCTTGCCATGGGCCTTAAAATCACAGGCATATTAACAAATAAAGCCAAAATGTATTAGTTGTTTCGGACTTTTGGGCCAATTAAGCCTTAACGTACATTCATTTAGCACTCCGTTTAACACAAAATTTCCAAGGACAGAATACCACTCAAAAATTACTTTGACCATTCTTCCCACACCCTTTTGGTTTTGGCAGTGTTGTATTGTCTTTTCAGACTAATATTTTGATTCAGAGAAGCAAATCTTCCAGTCTAATGAGTGGAATATTTAGAAAATGGTCTTTGAGAAATATTTGAACCCTAACCCTAACTAGCAAAACCCGAAGCTAGGGTTAGGGTTTTATTCCCATACAATGTAGACAGTTTTTGATGGCATGGCTGTGTTTTAGGGCTGAAAGGATTCTTAGGAATATAGTTCTTTCAATGTTTTCTAAACATTTTTTTCTGACCTATATGGCTGTATACAGTGCTTTGCCCTAATAAGGAATGGTGTCTGAATTGCCCGACAAGCAATAGTTCGAAAGAACCTGATTTAACTTTCAAACTCTTGCCATGGGCTTTAAAATCACAGGCATATTAACAAATAAAGCCAAAATGTATTAGTTGGTTTGCACTTTTGAGCCAATTAAGCCTGAACGTACATTCATTTAGCACTCCGTTTAACACAAAATTTCCAAGGAAAGAATACCTCTCAAAAATTACTTTGACCATTCCTCACACACCCTTTTGGTTTTGGCAGTGTTGTATTGTCTTTTCAGACAAATATATTGAATCAGAGAAGCAAATCTTCCAGTCTAATGAGTGGAATATTGAGAAAATGGTCTTTGAGAAATATTTGAACCCTAACCCTAACTATCAAAACCCGAAGCTAGGGTTAGGGTTTTATTCCCATACAATGTAGACAGTTTTTGATGGCATGGCTGTGTTTTAGGGCTGAAAGGATTCTTAGGAATACAGTTCTTTCAATGTTTTCTAAACATTTTTTTCTGACCTATATGACTGTATACAATGCTTTGCGCCAAAAAGGAACGGTGTCTGAATTGCCCGACAAGCAACAGTTCGAAAGAACCTGATTTAACTTTCAAACTCTTGCCATGGGCCTTAAAATCACAGGCATATTAACAAATAAAGCCAAAATGTATTAGTTGTTTCGGACTTTTGGGCCAATTAAGCCTTAACGTACATTCATTTAGCACTCCGTTTAACACAAAATTTCCAAGGACAGAATACCACTCAAAAATTACTTTGACCATTCTTCCCACACCCTTTTGGTTTTGGCAGTGTTGTATTGTCTTTTCAGACTAATATTTTGATTCAGAGAAGCAAATCTTCCAGTCTAATGAGTGGAATATTGAGAAAATGGTCTTTGAGAAATATTTGAACCCTAACCCTAACTAGCAAAACCCGAAGCTAGGGTTAGGGTTTTATTCCCATACAATGTAGACAGTTTTTGATGGCATGGCTGTGTTTTAGGGCTGAAAGGATTCTTAGGAATATAGTTCTTTCAATGTTTTCTAAACATTTTTTTCTGACCTATATGGCTGTATACAGTGCTTTGCCCTAATAAGGAATGGTGTCTGAATTGCCCGACAAGCAATAGTTCGAAAGAACCTGATTTAACTTTCAAACTCTTGCCATGGGCTTTAAAATCACAGGCATATTAACAAATAAAGCCAAAATGTATTAGTTGGTTTGCACTTTTGAGCCAATTAAGCCTGAACGTACATTCATTTAGCACTCCGTTTAACACAAAATTTCCAAGGAAAGAATACCTCTCAAAAATTACTTTGACCATTCCTCACACACCCTTTTGGTTTTGGCAGTGTTGTATTGTCTTTTCAGACAAATATATTGAATCAGAGAAGCAAATCTTCCAGTCTAATGAGTGGAATATTGAGAAAATGGTCTTTGAGAAATATTTGAACCCTACCCCTAACTAGCAAAACCCGAAGCTAGGGTTAGGGTTTTATTCCCATACAATGTAGACAGTTTTTGATGGCATGGCTGTGTTTTAGGGCTGAAAGGATTCTTAGGAATACAGTTCTTTCAATGTTTTCTAAACATTTTTTTCTGACCTATATGACTGTATACAATGCTTTGCGCCAATAAGGAACGGTGTCTGAATTGCCCGACAAGCAACAGTTCGAAAGAACCTGATTTAACTTTCAAACTCTTGCCATGGGCCTTAAAATCACAGGCATATTAACAAATAAAGCCAAAATGTATTAGTTGTTTCGGACTTTTGGGCCAATTAAGCCTTAACGTACATTCATTTAGCACTCCGTTTAACACAAAATTTCCAAGGACAGAATACCACTCAAAAATTACTTTGACCATTCTTCCCACACCCTTTTGGTTTTGGCAGTGTTGTATTGTCTTTTCAGACTAATATTTTGATTCAGAGAAGCAAATCTTCCAGTCTAATGAGTGGAATATTTAGAAAATGGTCTTTGAGAAATATTTGAACCCAAACCCTAACTAGCAAAACCCGAAGCTAGGGATAGGGTTTTATTCCCATACAATGTAGAAAGTTTTTGATGGCATGGCTGTGTTTTAGGGCTGAAAGGATTCTTAGGAATATAGTTCTTTCAATGTTTTCTAAACATTTTTTTCTGACCTATATGGCTGTAGACAGTGCTTTGCCCTAATAAGGAATGGTGTCTGAATTGCCCGAGAAGCAACAGTTCGAAAGAACCTGATTTAACTTTCAAACTCTTGCCATGGGCTTTAAAATCACAGGCATATTAACAAATAAAGCCAAAATGTATTAGTTGGTTTAGACTTTTGAGCCAATTAAGCCTTAACGTACATTCATTTAGCACTCCGTTTAACACAAAATTTACAAGGAAAGAAAACCTTTCAAAAATTAATATGACCACTCTTGACACACCGTTTTGGTTTTGGCAGTGTTGTATTGTCTTTTCAGATTAATATTTTGATTCAGAGAAGCAAATCTTCCACTCTAATGAGTGGAATATTGAGAAAATGGTCTTTGAGAAATATTTGAACCCTAACCCTAACTAGCAAAACCCGAAGCTAGGGTTAGGGTTTTATTCCCATACAATGTAGACAGTTTTTGATGGCACGGCTGTGTTTTAGGGCTGAAAGGATTCTTAGGAATATAGTTCTTTCAATGTTTTCTAAACATTTTTTTCTAACCTATATGGCTGTATACAGTGCTTTGCCCTAATAAGGAATGGTGTCTGAATTGCCCGACAAGCAATAGTTCGAAAGAACCTGATTTAACTTTCAAACTCTTGCCATGGGCTTTAAAATCACAGGCATATTAACAAATAAAGCCAAAATGTATTAGTTGGTTTGCACTTTTGAGCCAATTAAGCCTGAACGTACATTCATTTAGCACTCCGTTTAACACAAAATTTCCAAGGAAAGAATACCTCTCAAAAATTACTTTGACCATTCCTCACACACCCTTTTGGTTTTGGCAGTGTTGTATTGTCTTTTCAGACAAATATATTGAATCAGAGAAGCAAATCTTCCAGTCTAATGAGTGGAATATTGAGAAAATGGTCTTTGAGAAATATTTGAACCCTACCCCTAACTAGCAAAACCCGAAGCTAGGGTTAGGGTTTTATTCCCATACAATGTAGACAGTTTTTGATGGCATGGCTGTGTTTTAGGGCTGAAAGGATTCTTAGGAATACAGTTCTTTCAATGTTTTCTAAACATTTTTTTCTGACCTATATGGCTGTATACAATGCTTTGCGCCAAAAAGGAACGGTGTCTGAATTGCCCGACAAGCAACAGTTCGAAAGAACCTGATTTAACTTTCAAACTCTTGCCATGGGCCTTAAAATCACAGGCATATTAACAAATAAAGCCAAAATGTATTAGTTGTTTCGGACTTTTGGGCCAATTAAGCCTTAACGTACATTCATTTAGCACACCGTTTAACACAAAATTTCCAAGGACAGAATACCACTCAAAAATTACTTTGACCATTCTTCCCACACCCTTTTGGTTTTGGCAGTGTTGTATTGTCTTTTCAGACTAATATTTTGATTCAGAGAAGCAAATCTTCCAGTCTAATGAGTGGAATATTGAGAAAATGGTCTTTGAGAAATATTTGAACCCTAACACTAACTAGCAAAACCCGAAGCTAGGGTTAGGGTTTTATTCCCATACAATGTAGACAGTTTTTGATGGCATGGCTGTGTTTTAGGGCTGAAAGGATTCTTAGGAATATAGTTCTTTCAATGTTTTCTAAACATTTTTTTCTGACCTATATGGCTGTATACAGTGCTTTGCCCTAATAAGGAATGGTGTCTGAATTGCCCGACAAGCAATAGTTCGAAAGAACCTGATTTAACTTTCAAACTCTTGCCATGGGCTTTAAAATCACAGGCATATTAACAAATAAAGCCAAAATGTATTAGTTGGTTTGCACTTTTGAGCCAATTAAGCCTGAACGTACATTCATTTAGCACTCCGTTTAACACAAAATTTCCAAGGAAAGAATACCTCTCAAAAATTACTTTGACCATTCCTCACACACCCTTTTGGTTTTGGCAGTGTTGTATTGTCTTTTCAGACAAATATATTGAATCAGAGAAGCAAATCTTCCAGTCTAATGAGTGGAATATTGAGAAAATGGTCTTTGAGAAATATTTGAACCCTACCCCTAACTAGCAAAACCCGAAGCTAGGGTTAGGGTTTTATTCCCATACAATGTAGACAGTTTTTGATGGCATGGCTGTGTTTTAGGGCTGAAAGGATTCTTAGGAATACAGTTCTTTCAATGTTTTCTAAACATTTTTTTCTGACCTATATGACTGTATACAATGCTTTGCGCCAATAAGGAACGGTGTCTGAATTGCCCGACAAGCAACAGTTCGAAAGAACCTGATTTAACTTTCAAACTCTTGCCATGGGCCTTAAAATCACAGGCATATTAACAAATAAAGCCAAAATGTATTAGTTGTTTCGGACTTTTGGGCCAATTAAGCCTTAACGTACATTCATTTAGCACTCCGTTTAACACAAAATTTCCAAGGACAGAATACCACTCAAAAATTACTTTGACCATTCTTCCCACACCCTTTTGGTTTTGGCAGTGTTGTATTGTCTTTTCAGACTAATATTTTGATTCAGAGAAGCAAATCTTCCAGTCTAATGAGTGGAATATTTAGAAAATGGTCTTTGAGAAATATTTGAACCCAAACCCTAACTAGCAAAACCCGAAGCTAGGGATAGGGTTTTATTCCCATACAATGTAGAAAGTTTTTGATGGCATGGCTGTGTTTTAGGGCTGAAAGGATTCTTAGGAATATAGTTCTTTCAATGTTTTCTAAACATTTTTTTCTGACCTATATGGCTGTATACAGTGCTTTGCCCTAATAAGGAATGGTGTCTGAATTGCCCGAGAAGCAACAGTTCGAAAGAACCTGATTTAACTTTCAAACTCTTGCCATGGGCTTTAAAATCACAGGCATATTAACAAATAAAGCCAAAATGTATTAGTTGGTTTGCACTTTTGAGCCAATTAAGCCTTAACGTACATTCATTTAGCACTCCGTTTAACACAAAATTTCCAAGGAAAGAATACCACTCAAAAATTACTTTGACCATTCCTCACACACCCTTTTGGTTTTGGCAGTGTTGTATTGTCTTTTCAGACAAATATATTGAATCAGAGAAGCAAATCTTCCAGTCTAATGAGTGGAATATTGAGAAAATGGTCTTTGAGAAATATTTGAACCCTAACCCTAACTAGCAAAACCCGAAGCTAGGGTTAGGGTTTTATTCCCATACAATGTAGACAGTTTTTGATGGCATGGCTGTGTTTTAGGGCTGAAAGGATTCTTAGGAATACAGTTCTTTCAATGTTTTCTAAACATTTTTTTCTGACCTATATGACTGTATACAATGCTTTGCGCCAAAAAGGAACGGTGTCTGAATTGCCCGACAAGCAACAGTTCGAAAGAACCTGATTTAACTTTCAAACTCTTGCCATGGGCTTTAAAATCACAGGCATATTAACAAATAAAGCCAAAATGTATTAGTTGGTTTAGACTTTTGAGCCAATTAAGCCTTAACGTACATTCATTTAGCACTCCGTTTAACACAAAATTTACAAGGAAAGAAAACCTTTCAAAAATTAATATGACCACTCTTGACACACCGTTTTGGTTTTGGCAGTGTTGTATTGTCTTTTCAGATTAATATTTTGATTCAGAGAAGCAAATCTTCCAGTCTAATGAGTGGAATATTGAGAAAATGGTCTTTGAGAAATATTTGAACCCTAACCCTAACTAGCAAAACCCGAAGCTAGGGTTAGGGTTTTATTCCCATACAATGTAGACAGTTTTTGATGGCACGGCTGTGTTTTAGGGCTGAAAGGATTCTTAGGAATATAGTTCTTTCAATGTTTTCTAAACATTTTTTTCTAACCTATATGGCTGTATACAGTGCTTTGCCCTAATAAGGAATGGTGTCTGAATTGCCCGACAAGCAATAGTTCGAAAGAACCTGATTTAACTTTCAAACTCTTGCCATGGGCTTTAAAATCACAGGCATATTAACAAATAAAGCCAAAATGTATTAGTTGGTTTGCACTTTTGAGCCAATTAAGCCTGAACGTACATTCATTTAGCACTCCGTTTAACACAAAATTTCCAAGGAAAGAATACCTCTCAAAAATTACTTTGACCATTCCTCACACACCCTTTTGGTTTTGGCAGTGTTGTATTGTCTTTTCAGACAAATATATTGAATCAGAGAAGCAAATCTTCCAGTCTAATGAGTGGAATATTGAGAAAATGGTCTTTGAGAAATATTTGAACCCTACCCCTAACTAGCAAAACCCGAAGCTAGGGTTAGGGTTTTATTCCCATACAATGTAGACAGTTTTTGATGGCATGGCTGTGTTTTAGGGCTGAAAGGATTCTTAGGAATACAGTTCTTTCAATGTTTTCTAAACATTTTTTTCTGACCTATATGACTGTATACAATGCTTTGCGCCAATAAGGAACGGTGTCTGAATTGCCCGACAAGCAACAGTTCGAAAGAACCTGATTTAACTTTCAAACTCTTGCCATGGGCCTTAAAATCACAGGCATATTAACAAATAAAGCCAAAATGTATTAGTTGTTTCGGACTTTTGGGCCAATTAAGCCTTAACGTACATTCATTTAGCACTCCGTTTAACACAAAATTTCCAAGGACAGAATACCACTCAAAAATTACTTTGACCATTCTTCCCACACCCTTTTGGTTTTGGCAGTGTTGTATTGTCTTTTCAGACTAATATTTTGATTCAGAGAAGCAAATCTTCCAGTCTAATGAGTGGAATATTTAGAAAATGGTCTTTGAGAAATATTTGAACCCTAACCCTAACTAGCAAAACCCGAAGCTAGGGTTAGGGTTTTATTCCCATACAATGTAGACAGTTTTTGATGGCATGGCTGTGTTTTAGGGCTGAAAGGATTCTTAGGAATACAGTTCTTTCAATGTTTTCTAAACATTTTTTTCTGACCTATATGGCTCTATTCAGTGCTTTGCCCTAATAAGGAATGGTGTCTGAATTGCCTGACAAGCAACAGTTCGAAAGAACCTGATTTAACTTTCAAACTCTTGCCATGGGCTTTAAAATCACAGGCATATTAACAAATAAAGCCAAAATGTATTAGTTGGTTTAGACTTTTGAGCCAATTAAGCCTTAACGTACATTCATTTAGCACTCCGTTTAACACAAAATTTACAAGGAAAGAAAACCTTTCAAAAATTAATATGACCACTCTTGACACACCGTTTTGGTTTTGGCAGTGTTGTATTGTCTTTTCAGATTAATATTTTGATTCAGAGAAGCAAATCTTCCAGTCTAATGAGTGGAATATTGAGAAAATGGTCTTTGAGAAATATTTGAACCCTAACCCTAACTAGCAAAACCCGAAGCTAGGGTTAGGGTTTTATTCCCATACAATGTAGACAGTTTTTGATGGCACGGCTGTGTTTTAGGGCTGAAAGGATTCTTAGGAATATAGTTCTTTCAATGTTTTCTAAACATTTTTTTCTGACCTATATGGCTGTATACAGTGCTTTGCCCTAATAAGGAATGGTGTCTGAATTGCCCGACAAGCAACAGTTCAAAAGAACCTGATTTAACTTTCAAACTCTTGCCATGGGCTTTAAAATCACAGGCATATTAACAAATAAAGCCAAAATGTATTAGTTGGTTTAGACTTTTGAGCCAATTAAGCCTTAATGTACATTCATTTTGCACTCCATTTAACACAAAATTTACAAGGAAAGAAAACCTTTCAAAAATTACTTTGACCATTCCTCACACACCCTTTTGGTTTTGGCAGTGTTGTATTGTCTTTTCAGTCTAATATTTTGATTCAGAGAAGCAAATCTTCCAGTCTAATGAGTGGAATATTGAGAAAATGGTCTTTGAGAAATATTTGAACCCTAATCCTAACTAGCAAAACCCGAAGCAAGGGTTAGGGTTTTATTCCCAAACAATGTAGAAAGTTTTTGATGGCATGGCTGTGTTTTAGGGCTGAAAGGATTCTTAGGAATACAGTTCTTTCAATGTTTTCTAAACATTTTTTTCTGACCTATATGACTGTATACAATGCTTTGCGCCAAAAAGGAACGGTGTCTGAATTGCCCGACAAGCAACAGTTCGAAAGAACCTGATTTAACTTTCAAACTCTTGCCATGGGCCTTAAAATCACAGGCATATTAACAAATAAAGCCAAAATGTATTAGTTGTTTCGGACTTTTGGGCCAATTAAGCCTTAACGTACATTCATTTAGCACTCCGTTTAACACAAAATTTCCAAGGACAGAATACCACTCAAAAATTACTTTGACCATTCTTCCCACACCCTTTTGGTTTTGGCAGTGTTGTATTGTCTTTTCACACTAATATTTTGATTCAGAGAAGCAAATCTTCCAGTCTAATGAGTGGAATATTTAGAAAATGGTCTTTGAGAAATATTTGAACCCTAACCCTAACTAGCAAAACCCGAAGCTAGGGTTAGGGTTTTATTCCCATACAATGTAGACAGTTTTTGATGGCATGGCTGTGTTTTAGGGCTGAAAGGATTCTTAGGAATATAGTTCTTTCAATGTTTTCTAAACATTTTTTTCTGACCTATATGGCTGTATACAGTGCTTTGCCCTAATAAGGAATGGTGTCTGAATTGCCCGACAAGCAACAGTTCGAAAGAACCTGATTTAACTTTCAAACTCTTGCCATGGGCTTTAAAATCACAGGCATATTAACAAATAAAGTCAAAATGTATTAGTTGGTTTGCACTTTTGAGCCAATTAAGCCTGAACGTACATTCATTTAGCACTCCGTTTAACACAAAATTTCCAAGGAAAGAATACCTCTCAAAAATTACTTTGACCATTCCTCACACACCCTTTTGGTTTTGGCAGTGTTGTATTGTCTTTTCAGACAAATATATTGAATCAGAGAAGCAAATCTTCCAGTCTAATGAGTGGAATATTGAGAAAATGGTCTTTGAGAAATATTTGAACCCTAACTAGCAAAACCCGAAGCTAGGGTTAGGGTTTTATTCCCATACAATGTAGACAGTTTTTGATGGCATGGCTGTGTTTTAGGGCTGAAAGGATTCTTAGGAATACAGTTCTTTCAATGTTTTCTAAACATTTTTTTCTGACCTATATGGCTGTATACAATGCTTTGCGCCAAAAAGGAACGGTGTCTGAATTGCCCGACAAGCAACAGTTCGAAAGAACCTGATTTAACTTTCAAACTCTTGCCATGGGCCTTAAAATCACAGGCATATTAACAAATAAAGCCAAAATGTATTAGTTGGTTTAGACTTTTGAGCCAATTAAGCCTTAACGTACATTCATTTAGCACTCCGTTTAACACAAAATTTCCAAGGACAGAATACCACTCAAAAATTACTTTGACCATTCTTCCCACACCCTTTTGGTTTTGGCAGTGTTGTATTGTCTTTTCAGACTAATATTTTGATTCAGAGAAGCAAATCTTCCAGTCTAATGAGTGGAATATTTAGAAAATGGTCTTTGAGAAATATTTGAACCCTAACCCTAACTAGCAAAACTCGAAGCTAGGGTTAGGGTTTTATTCCCATACAATGTAGACAGTTTTTGATGGCATGGCTGTGTTTTAGGGCTGAAAGGATTCTTAGGAATATAGTTCTTTCAATGTTTTCTAAACATTTTTTCTGACCTATATGGCTGTATACAGTGCTTTGCCCTAATAAGGAATGGTGTCTGAATTGCCCGACAAGCAACAGTTCGAAAGAACCTGATTTAACTTTCAAACTCTTGCCATGGGCTTTAAAATCACAGGCATATTAACAAATAAAGCCAAAATGTATTAGTTGGTTTGCACTTTTGAGCCAATTAAGCCTGAACGTACATTCATTTAGCACTCCGTTTAACACAAAATTTCCAAGGAAAGAATACCTCTCAAAAATTACTTTGACCATTCCTCACACACCCTTTTGGTTTTGGCAGTGTTGTATTGTCTTTTCAGACAAATATATTGAATCAGAGAAGCAAATCTTCCAGTCTAATGAGTGGAATATTGAGAAAATGGTCTTTGAGAAATATTTGAACCCTACCCCTAACTAGCAAAACCCGAAGCTAGGGTTAGGGTTTTATTCCCATACAATGTAGACAGTTTTTGATGGCATGGCTGTGTTTTAGGGCTGAAAGGATTCTTAGGAATACAGTTCTTTCAATGTTTTCTAAACATTTTTTTCTGACCTATATGACTGTATACAATGCTTTGCGCCAATAAGGAACGGTGTCTGAATTGCCCGACAAGCAACAGTTCGAAAGAACCTGATTTAACTTTCAAACTCTTGCCATGGGCCTTAAAATCACAGGCATATTAACAAATAAAGCCAAAATGTATTAGTTGTTTCGGACTTTTGGGCCAATTAAGCCTTAACGTACATTCATTTAGCACTCCGTTTAACACAAAATTTCCAAGGACAGAATACCACTCAAAAATTACTTTGACCATTCTTCCCACACCCTTTTGGTTTTGGCAGTGTTGTATTGTCTTTTCAGACTAATATTTTGATTCAGAGAAGCAAATCTTCCAGTCTAATGAGTGGAATATTTAGAAAATGGTCTTTGAGAAATATTTGAACCCAAACCCTAACTAGCAAAACCCGAAGCTAGGGATAGGGTTTTATTCCCATACAATGTAGAAAGTTTTTGATGGCATGGCTGTGTTTTAGGGCTGAAAGGATTCTTAGGAATATAGTTCTTTCAATGTTTTCTAAACATTTTTTTCTGACCTATATGGCTGTATACAGTGCTTTGCCCTAATAAGGAATGGTGTCTGAATTGCCCGAGAAGCAACAGTTCGAAAGAACCTGATTTAACTTTCAAACTCTTGCCATGGGCTTTAAAATCACAGGCATATTAACAAATAAAGCCAAAATGTATTAGTTGGTTTGCACTTTTGAGCCAATTAAGCCTGAACGTACATTCATTTAGCACTCCGTTTAACACAAAATTTCCAAGGAAAGAATACCTCTCAAAAATTACTTTGACCATTCCTCACACACCCTTTTGGTTTTGGCAGTGTTGTATTGTCTTTTCAGACAAATATATTGAATCAGAGAAGCAAATCTTCCAGTCTAATGAGTGGAATATTGAGAAAATGGTCTTTGAGAAATATTTGAACCCTACCCCTAACTAGCAAAACCCGAAGCTAGGGTTAGGGTTTTATTCCCATACAATGTAGACAGTTTTTGATGGCATGGCTGTGTTTTAGGGCTGAAAGGATTCTTAGGAATACAGTTCTTTCAATGTTTTCTAAACATTTTTTTCTGACCTATATGACTGTATACAATGCTTTGCGCCAATAAGGAACGGTGTCTGAATTGCCCGACAAGCAACAGTTCGAAAGAACCTGATTTAACTTTCAAACTCTTGCCATGGGCCTTAAAATCACAGGCATATTAACAAATAAAGCCAAAATGTATTAGTTGTTTCGGACTTTTGGGCCAATTAAGCCTTAACGTACATTCATTTAGCACTCCGTTTAACACAAAATTTCCAAGGACAGAATACCACTCAAAAATTACTTTGACCATTCTTCCCACACCCTTTTGGTTTTGGCAGTGTTGTATTGTCTTTTCAGACTAATATTTTGATTCAGAGAAGCAAATCTTCCAGTCTAATGAGTGGAATATTTAGAAAATGGTCTTTGAGAAATATTTGAACCCAAACCCTAACTAGCAAAACCCGAAGCTAGGGATAGGGTTTTATTCCCATACAATGTAGAAAGTTTTTGATGGCATGGCTGTGTTTTAGGGCTGAAAGGATTCTTAGGAATATAGTTCTTTCAATGTTTTCTAAACATTTTTTTCTGACCTATATGGCTGTATACAGTGCTTTGCCCTAATAAGGAATGGTGTCTGAATTGCCCGAGAAGCAACAGTTCGAAAGAACCTGATTTAACTTTCAAACTCTTGCCATGGGCTTTAAAATCACAGGCATATTAACAAATAAAGCCAAAATGTATTAGTTGGTTTGCACTTTTGAGCCAATTAAGCCTGAACGTACATTCATTTAGCACTCCGTTTAACACAAAATTTCCAAGGAAAGAATACCTCTCAAAAATTACTTTGACCATTCCTCACACACCCTTTTGGTTTTGGCAGTGTTGTATTGTCTTTTCAGACAAATATATTGAATCAGAGAAGCAAATCTTCCAGTCTAATGAGTGGAATATTGAGAAAATGGTCTTTGAGAAATATTTGAACCCTACCCCTAACTAGCAAAACCCGAAGCTAGGGTTAGGGTTTTATTCCCATACAATGTAGACAGTTTTTGATGGCATGGCTGTGTTTTAGGGCTGAAAGGATTCTTAGGAATACAGTTCTTTCAATGTTTTCTAAACATTTTTTTCTGACCTATATGACTGTATACAATGCTTTGCGCCAATAAGGAACGGTGTCTGAATTGCCCGACAAGCAACAGTTCGAAAGAACCTGATTTAACTTTCAAACTCTTGCCATGGGCCTTAAAATCACAGGCATATTAACAAATAAAGCCAAAATGTATTAGTTGTTTCGGACTTTTGGGCCAATTAAGCCTTAACGTACATTCATTTAGCACTCCGTTTAACACAAAATTTCCAAGGACAGAATACCACTCAAAAATTACTTTGACCATTCTTCCCACACCCTTTTGGTTTTGGCAGTGTTGTATTGTCTTTTCAGACTAATATTTTGATTCAGAGAAGCAAATCTTCCAGTCTAATGAGTGGAATATTTAGAAAATGGTCTTTGAGAAATATTTGAACCCTAACCCTATCTAGCAAAACCCGAAGCTAGGGTTAGGGTTTTATTCCCATACAATGTAGACAGTTTTTGATGGCATGGCTGTGTTTTAGGGCTGAAAGGATTCTTAGGAATATAGTTCTTTCAATGTTTTCTAAACATTTTTTTCTGACCTATATGGCTGTATACAGTGCTTTGCCCTAATAAGGAATGGTGTCTGAATTGCCCGACAAGCAATAGTTCGAAAGAACCTGATTTAACTTTCAAACTCTTGCCATGGGCTTTAAAATCACAGGCATATTAACAAATAAAGCCAAAATGTATTAGTTGGTTTGCACTTTTGAGCCAATTAAGCCTGAACGTACATTCATTTAGCACTCCGTTTAACACAAAATTTCCAAGGAAAGAATACCTCTCAAAAATTACTTTGACCATTCCTCACACACCCTTTTGGTTTTGGCAGTGTTGTATTGTCTTTTCAGACAAATATATTGAATCAGAGAAGCAAATCTTCCAGTCTAATGAGTGGAATATTGAGAAAATGGTCTTTGAGAAATATTTGAACCCTAACCCTAACTATCAAAACCCGAAGCTAGGGTTAGGGTTTTATTCCCATACAATGTAGACAGTTTTTGATGGCATGGCTGTGTTTTAGGGCTGAAAGGATTCTTAGGAATACAGTTCTTTCAATGTTTTCTAAACATTTTTTTCTGACCTATATGACTGTATACAATGCTTTGCGCCAAAAAGGAACGGTGTCTGAATTGCCCGACAAGCAACAGTTCGAAAGAACCTGATTTAACTTTCAAACTCTTGCCATGGGCCTTAAAATCACAGGCATATTAACAAATAAAGCCAATATGTATTAGTTGTTTCGGACTTTTGGGCCAATTAAGCCTTAACGTACATTCATTTAGCACTCCGTTTAACACAAAATTTCCAAGGACAGAATACCACTCAAAAATTACTTTGACCATTCTTCCCACACCCTTTTGGTTTTGGCAGTGTTGTATTGTCTTTTCAGACTAATATTTTGATTCAGAGAAGCAAATCTTCCAGTCTAATGAGTGGAATATTGAGAAAATGGTCTTTGAGAAATATTTGAACCCTAACCCTAACTAGCAAAACCCGAAGCTAGGGTTAGGGTTTTATTCCCATACAATGTAGACAGTTTTTGATGGCATGGCTGTGTTTTAGGGCTGAAAGGATTCTTAGGAATATAGTTCTTTCAATGTTTTCTAAACATTTTTTTCTGACCTATATGGCTGTATACAGTGCTTTGCCCTAATAAGGAATGGTGTCTGAATTGCCCGACAAGCAATAGTTCGAAAGAACCTGATTTAACTTTCAAACTCTTGCCATGGGCTTTAAAATCACAGGCATATTAACAAATAAAGCCAAAATGTATTAGTTGGTTTGCACTTTTGAGCCAATTAAGCCTGAACGTACATTCATTTAGCACTCCGTTTAACACAAAATTTCCAAGGAAAGAATACCTCTCAAAAATTACTTTGACCATTCCTCACACACCCTTTTGGTTTTGGCAGTGTTGTATTGTCTTTTCAGACAAATATATTGAATCAGAGAAGCAAATCTTCCAGTCTAATGAGTGGAATATTGAGAAAATGGTCTTTGAGAAATATTTGAACCCTACCCCTAACTAGCAAAACCCGAAGCTAGGGTTAGGGTTTTATTCCCATACAATGTAGACAGTTTTTGATGGCATGGCTGTGTTTTAGGGCTGAAAGGATTCTTAGGAATACAGTTCTTTCAATGTTTTCTAAACATTTTTTTCTGACCTATATGACTGTATACAATGCTTTGCGCCAATAAGGAACGGTGTCTGAATTGCCCGACAAGCAACAGTTCGAAAGAACCTGATTTAACTTTCAAACTCTTGCCATGGGCCTTAAAATCACAGGCATATTAACAAATAAAGCCAAAATGTATTAGTTGTTTCGGACTTTTGGGCCAATTAAGCCTTAACGTACATTCATTTAGCACTCCGTTTAACACAAAATTTCCAAGGACAGAATACCACTCAAAAATTACTTTGACCATTCTTCCCACACCCTTTTGGTTTTGGCAGTGTTGTATTGTCTTTTCAGACTAATATTTTGATTCAGAGAAGCAAATCTTCCAGTCTAATGAGTGGAATATTTAGAAAATGGTCTTTGAGAAATATTTGAACCCAAACCCTAACTAGCAAAACCCGAAGCTAGGGATAGGGTTTTATTCCCATACAATGTAGAAAGTTTTTGATGGCATGGCTGTGTTTTAGGGCTGAAAGGATTCTTAGGAATATAGTTCTTTCAATGTTTTCTAAACATTTTTTTCTGACCTATATGGCTGTATACAGTGCTTTGCCCTAATAAGGAATGGTGTCTGAATTGCCCGAGAAGCAACAGTTCGAAAGAACCTGATTTAACTTTCAAACTCTTGCCATGGGCTTTAAAATCACAGGCATATTAACAAATAAAGCCAAAATGTATTAGTTGGTTTGCACTTTTGAGCCAATTAAGCCTTAACGTACATTCATTTAGCACTCCGTTTAACACAAAATTTCCAAGGAAAGAATACCACTCAAAAATTACTTTGACCATTCCTCACACACCCTTTTGGTTTTGGCAGTGTTGTATTGTCTTTTCAGACAAATATATTGAATCAGAGAAGCAAATCTTCCAGTCTAATGAGTGGAATATTGAGAAAATGGTCTTTGAGAAATATTTGAACCCTAACCCTAACTAGCAAAACCCGAAGCTAGGATTAGGGTTTTATTCCCATACAATGTAGACAGTTTTTGATGGCATGGCTGTGTTTTAGGGCTGAAAGGATTCTTAGGAATACAGTTCTTTCAATGTTTTCTAAACATTTTTTTCTGACCTATATGACTGTATACAATGCTTTGCGCCAAAAAGGAACGGTGTCTGAATTGCCCGACAAGCAACAGTTCGAAAGAACCTGATTTAACTTTCAAACTCTTGCCATGGGCTTTAAAATCACAGGCATATTAACAAATAAAGCCAAAATGTATTAGTTGGTTTAGACTTTTGAGCCAATTAAGCCTTAACGTACATTCATTTAGCACTCCGTTTAACACAAAATTTACAAGGAAAGAAAACCTTTCAAAAATTAATATGACCACTCTTGACACACCGTTTTGGTTTTGGCAGTGTTGTATTGTCTTTTCAGATTAATATTTTGATTCAGAGAAGCAAATCTTCCAGTCTAATGAGTGGAATATTGAGAAAATGGTCTTTGAGAAATATTTGAACCCTAACCCTAACTAGCAAAACCCGAAGCTAGGGTTAGGGTTTTATTCCCATACAATGTAGACAGTTTTTGATGGCACGGCTGTGTTTTAGGGCTGAAAGGATTCTTAGGAATATAGTTCTTTCAATGTTTTCTAAACATTTTTTTCTGACCTATATGGCTGTATACAGTGCTTTGCCCTAATAAGGAATGGTGTCTGAATTGCCCGACAAGCAACAGTTCAAAAGAACCTGATTTAACTTTCAAACTCTTGCCATGGGCTTTAAAATCACAGGCATATTAACAAATAAAGCCAAAATGTATTAGTTGGTTTAGACTTTTGAGCCAATTAAGCCTTAATGTACATTCATTTTGCACTCCATTTAACACAAAATTTACAAGGAAAGAAAACCTTTCAAAAATTACTTTGACCATTCCTCACACACCCTTTTGGTTTTGGCAGTGTTGTATTGTCTTTTCAGTCTAATATTTTGATTCAGAGAAGCAAATCTTCCAGTCTAATGAGTGGAATATTGAGAAAATGGTCTTTGAGAAATATTTGAACCCTAATCCTAACTAGCAAAACCCGAAGCAAGGGTTAGGGTTTTATTCCCAAACAATGTAGAAAGTTTTTGATGGCATGGCTGTGTTTTAGGGCTGAAAGGATTCTTAGGAATACAGTTCTTTCAATGTTTTCTAAACATTTTTTTCTGACCTATATGACTGTATACAATGCTTTGCGCCAAAAAGGAACGGTGTCTGAATTGCCCGACAAGCAACAGTTCGAAAGAACCTGATTTAACTTTCAAACTCTTGCCATGGGCCTTAAAATCACAGGCATATTAACAAATAAAGCCAAAATGTATTAGTTGTTTCGGACTTTTGGGCCAATTAAGCCTTAACGTACATTCATTTAGCACTCCGTTTAACACAAAATTTCCAAGGACAGAATACCACTCAAAAATTACTTTGACCATTCTTCCCACACCCTTTTGGTTTTGGCAGTGTTGTATTGTCTTTTCACACTAATATTTTGATTCAGAGAAGCAAATCTTCCAGTCTAATGAGTGGAATATTTAGAAAATGGTCTTTGAGAAATATTTGAACCCTAACCCTAACTAGCAAAACCCGAAGCTAGGGTTAGGGTTTTATTCCCATACAATGTAGACAGTTTTTGATGGCATGGCTGTGTTTTAGGGCTGAAAGGATTCTTAGGAATATAGTTCTTTCAATGTTTTCTAAACATTTTTTTCTGACCTATATGGCTGTATACAGTGCTTTGCCCTAATAAGGAATGGTGTCTGAATTGCCCGACAAGCAACAGTTCGAAAGAACCTGATTTAACTTTCAAACTCTTGCCATGGGCTTTAAAATCACAGGCATATTAACAAATAAAGTCAAAATGTATTAGTTGGTTTGCACTTTTGAGCCAATTAAGCCTGAACGTACATTCATTTAGCACTCCGTTTAACACAAAATTTCCAAGGAAAGAATACCTCTCAAAAATTACTTTGACCATTCCTCACACACCCTTTTGGTTTTGGCAGTGTTGTATTGTCTTTTCAGACAAATATATTGAATCAGAGAAGCAAATCTTCCAGTCTAATGAGTGGAATATTGAGAAAATGGTCTTTGAGAAATATTTGAACCCTAACTAGCAAAACCCGAAGCTAGGGTTAGGGTTTTATTCCCATACAATGTAGACAGTTTTTGATGGCATGGCTGTGTTTTAGGGCTGAAAGGATTCTTAGGAATACAGTTCTTTCAATGTTTTCTAAACATTTTTTTCTGACCTATATGGCTGTATACAATGCTTTGCGCCAAAAAGGAACGGTGTCTGAATTGCCCGACAAGCAACAGTTCGAAAGAACCTGATTTAACTTTCAAACTCTTGCCATGGGCCTTAAAATCACAGGCATATTAACAAATAAAGCCAAAATGTATTAGTTGGTTTAGACTTTTGAGCCAATTAAGCCTTAACGTACATTCATTTAGCACTCCGTTTAACACAAAATTTCCAAGGACAGAATACCACTCAAAAATTACTTTGACCATTCTTCCCACACCCTTTTGGTTTTGGCAGTGTTGTATTGTCTTTTCAGACTAATATTTTGATTCAGAGAAGCAAATCTTCCAGTCTAATGAGTGGAATATTTAGAAAATGGTCTTTGAGAAATATTTGAACCCTAACCCTAACTAGCAAAACTCGAAGCTAGGGTTAGGGTTTTATTCCCATACAATGTAGACAGTTTTTGATGGCATGGCTGTGTTTTAGGGCTGAAAGGATTCTTAGGAATATAGTTCTTTCAATGTTTTCTAAACATTTTTTCTGACCTATATGGCTGTATACAGTGCTTTGCCCTAATAAGGAATGGTGTCTGAATTGCCCGACAAGCAACAGTTCGAAAGAACCTGATTTAACTTTCAAACTCTTGCCATGGGCTTTAAAATCACAGGCATATTAACAAATAAAGCCAAAATGTATTAGTTGGTTTGCACTTTTGAGCCAATTAAGCCTGAACGTACATTCATTTAGCACTCCGTTTAACACAAAATTTCCAAGGAAAGAATACCTCTCAAAAATTACTTTGACCATTCCTCACACACCCTTTTGGTTTTGGCAGTGTTGTATTGTCTTTTCAGACAAATATATTGAATCAGAGAAGCAAATTTTCCAGTCTAATGAGTGGAATATTGAGAAAATGGTCTTTGAGAAATATTTGAACCCTAACTAGCAGAACCCGAAGCTAGGGTTAGGGTTTTATTCCCATACAATGTAGACAGTTTTTGATGGCATGGCTGTGTTTTAGGGCTGAAAGGATTCTTAGGAATACAGTTCTTTCAATGTTTTCTAAACATTTTTTTCTGACCTATATGGCTGTATACAATGCTTTGCGCCAAAAAGGAACGGTGTCTGAATTGCCCGACAAGCAACAGTTCGAAAGAACCTGATTTAACTTTCAAACTCTTGCCATGGGCCTTAAAATCACAGGCATATTAACAAATAAAGCCAAAATGTATTAGTTGTTTCGGACTTTTGGGCCAATTAAGCCTTAACGTACATTGATTTAGCACTCCGTTAAACACAAAATTTCCAAGGACAGAATACCACTCAAAAATTACTTTGACCATTCTTCCCACACCCTTTTGGTTTTGGCAGTGTTGTATTGTCTTTTCAGATTAATATTTTGATTCAGAGAAGCAAATCTTCCAGTCAAATGAATGGAATATTTAGAAAATGGTCTTTGAGAAATATTTGAACCCTAACCCTAACTAGCAAAACCCGAAGCTAGGGTTAGGGTTTTATTCCCATACAATGTAGACAGTTTTTGATGGCATGGCTGTGTTTTAGGGCTGAAAGGATTCTTAGGAATATAGTTCTTTCAATGTTTTCTAAACATTTTTTTCTGACCTATATGGCTGTATACAGTGCTTTGCCCTAATAAGGAATGGTGTCTGAATTGCCCGAGAAGCAACAGTTCGAAAGAACCTGATTTAACTTTCAAACTCTTGCCATGGGCTTTAAAATCACAGGCATATTAACAAATAAAGCCAAAATGTATTAGTTGGTTTGCACTTTTGAGCCAATTAAGCCTTAACGTACATTCATTTAGCACTCCGTTTAACACAAAATTTCCAAGGAAAGAATACCACTCAAAAATTACTTTGACCATTCCTCACACACCCTTTTGGTTTTGGCAGTGTTGTATTGTCTTTTCAGACAAATATATTGAATCAGAGAAGCAAATCTTCCATTCTAATGAGTGGAATATTGAGAAAATGGTCTTTGAGAAATATTTGAACCCTAACCCTAACTAGCAAAACCCGAAGCTAGGGTTAGGGTTTTATTCCCATACAATGTAGACAGTTTTTGATGGCATGGCTGTGTTTTAGGGCTGAAAGGATTCTTAGGAATACAGTTCTTTCAATGTTTTCTAAACATTTTTTTCAGACCTATATGACTGTATACAATGCTTTGCGCCAAAAAGGAACGGTGTCTGAATTGCCCGACAAGCAACAGTTCGAAAGAACCTGATTTAACTTTCAAACTCTTGCCATGGGCTTTAAAATCACAGGCATATTAACAAATAAAGCCAAAATGTATTAGTTGGTTTAGACTTTTGAGCCAATTAAGCCTTAACGTACATTCATTTAGCACTCCGTTTAACACAAAATTTACAAGGAAAGAAAACCTTTCAAAAATTAATATGACCACTCTTGACACACCGTTTTGGTTTTGGCAGTGTTGTATTGTCTTTTCAGATTAATATTTTGATTCAGAGAAGCAAATCTTCCAGTCTAATGAGTGGAATATTGAGAAAATGGTCTTTGAGAAATATTTGAACCGTAACCCTAACTAGCAAAACCCGAAGCTAGGGTTAGGGTTTTATTCCCATACAATGTAGACAGTTTTTGATGGCATGGCTGTGTTTTAGGGCTGAAAGGATTCTTAGGAATATAGTTCTTTCAATGTTTTCTAAACATTTTTTTCTGACCTATATGGCTGTATACAGTGCTTTGCCCTAATAAGGAATGGTGTCTGAATTGCCCGACAAGCAACAGTTCGAAAGAACCTGATTTAACTTTCAAACTCTTGCCATGGGCTTTAAAATCACAGGCATATTAACAAATAAAGCCAAAATGTATTAGTTGGTTTGCACTTTTGAGCCAATTAAGCCTGAACGTACATTCATTTAGCACTCCGTTTAACACAAAATTTCCAAGGAAAGAATACCTCTCAAAAATTACTTTGACCATTCCTCACACACCCTTTTGGTTTTGGCAGTGTTGTATTGTCTTTTCAGACAAATATATTGAATCAGAGAAGCAAATCTTCCAGTCTAATGAGTGGAATATTGAGAAAATGGTCTTTGAGAAATATTTGAACCCTAACCCTAACTAGCAAAACCCGAAGCTAGGGTTAGGGTTTTATTCCCGTACAATGTAGACAGTTTTTGATGGCATGGCTGTGTTTTAGGGCTGAAAGGATTCTTAGGAATACAGTTCTTTCAATGTTTTCTAAACATTTTTTTCTGACCTATATAGCTGTATACAATGCTTTGCGCCAAAAAGAAACGGTGTCTGAATTGCCCGACAAGCAACAGTTCGAAAGAACCTGATTTAACTTTCAAACTCTTGCCATGGGCTTTAAAATCACAGGCATATTAACAAATAAAGCCAAAATGTATTAGTTGTTTCGGACTTTTGGGCCAATTAAGCCTTAACGTACATTCATTTAGCACTCCGTTTAACACAAAATTTCCAAGGACAGAATACCACTCAAAAATTACATTGACCACTCTTCCCACACCCTTTTGGTTTTGGCAGTGTTGTATTGTCTTTTCAGACTAATATTTTGATTCAGAGAAGCAAATCTTCCAATCTAATGAGTGGAATATTGAGAAAATGGTCTTTGAGAAATATTTGAACCCTAACCCTAACTAGCAAAACCCGAAGCTAGGGTTAGGGTTTTATTCCCATACAATGTAGACAGTTTTTGATGGCATGGCTGTGTTTTAGGGCTGAAAGGATTCTTAGGAATACAGTTCTTTCAGTGTTCTCTAAACATTTTTTTCTGACCTATATGAATGTATACAATGCTTTGCGCCAAAAAGGAACGGTGTCTGAATTGCCCGACAAGCAACAGTTCGAAAGAACCTGATTTAACTTTCAAACTCTTGCCATGGGCCTTAAAATCACAGGCATATTAACAAATAAAGCCAAAATGTATTAGTTGTTTCGGACTTTTGGGCCAATTAAGCCTTAACGTACATTCATTTAGCACTCCGTTTAACACAAAATTTCCAAGGAGAGAATACCACTCAAAAATTACTTTGACCATTCTTCCCACACCCTTTTGGTTTTGGCAGTGTTGTATTGTCTTTTCAGACTAATATTTTGATTCAGAGAAGCAAATCTTCCAGTCTAATGAGTGGAATATTTAGAAAATGGTCTTTGAGAAATATTTGAACCCTAACCCTAACTAGCAAAACCCGAAGCTAGGGTTAGGGTTTTATTCCCATACAATGTAGACAGTTTTTGATGGCATGGCTATGTTTTAGGGCTGAAAGGATTCTTAGGAATATAGTTCTTTCAATGTTTTCTAAACATTTTTTTCTGACCTATATGGCTGTATACAGTGCTTTGCCCTAATAAGGAATGGTGTCTGAATTGCCCGACAAGCAACAGTTCGAAAGAACCTGATTTAACTTTCAAACTCTTGCCATGGGCTTTAAAATCACAGGCATATTAACAAAAAAAGCCAAAATGTATTAGTTGGTTTGCACTTTTGAGCCAATTAAGCCTTAACGTACATTCATTTAGCACTCCGTTTAACACAAAATTTACAAGGAAAGAAAACCTTTCAAAAATTACTTTGACCATTCCTCACACACCCTTTTGGTTTTGGCAGTGTTGTATTGTCTTTTCAGTCTAATATTTTGATTCAGAGAAGCAAATCTTCCAGTCTAATGAGTGGAATATTGAGAAAATGGTCTTTGAGAAATATTTGAACCCTAACCCTAACTAGCAAAACCCGAAGCAAGGGTTAGGGTTTTATTCCCATACAATGTAGACAGTTTTTGATGGCATGGCTGTGTTTTAGGGCTCAAAGGATTCTTTGGAATACAGTTCTTTCAATGTTTTCTAAACATTTTTTTCTGACCTATATGGCTGTATTCAGTGCTTTGCCCTAATAAGGAATGGTGTCTGAATTGCCCGACAAGCAACAGTTTGAAAGAACCTGATTTAACTTTCAAACTCTTGCCATGGGCTTTAAAATCACAGGCATATTAACAAATAAAGCCAAAATGTATTAGTTGGTTTGCACTTTTGGGCCAATTAAGCCTTAACGTACATTCATTTAGCACTCCGTTTAACACAAAATTTCCAAGGACAGAATACCACTCAAAAATTACATTGACCATTCTTCCCACACCCTTTTGGTTTTGGCAGTGTTGTATTGTCTTTTCAGACTAATATTTTGATTCAGAGAAGCAAATCTTCCAGTCTAATGAGTGGAATATTGAGAAAATGGTCTTTGAGAAATATTTGAACCCTAACCCTAACTAGCAAAACCCGAAGCTAGGGTTAGGGTTTTATTCCCATACAATGTAGACAGTTTTTGATGGCATGGCTGTGTTTTAGGGCTGAAAGGATTCTTAGGAATACAGTTCTTTCAATGTTTTCTAAACATTTTTTTCTGACCTATATGACTGTATACAATGCTTTGCGCCAAAAAGGAACGGTGTCTGAATTGCCCGACAAGCAACAGTTCGAAAGAACCTGATTTAACTTTCAAACTC
Organism: Atractosteus spatula; assembly: GCF_055471065.1. NCBI lineage: Eukaryota > Metazoa > Chordata > Actinopteri > Semionotiformes > Lepisosteidae > Atractosteus > Atractosteus spatula. Next base: position 27,985,643 of record NC_142711.1, on the reverse strand, counting down.
TTGCCATGGGCTTTAAAATCACAGGCATATTAACAAATAAAGCCAAAATGTATTAGTTGGTTTGCACTTTTGAGCCAATTAAGCCTTAACGTACATTCATTTAGCACTCCGTTTAACACAAAATTTCCAAGGACAGAATACCACTCAAAAATTACATTGACCATTCTTCTCACACCCTTTTGGTTTTGGCAGTGTTGTATTGTCTTTTCAGACTAATATTTTGATTCAGAGAAGCAAATCTTCCAGTCTAATGAGTGGAATATTGAGAAAATGGTCTTTGAGAAATATTTGAACCCTAACCCTAACTAGTAAAACCCGAAGCTAGGGTTAGGGTTTTATTCCCATACAATGTAGACAGTTTTTGATGGCATGGCTGTGTTTTAGGGCTGAAAGGATTCTTAGGAATATAGTTCTTTCAATGTTTTCTAAACATTTTTTTCTGACCTATATGGCTGTATACAGTGCTTTGCCCTAATAAGGAATGGTGTCTGAATTGCCCGACAAGCAACAGTTTGAAAGAACCTGATTTAACTTTCAAACTCTTGCCATGGGCTTTAAAATCACAGGCATATTAACAAATAAAGCCAAAATGTATTAGTTGGTTTGCACTTTTGAGCCAATTAAGCCTTAACGTACATTCATTTAGCATTCCGTTTAACACAAAATTTCCAAGGAAAGAATACCTCTCAAAAATTACTTTGACCATTCCTCACACACCCTTTTGGTTTTGGCAGTGTTGTATTGTCTTTTCAGACAAATATATTGAATCAGAGAAGCAAATCTTCCAGTCTAATGAGTGGAATATTGAGAAAATGGTCTTTGAGAAATATTTGAACCCTAACCCTAACTAGCAAAACCCGAAGCAAGGGTTAGGGTTTTATTCCCAAACAATGTAGAAAGTTTTTAATGGCATGGCTGTGTTTTAGGGCTGAAAGGATTCTTAGGAATACAGTTCTTTCAATGTTTTCTAAACATTTTTTTCTGACCTATATGGCTGTATTCAGTGCTTTGCCCTAATAAGGAATGGTGTCTGAATTGCCTGACAAGCAACAGTTCGAAAGAACCTGATTTAACTTTCAAACTCTTGCCATGGGCTTTAAAATCACAGGCATATTAACAAATAAAGCCAAAATGTATTAGTTGTTTCGGACTTTTAGGCCAATTAAGCCTTAACGTACATTCATTTAGCACTCTGTTTAACACAAAATTTCCAAGGACAGAATACCACTCAAAAATTACATTGACCATTCTTCCCACACCCTTTTGGTTTTGGCAGTGTTGTATTGTCTTTTCAGACTAATATTTTGATTCAGAGAAGCAAATCTTCCAGTCTAATGAGTGGAATATTGAGAAAATGGTCTTTGAGAAATATTTGAACCCTAACCCTAACTAGTAAAACCCGAAGCTAGGGTTAGGGTTTTATTCCCATACAATGTAGACAGTTTTTGATGGCATGGCTGTGTTTTAGGGCTGAAAGGATTCTTAGGAATATAGTTCTTTCAATGTTTTCTAAACATTTTTTTCTGACCTATATGGCTGTATACAGTGCTTTGCCCTAATAAGGAATGGTGTCTGAATTGCCCGACAAGCAACAGTTTGAAAGAACCTGATTTAACTTTCAAACTCTTGCCATGGGCTTTAAAATCACAGGCATATTAACAAATAAAGCCAAAATGTATTAGTTGGTTTGCACTTTTGAGCCAATTAAGCCTTAACGTACATTCATTTAGCATTCCGTTTAACACAAAATTTCCAAGGAAAGAATACCTCTCAAAAATTACTTTGACCATTCCTCACACACCCTTTTGGTTTTGGCAGTGTTGTATTGTCTTTTCAGACAAATATATTGAATCAGAGAAGCAAATCTTCCAGTCTAATGAGTGGAATATTGAGAAAATGGTCTTTGAGAAATATTTGAACCCTAACCCTAACTAGCAAAACCCGAAGCTAGGGTTAGGGTTTTATTCCCATACAATGTAGACAGTTTTTGATGGCATGGCTGTGTTTTTGGGCTGAAAGGATTCTTAGGAATACAGTTCTTTCAATGTTCTCTAAACATTTTTTTCTGACCTATATGACTGTATACAATGCTTTGCGCCAAAAAGGAACGGTGTCTGAATTGCCCGACAAGCAACAGTTCGAAAGAACCTGATTTAACTTTCAAACTCTTGCCATGGGCCTTAAAATCACAGGCATATTAACAAATAAAGCCAAAATGTATTAGTTGTTTCGGACTTTTGGGCCAATTAAGCCTTAACGTACATTCATTTAGCACTCCGTTTAACACAAAATTTCCAAGGACAGAATACCACTCAAAAATTACTTTGACCATTCTTCCCACACCCTTTTGGTTTTGGCAGTGTTGTATTGTCTTTTCAGACTAATATTTTGATTCAGAGAAGCAAATCTTCCAGTCTAATGAGTGGAATATTTAGAAAATGGTCTTTGAGAAATATTTGAACCCTAACCCTAACTAGCAAAACCCGAAGCTAGGGTTAGGGTTTTATTCCCATACAATGTAGACAGTTTTTGATGGCATGGCTGTGTTTTAGGGCTGAAAGGATTCTTAGGAATATAGTTCTTTCAATGTTTTCTAAACATTTTTTTGTGACCTATATGGCTGTATACAGTGCTTTGCCCTAATAAGGAATGGTGTCTGAATTCCCCGACAAGCAACAGTTCGAAAGAACCTGATTTAACTTTCAAACTCTTGCCATGGGCTTTAAAATCACAGGCATATTAACAAATAAAGCCAAAATGTATTAGTTGGTTTGCACTTTTGAGCCAATTAAGCCTTAACGTACATTCATTTAGCACTCCGTTTAACACAAAATTTACAAGGAAAGAAAACCTTTCAAAAATTACTTTGACCATTCCTCACACACCCTTTTGGTTTTGGCAGTGTTGTATTGTCTTTTCAGTCTAATATTTTGATTCAGAGAAGCAAATCTTCCAGTCTAATGAGTGGAATATTGAGAAAATGGTCTTTGAGAAATATTTGAACCCTAACCCTAACTAGCAAAACCCGAAGCAAGGGTTAGGGTTTTATTCCCAAACAACGTAGAAAGTTTTTGATGGCATGGCTGTGTTTTAGGGCTGAAAGGATTCTTAGGAATATAGTTCTTTCAATGTTTTCTAAACATTTTTTTCTGACCTATATGGCTGTATACAGTGCTTTGCCCTAATAAGGAATGGTGTCTGAATTGCCCGACAAGCAACAGTTCAAAAGAACCTGATTTAACTTTCAAACTCTTGCCATGGGCTTTAAAATCACAGGCATATTAACAAATAAAGCCAAAATGTATTAGTTGGTTTGCACTTTTGAGCCAATTAAGCCTTAACGTACATTCATTTATCACTCCGTTTAACACAAAATTTCCAAGGAAAGAATACCTCTCAAAAATTACTTTGACCATTCCTCACACACCCTTTTGGTTTTGGCAGTGTTGTATTGTCTTTTCAGACAAATATTTTGATTCAGAGAAGCAAATCTTCCAGTCTAATGAGTGGAATATTGAGAAAATGGTCTTTGAGAAATATTTGAACCCTAACCCTAACTAGCAAAACCCGAAGCTAGGGTTAGGGTTTTATTCCCATACAATGTAGTCAGTTTTTGATGGCATGGCTGTGTTTTAGGGCTCAAAGGATTCTTAGGAATACAGTTCTTTCAATGTTTTCTAAACATTTTTTTCTGACCTATATGGCTGTATTCAGTGCTTTGCCCTAATAAGGAATAGTGTCTGAATTGCCTGAAAAGCAACAGTTCGAAAGAACCTGATTTAACTTTCAAACTCTTGCCATGGGCTTTAAAATCACAGGCATATTAACAAATAACGCCAAAATGTATTAGTTGTTTCGGACTTTTAGGCCAATTAAGCCTTAACGTACATTCATTTAGCACTCCGTTTAACACAAAATTTCCAAGGACAGAATACCACTCAAAAATTACATTGACCATTCTTCCCACACCCTTTTGGTTTTGGCAGTGTTGTATTGTCTTTTCAGACTAATATTTTGATTCAGAGAAGCAAATCTTCCAGTCTAATGAGTTGAATATTGAGAAAATGGTCTTTGAGAAATATTTGAACCCTTACCCTAACTAGCAAAACCCGAAGCTAGGGTTAGGGTTTTATTCCCATACAATGTAGACAGTTTTTGATGGCATGGCTGTGTTTTAGGGCTGAAAGGATTCTTAGGAATATAGTTCTTTCAATGTTTTCTAAACATTTTTTTCTGACCTATATGGCTGTATACAGTGCTTTGCCCTAATAAGGAATGGTGTCTGAATTCCCCGACAAGCAACAGTTCGAATGAACCTGATCTAACTTTCAAACTCTTGCCATGGGCTTTAAAATCACAGGCATATTAACAAATAAAGCCAAAATGTATTAGTTGGTTTGCACTTTTGAGCCAATTAAGCCTTAACGTACATTCATTTAGCACTCCGTTTAACACAAAATTTACAAGGAAAGAAAACCTTTCAAAAATTACTTTGACCATTCCTCACACACCCTTTTGGTTTTGGCAGTGTTGTATTGTCTTTTCAGTCTAATATTTTGATTCAGAGAAGCAAATCTTCCAGTCTAATGAGTGGAATATTGAGAAAATGGTCTTTGAGAAATATTTGAACCCTAACCCTAACTAGCAAAACCCGAAGCAAGGGTTAGGGTTTTATTCCCAAACAACGTAGAAAGTTTTTGATGGCATGGCTGTGTTTTAGGGCTGAAAGGATTCTTAGGAATATAGTTCTTTCAATGTTTTCTAAACATTTTTTTCTGACCTATATGGCTGTATACAGTGCTTTGCCCTAATAAGGAATGGTGTCTGAATTGCCCGACAAGCAACAGTTCAAAAGAACCTGATTTAACTTTCAAACTCTTGCCATGGGCTTTAAAATCACAGGCATATTAACAAATAAAGCCAAAATGTATTAGTTGGTTTGCACTTTTGAGCCAATTAAGCCTTAACGTACATTCATTTAGCATTCCGTTTAACACAAAATTTCCAAGGAAAGAATACCTCTCAAAAATTACTTTGACCATTCCTCACACACCCTTTTGGTTTTGGCAGTGTTGTATTGTCTTTTCAGACAAATATATTGAATCAGAGAAGCAAATCTTCCAGTCTAATGAGTGGAATATTGAGAAAATGGTCTTTGAGAAATATTTGAACCCTAACCCTAACTAGCAAAACCCGAAGCTAGGGTTAGGGTTTTATTCCCATACAATGTAGACAGTTTTTGATGGCATGGCTGTGTTTTAGGGCTGAAAGGATTCTTAGGAATACAGTTCTTTCAATGTTCTCTAAACATTTTTTTCTGACCTATATGACTGTATACAATGCTTTGCGCCAAAAAGGAACGGTGTCTGAATTGCCCGACAAGCAACAGTTCGAAAGAACCTGATTTAACTTTCAAACTCTTGCCATGGGCCTTAAAATCACAGGCATATTAACAAATAAAGCCAAAATGTATTAGTTGTTTCGGACTTTTGGGCCAATTAAGCCTTAACGTACATTCATTTAGCACTCCGTTTAACACAAAATTTCCAAGGACAGAATACCACTCAAAAATTACTTTGACCATTCTTCCCACACCCTTTTGGTTTTGGCAGTGTTGTATTGTCTTTTCAGACTAATATTTTGATTCAGAGAAGCAAATCTTCCAGTCTAATGAGTGGAATATTTAGAAAATGGTCTTTGAGAAATATTTGAACCCTAACCCTAACTAGCAAAACCCGAAGCTAGGGTTAGGGTTTTATTCCCATACAATGTAGACAGTTTTTGATGGCATGGCTGTGTTTTAGGGCTGAAAGGATTCTTAGGAATATAGTTCTTTCAATGTTTTCTAAACATTTTTTTCTGACCTATATGGCTGCATACAGTGCTTTGCCCTAATAAGGAATGGTGTCTGAATTGCCCGACAAGCAACAGTTCGAAAGAACCAGATTTAACTTTCAAACTCTTGCCATGGGCTTTAAAATCACAGGCATATTAACAAATAAAGCCAAAATGTATTAGTTGGTTTGCACTTTTGAGCCAATTAAGCCTTAACGTACATTCATTTAGCACTCCGTTTAACACAAAATTTACAAGGAAAGAAAACCTTTCAAAAATTACTTTGACCATTCCTCACACACCCTTTTGGTTTTGGCAGTGTTGTATTGTCTTTTCAGTCTAATATTTTGATTCAGAGAAGCAAATCTTCCAGTCTAATGAGTGGAATATTGAGAAAATGGTCTTTGAGAAATATTTGAACCCTAACCCTAACTAACAAAACCCGAAGCAAGGGTTAGGGTTTTATTCCCAAACAATGTAGAAAGTTTTTAATGGCATGGCTGTGTTTTAGGGCTGAAAGGATTCTTAGGAATACAGTTCTTTCAATGTTTTCTAAACATTTTTTTCTGACCTATATGGCTGTATTCAGTGCTTTGCCCTAATAAGGAATGGTGTCTGAATTGCCTGACAAGCAACAGTTCGAAAGAACCTGATTTAACTTTCAAACTCTTGCCATGGGCTTTAAAATCACAGGCATATTAACAAATAAAGCCAAAATGTATTAGTTGGTTTGCACTTTTGAGCCAATTAAGCCTTAACGTACATTCATTTAGCACTCCGTTTAACACAAAATTTCCAAGGACAGAATACCACTCAAAAATTACTTTGACCATTCTTCCCACACCCTTTTGGTTTTGGCAGTGTTGTATTGTCTTTTCAGACTAATATTTTGATTCAGAGAAGCAAATCATCCAGTCTAATGAGTGGAATATTGAGAAAATGGTCTTTGAGAAATATTTGAACCCTTACCCTAACTAGCAAAACCCGAAGCTAGGGTTAGGGTTTTATTCCCATACAATGTAGACAGTTTTTGATGGCATGGCTGTGTTTTAGGGCTGAAAGGATTCTTAGGAATATAGTTCTTTCAATGTTTTCTAAACATTTTTTTCTGACCTATATGGCTGTATACAGTGCTTTGCCCTAATAAGGAATGGTGTCTGAATTCCCCGACAAGCAACAGTTCGAAAGAACCTGATTTAACTTTCAAACTCTTGCCATGGGCTTTAAAATCACAGGCATATTAACAAATAAAGCCAAAATGTATTAGTTGGTTTGCACTTTTGAGCCAATTAAGCCTTAACGTACATTCATTTAGCACTCCGTTTAACACAAAATTTACAAGGAAAGAAAACCTTTCAAAAATTACTTTGACCATTCCTCACACACCCTTTTGGTTTTGGCAGTGTTGTATTGTCTTTTCAGTCTAATATTTTGATTCAGAGAAGCAAATCTTCCAGTCTAATGAGTGGAATATTGAGAAAATGGTCTTTGAGAAATATTTGAACCCTAACCCTAACTAGCAAAACCCGAAGCAAGGGTTAGGGTTTTATTCCCAAACAACGTAGAAAGTTTTTGATGGCATGGCTGTGTTTTAGGGCTGAAAGGATTCTTAGGAATATAGTTCTTTCAATGTTTTCTAAACATTTTTTTCTGACCTATATGGCTGTATACAGTGCTTTGCCCTAATAAGGAATGGTGTCTGAATTGCCCGACAAGCAACAGTTCAAAAGAACCTGATTTAACTTTCAAACTCTTGCCATGGGCTTTAAAATCACAGGCATATTAACAAATAAAGCCAAAATGTATTAGTTGGTTTGCACTTTTGAGCCAATTAAGCCTTAACGTACATTCATTTATCACTCCGTTTAACACAAAATTTCCAAGGAAAGAATACCTCTCAAAAATTACTTTGACCATTCCTCACACACCCTTTTGGTTTTGGCAGTGTTGTATTGTCTTTTCAGACAAATATTTTGATTCAGAGAAGCAAATCTTCCAGTCTAATGAGTGGAATATTGAGAAAATGGTCTTTGAGAAATATTTGAACCCTAACCCTAACTAGCAAAACCCGAAGCTAGGGTTAGGGTTTTATTCCCATACAATGTAGACAGTTTTTGATGGCATGGCTGTGTTTTAGGGCTCAAAGGATTCTTAGGAATACAGTTCTTTCAATGTTTTCTAAACATTTTTTTCTGACCTATATGGCTGTATTCAGTGCTTTGCCCTAATAAGGAATAGTGTCTGAATTGCCTGACAAGCAACAGTTCGAAAGAACCTGATTTAACTTTCAAACTCTTGCCATGGGCTTTAAAATCACAGGCATATTAACAAATAAAGCCAAAATGTATTAGTTGTTTCGGACTTTTAGGCCAATTAAGCCTTAACGTACATTCATTTAGCACTCCGTTTAACACAAAATTTCCAAGGACAGAATACCACTCAAAAATTACATTGACCATTCTTCCCACACCCTTTTGGTTTTGGCAGTGTTGTATTGTCTTTTCAGACTAATATTTTGATTCAGAGAAGCAAATCTTCCAGTCTAATGAGTTGAATATTGAGAAAATGGTCTTTGAGAAATATTTGAACCCTAACCCTAACTAGTAAAACCCGAAGCTAGGGTTAGGGTTTTATTCCCATACAATGTAGACAGTTTTTGATGGCATGGCTGTGTTTTAGGGCTGAAAGGATTCTTAGGAATATCGTTCTTCCAATGTTTTCTAAACATTTTTTTCTGACCTATATGGCTGTATACAGTGCTTTGCCCTAATAAGGAATGGTGTCTGAATTGCCCGACAAGCAACAGTTTGAAAGAACCTGATTTAACTTTCAAACTCTTGCCATGGGCTTTAAAATCACAGGCATATTAACAAATAAAGCCAAAATGTATTAGTTGGTTTGCACTTTTGAGCCAATTAAGCCTTAACGTACATTCATTTAGCATTCCGTTTAACACAAAATTTCCAAGGAAAGAATACCTCTCAAAAATTACTTTGACCATTCCTCACACACCCTTTTGGTTTTGGAAGTGTTGTATTGTCTTTTCAGACAAATATATTGAATCAGAGAAGCAAATCTTCCAGTCTAATGAGTGGAATATTAAGAAAATGGTCTTTGAGAAATATTTGAACCCTAACCCTAACTAGCAAAACCCGAAGCTAGGGTTAGGGTTTTATTCCCATACAATGTAGACAGTTTTTGATGGCATGGCTGTGTTTTAGGGCTGAAAGGATTCTTAGGAATATAGTTCTTTCAATGTTTTCTAAACATTTTTTTCTGACCTATATGGCTGCATACAGTGCTTTGCCCTAATAAGGAATGGTGTCTGAATTGCCCGACAAGCAACAGTTCGAAAGAACCAGATTTAACTTTCAAACTCTTGCCATGGGCTTTAAAATCACAGGCATATTAACAAATAAAGCCAAAATGTATTAGTTGGTTTGCACTTTTGAGCCAATTAAGCCTTAACGTACATTCATTTAGCACTCCGTTTAACACAAAATTTACAAGGAAAGAAAACCTTTCAAAAATTACTTTGACCATTCCTCACACACCCTTTTGGTTTTGGCAGTGTTGTATTGTCTTTTCAGTCTAATATTTTGATTCAGAGAAGCAAATCTTCCAGTCTAATGAGTGGAATATTGAGAAAATGGTCTTTGAGAAATATTTGAACCCTAACCCTAACTAGCAAAACCCGAAGCAAGGGTTAGGGTTTTATTCCCAAACAATGTAGAAAGTTTTTAATGGCATGGCTGTGTTTTAGGGCTGAAAGGATTCTTAGGAATACAGTTCTTTCAATGTTTTCTAAACATTTTTTTCTGACCTATATGGCTGTATTCAGTGCTTTGCCCTAATAAGGAATGGTGTCTGAATTGCCTGACAAGCAACAGTTCGAAAGAACCTGATTTAACTTTCAAACTCTTGCCATGGGCTTTAAAATCACAGGCATATTAACAAATAAAGCCAAAATGTATTAGTTGGTTTGCACTTTTGAGCCAATTAAGCCTTAACGTACATTCATTTAGCACTCCGTTTAACACAAAATTTCCAAGGACAGAATACCACTCAAAAATTACTTTGACCATTCTTCCCACACCCTTTTGGTTTTGGCAGTGTTGTATTGTCTTTTCAGACTAATATTTTGATTCAGAGAAGCAAATCATCCAGTCTAATGAGTGGAATATTGAGAAAATGGTCTTTGAGAAATATTTGAACCCTTACCCTAACTAGCAAAACCCGAAGCTAGGGTTAGGGTTTTATTCCCATACAATGTAGACAGTTTTTGATGGCATGGCTGTGTTTTAGGGCTGAAAGGATTCTTAGGAATACAGTTCTTTCAATGTTTTCTAAACATTTTTTTCTGACCTATATGGCTGTATACAGTGCTTTGCCCTAATAAGGAATGGTGTCTGAATTCCCCGACAAGCAACAGTTCGAAAGAACCTGATTTAACTTTCAAACTCTTGCCATGGGCCTTAAAATCACAGGCATATTAACAAATAAAGCCAAAATGTATTAGTTGTTTCGGACTTTTGGGCCAATTAAGCCTTAACGTACATTCATTTAGCACTCCGTTTAACACAAAATTTCCAAGGACAGAATACCACTCAAAAATTACTTTGACCATTCTTCCCACACCCTTTTGGTTTTGGCAGTGTTGTATTGTCTTTTCAGACTAATATTTTGATTCAGAGAAGCAAATCTTCCAGTCTAATGAGTGGAATATTTAGAAAATGGTCTTTGAGAAATATTTGAACCCTAACCCTAACTAGCAAAACCCGAAGCTAGGGTTAGGGTTTTATTCCCATACAATGTAGACAGTTTTTGATGGCATGGCTGTGTTTTAGGGCTGAAAGGATTCTTAGGAATATAGTTCTTTCAATGTTTTCTAAACATTTTTTTCTGACCTATATGGCTGTATACAGTGCTTTGCCCTAATAAGGAATGGTGTCTGAATTGCCCGACAAGCAACAGTTCAAAAGAACCTGATTTAACTTTCAAACTCTTGCCATGGGCTTTAAAATCACAGGCATATTAACAAATAAAGCCAAAATGTATTAGTTGGTTTGCACTTTTGAGCCAATTAAGCCTTAACGTACATTCATTTATCACTCCGTTTAACACAAAATTTCCAAGGAAAGAATACCTCTCAAAAATTACTTTGACCATTCCTCACACACCCTTTTGGTTTTGGCAGTGTTGTATTGTCTTTTCAGACTAATATTTTGATTCAGAGAAGCAAATCTTCCAGTCTAATGAGTGGAATATTGAGAAAATGGTCTTTGAGAAATATTTGAACCCTAACCCTAACTAGCAAAACCCGAAGCTAGGGTTAGGGTTTTATTCCCATACAATGTAGACAGTTTTTGATGGCATGGCTGTGTTTTAGGGCTCAAAGGATTCTTAGGAATACAGTTCTTTCAATGTTTTCTAAACATTTTTTTCTGACCTATATGGCTGTATTCAGTGCTTTGCCCTAATAAGGAATAGTGTCTGAATTGCCTGACAAGCAACAGTTCGAAAGAACCTGATTTAACTTTCAAACTCTTGCCATGGGCTTTAAAATCACAGGCATATTAACAAATAAAGCCAAAATGTATTAGTTGTTTCGGACTTTTAGGCCAATTAAGCCTTAACGTACATTCATTTAGCACTCCGTTTAACACAAAATTTCCAAGGACAGAATACCACTCAAAAATTACATTGACCATTCTTCCCACACCCTTTTGGTTTTGGCAGTGTTGTATTGTCTTTTCAGACTAATATTTTGATTCAGAGAAGCAAATCTTCCAGTCTAATGAGTTGAATATTGAGAAAATGGTCTTTGAGAAATATTTGAACCCTAACCCTAACTAGTAAAACCCGAAGCTAGGGTTAGGGTTTTATTCCCATACAATGTAGACAGTTTTTGATGGCATGGCTGTGTTTTAGGGCTGAAAGGATTCTTAGGAATATCGTTCTTTCAATGTTTTCTAAACATTTTTTTCTGACCTATATGGCTGTATACAGTGCTTTGCCCTAATAAGGAATGGTGTCTGAATTGCCCGACAAGCAACAGTTTGAAAGAACCTGATTTAACTTTCAAACTCTTGCCATGGGCTTTAAAATCACAGGCATATTAACAAATAAAGCCAAAATGTATTAGTTGGTTTGCACTTTTGAGCCAATTAAGCCTTAACGTACATTCATTTAGCATTCCGTTTAACACAAAATTTCCAAGGAAAGAATACCTCTCAAAAATTACTTTGACCATTCCTCACACACCCTTTTGGTTTTGGCAGTGTTGTATTGTCTTTTCAGACAAATATATTGAATCAGAGAAGCAAATCTTCCAGTCTAATGAGTGGAATATTGAGAAAATGGTCTTTGAGAAATATTTGAACCCTAACCCTAACTAGCAAAACCCGAAGCTAGGGTTAGGGTTTTATTCCCATACAATGTAGACAGTTTTTGATGGCATGGCTGTGTTTTAGGGCTGAAAGGATTCTTAGGAATACAGTTCTTTCAATGTTCTCTAAACATTTTTTTCTGACCTATATGACTGTATACAATGCTTTGCGCCAAAAAGGAACGGTGTCTGAATTGCCCGACAAGCAACAGTTCGAAAGAACCTGATTTAACTTTCAAACTCTTGCCATGGGCCTTAAAATCACAGGCATATTAACAAATAAAGCCAAAATGTATTAGTTGTTTCGGACTTTTGGGCCAATTAAGCCTTAACGTACATTCATTTAGCACTCCGTTTAACACAAAATTTCCAAGGACAGAATACCACTCAAAAATTACTTTGACCATTCTTCCCACACCCTTTTGGTTTTGGCAGTGTTGTATTGTCTTTTCAGACTAATATTTTGATTCAGAGAAGCAAATCTTCCAGTCTAATGAGTGGAATATTTAGAAAATGGTCTTTGAGAAATATTTGAACCCTAACCCTAACTAGCAAAACCCGAAGCTAGGGTTAGGGTTTTATTCCCATACAATGTAGACAGTTTTTGATGGCATGGCTGTGTTTTAGGGCTGAAAGGATTCTTAGGAATATAGTTCTTTCAATGTTTTCTAAACATTTTTTTCTGACCTATATGGCTGTATACAGTGCTTTGCCCTAATAAGGAATGGTGTCTGAATTCCCCGACAAGCAACAGTTCGAAAGAACCTGATTTAACTTTCAAACTCTTGCCATGGGCCTTAAAATCACAGGCATATTAACAAATAAAGCCAAAATGTATTAGTTGTTTCGGACTTTTGGGCCAATTAAGCCTTAACGTACATTCATTTAGCACTCCGTTTAACACAAAATTTCCAAGGACAGAATACCACTCAAAAATTACTTTGACCATTCTTCCCACACCCTTTTGGTTTTGGCAGTGTTGTATTGTCTTTTCAGACTAATATTTTGATTCAGAGAAGCAAATCTTCCAGTCTAATGAGTGGAATATTTAGAAAATGGTCTTTGAGAAATATTTGAACCCTAACCCTAACTAGCAAAACCCGAAGCTAGGGTTAGGGTTTTATTCCCATACAATGTAGACAGTTTTTGATGGCATGGCTGTGTTTTAGGGCTGAAAGGATTCTTAGGAATATAGTTCTTTCAATGTTTTCTAAACATTTTTTTCTGACCTATATGGCTGTATACAGTGCTTTGCCCTAATAAGGAATGGTGTCTGAATTGCCCGACAAGCAACAGTTCAAAAGAACCTGATTTAACTTTCAAACTCTTGCCATGGGCTTTAAAATCACAGGCATATTAACAAATAAAGCCAAAATGTATTAGTTGGTTTGCACTTTTGAGCCAATTAAGCCTTAACGTACATTCATTTATCACTCCGTTTAACACAAAATTTCCAAGGAAAGAATACCTCTCAAAAATTACTTTGACCATTCCTCACACACCCTTTTGGTTTTGGCAGTGTTGTATTGTCTTTTCAGACAAATATATTGAATCAGAGAAGCAAATCTTCCAGTCTAATGAGTGGAATATTGAGAAAATGGTCTTTGAGAAATATTTGAACCCTAACCCTAACTAGCAAAACCCGAAGCAAGGGTTAGGGTTTTATTCCCAAACAATGTAGAAAGTTTTTAATGGCATGGCTGTGTTTTAGGGCTGAAAGGATTCTTAGGAATACAGTTCTTTCAATGTTCTCTAAACATTTTTTTCTGACCTATATGACTGTATACAATGCTTTGCGCCAAAAAGGAACGGTGTCTGAATTGCCCGACAAGCAACAGTTCGAAAGAACCTGATTTAACTTTCAAACTCTTGCCATGGGCCTTAAAATCACAGGCATATTAACAAATAAAGCCAAAATGTATTAGTTGTTTCGGACTTTTGGGCCAATTAAGCCTTAACGTACATTCATTTAGCACTCCGTTTAACACAAAATTTCCAAGGACAGAATACCACTCAAAAATTACTTTGACCATTCTTCCCACACCCTTTTGGTTTTGGCAGTGTTGTATTGTCTTTTCAGACTAATATTTTGATTCAGAGAAGCAAATCTTCCAGTCTAATGAGTGGAATATTTAGAAAATGGTCTTTGAGAAATATTTGAACCCTAACCCTAACTAGCAAAACCCGAAGCTAGGGTTAGGGTTTTATTCCCATACAATGTAGACAGTTTTTGATGGAATGGCTGTGTTTTAGGGCTGAAAGGATTCTTAGGAATATAGTTCTTTCAATGTTTTCTAAACATTTTTTTCTGACCTATATGGGCTGCATACAGTGCTTTGCCCTAATAAGGAATGGTGTCTGAATTGCCCGACAAGCAACAGTTCGAAAGAACCAGATTTAACTTTCAAACTCTTGCCATGGGCTTTAAAATCACAGGCATATTAACAAATAAAGCCAAAATGTATTAGTTGGTTTGCACTTTTGAGCCAATTAAGCCTTAACGTACATTCATTTAGCACTCCGTTTAACACAAAATTTCCAAGGACAGAATACCACTCAAAAATTACATTGACCATTCTTCCCACACCCTTTTGGTTTTGTCAGTGTTGTATTGTCTTTTCAGACTAATATTTTGATTCAGAGAAGCAAATCATCCAGTCTAATGAGTGGAATATTGAGAAAATGGTCTTTGAGAAATATTTGAACCCTTACCCTAACTAGCAAAACCCGAAGCTAGGGTTAGGGTTTTATTCCCATACAATGTAGACAGTTTTTGATGGCATGGCTGTGTTTTAGGGCTGAAAGGATTCTTAGGAATATAGTTCTTTCAATGTTTTCTAAACATTTTTTTCTGACCTATATGGCTGTATACAGTGCTTTGCCCTAATAAGGAATGGTGTCTGAATTCCCCGACAAGCAACAGTTCGAAAGAACCTGATTTAACTTTCAAACTCTTGCCATGGGCTTTAAAATCACAGGAATATTAACAAATAAAGCCAAAATGTATTAGTTGGTTTGCACTTTTGAGCCAATTAAGCCTTAACGTACATTCATTTAGCACTCCGTTTAACACAAAATTTACAAGGAAAGAAAACCTTTCAAAAATTACTTTGACCATTCCTCACACACCCTTTTGGTTTTGGCAGTGTTGTATTGTCTTTTCAGTCTAATATTTTGATTCAGAGAAGCAAATCTTCCAGTCTAATGAGTGGAATATTGAGAAAATGGTCTTTGAGAAATATTTGAACCCTAACCCTAACTAGCAAAACCCGAAGCAAGGGTTAGGCTTTTATTCCCAAACAACGTAGAAAGTTTTTGATGGCATGGCTGTGTTTTAGGGCTGAAAGGATTCTTAGGAATATAGTTCTTTCAATGTTTTCTAAACATTTTTTTCTGACCTATATGGCTGTATACAGTGCTTTGCCCTAATAAGGAATGGTGTCTGAATTGCCCGACAAGCAACAGTTCAAAAGAACCTGATTTATCTTTCAAACTCTTGCCATGGGCTTTAAAATCACAGGCATATTAACAAATAAAGCCAAAATGTATTAGTTGGTTTAGACTTTTGAGCCAATTAAGCCTTAACGTACATTCATTTAGCACTCCGTTTAACACAAAATTTCCAAGGAAAGAATACCACTCAAAAATTACTTTGACCATTCTTCCCACACCCTTTTGGTTTTGGCAGTGTTGTATTGTCTTTTCAGACTAATATTTTGATTCAGAGAAGCAAATCTTCCAGTCTAATGAGTGGAATATTGAGAAAATGGTCTTTGAGAAATATTTGAACCCTAACCCTAACTAGCAAAACCCGAAGCTAGGGTTAGGGTTTTATTCCCATACAATGTAGACAGTTTTTGATGGCATGGCTGTGTTTTAGGGCTGAAAGGATTCTTAGGAATATAGTTCTTTCAATGTTTTCTAAACATTTTTTTCTGACCTATATGGCTGTATACAGTGCTTTGCCCTAATAAGGAATGGTGTCTGAATTGCGCGACAAGCAACAGCTCAAAAGAACCTGATTTAACTTTCAAACTCTTGCCATGGTCTTTAAAATCACAGGCATATTAACAAATAAAGCCAAAATGTATTAGTTGGTTTGCACTTTTGAGCCAATTAAGCCTTAACGTACATTCATTTATCACTCCGTTTAACACAAAATTTCCAAGGAAAGAATACCTCTCAAAAATTACTTTGACCATTCCTCACACACCCTTTTGGTTTTGGAAGTGTTGTATTGTCTTTTCAGACAAATATTTTGATTCAGAGAAGCAAATCTTCCAGTCTAATGAGTGGAATATTGAGAAAATGGTCTTTGAGAAATATTTGAACCCTAACCCTAACTAGCAAAACCTGAAGCTAGGGTTAGGGTTTTATTCCCATACAATGTAGACAGTTTTTGATGGCATGGCTGTGTTTTAGGGCTCAAAGGATTCTTAGGAATACAGTTCTTTCAATGTTTTCTAAACATTTTTTTCTGACCTATATGGCTGTATTCAGTGCTTTGCCCTAATAAGGAATGGTGTCTGAATTGCCCTACAAGCAACAGTTCGAAAGAACCTGATTTAACTTTCAAACTCTTGCCATGGGCTTTAAAATCACAGGCATATTAACAAATAAAGCCAAAATGTATTCGTTGTTTCGGACTTTTAGGCCAATTAAGCCTTAACGTACATTCTTTTAGCACTCCGTTTAACACAAAATTTCCAAGGACAGAATACCACTCAAAAATTACTTTGACCATTCTTCCCACACCCTTTTGGTTTTGGCAGTGTTGTATTGTCTTTTCAGACTAATATTTTGATTCAGAGAAGCAAATCTTCCAGTCTAATGAGTGGAATATTTAGAAAATGGTCTTTGAGAAATATTTGAACCCTAACCCTAACTAGCAAAACCTGAAGCTAGGGTTAGGGTTTTATTCCCATACAATGTAGACAGTTTTTGATGGCATGGCTGTGTTTTAGGGCTGAAAGGATTCTTAGGAATATAGTTCTTTCAATGTTTTCTAAACATTTTTTTCTGACCTATATGGCTGTATACAGTGCTTTGCCCTAATAAGGAATGGTGTCTGAATTGCCCGACAAGCAACAGTTCGAAAGAACCTGATTTAACTTTCAAACTCTTGCCATGGGCTTTAAAATCACAGGCATATTAACAAATAAAGCCAAAATGTATTAGTTGTTTCGGACTTTTGGGCCAATTAAGCCTTAACGTACATTCATTTAGCACTCCGTTTAACACAAAATTTCCAAGGACAGAATACCACTCAAAAATTACATTGACCATTCTTCCCACACCCTTTTGGTTTTGGCAGTGTTGTATTGTCTTTTCAGACTAATATTTTGATTCAGAGAAGCAAATCTTCCAGTCTAATGAGTTGAATATTGAGAAAATGGTCTTTGAGAAATATTTGAACCCTAACCCTAACTAGTAATACCCGAAGCTAGGGTTAGGGTTTTATTCCCATACAATGTAGACAGTTTTTGATGGCATGGCTGTGTTTTAGGGCTGAAAGGATTCTTAGGAATATAGTTCTTTCAATGTTTTCTAAACATTTTTTTCTGACCTATATGGCTGTATACAGTGCTTTGCCCTAATAAGGAATGGTGTCTGAATTGCCCGACAAGCAACAGTTTGAAAGAACCTGATTTAACTTTCAAACTCTTGCCATGGGCTTTAAAATCACAGGCATATTAACAAATAAAGCCAAAATGTATTAGTTGGTTTGCACTTTTGAGCCAATTAAGCCTTAACGTACATTCATTTAGCATTCCGTTTAACACAAAATTTCCAAGGAAAGAATACCTCTCAAAAATTACTTTGACCATTCCTCACACACCCTTTTGGTTTTGGCAGTGTTGTATTGTCTTTTCAGACAAATATTTTGATTCAGAGAAGCAAATCTTCCAGTCTAATGAGTGGAATATTGAGAAAATGGTCTTTGAGAACTATTTGAACCCTAACCCTAACTAGCAAAACCCGAAGCTAGGGTTAGGGTTTTATTCCCATACAATGTAGACAGTTTTTGATGGCATGGCTGTGTTTTAGGGCTCAAAGGATTCTTAGGAATACAGTTCTTTCAATGTTTTCTAAACATTTTTTTCTGACCTATATGGCTGTATTCAGTGCTTTGCCCTAATAAGGAATAGTGTCTGAATTGCCTGACAAGCAACAGTTCGAAAGAACCTGATTTAACTTTCAAACTCTTGCCATGGGCTTTAAAATCACAGGCATATTAACAAATAAAGCCAAAATGTATTAGTTGTTTCGGACTTTTAGGCCAATTAAGCCTTAACGTACATTCATTTAGCACTCCGTTTAACACAAAATTTCCAAGGACAGAATACCACTCAAAAATTACATTGACCATTCTTCCCACACCCTTTTGGTTTTGGCAGTGTTGTATTGTCTTTTCAGACTAATATTTTGATTCAGAGAAGCAAATCTTCCAGTCTAATGAGTTGAATATTGAGAAAATGGTCTTTGAGAAATATTTGAACCCTAACCCTAACTAGTAAAACCCGAAGCTAGGGTTAGGGTTTTATTCCCATACAATGTAGACAGTTTTTGATGGCATGGCTGTGTTTTAGGGCTGAAAGGATTCTTAGGAATATCGTTCTTTCAATGTTTTCTAAACATTTTTTTCTGACCTATATGGCTGTATACAGTGCTTTGCCCTAATAAGGAATGGTGTCTGAATTGCCCGACAAGCAACAGTTTGAAAGAACCTGATTTAACTTTCAAACTCTTGCCATGGGCTTTAAAATCACAGGCATATTAACAAATAAAGCCAAAATGTATTAGTTGGTTTGCACTTTTGAGCCAATTAAGCCTTAACGTACATTCATTTAGCATTCCGTTTAACACAAAATTTCCAAGGAAAGAATACCTCTCAAAAATTACTTTGACCATTCCTCACACACCCTTTTGGTTTTGGCAGTGTTGTATTGTCTTTTCAGACAAATATATTGAATCAGAGAAGCAAATCTTCCAGTCTAATGAGTGGAATATTGAGAAAATGGTCTTTGAGAAATATTTGAACCCTAACCCTAACTAGCAAAACCCGAAGCTAGGGTTAGGGTTTTATTCCCATACAATGTAGACAGTTTTTGATGGCATGGCTGTGTTTTAGGGCTGAAAGGATTCTTAGGAATACAGTTCTTTCAATGTTCTCTAAACATTTTTTTCTGACCTATATGACTGTATACAATGCTTTGCGCCAAAAAGGAACGGTGTCTGAATTGCCCGACAAGCAACAGTTCGAAAGAACCTGATTTAACTTTCAAACTCTTGCCATGGGCCTTAAAATCACAGGCATTTTAACAAATAAAGCCAAAATGTATTAGTTGTTTCGGACTTTTGGGCCAATTAAGCCTTAACGTACATTCATTTAGCACTCCGTTTAACACAAAATTTCCAAGGACAGAATACCACTCAAAAATTACTTTGACCATTCTTCCCACACCCTTTTGGTTTTGGCAGTGTTGTATTGTCTTTTCAGACTAATATTTTGATTCAGAGAAGCAAATCTTCCAGTCTAATGAGTGGAATATTAAGAAAATGGTCTTTGAGAAATATTTGAACCCTAACCCTAACTAGCAAAACCCGAAGCTAGGGTTAGGGTTTTATTCCCATACAATGTAGACAGTTTTTGATGGCATGGCTGTGTTTTAGGGCTGAAAGGATTCTTAGGAATATAGTTCTTTCAATGTTTTCTAAACATTTTTTTCTGACCTATATGGCTGCATACAGTGCTTTGCCCTAATAAGGAATGGTGTCTGAATTGCCCGACAAGCAACAGTTCGAAAGAACCAGATTTAACTTTCAAACTCTTGCCATGGGCTTTAAAATCACAGGCATATTAACAAATAAAGCCAAAATGTATTAGTTGGTTTGCACTTTTGAGCCAATTAAGCCTTAACGTACATTCATTTAGCACTCCGTTTAACACAAAATTTACAAGGAAAGAAAACCTTTCAAAAATTACTTTGACCATTCCTCACACACCCTTTTGGTTTTGGCAGTGTTGTATTGTCTTTTCAGTCTAATATTTTGATTCAGAGAAGCAAATCTTCCAGTCTAATGAGTGGAATATTGAGAAAATGGTCTTTGAGAAATATTTGAACCCTAACCCTAACTAGCAAAACCCGAAGCAAGGGTTAGGGTTTTATTCCCAAACAATGTAGACAGTTTTTGATGGCATGGCTGTGTTTTAGGGCTGAAAGGATTCTTAGGAATACAGTTCTTTCAATGTTTTCTAAACATTTTTTTCTGACCTATATGGCTGTATACAGTGCTTTGCCCTAATAAGGAATGGTGTCTGAATTCCCCGACAAGCAACAGTTCGAAAGAACCTGATTTAACTTTCAAACTCTTGCCATGGGCCTTAAAATCACAGGCATATTAACAAATAAAGCCAAAATGTATTAGTTGTTTCGGACTTTTGGGCCAATTAAGCCTTAACGTACATTCATTTAGCACTCCGTTTAACACAAAATTTCCAAGGACAGAATACCACTCAAAAATTACTTTGACCATTCTTCCCACACCCTTTTGGTTTTGGCAGTGTTGTATTGTCTTTTCAGACTAATATTTTGATTCAGAGAAGCAAATCTTCCAGTCTAATGAGTGGAATATTTAGAAAAAGGTCTTTGAGAAATATTTGAACCCTAACCCTAACTAGCAAAACCCGAAGCTAGGGTTAGGGTTTTATTCCCATACAATGTAGACAGTTTTTGATGGCATGGCTGTGTTTTAGGGCTGAAAGGATTCTTAGGAATATAGTTCTTTCAATGTTTTCTAAACATTTTTTTCTGACCTATATGGCTGTATACAGTGCTTTGCCCTAATAAGGAATGGTGTCTGAATTGCCCGACAAGCAACAGTTCAAAAGAACCTGATTTAACTTTCAAACTCTTGCCATGGGCTTTAAAATCACAGGCATATTAACAAATAAAGCCAAAATGTATTAGTTGGTTTGCACTTTTGAGCCAATTAAGCCTTAACGTACATTCATTTATCACTCCGTTTAACACAAAATTTCCAAGGAAAGAATACCTCTCAAAAATTACTTTGACCATTCCTCACACACCCTTTTGGTTTTGGCAGTGTTGTATTGTCTTTTCAGACAAATATTTTGATTCAGAGAAGCAAATCTTCCAGTCTAATGAGTGGAATATTGAGAAAATGGTCTTTGAGAAATATTTGAACCCTAACCCTAACTAGCAAAACCCGAAGCTAGGGTTAGGGTTTTATTCCCATACAATGTAGACAGTTTTTGATGGCATGGCTGTGTTTTAGGGCTCAAAGGATTCTTAGGAATACAGTTCTTTCAATGTTTTCTAAACATTTTTTTCTGACCTATATGGCTGTATTCAGTGCTTTGCCCTAATAAGGAATAGTGTCTGAATTGCCTGACAAGCAACAGTTCGAAAGAACCTGATTTAACTTTCAAACTCTTGCCATGGGCTTTAAAATCACAGGCATATTAACAAATAAAGCCAAAATGTATTAGTTGTTTCGGACTTTTAGGCCAATTAAGCCTTAACGTACATTCATTTAGCACTCCGTTTAACACAAAATTTCCAAGGACAGAATACCACTCAAAAATTACATTGACCATTCTTCCCACACCCTTTTGGTTTTGGCAGTGTTGTATTGTCTTTTCAGACTAATATTTTGATTCAGAGAAGCAAATCTTCCAGTCTAATGAGTTGAATATTGAGAAAATGGTCTTTGAGAAATATTTGAACCCTAACCCTAACTAGTAAAACCCGAAGCTAGGGTTAGGGTTTTATTCCCATACAATGTAGACAGTTTTTGATGGCATGGCTGTGTTTTAGGGCTGAAAGGATTCTTAGGAATATCGTTCTTTCAATGTTTTCTAAACATTTTTTTCTGACCTATATGGCTGTATACAGTGCTTTGCCCTAATAAGGAATGGTGTCTGAATTGCCCGACAAGCAACAGTTTGAAAGAACCTGATTTAACTTTCAAACTCTTGCCATGGGCTTTAAAATCACAGGCATATTAACAAATAAAGCCAAAATGTATTAGTTGGTTTGCACTTTTGAGCCAATTAAGCCTTAACGTACATTCATTTAGCATTCCGTTTAACACAAAATTTCCAAGGAAAGAATACCTCTCAAAAATTACTTTGACCATTCCTCACACACCCTTTTGGTTTTGGCAGTGTTGTATTGTCTTTTCAGACAAATATATTGAATCAGAGAAGCAAATCTTCCAGTCTAATGAGTGGAATATTGAGAAAATGGTCTTTGAGAAATATTTGAACCCTAACCCTAACTAGCAAAACCCGAAGCTAGGGTTAGGGTTTTATTCCCATACAATGTAGACAGTTTTTGATGGCATGGCTGTGTTTTAGGGCTGAAAGGATTCTTAGGAATACAGTTCTTTCAATGTTCTCTAAACATTTTTTTCTGACCTATATGACTGTATACAATGCTTTGCGCCAAAAAGGAACGGTGTCTGAATTGCCCGACAAGCAACAGTTCGAAAGAACCTGATTTAACTTTCAAACTCTTGCCATGGGCCTTAAAATCACAGGCATTTTAACAAATAAAGCCAAAATGTATTAGTTGTTTCGGACTTTTGGGCCAATTAAGCCTTAACGTACATTCATTTAGCACTCCGTTTAACACAAAATTTCCAAGGACAGAATACCACTCAAAAATTACTTTGACCATTCTTCCCACACCCTTTTGGTTTTGGCAGTGTTGTATTGTCTTTTCAGACTAATATTTTGATTCAGAGAAGCAAATCTTCCAGTCTAATGAGTGGAATATTAAGAAAATGGTCTTTGAGAAATATTTGAACCCTAACCCTAACTAGCAAAACCCGAAGCTAGGGTTAGGGTTTTATTCCCATACAATGTAGACAGTTTTTGATGGCATGGCTGTGTTTTAGGGCTGAAAGGATTCTTAGGAATATAGTTCTTTCAATGTTTTCTAAACATTTTTTTCTGACCTATATGGCTGCATACAGTGCTTTGCCCTAATAAGGAATGGTGTCTGAATTGCCCGACAAGCAACAGTTCGAAAGAACCAGATTTAACTTTCAAACTCTTGCCATGGGCTTTAAAATCACAGGCATATTAACAAATAAAGCCAAAATGTATTAGTTGGTTTGCACTTTTGAGCCAATTAAGCCTTAACGTACATTCATTTAGCACTCCGTTTAACACAAAATTTACAAGGAAAGAAAACCTTTCAAAAATTACTTTGACCATTCCTCACACACCCTTTTGGTTTTGGCAGTGTTGTATTGTCTTTTCAGTCTAATATTTTGATTCAGAGAAGCAAATCTTCCAGTCTAATGAGTGGAATATTGAGAAAATGGTCTTTGAGAAATATTTGAACCCTAACCCTAACTAGCAAAACCCGAAGCAAGGGTTAGGGTTTTATTCCCAAACAATGTAGAAAGTTTTTAATGGCATGGCTGTGTTTTAGGGCTGAAAGGATTCTTAGGAATACAGTTCTTTCAATGTTTTCTAAACATTTTTTTCTGACCTATATGGCTGTATACAGTGCTTTGCCCTAATAAGGAATGGTGTCTGAATTCCCCGACAAGCAACAGTTCGAAAGAACCTGATTTAACTTTCAAACTCTTGCCATGGGCCTTAAAATCACAGGCATATTAACAAATAAAGCCAAAATGTATTAGTTGTTTCGGACTTTTGGGCCAATTAAGCCTTAACGTACATTCATTTAGCACTCCGTTTAACACAAAATTTCCAAGGACAGAATACCACTCAAAAATTACTTTGACCATTCTTCCCACACCCTTTTGGTTTTGGCAGTGTTGTATTGTCTTTTCAGACTAATATTTTGATTCAGAGAAGCAAATCTTCCAGTCTAATGAGTGGAATATTTAGAAAAAGGTCTTTGAGAAATATTTGAACCCTAACCCTAACTAGCAAAACCCGAAGCTAGGGTTAGGGTTTTATTCCCATACAATGTAGACAGTTTTTGATGGCATGGCTGTGTTTTAGGGCTGAAAGGATTCTTAGGAATATAGTTCTTTCAATGTTTTCTAAACATTTTTTTCTGACCTATATGGCTGTATACAGTGCTTTGCCCTAATAAGGAATGGTGTCTGAATTGCCCGACAAGCAACAGTTCAAAAGAACCTGATTTAACTTTCAAACTCTTGCCATGGGCTTTAAAATCACAGGCATATTAACAAATAAAGCCAAAATGTATTAGTTGGTTTGCACTTTTGAGCCAATTAAGCCTTAACGTACATTCATTTATCACTCCGTTTAACACAAAATTTCCAAGGAAAGAATACCTCTCAAAAATTACTTTGACCATTCCTCACACACCCTTTTGGTTTTGGCAGTGTTGTATTGTCTTTTCAGACAAATATTTTGATTCAGAGAAGCAAATCTTCCAGTCTAATGAGTGGAATATTGAGAAAATGGTCTTTGAGAAATATTTGAACCCTAACCCTAACTAGCAAAACCCGAAGCTAGGGTTAGGGTTTTATTCCCATACAATGTAGATAGTTTTTGATGGCATGGCTGTGTTTTAGGGCTGAAAGGATTCTTAGGAATATAGTTCTTTCAATGTTTTCTAAACATTTTTTTCTGACCTATATGGCTGTATACAGTGCTTTGCCCTAATAAGGAATGGTGTCTGAATTGCCCGACAAGCAACAGTTTGAAAGAACCTGATTTAACTTTCAAACTCTTGCCATGGGCTTTAAAATCACAGGCATATTAACAAATAAAGCCAAAATGTATTAGTTGGTTTGCACTTTTGAGCCAATTAAGCCTTAACGTACATTCATTTAGCATTCCGTTTAACACAAAATTTCCAAGGAAAGAATACCTCTCAAAAATTACTTTGACCATTCCTCACACACCCTTTTGGTTTTGGCAGTGTTGTATTGTCTTTTCAGTCTAATATTTTGATTCAGAGAAGCAAATCTTCCAGTCTAATGAGTGGAATATTGAGAAAATGGTCTTTGAGAAATATTTGAACCCTAACCCTAACTAGCAAAACCCGAAGCAAGGGTTAGGGTTTTATTCCCAAACAATGTAGAAAGTTTTTAATGGCATGGCTGTGTTTTAGGGCTGAAAGGATTCTTAGGAATACAGTTCTTTCAATGTTTTCTAAACATTTTTTTCTGACCTATATGGCTCTATTCAGTGCTTTGCCCTAATAAGGAATGGTGTCTGAATTGCCTGACAAGCAACAGTTCGAAAGAACCTGATTTAACTTTCAAACTCTTGCCATGGGCTTTAAAATCACAGGCATATTAACAAATAAAGCCAAAATGTATTCGTTGTTTCGGACTTTTAGGCCAATTAAGCCTTAACGTACATTCTTTTAGCACTCCGTTTAACACAAAATTTCCAAGGACAGAATACCACTCAAAAATTACTTTGACCATTCTTCCCACACCCTTTTGGTTTTGGCAGTGTTGTATTGTCTTTTCAGACTAATATTTTGATTCAGAGAAGCAAATCTTCCAGTCTAATGAGTGGAATATTTAGAAAATGGTCTTTGAGAAATATTTGAACCCTAACCCTAACTAGCAAAACCTGAAGCTAGGGTTAGGGTTTTATTCCCATACAATGTAGACAGTTTTTGATGGCATGGCTGTGTTTTAGGGCTGAAAGGATTCTTAGGAATATAGTTCTTTCAATGTTTTCTAAACATTTTTTTCTGACCTATATGGCTGTATACAGTGCTTTGCCCTAATAAGGAATGGTGTCTGAATTGCCCGACAAGCAACAGTTCGAAAGAACCTGATTTAACTTTCAAACTCTTGCCATGGGCTTTAAAATCACAGGCATATTAACAAATAAAGCCAAAATGTATTAGTTGTTTCGGACTTTTGGGCCAATTAAGCCTTAACGTACATTCATTTAGCACTCCGTTTAACACAAAATTTCCAAGGACAGAATACCACTCAAAAATTACATTGACCATTCTTCCCACACCCTTTTGGTTTTGGCAGTGTTGTATTGTCTTTTCAGACTAATATTTTGATTCAGAGAAGCAAATCTTCCAGTCTAATGAGTTGAATATTGAGAAAATGGTCTTTGAGAAATATTTGAACCCTAACCCTAACTAGTAATACCCGAAGCTAGGGTTAGGGTTTTATTCCCATACAATGTAGACAGTTTTTGATGGCATGGCTGTGTTTTAGGGCTGAAAGGATTCTTAGGAATATAGTTCTTTCAATGTTTTCTAAACATTTTTTTCTGACCTATATGGCTGTATACAGTGCTTTGCCCTAATAAGGAATGGTGTCTGAATTGCCCGACAAGCAACAGTTTGAAAGAACCTGATTTAACTTTCAAACTCTTGCCATGGGCTTTAAAATCACAGGCATATTAACAAATAAAGCCAAAATGTATTAGTTGGTTTGCACTTTTGAGCCAATTAAGCCTTAACGTACATTCATTTAGCATTCCGTTTAACACAAAATTTCCAAGGAAAGAATACCTCTCAAAAATTACTTTGACCATTCCTCACACACCCTTTTGGTTTTGGCAGTGTTGTATTGTCTTTTCAGACAAATATTTTGATTCAGAGAAGCAAATCTTCCAGTCTAATGAGTGGAATATTGAGAAAATGGTCTTTGAGAACTATTTGAACCCTAACCCTAACTAGCAAAACCCGAAGCTAGGGTTAGGGTTTTATTCCCATACAATGTAGACAGTTTTTGATGGCATGGCTGTGTTTTAGGGCTCAAAGGATTCTTAGGAATACAGTTCTTTCAATGTTTTCTAAACATTTTTTTCTGACCTATATGGCTGTATTCAGTGCTTTGCCCTAATAAGGAATAGTGTCTGAATTGCCTGACAAGCAACAGTTCGAAAGAACCTGATTTAACTTTCAAACTCTTGCCATGGGCTTTAAAATCACAGGCATATTAACAAATAAAGCCAAAATGTATTAGTTGTTTCGGACTTTTAGGCCAATTAAGCCTTAACGTACATTCATTTAGCACTCCGTTTAACACAAAATTTCCAAGGACAGAATACCACTCAAAAATTACATTGACCATTCTTCCCACACCCTTTTGGTTTTGGCAGTGTTGTATTGTCTTTTCAGACTAATATTTTGATTCAGAGAAGCAAATCTTCCAGTCTAATGAGTTGAATATTGAGAAAATGGTCTTTGAGAAATATTTGAACCCTAACCCTAACTAGTAAAACCCGAAGCTAGGGTTAGGGTTTTATTCCCATACAATGTAGACAGTTTTTGATGGCATGGCTGTGTTTTAGGGCTGAAAGGATTCTTAGGAATATCGTTCTTTCAATGTTTTCTAAACATTTTTTTCTGACCTATATGGCTGTATACAGTGCTTTGCCCTAATAAGGAATGGTGTCTGAATTGCCCGACAAGCAACAGTTTGAAAGAACCTGATTTAACTTTCAAACTCTTGCCATGGGCTTTAAAATCACAGGCATATTAACAAATAAAGCCAAAATGTATTAGTTGGTTTGCACTTTTGAGCCAATTAAGCCTTAACGTACATTCATTTAGCATTCCGTTTAACACAAAATTTCCAAGGAAAGAATACCTCTCAAAAATTACTTTGACCATTCCTCACACACCCTTTTGGTTTTGGCAGTGTTGTATTGTCTTTTCAGACAAATATATTGAATCAGAGAAGCAAATCTTCCAGTCTAATGAGTGGAATATTGAGAAAATGGTCTTTGAGAAATATTTGAACCCTAACCCTAACTAGCAAAACCCGAAGCTAGGGTTAGGGTTTTATTCCCATACAATGTAGACAGTTTTTGATGGCATGGCTGTGTTTTAGGGCTGAAAGGATTCTTAGGAATACAGTTCTTTCAATGTTCTCTAAACATTTTTTTCTGACCTATATGACTGTATACAATGCTTTGCGCCAAAAAGGAACGGTGTCTGAATTGCCCGACAAGCAACAGTTCGAAAGAACCTGATTTAACTTTCAAACTCTTGCCATGGGCCTTAAAATCACAGGCATTTTAACAAATAAAGCCAAAATGTATTAGTTGTTTCGGACTTTTGGGCCAATTAAGCCTTAACGTACATTCATTTAGCACTCCGTTTAACACAAAATTTCCAAGGACAGAATACCACTCAAAAATTACTTTGACCATTCTTCCCACACCCTTTTGGTTTTGGCAGTGTTGTATTGTCTTTTCAGACTAATATTTTGATTCAGAGAAGCAAATCTTCCAGTCTAATGAGTGGAATATTAAGAAAATGGTCTTTGAGAAATATTTGAACCCTAACCCTAACTAGCAAAACCCGAAGCTAGGGTTAGGGTTTTATTCCCATACAATGTAGACAGTTTTTGATGGCATGGCTGTGTTTTAGGGCTGAAAGGATTCTTAGGAATATAGTTCTTTCAATGTTTTCTAAACATTTTTTTCTGACCTATATGGCTGCATACAGTGCTTTGCCCTAATAAGGAATGGTGTCTGAATTGCCCGACAAGCAACAGTTCGAAAGAACCAGATTTAACTTTCAAACTCTTGCCATGGGCTTTAAAATCACAGGCATATTAACAAATAAAGCCAAAATGTATTAGTTGGTTTGCACTTTTGAGCCAATTAAGCCTTAACGTACATTCATTTAGCACTCCGTTTAACACAAAATTTACAAGGAAAGAAAACCTTTCAAAAATTACTTTGACCATTCCTCACACACCCTTTTGGTTTTGGCAGTGTTGTATTGTCTTTTCAGTCTAATATTTTGATTCAGAGAAGCAAATCTTCCAGTCTAATGAGTGGAATATTGAGAAAATGGTCTTTGAGAAATATTTGAACCCTAACCCTAACTAGCAAAACCCGAAGCAAGGGTTAGGGTTTTATTCCCAAACAATGTAGACAGTTTTTGATGGCATGGCTGTGTTTTAGGGCTGAAAGGATTCTTAGGAATACAGTTCTTTCAATGTTTTCTAAACATTTTTTTCTGACCTATATGGCTGTATACAGTGCTTTGCCCTAATAAGGAATGGTGTCTGAATTCCCCGACAAGCAACAGTTCGAAAGAACCTGATTTAACTTTCAAACTCTTGCCATGGGCCTTAAAATCA
Organism: Atractosteus spatula; assembly: GCF_055471065.1. Taxonomy (NCBI): domain Eukaryota; kingdom Metazoa; phylum Chordata; class Actinopteri; order Semionotiformes; family Lepisosteidae; genus Atractosteus; species Atractosteus spatula. The sequence continues at coordinate 27,956,353 of NC_142711.1, read as the reverse complement.
CAGGCATATTAACAAATAAATTCAAAATGTATTAGTTGTTTCGGACTTTTGGGCCAATTAAGCCTTAACGTACATTCATTTAGCACTCCGTTTAACACAAAATTTCCAAGGACAGAATACCACTCAAAAATTACTTTGACCATTCTTCCCACACCCTTTTGGTTTTGGCAGTGTTGTATTGTCTTTTCAGACTAATATTTTGATTCAGAGAAGCAAATCTTCCAGTCTAATGAGTGGAATATTTAGAAAAAGGTCTTTGAGAAATATTTGAACCCTAACCCTAACTAGCAAAACCCGAAGCTAGGGTTAGGGTTTTATTCCCATACAATGTAGACAGTTTTTGATGGCATGGCTGTGTTTTAGGGCTGAAAGGATTCTTAGGAATATAGTTCTTTCAATGTTTTCTAAACATTTTTTTCTGACCTATATGGCTGTATACAGTGCTTTGCCCTAATAAGGAATGGTGTCTGAATTGCCCGACAAGCAACAGTTCAAAAGAACCTGATTTAACTTTCAAACTCTTGCCATGGGCTTTAAAATCACAGGCATATTAACAAATAAAGCCAAAATGTATTAGTTGGTTTGCACTTTTGAGCCAATTAAGCCTTAACGTACATTCATTTATCACTCCGTTTAACACAAAATTTCCAAGGAAAGAATACCTCTCAAAAATTACTTTGACCATTCCTCACACACCCTTTTGGTTTTGGCAGTGTTGTATTGTCTTTTCAGACAAATATTTTGATTCAGAGAAGCAAATCTTCCAGTCTAATGAGTGGAATATTGAGAAAATGGTCTTTGAGAAATATTTGAACCCTAACCCTAACTAGCAAAACCCGAAGCTAGGGTTAGGGTTTTATTCCCATACAATGTAGACAGTTTTTGATGGCATGGCTGTGTTTTAGGGCTCAAAGGATTCTTAGGAATACAGTTCTTTCAATGTTTTCTAAACATTTTTTTCTGACCTATATGGCTGTATTCAGTGCTTTGCCCTAATAAGGAATAGTGTCTGAATTGCCTGACAAGCAACAGTTCGAAAGAACCTGATTTAACTTTCAAACTCTTGCCATGGGCTTTAAAATCACAGGCATATTAACAAATAAAGCCAAAATGTATTAGTTGTTTCGGACTTTTAGGCCAATTAAGCCTTAACGTACATTCATTTAGCACTCCGTTTAACACAAAATTTCCAAGGACAGAATACCACTCAAAAATTACATTGACCATTCTTCCCACACCCTTTTGGTTTTGGCAGTGTTGTATTGTCTTTTCAGACTAATATTTTGATTCAGAGAAGCAAATCTTCCAGTCTAATGAGTTGAATATTGAGAAAATGGTCTTTGAGAAATATTTGAACCCTAACCCTAACTAGCAAAACCCGAAGCTAGGGTTAGGGTTTTATTCCCATACAATGTAGACAGTTTTTGATGGCATGGCTGTGTTTTAGGGCTGAAAGGATTCTTAGGAATATCGTTCTTTCAATGTTTTCTAAACATTTTTTTCTGACCTATATGGCTGTATACAGTGCTTTGCCCTAATAAGGAATGGTGTCTGAATTGCCCGACAAGCAACAGTTTGAAAGAACCTGATTTAACTTTCAAACTCTTGCCATGGGCTTTAAAATCACAGGCATATTAACAAATAAAGCCAAAATGTATTAGTTGGTTTGCACTTTTGAGCCAATTAAGCCTTAACGTACATTCATTTAGCATTCCGTTTAACACAAAATTTCCAAGGAAAGAATACCTCTCAAAAATTACTTTGACCATTCCTCACACACCCTTTTGGTTTTGGCAGTGTTGTATTGTCTTTTCAGACAAATATATTGAATCAGAGAAGCAAATCTTCCAGTCTAATGAGTGGAATATTGAGAAAATGGTCTTTGAGAAATATTTGAACCCTAACCCTAACTAGCAAAACCCGAAGCTAGGGTTAGGGTTTTATTCCCATACAATGTAGACAGTTTTTGATGGCATGGCTGTGTTTTAGGGCTGAAAGGATTCTTAGGAATACAGTTCTTTCAATGTTCTCTAAACATTTTTTTCTGACCTATATGACTGTATACAATGCTTTGCGCCAAAAAGGAACGGTGTCTGAATTGCCCGACAAGCAACAGTTCGAAAGAACCTGATTTAACTTTCAAACTCTTGCCATGGGCCTTAAAATCACAGGCATTTTAACAAATAAAGCCAAAATGTATTAGTTGTTTCGGACTTTTGGGCCAATTAAGCCTTAACGTACATTCATTTAGCACTCCGTTTAACACAAAATTTCCAAGGACAGAATACCACTCAAAAATTACTTTGACCATTCTTCCCACACCCTTTTGGTTTTGGCAGTGTTGTATTGTCTTTTCAGACTAATATTTTGATTCAGAGAAGCAAATCTTCCAGTCTAATGAGTGGAATATTAAGAAAATGGTCTTTGAGAAATATTTGAACCCTAACCCTAACTAGCAAAACCCGAAGCTAGGGTTAGGGTTTTATTCCCATACAATGTAGACAGTTTTTGATGGCATGGCTGTGTTTTAGGGCTGAAAGGATTCTTAGGAATATAGTTCTTTCAATGTTTTCTAAACATTTTTTTCTGACCTATATGGCTGCATACAGTGCTTTGCCCTAATAAGGAATGGTGTCTGAATTGCCCGACAAGCAACAGTTCGAAAGAACCAGATTTAACTTTCAAACTCTTGCCATGGGCTTTAAAATCACAGGCATATTAACAAATAAAGCCAAAATGTATTAGTTGGTTTGCACTTTTGAGCCAATTAAGCCTTAACGTACATTCATTTAGCACTCCGTTTAACACAAAATTTACAAGGAAAGAAAACCTTTCAAAAATTACTTTGACCATTCCTCACACACCCTTTTGGTTTTGGCAGTGTTGTATTGTCTTTTCAGTCTAATATTTTGATTCAGAGAAGCAAATCTTCCAGTCTAATGAGTGGAATATTGAGAAAATGGTCTTTGAGAAATATTTGAACCCTAACCCTAACTAGCAAAACCCGAAGCAAGGGTTAGGGTTTTATTCCCAAACAATGTAGAAAGTTTTTAATGGCATGGCTGTGTTTTAGGGCTGAAAGGATTCTTAGGAATACAGTTCTTTCAATGTTTTCTAAACATTTTTTTCTGACCTATATGGCTGTATACAGTGCTTTGCCCTAATAAGGAATGGTGTCTGAATTCCCCGACAAGCAACAGTTCGAAAGAACCTGATTTAACTTTCAAACTCTTGCCATGGGCCTTAAAATCACAGGCATATTAACAAATAAAGCCAAAATGTATTAGTTGTTTCGGACTTTTGGGCCAATTAAGCCTTAACGTACATTCATTTAGCACTCCGTTTAACACAAAATTTCCAAGGACAGAATACCACTCAAAAATTACTTTGACCATTCTTCCCACACCCTTTTGGTTTTGGCAGTGTTGTATTGTCTTTTCAGACTAATATTTTGATTCAGAGAAGCAAATCTTCCAGTCTAATGAGTGGAATATTTAGAAAAAGGTCTTTGAGAAATATTTGAACCCTAACCCTAACTAGCAAAACCCGAAGCTAGGGTTAGGGTTTTATTCCCATACAATGTAGACAGTTTTTGATGGCATGGCTGTGTTTTAGGGCTGAAAGGATTCTTAGGAATATAGTTCTTTCAATGTTTTCTAAACATTTTTTTCTGACCTATATGGCTGTATACAGTGCTTTGCCCTAATAAGGAATGGTGTCTGAATTGCCCGACAAGCAACAGTTCAAAAGAACCTGATTTAACTTTCAAACTCTTGCCATGGGCTTTAAAATCACAGGCATATTAACAAATAAAGCCAAAATGTATTAGTTGGTTTGCACTTTTGAGCCAATTAAGCCTTAACGTACATTCATTTATCACTCCGTTTAACACAAAATTTCCAAGGAAAGAATACCTCTCAAAAATTACTTTGACCATTCCTCACACACCCTTTTGGTTTTGGCAGTGTTGTATTGTCTTTTCAGACAAATATTTTGATTCAGAGAAGCAAATCTTCCAGTCTAATGAGTGGAATATTGAGAAAATGGTCTTTGAGAAATATTTGAACCCTAACCCTAACTAGCAAAACCCGAAGCTAGGGTTAGGGTTTTATTCCCATACAATGTAGATAGTTTTTGATGGCATGGCTGTGTTTTAGGGCTGAAAGGATTCTTAGGAATATAGTTCTTTCAATGTTTTCTAAACATTTTTTTCTGACCTATATGGCTGTATACAGTGCTTTGCCCTAATAAGGAATGGTGTCTGAATTGCCCGACAAGCAACAGTTTGAAAGAACCTGATTTAACTTTCAAACTCTTGCCATGGGCTTTAAAATCACAGGCATATTAACAAATAAAGCCAAAATGTATTAGTTGGTTTGCACTTTTGAGCCAATTAAGCCTTAACGTACATTCATTTAGCATTCCGTTTAACACAAAATTTCCAAGGAAAGAATACCTCTCAAAAATTACTTTGACCATTCCTCACACACCCTTTTGGTTTTGGCAGTGTTGTATTGTCTTTTCAGTCTAATATTTTGATTCAGAGAAGCAAATCTTCCAGTCTAATGAGTGGAATATTGAGAAAATGGTCTTTGAGAAATATTTGAACCCTAACCCTAACTAGCAAAACCCGAAGCAAGGGTTAGGGTTTTATTCCCAAACAATGTAGAAAGTTTTTAATGGCATGGCTGTGTTTTAGGGCTGAAAGGATTCTTAGGAATACAGTTCTTTCAATGTTTTCTAAACATTTTTTTCTGACCTATATGGCTCTATTCAGTGCTTTGCCCTAATAAGGAATGGTGTCTGAATTGCCTGACAAGCAACAGTTCGAAAGAACCTGATTTAACTTTCAAACTCTTGCCATGGGCTTTAAAATCACAGGCATATTAACAAATAAAGCCAAAATGTATTAGTTGGTTTGCACTTTTGAGCCAATTAAGCCTTAACGTACATTCATTTAGCACTCCGTTTAACACAAAATTTCCAAGGACAGAATACAACTCAAAAATTACTTTGACCATTCTTCCCACACCCTTTTGGTTTTGGCAGTGTTGTATTGTCTTTTCAGACTAATATTTTGATTCAGAGAAGCAAATCATCCAGTCTAATGAGTGGAATATTGAGAAAATGGTCTTTGAGAAATATTTGAACCCTTACCCTAACTAGCAAAACCCGAAGCTAGGGTCAGGGTTTTATTCCCATACAATGTAGACAGTTTTTGATGGCATGGCTGTGTTTTAGGGCTGAAAGGATTCTTAGGAATATAGTTCTTTCAATGTTTTCTAAACATTTTTTTCTGACCTATATGGCTGTATACAGTGCTTTGCCCTAATAAGGAATGGTGTCTGAATTCCCCGACAAGCAACAGTTCGAAAGAACCTGATTTAACTTTCAAACTCTTGCCATGGGCTTTAAAATCACAGTCATATTAACAAATAAAGCCAAAATGTATTAGTTGGTTTGCACTTTTGAGCCAATTAAGCCTTAACGTACATTCATTTAGCACTCCGTTTAACACAAAATTTACAAGGAAAGAAAACCTTTCAAAAATTACTTTGACCATTCCTCACACACCCTTTTGGTTTTGGCAGTGTTGTATTGTCTTTTCAGTCTAATATTTTGATTCAGAGAAGCAAATCTTCCAGTCTAATGAGTGGAATATTGAGAAAATGGTCTTTGAGAAATATTTGAACCCTAACCCTAACTAGCAAAACCCGAAGCAAGGGTTAGGGTTTTATTCCCAAACAACGTAGAAAGTTTTTGATGGCATGGCTGTGTTTTAGGGCTGAAAGGATTCTTAGGAATATAGTTCTTTCAATGTTTTCTAAACATTTTTTTCTGACCTATATGGCTGTATACAGTGCTTTGCCCTAATAAGGAATGGTGTCTGAATTGCCCGACAAGCAACAGTTCAAAAGAACCTGATTTAACTTTCAAACTCTTGCCATGGGCTTTAAAATCACAGGCATATTAACAAATAAAGCCAAAATGTATTAGTTGTTTCGGACTTTTAGGCCAATTAAGCCTTAACGTACATTCATTTAGCACTCCGTTTAACACAAAATTTCCAAGGACAGAATACCACTCAAAAATTACATTGACCATTCTTCCCACACCCTTTTGGTTTTGGCAGTGTTGTATTGTCTTTTCAGACTAATATTTTGATTCAGAGAAGCAAATCATCCAGTCTAATGAGTGGAATATTGAGAAAATGGTCTTTGAGAAATATTTGAACCCTTACCCTAACTAGCAAAACCCGAAGCTAGGGTTAGGGTTTTATTCCCATACAATGTAGACAGTTTTTGATGGCATGGCTGTGTTTTAGGGCTGAAAGGATTCTTAGGAATATAGTTCTTTCAATGTTTTCTAAACATTTTTTTCTGACCTATATGGCTGTATACAGTGCTTTGCCCTAATAAGGAATGGTGTCTGAATTCCCCGACAAGCAACAGTTCGAAAGAACCAGATTTAACTTTCAAACTCTTGCCATGGGCTTTAAAATCACAGGCATATTAACAAATAAAGCCAAAATGTATTAGTTGGTTTGCACTTTTGAGCCAATTAAGCCTTAACGTACATTCATTTAGCACTCCGTTTAACACAAAATTTACAAGGAAAGAAAACCTTTCAAAAATTACTTTGACCATTCCTCACACACCCTTTTGGTTTTGGCAGTGTTGTATTGTCTTTTCAGACTAATATTTTGATTCAGAGAAGCAAATCTTCCAGTCTAATGAGTGGAATATTGAGAAAATGGTCTTTGAGAAATATTTGAACCCTAACCCTAACTAGCAAAACCCGAAGCTAGGGTTAGGGTTTTATTCCCATACAATGTAGACAGTTTTTGATGGCATGGCTGTGTTTTAGGGCTGAAAGGATTCTTAGGAATATTGTTCTTTCAATGTTTTCTAAACATTTTTTTCTGACCTATATGGCTGTATACAGTGCTTTGCCCTAATATGGAACTGTGTCTGAATTGCCCGACAAGCAACAGTTCGAAAGAACCTGATTTAACTTTCAAACTCTTGCCATGGGCTTTAAAATCACAGGCATATTAACAAATAAAGCCAAAATGTATTAGTTGGTTTGCACTTTTGAGCCAATTAAGCCTTAACGTACATTCATTTATCACTCCGTTTAACACAAAATTTCCAAGGAAAGAATACCTCTCAAAAATTACTTTGACCATTCCTCACACACCCTTTTGGTTTTGGCAGTGTTGTATTGTCTTTTCAGACAAATATATTGAATCAGAGAAGCAAATCTTCCAGTCTAATGAGTGGAATATTAAGAAAATGGTCTTTGAGAAATATTTGAACCCTAACTAGCAAAACCCGAAGCTAGGGTTAGGGTTTTTATCCCATACAATGTAGACAGTTTTTGATGGCATGGCTGTGTTTTAGGGCTGAAAGGATTCTTAGGAATACAGTTCTTTCAATGTTTTCTAAACATTTTTTTCTGACCTATATGACTGTATACAATGCTTTGCGCCAAAAAGGAACGGTGTCTGAATTGCCCGACAAGCAACAGTTCGAAAGAACCTGATTTAACTTTCAAACTCTTGCCATGGGCTTTAAAATCACAGGCATATTAACAAATAAAGCCAAAATGTATTAGTTGTTTCGGACTTTTGGGCCAATTAAGCCTTAACGTACATTCATTTAGCACTCCGTTTAACACAAAATTTCCAAGGACAGAATACCACTCAAAAATTACTTTGACCATTCTTCCCACACCCTTTTGGTTTTGGCAGTGTTGTATTGTCTTTTCAGACTAATATTTTGATTCAGAGAAGCAAATCTTCCAGTCTAATGAGTGGAATATTTAGAAAATGGTCTTTGAGAAATATTTGAACCCTAACCCTAACTAGCAAACCCGAAGCTAGGGTTAGGGTTTTATTCCCATACAATGTAGACAGTTTTTGATGGCATGGCTGTGTTTTAGGGCTGAAAGGATTCTTAGGAATATAGTTCTTTCAATGTTTTCTAAACATTTTTTTTCTGACCTATATGGCTGTATTCAGTGCTTTACCCTAATAAGGAATGGTGTCTGAATTGCCCGACAAGCAACAGTTCGAAAGAACCTGATTTAACTTTCAAACTCTTGCCATGGGCTTTAAAATCACAGGCATATTAACAAATAAAGCCAAAATGTATTAGTTGTTTCGGACTTTTGGGCCAATTAAGCCTTAACGTACATTCATTTAGCACTCCGTTTAACACAAAATTTCCAAGGACAGAATACCACTCAAAAATTACATTGACCATTCTTCCCACACCCTTTTGGTTTTGGCAGTGTTGTATTGTCTTTTCAGACTAATATTTTGATTCAGAGAAGCAAATCTTCCAGTCTAATGAGTGGAATATTGAGAAAATGGTCTTTGAGAAATATTTGAACCCTAACCCTAACTAGCAAAACCCGAAGCTAGGGTTAGGGTTTTATTCCCATACAATGTAGACAGTTTTTGATGGCATGGCTGTGTTTTAGGGCTGAAAGGATTCTTAGGAATATAGTTCTTTCAATGTTTTCTAAACATTTTTTTCTGACCTATATGGCTGTATACAGTGCTTTGCCCTAATATGGAACTGTGTCTGAATTGCCCGACAAGAAACAGTTCGAAAGAACCTGATTTAACTTTCAAACTCTTGCCATGGGCTTTAAAATCACAGGCATATTAACAAATAAAGCCAAAATGTATTAGTTGGTTTGCACTTTTGAGCCAATTAAGCCTTAACGTACATTCATTTATCACTCCGTTTAACACAAAATTTCCAAGGAAAGAATACCTCTCAAAAATTACTTTGACCATTCCTCACACACCCTTTTGGTTTTGGCAGTGTTGTATTGTCTTTTCAGACAAATATATTGAATCAGAGAAGCAAATCTTCCAGTCTAATGAGTGGAATATTAAGAAAATGGTCTTTGAGAAATATTTGAACCCTAACTAGCAAAACCCGAAGCTAGGGTTAGGGTTTTTATCCCATACAATGTAGACAGTTTTTGATGGCATGGCTGTGTTTTAGGGCTGAAAGGATTCTTAGGAATACAGTTCTTTCAATGTTTTCTAAACATTTTTTTCTGACCTATATGACTGTATACAATGCTTTGCACCAAAAAGGAACGGTGTCTGAATTGCCCGACAAGCAACAGTTCGAAAGAACCTGATTTAACTTTCAAACTCTTGCCATGGGCTTTAAAATCACAGGCATATTAAAAAATAAAGCCAAAATGTATTAGTTGTTTCGGACTTCTGGGCCAATTAAGCCTTAACGTACATTCATTTAGCACTCCGTTTAACACAAAATTTCCAAGGAAAGAATACCACTCAAAAATTACTTTGACCATTCTTCCCACACCCTTTTGGTTTTGGCAGTGTTGTATTGTCTTTTCAGACTAATATTTTGATTCAGAGAAGCAAATCTTCCAGTCTAATGAGTGGAATATTGAGAAAATGGTCTTTGAGAAATATTTGAACCCTAACCCTAACTAGCAAAACCCGAAGCTAGGGTTAGAGTTTTATTCCCATACAATGTAGACAGTTTTTGATGGCATGGCTGTGTTTTAGGGCTGAAAGGATTCTTAGGAATATAGTTCTTTCAATGTTTTCTAAACATTTTTTTCTGACCTATATGGCTGTATACAGTGCTTTGCCCTAATAAGGAATGGTGTCTGAATTGCGCGACAAGCAACAGCTCAAAAGAACCTGATTTAACTTTCAAACTCTTGCCATGGGCTTTAAAATCACAGGCATATTAACAAATAAAGCCAAAATGTATTAGTTGGTTTGCACTTTTGAGCCAATTAAGCCTTAACGTACATTCATTTATCACTCCGTTTAACACAAAATTTCCAAGGAAAGAATACCTCTCAAAAATTACTTTGACCATTCCTCACACACCCTTTTGGTTTTGGCAGTGTTGTATTGTCTTTTCAGACTAATATTTTGATTCAGAGAAGCAAATCTTCCAGTCTAATGAGTGGAATATTGAGAAAATGGTCTTTGAGAAATATTTGAACCCTAACCCTAACTAGCAAAACCCGAAGCTAGGGTTAGGGTTTTATTCCCATACAATGTAGACAGTTTTTGATGGCATGGCTGTGTTTTAGGGCTGAAAGAATTCTTAGGAATACAGTTCGTTCAATGTTTTCTAAACATTTTTTTCTGACCTATATGACTGTATACAATGCTTTGCGCCAAAAAGGAACGGTGTCTGAATTGCCCGACAAGCAACAGTTCGAAAGAACCTGATTTAACTTTCAAACTCTTGCCATGGGCTTTAAAATCACAGGCATATTAACAAATAAAGCCAAAATGTATTAGTTGTTTCGGACTTTTGGGCCAATTAAGCCTTAACGTACATTCATTTAGCACTCCGTTTAACACAAAATTTCCAAGGACAGAATACCACTCAAAAATTACATTGACCATTCTTCCCACACCCTTTTGGTTTTGGCAGTGTTGTATTGTCTTTTCAGACTAATATTTTGATTCAGAGAAGCAAATCTTCCAGTCTAATGAGTGGAATATTGAGAAAATGGTCTTTGAGAAATATTTGAACCCTAACCCTAACTAGCAAAACCCGAAGCTAGGGTTAGGGTTTTATTCCCATACAATGTAGACATTTTTTGATGGCATGGCTGTGTTTTAGGGCTGAAAGGATTCTTAGGAATATAGTTCTTTCAATGTTTTCTAAACATTTTTTTCTGACCTATATGGCTGTATACAGTGCTTTGCCCTAATATGGAATGGTGTCTGAATTGCCCGACAAGCAACAGTTCGAAAGAACCTGATTTAACTTTCAAACTCTTGCCATGGGCTTTAAAATCACAGGCATATTAACAAATAAAGCCAAAATGTATTAGTTGTTTCGGACTTTTGGGCCAATTAAGCCTTAACGTACATTCATTTAGCACTCCGTTTAACACATAATTTCCAAGGAAAGAATACCACTCAAAAATTACTTTGACCATTCTTCCCACACCCTTTTGGATTTGGCAGTGTTGTATTGTCTTTTCAGACTAATATTTTGATTCAGAGAAGGAAATCTTCCAGTCTAATGAGTGGAATATTGAGAAAATGGTCTTTGAGAAATATTTGAACCCTAACCCTAACTAGCAAAACCCGAAGCTTGGGTTAGGGTTTTATTCCCATACAATATAGACAGTTTTTGATGGCATGGCTATGTTTTAGGGCTGAAAGGATTCTTAGGAATATAGTTCTTTCAATGTTTTCTAAACATTTTTTTCTGACCTATATGGCTGCATACAGTGCTTTGCCCTAATAAGGAATGGTGTCTGAATTGCCCGACAAGCAACAGTTCGAAAGAACCAGATTTAACTTTCAAACTCTTGCCATGGGCTTTAAAATCACAGGCATATTAACAAATAAAGCCAAAATGTATTAGTTGGTTTGCACTTTTGAGCCAATTAAGCCTTAACGTACATTCATTTAGCACTCCGTTTAACACAAAATTTACAAGGAAAGAAAACCTTTCAAAAATTACTTTGACCATTCCTCACACACCCTTTTGGTTTTGGCAGTGTTGTATTGTCTTTTCAGTCTAATATTTTGATTCAGAGAAGCAAATCTTCCAGTCTAATGAGTGGAATATTGAGAAAATGGTCTTTGAGAAATATTTGAACCCTAACCCTAACTAGCAAAACCCGAAGCAAGGGTTAGGGTTTTATTCCCAAACAATGTAGAAAGTTTTTAATGGCATGGCTGTGTTTTAGGGCTGAAAGGATTCTTAGGAATACAGTTCTTTCAATGTTTTCTAAACATTTTTTTCTGACCTATATGGCTCTATTCAGTGCTTTGCCCTAATAAGGAATGGTGTCTGAATTGCCTGACAAGCAACAGTTCGAAAGAACCTGATTTAACTTTCAAACTCTTGCCATGGGCTTTAAAATCACAGGCATATTAACAAATAAAGCCAAAATGTATTAGTTGGTTTGCACTTTTGAGCCAATTAAGCCTTAACGTACATTCATTTAGCACTCCGTTTAACACAAAATTTCCAAGGACAGAATACCACTCAAAAATTACTTTGACCATTCTTCCCACACCCTTTTGGTTTTGGCAGTGTTGTATTGTCTTTTCAGACTAATATTTTGATTCAGAGAAGCAAATCATCCAGTCTAATGAGTGGAATATTGAGAAAATGGTCTTTGAGAAATATTTGAACCCTTACCCTAACTAGCAAAACCCGAAGCTAGGGTTAGGGTTTTATTCCCATACAATGTAGACAGTTTTTGATGGCATGGCTGTGTTTTAGGGCTGAAAGGATTCTTAGGAATATAGTTCTTTCAATGTTTTCTAAACATTTTTTTCTGACCTATATGGCTGTATACAGTGCTTTGCCCTAATAAGGAATGGTGTCTGAATTCCCCGACAAGCAACAGTTCGAAAGAACCTGATTTAACTTTCAAACTCTTGCCATGGGCTTTAAAATCACAGGCATATTAACAAATAAAGCCAAAATGTATTAGTTGGTTTGCACTTTTGAGCCAATTAAGCCTTAACGTACATTCATTTAGCACTCCGTTTAACACAAAATTTACAAGGAAAGAAAACCTTTCAAAAATTACTTTGACCATTCCTCACACACCCTTTTGGTTTTGGCAGTGTTGTATTGTCTTTTCAGTCTAATATTTTGATTCAGAGAAGCAAATCTTCCAGTCTAATGAGTGGAATATTGAGAAAATGGTCTTTGAGAAATATTTGAACCCTAACCCTAACTAGCAAAACCCGAAGCAAGGGTTAGGGTTTTATTCCCAAACAACGTAGAAAGTTTTTGATGGCATGGCTGTGTTTTAGGGCTGAAAGGATTCTTAGGAATATAGTTCTTTCAATGTTTTCTAAACATTTTTTTCTGACCTATATGGCTGTATACAGTGCTTTGCCCTAATAAGGAATGGTGTCTGAATTGCCCGACAAGCAACAGTTCAAAAGAACCTGATTTAACTTTCAAACTCTTGCCATGGGCTTTAAAATCACAGGCATATTAACAAATAAAGCCAAAATGTATTAGTTGTTTCGGACTTTTAGGCCAATTAAGCCTTAACGTACATTCATTTAGCACTCCGTTTAACACAAAATTTCCAAGGACAGAATACCACTCAAAAATTACATTGACCATTCTTCCCACACCCTTTTGGTTTTGGCAGTGTTGTATTGTCTTTTCAGACTAATATTTTGATTCAGAGAAGCAAATCATCCAGTCTAATGAGTGGAATATTGAGAAAATGGTCTTTGAGAAATATTTGAACCCTTACCCTAACTAGCAAAACCCGAAGCTAGGGTTAGGGTTTTATTCCCATACAATGTAGACAGTTTTTGATGGCATGGCTGTGTTTTAGGGCTGAAAGGATTCTTAGGAATATAGTTCTTTCAATGTTTTCTAAACATTTTTTTCTGACCTATATGGCTGTATACAGTGCTTTGCCCTAATAAGGAATGGTGTCTGAATTCCCCGACAAGCAACAGTTCGAAAGAACCAGATTTAACTTTCAAACTCTTGCCATGGGCTTTAAAATCACAGGCATATTAACAAATAAAGCCAAAATGTATTAGTTGGTTTGCACTTTTGAGCCAATTAAGCCTTAACGTACATTCATTTAGCACTCCGTTTAACACAAAATTTACAAGGAAAGAAAACCTTTCAAAAATTACTTTGACCATTCCTCACACACCCTTTTGGTTTTGGCAGTGTTGTATTGTCTTTTCAGACTAATATTTTGATTCAGAGAAGCAAATCTTCCAGTCTAATGAGTGGAATATTGAGAAAATGGTCTTTGAGAAATATTTGAACCCTAACCCTAACTAGCAAAACCCGAAGCTAGGGTTAGGGTTTTATTCCCATACAATGTAGACAGTTTTTGATGGCATGGCTGTGTTTTAGAGCTGAAAGGATTCTTAGGAATATTGTTCTTTCAATGTTTTCTAAACATTTTTTTCTGACCTATATGGCTGTATACAGTGCTTTCCCCTAATATGGAACTGTGTCTGAATTGCCCGACAAGCAACAGTTCGAAAGAACCTGATTTAACTTTCAAACTCTTGCCATGGGCTTTAAAATCACAGGCATATTAACAAATAAAGCCAAAATGTATTAGTTGGTTTGCACTTTTGAGCCAATTAAGCCTTAACGTACATTCATTTATCACTCCGTTTAACACAAAATTTCCAAGGAAAGAATACCTCTCAAAAATTACTTTGACCATTCCTCACACACCCTTTTGGTTTTGGCAGTGTTGTATTGTCTTTTCAGACAAATATATTGAATCAGAGAAGCAAATCTTCCAGTCTAATGAGTGGAATATTAAGAAAATGGTCTTTGAGAAATATTTGAACCCTAACTAGCAAAACCCGAAGCTAGGGTTAGGGTTTTTATCCCATACAATGTAGACAGTTTTTGATGGCATGGCTGTGTTTTAGGGCTGAAAGGATTCTTAGGAATACAGTTCTTTCAATGTTTTCTAAACATTTTTTTCTGACCTATATGACTGTATACAATGCTTTGCGCCAAAAAGGAACGGTGTCTGAATTGCCCGACAAGCAACAGTTCGAAAGAACCTGATTTAACTTTCAAACTCTTGCCATGGGCTTTAAAATCACAGGCATATTAACAAATAAAGCCAAAATGTATTAGTTGTTTCGGACTTTTGGGCCAATTAAGCCTTAACGTACATTCATTTAGCACTCCGTTTAACACAAAATTTCCAAGGACAGAATACCACTCAAAAATTACTTTGACCATTCTTCCCACACCCTTTTGGTTTTGGCAGTGTTGTATTGTCTTTTCAGACTAATATTTTGATTCAGAGAAGCAAATCTTCCAGTCTAATGAGTGGAATATTTAGAAAATGGTCTTTGAGAAATATTTGAACCCTAACCCTAACTAGCAAACCCGAAGCTAGGGTTAGGGTTTTATTCCCATACAATGTAGACAGTTTTTGATGGCATGGCTGTGTTTTAGGGCTGAAAGGATTCTTAGGAATATAGTTCTTTCAATGTTTTCTAAACATTTTTTTTCTGACCTATATGGCTGTATTCAGTGCTTTACCCTAATAAGGAATGGTGTCTGAATTGCCCGACAAGCAACAGTTCGAAAGAACCTGATTTAACTTTCAAACTCTTGCCATGGGCTTTAAAATCACAGGCATATTAACAAATAAAGCCAAAATGTATTAGTTGTTTCGGACTTTTGGGCCAATTAAGCCTTAACGTACATTCATTTAGCACTCCGTTTAACACAAAATTTCCAAGGACAGAATACCACTCAAAAATTACATTGACCATTCTTCCCACACCCTTTTGGTTTTGGCAGTGTTGTATTGTCTTTTCAGACTAATATTTTGATTCAGAGAAGCAAATCTTCCAGTCTAATGAGTGGAATATTGAGAAAATGGTCTTTGAGAAATATTTGAACCCTAACCCTAACTAGCAAAACCCGAAGCTAGGGTTAGGGTTTTATTCCCATACAATGTAGACAGTTTTTGATGGCATGGCTGTGTTTTAGGGCTGAAAGGATTCTTAGGAATATAGTTCTTTCAATGTTTTCTAAACATTTTTTTCTGACCTATATGGCTGTATACAGTGCTTTGCCCTAATATGGAACTGTGTCTGAATTGCCCGACAAGCAACAGTTCGAAAGAACCTGATTTAACTTTCAAACTCTTGCCATGGGCTTTAAAATCACAGGCATATTAACAAATAAAGCCAAAATGTATTAGTTGGTTTGCACTTTTGAGCCAATTAAGCCTTAACGTACATTCATTTATCACTCCGTTTAACACAAAATTTCCAAGGAAAGAATACCTCTCAAAAATTACTTTGACCATTCCTCACACACCCTTTTGGTTTTGGCAGTGTTGTATTGTCTTTTCAGACAAATATATTGAATCAGAGAAGCAAATCTTCCAGTCTAATGAGTGGAATATTAAGAAAATGGTCTTTGAGAAATATTTGAACCCTAACTAGCAAAACCCGAAGCTAGGGTTAGGGTTTTTATCCCATACAATGTAGACAGTTTTTGATGGCATGGCTGTGTTTTAGGGCTGAAAGGATTCTTAGGAATACAGTTCTTTCAATGTTTTCTAAACATTTTTTTCTGACCTATATGACTGTATACAATGCTTTGCACCAAAAAGGAACGGTGTCTGAATTGCCCGACAAGCAACAGTTCGAAAGAACCTGATTTAACTTTCAAACTCTTGCCATGGGCTTTAAAATCACAGGCATATTAAAAAATAAAGCCAAAATGTATTAGTTGTTTCGGACTTCTGGGCCAATTAAGCCTTAACGTACATTCATTTAGCACTCCGTTTAACACAAAATTTCCAAGGAAAGAATACCACTCAAAAATTACTTTGACCATTCTTCCCACACCCTTTTGGTTTTGGCAGTGTTGTATTGTCTTTTCAGACTAATATTTTGATTCAGAGAAGCAAATCTTCCAGTCTAATGAGTGGAATATTGAGAAAATGGTCTTTGAGAAATATTTGAACCCTAACCCTAACTAGCAAAACCCGAAGCTAGGGTTAGAGTTTTATTCCCATACAATGTAGACAGTTTTTGATGGCATGGCTGTGTTTTAGGGCTGAAAGGATTCTTAGGAATATAGTTCTTTCAATGTTTTCTAAACATTTTTTTTCTGACCTATATGGCTGTATTCAGTGCTTTACCCTAATAAGGAATGGTGTCTGAATTGCCCGACAAGCAACAGTTCGAAAGAACCTGATTTAACTTTCAAACTCTTGCCATGGGCTTTGAAATCACAGGCATATTAACAAATAAAGCCAAAATGTATTAGTTGTTTCGGACTTTTGGGCCAATTAAGCCTTAACGTACATTCATTTAGCACTCCGTTTAACACAAAATTTCCAAGGACAGAATACCACTCAAAAATTACATTGACCATTCTTCCCACACCCTTTTGGTTTTGGCAGTGTTGTATTGTCTTTTCAGACTAATATTTTGATTCAGAGAAGCAAATCTTCCAGTCTGATGAGTGGAATATTGAGAAAATGGTCTTTGAGAAATATTTGAACCCTAACGCTAACTAGCAAAACCCGAAGCTAGGGTTAGGGTTTTATTCCCATACAATGTAGACAGTTTTTGATGGCATGGCTGTGTTTTAGGGCTGAAAGGATTCTTAGGAATATAGTTCTTTCAATGTTTTCTAAACATTTTTTTCTGACCTATATGGCTGTATACAGTGCTTTGCCCTAATATGGAAATGTGTCTGAATTGCCCGACAAGCAACAGTTCGAAAGAACCTGATTTAACTTTCAAACTCTTGCCATGGGCTTTAAAATCACAGGCATATTAACAAATAAAGCCAAAATGTATTAATTGGTTTGCACTTTTGAGCCAATTAAGCCTTAACGTACATTCATTTATCACTCCGTTTAACACAAAATTTCCAAGGAAAGCATACCTCTCAAAAATTACTTTGACCATTCTTCCCACACCCTTTTGGTTTTGGCAGTGTTGTATGGTCTTTTCAGACAAATATTTTGATTCAGAGAAGCAAATCTTCCAGTCTAATGAGTGGAATATTGAGAAAATGGTCTTTGAGAAATATTTGAACCCTAACCCTAACTAGCAAAACCCGAAGCTAGGGTTAGGGTTTTATTCCCATACAATGTAGACAGTTTTTGATGGCATGGCTGTGTTTTAGGGCTGAAAGGATTCTTAGGAATACAGTTCTTTCAATGTTTTCTAAACATTTTTTTCTGACCTATATGGCTGTATACAGTGCTTTGCCCTAATAAGGAATGGTGTCTGAATTGCGCGACAAGCAACAGCTCAAAAGAACCTGATTTAACTTTCAAACTCTTGCCATGGGCTTTAAAATCACAGGCATATTAACAAATAAAGCCAAAATGTATTAGTTGGTTTGCACTTTTGAGCCAATTAAGCCTTAACGTACATTCATTTATCACTCCGTTTAACACAAAATTTCCAAGGAAAGAATACCTCTCAAAAATTACTTTGACCATTCCTCACACACCCTTTTGGTTTTGGCAGTGTTGTATTGTCTTTTCAGACTAATATTTTGATTCAGAGAAGCAAATCTTCCAGTCTAATGAGTGGAATATTGAGAAAATGGTCTTTGAGAAATATTTGAACCCTAACCCTAACTAGCAAAACCCGAAGCTAGGGTTAGGGTTTTATTCCCATACAATGTAGACAGTTTTTGATGGCATGGCTGTGTTTTAGGGCTGAAAGAATTCTTAGGAATACAGTTCTTTCAATGTTTTCTAAACATTTTTTTCTGACCTATATGACTGTATACAATGCTTTGCGCCAAAAAGGAACGGTGTCTGAATTGCCCGACAAGCAACAGTTCGAAAGAACCTGATTTAACTTTCAAACTCTTGCCATGGGCTTTAAAATCACAGGCATATTAACAAATAAAGCCAAAATGTATTAGTTGTTTCGGACTTTTGGGCCAATTAAGCCTTAACGTACATTCATTTAGCACTCCGTTTAACACAAAATTTCCAAGGACAGAATACCACTCAAAAATTACATTGACCATTCTTCCCACACCCTTTTGGTTTTGGCAGTGTTGTATTGTCTTTTCAAACTAATATTTTGATTCAGAGAAGCAAATCTTCCAGTCTAATGAGTGGAATATTGAGAAAATGGTCTTTGAGAAATATTTGAACCCTAACCCTAACTAGCAAAACCCGAAGCTAGGATTAGGGTTTTATTCCCATACAATGTAGACAGTTTTTGATGGCATGGCTGTGTTTTAGGGCTGAAAGGATTCTTAGGAATACAGTTCTTTCAATGTTTTCTAAACATTTTTTTCTGACCTATATGGCTGTATACAGTGCTTTGCCCTAATATGGAATGGTGTCTGAATTGCCCGACAAGCAACAGTTCGAAAGAACCTGATTTAACTTTCAAACTCTTGCCATGGGCTTTAAAATCACAGGCATATTAACAAATAAAGCCAAAATGTATTAGTTGTTTCGGACTTTTGGGCCAATTAAGCCTTAACGTACATTCATTTAGCACTCCGTTTAACACATAATTTCCAAGGAAAGAATACCACTCAAAAATTACTTTGACCATTCTTCCCACACCCTTTTGGATTTGGCAGTGTTGTATTGTCTTTTCAGACTAATATTTTGATTCAGAGAAGGAAATCTTCCAGTCTAATGAGTGGAATATTGAGAAAATGGTCTTTGAGAAATATTTGAACCCTAACCCTAACTAGCAAAACCCGAAGCTTGGGTTAGGGTTTTATTCCCATACAATATAGACAGTTTTTGATGGCATGGCTATGTTTTAGGGCTGAAAGGATTCTTAGGAATATAGTTCTTTCAATGTTTTCTAAACATTTTTTTCTGACCTATATGGCTGCATACAGTGCTTTGCCCTAATAAGGAATGGTGTCTGAATTGCCCGACAAGCAACAGTTCGAAAGAACCAGATTTAACTTTCAAACTCTTGCCATGGGCTTTAAAATCACAGGCATATTAACAAATAAAGCCAAAATGTATTAGTTGGTTTGCACTTTTGAGCCAATTAAGCCTTAACGTACATTCATTTAGCACTCCGTTTAACACAAAATTTACAAGGAAAGAAAACCTTTCAAAAATTACTTTGACCATTCCTCACACACCCTTTTGGTTTTGGCAGTGTTGTATTGTCTTTTCAGTCTAATATTTTGATTCAGAGAAGCAAATCTTCCAGTCTAATGAGTGGAATATTGAGAAAATGGTCTTTGAGAAATATTTGAACCCTAACCCTAACTAGCAAAACCCGAAGCAAGGGTTAGGGTTTTATTCCCAAACAATGTAGAAAGTTTTTAATGGCATGGCTGTGTTTTAGGGCTGAAAGGATTCTTAGGAATACAGTTCTTTCAATGTTTTCTAAACATTTTTTTCTGACCTATATGGCTCTATTCAGTGCTTTGCCCTAATAAGGAATGGTGTCTGAATTGCCTGACAAGCAACAGTTCGAAAGAACCTGATTTAACTTTCAAACTCTTGCCATGGGCTTTAAAATCACAGGCATATTAACAAATAAAGCCAAAATGTATTAGTTGGTTTGCACTTTTGAGCCAATTAAGCCTTAACGTACATTCATTTAGCACTCCGTTTAACACAAAATTTCCAAGGACAGAATACCACTCAAAAATTACTTTGACCATTCTTCCCACACCCTTTTGGTTTTGGCAGTGTTGTATTGTCTTTTCAGACTAATATTTTGATTCAGAGAAGCAAATCATCCAGTCTAATGAGTGGAATATTGAGAAAATGGTCTTTGAGAAATATTTGAACCCTAACCCTAACTAGCAAAACCCGAAGCAAGGGTTAGGGTTTTATTCCCAAACAACGTAGAAAGTTTTTGATGGCATGGCTGTGTTTTAGGGCTGAAAGGATTCTTAGGAATATAGTTCTTTCAATGTTTTCTAAACATTTTTTTCTGACCTATATGGCTGTATACAGTGCTTTGCCCTAATAAGGAATGGTGTCTGAATTGCCCGACAAGCAACAGTTCAAAAGAACCTGATTTAACTTTCAAACTCTTGCCATGGGCTTTAAAATCACAGGCATATTAACAAATAAAGCCAAAATGTATTAGTTGTTTCGGACTTTTAGGCCAATTAAGCCTTAACGTACATTCATTTAGCACTCCGTTTAACACAAAATTTCCAAGGACAGAATACCACTCAAAAATTACATTGACCATTCTTCCCACACCCTTTTGGTTTTGGCAGTGTTGTATTGTCTTTTCAGACTAATATTTTGATTCAGAGAAGCAAATCATCCAGTCTAATGAGTGGAATATTGAGAAAATGGTCTTTGAGAAATATTTGAACCCTTACCCTAACTAGCAAAACCCGAAGCTAGGGTTAGGGTTTTATTCCCATACAATGTAGACAGTTTTTGATGGCATGGCTGTGTTTTAGGGCTGAAAGGATTCTTAGGAATATAGTTCTTTCAATGTTTTCTAAACATTTTTTTCTGACCTATATGGCTGTATACAGTGCTTTGCCCTAATAAGGAATGGTGTCTGAATTCCCCGACAAGCAACAGTTCGAAAGAACCAGATTTAACTTTCAAACTCTTGCCATGGGCTTTAAAATCACAGGCATATTAACAAATAAAGCCAAAATGTATTAGTTGGTTTGCACTTTTGAGCCAATTAAGCCTTAACGTACATTCATTTAGCACTCCGTTTAACACAAAATTTACAAGGAAAGAAAACCTTTCAAAAATTACTTTGACCATTCCTCACACACCCTTTTGGTTTTGGCAGTGTTGTATTGTCTTTTCAGACTAATATTTTGATTCAGAGAAGCAAATCTTCCAGTCTAATGAGTGGAATATTGAGAAAATGGTCTTTGAGAAATATTTGAACCCTAACCCTAACTAGCAAAACCCGAAGCTAGGGTTAGGGTTTTATTCCCATACAATGTAGACAGTTTTTGATGGCATGGCTGTGTTTTAGAGCTGAAAGGATTCTTAGGAATATTGTTCTTTCAATGTTTTCTAAACATTTTTTTCTGACCTATATGGCTGTATACAGTGCTTTCCCCTAATATGGAACTGTGTCTGAATTGCCCGACAAGCAACAGTTCGAAAGAACCTGATTTAACTTTCAAACTCTTGCCATGGGCTTTAAAATCACAGGCATATTAACAAATAAAGCCAAAATGTATTAGTTGGTTTGCACTTTTGAGCCAATTAAGCCTTAACGTACATTCATTTATCACTCCGTTTAACACAAAATTTCCAAGGAAAGAATACCTCTCAAAAATTACTTTGACCATTCCTCACACACCCTTTTGGTTTTGGCAGTGTTGTATTGTCTTTTCAGACAAATATATTGAATCAGAGAAGCAAATCTTCCAGTCTAATGAGTGGAATATTAAGAAAATGGTCTTTGAGAAATATTTGAACCCTAACTAGCAAAACCCGAAGCTAGGGTTAGGGTTTTTATCCCATACAATGTAGACAGTTTTTGATGGCATGGCTGTGTTTTAGGGCTGAAAGGATTCTTAGGAATACAGTTCTTTCAATGTTTTCTAAACATTTTTTTCTGACCTATATGACTGTATACAATGCTTTGCGCCAAAAAGGAACGGTGTCTGAATTGCCCGACAAGCAACAGTTCGAAAGAACCTGATTTAACTTTCAAACTCTTGCCATGGGCTTTAAAATCACAGGCATATTAACAAATAAAGCCAAAATGTATTAGTTGTTTCGGACTTTTGGGCCAATTAAGCCTTAACGTACATTCATTTAGCACTCCGTTTAACACAAAATTTCCAAGGACAGAATACCACTCAAAAATTACTTTGACCATTCTTCCCACACCCTTTTGGTTTTGGCAGTGTTGTATTGTCTTTTCAGACTAATATTTTGATTCAGAGAAGCAAATCTTCCAGTCTAATGAGTGGAATATTTAGAAAATGGTCTTTGAGAAATATTTGAACCCTAACCCTAACTAGCAAACCCGAAGCTAGGGTTAGGGTTTTATTCCCATACAATGTAGACAGTTTTTGATGGCATGGCTGTGTTTTAGGGCTGAAAGGATTCTTAGGAATATAGTTCTTTCAATGTTTTCTAAACATTTTTTTTCTGACCTATATGGCTGTATTCAGTGCTTTACCCTAATAAGGAATGGTGTCTGAATTGCCCGACAAGCAACAGTTCGAAAGAACCTGATTTAACTTTCAAACTCTTGCCATGGGCTTTAAAATCACAGGCATATTAACAAATAAAGCCAAAATGTATTAGTTGTTTCGGACTTTTGGGCCAATTAAGCCTTAACGTACATTCATTTAGCACTCCGTTTAACACAAAATTTCCAAGGACAGAATACCACTCAAAAATTACATTGACCATTCTTCCCACACCCTTTTGGTTTTGGCAGTGTTGTATTGTCTTTTCAGACTAATATTTTGATTCAGAGAAGCAAATCTTCCAGTCTAATGAGTGGAATATTGAGAAAATGGTCTTTGAGAAATATTTGAACCCTAACCCTAACTAGCAAAACCCGAAGCTAGGGTTAGGGTTTTATTCCCATACAATGTAGACAGTTTTTGATGGCATGGCTGTGTTTTAGGGCTGAAAGGATTCTTAGGAATATAGTTCTTTCAATGTTTTCTAAACATTTTTTTCTGACCTATATGGCTGTATACAGTGCTTTGCCCTAATATGGAACTGTGTCTGAATTGCCCGACAAGCAACAGTTCGAAAGAACCTGATTTAACTTTCAAACTCTTGCCATGGGCTTTAAAATCACAGGCATATTAACAAATAAAGCCAAAATGTATTAGTTGGTTTGCACTTTTGAGCCAATTAAGCCTTAACGTACATTCATTTATCACTCCGTTTAACACAAAATTTCCAAGGAAAGAATACCTCTCAAAAATTACTTTGACCATTCCTCACACACCCTTTTGGTTTTGGCAGTGTTGTATTGTCTTTTCAGACAAATATATTGAATCAGAGAAGCAAATCTTCCAGTCTAATGAGTGGAATATTAAGAAAATGGTCTTTGAGAAATATTTGAACCCTAACTAGCAAAACCCGAAGCTAGGGTTAGGGTTTTTATCCCATACAATGTAGACAGTTTTTGATGGCATGGCTGTGTTTTAGGGCTGAAAGGATTCTTAGGAATACAGTTCTTTCAATGTTTTCTAAACATTTTTTTCTGACCTATATGACTGTATACAATGCTTTGCACCAAAAAGGAACGGTGTCTGAATTGCCCGACAAGCAACAGTTCGAAAGAACCTGATTTAACTTTCAAACTCTTGCCATGGGCTTTAAAATCACAGGCATATTAAAAAATAAAGCCAAAATGTATTAGTTGTTTCGGACTTCTGGGCCAATTAAGCCTTAACGTACATTCATTTAGCACTCCGTTTAACACAAAATTTCCAAGGAAAGAATACCACTCAAAAATTACTTTGACCATTCTTCCCACACCCTTTTGGTTTTGGCAGTGTTGTATTGTCTTTTCAGACTAATATTTTGATTCAGAGAAGCAAATCTTCCAGTCTAATGAGTGGAATATTGAGAAAATGGTCTTTGAGAAATATTTGAACCCTAACCCTAACTAGCAAAACCCGAAGCTAGGGTTAGAGTTTTATTCCCATACAATGTAGACAGTTTTTGATGGCATGGCTGTGTTTTAGGGCTGAAAGGATTCTTAGGAATATAGTTCTTTCAATGTTTTCTAAACATTTTTTTTCTGACCTATATGGCTGTATTCAGTGCTTTACCCTAATAAGGAATGGTGTCTGAATTGCCCGACAAGCAACAGTTCGAAAGAACCTGATTTAACTTTCAAACTCTTGCCATGGGCTTTGAAATCACAGGCATATTAACAAATAAAGCCAAAATGTATTAGTTGTTTCGGACTTTTGGGCCAATTAAGCCTTAACGTACATTCATTTAGCACTCCGTTTAACACAAAATTTCCAAGGACAGAATACCACTCAAAAATTACATTGACCATTCTTCCCACACCCTTTTGGTTTTGGCAGTGTTGTATTGTCTTTTCAGACTAATATTTTGATTCAGAGAAGCAAATCTTCCAGTCTGATGAGTGGAATATTGAGAAAATGGTCTTTGAGAAATATTTGAACCCTAACGCTAACTAGCAAAACCCGAAGCTAGGGTTAGGGTTTTATTCCCATACAATGTAGACAGTTTTTGATGGCATGGCTGTGTTTTAGGGCTGAAAGGATTCTTAGGAATATAGTTCTTTCAATGTTTTCTAAACATTTTTTTCTGACCTATATGGCTGTATACAGTGCTTTGCCCTAATATGGAAATGTGTCTGAATTGCCCGACAAGCAACAGTTCGAAAGAACCTGATTTAACTTTCAAACTCTTGCCATGGGCTTTAAAATCACAGGCATATTAACAAATAAAGCCAAAATGTATTAATTGGTTTGCACTTTTGAGCCAATTAAGCCTTAACGTACATTCATTTATCACTCCGTTTAACACAAAATTTCCAAGGAAAGCATACCTCTCAAAAATTACTTTGACCATTCTTCCCACACCCTTTTGGTTTTGGCAGTGTTGTATGGTCTTTTCAGACAAATATTTTGATTCAGAGAAGCAAATCTTCCAGTCTAATGAGTGGAATATTGAGAAAATGGTCTTTGAGAAATATTTGAACCCTAACCCTAACTAGCAAAACCCGAAGCTAGGGTTAGGGTTTTATTCCCATACAATGTAGACAGTTTTTGATGGCATGGCTGTGTTTTAGGGCTGAAAGGATTCTTAGGAATACAGTTCTTTCAATGTTTTCTAAACATTTTTTTCTGACCTATATGGCTGTATACAGTGCTTTGCCCTAATAAGGAATGGTGTCTGAATTGCGCGACAAGCAACAGCTCAAAAGAACCTGATTTAACTTTCAAACTCTTGCCATGGGCTTTAAAATCACAGGCATATTAACAAATAAAGCCAAAATGTATTAGTTGGTTTGCACTTTTGAGCCAATTAAGCCTTAACGTACATTCATTTATCACTCCGTTTAACACAAAATTTCCAAGGAAAGAATACCTCTCAAAAATTACTTTGACCATTCCTCACACACCCTTTTGGTTTTGGCAGTGTTGTATTGTCTTTTCAGACTAATATTTTGATTCAGAGAAGCAAATCTTCCAGTCTAATGAGTGGAATATTGAGAAAATGGTCTTTGAGAAATATTTGAACCCTAACCCTAACTAGCAAAACCCGAAGCTAGGGTTAGGGTTTTATTCCCATACAATGTAGACAGTTTTTGATGGCATGGCTGTGTTTTAGGGCTGAAAGAATTCTTAGGAATACAGTTCTTTCAATGTTTTCTAAACATTTTTTTCTGACCTATATGACTGTATACAATGCTTTGCGCCAAAAAGGAACGGTGTCTGAATTGCCCGACAAGCAACAGTTCGAAAGAACCTGATTTAACTTTCAAACTCTTGCCATGGGCTTTAAAATCACAGGCATATTAACAAATAAAGCCAAAATGTATTAGTTGTTTCGGACTTTTGGGCCAATTAAGCCTTAACGTACATTCATTTAGCACTCCGTTTAACACAAAATTTCCAAGGACAGAATACCACTCAAAAATTACATTGACCATTCTTCCCACACCCTTTTGGTTTTGGCAGTGTTGTATTGTCTTTTCAAACTAATATTTTGATTCAGAGAAGCAAATCTTCCAGTCTAATGAGTGGAATATTGAGAAAATGGTCTTTGAGAAATATTTGAACCCTAACCCTAACTAGCAAAACCCGAAGCTAGGGTTAGGGTTTTATTCCCATACAATGTAGACATTTTTTGATGGCATGGCTGTGTTTTAGGGCTGAAAGGATTCTTAGGAATATAGTTCTTTCAATGTTTTCTAAACATTTTTTTCTGACCTATATGGCTGTATACAGTGCTTTGCCCTAATATGGAATGGTGTCTGAATTGCCCGACAAGCAACAGTTCGAAAGAACCTGATTTAACTTTCAAACTCTTGCCATGGGCTTTAAAATCACAGGCATATTAACAAATAAAGCCAAAATGTATTAGTTGTTTCGGACTTTTGGGCCAATTAAGCCTTAACGTACATTCATTTAGCACTCCGTTTAACACATAATTTCCAAGGAAAGAATACCACTCAAAAATTACTTTGACCATTCTTCCCACACCCTTTTGGATTTGGCAGTGTTGTATTGTCTTTTCAGACTAATATTTTGATTCAGAGAAGCAAATCTTCCAGTCTAATGAGTGGAATATTGAGAAAATGGTCTTTGAGAAATATTTGAACCCTAACCCTAACTAGCAAAACCCGAAGCTAGGGTTAGGGTTTTATTCCCATACAATGTAGACAGTTTTTGATGGCATGGCTGTGTTTTAAGGCTGAAAGGATTCTTAGGAATATAGTTCTTTCAATGTTTTCTAAACATTTTTTTCTGACCTATATGGCTGTATACAGTGCTTTGCCCTAATAAGGAATGGTGTCTGAATTGCGCGACAAGCAACAGCTCAAAAGAACCTGATTTAACTTTCAAACTCTTGCCATGGGCTTTAAAATCACAGGCATATTAACAAATAAAGCCAAAATGTATTAGTTGTTTTGGACTTTTGGGCCAATTAAGCCTTAACGTACATTCATTTAGCACTCCGTTTAACACAAAATTTCCAAGGACAGAATACCACTCAAAAATTACTTTGACCATTCTTCCCACACCCTTTTGGTTTTGGCAGTGTTGTATTGTCTTTTCAGACTAATATTTTGATTCAGAGAAGCAAATCTTCCAGTCTAATGAGTGGAATATTGAGAAAATGGTCTTTGAGAAATATTTGAACCCTAACCCTAATTACCAAAACCCGAAGCTAGGGTTAGGGTTTTATTCCCATACATTGTAGACAGTTTTTGATGGCATGGCTGTGTTTTAGGGCTGAAAGGATTCTTAGGAATATAGTTCTTTCAATGTTTTCTAAACATTTTTTTTCTGACCTATATGACTGTATTCAGTGCTTTGCCCTAATAAGGAATGGTGTCTGAATTGCCCGACAAGCAACAGTTCGAAAGAACCTGATTTCACTTTCAAACTCTTGCCATGGGCTTTAAAATCACAGGCATATTATCAAATAAAGCCAAAATATATTAGTTGTTTCGGACTTTTGGGCCAATTAAGCCTTAACGTACATTCATTTAGCACTCCGTTTAACACAAAATTTCCAAGGACAGAATACCACTCAAAAATTACATTGACCATTCGTCACACACCCTTTTGGTTTTGGCAGTGTTGTATTGTCTTTTCAGACAAATATTTTGATTCAGAGAAGCAAATCTTCCAGTCTAATGAGTGGAATATTGAGAAAATGGTCTTTGAGATATATTTGAACCCTAACTAGCAAAACCCGAAGCTAGGGTTAGGGTTTTATTCCCATACAATGTAGACAGTTTTTGATGGCATAGCTGTGTTTTAGGGCTGAAAGGATTCTTAGGAATATAGTTCTTTCAATGTTTTCTAAACATTTTTTTCTGACCTATATGGCTGTATTCAGTGCTTTGCCCTAATAAGGAATGGTGTCTGAATTGCCCGACAAGCAACAGTTCGAAAGAACCTGATTTAACTTTCAAACTCTTGCCATGGGCTTTAAAATCACAGGCATATTAACAAATAAAGCCAAAATGTATTAGTTGGTTTGCACTTTTGAGCCAATTAAGCCTTAACGTACATTCATTTATCACTCCGTTTAACACAAAATTTCCAAGGAAAGAATACCTCTCAAAAATTACTTTGACCATTCGTCACACACCCTTTTGGTTTTGGCAGTGTTGTATTGTCTTTTCAGACAAATATTTTGATTCAGAGAAGCAAATCTTCCAGTCTAATGAGTGGAATATTGAGAAAATGGTCTTTGAGATATATTTGAACCCTAACTAGCAAAACCCGAAGCTAGGGTTAGGGTTTTATTCCCATACAATGTAGACAGTTTTTGATGGCATAGCTGTGTTTTAGGGCTGAAAGGATTCTTAGGAATATAGTTCTTTCAATGTTTTCTAAACATTTTTTTTCTGACCTATATGGCTGTATTCAGTGCTTTACCCTAATATGGAATGGTGTCTGAATTGCCCGACAAGCAACAGTTCGAAAGAACCTGATTTAACTTTCAAACTCTTGCCATGGGCTTTAAAATCACAGGCATATTAACAAATAAAGCCAAAATGTATTAGTTGGTTTGCACTTTTGAGCCAATTAAGCCTTAACGTACATTCATTTATCACTCCGTTTAACACAAAATTTCCAAGGAAAGCATACCTCTCAAAAATTACTTTGACCATTCTTCCCACACCCTTTTGGTTTTGGCAGTGTTGTATGGTCTTTTCAGACAAATATTTTGATTCAGAGAAGCAAATCTTCCAGTCTAATGAGTGGAATATTGAGAAAATGGTCTTTGAGAAATATTTGAACCCTAACCCTAACTAGCAAAACCCGAAGCTAGGGTTAGGGTTTTATTCCCATACAATGTAGACAGTTTTTGATGGCATGGCTGTGTTTTAGGGCTGAAAGGATTCTTAGGAATACAGTTCTTTCAATGTTTTCTAAACATTTTTTTCTGACCTATATGGCTGTATACAGTGCTTTGCCCTAATAAGGAATGGTGTCTGAATTGCGCGACAAGCAACAGCTCAAAAGAACCTGATTTAACTTTCAAACTCTTGCCATGGGCTTTAAAATCACAGGCATATTAACAAATAAAGCCAAAATGTATTAGTTGGTTTGCACTTTTGAGCCAATTAAGCCTTAACGTACATTCATTTATCACTCCGTTTAACACAAAATTTCCAAGGAAAGAATACCTCTCAAAAATTACTTTGACCATTCCTCACACACCCTTTTGGTTTTGGCAGTGTTGTATTGTCTTTTCAGACTAATATTTTGATTCAGAGAAGCAAATCTTCCAGTCTAATGAGTGGAATATTGAGAAAATGGTCTTTGAGAAATATTTGAACCCTAACCCTAACTAGCAAAACCCGAAGCTAGGGTTAGGGTTTTATTCCCATACAATGTAGACAGTTTTTGATGGCATGGCTGTGTTTTAGGGCTGAAAGAATTCTTAGGAATACAGTTCTTTCAATGTTTTCTAAACATTTTTTTCTGACCTATATGACTGTATACAATGCTTTGCGCCAAAAAGGAACGGTGTCTGAATTGCCCGACAAGCAACAGTTCGAAAGAACCTGATTTAACTTTCAAACTCTTGCCATGGGCTTTAAAATCACAGGCATATTAACAAATAAAGCCAAAATGTATTAGTTGTTTCGGACTTTTGGGCCAATTAAGCCTTAACGTACATTCATTTAGCACTCCGTTTAACACAAAATTTCCAAGGACAGAATACCACTCAAAAATTACATTGACCATTCTTCCCACACCCTTTTGGTTTTGGCAGTGTTGTATTGTCTTTTCAAACTAATATTTTGATTCAGAGAAGCAAATCTTCCAGTCTAATGAGTGGAATATTGAGAAAATGGTCTTTGAGAAATATTTGAACCCTAACCCTAACTAGCAAAACCCGAAGCTAGGGTTAGGGTTTTATTCCCATACAATGTAGACAGTTTTTGATGGCATGGCTGTGTTTTAGGGCTGAAAGGATTCTTAGGAATATAGTTCTTTCAATGTTTTCTAAACATTTTTTTCTGACCTATATGGCTGTATACAGTGCTTTGCCCTAATATGGAACTGTGTCTGAATTGCCCGACAAGCAACAGTTCGAAAGAACCTGATTTAACTTTCAAACTCTTGCCATGGGCTTTAAAATCACAGGCATATTAACAAATAAAGCCAAAATGTATTAGTTGGTTTGCACTTTTGAGCCAATTAAGCCTTAACGTACATTCATTTATCACTCCGTTTAACACAAAATTTCCAAGGAAAGAATACCTCTCAAAAATTACTTTGACCATTCCTCACACACCCTTTTGGTTTTGGCAGTGTTGTATTGTCTTTTCAGACAAATATATTGAATCAGAGAAGCAAATCTTCCTGTCTAATGAGTGGAATATTAAGAAAATGGTCTTTGAGAAATATTTGAACCCTAACTAGCAAAACCCGAAGCTAGGGTTAGGGTTTTATTCCCATACAATGTAGACAGTTTTTGATGGCATGGCTGTATTTTAGGGCTGAAAGGATTCTTAGGAATACAGTTCTTTCAATGTTTTCTACACATTTTTTTCTGACCTATATGACTGTATACAATGCTTTGCGCCAAAAAGGAACGGTGTCTGAATTGCCCGACAAGCAACAGTTCGAAAGAACCTGATTTAACTTTCAAACTCTTGCCATGGGCTTTAAAATCACAGGCATATTAACAAATAAAGCCAAAATGTATTAGTTGTTTCGGACTTTTGGGCCAATTAAGCCTTAACGTACATTCATTTAGCACTCCGTTTAACACAAAATTTCCAAGGACAGAATACCACTCAAAAATTACATTGACCATTCTTCCCACACCCTTTTGGTTTTGGCAGTGTTGTATTGTCTTTTCAGACTAATATTTTGATTCAGAGAAGCAAATCTTCCAGTCTAATGAGTGGAATATTGAGAAAATGGTCTTTGAGAAATATTTGAACCCTAACCCTAACTAGCAAAACCCGAAGCTAGGGTTAGGGTTTTATTCCCATACAATGTAGACATTTTTTGATGGCATGGCTGTGTTTTAGGGCTGAAAGGATTCTTAGGAATATAGTTCTTTCAATGTTTTCTAAACATTTTTTTCTGACCTATATGGCTGTATACAGTGCTTTGCCCTAACATGGAATGGTGTCTGAATTGCCCGACAAGCAACAGTTCGAAAGAACCTGATTTAACTTTCAAACTCTTGCCATGGGCTTTAAAATCACAGGCATATTAACAAATAAAGCCAAAATGTATTAGTTGTTTCGGACTTTTGGGCCAATTAAGCCTTAACGTACATTCATTTAGCACTCCGTTTAACACATAATTTCCAAGGAAAGAATACCACTCAAAAATTACTTTGACCATTCTTCCCACACCCTTTTGGTTTTGGCAGTGTTGTATTGTCTTTTCAGACTAATATTTTGATTCAGAGAAGGAAATCTTCCAGTCTAATGAGTGGAATATTGAGAAAATGGTCTTTGAGAAATATTTGAACCCTAACCCTAACTAGCAAAACCCGAAGCTAGGGTTAGGGTTTTATTCCCATACAATGTAGACATTTTTTGATGGCATGGCTGTGTTTTAGGGCTGAAAGGATTCTTAGGAATATAGTTCTTTCAATGTTTTCTAAACATTTTTTTCTGACCTATATGGCTGTATACAGTGCTTTGCCCTAATAAGGAATGGTGTCTGAATTGCGCGACAAGCAACAGCTCAAAAGAACCTGATTTAACTTTCAAACTCTTGCCATGGGCTTTAAAATCACAGGCATATTAACAAATAAAGCCAAAATGTATTAGTTGGTTTGCACTTTTGAGCCAATTAAGCCTTAACGTACATTCATTTATCACTCCGTTTAACACAAAATTTCCAAGGAAAGAATACCTCTCAAAAATTACTTTGACCATTCCTCACACACCCTTTTGGTTTTGGCAGTGTTGTATTGTGTTTTCAGACTAATATTTTGATTCAGAGAAGCAAATCTTCCAGTCTAATGAGTGGAATATTGAGAAAATGGTCTTTGAGAAATATTTGAACCCTAACCCTAACTAGCAAAACCCGAAGCTAGGGTTAGGGTTTTATTCCCATACAATGTAGACAGTTTTTGATGGCATGGCTGTGTTTTAGGGCTGAAAGGATTCTTAGGAATACAGTTCTTTCAATGTTTTCTAAACATTTTTTTCTGACCTATATGACTGTATACAATGCTTTGCGCCAAAAAGGAACGGTGTCTGAATTGCCCGACAAGCAACAGTTTGAAAGAACCTGATTTAACTTTCAAACTCTTGCCATGGGCTTTAAAATCACAGGCATATTAACAAAAAAAGCCAAAATGTATTAGTTGTTTCGGACTTTTGGGCCAATTAAGCCTTAACGTACATTCATTTAGCACTCCGTTTAACACAAAATTTCCAAGGAAAGAATACCACTCAAAAATTACATTGACCATTCTTCCCACACCCTTTTGGTTTTGGCAGTGTTGTATTGTCTTTTCAGACTAATATTTTGATTCAGAGAAGCAAATCTTCCAGTCTAATGAGTGGAATATTGAGAAAATGGTCTTTGAGAAATATTTGAACCCTAACCCTAACTAGCAAAACCCGAAGCTAGGGTTAGGGTTTTATTCCCATACAATGTAGACAGTTTTTGATGGCATGGCTGTGTTTTAGGGCTGAAAGGATTCTTAGGAATACAGTTCTTTCAATGTTTTCTAAACATTTTTTTCTGACCTATATGACTGTATACAATGCTTTGCACCAAAAAGGAACGGTGTCTGAATTGCCCGACAAGCAACAGTTCGAAAGAACCTGATTTAACTTTCAAACTCTTGCCATGGGCTTTAAAATCACAGGCATATTAACAAATAAAGCCAAAATGTATTAGTTGGTTTGCACTTTTGAGCCAATTAAGCCTTAACGTACATTCATTTATCACTCCGTTTAACACAAAATTTCCAAGGAAAGAATACCTCTCAAAAATTACTTTGACCATTCCTCACACACCCTTGTGGTTTTGGCAGTGTTGTATTGTCTTTTCAGACTAATATTTTGATTCAGAGAAGCAAATCTTCCAGTCTAATGAGTGGAATATTGAGAAAATGGTCTTTGAGAAATATTTGAACCCTAACCCTAACTAGCAAAACCCGAAGCTAGGGTTAGGGTTTTATTCCCATACAATGTAGACAGTTTTTGATGGCATGGCTGTATTTTAGGGCTGAAAGGATTCTTAGGAATACAGTTCTTTCAATGTTTTCTACACATTTTTTTCTGACCTATATGACTGTATACAATGCTTTGCGCCAAAAAGGAACGGTGTCTGAATTGCCCGACAAGCAACAGTTCGAAAGAACCTGATTTAACTTTCAAACTCTTGCCATGGGCTTTAAAATCACAGGCATATTAACAAATAAAGCCAAAATGTATTAGTTGTTTCGGACTTTTGGGCCAATTAAGCCTTAACGTACATTCATTTAGCACTCCGTTTAACACAAAATTTCCAAGGACAGAATACCACTCAAAAATTACATTGACCATTCTTCCCACACCCTTTTGGTTTTGGCAGTGTTGTATTGTCTTTTCAGACTAATATTTTGATTCAGAGAAGCAAATCTTCCAGTCTAATGAGTGGAATATTGAGAAAATGGTCTTTGAGAAATATTTGAACCCTAACCCTAACTAGCAAAACCCGAAGCTAGGGTTAGGGTTTTATTCCCATACAATGTAGACATTTTTTGATGGCATGGCTGTGTTTTAGGGCTGAAAGGATTCTTAGGAATATAGTTCTTTCAATGTTTTCTAAACATTTTTTTCTGACCTATATGGCTGTATACAGTGCTTTGCCCTAATATGGAATGGTGTCTGAATTGCCCGACAAGCAACAGTTCGAAAGAACCTGATTTATCT
Organism: Atractosteus spatula; assembly: GCF_055471065.1. Taxonomy (NCBI): domain Eukaryota; kingdom Metazoa; phylum Chordata; class Actinopteri; order Semionotiformes; family Lepisosteidae; genus Atractosteus; species Atractosteus spatula. Next base: position 27,922,287 of record NC_142711.1, on the reverse strand, counting down.
TTCAAACTCTTGCCATGGGCTTTAAAATCACAGGCATATTAACAAATAAAGCCAAAATGTATTAGTTGTTTCGGACTTTTGGGCCAATTAAGCCTTAACGTACATTCATTTAGCACTCCGTTTAACACATAATTTCCAAGGAAAGAATACTACTCAAAAATTACTTTGACCATTCTTCCCACACCCTTTTGGTTTTGGCAGTGTTGTATTGTCTTTTCAGACTAATATTTTGATTCAGAGAAGCAAATCTTCCAGTCTAATGAGTGGAATATTGAGAAAATGGTCTTTGAGAAATATTTGAACCCTAACTAGCAAAACCCGAAGCTAGGGTTAGGGTTTTATTCCCATACAATGTAGACAGTTTTTGATGGCATGGCTGTGTTTTAGGGCTGAAAGGAGTCTTAGGAATACAGTTCTTTCAATGTTTTCTAAACATTTTTTTCTGACCTATATGACTGTATACAATGCTTTGCGCCAAAAAGGAACGGTGTCTGAATTGCCCGACAAGCAACAGTTTGAAAGAACCTGATTTAACTTTCAAACTCTTGCCATGGGCTTTAAAATCACAGGCATATTAACAAATAAAGCCAAAATGTATTAGTTGTTTCGGACTTTTGGGCCAATTAAGCCTTAACGTACATTCATTTAGCACTCCGTTTAACACAAAATTTCCAAGGACAGAATACCACTCAAAAATTACATTGACCATTCTTCCCACACCCTTTTGGTTTTGGCAGTGTTGTATTGTCTTTTCAGACTAATATTTTGATTCAGAGAAGCAAATCTTCCAGTCTAATGAGTGGAATATTGAGAAAATGGTCTTTGAGAAATATTTGAACCCTAACCCTAACTAGCAAAACCCGAAGCTAGGGTTAGGGTTTTATTCCCATACAATGTAGACAGTTTTTGATGGCATGGCTGTGTTTTAGGGCTGAAAGGATTCTTAGGAATATAGTTCTTTCAATGTTTTCTAAACATTTTTTTTCTGACCTATATGGCTGTATTCAGTGCTTTACCCTAATAAGGAATGGTGTCTGAATTGCCCGACAAGCAACAGTTCGAAAGAACCTGATTTAACTTTCAAACTCTTGCCATGGGCTTTGAAATCACAGGCATATTAACAAATAAAGCCAAAATGTATTAGTTGTTTCGGACTTTTGGGCCAATTAAGCCTTAACGTACATTCATTTAGCACTCCGTTTAACACAAAATTTCCAAGGACAGAATACCACTCAAAAATTACATTGACCATTCTTCCCACACCCTTTTGGTTTTGGCAGTGTTGTATTGTCTTTTCAGACTAATATTTTGATTCAGAGAAGCAAATCTTCCAGTCTGATGAGTGGAATATTGAGAAAATGGTCTTTGAGAAATATTTGAACCCTAACGCTAACTAGCAAAACCCGAAGCTAGGGTTAGGGTTTTATTCCCATACAATGTAGACAGTTTTTGATGGCATGGCTGTGTTTTAGGGCTGAAAGGATTCTTAGGAATATAGTTCTTTCAATGTTTTCTAAACATTTTTTTCTGACCTATATGGCTGTATACAGTGCTTTGCCCTAATATGGAATGGTGTCTGAATTGCCCGACAAGCAACAGTTCGAAAGAACCTGATTTAACTTTCAAACTCTTGCCATGGGCTTTAAAATCACAGGCATATTAACAAATAAAGCCAAAATGTATTAGTTGGTTTGCACTTTTGAGCCAATTAAGCCTTAACGTACATTCATTTATCACTCCGTTTAACACAAAATTTCCAAGGACAGAATACCACTCAAAAATTACTTTGACCATTCTTCCCACACCCTTTTGGTTTTGGCAGTGTTGTATTGTCTTTTCAGACTAATATTTTGATTCAGAGAAGCAAATCTTCCAGTCTAATGAGTGGAATATTGAGAAAATGGTCTTTGAGAAATATTTGAACCCTAACCCTAACTAGCAAAACCCGAAGCTAGGGTTAGGGTTTTATTCCCATACAATGTAGACAGTTTTTGATGGCATGGCTGTGTTTTAGGGCTGAAAGGATTCTTAGGAATATAGTTCTTTCAATGTTTTCTAAACATTTTTTTTCTGACCTATATGGCTGTATTCAGTGCTTTACCCTAATAAGGAATGGTGTCTGAATTGCCCGACAAGCAACAGTTCGAAAGAACCTGATTTAACTTTCAAACTCTTGCCATGGGCTTTGAAATCACAGGCATATTAACAAATAAAGCCAAAATGTATTAGTTGTTTCGGACTTTTGGGCCAATTAAGCCTTAACGTACATTCATTTAGCACTCCGTTTAACACAAAATTTCCAAGGACAGAATACCACTCAAAAATTACATTGACCATTCTTCCCACACCCTTTTGGTTTTGGCAGTGTTGTATTGTCTTTTCAGACTAATATTTTGATTCAGAGAAGCAAATCTTCCAGTCTGATGAGTGGAATATTGAGAAAATGGTCTTTGAGAAATATTTGAACCCTAACACTAACTAGCAAAACCCGAAGCTAGGGTTAGGGTTTTATTCCCATACAATGTAGACAGTTTTTGATGGCATGGCTGTGTTTTAGGGCTGAAAGGATTCTTAGGAATATAGTTCTTTCAATGTTTTCTAAACATTTTTTTCTGACCTATATGGCTGTATACAGTGCTTTGCCCTAATATGGAATGGTGTCTGAATTGCCCGACAAGCAACAGTTCGAAAGAACCTGATTTAACTTTCAAACTCTTGCCATGGGCTTTAAAATCACAGGCATATTAACAAATAAAGCCAAAATGTATTAGTTGGTTTGCACTTTTGAGCCAATTAAGCCTTAACGTACATTCATTTATCACTCCGTTTAACACAAAATTTCCAAGGAAAGCATACCTCTCAAAAATTACTTTGACCATTCTTCCCACACCCTTTTGGTTTTGGCAGTGTTGTATGGTCTTTTCAGACAAATATTTTGATTCAGAGAAGCAAATCTTCCAGTCTAATGAGTGGAATATTGAGAAAATGGTCTTTGAGAAATATTTGAACCCTAACCCTAACTAGCAAAACCCGAAGCTAGGGTTAGGGTTTTATTCCCATACAATGTAGACAGTTTTTGATGGCATGGCTGTGTTTTAGGGCTGAAAGGATTCTTAGGAATACAGTTCTTTCAATGTTTTCTAAACATTTTTTTCTGACCTATATGGCTGTATACAGTGCTTTGCCCTAATAAGGAATGGTGTCTGAATTGCGCGACAAGCAACAGCTCAAAAGAACCTGATTTAACTTTCAAACTCTTGCCATGGGCTTTAAAATCACAGGCATATTAACAAATAAAGCCAAAATGTATTAGTTGGTTTGCACTTTTGAGCCAATTAAGCCTTAACGTACATTCATTTATCACTCCGTTTAACACAAAATTTCCAAGGAAAGAATACCTCTCAAAAATTACTTTGACCATTCCTCACACACCCTTTTGGTTTTGGCAGTGTTGTATTGTCTTTTCAGACTAATATTTTGATTCAGAGAAGCAAATCTTCCAGTCTAATGAGTGGAATATTGAGAAAATGGTCTTTGAGAAATATTTGAACCCTAACCCTAACTAGCAAAACCCGAAGCTAGGGTTAGGGTTTTATTCCCATACAATGTAGACAGTTTTTGATGGCATGGCTGTGTTTTAGGGCTGAAAGAATTCTTAGGAATACAGTTCTTTCAATGTTTTCTAAACATTTTTTTCTGACCTATATGACTGTATACAATGCTTTGCGCCAAAAAGGAATGGTGTCTGAATTGCCCGACAAGCAACAGTTCGAAAGAACCTGATTTAACTTTCAAACTCTTGCCATGGGCTTTAAAATCACAGGCATATTAACAAATAAAGCCAAAATGTATTAGTTGTTTCGGACTTTTGGGCCAATTAAGCCTTAACGTACATTCATTTAGCACTCCGTTTAACACAAAATTTCCAAGGACAGAATACCACTCAAAAATTACATTGACCATTCTTCCCACACCCTTTTGGTTTTGGCAGTGTTGTATTGTCTTTTCAAACTAATATTTTGATTCAGAGAAGCAAATCTTCCAGTCTAATGAGTGGAATATTGAGAAAATGGTCTTTGAGAAATATTTGAACCCTAACCCTAACTAGCAAAACCCGAAGCTAGGGTTAGGGTTTTATTCCCATACAATGTAGACATTTTTTGATGGCATGGCTGTGTTTTAGGGCTGAAAGGATTCTTAGGAATATAGTTCTTTCAATGTTTTCTAAACATTTTTTTCTGACCTATATGGCTGTATACAGTGCTTTGCCCTAATATGGAATGGTGTCTGAATTGCCCGACAAGCAACAGTTCGAAAGAACCTGATTTAACTTTCAAACTCTTGCCATGGGCTTTAAAATCACAGGCATATTAACAAATAAAGCCAAAATGTATTAGTTGTTTCGGACTTTTGGGCCAATTAAGCCTTAACGTACATTCATTTAGCACTCCGTTTAACACATAATTTCCAAGGAAAGAATACCACTCAAAAATTACTTTGACCATTCTTCCCACACCCTTTTGGATTTGGCAGTGTTGTATTGTCTTTTCAGACTAATATTTTGATTCAGAGAAGCAAATCTTCCAGTCTAATGAGTGGAATATTGAGAAAATGGTCTTTGAGAAATATTTGAACCCTAACCCTAACTAGCAAAACCCGAAGCTAGGGTTAGGGTTTTATTCCCATACAATGTAGACAGTTTTTGATGGCATGGCTGTGTTTTAAGGCTGAAAGGATTCTTAGGAATATAGTTCTTTCAATGTTTTCTAAACATTTTTTTTCTGACCTATATGACTGTATTCAGTGCTTTGCCCTAATAAGGAATGGTGTCTGAATTGCCCGACAAGCAACAGTTCGAAAGAACCTGATTTCACTTTCAAACTCTTGCCATGGGCTTTAAAATCACAGGCATATTATCAAATAAAGCCAAAATATATTAGTTGTTTCGGACTTTTGGGCCAATTAAGCCTTAACGTACATTCATTTAGCACTCCGTTTAACACAAAATTTCCAAGGACAGAATACCACTCAAAAATTACATTGACCATTCGTCACACACCCTTTTGGTTTTGGCAGTGTTGTATTGTCTTTTCAGACAAATATTTTGATTCAGAGAAGCAAATCTTCCAGTCTAATGAGTGGAATATTGAGAAAATGGTCTTTGAGATATATTTGAACCCTAACTAGCAAAACCCGAAGCTAGGGTTAGGGTTTTATTCCCATACAATGTAGACAGTTTTTGATGGCATAGCTGTGTTTTAGGGCTGAAAGGATTCTTAGGAATATAGTTCTTTCAATGTTTTCTAAACATTTTTTTCTGACCTATATGGCTGTATTCAGTGCTTTGCCCTAATAAGGAATGGTGTCTGAATTGCCCGACAAGCAACAGTTCGAAAGAACCTGATTTAACTTTCAAACTCTTGCCATGGGCTTTAAAATCACAGGCATATTAACAAATAAAGCCAAAATGTATTAGTTGGTTTGCACTTTTGAGCCAATTAAGCCTTAACGTACATTCATTTATCACTCCGTTTAACACAAAATTTCCAAGGAAAGAATACCTCTCAAAAATTACTTTGACCATTCGTCACACACCCTTTTGGTTTTGGCAGTGTTGTATTGTCTTTTCAGACAAATATTTTGATTCAGAGAAGCAAATCTTCCAGTCTAATGAGTGGAATATTGAGAAAATGGTCTTTGAGATATATTTGAACCCTAACTAGCAAAACCCGAAGCTAGGGTTAGGGTTTTATTCCCATACAATGTAGACATTTTTTGATGGCATGGCTGTGTTTTAGGGCTGAAAGGATTCTTAGGAATATAGTTCTTTCAATGTTTTCTAAACATTTTTTTCTGACCTATATGGCTGTATACAGTGCTTTGCCCTAATATGGAATGGTGTCTGAATTGCCCGACAAGCAACAGTTCGAAAGAACCTGATTTATCTTTCAAACTCTTGCCATGGGCTTTAAAATCACAGGCATATTAACAAATAAAGCCAAAATGTATTAGTTGTTTCGGACTTTTGGGCCAATTAAGCCTTAACGTACATTCATTTAGCACTCCGTTTAACACATAATTTCCAAGGAAAGAATACTACTCAAAAATTACTTTGACCATTCTTCCCACACCCTTTTGGTTTTGGCAGTGTTGTATTGTCTTTTCAGACTAATATTTTGATTCAGAGAAGCAAATCTTCCAGTCTAATGAGTGGAATATTGAGAAAATGGTCTTTGAGAAATATTTGAACCCTAACTAGCAAAACCCGAAGCTAGGGTTAGGGTTTTATTCCCATACAATGTAGACAGTTTTTGATGGCATGGCTGTGTTTTAGGGCTGAAAGGAGTCTTAGGAATACAGTTCTTTCAATGTTTTCTAAACATTTTTTTCTGACCTATATGACTGTATACAATGCTTTGCGCCAAAAAGGAACGGTGTCTGAATTGCCCGACAAGCAACAGTTTGAAAGAACCTGATTTAACTTTCAAACTCTTGCCATGGGCTTTAAAATCACAGGCATATTAACAAATAAAGCCAAAATGTATTAGTTGTTTCGGACTTTTGGGCCAATTAAGCCTTAACGTACATTCATTTAGCACTCCGTTTAACACAAAATTTCCAAGGACAGAATACCACTCAAAAATTACATTGACCATTCTTCCCACACCCTTTTGGTTTTGGCAGTGTTGTATTGTCTTTTCAGACTAATATTTTGATTCAGAGAAGCAAATCTTCCAGTCTAATGAGTGGAATATTGAGAAAATGGTCTTTGAGAAATATTTGAACCCTAACCCTAACTAGCAAAACCCGAAGCTAGGGTTAGGGTTTTATTCCCATACAATGTAGACAGTTTTTGATGGCATGGCTGTGTTTTAGGGCTGAAAGGATTCTTAGGAATATAGTTCTTTCAATGTTTTCTAAACATTTTTTTTCTGACCTATATGGCTGTATTCAGTGCTTTACCCTAATAAGGAATGGTGTCTGAATTGCCCGACAAGCAACAGTTCGAAAGAACCTGATTTAACTTTCAAACTCTTGCCATGGGCTTTGAAATCACAGGCATATTAACAAATAAAGCCAAAATGTATTAGTTGTTTCGGACTTTTGGGCCAATTAAGCCTTAACGTACATTCATTTAGCACTCCGTTTAACACAAAATTTCCAAGGACAGAATACCACTCAAAAATTACATTGACCATTCTTCCCACACCCTTTTGGTTTTGGCAGTGTTGTATTGTCTTTTCAGACTAATATTTTGATTCAGAGAAGCAAATCTTCCAGTCTGATGAGTGGAATATTGAGAAAATGGTCTTTGAGAAATATTTGAACCCTAACGCTAACTAGCAAAACCCGAAGCTAGGGTTAGGGTTTTATTCCCATACAATGTAGACAGTTTTTGATGGCATGGCTGTGTTTTAGGGCTGAAAGGATTCTTAGGAATATAGTTCTTTCAATGTTTTCTAAACATTTTTTTCTGACCTATATGGCTGTATACAGTGCTTTGCCCTAATATGGAATGGTGTCTGAATTGCCCGACAAGCAACAGTTCGAAAGAACCTGATTTAACTTTCAAACTCTTGCCATGGGCTTTAAAATCACAGGCATATTAACAAATAAAGCCAAAATGTATTAGTTGGTTTGCACTTTTGAGCCAATTAAGCCTTAACGTACATTCATTTATCACTCCGTTTAACACAAAATTTCCAAGGACAGAATACCACTCAAAAATTACTTTGACCATTCTTCCCACACCCTTTTGGTTTTGGCAGTGTTGTATTGTCTTTTCAGACTAATATTTTGATTCAGAGAAGCAAATCTTCCAGTCTAATGAGTGGAATATTGAGAAAATGGTCTTTGAGAAATATTTGAACCCTAACCCTAACTAGCAAAACCCGAAGCTAGGGTTAGGGTTTTATTCCCATACAATGTAGACAGTTTTTGATGGCATGGCTGTGTTTTAGGGCTGAAAGGATTCTTAGGAATATAGTTCTTTCAATGTTTTCTAAACATTTTTTTTCTGACCTATATGGCTGTATTCAGTGCTTTACCCTAATAAGGAATGGTGTCTGAATTGCCCGACAAGCAACAGTTCGAAAGAACCTGATTTAACTTTCAAACTCTTGCCATGGGCTTTGAAATCACAGGCATATTAACAAATAAAGCCAAAATGTATTAGTTGTTTCGGACTTTTGGGCCAATTAAGCCTTAACGTACATTCATTTAGCACTCCGTTTAACACAAAATTTCCAAGGACAGAATACCACTCAAAAATTACATTGACCATTCTTCCCACACCCTTTTGGTTTTGGCAGTGTTGTATTGTCTTTTCAGACTAATATTTTGATTCAGAGAAGCAAATCTTCCAGTCTGATGAGTGGAATATTGAGAAAATGGTCTTTGAGAAATATTTGAACCCTAACACTAACTAGCAAAACCCGAAGCTAGGGTTAGGGTTTTATTCCCATACAATGTAGACAGTTTTTGATGGCATGGCTGTGTTTTAGGGCTGAAAGGATTCTTAGGAATATAGTTCTTTCAATGTTTTCTAAACATTTTTTTCTGACCTATATGGCTGTATACAGTGCTTTGCCCTAATATGGAATGGTGTCTGAATTGCCCGACAAGCAACAGTTCGAAAGAACCTGATTTAACTTTCAAACTCTTGCCATGGGCTTTAAAATCACAGGCATATTAACAAATAAAGCCAAAATGTATTAGTTGGTTTGCACTTTTGAGCCAATTAAGCCTTAACGTACATTCATTTATCACTCCGTTTAACACAAAATTTCCAAGGAAAGCATACCTCTCAAAAATTACTTTGACCATTCTTCCCACACCCTTTTGGTTTTGGCAGTGTTGTATGGTCTTTTCAGACAAATATTTTGATTCAGAGAAGCAAATCTTCCAGTCTAATGAGTGGAATATTGAGAAAATGGTCTTTGAGAAATATTTGAACCCTAACCCTAACTAGCAAAACCCGAAGCTAGGGTTAGGGTTTTATTCCCATACAATGTAGACAGTTTTTGATGGCATGGCTGTGTTTTAGGGCTGAAAGGATTCTTAGGAATACAGTTCTTTCAATGTTTTCTAAACATTTTTTTCTGACCTATATGGCTGTATACAGTGCTTTGCCCTAATAAGGAATGGTGTCTGAATTGCGCGACAAGCAACAGCTCAAAAGAACCTGATTTAACTTTCAAACTCTTGCCATGGGCTTTAAAATCACAGGCATATTAACAAATAAAGCCAAAATGTATTAGTTGGTTTGCACTTTTGAGCCAATTAAGCCTTAACGTACATTCATTTATCACTCCGTTTAACACAAAATTTCCAAGGAAAGAATACCTCTCAAAAATTACTTTGACCATTCCTCACACACCCTTTTGGTTTTGGCAGTGTTGTATTGTCTTTTCAGACTAATATTTTGATTCAGAGAAGCAAATCTTCCAGTCTAATGAGTGGAATATTGAGAAAATGGTCTTTGAGAAATATTTGAACCCTAACCCTAACTAGCAAAACCCGAAGCTAGGGTTAGGGTTTTATTCCCATACAATGTAGACAGTTTTTGATGGCATGGCTGTGTTTTAGGGCTGAAAGAATTCTTAGGAATACAGTTCTTTCAATGTTTTCTAAACATTTTTTTCTGACCTATATGACTGTATACAATGCTTTGCGCCAAAAAGGAATGGTGTCTGAATTGCCCGACAAGCAACAGTTCGAAAGAACCTGATTTAACTTTCAAACTCTTGCCATGGGCTTTAAAATCACAGGCATATTAACAAATAAAGCCAAAATGTATTAGTTGTTTCGGACTTTTGGGCCAATTAAGCCTTAACGTACATTCATTTAGCACTCCGTTTAACACAAAATTTCCAAGGACAGAATACCACTCAAAAATTACATTGACCATTCTTCCCACACCCTTTTGGTTTTGGCAGTGATGTATTGTCTTTTCAAACTAATATTTTGATTCAGAGAAGCAAATCTTCCAGTCTAATGAGTGGAATATTGAGAAAATGGTCTTTGAGAAATATTTGAACCCTAACCCTAACTAGCAAAACCCGAAGCTAGGGTTAGGGTTTTATTCCCATACAATGTAGACATTTTTTGATGGCATGGCTGTGTTTTAGGGCTGAAAGGATTCTTAGGAATATAGTTCTTTCAATGTTTTCTAAACATTTTTTTCTGACCTATATGGCTGTATACAGTGCTTTGCCCTAATATGGAATGGTGTCTGAATTGCCCGACAAGCAACAGTTCGAAAGAACCTGATTTAACTTTCAAACTCTTGCCATGGGCTTTAAAATCACAGGCATATTAACAAATAAAGCCAAAATGTATTAGTTGTTTCGGACTTTTGGGCCAATTAAGCCTTAACGTACATTCATTTAGCACTCCGTTTAACACATAATTTCCAAGGAAAGAATACCACTCAAAAATTACTTTGACCATTCTTCCCACACCCTTTTGGATTTGGCAGTGTTGTATTGTCTTTTCAGACTAATATTTTGATTCAGAGAAGCAAATCTTCCAGTCTAATGAGTGGAATATTGAGAAAATGGTCTTTGAGAAATATTTGAACCCTAACCCTAACTAGCAAAACCCGAAGCTAGGGTTAGGGTTTTATTCCCATACAATGTAGACAGTTTTTGATGGCATGGCTGTGTTTTAAGGCTGAAAGGATTCTTAGGAATATAGTTCTTTCAATGTTTTCTAAACATTTTTTTTCTGACCTATATGACTGTATTCAGTGCTTTGCCCTAATAAGGAATGGTGTCTGAATTGCCCGACAAGCAACAGTTCGAAAGAACCTGATTTCACTTTCAAACTCTTGCCATGGGCTTTAAAATCACAGGCATATTATCAAATAAAGCCAAAATATATTAGTTGTTTCGGACTTTTGGGCCAATTAAGCCTTAACGTACATTCATTTAGCACTCCGTTTAACACAAAATTTCCAAGGACAGAATACCACTCAAAAATTACATTGACCATTCGTCACACACCCTTTTGGTTTTGGCAGTGTTGTATTGTCTTTTCAGACAAATATTTTGATTCAGAGAAGCAAATCTTCCAGTCTAATGAGTGGAATATTGAGAAAATGGTCTTTGAGATATATTTGAACCCTAACTAGCAAAACCCGAAGCTAGGGTTAGGGTTTTATTCCCATACAATGTAGACAGTTTTTGATGGCATAGCTGTGTTTTAGGGCTGAAAGGATTCTTAGGAATATAGTTCTTTCAATGTTTTCTAAACATTTTTTTCTGACCTATATGGCTGTATTCAGTGCTTTGCCCTAATAAGGAATGGTGTCTGAATTGCCCGACAAGCAACAGTTCGAAAGAACCTGATTTAACTTTCAAACTCTTGCCATGGGCTTTAAAATCACAGGCATATTAACAAATAAAGCCAAAATGTATTAGTTGGTTTGCACTTTTGAGCCAATTAAGCCTTAACGTACATTCATTTATCACTCCGTTTAACACAAAATTTCCAAGGAAAGAATACCTCTCAAAAATTACTTTGACCATTCGTCACACACCCTTTTGGTTTTGGCAGTGTTGTATTGTCTTTTCAGACAAATATTTTGATTCAGAGAAGCAAATCTTCCAGTCTAATGAGTGGAATATTGAGAAAATGGTCTTTGAGATATATTTGAACCCTAACTAGCAAAACCCGAAGCTAGGGTTAGGGTTTTATTCCCATACAATGTAGACAGTTTTTGATGGCATAGCTGTGTTTTAGGGCTGAAAGGATTCTTAGGAATATAGTTCTTTCAATGTTTTCTAAACATTTTTTTTCTGACCTATATGGCTGTATTCAGTGCTTTACCCTAATATGGAATGGTGTCTGAATTGCCCGACAAGCAACAGTTCGAAAGAACCTGATTTAACTTTCAAACTCTTGCCATGGGCTTTAAAATCACAGGCATATTAACAAATAAAGCCAAAATGTATTAGTTGGTTTGCACTTTTGAGCCAATTAAGCCTTAACGTACATTCATTTATCACTCCGTTTAACACAAAATTTCCAAGGAAAGCATACCTCTCAAAAATTACTTTGACCATTCTTCCCACACCCTTTTGGTTTTGGCAGTGTTGTATGGTCTTTTCAGACAAATATTTTGATTCAGAGAAGCAAATCTTCCAGTCTAATGAGTGGAATATTGAGAAAATGGTCTTTGAGAAATATTTGAACCCTAACCCTAACTAGCAAAACCCGAAGCTAGGGTTAGGGTTTTATTCCCATACAATGTAGACAGTTTTTGATGGCATGGCTGTGTTTTAGGGCTGAAAGGATTCTTAGGAATACAGTTCTTTCAATGTTTTCTAAACATTTTTTTCTGACCTATATGGCTGTATACAGTGCTTTGCCCTAATAAGGAATGGTGTCTGAATTGCGCGACAAGCAACAGCTCAAAAGAACCTGATTTAACTTTCAAACTCTTGCCATGGGCTTTAAAATCACAGGCATATTAACAAATAAAGCCAAAATGTATTAGTTGGTTTGCACTTTTGAGCCAATTAAGCCTTAACGTACATTCATTTATCACTCCGTTTAACACAAAATTTCCAAGGAAAGAATACCTCTCAAAAATTACTTTGACCATTCCTCACACACCCTTTTGGTTTTGGCAGTGTTGTATTGTCTTTTCAGACTAATATTTTGATTCAGAGAAGCAAATCTTCCAGTCTAATGAGTGGAATATTGAGAAAAGGGTCTTTGAGATATATTTGAACCCTAACTAGCAAAACCCGAAGCTAGGGTTAGGGTTTTATTCCCATACAATGTAGACAGTTTTTGATGGCATAGCTGTGTTTTAGGGCTGAAAGGATTCTTAGGAATATAGTTCTTTCAATGTTTTCTAAACATTTTTTTCTGACCTATATGGCTGTATTCAGTGCTTTGCCCTAATAAGGAATGGTGTCTGAATTGCCCGACAAGCAACAGTTCGAAAGAACCTGATTTAACTTTCAAACTCTTGCCATGGGCTTTAAAATCACAGGCATATTAACAAATAAAGCCAAAATGTATTAGTTGGTTTGCACTTTTGAGCCAATTAAGCCTTAACGTACATTCATTTATCACTCCGTTTAACACAAAATTTCCAAGGAAAGAATACCTCTCAAAAATTACTTTGACCATTCGTCACACACCCTTTTGGTTTTGGCAGTGTTGTATTGTCTTTTCAGACAAATATTTTGATTCAGAGAAGCAAATCTTCCAGTCTAATGAGTGGAATATTGAGAAAATGGTCTTTGAGATATATTTGAACCCTAACTAGCAAAACCCGAAGCTAGGGTTAGGGTTTTATTCCCATACAATGTAGACAGTTTTTGATGGCATAGCTGTGTTTTAGGGCTGAAAGGATTCTTAGGAATATAGTTCTTTCAATGTTTTCTAAACATTTTTTTTCTGACCTATATGGCTGTATTCAGTGCTTTACCCTAATAAGGAATGGTGTCTGAATTGCCCGACAAGCAACAGTTCGAAAGAACCTGATTTAACTTTCAAACTCTTGCCATGGGCTTTAAAATCACAGGCATATTAACAAATAAAGCCAAAATGTATTAGTTGTTTCGGACTTTTGGGCCAATTAAGCCTTAACGTACATTCATTTAGCACTCCGTTTAACACAAAATTTCCAAGGACAGAATACCACTCAAAAATTACATTGACCATTCTTCCCACACCCTTTTGGTTTTGGCAGTGTTGTATTGTCTTTTCAGACTAATATTTTGATTCAGAGAAGCAAATCTTCCAGTCTAATGAGTGGAATATTGAGAAAATGGTCTTTGAGAAATATTTGAACCCTAACCCTAACTAGCAAAACCCGAAGCTAGGGTTAGGGTTTTATTCCCATACAATGTAGACAGTTTTTGATGGCATGGCTGTGTTTTAGGGCTGAAAGGATTCTTAGGAATATAGTTCTTTCAATGTTTTCTAAACATTTTTTTCTGACCTATATGGCTGTATACAGTGCTTTGCCCTAATATGGAACTGTGTCTGAATTGCCCTACAAGCAACAGTTCGAAAGAACCTGATTTAACTTTCAAACTCTTGCCATGGGCTTTAAAATCACAGGCATATTAACAAATAAAGCCAAAATGTATTAGTTGGTTTGCACTTTTGAGCCAATTAAGCCTTAACGTACATTCATTTATCACTCCGTTTAACACAAAATTTCCAAGGAAAGAATACCTCTCAAAAATTACTTTGACCATTCCTCACACACCCTTTTGGTTTTGGCAGTGTTGTATTGTCTTTTCAGACAAATATATTGAATCAGAGAAGCAAATCTTCCTGTCTAATGAGTGGAATATTAAGAAAATGGTCTTTGAGAAATATTTGAACCCTAACTAGCAAAACCCGAAGCTAGGGTTAGGGTTTTTATCCCATACAATGTAGACAGTTTTTGATGGCATGGCTGTGTTTTAGGGCTGAAAGGATTCTTAGGAATACAGTTCTTTCAATGTTTTCTAAACATTTTTTTCTGACCTATATGACTGTATACAATGCTTTGCGCCAAAAAGGAACGGTGTCTGAATTGCCCGACAAGCAACAGTTCGAAAGAACCTGATTTAACTTTCAAACTCTTGCCATGGGCTTTAAAATCACAGGCATATTAACAAATAAAGCCAAAATGTATTAGTTGTTTCGGACTTTTGGGCCAATTAAGCCTTAACGTACATTCATTTAGCACTCCGTTTAACACAAAATTTCCAAGGACAGAATACCACTCAAAAATTACTTTGACCATTCTTCCCACACCCTTTTGGTTTTGGCAGTGTTGTATTGTCTTTTCAGACTAATATTTTGATTCAGAGAAGCAAATCTTCCAGTCTAATGAGTGGAATATTTAGAAAATGGTCTTTGAGAAATATTTGAACCCTAACCCTAACTAGCAAAACCCGAAGCTAGGGTTAGGGTTTTATTCCCATACAATGTAGACAGTTTTTGATGGCATGGCTGTGTTTTAGGGCTGAAAGGATTCTTAGGAATATAGTTCTTTCAATGTTTTCTAAACATTTTTTTTCTGACCTATATGGCTGTATTCAGTGCTTTACCCTAATAAGGAATGGTGTCTGAATTGCCCGACAAGCAACAGTTCGAAAGAACCTGATTTAACTTTCAAACTCTTGCCATGGGCTTTAAAATCACAGGCATATTAACAAATAAAGCCAAAATGTATTAGTTGGTTTGCACTTTTGAGCCAATTAATCCTTAACGTACATTCATTTATCACTCCGTTTAACACAAAATTTCCAAGGAAAGAATACCTCTCAAAAATTACTTTGACCATTCCTCACAGACCCTTTTGGTTTTGGCAGTGTTGTATTGTCTTTTCAGACTAATATTTTGATTCAGAGAAGCAAATCTTCCAGTCTAATGAGTGGAATATTGAGAAAATGGTCTTTGAGAAATATTTGAACCCTAACCCTAACTAGCAAAACCCGAAGCTAGGGTTAGGGTTTTATTCCCATACAATGTAGACAGTTTTTGATGGCATGGCTGTATTTTAGGGCTGAAAGGATTCATAGGAATACAGTTCTTTCAATGTTTTCTACACATTTTTTTCTGACCTATATGACTGTATACAATGCTTTGCGCCAAAAAGGAACGGTGTCTGAATTGCCCGACAAGCAACAGTTCGAAAGAACCTGATTTAACTTTCAAACTCTTGCCATGGGCTTTAAAATCACAGGCATATTAACAAATAAAGCCAAAATGTATTAGTTGTTTCGGACTTTTGGGCCAATTAAGCCTTAACGTACATTCATTTAGCACTCCGTTTAACACATAATTTCCAAGGAAAGAATACCACTCAAAAATTACTTTGACCATTCTTCCCACACCCTTTTGGATTTGGCAGTGTTGTATTGTCTTTTCAGACTAATATTTTGATTCAGAGAAGCAAATCTTCCAGTCTAATGAGTGGAATATTGAGAAAATGGTCTTTGAGAAATATTTGAACCCTAACCCTAACTAGCAAAACCCGAAGCTAGGGTTAGGGTTTTATTCCCATACAATGTAGACAGTTTTTGATGGCATGGCTGTGTTTTAAGGCTGAAAGGATTCTTAGGAATATAGTTCTTTCAATGTTTTCTAAACATTTTTTTCTGACCTATATGGCTGTATACAGTGCTTTGCACTAATAAGGAATGGTGTCTGAATTGCGCGACAAGCAACAGCTCAAAAGAACCTGATTTAACTTTCAAACTCTTGCCATGGGCTTTAAAATCACAGGCATATTAACAAATAAAGCCAAAATGTATTAGTTGTTTCGGACTTTTGGGCCAATTAAGCCTTAACGTACATTCATTTAGCACTCCGTTTAACACAAAATTTCCAAGGACAGAATACCACTCAAAAATTACTTTGACCATTCTTCCCACACCCTTTTGGTTTTGGCAGTGTTGTATTGTCTTTTCAGACTAATATTTTGATTCAGAGAAGCAAATCTTCCAGTCTAATGAGTGGAATATTGAGAAAATGGTCTTTGAGAAATATTTGAACCCTAACCCTAATTACCAAAACCCGAAGCTAGGGTTAGGGTTTTATTCCCATACATTGTAGACAGTTTTTGATGGCATGGCTGTGTTTTAGGGCTGAAAGGATTCTTAGGAATATAGTTCTTTCAATGTTTTCTCAACATTTTTTTTCTGACCTATATGACTGTATTCAGTGCTTTGCCCTAATAAGGAATGGTGTCTGAATTGCCCGACAAGCAACAGTTCGAAAGAACCTGATTTCACTTTCAAACTCTTGCCATGGGCTTTAAAATCACAGGCATATTAACAAATAAAGCCAAAATGTATTAGTTGGTTTGCACTTTTGAGCCAATTAATCCTTAACGTACATTCATTTATCACTCCGTTTAACACAAAATTTCCAAGGAAAGAATACCTCTCAAAAATTACTTTGACCATTCCTCACACACCCTTTTGGTTTTGGCAGTGTTGTATTGTCTTTTCAGACTAATATTTTGATTCAGAGAAGCAAATCTTCCAGTCTAATGAGTGGAATATTGAGAAAATGGTCTTTGAGAAATATTTGAACCCTAACCCTAACTAGCAAAACCCGAAGCTAGGGTTAGGGTTTTATTCCCATACAATGTAGACAGTTTTTGATGGCATGGCTGTATTTTAGGGCTGAAAGGATTCATAGGAATACAGTTCTTTCAATGTTTTCTACACATTTTTTTCTGACCTATATGACTGTATACAATGCTTTGCGCCAAAAAGGAACGGTGTCTGAATTGCCCGACAAGCAACAGTTCGAAAGAACCTGATTTAACTTTCAAACTCTTGCCATGGGCTTTAAAATCACAGGCATATTAACAAATAAAGCCAAAATGTATTAGTTGTTTCGGACTTTTGGGCCAATTAAGCCTTAACGTACATTCATTTAGCACTCCGTTTAACACATAATTTCCAAGGAAAGAATACCACTCAAAAATTACTTTGACCATTCTTCCCACACCCTTTTGGATTTGGCAGTGTTGTATTGTCTTTTCAGACTAATATTTTGATTCAGAGAAGCAAATCTTCCAGTCTAATGAGTGGAATATTGAGAAAATGGTCTTTGAGAAATATTTGAACCCTAACCCTAACTAGCAAAACCCGAAGCTAGGGTTAGGGTTTTATTCCCATACAATGTAGACAGTTTTTGATGGCATGGCTGTGTTTTAAGGCTGAAAGGATTCTTAGGAATATAGTTCTTTCAATGTTTTCTAAACATTTTTTTCTGACCTATATGGCTGTATACAGTGCTTTGCACTAATAAGGAATGGTGTCTGAATTGCGCGACAAGCAACAGCTCAAAAGAACCTGATTTAACTTTCAAACTCTTGCCATGGGCTTTAAAATCACAGGCATATTAACAAATAAAGCCAAAATGTATTAGTTGTTTCGGACTTTTGGGCCAATTAAGCCTTAACGTACATTCATTTAGCACTCCGTTTAACACAAAATTTCCAAGGACAGAATACCACTCAAAAATTACTTTGACCATTCTTCCCACACCCTTTTGGTTTTGGCAGTGTTGTATTGTCTTTTCAGACTAATATTTTGATTCAGAGAAGCAAATCTTCCAGTCTAATGAGTGGAATATTGAGAAAATGGTCTTTGAGAAATATTTGAACCCTAACCCTAATTACCAAAACCCGAAGCTAGGGTTAGGGTTTTATTCCCATACATTGTAGACAGTTTTTGATGGCATGGCTGTGTTTTAGGGCTGAAAGGATTCTTAGGAATATAGTTCTTTCAATGTTTTCTCAACATTTTTTTTCTGACCTATATGACTGTATTCAGTGCTTTGCCCTAATAAGGAATGGTGTCTGAATTGCCCGACAAGCAACAGTTCGAAAGAACCTGATTTCACTTTCAAACTCTTGCCATGGGCTTTAAAATCACAGGCATATTATCAAATAAAGCCAAAATATATTAGTTGTTTCGGACTTTTGGGCCAATTAAGCCTTAACGTACATTCATTTAGCACTCCGTTTAACACAAAATTTCCAAGGACAGAATACCACTCAAAAATTACATTGACCATTCGTCACACACCCTTTTGGTTTTGGCAGTGTTGTATTGTCTTTTCAGACAAATATTTTGATTCAGAGAAGCAAATCTTCCAGTCTAATGAGTGGAATATTGAGAAAATGGTCTTTGAGATATATTTGAACCCTAACTAGCAAAACCCGAAGCTAGGGTTAGGGTTTTATTCCCATACAATGTAGACAGTTTTTGATGGCATAGCTGTGTTTTAGGGCTGAAAGGATTCTTAGGAATATAGTTCTTTCAATGTTTTCTAAACATTTTTTTCTGACCTATATGGCTGTATTCAGTGCTTTGCCCTAATAAGGAATGGTGTCTGAATTGCCCGACAAGCAACAGTTCGAAAGAACCTGATTTAACTTTCAAACTCTTGCCATGGGCTTTAAAATCACAGGCATATTAACAAATAAAGCCAAAATGTATTAGTTGGTTTGCACTTTTGAGCCAATTAAGCCTTAACGTACATTCATTTATCACTCCGTTTAACACAAAATTTCCAAGGAAAGAATACCTCTCAAAAATTACTTTGACCATTCGTCACACACCCTTTTGGTTTTGGCAGTGTTGTATTGTCTTTTCAGACAAATATTTTGATTCAGAGAAGCAAATCTTCCAGTCTAATGAGTGGAATATTGAGAAAATGGTCTTTGAGATATATTTGAACCCTAACTAGCAAAACCCGAAGCTAGGGTTAGGGTTTTATTCCCATACAATGTAGACAGTTTTTGATGGCATAGCTGTGTTTTAGGGCTGAAAGGATTCTTAGGAATATAGTTCTTTCAATGTTTTCTAAACATTTTTTTTCTGACCTATATGGCTGTATTCAGTGCTTTACCCTAATAAGGAATGGTGTCTGAATTGCCCGACAAGCAACAGTTCGAAAGAACCTGATTTAACTTTCAAACTCTTGCCATGGGCTTTAAAATCACAGGCATATTAACAAATAAAGCCAAAATGTATTAGTTGTTTCGGACTTTTGGGCCAATTAAGCCTTAACGTACATTCATTTAGCACTCCGTTTA
Source organism: Atractosteus spatula (assembly GCF_055471065.1). Classification (NCBI taxonomy): domain Eukaryota; kingdom Metazoa; phylum Chordata; class Actinopteri; order Semionotiformes; family Lepisosteidae; genus Atractosteus; species Atractosteus spatula. Next base: position 27,902,705 of record NC_142711.1, on the reverse strand, counting down.
ACACAAAATTTCCAAGGACAGAATACCACTCAAAAATTACATTGACCATTCTTCCCACACCCTTTTGGTTTTGGCAGTGTTGTATTGTCTTTTCAGACTAATATTTTGATTCAGAGAAGCAAATCTTCCAGTCTAATGAGTGGAATATTGAGAAAATGGTCTTTGAGAAATATTTGAACCCTAACCCTAACTAGCAAAACCCGAAGCTAGGGTTAGGGTTTTATTCCCATACAATGTAGACAGTTTTTGATGGCATGGCTGTGTTTTAGGGCTGAAAGGATTCTTAGGAATATAGTTCTTTCAATGTTTTCTAAACATTTTTTTCTGACCTATATGGCTGTATACAGTGCTTTGCCCTAATATGGAACTGTGTCTGAATTGCCCTACAAGCAACAGTTCGAAAGAACCTGATTTAACTTTCAAACTCTTACCATGGGCTTTAAAATCACAGGCATATTAACAAATAAAGCCAAAATGTATTAGTTGGTTTGCACTTTTGAGCCAATTAAGCCTTAACGTACATTCATTTATCACTCCGTTTAACACAAAATTTCCAAGGAAAGAATACCTCTCAAAAATTACTTTGACCATTCCTCACACACCCTTTTGGTTTTGGCAGTGTTGTATTGTCTTTTCAGACAAATATATTGAATCAGAGAAGCAAATCTTCCTGTCTAATGAGTGGAATATTAAGAAAATGGTCTTTGAGAAATATTTGAACCCTAACTAGCAAAACCCGAAGCTAGGGTTAGGGTTTTTATCCCATACAATGTAGACAGTTTTTGATGGCATGGCTGTGTTTTAGGGCTGAAAGGATTCTTAGGAATACAGTTCTTTCAATGTTTTCTAAACATTTTTTTCTGACCTATATGACTGTATACAATGCTTTGCGCCAAAAAGGAACGGTGTCTGAATTGCCCGACAAGCAACAGTTCGAAAGAACCTGATTTAACTTTCAAACTCTTGCCATGGGCTTTAAAATCACAGGCATATTAACAAATAAAGCCAAAATGTATTAGTTGTTTCGGACTTTTGGGCCAATTAAGCCTTAACGTACATTCATTTAGCACTCCGTTTAACACAAAATTTCCAAGGACAGAATACCACTCAAAAATTACTTTGACCATTCTTCCCACACCCTTTTGGTTTTGGCAGTGTTGTATTGTCTTTTCAGACTAATATTTTGATTCAGAGAAGCAAATCTTCCAGTCTAATGAGTGGAATATTTAGAAAATGGTCTTTGAGAAATATTTGAACCCTAACCCTAACTAGCAAAACCCGAAGCTAGGGTTAGGGTTTTATTCCCATACAATGTAGACAGTTTTTGATGGCATGGCTGTGTTTTAGGGCTGAAAGGATTCTTAGGAATATAGTTCTTTCAATGTTTTCTAAACATTTTTTTTCTGACCTATATGGCTGTATTCAGTGCTTTACCCTAATAAGGAATGGTGTCTGAATTGCCCGACAAGCAACAGTTCGAAAGAACCTGATTTAACTTTCAAACTCTTGCCATGGGCTTTAAAATCACAGGCATATTAACAAATAAAGCCAAAATGTATTAGTTGGTTTGCACTTTTGAGCCAATTAATCCTTAACGTACATTCATTTATCACTCCGTTTAACACAAAATTTCCAAGGAAAGAATACCTCTCAAAAATTACTTTGACCATTCCTCACACACCCTTTTGGTTTTGTCAGTGTTGTATTGTCTTTTCAGACTAATATTTTGATTCAGAGAAGCAAATCTTCCAGTCTAATGAGTGGAATATTGAGAAAATGGTCTTTGAGAAATATTTGAACCCTAACCCTAACTAGCAAAACCCGAAGCTAGGGTTAGGGTTTTATTCCCATACAATGTAGACAGTTTTTGATGGCATGGCTGTATTTTAGGGCTGAAAGGATTCTTAGGAATACAGTTCTTTCAATGTTTTCTACACATTTTTTTCTGACCTATATGACTGTATACAATGCTTTGCGCCAAAAAGGAACGGTGTCTGAATTGCCCGACAAGCAACAGTTCGAAAGAACCTGATTTAACTTTCAAACTCTTGCCATGGGCTTTAAAATCACAGGCATATTAACAAATAAAGCCAAAATGTATTAGTTGTTTCGGAGTTTTGGGCCAATTAAGCCTTAACGTACATTCATTTAGCACTCCGTTTAACACAAAATTTCCAAGGACAGAATACCACTCAAAAATTACATTGACCATTCTTCCCACACCCTTTTGGTTTTGGCAGTGTTGTATTGTCTTTTCAGACTAATATTTTGATTCAGAGAAGCAAATCTTCCAGTCTAATGAGTGGAATATTGAGAAAATGGTCTTTGAGAAATATTTGAACCCTAACCCTAACTAGCAAAACCCGAAGCTAGGGTTAGGGTTTTATTCCCATACAATGTAGACATTTTTTGATGGCATGGCTGTGTTTTAAGGCTGAAAGGATTCTTAGGAATATAGTTCTTTCAATGTTTTCTAAACATTTTTTTCTGACCTATATGGCTGTATACAGTGCTTTGCCCTAACATGGAATGGTGTCTGAATTGCCCGACAAGCAACAGTTCGAAAGAACCTGATTTAACTTTCAAACTCTTGCCATGGGCTTTAAAATCACAGGCATATTAACAAATAAAGCCAAAATGTATTAGTTGTTTCGGACTTTTGGGCCAATTAAGCCTTAACGTACATTCATTTAGCACTCCGTTTAACACATAATTTCCAAGGAAAGAATACCACTCAAAAATTACTTTGACCATTCTTCCCACACCCTTTTGGTTTTGGCAGTGTTGTATTGTCTTTTCAGACTAATATTTTGATTCAGAGAAGGAAATCTTCCAGTCTAATGAGTGGAATATTGAGAAAATGGTCTTTGAGAAATATTTGAACCCTAACCCTAACTAGCAAAACCCGAAGCTAGGGTTAGGGTTTTATTCCCATACAATGTAGACATTTTTTGATGGCATGGCTGTGTTTTAGGGCTGAAAGGATTCTTAGGAATATAGTTCTTTCAATGTTTTCTAAACATTTTTTTCTGACCTATATGGCTGTATACAGTGCTTTGCCCTAATAAGGAATGGTGTCTGAATTGCGCGACAAGCAACAGCTCAAAAGAACCTGATTTAACTTTCAAACTCTTGCCATGGGCTTTAAAATCACAGGCATATTAACAAATAAAGCCAAAATGTATTAGTTGGTTTGCACTTTTGAGCCAATTAAGCCTTAACGTACATTCATTTATCACTCCGTTTAACACAAAATTTCCAAGGAAAGAATACCTCTCAAAAATTACTTTGACCATTCCTCACACACCCTTTTGGTTTTGGCAGTGTTGTATTGTCTTTTCAGACTAATATTTTGATTCAGAGAAGCAAATCTTCCAGTCTAATGAGTGGAATATTGAGAAAATGGTCTTTGAGAAATATTTGAACCCTAACCCTAACTAGCAAAACCCGAAGCTAGGGTTAGGGTTTTATTCCCATACAATGTAGACAGTTTTTGATGGCATGGCTGTGTTTTAGGGCTGAAAGGATTCTTAGGAATACAGTTCTTTCAATGTTTTCTAAACAGTTTTTTCTGACCTATATGACTGTATACAATGCTTTGCGCCAAAAAGGAACGGTGTCTGAATTGCCCGACAAGCAACAGTTTGAAAGAACCTGATTTAACTTTCAAACTCTTGCCATGGGCTTTAAAATCACAGGCATATTAACAAATAAAGCCAAAATGTATTAGTTGTTTCGGACTTTTGGGCCAATTAAGCCTTAACGTACATTCATTTAGCACTCCGTTTAACACAAAATTTCCAAGGAAAGAATACCACTCAAAAATTACATTGACCATTCTTCCCACACCCTTTTGGTTTTGGCAGTGTTGTATTGTCTTTTCAGACTAATATTTTGATTCAGAGAAGCAAATCTTCCAGTCTAATGAGTGGAATATTGAGAAAATGGTCTTTGAGAAATATTTGAACCCTAACCCTAACTAGCAAAACCCGAAGCTAGGGTTAGGGTTTTATTCCCATACAATGTAGACAGTTTTTGATGGCATGGCTGTGTTTTAGGGCTGAAAGGATTCTTAGGAATACAGTTCTTTCAATGTTTTCTAAACATTTTTTTCTGACCTATATGACTGTATACAATGCTTTGCACCAAAAAGGAACGGTGTCTGAATTGCCCGACAAGCAACAGTTCGAAAGAACCTGATTTAACTTTCAAACTCTTGCCATGGGCTTTAAAATCACAGGCATATTAACAAATAAAGCCAAAATGTATTAGTTGGTTTGCACTTTTGAGCCAATTAAGCCTTAACGTACATTCATTTATCACTCCGTTTAACACAAAATTTCCAAGGAAAGAATACCTCTCAAAAATTACTTTGACCATTCCTCACACACCCTTGTGGTTTTGGCAGTGTTGTATTGTCTTTTCAGACTAATATTTTGATTCAGAGAAGCAAATCTTCCAGTCTAATGAGTGGAATATTGAGAAAATGGTCTTTGAGAAATATTTGAACCCTAACCCTAACTAGCAAAACCCGAAGCTAGGGTTAGGGTTTTATTCCCATACAATGTAGACAGTTTTTGATGGCATGGCTGTATTTTAGGGCTGAAAGGATTCTTAGGAATACAGTTCTTTCAATGTTTTCTACACATTTTTTTCTGACCTATATGACTGTATACAATGCTTTGCGCCAAAAAGGAACGGTGTCTGAATTGCCCGACAAGCAACAGTTCGAAAGAACCTGATTTAACTTTCAAACTCTTGCCATGGGCTTTAAAATCACAGGCATATTAACAAATAAAGCCAAAATGTATTAGTTGTTTCGGACTTTTGGGCCAATTAAGCCTTAACGTACATTCATTTAGCACTCCGTTTAACACAAAATTTCCAAGGACAGAATACCACTCAAAAATTACATTGACCATTCTTCCCACACCCTTTTGGTTTTGGCAGTGTTGTATTGTCTTTTCAGACAAATATATTGAATCAGAGAAGCAAATCTTCCTGTCTAATGAGTGGAATATTAAGAAAATGGTCTTTGAGAAATATTTGAACCCTAACCCTAATTACCAAAACCCGAAGCTAGGGTTAGGGTTTTATTCCCATACATTGTAGACAGTTTTTGATGGCATGGCTGTGTTTTAGGGCTGAAAGGATTCTTAGGAATATAGTTCTTTCAATGTTTTCTAAACATTTTTTTTCTGACCTATATGACTGTATTCAGTGCTTTGCCCTAATAAGGAATGGTGTCTGAATTGCCCGACAAGCAACAGTTCGAAAGAACCTGATTTCACTTTCAAACTCTTGCCATGGGCTTTAAAATCACAGGCATATTATCAAATAAAGCCAAAATATATTAGTTGTTTCGGACTTTTGGGCCAATTAAGCCTTAACGTACATTCATTTATCACTCCGTTTAACACAAAATTTCCAAGGACAGAATACCACTCAAAAATTACATTGACCATTCGTCACACACCCTTTTGGTTTTGGCAGTGTTGTATTGTCTTTTCAGACAAATATTTTGATTCAGAGAAGCAAATCTTCCAGTCTAATGAGTGGAATATTGAGAAAATGGTCTTTGAGATATATTTGAACCCTAACTAGCAAAACCCGAAGCTAGGGTTAGGGTTTTATTCCCATACAATGTAGACAGTTTTTGATGGCATAGCTGTGTTTTAGGGCTGAAAGGATTCTTAGGAATATAGTTCTTTCAATGTTTTCTAAACATTTTTTTCTGACCTATATGGCTGTATTCAGTGCTTTGCCCTAATAAGGAATGGTGTCTGAATTGCCCGACAAGCAACAGTTCGAAAGAACCTGATTTAACTTTCAAACTCTTGCCATGGGCTTTAAAATCACAGGCATATTAACAAATAAAGCCAAAATGTATTAGTTGGTTTGCACTTTTGAGCCAATTAAGCCTTAACGTACATTCATTTATCACTCCGTTTAACACAAAATTTCCAAGGAAAGAATACCTCTCAAAAATTACTTTGACCATTCGTCACACACCCTTTTGGTTTTGGCAGTGTTGTATTGTCTTTTCAGACAAATATTTTGATTCAGAGAAGCAAATCTTCCAGTCTAATGAGTGGAATATTGAGAAAATGGTCTTTGAGATATATTTGAACCCTAACTAGCAAAACCCGAAGCTAGGGTTAGGGTTTTATTCCCATACAATGTAGACAGTTTTTGATGGCATAGCTGTGTTTTAGGGCTGAAAGGATTCTTAGGAATATAGTTCTTTCAATGTTTTCTAAACATTTTTTTCTGACCTATATGACTGTATTCAGTGCTTTGCCCTAATAAGGAATGGTGTCTAAATTGCCCGACAAGCAACAGTTCGAAAGAACCTGATTTAACTTTCAAACTCTTGCCATGGGCTTTAAAATCACAGGCATATTAACAAATAAAGCCAAAATGTATTAGTTGTTTCGGACTTTTGGGCCAATTAAGCCTTAACGTACATTCATTTAGCACTCCGTTTAACACAAAATTTCCAAGGACAGAATACCACTCAAAAATTACATTGACCATTCTTCCCACACCCTTTTGGTTTTGGCAGTGTTGTATTGTCTTTTCAGACTAATATTTTGATTCAGAGAAGCAAATCTTCCAGTCTAATGAGTGGAATATTGAGAAAATGATCTTTGAGAAATATTTGAACCCTAACCCTAACTAGCAAAACCCGAAGCTAGGGTTAGGGTTTTATTCCCATACAATGTAGACAGTTTTTGATGGCATGGCTGTGTTTTAGGGCTGAAAGGATTCTTAGGAATATAGTTCTTTCAATGTTTTCTAAACATTTTTTTCTGACCTATATGGCTGTATACAGTGCTTTGCCCTAATATGGAATGGTGTCTGAATTGCCCGACAAGCAACAGTTCGAAAGAACCTGATTTAACTTTCAAACTCTTGCCATGGGCTTTAAAATCACAGGCATATTAACAAATAAAGCCAAAATGTATTAGTTGTTTCGGACTTTTGGGCCAATTAAGCCTTAACGTACATTCATTTAGCACTCCGTTTAACACAAAATTTCCAAGGACAGAATACCACTCAAAAATTACTTTGACCATTCTTCCCACACCCTTTTGGTTTTGGCAGTGTTGTATTGTCTTTTCAGACTAATATTTTGATTCAGAGAAGCAAATCTTCCAGTCTAATGAGTGGAATATTGAGAAAATGGTCTTTGAGAAATATTTGAACCCTAACCCTAATTACCAAAACCCGAAGCTAGGGTTAGGGTTTTATTCCCATACATTGTAGACAGTTTTTGATGGCATGGCTGTGTTTTAGGGCTGAAAGGATTCTTAGGAATATAGTTCTTTCAATGTTTTCTAAACATTTTTTTTCTGACCTATATGACTGTATTCAGTGCTTTGCCCTAATAAGGAATGGTGTCTGAATTGCCCGACAAGCAACAGTTCGAAAGAACCTGATTTCACTTTCAAACTCTTGCCATGGGCTTTAAAATCACAGGCATATTATCAAATAAAGCCAAAATATATTAGTTGTTTCGGACTTTTGGGCCAATTAAGCCTTAACGTACATTCATTTAGCACTCCGTTTAACACAAAATTTCCAAGGACAGAATACCACTCAAAAATTACATTGACCATTCGTCACACACCCTTTTGGTTTTGGCAGTGTTGTATTGTCTTTTCAGACAAATATTTTGATTCAGAGAAGCAAATCTTCCAGTCTAATGAGTGGAATATTGAGAAAATGGTCTTTGAGATATATTTGAACCCTAACTAGCAAAACCCGAAGCTAGGGTTAGGGTTTTATTCCCATACAATGTAGACAGTTTTTGATGGCATAGCTGTGTTTTAGGGCTGAAAGGATTCTTAGGAATATAGTTCTTTCAATGTTTTCTAAACATTTTTTTCTGACCTATATGGCTGTATTCAGTGCTTTGCCCTAATAAGGAATGGTGTCTGAATTGCCCGACAAGCAACAGTTCGAAAGAACCTGATTTAACTTTCAAACTCTTGCCATGGGCTTTAAAATCACAGGCATATTAACAAATAAAGCCAAAATGTATTAGTTGGTTTGCACTTTTGAGCCAATTAAGCCTTAACGTACATTCATTTATCACTCCGTTTAACACAAAATTTCCAAGGAAAGAATACCTCTCAAAAATTACTTTGACCATTCGTCACACACCCTTTTGGTTTTGGCAGTGTTGTATTGTCTTTTCAGACAAATATTTTGATTCAGAGAAGCAAATCTTCCAGTCTAATGAGTGGAATATTGAGAAAATGGTCTTTGAGATATATTTGAACCCTAACTAGCAAAACCCGAAGCTAGGGTTAGGGTTTTATTCCCATACAATGTAGACAGTTTTTGATGGCATAGCTGTGTTTTAGGGCTGAAAGGATTCTTAGGAATATAGTTCTTTCAATGTTTTCTAAACATTTTTTTCTGACCTATATGACTGTATTCAGTGCTTTGCCCTAATAAGGAATGGTGTCTAAATTGCCCGACAAGCAACAGTTCGAAAGAACCTGATTTAACTTTCAAACTCTTGCCATGGGCTTTAAAATCACAGGCATATTAACAAATAAAGCCAAAATGTATTAGTTGTTTCGGACTTTTGGGCCAATTAAGCCTTAACGTACATTCATTTAGCACTCCGTTTAACACAAAATTTCCAAGGACAGAATACCACTCAAAAATTACATTGACCATTCTTCCCACACCCTTTTGGTTTTGGCAGTGTTGTATTGTCTTTTCAGACTAATATTTTGATTCAGAGAAGCAAATCTTCCAGTCTAATGAGTGGAATATTGAGAAAATGATCTTTGAGAAATATTTGAACCCTAACCCTAACTAGCAAAACCCGAAGCTAGGGTTAGGGTTTTATTCCCATACAATGTAGACAGTTTTTGATGGCATGGCTGTGTTTTAGGGCTGAAAGGATTCTTAGGAATATAGTTCTTTCAATGTTTTCTAAACATTTTTTTCTGACCTATATGGCTGTATACAGTGCTTTGCCCTAATATGGAATGGTGTCTGAATTGCCCGACAAGCAACAGTTCGAAAGAACCTGATTTAACTTTCAAACTCTTGCCATGGGCTTTAAAATCACAGGCATATTAACAAATAAAGCCAAAATGTATTAGTTGTTTCGGACTTTTGGGCCAATTAAGCCTTAACGTACATTCATTTAGCACTCCGTTTAACACATAATTTCCAAGGACAGAATACCACTCAAAAATTACTTTGACCATTCTTCCCACACCCTTTTGGTTTTGGCAGTGTTGTATTGTCTTTTCAGACTAATATTTTGATCCAGAGAAGGAAATCTTCCAGTCTAATGAGTGGAATATTGAGAAAATGGTCTTTGAAAAATATTTGAACCCTAACCCTAACTAGCAAAACCCGAAGCTAGGGTTAGGGTTTTATTCCCATACAATGTAGACAGTTTTTGATGGCATGGCTGTGTTTTAGGGCTGAAAGGATTCTTAGGAATATAGTTCTTTCAATGTTTTCTAAACATTTTTTTCTGACCTATATGACTGTATACAATGCTTTGCGCCAAAAAGGAACGGTGTCTGAATTGCCCGACAAGCAACAGTTCGAAAGAACCTGATTTAAATTTCAAACTCTTGCCATGGGCTTTAAAATCACAGGCATATTAACAAATAAAGCCAAAATGTATTAGTTGGTTTGCACTTTTGAGCCAATTAAGCCTTAACGTACATTCATTTATCACTCCGTTTAACACAAAATTTCCAAGGAAAGAATACCTCTCAAAAATTACTTTGACCATTTTTCACACACCCTTTTGGTTTTGGCAGTGTTGTATTGTCTTTTCAGACAAATATTTTGATTCAGAGAAGCAAATCGTCCAGTCTAATGAGTAGAATATTGAGAAAATGGTCTTTGAGAAATATTTGAACCCTAACCCTAACTAGCAAAACCCGAAGCTAGGGTTAGGGTTTTATTCCCATACAATGTAGACAGTTTTTGATGGCATAGCTGTGTTTTATGGCTGAAAGGATTCTTAGGAATATAGTTCTTTCAATGTTTTCTAAACATTTTTTTCTGACCTATATGGCTGTATTCAGTGCTTTGCCCTAATATGGAATGGTGTCTGAACTGCCCGACAAGCAACAGTTCGAAAGAACCTGATTTAACTTTCAAACTCTTGCCATGGGCTTTAAAATCACAGGCATATTAACAAATAAAGCCAAAATGTATTAGTTGTTTCGGACTTTTAGGCCAATTAAGCCTTAACGTACATTCATTTAGCACTCCGTTTAACACAAAATTTCCAAGGAAAGAATACTTCTCAAAAATTACTTTGACCATTCCTCACACACCCTTTTGGTTTTGGCAGTGTTGTATTGTCTTTTCAGACAAATATTTTGATTCAGAGAAGCAAATCTTCCAGTCTAATGAGTGGAATATTGAGAAAATGGTCTTTGAGAAATATTTGAACCCTAACCCTAACTAGCAAAACCCAAAGCTAGGGTTAGGGTTTTATTCCCATACAATGTAGACAGTTTTTGATGGCATAGCTGTGTTTTAGGGCTGAAAGGATTCTTAGGAATATAGTTCTTTCAATGTTTTCTAAACATTTTTTTCTGACCTATATGGCTGTATTCAGTGATTTGCCCTAATAAGGAATGGTGTCTGAATTGCCCGACAAGCAACAGTTCGAAAGAACCTGATTTAACTTTCAAACTCTTGCCATGGGCTTTAAAATCACAGGCATATTAACAAATAAAGCCAAAATGTATTAATTTTTCGGACTTTTAGGCCAATTAAGCCTTAACGTACATTCATTTAGCACTCCGTTTAACACAAAATTTCCAAGGACAGAATACCACTCAAAAATTACTTGGACCATTCTTCCCACACCCTTTTGGTTTTGGCAGTGTTGTATTGTCTTTTCAGACTAATATTTTGATTCAGAGAAGCAAATCTTCCAGTCTAATGAGTGGAATATTAAGAAAATGGTCTTTGAGAAATATTTGAACCCTAACCCTAACTAGCAAAACCCGAAGCTAGGGTTAGGGTTTTATTCCCATACAATGTAGACAGTTTTTGATGGCATGGCTGTGTTTTAGGGCTGAAAGGATTATTAGGAATATAGTTCTTTCAATGTTTTCTAAACATTTTTTTCTGACCTATATGGCTGTATACAGTGCTTTGCCCTAATAAGGAATGGTGTCTGAATTGCCCGACAAGCAACAGTTCGAAAGAACCTGATTTAACTTTCAAACTCTTGCCATGGGCTTTAAAATCACAGGCATATTAACAAATAAAGCCGAAATGTATTGGTTGTTTCGGACATTTGGGCCAATTAAGCCTTAACGTACATTCATTTAGCACTCCGTTTAACACAAAATTTACAAGGAAACAAAACCTTTCAAAAATTAATATGACCACTCTTGACACACCCTTTTGGTTTTGGCAGTGTTGTATTGTCTTTTCAGATTAATATTTTGATTCAGAGAAGCAAATCTTCCAGTCTAATGAGTGGAATATTGAGAAAATGGTCTTTGAGAAATGTTTGAACCCTAACCCTAACTAGCAAAACCCGATGCTAGGGTTAGGGTTTTATTCCCATACAATGTAGACAGTTTTTGATGGCATGGCTGTGTTTTAGGGCTGAAAGGATTCTTAGGAATACAGTTCTTTCAATGTTTTCTAAACATTTTTTTCTGACCTATATGACTGTATACAATGCTTTGCGCCAAAAAGGAACGGTGTCTGAATTGCCCGACAAGCAACAGTTCGAAAGAACCTGATTTAACTTTCAAACTCTTGCCATGGGCTTTAAAATCACAGGCATATTAACAGATAAAGCCAAAATGTATTAGTTGTTTCGGACTTTTGGGCCAATTAAGCCTTAACGTACATTCATTTAGCACTCCGTTTAACACAAAATTTCCAAGGACAGAATACCACTCAAAAATTACTTGGACCAGTCCTCACACACCCTTTTGGTTTTGGCAGTGTTGTATTGTCTTTTCAGACTAATATTTTGATTCAGAGAAGCAAATCTTCCAGTCTAATGAGTGGAATATTGAGAAAATGGTCTTTGAGAAATATTTGAACCCTAACCCTAATTACCAAAACCCGAAGCTAGGGTTAGGGTTTTATTCCCATACAATGTAGACAGTTTTTGATGGCATGGCTGTGTTTTAGGGCTGAAAGGATTCTTAGGAATATAGTTCTTTCAATGTTTTCTAAACATTTTTTTCTGACCTATATGGCTGTATACAGTGCTTTGCCCTAATAAGGAATGGTGTCTGAATTGCCCGACAAGCAACAGTTCGAAAGAACCTGAGTTAACTTTCAAACTCTTGCCATGGGCTTTAAAATCACAGGCATATTAACAAATAAAGCCAAAATGTATTAGTTGTTTCGGACTTTTGGGCCAATTAAGCCTTAACGTACATTCATTTAGCACTCCGTTTAACACAAAATTTCCAAGGAAAGAATACCACTCAAAAATTACTTGGACCAGTCCTCACACACCCTTTCGGTTTTGGCAGTGTTGTATTGTCTTTTCAGACTAATATTTTGATTCAGAGAAGCAAATCTTCCAGTCTAATGAGTGGAATATTGAGAAAATGGTCTTTGAGAAATATTTGAACGCTAACCCTAATTACCAAAACCCGAAGCTAGGGTTAGGGTTTTATTCCCATACAATGTAGACAGTTTTTGATGGCATGGCTGTGTTTTAGGGCTGAAAGGATTCTTAGGAATATAGTTCTTTCAATGTTTTCTAAACATTTTTTTCTGACCTATATGGCTGTATACAGTGCTTTGCCCTAATAAGGAATGGTGTCTGAATTGCCCGACAAGCTACAGTTCGAAAGAACCTGATTTAACTTTCAAACTCTTGCCATGGGCTTTAAAATCACAGGCATATTAACAAATAAAGCCAAAATGTATTAGTTGGTTTGCACTTTTGAGCCAATTAAGCCTGAACGTACATTCATTTAGCACTCCGTTTAACACAAAATTTCCAAGGACAGAATACCACTCAAAAATTACTTTGACCATTCTTCCCACACCCTTTTGGTTTTGGCAGTGTTGTATTGTCTTTTCAGACTAATATTTTGATTCAGAGAAGCAAATCTTCCAGTCTAATGAGTGGAATATTGAGAAAATGGTCTTTGAGAAATATTTGAACCCTAATTCTAACTAGCAAAACCAGAAGCAAGGGTTAGGGTTTTATTCCCAAACAATGTAGAAAGTTTTTGATGGCATGGCTGTGTTTTAGGGCTGAAAGGATTCTTAGGAATATAGTTCTTTCAATGTTTTCTAAACATTTTTTTCTGACCTATATGGCTGTATACAGTGCTTTGCACCAAAAAGGAACGGTGTCCGAATTGCCCGACAAGCAACAGTTCGAAAGAACCTGATTTAACTTTCAAACTCTTGCCATGGGCTTTAAAATCACAGGCATATTAACAAATAAAGCCAAAATGTATTAGTTGGTTTGCACTTTTGAGCCAATTAAGCCTTAATGTACATTCATTTATCACTCCGTTTAACACAAAATTTCCAAGGAAAGAATACCTCTCAAAAATTACTTTGACCATTCCTCACACACCCTTTTAGTTTTGGCAGTGTTGTATTGTCTTTTCAGACTAATATTTTGATTCAGAGAAGCAAATCTTCCAGTCTAATGAGTGGAATATTGAGAAAATGGTCTTTGAGAAATATTTGAACCCTAACCCTAATTACTAAAACCCGAAGCTAGGGTTAGGGTTTTATTCCCATACATTGTAGACAGTTTTTGATGGCATGGCTGTGTTTTAGGGCTGAAAGGATTCTTAGGAATATAGTTCTTTCAATGTTTTCTAAACATTTTTTTTCTGACCTATATGACTGTATTCAGTGCTTTGCCCTAATAAGGAATGGTGTCTGAATTGCCCGACAAGCAACAGTTCGAAAGAACCTGATTTCACTTTCAAACTCTTGCCATGGGCTTTAAAATCACAGGCATATTATCAAATAAAGCCAAAATATATTAGTTGTTTCGGACTTTTGGGCCAATTAAGCCTTAACGTACATTCATTTAGCACTCCGTTTAACACAAAATTTCCAAGGACAGAATACCACTCAAAAATTACATTGACCATTCGTCACACACCCTTTTGGTTTTGGCAGTGTTGTATTGTCTTTTCAGACAAATATTTTGATTCAGAGAAGCAAATCTTCCAGTCTAATGAGTGGAATATTGAGAAAATGGTCTTTGAGATATATTTGAACCCTAACTAGCAAAACCCGAAGCTAGGGTTAGGGTTTTATTCCCATACAATGTAGACAGTTTTTGATGGCATAGCTGTGTTTTAGGGCTGAAAGGATTCTTAGGAATATAGTTCTTTCAATGTTTTCTAAACATTTTTTTCTGACCTATATGGCTGTATTCAGTGCTTTGCCCTAATAAGGAATGGTGTCTGAATTGCCCGACAAGCAACAGTTCGAAAGAACCTGATTTAACTTTCAAACTCTTGCCATGGGCTTTAAAATCACAGGCATATTAACAAATAAAGCCAAAATGTATTAGTTGGTTTGCACTTTTGAGCCAATTAAGCCTTAACGTACATTCATTTATCACTCCGTTTAACACAAAATTTCCAAGGAAAGAATACCTCTCAAAAATTACTTTGACCATTCGTCACACACCCTTTTGGTTTTGGCAGTGTTGTATTGTCTTTTCAGACAAATATTTTGATTCAGAGAAGCAAATCTTCCAGTCTAATGAGTGGAATATTGAGAAAATGGTCTTTGAGATATATTTGAACCCTAACTAGCAAAACCCGAAGCTAGGGTTAGGGTTTTATTCCCATACAATGTAGACAGTTTTTGATGGCATGGCTGTGTTTTAGGGCTGAAAGGATTCTTAGGAATATAGTTCTTTCAATGTTTTCTAAACATTTTTTTTCTGACCTATCTGACTGTATTCAGTGCTTTGCCCTAATAAGGAATGGTGTCTGAATTGCCCGACAAGCAACAGTTCGAAAGAACCTAATTTCACTTTCAAACTCTTGCCATGGGCTTTAAAATCACAGGCATATTATCAAATAAAGCCAAAATATATTAGTTGTTTCGGACTTTTGGGCCAATTAAGCCTTAACGTACATTCATTTAGCACTCCGTTTAACACAAAATTTCCAAGGACAGAATACCACTCAAAAATTACATTGACCATTCGTCACACACCCTTTTGGTTTTGGCAGTGTTGTATTGTCTTTTCAGACAAATATTTTGATTCAGAGAAGCAAATCTTCCAGTCTAATGAGTGGAATATTGAGAAAATGGTCTTTGAGATATATTTGAACCCTAACTAGCAAAACCCGAAGCTAGGGTTAGGGTTTTATTCCCATACAATGTAGACAGTTTTTGATGGCATAGCTGTGTTTTAGGGCTGAAAGGATTCTTAGGAATATAGTTCTTTCAATGTTTTCTAAACATTTTTTTCTGACCTATATGGCTGTATTCAGTGCTTTGCCCTAATAAGGAATGGTGTCTGAATTGCCCGACAAGCAACAGTTCGAAAGAACCTGATTTAACTTTCAAACTCTTGCCATGGGCTTTAAAATCACAGGCATATTAACAAATAAAGCCAAAATGTATTAGTTGGTTTGCACTTTTGAGCCAATTAAGCCTTAACGTACATTCATTTATCACTCCGTTTAACACAAAATTTCCAAGGAAAGAATACCTCTCAAAAATTACTTTGACCATTCGTCACACACCCTTTTGGTTTTGGCAGTGTTGTATTGTCTTTTCAGACAAATATTTTGATTCAGAGAAGCAAATCTTCCAGTCTAATGAGTGGAATATTGAGAAAATGGTCTTTGAGATATATTTGAACCCTAACTAGCAAAACCCGAAGCTAGGGTTAGGGTTTTATTCCCATACAATGTAGACAGTTTTTGATGGCATGGCTGTGTTTTAGGGCTGAAAGGATTCTTAGGAATATAGTTCTTTCAATGTTTTCTAAACATTTTTTTTCTGACCTATATGACTGTATTCAGTGCTTTGCCCTAATAAGGAATGGTGTCTGAATTGCCCGACAAGCAACAGTTCGAAAGAACCTAATTTCACTTTCAAACTCTTGCCATGGGCTTTAAAATCACAGGCATATTATCAAATAAAGCCAAAATATATTAGTTGTTTCGGACTTTTGGGCCAATTAAGCCTTAACGTACATTCATTTAGCACTCCGTTTAACACAAAATTTCCAAGGACAGAATACCACTCAAAAATTACATTGACCATTCGTCACACACCCTTTTGGTTTTGGCAGTGTTGTATTGTCTTTTCAGACAAATATTTTGATTCAGAGAAGCAAATCTTCCAGTCTAATGAGTGGAATATTGAGAAAATGGTCTTTGAGATATATTTGAACCCTAACTAGCAAAACCCGAAGCTAGGGTTAGGGTTTTATTCCCATACAATGTAGACAGTTTTTGATGGCATAGCTGTGTTTTAGGGCTGAAAGGATTCTTAGGAATATAGTTCTTTCAATGTTTTCTAAACATTTTTTTCTGACCTATATGGCTGTATTCAGTGCTTTGCCCTAATAAGGAATGGTGTCTGAATTGCCCGACAAGCAACAGTTCGAAAGAACCTGATTTAACTTTCAAACTCTTGCCATGGGCTTTAAAATCACAGGCATATTAACAAATAAAGCCAAAATGTATTAGTTGGTTTGCACTTTTGAGCCAATTAAGCCTTAACGTACATTCATTTATCACTCCGTTTAACACAAAATTTCCAAGGAAAGAATACCTCTCAAAAATTACTTTGACCATTCGTCACACACCCTTTTGGTTTTGGCAGTGTTGTATTGTCTTTTCAGACAAATATTTTGATTCAGAGAAGCAAATCTTCCAGTCTAATGAGTGGAATATTGAGAAAATGGTCTTTGAGATATATTTGAACCCTAACTAGCAAAACCCGAAGCTAGGGTTAGGGTTTTATTCCCATACAATGTAGACAGTTTTTGATGGCATAGCTGTGTTTTAGGGCTGAAAGGATTCTTAGGAATATAGTTCTTTCAATGTTTTCTAAACATTTTTTTCTGACCTATATGACTGTATTCAGTGCTTTGCCCTAATAAGGAATGGTGTCTAAATTGCCCGACAAGCAACAGTTCGAAAGAACCTGATTTAACTTTCAAACTCTTGCCATGGGCTTTAAAATCACAGGCATATTAACAAATAAAGCCAAAATGTATTAGTTGTTTCGGACTTTTGGGCCAATTAAGCCTTAACGTACATTCATTTAGAACTCCGTTTAACACAAAATTTCCAAGGACAGAATACCACTCAAAAATTACATTGACCATTCTTCCCACACCCTTTTGGTTTTGGCAGTGTTGTATTGTCTTTTCAGACTAATATTTTGATTCAGAGAAGCAAATCTTCCAGTCTAATGAGTGGAATATTGAGAAAATGATCTTTGAGAAATATTTGAACCCTAACCCTAACTAGCAAAACCCGAAGCTAGGGTTAGGGTTTTATTCCCATACAATGTAGACAGTTTTTGATGGCATGGCTGTGTTTTAGGGCTGAAAGGATTCTTAGGAATATAGTTCTTTCAATGTTTTCTAAACATTTTTTTCTGACCTATATGGCTGTATACAGTGCTTTGCCCTAATATGGAATGGTGTCTGAATTGCCCGACAAGCAACAGTTCGAAAGAACCTGATTTAACTTTCAAACTCTTGCCATGGGCTTTAAAATCACAGGCATATTAACAAATAAAGCCAAAATGTATTAGTTGTTTCGGACTTTTGGGCCAATTAAGCCTTAACGTACATTCATTTAGCACTCCGTTTAACACATAATTTCCAAGGACAGAATACCACTCAAAAATTACTTTGACCATTCTTCCCACACCCTTTTGGTTTTGGCAGTGTTGTATTGTCTTTTCAGACTAATATTTTGATCCAGAGAAGGAAATCTTCCAGTCTAATGAGTGGAATATTGAGAAAATGGTCTTTGAGAAATATTTGAACCCTAACCCTAACTAGCAAAACCCGAAGCTAGGGTTAGGGTTTTATTCCCATACAATGTAGACAGTTTTTGATGGCATGGCTGTGTTTTAGGGCTGAAAGGATTCTTAGGAATATAGTTCTTTCAATGTTTTCTAAACATTTTTTTCTGACCTATATGACTGTATACAATGCTTTGCGCCAAAAAGGAACGGTGTCTGAATTGCCCGACAAGCAACAGTTCGAAAGAACCTGATTTAAATTTCAAACTCTTGCCATGGGCTTTAAAATCACAGGCATATTAACAAATAAAGCCATAATGTATTAGTTGTTTCGGACTTTTGGGCCAATTAAGCCTTAACGTACATTCATTTATCACTCCGTTTAACACAAAATTTCCAAGGAAAGAATACCTCTCAAAAATTACTTTGACCATTCGTCACACACCCTTTTGGTTTTGGCAGTGTTGTATTGTCTTTTCAGACTAATATTTTGATTCAGAGAAGCAAATCTTCCAGTCTAATGAGTGGAATATTGAGAAAATGGTCTTTGAGAAATATTTGAACCCTAACCCTAATTACCAAAACCCGAAGCAGGGTTAGGGTTTTATTCCCATACAATGTAGACAGTTTTTGATGCCATGGCTGTGTTTTAGGGCTGAAAGGATTCTTAGGAATATAGTTCTTTCAATGTTTTCTAAACATTTTTTTCTGACCTATATGGCTGTATACAGTGCTTTGCCCTAATAAGGAATGGTGTCTGCATTGCGCGACAAGCAACAGCTCAAAAGAACTTGATTTAACTTTCAAACTCTTGCCATGGGCTTTAAAATCACAGGCATATTAACAAATAAAGCCAAAATGTATTAGTTGGTTTGCACTTTTGAGCCAATTAAGCCTTAACGTACATTCATTTATCACTCCGTTTAACACAAAATTTCCAAGGAAAGAATACCTCTCAAAAATTACTTTGACCATTCCTCACACACCCTTTTGGTTTTGGCAGTGTTGTATTGTCTTTTCAGACAAATATTTTGATTCAGAGAAGCAAATCGTCCAGTCTAATGAGTGGAATATTGAGAAAATGGTCTTTGAGAAATATTTGAACCCTAACTAGCAAAACCCGAAGCTAGGGTTAGGGTTTTATTCCCATACAATGTAGACAGTTTTTGATGGCATAGCTGTGTTTTATGGCTGAAAGGATTCTTAGGAATATAGTTCTTTCAATGTTTTCTAAACATTTTTTTCTGACCTATATGGCTGTATTCAGTGCTTTGCCCTAATAAGGAATGGTGTCTGAATTGCCCGACAAGCAACAGTTCGAAAGAACCTGATTTAACTTTCAAACTCTTGCCATGGGCTTTAAAATCACAGGCATATTAACAAATAAAGCCAAAATGTATTAATTTTTCGGACTTTTAGGCCAATTAAGCCTTAACGTACATTCATTTAGCACTCCGTTTAACACAAAATTTCCAAGGACAGAATACCACTCAAAAATTACTTGGACCATTCTTCCCACACCCTTTTGGTTTTGGCAGTGTTGTATTGTCTTTTCAGACTAATATTTTGATTCAGAGAAGCAAATCTTCCAGTCTAATCAGTGGAATATTAAGAAAATGGTCTTTGAGAAATATTTGAACCCTAACCCTAACTAGCAAAACCCGAAGCTAGGGTTAGGGTTTTATTCCCATACAATGTAGACAGTTTTTGATGGCATGGCTGTGTTTTAGGGCTGAAAGGATTCTTAGGAATATAGTTCTTTCAATGTTTTCTAAACATTTTTTTCTGACCTATATGGCTGTATACAGTGCTTTGCCCTAATAAGGAATGGTGTCTGAATTGCCCGACAAGCAACAGTTCGAAAGAACCTGATTTAACTTTCAAACTCTTGCCATGGGCTTTAAAATCACAGGCATATTAACAAATAAAGCCGAAATGTATTGGTTGTTTCGGACTTTTAGGCCAATTAAGCCTTAACGTACATTCATTTAGCACTCCGTTTAACACAAAATTTCCAAGGACAGAATACCACTCAAAAATTACTTGGACCAGTCCTCACACACCCTTTTGGTTTTGGCAGTGTTGTATTGTCTTTTCAGACTAATATTTTGATTCAGAGAAGCAAATCTTCCAGTCTAATGAGTGGAATATTGAGAAAATGGTCTTTGAGAAATATTTGAACCCTAACCCTAATTACCAAAACCCGAAGCTAGGGTTAGGGTTTTATTCCCATACAATGTAGACAGTTTTTGATGGCATGGCTGTGTTTTAGGGCTGAAAGGATTCTTAGGAATATAGTTCTTTCAATGTTTTCTAAACATTTTTTTCTGACCTATATGGCTGTATACAGTGCTTTGCCCTAATAAGGAATGGTGTCTGAATTGCCCGACAAGCAACAGTTCGAAAGAACCTGATTTAACTTTCAAACTCTTGCCATGGGCTTTAAAATCACAGGCATATTAACAAATAAAGCCAAAATGTATTAGTTGGTTTGCACTTTTGAGCCAATTAAGCCTTAATGTACATTCATTTATCACTCCGTTTAACACAAAATTTCCAAGGAAAGAATACCTCTCAAAAATTACTTTGACCATTCTTCCCACACCCTTTTAGTTTTGGCAGTGTTGTATTGTCTTTTCAGACTAATATTTTGATTCAGAGAAGCAAATCTTCCAGTCTAATGAGTGGAATATTGAGAAAATGGTCTTTGAGAAATATTTGAACCCTAACCCTAACTAGCAAAACCCGAAGCTAGGGTTAGGGATTTATTCCCATACAATGTAGACAGTTTTTGATGGCATGGCTGTGTTTTAGGGTGAAAGGATTCTTAGGAATATAGTTCCTTCAATGTTTTCTAAACATTTTTTTCTGACCTATATGGCTGTATACAGTGCTTTGCCCCAAAAAGGAACGGTGCCTGAATTGCCCGACGAGCAACAGTTTGAAAGAACCTGATTTAACGTTCAAAATCTTGCCATGGGCTTTAAAATCACAGGCATATTAACAAATAAAGCCAAAATGTATTGTTTGTTTCGGACTTTTGGGCCAATTAAGCCTTAACGTACATTCATTTAGCACTCCGTTTAACACAAAATTTACAAGGAAACAAAACCTTTCAAAAATTAATATGACCACTCTTGACACACCCTTTTGGTTTTGGCAGTGTTGTATTGTCTTTTCAGATTCATATTTTGATTCAGAGAAGCAAATCTTCCAGTCTAATGAGTGGAATATTGAGAAAATGGTCTTTGAGAAATATTTGAACCCTAACCCTAATTACCAAAACCCGAAGCTAGGGTTAGGGTTTTATTCCCATACAATGTAGACAGTTTTTGATGGCATGGCTGTGTTTTAGGGCTGAAAGGATTCTTAGGAATATAGTTCTTTCAATGTTTTCTAAACATTTTTTTCTGACCTATATGGCTGTATACAGTGCTTTGCCCTAATAAGGAATGGTGTCTGAATTGCCCGACAAGCAACAGTTCGAAAGAACCTGATTTAACTTTCAAACTCTTGCCATGGGCTTTAAAATCACAGGCATATTAACAAATAAAGCCAAAATGTATTAGTTGGTTTGCACTTTTGAGCCAATTAAGCCTTAACGTACATTCATTTATCACTCCGTTTAACATAAAATTTCCAAGGAAAGAATACCTCTCAAAAATTACTTTGACCATTCGTCACACACCCTTTTGGTTTTGGCAGTGTTGTCTTGTCTTTTCAGACAAATATTTTGATTCAGAGAAGCAAATCTTCCAGTCTAATGAGTGGAATATTGAGAAAATGGTCTTTGAGAAATATTTGAACCCTAACCCTAATTACCAAAACCCGAAGGAGGGATAGGGTTTTATTCCCATACAATGTAGACAGTTTTTGATGGCATGGCTGTGTTTTAGGGCTGAAAGGATTCTTAGGAATATAATTCTTTCAATGTTTTCTAAACATTTTTTTATGACCTATATGGCTGTATACAGTGCTTTGCCCTAATAAGGAATGGTGTCTGCATTGCGCGACAAGCAACAGCTCAAAAGAACCTGATTTAACTTTCAAACTCTTGCCATGGGCTTTAAAATCACAGGCATATTAACAAATAAAGCCAAAATGTATTAGTTGGTTTGCACTTTTGAGCCAATTAAGCCTTAACGTACATTCATTTATCACTCAATTTAACACAAAGTTTCCAAGGAAAGAATACCTCTCAAAAATTACTTTGACCATTCCTCACACACCCTTTTGGTTTTGGCAGTGTTGTATTGTCTTTTCAGACAAATATTTTGATTCAGAGAAGCAAATCGTCCAGTCTAATGAGTGGAATATTGAGAAAATGGTCTTTGAGAAATATTTGAACCCTAACCCTAACTAGCAAAACCCGAAGCTAGGGTTAGGGTTTTATTCCCATACAATGTAGACAGTTTTTGATGGCATAGCTGTGTTTTATGGCTGAAAGGATTCTTAGGAATATAGTTCTTTCAATGTTTTCTAAACATTTTTTTCTGACCTATATGGCTGTATACAGTGCTTTGCCCTAATAAGGAACGGTGTCTGAATTGCCCGACAAGCAACAGTTCGAAAGAACCTGATTAAACTTTCAAACTCTTGCCATGGGCTTTAAAATCACAGGCATATTAACAAATAAAGCCAAAATGTATTAGTTGTTTCGGACTTTTAGGCCAATTAAGCCTTAACGTACATTCATTTAGCACTCCGTTTAACACAAAATTTCCAAGGACAGAATACCACTCAAAAATTACTTTGACCATTCTTCCCACACCCTTTTGGTTTTGGCAGTGTTGTATTGTCTTTTCAGACAAATATTTTGATTCAGAGAAGCAAATCTTCCAGTCTAATGAGTGGAATATTGAGAAAATGGTCTTTGAGATATATTTGAACCCTAACCCTAACTAGCAAAACCCGAAGCTAGGGTTAGGGTTTTATTCCCATACAATGTAGACAGTTTTTGATGGCATGGCTGTGTTTTAGGGCTGAAAGGATTCTTAGGAATATAGTTCTTTCAATGTTTTCTAAACATTTTTTTCTGACCTATATGGCTGTATGCAGTGCTTTGCCCTAATAAGGAATGGTGTCTGAATTGCCCGACAAGCAACAGTTCGAAAGAACCTGATTTAACTTTCAAACTCTTGCCATGGGCTTTAAAATCACAGGCATATTAACAAATAAAGCCAAAATGTATTAGTTGGTTTGCACTTTTGAGCCAATTAAGCCTTAACGTACATTCATTTATCACTCCGTTTAACACAAAATTTCCAAGGAAAGAATACCTCTCAAAAATTACTTTGACCATTCCTCACACACCCTTTTGGTTTTGGCAGTGTTGTATTGTCTTTTCAGACAAATATTTTGATTCAGAGAAGCAAATCTTCCAGTCTAATGAGTGGAATATTGAGAAAATGGTCTTTGAGAAATATTTGAACCCTAACCCTAACTAGCAAAACCCGAAGCTAGGGTTAGGGTTTTATTCCCATACAATGTAGACAGTTTTTGATGGCATGGCTGTGTTTTAGGGCTGAAAGGATTCTTAGGAATACAGTTCTTTCAATGTTTTCTAAACATTTTTTTCTGACCTATATGGCTGTATACAGTGCTTTGCCCTAATAAGGAATGGTGTCTGAATTGCCCGACAAGCAACAGTTCGAAAGAACCTGATTTAACTTTCAAACTCTTGCCATGGGCTTTAAAATCACAGGCATATTAACAAATAAAGCCGAAATGTATTGGTTGTTTCGGACATTTGAGCCAATTAAGCCTTAACGTACATTCATTTATCACTCCGTTTAACACAAAATTTCCAAGGAAAGAATACCTCTCAAAAATTACTTTGACCATTCCTCACACACCCTTTTGGTTTTGGCAGTGTTGTATTGTCTTTTCAGACAAATATTTTGATTCAGAGAAGCAAATCTTCCAGTCTAATGAGTGGAATATTGAGAAAATGGTCTTTGAGAAATATTTGAACCCTAACCCTAACTAGCAAAACCCGAAGCTAGGGTTAGGGTTTTATTCCCATACAATGTAGACAGTTTTTGATGGCATGGCTGTGTTTTAGGGCTGAAAGGATTCTTAGGAATACAGTTCTTTCAATGTTTTCTAAACATTTTTTTCTGACCTATATGACTGTATACAATGCTTTGCGCCAAAAAGGAACGGTGTCTGAATTGCCCGACAAGCAACAGTTCGAAAGAACCTGATTTAAGTTTCAAACTCTTGCCATGGGCTTTAAAATCACAGGCATATTAACAAATAAAGCCAAAATGTATTAGTTGTTTCGGACTTTTGGGCCAATTAAGCCTTAACGTACATTCATTTAGCACTCCGTTTAACACAAAATTTCCAAGGAAAGAATACCACTCAAACATTACTTTGACCATTCTTCCCACACCCTTTTGGTTTTGGCAGTGTTGTATTGTCTTTTCAGACTAATATTTTGATTCAGAGAAGCAAATCTTCCAGTCTAATGAGTGGAATATTGAGAAAATGGTCTTTGAGAAATATTTGAACCCTAACCCTAACTAGCAAAACCCGAAGCTAGGGTTAGGGATTTATTCCCATACAATGTAGACAGTTTTTGATGGCATGGCTGTGTTTTAGGGTGAAAGGATTCTTAGGAATATAGTTCCTTCAATGTTTTCTAAACATTTTTTTCTGACCTATATGGCTGTATACAGTGCTTTGCCCTAATAAGGAATGGTGTCTGAATTGCCCGACAAGCAACAGTTCGAAAGAACCTGATTTAACTTTCAAACTCTTGCCATGGGCTTTAAAATCACAGGCATATTAACAAATAAAGCCAAAATGTATTAGTTGTTTCGGACTTTTAGGCCAATTAAGCCTTAACGTACATTCATTTAGCACTCCGTTTAACACAAAATTTCCAAGGACAGAATACCACTCAAAAATTACTTTGACCATTCTTCCCACACCCTTTTGGTTTTGGCAGTGTTGTATTGTCTTTTCAGACTAATATTTTGATTCAGAGAAGCAAATCTTCCAGTCTAATGAGTGGAATATTGAGAAAATGGTCTTTGAGAAATATTTGAACCCTAACCCTAATTACCAATACCCGAAGCTAGGGTTAGGGTTTTATTCCTGTACAATGTAGACAGTTTTTGATGGCATGGCTGTGTTATAGGGCTGAAAGGATTCTTAGGAATACAGTTCTTTCAATGTTTTCTAAACATTTTTTTCTGACCTATATGACTGTATACAATGCTTTGCGCCAAAAAGGAACGGTGTCTGAATTGCCCGACAAGCAACAGTTCGAAAGAACCTGATTTAACTTTCAAACTCTTGCCATGGGCTTTAAAATCACAGGCATATTAACAAATAAAGCCAAAATGTATTAGTTGTTTCGGACTTTTGGGCCAATTAAGCCTTAACGTACATTCATTTAGCACTCCGTTTAACACAAAATTTCCAAGGACAGAATACCACTCAAAAATTACATTGACCATTCTTCCCACACCCTTTTGGTTTTGGCAGTGTTGTATTGTCTTTTCAGACTAATATTTTGATTCAGAGAAGCAAATCTTCCAGTCTAATGAGTGGAATATTAAGAAAATGGTCTTTGAGAAATATTTGAACCCTAACCCTAACTAGGAAAACCCGAAGCTAGGGTTAGGGTTTTATTCCCATACAATGTAGACAGTTTTTGATGGCATGGCTGTGTTTTAGGGCTGAAAGGATTCTTAGGAATATAGTTCTTTCAATGTTTTCTAAACATTTTTTTCTGACCTATATGGCTGTATACAGTGCTTTGCCCTAATAAGGAATGGTGTCTGAATTGCCCGACAAGCAACAGTTCGAAAGAACCTGATTTAACTTTCAAACTCTTGCCATGGGCTTTAAAATCACAGGCATATTAACAAATAAAGCCAAAATGTATTAGTTGTTTCGGACTTTTGGGCCAATTAAGCCTTAACGTACATTCATTTAGCACTCCGTTTAACACAAAATTTCCAAGGAAAGAATACCACTCAAAAATTACTTTGACCATTCTTCCCACACCCTTTTGGTTTTGGCAGTGTTGTATTGTCTTTTCAGACTAATATTTTGATTCAGAGAAGCAAATCTTCCAGTCTAATGAGTGGAATATTGAGAAAATGGTCTTTGAGAAATATTTGAACCCTAACCCTAATTACCAAAACCCGAAGCTAGGGTTAGGGTTTTATTCCCATACAATGTAGACAGTTTTTGATGGCATGGCTGTGTTTTAGGGCTGAAAGGATTCTTAGGAATATAGTTCTTTCAATGTTTTCTAAACATTTTTTTCTGACCTATATGGCTGTATACAGTGCTTTGCCCTAATAAGGAATGGTGTCTGAATTGCCCGACAAGCAACAGTTCGAAAGAACCTGATTTAACTTTCAAACTCTTGCCATGGGCTTTAAAATCACAGGCATATTAACAAATAAAGCCAAAATGTATTAGTTGGTTTGCACTTTTGAGCCAATTAAGCCTTAACGTACATTCATTTATCACTCCGTTTAACATAAAATTTCCAAGGAAAGAATACCTCTCAAAAATTACTTTGACCATTCGTCACACACCCTTTTGGTTTTGGCAGTGTTGTCTTGTCTTTTCAGACAAATATTTTGATTCAGAGAAGCAAATCTTCCAGTCTAATGAGTGGAATATTGAGAAAATGGTCTTTGAGAAATATTTGAACCCTAACCCTAATTACCAAAACCCGAAGGAGGGATAGGGTTTTATTCCCATACAATGTAGACAGTTTTTGATGGCATGGCTGTGTTTTAGGGCTGAAAGGATTCTTAGGAATATAATTCTTTCAATGTTTTCTAAACATTTTTTTATGACCTATATGGCTGTATACAGTGCTTTGCCCTAATAAGGAATGGTGTCTACATTGCGCGACAAGCAACAGCTCAAAAGAACCTGATTTAACTTTCAAACTCTTGCCATGGGCTTTAAAATCACAGGCATATTAACAAATAAAGCCAAAATGTATTAGTTGGTTTGCACTTTTGAGCCAATTAAGCCTTAACGTACATTCATTTATCACTCCATTTAACACAAAGTTTCCAAGGAAAGAATACCTCTCAAAAATTACTTTGACCATTCCTCACACACCCTTTTGGTTTTGGCAGTGTTGTATTGTCTTTTCAGACAAATATTTTGATTCAGAGAAGCAAATCGTCCAGTCTAATGAGTGGAATATTGAGAAAATGGTCTTTGAGAAATATTTGAACCCTAACCCTAACTAGCAAAACCCGAAGCTAGGGTTAGGGTTTTATTCCCATACAATGTAGACAGTTTTTGATGGCATGGCTGTGTTTTAGGGCTGAAAGGATTCTTAGGAATATAGTTCTTTCAATGTTTTCTAAACATTTTTTTCTGACCTATATGGCTGTATGCAGTGCTTTGCCCTAATAAGGAATGGTGTCTGAATTGCCCGACAAGCAACAGTTCGAAAGAACCTGATTTAACTTTCAAACTCTTGCCATGGGCTTTAAAATCACAGGCATATTAACAAATAAAGCCAAAATGTATTAGTTGGTTTGCACTTTTGAGCCAATTAAGCCTTAACGTACATTCATTTATCACTCCGTTTAACACAAAATTTCCAAGGAAAGAATACCTCTCAAAAATTACTTTGACCATTCCTCACACACCCTTTTGGTTTTGGCAGTGTTGTATTGTCTTTTCAGACAAATATTTTGATTCAGAGAAGCAAATCTTCCAGTCTAATGAGTGGAATATTGAGAAAATGGTCTTTGAGAAATATTTGAACCCTAACCCTAATTACCAAAACCCGAAGCTAGGGTTAGGGTTTTATTCCCATACAATGTAGACAGTTTTTGATGGCATGGCTGTGTTTTAGGGCTGAAAGGATTCTTAGGAATATAGTTCTTTCAATGTTTTCTAAACATTTTTTTCTGACCTATATGGCTGTATGCAGTGCTTTGCCCTAATAAGGAATGGTGTCTGAATTGCCCGACAAGCAACAGTTCGAAAGAACCTGATTTAACTTTCAAACTCTTGCCATGGGCTTTAAAATCACAGGCATATTAACAAATAAAGCCAAAATGTATTAGTTGGTTTGCACTTTTGAGCCAATTAAGCCTTAACGTACATTCATTTATCACTCCGTTTAACACAAAATTTCCAAGGAAAGAATACCTCTCAAAAATTACTTTGACCATTCCTCACACACCCTTTTGGTTTTGGCAGTGTTGTATTGTCTTTTCAGACAAATATTTTGATTCAGAGAAGCAAATCTTCCAGTCTAATGAGTGGAATATTGAGAAAATGGTCTTTGAGAAATATTTGAACCCTAACCCTAACTAGCAAAACCCGAAGCTAGGGTTAGGGTTTTATTCCCATACAATGTAGACAGTTTTTGATGGCATGGCTGTGTTTTAGGGCTGAAAGGATTCTTAGGAATACAGTTCTTTCAATGTTTTCTAAACATTTTTTTCTGACCTATATGGCTGTATTCAGTGCTTTGCCCTAATAAGGAATGGTGTCTGAATTGCCCGACAAGCAACAGTTCGAAAGAAATTGATTTAACTTTCAAACTCTTGCCATGGGCTTTAAAATCACAGGCATATTAACAAATAAAGCCAAAATGTATTAGTTGTTTCGGACTTTTAGGCCAATTAAGCCTTAACGTACATTCATTTAGCACTCCGTTTAACACAAAATTTCCAAGGACAGAATACCACTCAAAAATTACTTGGACCATTCTTCCCACACCCTTTTGGTTTTGGCAGTGTTGTATTGTCTTTTCAGACTAATATTTTGATTCAGAGAAGCAAATCTTCCAGTCTAATGAGTGGAATATTAAGAAAATGGTCTTTGAGAAATATTTGAACCCTAACCCTAACTAGCAAAACCCGAAGCTAGGGTTAGGGTTTTATTCACATACAATGTAGACAGTTTTTGATGGCATGGCTGTGTTTTAGGGCTGAAAGGATTATTAGGAATATAGTTCTTTCAATGTTTTCTAAACATTTTTTTCTGACCTATATGGCTGTATACAGTGCTTTGCCCTAATAAGGAATGGTGTCTGAATTGCCCGACAAGCAACAGTTCGAAAGAACCTGATTTAACTTTCAAACTCTTGCCATGGGCTTTAAAATCACAGGCATATTAACAAATAAAGCCGAAATGTATTGGTTGTTTCGGACATTTGGGCCAATTAAGCCTTAACGTACATTCATTTAGCACTCCGTTTAACACAAAATTTACAAGGAAACAAAACCTTTCAAAAATTAATATGACCACTCTTGACACACCCTTTTGGTTTTGGCAGTGTTGTATTGTCTTTTCAGATTAATATTTTGATTCAGAGAAGCAAATCTTCCAGTCTAATGAGTGGAATATTGAGAAAATGGTCTTTGAGAAATGTTTGAACCCTAACCCTAACTAGCAAAACCCGATGCTAGGGTTAGGGTTTTATTCCCATACAATGTAGACAGTTTTTGATGGCATGGCTGTGTTTTAGGGCTGAAAGGATTCTTAGGAATACAGTTCTTTCAATGTTTTCTAAACATTTTTTTCTGACCTATATGGCTGTATTCAGTGCTTTGCCCTAATAAGGAATGGTGTCTGAATTGCCCGACAAGCAACAGTTCGAAAGAAATTGATTTAACTTTCAAACTCTTGCCATGGGCTTTAAAATCACAGGCATATTAACAAATAAAGCCAAAATGTATTAGTTGTTTCGGACTTTTAGGCCAATTAAGCCTTAACGTACATTCATTTAGCACTCCGTTTAACACAAAATTTCCAAGGACAGAATACCACTCAAAAATTACTTGGACCATTCTTCCCACACCCTTTTGGTTTTGGCAGTGTTGTATTGTCTTTTCAGACTAATATTTTGATTCAGAGAAGCAAATCTTCCAGTCTAATGAGTGGAATATTAAGAAAATGGTCTTTGAGAAATATTTGAACCCTAACCCTAACTAGCAAAACCCGAAGCTAGGGTTAGGGTTTTATTCACATACAATGTAGACAGTTTTTGATGGCATGGCTGTGTTTTAGGGCTGAAAGGATTATTAGGAATATAGTTCTTTCAATGTTTTCTAAACATTTTTTTATGACCTATATGGCTGTATACAGTGCTTTGCCCTAATAAGGAATGGTGTCTGCATTGCGCGACAAGCAACAGCTCAAAAGAACCTGATTTAACTTTCAAACTCTTGCCATGGGCTTTAAAATCACAGGCATATTAACAAATAAAGCCAAAATGTATTAGTTGGTTTGCACTTTTGAGCCAATTAAGCCTTAACGTACATTCATTTATCACTCCATTTAACACAAAGTTTCCAAGTAAAGAATACCTCTCAAAAATTACTTTGACCATTCCTCACACACCCTTTTGGTTTTGGCAGTGTTGTATTGTCTTTTCAGACAAATATTTTGATTCAGAGAAGCAAATCGTCCAGTCTAATGAGTGGAATATTGAGAAAATGGTCTTTGAGAAATATTTGAACCCTAACCCTAACTAGCAAAACCCGAAGCTAGGGTTAGGGTTTTATTCCCATACAATGTAGACAGTTTTTGATGGCATAGCTGTGTTTTATGGCTGAAAGGATTCTTAGGAATATAGTTCTTTCAATGTTTTCTAAACATTTTTTTCTGACCTATATGGCTGTATACAGTGCTTTGCCCTAATAAGGAATGGTGTCTGAATTGCCCGACAAGCAACAGTTCGAAAGAACCTGATTAAACTTTCAAACTCTTGCCATGGGCTTTAAAATCACAGGCATATTAACAAATAAAGCCAAAATGTATTAGTTGTTTCGGACTTTTAGGCCAATTAAGCCTTAACGTACATTCATTTAGCACTCCGTTTAACACAAAATTTCCAAGGACAGAATACCACTCAAAAATTACTTTGACCATTCTTCCCACACCCTTTTGGTTTTGGCAGTGTTGTATTGTCTTTTCAGACAAATATTTTGATTCAGAGAAGCAAATCTTCCAGTCTAATGAGTGGAATATTGAGAAAATGGTCTTTGAGAAATATTTGAACCCTAACCCTAATTACCAAAACCCGAAGCTAGGGTTAGGGTTTTATTCCCATACAATGTAGACAGTTTTTGATGGCATGGCTGTGTTTTAGGGCTGAAAGGATTCTTAGGAATATAGTTCTTTCAATGTTTTCTAAACATTTTTTTCTGACCTATATGGCTGTATGCAGTGCTTTGCCCTAATAAGGAATGGTGTCTGAATTGCCCGACAAGCAACAGTTCGAAAGAACCTGATTTAACTTTCAAACTCTTGCCATGGGCTTTAAAATCACAGGCATATTAACAAATAAAGCCAAAATGTATTAGTTGGTTTGCACTTTTGAGCGAATTAAGCCTTAACGTACATTCATTTATCACTCCGTTTAACACAAAATTTCCAAGGAAAGAATACCTCT
This sequence comes from Atractosteus spatula, assembly GCF_055471065.1. NCBI lineage: Eukaryota > Metazoa > Chordata > Actinopteri > Semionotiformes > Lepisosteidae > Atractosteus > Atractosteus spatula. Next base: position 27,871,312 of record NC_142711.1, on the reverse strand, counting down.
CAAAAATTACTTTGACCATTCCTCACACACCCTTTTGGTTTTGGCAGTGTTGTATTGTCTTTTCAGACAAATATTTTGATTCAGAGAAGCAAATCTTCCAGTCTAATGAGTGGAATATTGAGAAAATGGTCTTTGAGAAATATTTGAACCCTAACCCTAACTAGCAAAACCCGAAGCTAGGGTTAGGGTTTTATTCCCATACAATGTAGACAGTTTTTGATGGCATGGCTGTGTTTTAGGGCTGAAAGGATTCTTAGGAATACAGTTCTTTCAATGTTTTCTAAACATTTTTTTCTGACCTATATGGCTGTATTCAGTGCTTTGCCCTAATAAGGAATGGTGTCTGAATTGCCCGACAAGCAACAGTTCGAAAGAAATTGATTTAACTTTCAAACTCTTGCCATGGGCTTTAAAATCACAGGCATATTAACAAATAAAGCCAAAATGTATTAGTTGTTTCGGACTTTTAGGCCAATTAAGCCTTAACGTACATTCATTTAGCACTCCGTTTAACACAAAATTTCCAAGGACAGAATACCACTCAAAAATTACTTGGACCATTCTTCCCACACCCTTTTGGTTTTGGCAGTGTTGTATTGTCTTTTCAGACTAATATTTTGATTCAGAGAAGCAAATCTTCCAGTCTAATGAGTGGAATATTAAGAAAATGGTCTTTGAGAAATATTTGAACCCTAACCCTAACTAGCAAAACCCGAAGCTAGGGTTAGGGTTTTATTCACATACAATGTAGACAGTTTTTGATGGCATGGCTGTGTTTTAGGGCTGAAAGGATTATTAGGAATATAGTTCTTTCAATGTTTTCTAAACATTTTTTTCTGACCTATATGGCTGTATACAGTGCTTTGCCCTAATAAGGAATGGTGTCTGAATTGCCCGACAAGCAACAGTTCGAAAGAACCTGATTTAACTTTCAAACTCTTGCCATGGGCTTTAAAATCACAGGCATATTAACAAATAAAGCCGAAATGTATTGGTTGTTTCGGACATTTGGGCCAATTAAGCCTTAACGTACATTCATTTAGCACTCCGTTTAACACAAAATTTACAAGGAAACAAAACCTTTCAAAAATTAATATGACCACTCTTGACACACCCTTTTGGTTTTGGCAGTGTTGTATTGTCTTTTCAGATTAATATTTTGATTCAGAGAAGCAAATCTTCCAGTCTAATGAGTGGAATATTGAGAAAATGGTCTTTGAGAAATGTTTGAACCCTAACCCTAACTAGCAAAACCCGATGCTAGGGTTAGGGTTTTATTCCCATACAATGTAGACAGTTTTTGATGGCATGGCTGTGTTTTAGGGCTGAAAGGATTCTTAGGAATATAGTTCTTTCAATGTTTTCTAAACATTTTTTTCTGACCTATATGACTGTATGCAGTGCTTTGCCCTAATAAGGAATGGTGTCTGAATTGCCCGACAAGCAACAGTTCGAAAGAACCTGATTTAACTTTCAAACTCTTGCCATGGGCTTTAAAATCACAGGCATATTAACAAATAAAGCCAAAATGTATTAGTTGGTTTGCACTTTTGAGCCAATTAAGCCTTAACGTACATTCATTTATCACTCCGTTTAACACAAAATTTCCAAGGAAAGAATACCTCTCAAAAATTACTTTGACCATTCCTCACACACCCTTTTGGTTTTGGCAGTGTTGTATTGTCTTTTCAGACAAATATTTTGATTCAGAGAAGCAAATCGTCCAGTCTAATGAGTGGAATATTGAGAAAATGGTCTTTGAGAAATATTTGAACCCTAACCCTAACTAGCAAAACCCGAAGCTAGGGTTAGGGTTTTATTCCCATACAATGTAGACAGTTTTTGATGGCATGGCTGTGTTTTAGGGCTGAAAGGATTCTTAGGAATACAGTTCTTTCAATGTTTTCTAAACATTTTTTTCTGACCTATATGACTGTATACAATGCTTTGCGCCAAAAAGGAACGGTGTCTGAATTGCCCGACAAGCAACAGTTCGAAAGAACCTGATTTAACTTTCAAACTCTTGCCATGGGCTTTAAAATCACAGGTATATTAACAAATAAAGCCAAAATGTATTAGTTGGTTTGCACTTTTGAGCCAATTAAGCCTTAACGTACATTCATTTATCACTCCGTTTAACACAAAATTTCCAAGGAAAGAATACTTCTCAAAAATTACTTTGACCATTCCTCACACACCCTTTTGGTTTTGGCAGTGTTGTATTGTCTTTTCAGACAAATATTTTGATTCAGAGAAGCAAATCTTCCAGTCTAATGAGTGGAATATTGAGAAAATGGTCTTTGAGAAATATTTGAACCCTAACCCTAACTAGCAAAACCCAAAGCTAGGGTTAGGGTTTTATTCCCATACAATGTAGACAGTTTTTGATGGCATGGCTGTGTTTTAGGGCTGAAAGGATTCTTAGGAATATAGTTCTTTCAATGTTTTCTAAACATTTTTTTCTGACCTATATGGCTGTATTCAGTGCTTTGCCCTAATAAGGAATGGTGTCTGAATTGCCCGACAAGCAACAGTTCGAAAGAACTTGATTTAACTTTCAAACTCTTGCCATGGGCTTTAAAATCACAGGCATATTAACAAATAAAGCCAAAATGTATTAGTTGTTTCGGACTTTTAGGCCAATTAAGCCTTAACGTACATTCATTTAGCACTCCGTTTAACACAAAATTTCCAAGGACAGAATACCACTCAAAAATTACTTGGACCATTCTTCCCACACCCTTTTGGTTTTGGCAGTGTTGTATTGTCTTTTCAGACTAATATTTTGATTCAGAGAAGCAAATCTTCCAATCTAATGAGTGGAATATTAAGAAAATGGTCTTTGAGAAATATTTGAACCCTAACCCTAACTAGCAAAACCCGAAGCTAGGGTTAGGGTTTTATTCACATACAATGTAGACAGTTTTTGATGGCATGGCTGTGTTTTAGGGCTGAAAGGATTATTAGGAATATAGTTCTTTCAATGTTTTCTAAACATTTTTTTCTGACCTATATGGCTGTATACAGTGCTTTGCCCTAATAAGGAATGGTGTCTGAATTGCCCGACAAGCAACAGTTCGAAAGAACCTGATTTAACTTTCAAACTCTTGCCATGGGCTTAAAAATCACAGGCATATTAACAAATAAAGCCGAAATGTATTGGTTGTTTCGGACATTTGGGCCAATTAAGCCTTAACGTACATTCATTTAGCACTCCGTTTAACACAAAATTTACAAGGAAACAAAACCTTTCAAAAATTAATATGACCACTCTTGACACACCCTTTTGGTTTTGGCAGTGTTGTATTGTCTTTTCAGATTAATATTTTGATTCAGAGAAGCAAATCTTCCAGTCTAATGAGTGGAATATTGAGAAAATGGTCTTTGAGAAATGTTTGAACCCTAACCCTAACTAGCAAAACCCGATGCTAGGGTTAGGGTTTTATTCCCATACAATGTAGACAGTTTTTGATGGCATGGCTGTGTTTTAGGGCTGAAAGGATTCTTAGGAATACAGTTCTTTCAATGTTTTCTAAACATTTTTTTCTGACCTATATGACTGTATACAATGCTTTGCGCCAAAAAGGAACGGTGTCTGAATTGCCCGACAAGCAACAGTTCGAAAGAACCTGATTTAACTTTCAAACTCTTGCCATGGGCTTTAAAATCACAGGCATATTAACAGATAAAGCCAAAATGTATTAGTTGTTTCGTACTTTTGGGCCAATTAAGCCTTAACGTACATTCATTTATCACTCCGTTTAACACAAAATTTCCAAGGAAAGAATACCACTCAAAAAATACTTTGACCATTCTTCCCACACCCTTTTGGTTTTGGCAGTGTTGTATTGTCTTTTCAGACTAATATTTTGATTCAGAGAAGCAAATCTTCCAGTCTAATGAGTGGAATATTGAGAAAACGGTCTTTGAGAAATATTTGAACCCTAACCCTAACTAGCAAAACCCGAAGCTAGGGTTAGGGTTTTATTCCCATACAATGTAGACAGTTTTTGATGGCATGGCTGTGTTTTAGGGCTGAAAGGATTCTTAGGAACATAGTTCTTTCAATGTTTTCTAAACATTTTTTTTCTGACCTATATGACTGTATATAATGCTTTGCCCCAAAAAGGAACGGTGCCTGAATTGCCCGACGAGCAACAGTTTGAAAGAACCTGATTTAACATTCAAACTCTTGCCATGGGCTTTAAAATCACAGGCATATTAACAAATAAAGCCAAAATGTATTGGTTGTTTCGGACTTTTGGGCCAATTAAGCCTTAACGTACATTCATTTAGCACTTCGTTTAACACAAAATTTACAAGGAAACAAAACCTTTCAAAAATTAATATGACCACTCTTGACACACCCTTTTGATTTTCGTAGTGTTGTATTGTCTTTTCAGATTCATATTTTTATTCAGAGAAGCAAATCTTCCAGTCTAATGAGTGGAATATTGAGAAAATGGTCTTTGAGAAATGTTTGAACCCTAACCCTAACTAGCAAAACCCGATGCTAGGGATAGGGTTTTATTCCCATACAATGTAGACAGTTTTTGATGGCATGGCTGTGTTTTAGGGCTGAAAGGATTCTTAGGAATATAGTTCTTTCAATGTTTTCTAAACATTTTTTTCTGACCTATATGGCTGTATTCAGTGCTTTGCCCTAATAAGGAATGGTGTCTGAATTGCCCGACAAGCAACAGTTCGAAAGAACCTGATTTAACTTTCAAACTCTTGCCATGGGCTTTAAAATCACAGGCATATTAACAAATAAAGCCAAAATGTATTAGTTGTTTCGGACTTTTAGGCCAATTAAGCCTTAACGTACATTCATTTAGCACTCCGTTTAACACAAAATTTCCAAGGACAGAATACCACTCAAAAATTACTTTGACCATTCTTCCCACACCCTTTTGGTTTTGGCAGTGTTGTATTGTCTTTTCAGACTAATATTTTGATTCAGAGAAGCAAATCTTCCAGTCTAATGAGTGGAATATTGAGAAAATGGTCTTTGAGAAATATTTGAACCCTAACCCTAATTACCAATACCCGAAGCTAGGGTTAGGGTTTTATTCCTATACAATGTAGACAGTTTTTGATGGCATGGCTGTGTTTTAGGGCTGAAAGGATTCTTAGGAATACAGTTCTTTCAATGTTTTCTAAACATTTTTTTCTGACCTATATGACTGTATACAATGCTTTGCGCCAAAAAGGAACGGTGTCTGAATTGCCCGACAAGCAACAGTTCGAAAGAACCTGATTTAACTTTCAAACTCTTGCCATGGGCTTTAAAATCACAGGCATATTAACAAATAAAGCCAAAATGTATTAGTTGTTTCGGACTTTTAGGCCAATTAAGCCTTAACGTACATTCATTTAGCACTCCGTTTAACACAAAATTTCCAAGGACAGAATACCACTCAAAAATTACTTTGACCATTCTTCCCACACCCTTTTGGTTTTGGCAGTGTTGTATTGTCTTTTCAGACTAATATTTTGATTCAGAGAAGCAAATCTTCCAGTCTAATGAGTGGAATATTGAGAAAATGGTCTTTGAGAAATATTTGAACCCTAACCCTAATTACCAAAACCCGAAGCTAGGGTTAGGGTTTTATTCCCATACAATGTAGACAGTTTTTGATGGCATGGCTGTGTTTTAGGGCTGAAAGGATTCTTAGGAATATAGTTCTTTCAATGTTTTCTAAACATTTTTTTCTGACCTATATGGCTGTATTCAGTGCTTTGCCCTAATAAGGAATGGTGTCTGAATTGCCCGACAAGCAACAGTTCGAAAGAACCTGATTTAACTTTCAAACTCTTGCCATGGGCTTTAAAATCACAGGCAAATTAACAAATAAAGCCAAAATGTATTAGTTGGTTTGCACTTTTGAGCCAATTAAGCCTTAACATACATTCATTTATCACTCCGTTTAACACAAAATTTCCAAGGAAAGAATACCTCTCAAAAATTACTTTGACCATTCGTCACACACCCTTTTGGTTTTGGCAGTGTTGTATTGTCTTTTCAGACAAATATTTTGATTCAGAGAAGCAAATCTTTCAGTCTAATGATTGGAATATTGAGAAAATGGTCTTTGAGAAATATTTGAACCCTAACCCTAATTACCAAAACCCGAAGCAGGGTTAGGGTTTTATTCCCATACAATGTAGACAGTTTTTGATGGCATGGCTGTGTTTTAGGGCTGAAAGGATTCTTAGGAATATAGTTCTTTCAATGTTTTCTAAACATTTTTTTCAGACCTATATGGCTGTATACAGTGCTTTGCCCTAATAAGGAATGGTGTCTGAATTGCGCGACAAGCAACAGCTCAAAAGAACCTGATTTAACTTTCAAACTCTTGCCATGGGCTTTAAAATCACAGGCATATTAACAAATAAAGCCAAAATGTATTAGTTTGTTTGCACTTTTGAGCCAATTAAGCCTTAACATACATTCATTTATCACTCCGTTTAACACAAAATTTCCAAGGAAAGAATACCTCTCAAAAATTACTTTGACCATTCCTCACACACCCTTTTGGTTTTGGCAGTGTTGTATTGTCTTTTCAGACAAATATTTTGATTCAGAGAAGCAAATCGTCCAGTCTCATGAGTGGAATATTGAGAAAATGGTCTTTGAGAAATATTTGAACCCTAACCCTAACTAGCAAAACCCGAAGCTAGGGTTAGGGTTTTATTCCCATACAATGTAGACAGTTTTTGATGGCATAGCTGTGTTTTAGGGCTGAAAGGATTCTTAGGAATATAGTTCTTTCAATGTTTTCTAAACATTTTTTTCTGACCTATATGGCTGTATACAGTGCTTTGCCCTAATAAGGAATGGTGTCTGAATTGCCCGACAAGCAACAGTTCGACAGAACCTGATTTAACTTTCAAACTCTTGCCATGGGCTTTAAAATCACAGGCATATTAACAAATAAAGCCAAAATGTATTAGTTGTTTCGGACTTTTAGGCCAATTAAGCCTTAACGTACATTCATTTAGCACTCCGTTTAACACAAAATTTCCAAGGACAGAATACCACTCAAAAATTACTTTGACCATTCTTCCCACACCCTTTTGGTTTTGGCAGTGTTGTATTGTCTTTTCAGACTAATATTTTGATTCAGAGAAGCAAATCTTCCAGTCTAATGAGTGGAATATTGAGAAAATGGTCTTTGAGAAATATTTGAACCCTAACCCTAATTACCAAAACCCGAAGCTAGGGTTAGGGTTTTATTCCCATACAATGTAGACAGTTTTTGATGGCATGGCTGTGTTTTAGGGCTGAAAGGATTCTTAGGAATATAGTTCTTTCAATGTTTTCTAAACATTTTTTTCAGACCTATATGGCTGTATACAGTGCTTTGCCCTAATAAGGAATGGTGTCTGAATTGCGCGACAAGCAACAGCTCAAAAGAACCTGATTTAACTTTCAAACTCTTGCCATGGGCTTTAAAATCACAGGCATATTAACAAATAAAGCCAAAATGTATTAGTTGGTTTGCACTTTTGAGCCAATTAAGCCTTAACATACATTCATTTATCACTCCGTTTAACACAAAATTTCCAAGGAAAGAATACCTCTCAAAAATTACTTTGACCATTCCTCACACACCCTTTTGGTTTTGGCAGTGTTGTATTGTCTTTTCAGACAAATATTTTGATTCAGAGAAGCAAATCGTCCAGTCTCATGAGTGGAATATTGAGAAAATGGTCTTTGAGAAATATTTGAACCCTAACCCTAACTAGCAAAACCCGAAGCTAGGGTTAGGGTTTTATTCCCATACAATGTAGACAGTTTTTGATGGCATAGCTGTGTTTTAGGGCTGAAAGGATTCTTAGGAATATAGTTCTTTCAATGTTTTCTAAACATTTTTTTCTGACCTATATGGCTGTATACAGTGCTTTGCCCTAATAAGGAATGGTGTCTGAATTGCCCGACAAGCAACAGTTCGACAGAACCTGATTTAACTTTCAAACTCTTGCCATGGGCTTTAAAATCACAGGCATATTAACAAATAAAGCCAAAATGTATTAGTTGTTTCGGACTTTTAGGCCAATTAAGCCTTAACGTACATTCATTTAGCACTCCGTTTAACACAAAATTTCCAAGGACAGAATACCACTCAAAAATTACTTTGACCATTCTTCCCACACCCTTTTTGTTTTGGCAGTGTTGTATTGTCTTTTCAGACTAATATTTTGATTCAGAGAAGCAAATCTTCCAGTCTAATGAGTGGAATATTGAGAAAATGGTCTTTGAGAAATATTTGAACCCTAACCCTAATTACCAAAACCCGAAGCTAGGGTTAGGGTTTTATTCCCATACAATGTAGACAGTTTTTGATGGCATGGCTGTGTTTTAGGGCTGAAAGGATTCTTAGGAATATAGTTCTTTCAATGTTTTCTAAACATTTTTTTCTGACCTATATGACTGTATACAATGCTTTGCCCCAAAAAGGAGCGGTGTCTGAATTGCCCGACAAGCAACAGTTTGAAAGAACCTGATTTAACATTCAAACTCTTGCCATGGGCTTTAAAATCACAGGCATATTAACAAATAAAGCCAAAATGTATAAGTTGTTTCGGACTTTTGGGCCAATTAAGCCTTAACGTACATTCATTTAGCACTCCGTTTAACACAAAATTTCCAAGGAAAGAATACCACTCAAAAATTACTTGGACCAGTCCTCACACACCCTTTTGGTTTTGGCAGTGTTGTATTGTCTTTTCAGACTAATATTTTGATTCAGAGAAGCAAATCTTCCAGTCTAATGAGTGGAATATTGAGAAAATGGTCTTTGAGAAATATTTGAACCCTAACCCTAATTACCAAAACCCGAAGCTAGGGTTAGGGTTTTATTCCCATACAATGTAGACAGTTTTTGATGGCATGGCTGTGTTTTAGGGCTGAAAGGATTCTTAGGAATATAGTTCTTTCAATGTTTTCTAAACATTTTTTTCTGACCTATATGGCTGTATACAGTGCTTTGCCCTAATAAGGAATGGTGTCTGAATTGCGCGACAAGCAACAGCTCAAAAGAACCTGATTTAACTTTCAAACTCTTGCCATGGGCTTTAAAATCACAGGCATATTAACAAATAAAGCCAAAATGTATTAGTTGGTTTGCACTTTTGAGCCAATTAAGCCTTAACGTACATTCATTTATCACTCCGTTTAACACAAAATTTCCAAGGAAAGAATACCTCTCAAAAATTACTTTGACCATTCCTCACACACCCTTTTGGTTTTGGCAGTGTTGTATTGTCTTTTCAGACTAATATATTGATTCAGAGAAGCAAATCTTCCAGTCTAATGAGTGGAATATTGAGAAAATGGTCTTTGAGAAATATTTGAACCCTAACCCTAACTAGGAAAACCCGAAGCTAGGGTTAGGGTTTTATTCCCATACAATGTAGACAGTTTTTGATGGCATGGCTGTGTTTTAGGGCTGAAAGGATTCTTAGGAATACAGTTCTTTCAATGTTTTCTAAACATTTTTTTCTGACCTATATGACTGTATACAATGCTTTGCGCCAAAAAGGAACGGTGTCTGAATTGCCCGACAAGCAACAGTTCGAAAGAACCTGATTTAACTTTCAAACTCTTGCCATGGGCTTTAAAATCACAGGCATATTAACAAATAAAGCCAAAATGTATTAGTTGTTTCGGACTTTTAGGCCAATTAAGCCTTAACGTACATTCATTTAGCACTCCGTTTAACACAAAATTTCCAAGGACAGAATACCACTCAAAAATTACTTTGACCATTCTTCCCACACCCTTTTGGTTTTGGCAGTGATGTATTGTCTTTTCAGACTAATATTTTGATTCAGAGAAGCAAATCTTCCAGTCTAATGAGTGGAATATTGAGAAAATGGTCTTTGAGAAATATTTGAACCCTAACCCTAACTAGCAAAACCCGAAGCTAGGGTTAGGGTTTTATTCCCATACAATGTAGACAGTTTTTGATGGCATGGCTGTGTTTTAGGGCTGAAAGGATTCTTAGGAATATAGTTCTTTCAATGTTTTCTAAACATTTTTTTCAGACCTATATGGCTGTATACAGTGCTTTGCCCTAATAAGGAATGGTGTCTGAATTGCGCGACAAGCAACAGCTCAAAAGAACCTGATTTAACTTTCAAACTCTTGCCATGGGCTTTAAAATCACAGGCATATTAACAAATAAAGCCAAAATGTATTAGTTGGTTTGCACTTTTGAGCCAATTAAGCCTTAACATACATTCATTTATCACTCCGTTTAACACAAAATTTCCAAGGAAAGAATACCTCTCAAAAATTACTTTGACCATTCCTCACACACCCTTTTGGTTTTGGCAGTGTTGTATTGTCTTTCAGACAAATATTTTGATTCAGAGAAGCAAATCGTCCAGTCTCATGAGTGGAATATTGAGAAAATGGTCTTTGAGAAATATTTGAACCCTAACCCTAACTAGCAAAACCCGAAGCTAGGGTTAGGGTTTTATTCCCATACAATGTAGACAGTTTTTGATGGCATAGCTGTGTTTTAGGGCTGAAAGGATTCTTAGGAATATAGTTCTTTCAATGTTTTCTAAACATTTTTTTCTGACCTATATGGCTGTATTCAGTGCTTTGCCCTAATAAGGAATGGTGTCTGAATTGCCCGACAAGCAACAGTTCGAAAGAACCTGATTTAACTTTCAAACTCTTGCCATGGGCTTTAAAATCACAGGCATATTAACAAATAAAGACAAAATGTATTAGTTGTTTCGGACTTTTGGGCCAATTAAGCCTTAACGTACATTCATTTAGCACTCCGTTTAAAACAAAATTTCCAAGGACAGAATACCACTCAAAAATTACTTTGACCATTCTTCCCACACCCTTTTGGTTTTGGCAGTGATGTATTGTCTTTTCAGACTAATATTTTGATTCAGAGAAGCAAATCTTCCAGTCTAATGAGTGGAATATTGAGAAAATGGTCTTTGAGAAATATTTGAACCCTAACCCTAACTAGCAAAACCCGAAGCTAGGGTTAGGGTTTTATTCCCATACAATGTTGACAGTTTTTGATGGCATAGCTGTGTTTTAGGGCTGAAAGGATTCTTAGGAATATAGTTCTTTCAATGTTTTCTAAACATTTTTTTCTGACCTATATGACTGTATACAATGCTTTGCCCCAAAAAGGAGCGGTGTCTGAATTGCCCGACAAGCAACAGTTTGAAAGAACCTGATTTAACATTCAAACTCTTGCCATGGGCTTTAAAATCACAGGCATATTAACAAATAAAGCCAAAATGTATAAGTTGTTTCGGACTTTTGGGCCAATTAAGCCTTAACGTACATTCATTTAGCACTCCGTTTAACACAAAATTTCCAAGGAAAGAATACCACTCAAAAATTACTTGGACCAGTCCTCACACACCCTTTTGGTTTTGGCAGTGTTGTATTGTCTTTTCAGACTAATATTTTGATTCAGAGAAGCAAATCTTCCAGTCTAATGAGTGGAATATTGAGAAAAGGGTCTTTGAGAAATATTTGAACCCTATCCCTAATTACCAAAACCCGAAGCTAGGGTTAGGGTTTTATTCCCATACAATGTAGACAGTTTTTGATGGCATAGCTGTGTTTTAGGGCTGAAAGGATTCTTAGGAATATAGTTCTTTCAATGTTTTCTAAACATTTTTTTCTGACCTATATGGCTGTATACAGTGCTTTGCCCTAATAAGGAATGGTGTCTGAATTGCCCGACAAGCAACAGTTCGAAAGAATCTGATTTAACTTTCAAACTCTTGCCATGGGCTTTAAAATCACAGGCATATTAACAAATAAAGCCAAAATGTATTAGTTGGTTTGCACTTTTGAGCCAATTAAGCCTTAACGTACATTCATTTATCACTCCGTTTAACACAAAATTTCCAAGGAAAGAATACCTCTCAAAAATTACTTTGACCATTCCTCACACACCCTTTTGGTTTTGGCAGTGTTGTATTGTCTTTTCAGACTAATATATTGATTCAGAGAAGCAAATCTTCCAGTCTAATGAGTGGAATATTGAGAAAATGGTCTTTGAGAAATATTTGAACCCTAACCCTAACTAGGAAAACCCGAAGCTAGGGTTAGGGTTTTATTCCCATACAATGTAGACAGTTTTTGATGGCATGGCTGTGTTTTAGGGCTGAAAGGATTCTTAGGAATATAGTTCTTTCAATGTTTTCTAAACATTTTTTTCTGACCTATATGACTGTATACAATGCTTTGCGCCAAAAAGGAACGGTGTCTGAATTGCCCGACAAGCAACAGTTCGAAAGAACCTGATTTAACTTTCAAACTCTTGCCATGGGCTTTAAAATCACAGGCATATTAACAAATAAAGCCAAAATGTATTAGTTGTTTCGGACTTTTAGGCCAATTAAGCCTTAACGTACATTCATTTAGCACTCCGTTTAACAAAATTTCCAAGGACAGAATACCACTCAAAAATTACTTTGACCATTCTTCCCACACCCTTTTGGTTTTGGCAGTGTTGTATTGTCTTTTCAGACTAATATTTTGATTCAGAGAAGCAAATCTTCCAGTCTAATGAGTGGAATATTGAGAAAATGGTCTTTGAGAAATATTTGAACCCTAACCCTAATTACCAAAACCCGAAGCTAGGGTTAGGGTTTTATTCCCATACAATGTAGACAGTTTTTGATGGCATGGCTGTGTTTTAGGGCTGAAAGGATTCTTAGGAATATAGTTCTTTCAATGTTTTCTAAACATTTTTTTCAGACCTATATGGCTGTATACAGTGCTTTGCCCTAATAAGGAATGGTGTCTGAATTGCGCGACAAGCAACAGCTCAAAAGAACCTGATTTAACTTTCAAACTCTTGCCATGGGCTTTAAAATCACAGGCATATTAACAAATAAAGCCAAAATGTATTAGTTGGTTTGCACTTTTGAGCCAATTAAGCCTTAACGTACATTCATTTATCACTCCGTTTAACACAAAATTTCCAAGGAAAGAATACCTCTCAAAAATTACTTTGACCATTCCTCACACACCCTTTTGGTTTTGGCAGTGTTGTATTGTCTTTTCAGACAAATATTTTGATTCAGAGAAGCAAATCGTCCAGTCTCATGAGTGGAATATTGAGAAAATGGTCTTTGAGAAATATTTGAACCCTAACCCTAACTAGCAAAACCCGAAGCTAGGGTTAGGGTTTTATTCCCATACAATGTAGCCAGTTTTTGATGGCATAGCTGTGTTTTAGGGCTGAAAGGATTCTTAGGAATATAGTTCTTTCAATGTTTTCTAAACATTTTTTTCTGACCTATATGGCTGTATTCAGTGCTTTGCCCTAATAAGGAATGGTGTCTGAATTGCCCGACAAGCAACAGTTCGAAAGAACCTGATTTAACTTTCAAACTCTTGCCATGGGCTTTAAAATCACAGGCATATTAACAAATAAAGCCAAAATGTATTAGTTGTTTCGGACTTTTAGGCCAATTAAGCCTTAACGTACATTCATTTAGCACTCCGTTTAACACAAAATTTCCAAGGACAGAATACCACTCAAAAATTACTTTGACCATTCTTCCCACACCCTTTTGGTTTTGGCTGTGTTGTATTGTCTTTTCAGACTAATATTTTGATTCAGAGAAGCAAATCTTCCAGTCTAATGAGTGGAATATTGAGAAAATGGTCTTTGAGAAATATTTGAACCCTAACCCTAATTACCAAAACCCGAAGCTAGGGTTAGGGTTTTATTCCCATACAATGTAGACAGTTTTTGATGGCATGGCTGTGTTTTAGAGCTGAAAGGATTCTTAGGAATATAGTTCTTTCAATGTTTTCTAAACATTTTTTTCTGACCTATATGACTGTATACAATGCTTTGCCCCAAAAAGGAGCGGTGTCTGAATTGCCCGACAAGCAACAGTTTGAAAGAACCTGATTTAACATTTAAACTCTTGCCATGGGCTTTAAAATCACAGGCATATTAACAAATAAAGCCAAAATGTATTAGTTGTTTCGGACTTTTGGGCCAATTAAGCTTTAACGTACATTCATTTAGCACTCCGTTTAACACAAAATTTCCAAGGAAAGAATACCACTCAAAAATTACTTGGACCAGTCCTCACACACCCTTTTGGTTTTGGCAGTGTTGTATTGTCTTTTCAAACTAATATTTTGATTCAGAGAAGCAAATCTTCCAGTCTAATGAGTGGAATATTGAGAAAATGGTCTTTGAGAAATATTTGAACCCTAACCCTAATTACCAAAACCCGAAGCTAGGGTTAGGGTTTTATTCCCATACAATGTAGACAGTTTTTGATGGCATGGCTGTGTTTTAGGGCTGAAAGGATTCTTAGGAATATAGTTCTTTCAATGTTTTCTAAACATTTTTTTCTGACCTATATGGCTGTATACAGTGCTTTGCCCTAATAAGGAATGGTGTCTGAATTGCCCGACAAGCAACAGTTCGAAAGAACCTGATTTAACTTTCAAACTCTTGCCATGGGCTTTAAAATCACAGGCATATTAACAAATAAAGATAAAATGTATTAGTTGGTTTGCACTTTTGAGCCAATTAAGCCTTAACGTACATTCATTTATCACTCCGTTTAACACAAAATTTCCAAGGAAAGAATACCTCTCAAAAATTACTTTGACCATTCCTCACACACCCTTTTGGTTTTGGCAGTGTTGTATTGTCTTTTCAGACAAATATTTTGATTCAGAGAAGCAAATCTTCCAGTCTAATGAGTGGAATATTGAGAAAATGGTCTTTGAGAAATATTTGAACCCTAACCCTAACTAGGAAAACCCGAAGCTAGGGTTAGGGTTTTATTCCCATACAATGTAGACAGTTTTTGATGGCATAGCTGTGTTTTAGGGCTGAAAGGATTCTTAGAAATATAGTTCTTTCAATGTTTTCTAAACATTTTTTTCTGACCTATATGGCTGTATTCAGTGCTTTGCCCTAATAAGGAATGGTGTCTGAATTGCCCGACAAGCAACAGTTCGAAAGAACCTGATTTAACTTTCAAACTCTTGCCATGGGCTTTAAAATCACAGGCATATTAACAAATAAAGCCAAAATGTATTAGTTGTTTCGGACTTTTAGGCCAATTAAGCCTTAACGTACATTCATTTAGCACTCCGTTTAACACAAATTTTCCAAGGACAGAATACCACTCAAAAATTACTTTGACCATTCTTCCCACACCCTTTTGGTTTTGGCAGTGTTGTATTGTCTTTTCAGACAAATATTTTGATTCAGAGAAGCAAATCTTCCAGTCTAATGAGTGGAATATTTAGAAAATGGTCTTTGAGAAATATTTGAACCCTAACCCTAACTAGCAAAACCCGAAGCTAGGGTTAGGGATTTATTCCCATACAATGTAGACAGTTTTTGATGGCATGGCTGTGTTTTAGGGCTGAAAGGATTCTTAGGAATATAGTTCCTTCAATGTTTTCTAAACATTTTTTTCTGACCTATATGGCTGTATACAGTGCTTTGCCCTAATAAGGAATGGTGTCTGAATTGCCCGACAAGCAACAGTTCGAAAGAACCTGATTTAACATTCAAACTCTTGCCATGGGCTTTAAAATCACAGGCATATTAACAAATAAAGCCAAAATGTATTAGTTGGTTTGCACTTTTGAGCCAATTAAGCCTTAACGTACATTCATTTATCATTCCGTTTAACATAAAATTTCCACGGAAAGAATACCTCTCAAAAATTACTTTGACCATTCGTCACACACCCTTTTGGTTTTGGCAGTGTTGTATTGTCTTTTCAGACAAATATTTTGATTCAGATTAGCAAATCTTCCAGTCTAATGAGTGGAATATTGAGAAAATGGTCTTTGAGAAATATTTGAAACCTAACCCTAATTACCAAAACCCGAAGCAGGGTTAGGGTTTTATTCCCATACAATGTAGACAGTTTTTGAAGGCATGGCTGTGTTTTAGGGCTGAAAGGATTCTTAGGAATATAGTTCTTTCAATGTTTTCTAAACATTTTTTTCAGACCTATATGGTTGTATACAGTGCTTTGCCCTAATAAGGAATGGTGTCTGAATTGCGCGACAAGCAACAGCTCAAAAGAACCTGATTTAACTTTCAAACTCTTGCCATGGGCTTTAAAATCACAGGCATATTAACAAATAAAGCCAAAATGTATTAGTTGGTTTGCACTTTTGAGCCAATTAAGCCTTAACATACATTCATTTATCACTCCGTTTAACACAAAATGTCCAAGGAAAGAATACCTCTCAAAAATTACTTTGACCATTCCTCACACACCCTTTTGGTTTTGGCAGTGTTGTATTGTCTTTTCAGACAAATATTTTGATTCAGAGAAGCAAATCGTCCAGTCTAATAAGTGGAATATTGAGAAAATGGTCTTTGAGAAATATTTGAACCCTAACCCTAACTAGCAAAACCCGAAGCTAGGGTTAGGGTTTTATTCCCATACAATGTAGACAGTTTTTGATGGCATAGCTGTGTTTTAGGGCTGAAAGGATTCTTAGGAATATAGTTCTTTCAATGTTTTCTAAACATTTTTTTCTGACCTATATGGCTGTATTCAGTGCTTTGCCCTAATAAGGAATGGTGTCTGAATTGCCCGACAAGCAACAGTTCGAAAGAACCTGATTTAACTTTCAAACTCTTGCCATGGGCTTTAAAATCACAGGCATATTAACAAATAAAGCCAAAATGTATTAGTTGTTTCGGACTTTTAGGCCAATTAAGCCTTAACGTACATTCATTTAGCACTCCGTTTAACACAAAATTTCCAAGGACAGAATACCACTCAAAAATTACTTTGACCATTCTTCCCACACCCTTTTGGTTTTGGCTGTGTTGTATTGTCTTTTCAGACTAATATTTTGATTCAGAGAAGCAAATCTTCCAGTCTAATGAGTGGAATATTGAGAAAATGGTCTTTGAGAAATATTTGAACCCTAACCCTAATTACCAAAACCCGAAGCTAGGGTTAGGGTTTTATTCCCATACAATGTAGACAGTTTTTGATGGCATGGCTGTGTTTTAGAGCTGAAAGGATTCTTAGGAATATAGTTCTTTCAATGTTTTCTAAACATTTTTTTCTGACCTATATGACTGTATACAATGCTTTGCCCCAAAAAGGAGCGGTGTCTGAATTGCCCGACAAGCAACAGTTTGAAAGAACCTGATTTAACATTTAAACTCTTGCCATGGGCTTTAAAATCACAGGCATATTAACAAATAAAGCCAAAATGTATTAGTTGTTTCGGACTTTTGGGCCAATTAAGCTTTAACGTACATTCATTTAGCACTCCGTTTAACACAAAATTTCCAAGGAAAGAATACCACTCAAAAATTACTTGGACCAGTCCTCACACACCCTTTTGGTTTTGGCAGTGTTGTATTGTCTTTTCAAACTAATATTTTGATTCAGAGAAGCAAATCTTCCAGTCTAATGAGTGGAATATTGAGAAAATGGTCTTTGAGAAATATTTGAACCCTAACCCTAATTACCAAAACCCGAAGCTAGGGTTAGGGTTTTATTCCCATACAATGTAGACAGTTTTTGATGGCATGGCTGTGTTTTAGGGCTGAAAGGATTCTTAGGAATATAGTTCTTTCAATGTTTTCTAAACATTTTTTTCTGACCTATATGGCTGTATACAGTGCTTTGCCCTAATAAGGAATGGTGTCTGAATTGCCCGACAAGCAACAGTTCGAAAGAACCTGATTTAACTTTCAAACTCTTGCCATGGGCTTTAAAATCACAGGCATATTAACAAATAAAGATAAAATGTATTAGTTGGTTTGCACTTTTGAGCCAATTAAGCCTTAACGTACATTCATTTATCACTCCGTTTAACACAAAATTTCCAAGGAAAGAATACCTCTCAAAAATTACTTTGACCATTCCTCACACACCCTTTTGGTTTTGGCAGTGTTGTATTGTCTTTTCAGACAAATATTTTGATTCAGAGAAGCAAATCTTCCAGTCTAATGAGTGGAATATTGAGAAAATGGTCTTTGAGAAATATTTGAACCCTAACCCTAACTAGGAAAACCCGAAGCTAGGGTTAGGGTTTTATTCCCATACAATGTAGACAGTTTTTGATGGCATAGCTGTGTTTTAGGGCTGAAAGGATTCTTAGAAATATAGTTCTTTCAATGTTTTCTAAACATTTTTTTCTGACCTATATGGCTGTATTCAGTGCTTTGCCCTAATAAGGAATGGTGTCTGAATTGCCCGACAAGCAACAGTTCGAAAGAACCTGATTTAACTTTCAAACTCTTGCCATGGGCTTTAAAATCACAGGCATATTAACAAATAAAGCCAAAATGTATTAGTTGTTTCGGACTTTTAGGCCAATTAAGCCTTAACGTACATTCATTTAGCACTCCGTTTAACACAAATTTTCCAAGGACAGAATACCACTCAAAAATTACTTTGACCATTCTTCCCACACCCTTTTGGTTTTGGCAGTGTTGTATTGTCTTTTCAGACAAATATTTTGATTCAGAGAAGCAAATCTTCCAGTCTAATGAGTGGAATATTTAGAAAATGGTCTTTGAGAAATATTTGAACCCTAACCCTAACTAGCAAAACCCGAAGCTAGGGTTAGGGATTTATTCCCATACAATGTAGACAGTTTTTGATGGCATGGCTGTGTTTTAGGGCTGAAAGGATTCTTAGGAATATAGTTCCTTCAATGTTTTCTAAACATTTTTTTCTGACCTATATGGCTGTATACAGTGCTTTGCCCTAATAAGGAATGGTGTCTGAATTGCCCGACAAGCAACAGTTCGAAAGAACCTGATTTAACATTCAAACTCTTGCCATGGGCTTTAAAATCACAGGCATATTAACAAATAAAGCCAAAATGTATTGGTTGTTTCGGACTTTTGGGCCAATTAAGCCTTAACGTACATTCATTTAGCACTCCGTTTAACACAAAATTTACAAGGAAACAAAACCTTTCAAAAATTAATATGACCACTCTTGACACACCCTTTTGGTTTTGGCAGTGTTGTATTGTCTTTTCAGATTAATATTTTGATTCAGAGAAGCAAATCTTCCAGTCTAATGAGTGGAATATTGAGAAAATGGTCTTTGAGAAATGTTTGAACCCTAACCCTAACTAGCAAAACCCGATGCTAGGGTTAGGGTTTTATTCCCATACAATGTAGACAGTTTTTGATGGCATGGCTGTGTTTTAGGGCTGAAAGGATTCTTAGGAATATAGTTCTTTCAGTGTTTTCTAAACATTTTTTTCTGACCTATATGGCTGTATTCAGTGCTTTGCCCTAATAAGGAATGGTGTCTGAATTGCCCGACAAGCAACAGTTCGAAAGAACCTGATTTAACTTTCAAACTCTTGCCATGGGCTTTAAAATCACAGGCATATTAACAAATAAAGCCAAAATGTATAAGTTGTTTCGGACTTTTGGGCCAATTAAGCCTTAACGTACATTCATTTAGCACTCCGTTTAACACAAAATTTCCAAGGAAAGAATACCACTCAAAAATTACTTGGACCAGTCCTCACACACCCTTTTGGTTTTGGCAGTGTTGTATTGTCTTTTCAGACTAATATTTTGATTCAGAGAAGCAAATCTTCCAGTCTAATGAGTGGAATATTGAGAAAATGGTCTTTGAGAAATATTTGAACCCTAACCCTAATTACCAAAACCCGAAGCTAGGGTTAGGGTTTTATTCCCATACAATGTAGACAGTTTTTGATGGCATGGCTGTGTTTTAGGGCTGAAAGGATTCTTAGGAATATAGTTCTTTCAATGTTTTCTAAACATTTTTTTCTGACCTATATGGCTGTATACAGTGCTTTGCCCTAATAAGGAATGGTGTCTGAATTGCCCGACAAGCAACAGTTCGAAAGAACCTGATTTAACTTTCAAACTCTTGCCATGGGCTTTAAAATCACAGGCATATTAACAAATAAAGCCAAAATGTATTAGTTAGTTTGCACTTTTGAGCCAATTAAGCCTTAACGTACATTCATTTATCACCCCGTTTAACACAAAATTTACAAGGAAAGAATACCTCTCAAAAATTACTTTGACCATTCCTCACACACCCTTTTGGTTTTGGCAGTGTTGTATTGTCTTTTCAGACTAATATATTGATTCAGAGAAGCAAATCTTCCAGTCTAATGAGTGGAATATTGAGAAAATGGTCTTTGAGAAATATTTGAACCCTAACCCTAACTAGCAAAACCCGAAGCTAGGGTTAGGGTTTTATTCCCATACAATGTAGACAGTTTTTGATGGCATGGCTGTGTTTTAGGGCTGAAAGGATTCTTAGGAATACAGTTCTTTCAATGTTTTCTAAACATTTTTTTCTGACCTATATGACTGTATACAATGCTTTGCGCCAAAAAGGAACGGTGTCTGAATTGCCCGACAAGCAACAGTTCGAAAGAACCTGATTTAACTTTCAAACTCTTGCCATGGGCTTTAAAATCACAGGCATATTAACAAATAAAGCCAAAATGTATTAGTTGTTTCGGACTTTTGGGCCAATTAAGCCTTAACGTACATGCATTTAGCACTCCGTTTAACACAAAATTTCCAAGGAAAGAATACCACTCAAAAATTACTTTGACCATTCTTCCCACACCCTTTTGGTTTTGGCAGTGTTGTATTGTCTTTTCAGACTAATATTTTGATTCAGAGAAGCAAATCTTCCAGTCTAATGAGTGGAATATTGAGAAAATGGTCTTTGAGAAATATTTGAACCCTAACCCTAACTAGCAAAACCCGAAGCTAGGGTTAGGGATTTATTCCCATACAATGTAGACAGTTTTTGATGGCATGGCTGTGTTTTAGGGCTGAAAGGATTCTTAGGAATATAGTTCCTTCAATGTTTTCTAAACATTTTTTTCTGACCTATATGGCTGTATACAGTGCTTTGCCCTAATAAGGAATGGTGTCTGAATTGCCCGACAAGCAACAGTTCGAAAGAACCTGATTTAACATTCAAACTCTTGCCATGGGCTTTAAAATCACAGGCATATTAACAAATAAAGCCAAAATGTATTGGTTGTTTCGGACTTTTGGGCCAATTAAGCCTTAACGTACATTCATTTAGCACTCCGTTTAACACAAAATTTACAAGGAAACAAAACCTTTCAAAAATTAATATGACCACTCTTGACACACCCTTTTGGTTTTGGCAGTGTTGTATTGTCTTTTCAGATTAATATTTTGATTCAGAGAAGCAAATCTTCCAGTCTAATGAGTGGAATATTGAGAAAATGGTCTTTGAGAAATGTTTGAACCCTAACCCTAACTAGCAAAACCCGATGCTAGGGTTAGGGTTTTATTCCCATACAATGTAGACAGTTTTTGATGGCATGGCTGTGTTTTAGGGCTGAAAGGATTCTTAGGAATATAGTTCTTTCAATGTTTTCTAAACATTTTTTTCTGACCTATATGGCTGTATACAGTGCTTTGCCCTAATAAGGAATGGTGTCTGAATTGCCCGACAAGCAACAGTTCGAAAGAACCTGATTTAACTTTCAAACTCTTGCCATGGGCTTTAAAATCACAGGCATATTAACAAATAAAGATAAAATGTATTAGTTGGTTTGCACTTTTGAGCCAATTAAGCCTTAACGTACATTCATTTATCACTCCGTTTAACACAAAATTTCCAAGGAAAGAATACCTCTCAAAAATTACTTTGACCATTCCTCACACACCCTTTTGGTTTTGGCAGTGTTGTATTGTCTTTTCAGACAAATATTTTGATTCAGAGAAGCAAATCTTCCAGTCTAATGAGTGGAATATTGAGAAAATGGTCTTTGAGAAATATTTGAACCCTAACCCTAACTAGGAAAACCCGAAGCTAGGGTTAGGGTTTTATTCCCATACAATGTAGACAGTTTTTGATGGCATAGCTGTGTTTTAGGGCTGAAAGGATTCTTAGAAATATAGTTCTTTCAATGTTTTCTAAACATTTTTTTCTGACCTATATGGCTGTATTCAGTGCTTTGCCCTAATAAGGAATGGTGTCTGAATTGCCCGACAAGCAACAGTTCGAAAGAACCTGATTTAACTTTCAAACTCTTGCCATGGGCTTTAAAATCACAGGCATATTAACAAATAAAGCCAAAATGTATTAGTTGTTTCGGACTTTTAGGCCAATTAAGCCTTAACGTACATTCATTTAGCACTCCGTTTAACACAAATTTTCCAAGGACAGAATACCACTCAAAAATTACTTTGACCATTCTTCCCACACCCTTTTGGTTTTGGCAGTGTTGTATTGTCTTTTCAGACAAATATTTTGATTCAGAGAAGCAAATCTTCCAGTCTAATGAGTGGAATATTTAGAAAATGGTCTTTGAGAAATATTTGAACCCTAACCCTAACTAGCAAAACCCGAAGCTAGGGTTAGGGATTTATTCCCATACAATGTAGACAGTTTTTGATGGCATGGCTGTGTTTTAGGGCTGAAAGGATTCTTAGGAATATAGTTCCTTCAATGTTTTCTAAACATTTTTTTCTGACCTATATGGCTGTATACAGTGCTTTGCCCTAATAAGGAATGGTGTCTGAATTGCCCGACAAGCAACAGTTCGAAAGAACCTGATTTAACATTCAAACTCTTGCCATGGGCTTTAAAATCACAGGCATATTAACAAATAAAGCCAAAATGTATTGGTTGTTTCGGACTTTTGGGCCAATTAAGCCTTAACGTACATTCATTTAGCACTCCGTTTAACACAAAATTTACAAGGAAACAAAACCTTTCAAAAATTAATATGACCACTCTTGACACACCCTTTTGGTTTTGGCAGTGTTGTATTGTCTTTTCAGATTAATATTTTGATTCAGAGAAGCAAATCTTCCAGTCTAATGAGTGGAATATTGAGAAAATGGTCTTTGAGAAATGTTTGAACCCTAACCCTAACTAGCAAAACCCGATGCTAGGGTTAGGGTTTTATTCCCATACAATGTAGACAGTTTTTGATGGCATGGCTGTGTTTTAGGGCTGAAAGGATTCTTAGGAATATAGTTCTTTCAGTGTTTTCTAAACATTTTTTTCTGACCTATATGGCTGTATTCAGTGCTTTGCCCTAATAAGGAATGGTGTCTGAATTGCCCGACAAGCAACAGTTCGAAAGAACCTGATTTAACTTTCAAACTCTTGCCATGGGCTTTAAAATCACAGGCATATTAACAAATAAAGCCAAAATGTATAAGTTGTTTCGGACTTTTGGGCCAATTAAGCCTTAACGTACATTCATTTAGCACTCCGTTTAACACAAAATTTCCAAGGAAAGAATACCACTCAAAAATTACTTGGACCAGTCCTCACACACCCTTTTGGTTTTGGCAGTGTTGTATTGTCTTTTCAGACTAATATTTTGATTCAGAGAAGCAAATCTTCCAGTCTAATGAGTGGAATATTGAGAAAATGGTCTTTGAGAAATATTTGAACCCTAACCCTAATTACCAAAACCCGAAGCTAGGGTTAGGGTTTTATTCCCATACAATGTAGACAGTTTTTGATGGCATGGCTGTGTTTTAGGGCTGAAAGGATTCTTAGGAATATAGTTCTTTCAATGTTTTCTAAACATTTTTTTCTGACCTATATGGCTGTATACAGTGCTTTGCCCTAATAAGGAATGGTGTCTGAATTGCCCGACAAGCAACAGTTCGAAAGAACCTGATTTAACTTTCAAACTCTTGCCATGGGCTTTAAAATCACAGGCATATTAACAAATAAAGCCAAAATGTATTAGTTAGTTTGCACTTTTGAGCCAATTAAGCCTTAACGTACATTCATTTATCACCCCGTTTAACACAAAATTTACAAGGAAAGAATACCTCTCAAAAATTACTTTGACCATTCCTCACACACCCTTTTGGTTTTGGCAGTGTTGTATTGTCTTTTCAGACTAATATATTGATTCAGAGAAGCAAATCTTCCAGTCTAATGAGTGGAATATTGAGAAAATGGTCTTTGAGAAATATTTGAACCCTAACCCTAACTAGCAAAACCCGAAGCTAGGGTTAGGGTTTTATTCCCATACAATGTAGACAGTTTTTGATGGCATGGCTGTGTTTTAGGGCTGAAAGGATTCTTAGGAATACAGTTCTTTCAATGTTTTCTAAACATTTTTTTCTGACCTATATGACTGTATACAATGCTTTGCGCCAAAAAGGAACGGTGTCTGAATTGCCCGACAAGCAACAGTTCGAAAGAACCTGATTTAACTTTCAAACTCTTGCCATGGGCTTTAAAATCACAGGCATATTAACAAATAAAGCCAAAATGTATTAGTTGTTTCGGACTTTTGGGCCAATTAAGCCTTAACGTACATGCATTTAGCACTCCGTTTAACACAAAATTTCCAAGGAAAGAATACCACTCAAAAATTACTTTGACCATTCTTCCCACACCCTTTTGGTTTTGGCAGTGTTGTATTGTCTTTTCAGACTAATATTTTGATTCAGAGAAGCAAATCTTCCAGTCTAATGAGTGGAATATTGAGAAAATGGTCTTTGAGAAATATTTGAACCCTAACCCTAACTAGCAAAACCCGAAGCTAGGGTTAGGGTTTTATTCCCATACAATGTAGACAGTTTTTGATGGCATGGCTGTGTTTTAGGGCTGAAAGGATTCTTAGGAATATAGTTCTTTCAATATTTTCTAAACATTTTTTTCTGACCTATATGGCTGTATACAGTGCTTTGCCCTAATAAGGAATGGTGTCTGAATTGCGCGACAAGCAACAGCTCAAAAGAACCTGATTTAACTTTCAAACTCTTGCCATGGGCTTTAAAATCACAGGCATATTAACAAATAAAGCCAAAATGTATTAGTTGTTTCGGACTTTTGGGCCAATTAAGCCTTAACGTACATTCATTTAGCACTCCGTTTAACACAAAATTTCCAAGGACAGAATACCACTCAAAAATTACATTGACCATTCTTCCCACACCCTTTTGGTTTTGGCAGTGTTGTATTGTCTTTTCAGACTAATATTTTGATTCAGAGAAGCAAATCTTCCAGTCTAATGAGTGGAATATTGAGAAAATGGTCTTTGAGAAATATTTGAACCCTAACCCTAACTAGCAAAACCCGAAGCTAGGGTTAGGGTTTTATTCCCATACAATGTAGACAGTTTTTGATGGCATGGCTGTGTTTTAGGGCTGAAAGGATTCTTAGGAATATAGTTCCTTCAATGTTTTCTAAACATTTTTTTCTGACCTATATGGCTGTATACAGTGCTTTGCCCTAATAAGGAATGGTGTCTGAATTGCCCGACAAGCAACAGTTCGAAAGAACCTGATTTAACATTCAAACTCTTGCCATGGGCTTTAAAATCACAGGCATATTAACAAATAAAGCCAAAATGTATTGGTTGTTTCGGACTTTTGGGCCAATTAAGCCTTAACGTACATTCATTTAGCACTCCGTTTAACACAAAATTTACAAGGAAACAAAACCTTTCAAAAATTAATATGACCACTCTTGACACACCCTTTTGGTTTTGGCAGTGTTGTATTGTCTTTTCAGATTAATATTTTGATTCAGAGAAGCAAATCTTCCAGTCTAATGAGTGGAATATTGAGAAAATGGTCTTTGAGAAATGTTTGAACCCTAACCCTAACTAGCAAAACCCGATGCTAGGGTTAGGGTTTTATTCCCATACAATGTAGACAGTTTTTGATGGCATGGCTGTGTTTTAGGGCTGAAAGGATTCTTAGGAATATAATTCTTTCAGTGTTTTCTAAACATTTTTTTCTGACCTATATGGCTGTATTCAGTGCTTTGCCCTAATAAGGAATGGTGTCTGAATTGCCCGACAAGCAACAGTTCGAAAGAACCTGATTTAACTTTCAAACTCTTGCCATGGGCTTTAAAATCACAGGCATATTAACAAATAAAGCCAAAATGTATTAGTTGTTTCGGACTTTTGGGCCAATTAAGCCTTAACGTACATTCATTTAGCACTCCGTTTAACACAAAATTTCCAAGGACAGAATACCACTCAAAAATTACATTGACCATTCTTCCCACACCCTTTTGGTTTTGGCAGTGTTGTATTGTCTTTTCAGACTAATATTTTGATTCAGAGAAGCAAATCTTCCAGTCTAATGAGTGGAATATTGAGAAAATGGTCTTTGAGAAATATTTGAACCCTAACCCTAACTAGCAAAACCCGAAGCTAGGGTTAGGGTTTTATTCCCATACAATGTAGACAGTTTTTGATGGTATGGCTGTGTTTTAGGGCTGAAAGGATTCTTAGGAATATAGTTCTTTCAATGTTTTCTAAACATTTTTTTCTGACCTATATGGCTGTATACAGTGCTTTGCCCTAATAAGGAATGGTGTCTGAATTGCCCGACAAGCAACAGTTCGAAAGAACCTGATTTAACTTTCAAACTCTTGCCATGGGCTTTAAAATCACAGGCATATTAACAAATAAAGCCAAAATGTATTAGTTGGTTTGCACTTTTGAGCCAATTAAGCCTTAACGTACATTCATTTATCACTCCGTTTAACACAAAATTTCCAAGGAAAGAATACCTCTCAAAAATTACTTTGACCATTCCTCACACACCCTTTTGGTTTTGGCAGTGTTGTATTGTCTTTTCAGACAAATATTTTGATTCAGAGAAGCAAATCTTCCAGTCTAATGAGTGGAATATTGAGAAAATGGTCTTTGAGAAATATTTGAACCCTAACCCTAACTAGGAAAACCCGAAGCTAGGGTTAGGGTTTTATTCCCATACAATGTAGACAGTTTTTGATGGCATAGCTGTGTTTTAGGGCTGAAAGGATTCTTAGAAATATAGTTCTTTCAATGTTTTCTAAACATTTTTTTCTGACCTATATGGCTGTATTCAGTGCTTTGCCCTAATAAGGAATGGTGTCTGATTTGCCCGACAAGCAACAGTTCGAAAGAACCTGATTTAACTTTCAAACTCTTGCCATGGGCTTTAAAATCACAGGCATATTAACAAATAAAGCCAAAATGTATTAGTTGTTTCGGACTTTTAGGCCAATTAAGCCTTAACGTACATTCATTTAGCACTCCGTTTAACACAAAATTTCCAAGGACAGAATACCTCTCAAAAATTACTTTGACCATTCCTCACACACCCTTTTGGTTTTGGCAGTGTTGTATTGTCTTTTCAGACAAATATATTGAATCAGAGAAGCAAATCTTCCTGTCTAATGAGTGGAATATTAAGAAAATGGTCTTTGAGAAATATTTGAACCCTAACTAGCAAAACCCGAAGCTAGGGTTAGGGTTTTTATCCCATACAATGTAGACAGTTTTTGATGGCATGGCTGTGTTTTAGGGCTGAAAGGATTCTTAGGAATACAGTTCTTTCAATGTTTTCTAAACATTTTTTTCTGACCTATATGACTGTATACAATGCTTTGTGCCAAAAAGGAACGGTGTCTGAATTGCCCGACAAGCAACAGTTCGAAAGAACCTGATTTAACTTTCAAACTCTTGCCATGGGCTTTAAAATCACAGGCATATTAACAAATAAAGCCAAAATGTATTAGTTGTTTCGGACTTTTGGGCCAATTAAGCCTTAACGTACATTCATTTAGCACTCCGTTTAACACAAAATTTCCAAGGACAGAATACCACTCAAAAATTACTTTGACCATTCTTCCCACACCCTTTTGGTTTTGGCAGTGTTGTATTGTCTTTTCAGACAAATATTTTGATTCAGAGAAGCAAATCTTCCAGTCTAATGAGTGGAATATTTAGAAAATGGTCTTTGAGAAATATTTGAACCCTAACCCTAACTAGCAAAACCCGAAGCTAGGGTTAGGGTTTTATTCCCATACAATGTAGACAGTTTTTGATGGCATGGCTGTGTTTTAGGGCTGAAAGGATTCTTAGGAATATAGTTCTTTCAATGTTTTCTAAACATTTTTTTTCTGACCTATATGGCTGTATTCAGTGCTTTACCCTAATAAGGAATGGTGTCTGAATTGCCCGACAAGCAACAGTTCGAAAGAACCTGATTTAACTTTCAAACTCTTGCCATGGGCTTTAAAATCACAGGCATATTAACAAATAAAGCCAAAATGTATTAGTTGGTTTGCACTTTTGAGCCAATTAATCCTTAACGTACATTCATTTATCACTCCGTTTAACACAAAATTTCCAAGGAAAGAATACCTCTCAAAAATTACTTTGACCATTCCTCACACACCCTTTTGGTTTTGGCAGTGTTGTATTGTCTTTTCAGACTAATATTTTGATTCAGAGAAGCAAATCTTCCAGTCTAATGAGTGGAATATTGAGAAAATGGTCTTTGAGAAATATTTGAACCCTAACCCTAACTAGCAAAACCCGAAGCTAGGGTTAGGGTTTTATTCCCATACAATGTAGACAGTTTTTGATGGCATGGCTGTATTTTAGGGCTGAAAGGATTCTTAGGAATACAGTTCTTTCAATGTTTTCTACACATTTTTTTCTGACCTATATGACTGTATACAATGCTTTGCGCCAAAAAGGAACGGTGTCTGAATTGCCCGACAAGCAACAGTTCGAAAGAACCTGATTTAACTTTCAAACTCTTGCCATGGGCTTTAAAATCACAGGCATATTAACAAATAAAGCCAAAATGTATTAGTTGTTTCGGAGTTTTGGGCCAATTAAGCCTTAACGTACATTCATTTAGCACTCCGTTTAACACAAAATTTCCAAGGACAGAATACCACTCAAAAATTACATTGACCATTCTTCCCACACCCTTTTGGTTTTGGCAGTGTTGTATTGTCTTTTCAGACTAATATTTTGATTCAGAGAAGCAAATCTTCCAGTCTAATGAGTGGAATATTGAGAAAATGGTCTTTGAGAAATATTTGAACCCTAACCCTAACTAGCAAAACCCGAAGCTAGGGTTAGGGTTTTATTCCCATACAATGTAGACAGTTTTTGATGGCATGGCTGTGTTTTAGGGCTGAAAGGATTCTTAGGAATACAGTTCTTTCAATGTTTTCTAAACATTTTTTTCTGACCTATATGACTGTATACAATGCTTTGCACCAAAAAGGAACGGTGTCTGAATTGCCCGACAAGCAACAGTTCGAAAGAACCTGATTTAACTTTCAAACTCTTGCCATGGGCTTTAAAATCACAGGCATATTAACAAATAAAGCCAAAATGTATTAGTTGGTTTGCACTTTTGAGCCAATTAAGCCTTAACGTACATTCATTTATCACTCCGTTTAACACAAAATTTCCAAGGAAAGAATACCTCTCAAAAATTACTTTGACCATTCCTCACACACCCTTGTGGTTTTGGCAGTGTTGTATTGTCTTTTCAGACTAATATTTTGATTCAGAGAAGCAAATCTTCCAGTCTAATGAGTGGAATATTGAGAAAATGGTCTTTGAGAAATATTTGAACCCTAACCCTAACTAGCAAAACCCGAAGCTAGGGTTAGGGTTTTATTCCCATACAATGTAGACAGTTTTTGATGGCATGGCTGTATTTTAGGGCTGAAAGGATTCTTAGGAATACAGTTCTTTCAATGTTTTCTACACATTTTTTTCTGACCTATATGACTGTATACAATGCTTTGCGCCAAAAAGGAACGGTGTCTGAATTGCCCGACAAGCAACAGTTCGAAAGAACCTGATTTAACTTTCAAACTCTTGCCATGGGCTTTAAAATCACAGGCATATTAACAAATAAAGCCAAAATGTATTAGTTGTTTCGGACTTTTGGGCCAATTAAGCCTTAACGTACATTCATTTAGCACTCCGTTTAACACAAAATTTCCAAGGACAGAATACCACTCAAAAATTACATTGACCATTCTTCCCACACCCTTTTGGTTTTGGCAGTGTTGTATTGTCTTTTCAGACTAATATTTTGATTCAGAGAAGCAAATCTTCCAGTCTAATGAGTGGAATATTGAGAAAATGGTCTTTGAGAAATATTTGAACCCTAACCCTAACTAGCAAAACCCGAAGCTAGGGTTAGGGTTTTATTCCCATACAATGTAGACATTTTTTGATGGCATGGCTGTGTTTTAGGGCTGAAAGGATTCTTAGGAATATAGTTCTTTCAATGTTTTCTAAACATTTTTTTCTGACCTATATGGCTGTATACAGTGCTTTGCCCTAATATGGAATGGTGTCTGAATTGCCCGACAAGCAACAGTTCGAAAGAACCTGATTTAACTTTCAAACTCTTCCATGGGCTTTAAAATCACAGGCATATTAACAAATAAAGCCAAAATGTATTAGTTGTTTCGGACTTTTGGGCCAATTAAGCCTTAACGTACATTCATTTAGCACTCCGTTTAACACATAATTTCCAAGGAAAGAATACTACTCAAAAATTACTTTGACCATTCTTCCCACACCCTTTTGGTTTTGGCAGTGTTGTATTGTCTTTTCAGACTAATATTTTGATTCAGAGAAGCAAATCTTCCAGTCTAATGAGTGGAATATTGAGAAAATGGTCTTTGAGAAATATTTGAACCCTAACTAGCAAAACCCGAAGCTAGGGTTAGGGTTTTATTCCCATACAATGTAGACAGTTTTTGATGGCATGGCTGTGTTTTAGGGCTGAAAGGATTCTTAGGAATACAGTTCTTTCAATGTTTTCTAAACATTTTTTTCTGACCTATATGACTGTATACAATGCTTTGCGCCAAAAAGGAACGGTGTCTGAATTGCCCGACAAGCAACAGGTCGAAAGAACCTGATTTAACTTTCAAACTCTTGCCATGGGCTTTAAAATCACAGGCATATTAACAAATAAAGCCAAAATGTATTAGTTGTTTCGGACTTTTGGGCCAATTAAGCCTTAACGTACATTCATTTAGCACTCCGTTTAACACAAAATTTCCAAGGACAGAATACCACTCAAAAATTACTTTGACCATTCTTCCCACACCCTTTTGGTTTTGGCAGTGTTGTATTGTCTTTTCAGACTAATATTTTGATTCAGAGAAGCAAATCTTCCAGTCTAATGAGTGGAATATTGAGAAAATGGTCTTTGAGAAATATTTGAACCCTAACCCTAATTACCAAAACCCGAAGCTAGGGTTAGGGTTTTATTCCCATACATTGTAGACAGTTTTTGATGGCATGGCTGTGTTTTAGGGCTGAAAGGATTCTTAGGAATATAGTTCTTTCAATGTTTTCTAAACATTTTTTTTCTGACCTATATGACTGTATTCAGTGCTTTGCCCTAATAAGGAATGGTGTCTGAATTGCCCGACAAGCAACTGTTCGAAAGAACCTGATTTCACATTCAAACTCTTGCCATGGGCTTTAAAATCACAGGCATATTATCAAATAAAGCCAAAATATATTAGTTGTTTCGGACTTTTGGGCCAATTAAGCCTTAACGTACATTCATTTAGCACTCCGTTTAACACAAAATTTCCAAGGACAGAATACCACTCAAAAATTAATTTGACCATTCTTCCCACACCCTTTTGGTTTTGGCAGTGTTGTATTGTCTTTTCAGACTAATATTTTGATTCAGAGAAGCAAATCTTCCAGTCTAATGAGTGGAATATTGAGAAAATGGTCTTTGAGAAATATTTGAACCCTAACCCTAACTAGCAAAACCCGAAGCTAGGGTTAGGGTTTTATTCCCATACAATGTAGACAGTTTTTGATGGCATAGCTGTGTTTTAGGGCTGAAAGGATTCTTAGGAATATAGTTCTTTCAATGTTTTCTAAACATTTTTTTCTGACCTATATGGCTGTATTCAGTGCTTTGCCCTAATAAGGAATGGTGTCTGAATTGCCCGACAAGCAACAGTTCGAAAGAACCTGATTTAACTTTCAAACTCTTGCCATGGGCTTTAAAATCACAGGCATATTAACAAATAAAGCCAAAATGTATTAGTTGGTTTGCACTTTTGAGCCAATTAAGCCTTAACG
Organism: Atractosteus spatula; assembly: GCF_055471065.1. Classification (NCBI taxonomy): domain Eukaryota; kingdom Metazoa; phylum Chordata; class Actinopteri; order Semionotiformes; family Lepisosteidae; genus Atractosteus; species Atractosteus spatula. The sequence goes on along the minus strand of NC_142711.1, from coordinate 27,839,403 downwards.
TACATTCATTTATCACTCCGTTTAACACAAAATTTCCAAGGAAAGAATACCTCTCAAAAATTACTTTGACCATTCGTCACACACCCTTTTGGTTTTGGCAGTGTTGTATTGTCTTTTCAGACAAATATTTTGATTCAGAGAAGCAAATCTTCCAGTCTAATGAGTGGAATATTGAGAAAATGGTCTTTGAGATATATTTGAACCCTAACTAGCAAAACCCGAAGCTAGGGTTAGGGTTTTATTCCCATACAATGTAGACAGTTTTTGATGGCATAGCTGTGTTTTAGGGCTGAAAGGATTCTTAGGAATATAGTTCTTTCAATGTTTTCTAAACATTTTTTTCTGACCTATATGACTGTATTCAGTGCTTTGCCCTAATAAGGAATGGTGTCTAAATTGCCCGACAAGCAACAGTTCGAAAGAACCTGATTTAACTTTCAAACTCTTGCCATGGGCTTTAAAATCACAGGCATATTAACAAATAAAGCCAAAATGTATTAGTTGTTTCGGACTTTTGGGCCAATTAAGCCTTAACGTACATTCATTTAGCACTCCGTTTAACACAAAATTTCCAAGGACAGAATACCACTCAAAAATTACATTGACCATTCTTCCCACACCCTTTTGGTTTTGGCAGTGTTGTATTGTCTTTTCAGACTAATATTTTGATTCAGAGAAGCAAATCTTCCAGTCTAATGAGTGGAATATTGAGAAAATGGTCTTTGAGAAATATTTGAACCCTAACCCTAACTAGCAAAACCCGAAGCTAGGGTTAGGGTTTTATTCCCATACAATGTAGACATTTTTTGATGGCATGGCTGTGTTTTAGGGCTGAAAGGATTCTTAGGAATATAGTTCTTTCAATGTTTTCTAAACATTTTTTTCTGACCTATATGGCTGTATACAGTGCTTTGCCCTAATATGGAATGGTGTCTGAATTGCCCGACAAGCAACAGTTCGAAAGAACCTGATTTAACTTTCAAACTCTTGCCATGGGCTTTAAAATCACAGGCATATTAACAAATAAAGCCAAAATGTATTAGTTGTTTCGGACTTTTGGGCCAATTAAGCCTTAACGTACATTCATTTAGCACTCCGTTTAACACAAAATTTCCAAGGACAGAATACCACTCAAAAATTACTTTGACCATTCTTCCCACACCCTTTTGGTTTTGGCAGTGTTGTATTGTCTTTTCAGACTAATATTTTGATTCAGAGAAGCAAATCTTCCAGTCTAATGAGTGGAATATTGAGAAAATGGTCTTTGAGAAATATTTGAACCCTAACCCTAATTACCAAAACCCGAAGCTAGGGTTAGGGTTTTATTCCCATACATTGTAGACAGTTTTTGATGGCATGGCTGTGTTTTAGGGCTGAAAGGATTCTTAGGAATATAGTTCTTTCAATGTTTTCTAAACATTTTTTTTCTGACCTATATGACTGTATTCAGTGCTTTGCCCTAATAAGGAATGGTGTCTGAATTGCCCGACAAGCAACAGTTCGAAAGAACCTGATTTCACTTTCAAACTCTTGCCATGGGCTTTAAAATCACAGGCATATTATCAAATAAATCCAAAATATATTAGTTGTTTCGGACTTTTGGGCCAATTAAGCCTTAACGTACATTCATTTAGCACTCCGTTTAACACAAAATTTCCAAGGACAGAATACCACTCAAAAATTACATTGACCATTCGTCACACACCCTTTTGGTTTTGGCAGTGTTGTATTGTCTTTTCAGACAAATATTTTGATTCAGAGAAGCAAATCTTCCAGTCTAATGAGTGGAATATTGAGAAAATGGTCTTTGAGATATATTTGAACCCTAACTAGCAAAACCCGAAGCTAGGGTTAGGGTTTTATTCCCATACAATGTAGACAGTTTTTGATGGCATAGCTGTGTTTTAGGGCTGAAAGGATTCTTAGGAATATAGTTCTTTCAATGTTTTCTAAACATTTTTTTCTGACCTATATGGCTGTATTCAGTGCTTTGCCCTAATAAGGAATGGTGTCTGAATTGCCCGACAAGCAACAGTTCGAAAGAACCTGATTTAACTTTCAAACTCTTGCCATGGGCTTTAAAATCACAGGCATATTAACAAATAAAGCCAAAATGTATTAGTTGGTTTGCACTTTTGAGCCAATTAAGCCTTAACGTACATTCATTTATCACTCCGTTTAACACAAAATTTCCAAGGAAAGAATACCTCTCAAAAATTACTTTGACCATTCGTCACACACCCTTTTGGTTCTGGCAGTGTTGTATTGTCTTTTCAGACAAATATTTTGATTCAGAGAAGCAAATCTTCCAGTCTAATGAGTGGAATATTGAGAAAATGGTCTTTGAGATATATTTGAACCCTAACTAGCAAAACCCGAAGCTAGGGTTAGGGTTTTATTCCCATACAATGTAGACAGTTTTTGATGGCATAGCTGTGTTTTAGGGCTGAAAGGATTCTTAGGAATATAGTTCTTTCAATGTTTTCTAAACATTTTTTTCTGACCTATATGACTGTATTCAGTGCTTTGCCCTAATAAGGAATGGTGTCTAAATTGCCCGACAAGCAACAGTTCGAAAGAACCTGATTTAACTTTCAAACTCTTGCCATGGGCTTTAAAATCACAGGCATATTAACAAATAAAGCCAAAATGTATTAGTTGTTTCGGACTTTTGGGCCAATTAAGCCTTAACGTACATTCATTTAGCACTCCGTTTAACACAAAATTTCCAAGGACAGAATACCACTCAAAAATTACATTGACCATTCTTCCCACACCCTTTTGGTTTTGGCAGTGTTGTATTGTCTTTTCAGACTAATATTTTGATTCAGAGAAGCAAATCTTCCAGTCTAATGAGTGGAATATTGAGAAAATGATCTTTGAGAAATATTTGAACCCTAACCCTAACTAGCAAAACCCGAAGCTAGGGTTAGGGTTTTATTCCCATACAATGTAGACAGTTTTTGATGGCATGGCTGTGTTTTAGGGCTGAAAGGATTCTTAGGAATATAGTTCTTTCAATGTTTTCTAAACATTTTTTTCTGACCTATATGGCTGTATACAGTGCTTTGCCCTAATATGGAATGGTGTCTGAATTGCCCGACAAGCAACAGTTCGAAAGAACCTGATTTAACTTTCAAACTCTTGCCATGGGCTTTAAAATCACAGGCATATTAACAAATAAAGCCAAAATGTATTAGTTGTTTCGGACTTTTGGGCCAATTAAGCCTTAACGTACATTCATTTAGCACTCCGTTTAACACATAATTTCCAAGGACAGAATACCACTCAAAAATTACTTTGACCATTCTTCCCACACCCTTTTGGTTTTGGCAGTGTTGTATTGTCTTTTCAGACTAATATTTTGATCCAGAGAAGGAAATCTTCCAGTCTAATGAGTGGAATATTGAGAAAATGGTCTTTGAAAAATATTTGAACCCTAACCCTAACTAGCAAAACCCGAAGCTAGGGTTAGGGTTTTATTCCCATACAATGTAGACAGTTTTTGATGGCATGGCTGTGTTTTAGGGCTGAAAGGATTCTTAGGAATATAGTTCTTTCAATGTTTTCTAAACATTTTTTTCTGACCTATATGACTGTATACAATGCTTTGCGCCAAAAAGGAACGGTGTCTGAATTGCCCGACAAGCAACAGTTCGAAAGAACCTGATTTAAATTTCAAACTCTTGCCATGGGCTTTAAAATCACAGGCATATTAACAAATAAAGCCAAAATGTATTAGTTGGTTTGCACTTTTGAGCCAATTAAGCCTTAACGTACATTCATTTATCACTCCGTTTAACACAAAATTTCCAAGGAAAGAATACCTCTCAAAAATTACTTTGACCATTCCTCACACACCCTTTTGGTTTTGGCAGTGTTGTATTGTCTTTTCAGACAAATATTTTGATTCAGAGAAGCAAATCGTCCAGTCTAATGAGTGGAATATTGAGAAAATGGTCTTTGAGAAATATTTGAACCCTAACCCTAACTAGCAAAACCCGAAGCTAGGGTTAGGGTTTTATTCCCATACAATGTAGACAGTTTTTGATGGCATAGCTGTGTTTTATGGCTGAAAGGATTCTTAGGAATATAGTTCTTTCAATGTTTTCTAAACATTTTTTTCTGACCTATATGGCTGTATTCAGTGCTTTGCCCTAATATGGAATGGTGTCTGAACTGCCCGACAAGCAACAGTTCGAAAGAACCTGATTTAACTTTCAAACTCTTGCCATGGGCTTTAAAATCACAGGCATATTAACAAATAAAGCCAAAATGTATTAGTTGTTTCGGACTTTTAGGCCAATTAAGCCTTAACGTACATTCATTTAGCACTCCGTTTAACACAAAATTTCCAAGGAAAGAATACTTCTCAAAAATTACTTTGACCATTCCTCACACACCCTTTTGGTTTTGGCAGTGTTGTATTGTCTTTTCAGACAAATATTTTGATTCAGAGAAGCAAATCTTCCAGTCTAATGAGTGGAATATTGAGAAAATGGTCTTTGAGAAATATTTGAACCCTAACCCTAACTAGCAAAACCCAAAGCTAGGGTTAGGGTTTTATTCCCATACAATGTAGACAGTTTTTGATGGCATAGCTGTGTTTTAGGGCTGAAAGGATTCTTAGGAATATAGTTCTTTCAATGTTTTCTAAACATTTTTTTCTGACCTATATGGCTGTATTCAGTGATTTGCCCTAATAAGGAATGGTGTCTGAATTGCCCGACAAGCAACAGTTCGAAAGAACCTGATTTAACTTTCAAACTCTTGCCATGGGCTTTAAAATCACAGGCATATTAACAAATAAAGCCAAAATGTATTAATTTTTCGGACTTTTAGGCCAATTAAGCCTTAACGTACATTCATTTAGCACTCCGTTTAACACAAAATTTCCAAGGACAGAATACCACTCAAAAATTACTTGGACCATTCTTCCCACACCCTTTTGGTTTTGGCAGTGTTGTATTGTCTTTTCAGACTAATATTTTGATTCAGAGAAGCAAATCTTCCAGTCTAATGAGTGGAATATTAAGAAAATGGTCTTTGAGAAATATTTGAACCCTAACCCTAACTAGCAAAACCCGAAGCTAGGGTTAGGGTTTTATTCCCATACAATGTAGACAGTTTTTGATGGCATGGCTGTGTTTTAGGGCTGAAAGGATTATTAGGAATATAGTTCTTTCAATGTTTTCTAAACATTTTTTTCTGACCTATATGGCTGTATACAGTGCTTTGCCCTAATAAGGAATGGTGTCTGAATTGCCCGACAAGCAACAGTTCGAAAGAACCTGATTTAACTTTCAAACTCTTGCCATGGGCTTTAAAATCACAGGCATATTAACAAATAAAGCCGAAATGTATTGGTTGTTTCGGACATTTGGGCCAATTAAGCCTTAACGTACATTCATTTAGCACTCCGTTTAACACAAAATTTACAAGGAAACAAAACCTTTCAAAAATTAATATGACCACTCTTGACACACCCTTTTGGTTTTGGCAGTGTTGTATTGTCTTTTCAGATTAATATTTTGATTCAGAGAAGCAAATCTTCCAGTCTAATGAGTGGAATATTGAGAAAATGGTCTTTGAGAAATGTTTGAACCCTAACCCTAACTAGCAAAACCCGATGCTAGGGTTAGGGTTTTATTCCCATACAATGTAGACAGTTTTTGATGGCATGGCTGTGTTTTAGGGCTGAAAGGATTCTTAGGAATACAGTTCTTTCAATGTTTTCTAAACATTTTTTTCTGACCTATATGACTGTGTACAATGCTTTGCGCCAAAAAGGAACGGTGTCTGAATTGCCCGACAAGCAACAGTTCGAAAGAACCTGATTTAACTTTCAAACTCTTGCCATGGGCTTTAAAATCACAGGCATATTAACAGATAAAGCCAAAATGTATTAGTTGTTTCGGACTTTTGGGCCAATTAAGCCTTAACGTACATTCATTTAGCACTCCGTTTAACACAAAATTTCCAAGGACAGAATACCACTCAAAAATTACTTGGACCAGTCCTCACACACCCTTTTGGTTTTGGCAGTGTTGTATTGTCTTTTCAGACTAATATTTTGATTCAGAGAAGCAAATCTTCCAGTCTAATGAGTGGAATATTGAGAAAATGGTCTTTGAGAAATATTTGAACCCTAACCCTAATTACCAAAACCCGAAGCTAGGGTTAGGGTTTTATTCCCATACAATGTAGACAGTTTTTGATGGCATGGCTGTGTTTTAGGGCTGAAAGGATTCTTAGGAATATAGTTCTTTCAATGTTTTCTAAACATTTTTTTCTGACCTATATGGCTGTATACAGTGCTTTGCCCTAATAAGGAATGGTGTCTGAATTGCCCGACAAGCAACAGTTCGAAAGAACCTGAGTTAACTTTCAAACTCTTGCCATGGGCTTTAAAATCACAGGCATATTAACAAATAAAGCCAAAATGTATTAGTTGTTTCGGACTTTTGGGCCAATTAAGCCTTAACGTACATTCATTTAGCACTCCGTTTAACACAAAATTTCCAAGGAAAGAATACCACTCAAAAATTACTTGGACCAGTCCTCACACACCCTTTCGGTTTTGGCAGTGTTGTATTGTCTTTTCAGACTAATATTTTGATTCAGAGAAGCAAATCTTCCAGTCTAATGAGTGGAATATTGAGAAAATGGTCTTTGAGAAATATTTGAACGCTAACCCTAATTACCAAAACCCGAAGCTAGGGTTAGGGTTTTATTCCCATACAATGTAGACAGTTTTTGATGGCATGGCTGTGTTTTAGGGCTGAAAGGATTCTTAGGAATATAGTTCTTTCAATGTTTTCTAAACATTTTTTTCTGACCTATATGGCTGTATACAGTGCTTTGCCCTAATAAGGAATGGTGTCTGAATTGCCCGACAAGCTACAGTTCGAAAGAACCTGATTTAACTTTCAAACTCTTGCCATGGGCTTTAAAATCACAGGCATATTAACAAATAAAGCCAAAATGTATTAGTTGGTTTGCACTTTTGAGCCAATTAAGCCTGAACGTACATTCATTTAGCACTCCGTTTAACACAAAATTTCCAAGGACAGAATACCACTCAAAAATTACTTTGACCATTCTTCCCACACCCTTTTGGTTTTGGCAGTGTTGTATTGTCTTTTCAGACTAATATTTTGATTCAGAGAAGCAAATCTTCCAGTCTAATGAGTGGAATATTGAGAAAATGGTCTTTGAGAAATATTTGAACCCTAATTCTAACTAGCAAAACCAGAAGCAAGGGTTAGGGTTTTATTCCCAAACAATGTAGAAAGTTTTTGATGGCATGGCTGTGTTTTAGGGCTGAAAGGATTCTTAGGAATATAGTTCTTTCAATGTTTTCTAAACATTTTTTTCTGACCTATATGGCTGTATACAGTGCTTTGCACCAAAAAGGAACAGTGTCTGAATTGCCCGACAAGCAACAGTTCGAAAGAACCTGATTTAACTTTCAAACTCTTGCCATGGGCTTTAAAATCACAGGCATATTAACAAATAAAGCCAAAATGTATTAGTTGGTTTGCACTTTTGAGCCAATTAAGCCTTAATGTACATTCATTTATCACTCCGTTTAACACAAAATTTCCAAGGAAAGAATACCTCTCAAAAATTACTTTGACCATTCCTCACACACCCTTTTAGTTTTGGCAGTGTTGTATTGTCTTTTCAGACTAATATTTTGATTCAGAGAAGCAAATCTTCCAGTCTAATGAGTGGAATATTGAGAAAATGGTCTTTGAGAAATATTTGAACCCTAACCCTAACTAGCAAAACCCGAAGCTAGGGTTAGGGTTTTATTCCCATACAATGTAGACAGTTTTTGATGGCATGGCTGTGTTTTAGGGCTCAAAGGATTCTTAGGAATACAGTTCTTTCAATGTTTTCTAAACATTTTTTTCTGACCTATATGGCTGTATTCAGTGCTTTGCCCTAATAAGGAATAGTGTCTGAATTGCCTGACAAGCAACAGTTCGAAAGAACCTGATTTAACTTTCAAACTCTTGCCATGGGCTTTAAAATCACAGGCATATTAACAAATAAAGCCAAAATGTATTAGTTGTTTCGGACTTTTAGGCCAATTAAGCCTTAACGTACATTCATTTAGCACTCCGTTTAACACAAAATTTCCAAGGACAGAATACCACTCAAAAATTACATTGACCATTCTTCCCACACACTTTTGGTTTTGGCAGTGTTGTATTGTCTTTTCAGACTAATATTTTGATTCAGAGAAGCAAATCTTCCAGTCTAATGAGTTGAATATTGAGAAAATGGTCTTTGAGAAATATTTGAACCCTAACCCTAACTAGTAAAACCCGAAGCTAGGGTTAGGGTTTTATTCCCATACAATGTAGACAGTTTTTGATGGCATGGCTGTGTTTTAGGGCTGAAAGGATTCTTAGGAATATAGTTCTTTCAATGTTTTCTAAACATTTTTTTCTGACCTATATGGCTGTATACAGTGCTTTGCCCTAATAAGGAATGGTGTCTGAATTGCCCGACAAGCAACAGTTTGAAAGAACCTGATTTAACTTTCAAACTCTTGCCATGGGCTTTAAAATCACAGGCATATTAACAAATAAAGCCAAAATGTATTAGTTGGTTTGCACTTTTGAGCCAATTAAGCCTTAACGTACATTCATTTAGCATTCCGTTTAACACAAAATTTCCAAGGAAAGAATACCTCTCAAAAATTACTTTGACCATTCCTCACACACCCTTTTGGTTTTGGCAGTGTTGTATTGTCTTTTCAGACAAATATATTGAATCAGAGAAGCAAATCTTCCAGTCTAATGAGTGGAATATTGAGAAAATGGTCTTTGAGAAATATTTGAACCCTAACCCTAACTAGCAAAACCCGAAGCTAGGGTTAGGGTTTTATTCCCATACAATGTAGACAGTTTTTGATGGCATGGCTGTGTTTTAGGGCTGAAAGGATTCTTAGGAATACAGTTCTTTCAATGTTCTCTAAACATTTTTTTCTGACCTATATGACTGTATACAATGCTTTGCGCCAAAAAGGAACGGTGTCTGAATTGCCCGACAAGCAACAGTTCGAAAGAACCTGATTTAACTTTCAAACTCTTGCCATGGGCCTTAAAATCACAGGCATATTAACAAATAAAGCCAAAATGTATTAGTTGTTTCGGACTTTTGGGCCAATTAAACCTTAACGTACATTCATTTAGCACTCCGTTTAACACAAAATTTCCAAGGACAGAATACCACTCAAAAATTACTTTGACCATTCTTCCCACACCCTTTTGGTTTTGGCAGTGTTGTATTGTCTTTTCAGACTAATATTTTGATTCAGAGAAGCAAATCTTCCAGTCTAATGAGTGGAATATTTAGAAAATGGTCTTTGAGAAATATTTGAACCCTAACCCTAACTAGCAAAACCCGAAGCTAGGGTTAGGGTTTTATTCCCATACAATGTAGACAGTTTTTGATGGCATGGCTGTGTTTTAGGGCTGAAAGGATTCTTAGGAATATAGTTCTTTCAATGTTTTCTAAACATTTTTTTCTGACCTATATGGCTGCATACAGTGCTTTGCCCTAATAAGGAATGGTGTCTGAATTGCCCGACAAGCAACAGTTCGAAAGAACCTGATTTAACTTTCAAACTCTTGCCATGGGCTTTAAAATCACAGGCATATTAACAAATAAAGCCAAAATGTATTAGTTGTTTCGGACTTTTAGGCCAATTAAGCCTTAACGTACATTCATTTAGCACTCCGTTTAACACAAAATTTCCAAGGACAGAATACCACTCAAAAATTACATTGACCATTCTTCCCACACCCTTTTGGTTTTGGCAGTGTTGTATTGTCTTTTCAGACTAATATTTTGATTCAGAGAAGCAAATCTTCCAGTCTAATGAGTTGAATATTGAGAAAATGGTCTTTGAGAAATATTTGAACCCTAACCCTAACTAGTAAAACCCGAAGCTAGGGTTAGGGTTTTATTCCCATACAATGTAGACAGTTTTTGATGGCATGGCTGTGTTTTAGGGCTGAAAGGATTCTTAGGAATATAGTTCTTTCAATGTTTTCTAAACATTTTTTTCTGACCTATATGACTGTATACAATGCTTTGCGCCAAAAAGGAACGGTGTCTGAATTGCCCGACAAGCAACAGTTCGAAAGAACCTGATTTAACTTTCAAACTCTTGCCATGGGCCTTAAAATCACAGGCATATTAACAAATAAAGCCAAAATGTATTAGTTGTTTCGGACTTTTGGGCCAATTAAGCCTTAACGTACATTCATTTAGCACTCCGTTTAACACAAAATTTCCAAGGACAGAATACCACTCAAAAATTACTTTGACCATTCTTCCCACACCCTTTTGGTTTTGGCAGTGTTGTATTGTCTTTTCAGACTAATATTTTGATTCAGAGAAGCAAATCTTCCAGTCTAATGAGTGGAATATTTAGAAAATGGTCTTTGAGAAATATTTGAACCCTAACCCTAACTAGCAAAACCCGAAGCTAGGGTTAGGGTTTTATTCCCATACAATGTAGACAGTTTTTGATGGCATGGCTGTGTTTTAGGGCTGAAAGGATTCTTAGGAATATAGTTCTTTCAATGTTTTCTAAACATTTTTTTCTGACCTATATGGCTGCATACAGTGCTTTGCCCTAATAAGGAATGGTGTCTGAATTGCCCGACAAGCAACAGTTCGAAAGAACCAGATTTAACTTTCAAACTCTTGCCATGGGCTTTAAAATCACAGGCATATTAACAAATAAAGCCAAAATGTATTAGTTGGTTTGCACTTTTGAGCCAATTAAGCCTTAACGTACATTCATTTAGCACTCCGTTTAACACAAAATTTACAAGGAAAGAAAACCTTTCAAAAATTACTTTGACCATTCCTCACACACCCTTTTGGTTTTGGCAGTGTTGTATTGTCTTTTCAGTCTAATATTTTGATTCAGAGAAGCAAATCTTCCAGTCTAATGAGTGGAATATTGAGAAAATGGTCTTTGAGAAATATTTGAACCCTAACCCTAACTAACAAAACCCGAAGCAAGGGTTAGGGTTTTATTCCCAAACAATGTAGAAAGTTTTTAATGGCATGGCTGTGTTTTAGGGCTGAAAGGATTCTTAGGAATACAGTTCTTTCAATGTTTTCTAAACATTTTTTTCTGACCTATATGGCTGTATTCAGTGCTTTGCCCTAATAAGGAATGGTGTCTGAATTGCCTGACAAGCAACAGTTCGAAAGAACCTGATTTAACTTTCAAACTCTTGCCATGGGCTTTAAAATCACAGGCATATTAACAAATAAAGCCAAAATGTATTAGTTGGTTTGCACTTTTGAGCCAATTAAGCCTTAACGTACATTCATTTAGCACTCCGTTTAACACAAAATTTCCAAGGACAGAATACCACTCAAAAATTACTTTGACCATTCTTCCCACACCCTTTTGGTTTTGGCATTGTTGTATTGTCTTTTCAGACTAATATTTTGATTCAGAGAAGCAAATCATCCAGTCTAATGAGTGGAATATTGAGAAAATGGTCTTTGAGAAATATTTGAACCCTTACCCTAACTAGCAAAACCCGAAGCTAGGGTTAGGGTTTTATTCCCATACAATGTAGACAGTTTTTGATGGCATGGCTGTGTTTTAGGGCTGAAAGGATTCTTAGGAATATAGTTCTTTCAATGTTTTCTAAACATTTTTTTCTGACCTATATGGCTGTATACAGTGCTTTGCCCTAATAAGGAATGGTGTCTGAATTCCCCGACAAGCAACAGTTCGAAAGAACCTGATTTAACTTTCAAACTCTTGCCATGGGCTTTAAAATCACAGGCATATTAACAAATAAAGCCAAAATGTATTAGTTGGTTTGCACTTTTGAGCCAATTAAGCCTTAACGTACATTCATTTAGCACTCCGTTTAACACAAAATTTACAAGGAAAGAAAACCTTTCAAAAATTACTTTGACCATTCCTCACACACCCTTTTGGTTTTGGCAGTGTTGTATTGTCTTTTCAGTCTAATATTTTGATTCAGAGAAGCAAATCTTCCAGTCTAATGAGTGGAATATTGAGAAAATGGTCTTTGAGAAATATTTGAACCCTAACCCTAACTAGCAAAACCCGAAGCAAGGGTTAGGGTTTTATTCCCAAACAACGTAGAAAGTTTTTGATGGCATGGCTGTGTTTTAGGGCTGAAAGGATTCTTAGGAATATAGTTCTTTCAATGTTTTCTAAACATTTTTTTCTGACCTATATGGCTGTATACAGTGCTTTGCCCTAATAAGGAATGGTGTCTGAATTGCCCGACAAGCAACAGTTCAAAAGAACCTGATTTAACTTTCAAACTCTTGCCATGGGCTTTAAAATCACAGGCATATTAACAAATAAAGCCAAAATGTATTAGTTGGTTTGCACTTTTGAGCCAATTAAGCCTTAACGTACATTCATTTATCACTCCGTTTAACACAAAATTTCCAAGGAAAGAATACCTCTCAAAAATTACTTTGACCATTCCTCACACACCCTTTTGGTTTTGGCAGTGTTGTATTGTCTTTTCAGACAAATATTTTGATTCAGAGAAGCAAATCTTCCAGTCTAATGAGTGGAATATTGAGAAAATGGTCTTTGAGAAATATTTGAACCCTAACCCTAACTAGCAAAACCCGAAGCTAGGGTTAGGGTTTTATTCCCATACAATGTAGACAGTTTTTGATGGCATGGCTGTGTTTTAGGGCTCAAAGGATTCTTAGGAATACAGTTCTTTCAATGTTTTCTAAACATTTTTTTCTGACCTATATGGCTGTATTCAGTGCTTTGCCCTAATAAGGAATAGTGTCTGAATTGCCTGACAAGCAACAGTTCGAAAGAACCTGATTTAACTTTCAAACTCTTGCCATGGGCTTTAAAATCACAGGCATATTAACAAATAAAGCCAAAATGTATTAGTTGTTTCGGACTTTTAGGCCAATTAAGCCTTAACGTACATTCATTTAGCACTCCGTTTAACACAAAATTTCCAAGGACAGAATACCACTCAAAAATTACATTGACCATTCTTCCCACACCCTTTTGGTTTTGGCAGTGTTGTATTGTCTTTTCAGACTAATATTTTGATTCAGAGAAGCAAATCTTCCAGTCTAATGAGTTGAATATTGAGAAAATGGTCTTTGAGAAATATTTGAACCCTAACCCTAACTAGTAAAACCCGAAGCTAGGGTTAGGGTTTTATTCCCATACAATGTAGACAGTTTTTGATGGCATGGCTGTGTTTTAGGGCTGAAAGGATTCTTAGGAATATCGTTCTTCCAATGTTTTCTAAACATTTTTTTCTGACCTATATGGCTGTATACAGTGCTTTGCCCTAATAAGGAATGGTGTCTGAATTGCCCGACAAGCAACAGTTTGAAAGAACCTGATTTAACTTTCAAACTCTTGCCATGGGCTTTAAAATCACAGGCATATTAACAAATAAAGCCAAAATGTATTAGTTGGTTTGCACTTTTGAGCCAATTAAGCCTTAACGTACATTCATTTAGCATTCCGTTTAACACAAAATTTCCAAGGAAAGAATACCTCTCAAAAATTACTTTGACCATTCCTCACACACCCTTTTGGTTTTGGCAGTGTTGTATTGTCTTTTCAGACAAATATATTGAATCAGAGAAGCAAATCTTCCAGTCTAATGAGTGGAATATTGAGAAAATGGTCTTTGAGAAATATTTGAACCCTAACCCTAACTAGCAAAACCCGAAGCTAGGGTTAGGGTTTTATTCCCATACAATGTAGACAGTTTTTGATGGCATGGCTGTGTTTTAGGGCTGAAAGGATTCTTAGGAATACAGTTCTTTCAATGTTCTCTAAACATTTTTTTCTGACCTATATGACTGTATACAATGCTTTGCGCCAAAAAGGAACGGTGTCTGAATTGCCCGACAAGCAACAGTTCGAAAGAACCTGATTTAACTTTCAAACTCTTGCCATGGGCCTTAAAATCACAGGCATATTAACAAATAAAGCCAAAATGTATTAGTTGTTTCGGACTTTTGGGCCAATTAAGCCTTAACGTACATTCATTTAGCACTCCGTTTAACACAAAATTTCCAAGGACAGAATACCACTCAAAAATTACTTTGACCATTCTTCCCACACCCTTTTGGTTTTGGCAGTGTTGTATTGTCTTTTCAGACTAATATTTTGATTCAGAGAAGCAAATCTTCCAGTCTAATGAGTGGAATATTAAGAAAATGGTCTTTGAGAAATATTTGAACCCTAACCCTAACTAGCAAAACCCGAAGCTAGGGTTAGGGTTTTATTCCCATACAATGTAGACAGTTTTTGATGGCATGGCTGTGTTTTAGGGCTGAAAGGATTCTTAGGAATATAGTTCTTTCAATGTTTTCTAAACATTTTTTTCTGACCTATATGGCTGCATACAGTGCTTTGCCCTAATAAGGAATGGTGTCTGAATTGCCCGACAAGCAACAGTTCGAAAGAACCAGATTTAACTTTCAAACTCTTGCCATGGGCTTTAAAATCACAGGCATATTAACAAATAAAGCCAAAATGTATTAGTTGGTTTGCACTTTTGAGCCAATTAAGCCTTAACGTACATTCATTTAGCACTCCGTTTAACACAAAATTTACAAGGAAAGAAAACCTTTCAAAAATTACTTTGACCATTCCTCACACACCCTTTTGGTTTTGGCAGTGTTGTATTGTCTTTTCAGTCTAATATTTTGATTCAGAGAAGCAAATCTTCCAGTCTAATGAGTGGAATATTGAGAAAATGGTCTTTGAGAAATATTTGAACCCTAACCCTAACTAGCAAAACCCGAAGCAAGGGTTAGGGTTTTATTCCCAAACAATGTAGAAAGTTTTTAATGGCATGGCTGTGTTTTAGGGCTGAAAGGATTCTTAGGAATACAGTTCTTTCAATGTTTTCTAAACATTTTTTTCTGACCTATATGGCTGTATTCAGTGCTTTGCCCTAATAAGGAATGGTGTCTGAATTGCCTGACAAGCAACAGTTCGAAAGAACCTGATTTAACTTTCAAACTCTTGCCATGGGCTTTAAAATCACAGGCATATTATCAAATAAAGCCAAAATGTATTAGTTGGTTTGCACTTTTGAGCCAATTAAGCCTTAACGTACATTCATTTAGCACTCCGTTTAACACAAAATTTCCAAGGACAGAATACCACTCAAAAATTACTTTGACCATTCTTCCCACACCCTTTTGGTTTTGGCAGTGTTGTATTGTCTTTTCAGACTAATATTTTGATTCAGAGAAGCAAATCATCCAGTCTAATGAGTGGAATATTGAGAAAATGGTCTTTGAGAAATATTTGAACCCTTACCCTAACTAGCAAAACCCGAAGCTAGGGTTAGGGTTTTATTCCCATACAATGTAGACAGTTTTTGATGGCATGGCTGTGTTTTAGGGCTGAAAGGATTCTTAGGAATACAGTTCTTTCAATGTTTTCTAAACATTTTTTTCTGACCTATATGGCTGTATACAGTGCTTTGCCCTAATAAGGAATGGTGTCTGAATTCCCCGACAAGCAACAGTTCGAAAGAACCTGATTTAACTTTCAAACTCTTGCCATGGGCCTTAAAATCACAGGCATATTAACAAATAAAGCCAAAATGTATTAGTTGTTTCGGACTTTTGGGCCAATTAAGCCTTAACGTACATTCATTTAGCACTCCGTTTAACACAAAATTTCCAAGGACAGAATACCACTCAAAAATTACTTTGACCATTCTTCCCACACCCTTTTGGTTTTGGCAGTGTTGTATTGTCTTTTCAGACTAATATTTTGATTCAGAGAAGCAAATCTTCCAGTCTAATGAGTGGAATATTTAGAAAATGGTCTTTGAGAAATATTTGAACCCTATCCCTAACTAGCAAAACCCGAAGCTAGGGTTAGGGTTTTATTCCCATACAATGTAGACAGTTTTTGATGGCATGGCTGTGTTTTAGGGCTGAAAGGATTCTTAGGAATATAGTTCTTTCAATGTTTTCTAAACATTTTTTTCTGACCTATATGGCTGTATACAGTGCTTTGCCCTAATAAGGAATGGTGTCTGAATTGCCCGACAAGCAACAGTTCAAAAGAACCTGATTTAACTTTCAAACTCTTGCCATGGGCTTTAAAATCACAGGCATATTAACAAATAAAGCCAAAATGTATTAGTTGGTTTGCACTTTTGAGCCAATTAAGCCTTAACGTACATTCATTTATCACTCCGTTTAACACAAAATTTCCAAGGAAAGAATACCTCTCAAAAATTACTTTGACCATTCCTCACACACCCTTTTGGTTTTGGCAGTGTTGTATTGTCTTTTCAGACAAATATTTTGATTCAGAGAAGCAAATCTTCCAGTCTAATGAGTGGAATATTGAGAAAATGGTCTTTGAGAAATATTTGAACCCTAACCCTAACTAGCAAAACCCGAAGCTAGGGTTAGGGTTTTATTCCCATACAATGTAGACAGTTTTTGATGGCATGGCTGTGTTTTAGGGCTCAAAGGATTCTTAGGAATACAGTTCTTTCAATGTTTTCTAAACATTTTTTTCTGACCTATATGGCTGTATTCAGTGCTTTGCCCTAATAAGGAATAGTGTCTGAATTGCCTGACAAGCAACAGTTCGAAAGAACCTGATTTAACTTTCAAACTCTTGCCATGGGCTTTAAAATCACAGGCATATTAACAAATAAAGCCAAAATGTATTAGTTGTTTCGGACTTTTAGGCCAATTAAGCCTTAACGTACATTCATTTAGCACTCCGTTTAACACAAAATTTCCAAGGACAGAATACCACTCAAAAATTACATTGACCATTCTTCCCACACCCTTTTGGTTTTGGCAGTGTTGTATTGTCTTTTCAGACTAATATTTTGATTCAGAGAAGCAAATCTTCCAGTCTAATGAGTTGAATATTGAGAAAATGGTCTTTGAGAAATATTTGAACCCTAACCCTAACTAGTAATACCCGAAGCTAGGGTTAGGGTTTTATTCCCATACAATGTAGACAGTTTTTGATGGCATGGCTGTGTTTTAGGGCTGAAAGGATTCTTAGGAATATAGTTCTTTCAATGTTTTCTAAACATTTTTTTCTGACCTATATGGCTGTATACAGTGCTTTGCCCTAATAAGGAATGGTGTCTGAATTGCCCGACAAGCAACAGTTTGAAAGAACCTGATTTAACTTTCAAACTCTTGCCATGGGCTTTAAAATCACAGGCATATTAACAAATAAAGCCAAAATGTATTAGTTGGTTTGCACTTTTGAGCCAATTAAGCCTTAACGTACATTCATTTAGCATTCCGTTTAACACAAAATTTCCAAGGAAAGAATACCTCTCAAAAATTACTTTGACCATTCCTCACACACCCTTTTGGTTTTGGCAGTGTTGTATTGTCTTTTCAGACAAATATTTTGATTCAGAGAAGCAAATCTTCCAGTCTAATGAGTGGAATATTGAGAAAATGGTCTTTGAGAAATATTTGAACCCTAACCCTAACTAGCAAAACCCGAAGCTAGGGTTAGGGTTTTATTCCCATACAATGTAGACAGTTTTTGATGGCATGGCTGTGTTTTAGGGCTCAAAGGATTCTTAGGAATACAGTTCTTTCAATGTTTTCTAAACATTTTTTTCTGACCTATATGGCTGTATTCAGTGCTTTGCCCTAATAAGGAATAGTGTCTGAATTGCCTGACAAGCAACAGTTCGAAAGAACCTGATTTAACTTTCAAACTCTTGCCATGGGCTTTAAAATCACAGGCATATTAACAAATAAAGCCAAAATGTATTAGTTGTTTCGGACTTTTAGGCCAATTAAGCCTTAACGTACATTCATTTAGCACTCCGTTTAACACAAAATTTCCAAGGACAGAATACCACTCAAAAATTACATTGACCATTCTTCCCACACCCTTTTGGTTTTGGCAGTGTTGTATTGTCTTTTCAGACTAATATTTTGATTCAGAGAAGCAAATCTTCCAGTCTAATGAGTTGAATATTGAGAAAATGGTCTTTGAGAAATATTTGAACCCTAACCCTAACTAGTAAAACCCGAAGCTAGGGTTAGGGTTTTATTCCCATACAATGTAGACAGTTTTTGATGGCATGGCTGTGTTTTAGGGCTGAAAGGATTCTTAGGAATATCGTTCTTTCAATGTTTTCTAAACATTTTTTTCTGACCTATATGGCTGTATACAGTGCTTTGCCCTAATAAGGAATGGTGTCTGAATTGCCCGACATGCAACAGTTTGAAAGAACCTGATTTAACTTTCAAACTCTTGCCATGGGCTTTAAAATCACAGGCATATTAACAAATAAAGCCAAAATGTATTAGTTGGTTTGCACTTTTGAGCCAATTAAGCCTTAACGTACATTCATTTAGCATTCCGTTTAACAAAAAATTTCCAAGGAAAGAATACCTCTCAAAAATTACTTTGACCATTCCTCACACACCCTTTTGGTTTTGGCAGTGTTGTATTGTCTTTTCAGACAAATATATTGAATCAGAGAAGCAAATCTTCCAGTCTAATGAGTGGAATATTGAGAAAATGGTCTTTGAGAAATATTTGAACCCTAACCCTAACTAGCAAAACCCGAAGCTAGGGTTAGGGTTTTATTCCCATACAATGTAGACAGTTTTTGATGGCATGGCTGTGTTTTAGGGCTGAAAGGATTCTTAGGAATACAGTTCTTTCAATGTTCTCTAAACATTTTTTTCTGACCTATATGACTGTATACAATGCTTTGCGCCAAAAAGGAACGGTGTCTGAATTGCCCGACAAGCAACAGTTCGAAAGAACCTGATTTAACTTTCAAACTCTTGCCATGGGCCTTAAAATCACAGGCATATTAACAAATAAAGCCAAAATGTATTAGTTGTTTCGGACTTTTGGGCCAATTAAGCCTTAACGTACATTCATTTAGCACTCCGTTTAACACAAAATTTCCAAGGACAGAATACCACTCAAAAATTACTTTGACCATTCTTCCCACACCCTTTTGGTTTTGGCAGTGTTGTATTGTCTTTTCAGACTAATATTTTGATTCAGAGAAGCAAATCTTCCAGTCTAATGAGTGGAATATTAAGAAAATGGTCTTTGAGAAATATTTGAACCCTAACCCTAACTAGCAAAACCCGAAGCTAGGGTTAGGGTTTTATTCCCATACAATGTAGACAGTTTTTGATGGCATGGCTGTGTTTTAGGGCTGAAAGGATTCTTAGGAATATAGTTCTTTCAATGTTTTCTAAACATTTTTTTCTGACCTATATGGCTGCATACAGTGCTTTGCCCTAATAAGGAATGGTGTCTGAATTGCCCGACAAGCAACAGTTCGAAAGAACCAGATTTAACTTTCAAACTCTTGCCATGGGCTTTAAAATCACAGGCATATTAACAAATAAAGCCAAAATGTATTAGTTGGTTTGCACTTTTGAGCCAATTAAGCCTTAACGTACATTCATTTAGCACTCCGTTTAACACAAAATTTACAAGGAAAGAAAACCTTTCAAAAATTACTTTGACCATTCCTCACACACCCTTTTGGTTTTGGCAGTGTTGTATTGTCTTTTCAGTCTAATATTTTGATTCAGAGAAGCAAATCTTCCAGTCTAATGAGTGGAATATTGAGAAAATGGTCTTTGAGAAATATTTGAACCCTAACCCTAACTAGCAAAACCCGAAGCAAGGGTTAGGGTTTTATTCCCAAACAATGTAGAAAGTTTTTAATGGCATGGCTGTGTTTTAGGACTGAAAGGATTCTTAGGAATACAGTTCTTTCAATGTTTTCTAAACATTTTTTTCTGACCTATATGGCTGTATTCAGTGCTTTGCCCTAATAAGGAATGGTGTCTGAATTGCCTGACAAGCAACAGTTCGAAAGAACCTGATTTAACTTTCAAACTCTTGCCATGGGCTTTAAAATCACAGGCATATTAACAAATAAAGCCAAAATGTATTAGTTGGTTTGCACTTTTGAGCCAATTAAGCCTTAACGTACATTCATTTAGCACTCCGTTTAACACAAAATTTCCAAGGACAGAATACCACTCAAAAATTACTTTGACCATTCTTCCCACACCCTTTTGGTTTTGGCAGTGTTGTATTGTCTTTTCAGACTAATATTTTGATTCAGAGAAGCAAATCATCCAGTCTAATGAGTGGAATATTGAGAAAATGGTCTTTGAGAAATATTTGAACCCTTACCCTAACTAGCAAAACCCGAAGCTAGGGTTAGGGTTTTATTCCCATACAATGTAGACAGTTTTTGATGGCATGGCTGTGTTTTAGGGCTGAAAGGATTCTTAGGAATACAGTTCTTTCAATGTTTTCTAAACATTTTTTTCTGACCTATATGGCTGTATACAGTGCTTTGCCCTAATAAGGAATGGTGTCTGAATTCCCCGACAAGCAACAGTTCGAAAGAACCTGATTTAACTTTCAAACTCTTGCCATGGGCCTTAAAATCACAGGCATATTAACAAATAAAGCCAAAATGTATTAGTTGTTTCGGACTTTTGGGCCAATTAAGCCTTAACGTACATTCATTTAGCACTCCGTTTAACACAAAATTTCCAAGGACAGAATACCACTCAAAAATTACTTTGACCATTCTTCCCACACCCTTTTGGTTTTGGCAGTGTTGTATTGTCTTTTCAGACTAATATTTTGATTCAGAGAAGCAAATCTTCCAGTCTAATGAGTGGAATATTTAGAAAATGGTCTTTGAGAAATATTTGAACCCTAACCCTAACTAGCAAAACCCGAAGCTAGGGTTAGGGTTTTATTCCCATACAATGTAGACAGTTTTTGATGGCATGGCTGTGTTTTAGGACTGAAAGGATTCTTAGGAATATAGTTCTTTCAATGTTTTCTAAACATTTTTTTCTGACCTATATGGCTGTATACAGTGCTTTGCCCTAATAAGGAATGGTGTCTGAATTCCCCGACAAGCAACAGTTCGAAAGAACCTGATTTAACTTTCAAACTCTTGCCATGGGCCTTAAAATCACAGGCATATTAACAAATAAAGCCAAAATGTATTAGTTGTTTCGGACTTTTGGGCCAATTAAGCCTTAACGTACATTCATTTAGCACTCCGTTTAACACAAAATTTCCAAGGACAGAATACCACTCAAAAATTACTTTGACCATTCTTCCCACACCCTTTTGGTTTTGGCAGTGTTGTATTGTCTTTTCAGACTAATATTTTGATTCAGAGAAGCAAATCTTCCAGTCTAATGAGTGGAATATTTAGAAAATGGTCTTTGAGAAATATTTGAACCCTAACCCTAACTAGCAAAACCCGAAGCTAGGGTTAGGGTTTTATTCCCATACAATGTAGACAGTTTTTGATGGCATGGCTGTGTTTTAGGGCTGAAAGGATTCTTAGGAATATAGTTCTTTCAATGTTTTCTAAACATTTTTTTCTGACCTATATGGCTGTATACAGTGCTTTGCCCTAATAAGGAATGGTGTCTGAATTGCCCGACAAGCAACAGTTCAAAAGAACCTGATTTAACTTTCAAACTCTTGCCATGGGCTTTAAAATCACAGGCATATTAACAAATAAAGCCAAAATGTATTAGTTGGTTTGCACTTTTGAGCCAATTAAGCCTTAACGTACATTCATTTATCACTCCGTTTAACACAAAATTTCCAAGGAAAGAATACCTCTCAAAAATTACTTTGACCATTCCTCACACACCCTTTTGGTTTTGGCAGTGTTGTATTGTCTTTTCAGACAAATATATTGAATCAGAGAAGCAAATCTTCCAGTCTAATGAGTGGAATATTGAGAAAATGGTCTTTGAGAAATATTTGAACCCTAACCCTAACTAGCAAAACCCGAAGCAAGGGTTAGGGTTTTATTCCCAAACAATGTAGAAAGTTTTTAATGGCATGGCTGTGTTTTAGGGCTGAAAGGATTCTTAGGAATACAGTTCTTTCAATGTTCTCTAAACATTTTTTTCTGACCTATATGACTGTATACAATGCTTTGCGCCAAAAAGGAACGGTGTCTGAATTGCCCGACAAGCAACAGTTCGAAAGAACCTGATTTAACTTTCAAACTCTTGCCATGGGCCTTAAAATCACAGGCATATTAACAAATAAAGCCAAAATGTATTAGTTGTTTCGGACTTTTGGGCCAATTAAGCCTTAACGTACATTCATTTAGCACTCCGTTTAACACAAAATTTCCAAGGACAGAATACCACTCAAAAATTACTTTGACCATTCTTCCCACACCCTTTTGGTTTTGGCAGTGTTGTATTGTCTTTTCAGACTAATATTTTGATTCAGAGAAGCAAATCTTCCAGTCTAATGAGTGGAATATTTAGAAAATGGTCTTTGAGAAATATTTGAACCCTAACCCTAACTAGCAAAACCCGAAGCTAGGGTTAGGGTTTTATTCCCATACAATGTAGACAGTTTTTGATGGCATGGCTGTGTTTTAGGGCTGAAAGGATTCTTAGGAATATAGTTCTTTCAATGTTTTCTAAACATTTTTTTCTGACCTATATGGCTGCATACAGTGCTTTGCCCTAATAAGGAATGGTGTCTGAATTGCCCGACAAGCAACAGTTCGAAAGAACCAGATTTAACTTTCAAACTCTTGCCATGGGCTTTAAAATCACAGGCATATTAACAAATAAAGCCAAAATGTATTAGTTGGTTTGCACTTTTGAGCCAATTAAGCCTTAACGTACATTCATTTAGCACTCCGTTTAACACAAAATTTACAAGGAAAGAAAACCTTTCAAAAATTACTTTGACCATTCCTCACACACCCTTTTGGTTTTGGCAGTGTTGTATTGTCTTTTCAGTCTAATATTTTGATTCAGAGAAGCAAATCTTCCAGTCTAATGAGTGGAATATTGAGAAAATGGTCTTTGAGAAATATTTGAACCCTAACCCTAACTAGCAAAACCCGAAGCAAGGGTTAGGGTTTTATTCCCAAACAATGTAGAAAGTTTTTAATGGCATGGCTGTGTTTTAGGGCTGAAAGGATTCTTAGGAATACAGTTCTTTCAATGTTTTCTAAACATTTTTTTCTGACCTATATGGCTCTATTCAGTGCTTTGCCCTAATAAGGAATGGTGTCTGAATTGCCTGACAAGCAACAGTTCGAAAGAACCTGATTTAACTTTCAAACTCTTGCCATGGGCTTTAAAATCACAGGCATATTAACAAATAAAGCCAAAATGTATTAGTTGGTTTGCACTTTTGAGCCAATTAAGCCTTAACGTACATTCATTTAGCACTCCGTTTAACACAAAATTTCCAAGGACAGAATACCACTCAAAAATTACTTTGACCATTCTTCCCACACCCTTTTGGTTTTGGCAGTGTTGTATTGTCTTTTCAGACTAATATTTTGATTCAGAGAAGCAAATCATCCAGTCTAATGAGTGGAATATTGAGAAAATGGTCTTTGAGAAATATTTGAACCCTTACCCTAACTAGCAAAACCCGAAGCTAGGGTTAGGGTTTTATTCCCATACAATGTAGACAGTTTTTGATGGCATGGCTGTGTTTTAGGGCTGAAAGGATTCTTAGGAATATAGTTCTTTCAATGTTTTCTAAACATTTTTTTCTGACCTATATGGCTGTATACAGTGCTTTGCCCTAATAAGGAATGGTGTCTGAATTCCCCGACAAGCAACAGTTCGAAAGAACCTGATTTAACTTTCAAACTCTTGCCATGGGCTTTAAAATCACAGGCATATTAACAAATAAAGCCAAAATGTATTAGTTGGTTTGCACTTTTGAGCCAATTAAGCCTTAACGTACATTCATTTATCACTCCGTTTAACACAAAATTTACAAGGAAAGAAAACCTCTCAAAAATTACTTTGACCATTCCTCACACACCCTTTTGGTTTTGGCAGTGTTGTATTGTCTTTTCAGACAAATATTTTGATTCAGAGAAGCAAATCTTCCAGTCTAATGAGTGGAATATTGAGAAAATGGTCTTTGAGAAATATTTGAACCCTAACCCTAACTAGCAAAACCCGAAGCTAGGGTTAGGGTTTTATTCCCATACAATGTAGACAGTTTTTGATGGCATGGCTGTGTTTTAGGGCTCAAAGGATTCTTAGGAATACAGTTCTTTCAATGTTTTCTAAACATTTTTTTCTGACCTATATGGCTGTATTCAGTGCTTTGCCCTAATAAGGAATAGTGTCTGAATTGCCTGACAAGCAACAGTTCGAAAGAACCTGATTTAACTTTCAAACTCTTGCCATGGGCTTTAAAATCACAGGCATATTAACAAATAAAGCCAAAATGTATTAGTTGTTTCAGACTTTTAGGCCAATTAAGCCTTAACGTACATTCATTTAGCACTCCGTTTAACACAAAATTTCCAAGGACAGAATACCACTCAAAAATTACATTGACCATTCTTCCCACACCCTTTTGGTTTTGTCAGTGTTGTATTGTCTTTTCAGACTAATATTTTGATTCAGAGAAGCAAATCATCCAGTCTAATGAGTGGAATATTGAGAAAATGGTCTTTGAGAAATATTTGAACCCTTACCCTAACTAGCAAAACCCGAAGCTAGGGTTAGGGTTTTATTCCCATACAATGTAGACAGTTTTTGATGGCATGGCTGTGTTTTAGGGCTGAAAGGATTCTTAGGAATATAGTTCTTTCAATGTTTTCTAAACATTTTTTTCTGACCTATATGGCTGTATACAGTGCTTTGCCCTAATAAGGAATGGTGTCTGAATTCCCCGACAAGCAACAGTTCGAAAGAACCTGATTTAACTTTCAAACTCTTGCCATGGGCTTTAAAATCACAGGAATATTAACAAATAAAGCCAAAATGTATTAGTTGGTTTGCACTTTTGAGCCAATTAAGCCTTAACGTACATTCATTTAGCACTCCGTTTAACACAAAATTTACAAGGAAAGAAAACCTTTCAAAAATTACTTTGACCATTCCTCACACACCCTTTTGGTTTTGGCAGTGTTGTATTGTCTTTTCAATCTAATATTTTGATTCAGAGAAGCAAATCTTCCAGTCTAATGAGTGGAATATTGAGAAAATGGTCTTTGAGAAATATTTGAACCCTAACCCTAACTAGCAAAACCCGAAGCAAGGGTTAGGCTTTTATTCCCAAACAACGTAGAAAGTTTTTGATGGCATGGCTGTGTTTTAGGGCTGAAAGGATTCTTAGGAATATAGTTCTTTCAATGTTTTCTAAACATTTTTTTCTGACCTATATGGCTGTATACAGTGCTTTGCCCTAATAAGGAATGGTGTCTGAATTGCCCGACAAGCAACAGTTCAAAAGAACCTGATTTAACTTTCAAACTCTTGCCATGGGCTTTAAAATCACAGGCATATTAACAAATAAAGCCAAAATGTATTAGTTGGTTTAGACTTTTGAGCCAATTAAGCCTTAACGTACATTCATTTAGCACTCCGTTTAACACAAAATTTCCAAGGAAAGAATACCACTCAAAAATTACTTTGACCATTCTTCCCACACCCTTTTGGTTTTGGCAGTGTTGTATTGTCTTTTCAGACTAATATTTTGATTCAGAGAAGCAAATCTTCCAGTCTAATGAGTGGAATATTGAGAAAATGGTCTTTGAGAAATATTTGAACCCTAACCCTAACTAGCAAAACCCGAAGCTAGGGTTAGGGTTTTATTCCCATACAATGTAGACAGTTTTTGATGGCATGGCTGTGTTTTAGGGCTGAAAGGATTCTTAGGAATATAGTTCTTTCAATGTTTTCTAAACATTTTTTTCTGACCTATATGGCTGTATACAGTGCTTTGCCCTAATAAGGAATGGTGTCTGAATTGCGCGACAAGCAACAGCTCAAAAGAACCTGATTTAACTTTCAAACTCTTGCCATGGTCTTTAAAATCACAGGCATATTAACAAATAAAGCCAAAATGTATTAGTTGGTTTGCACTTTTGAGCCAATTAAGCCTTAACGTACATTCATTTATCACTCCGTTTAACACAAAATTTCCAAGGAAAGAATACCTCTCAAAAATTACTTTGACCATTCCTCACACACCCTTTTGGTTTTGGAAGTGTTGTATTGTCTTTTCAGACAAATATTTTGATTCAGAGAAGCAAATCTTCCAGTCTAATGAGTGGAATATTGAGAAAATGGTCTTTGAGAAATATTTGAACCCTAACCCTAACTAGCAAAACCTGAAGCTAGGGTTAGGGTTTTATTCCCATACAATGTAGACAGTTTTTGATGGCATGGCTGTGTTTTAGGGCTCAAAGGATTCTTAGGAATACAGTTCTTTCAATGTTTTCTAAACATTTTTTTCTGACCTATATGGCTGTATTCAGTGCTTTGCCCTAATAAGGAATGGTCTCTGAATTGCCCTACAAGCAACAGTTCGAAAGAACCTGATTTAACTTTCAAACTCTTGCCATGGGCTTTAAAATCACAGGCATATTAACAAATAAAGCCAAAATGTATTCGTTGTTTCGGACTTTTAGGCCAATTAAGCCTTAACGTACATTCTTTTAGCACTCCGTTTAACACAAAATTTCCAAGGACAGAATACCACTCAAAAATTACTTTGACCATTCTTCCCACACCCTTTTGGTTTTGGCAGTGTTGTATTGTCTTTTCAGACTAATATTTTGATTCAGAGAAGCAAATCTTCCAGTCTAATGAGTTGAATATTGAGAAAATGGTCTTTGAGAAATATTTGAACCCTAACCCTAACTAGTAATACCCGAAGCTAGGGTTAGGGTTTTATTCCCATACAATGTAGACAGTTTTTGATGGCATGGCTGTGTTTTAGGGCTGAAAGGATTCTTAGGAATATAGTTCTTTCAATGTTTTCTAAACATTTTTTTCTGACCTATATGGCTGTATACAGTGCTTTGCCCTAATAAGGAATGGTGTCTGAATTGCCCGACAAGCAACAGTTTGAAAGAACCTGATTTAACTTTCAAACTCTTGCCATGGGCTTTAAAATCACAGGCATATTAACAAATAAAGCCAAAATGTATTAGTTGGTTTGCACTTTTGAGCCAATTAAGCCTTAACGTACATTCATTTAGCATTCCGTTTAACACAAAATTTCCAAGGAAAGAATACCTCTCAAAAATTACTTTGACCATTCCTCACACACCCTTTTGGTTTTGGCAGTGTTGTATTGTCTTTTCAGACAAATATTTTGATTCAGAGAAGCAAATCTTCCAGTCTAATGAGTGGAATATTGAGAAAATGGTCTTTGAGAACTATTTGAACCCTAACCCTAACTAGCAAAACCCGAAGCTAGGGTTAGGGTTTTATTCCCATACAATGTAGACAGTTTTTGATGGCATGGCTGTGTTTTAGGGCTCAAAGGATTCTTAGGAATACAGTTCTTTCAATGTTTTCTAAACATTTTTTTCTGACCTATATGGCTGTATTCAGTGCTTTGCCCTAATAAGGAATAGTGTCTGAATTGCCTGACAAGCAACAGTTCGAAAGAACCTGATTTAACTTTCAAACTCTTGCCATGGGCTTTAAAATCACAGGCATATTAACAAATAAAGCCAAAATGTATTAGTTGTTTCGGACTTTTAGGCCAATTAAGCCTTAACGTACATTCATTTAGCACTCCGTTTAACACAAAATTTCCAAGGACAGAATACCACTCAAAAATTACATTGACCATTCTTCCCACACCCTTTTGGTTTTGGCAGTGTTGTATTGTCTTTTCAGACTAATATTTTGATTCAGAGAAGCAAATCTTCCAGTCTAATGAGTTGAATATTGAGAAAATGGTCTTTGAGAAATATTTGAACCCTAACCCTAACTAGTAAAACCCGAAGCTAGGGTTAGGGTTTTATTCCCATACAATGTAGACAGTTTTTGATGGCATGGCTGTGTTTTAGGGCTGAAAGGATTCTTAGGAATATCGTTCTTTCAATGTTTTCTAAACATTTTTTTCTGACCTATATGGCTGTATACAGTGCTTTGCCCTAATAAGGAATGGTGTCTGAATTGCCCGACAAGCAACAGTTTGAAAGAACCTGATTTAACTTTCAAACTCTTGCCATGGGCTTTAAAATCACAGGCATATTAACAAATAAAGCCAAAATGTATTAGTTGGTTTGCACTTTTGAGCCAATTAAGCCTTAACGTACATTCATTTAGCATTCCGTTTAACACAAAATTTCCAAGGAAAGAATACCTCTCAAAAATTACTTTGACCATTCCTCACACACCCTTTTGGTTTTGGCAGTGTTGTATTGTCTTTTCAGACAAATATATTGAATCAGAGAAGCAAATCTTCCAGTCTAATGAGTGGAATATTGAGAAAATGGTCTTTGAGAAATATTTGAACCCTAACCCTAACTAGCAAAACCCGAAGCTAGGGTTAGGGTTTTATTCCCATACAATGTAGACAGTTTTTGATGGCATGGCTGTGTTTTAGGGCTGAAAGGATTCTTAGGAATACAGTTCTTTCAATGTTCTCTAAACATTTTTTTCTGACCTATATGACTGTATACAATGCTTTGCGCCAAAAAGGAACGGTGTCTGAATTGCCCGACAAGCAACAGTTCGAAAGAACCTGATTTAACTTTCAAACTCTTGCCATGGGCCTTAAAATCACAGGCATTTTAACAAATAAAGCCAAAATGTATTAGTTGTTTCGGACTTTTGGGCCAATTAAGCCTTAACGTACATTCATTTAGCACTCCGTTTAACACAAAATTTCCAAGGACAGAATACCACTCAAAAATTACTTTGACCATTCTTCCCACACCCTTTTGGTTTTGGCAGTGTTGTATTGTCTTTTCAGACTAATATTTTGATTCAGAGAAGCAAATCTTCCAGTCTAATGAGTGGAATATTAAGAAAATGGTCTTTGAGAAATATTTGAACCCTAACCCTAACTAGCAAAACCCGAAGCTAGGGTTAGGGTTTTATTCCCATACAATGTAGACAGTTCTTGATGGCATGGCTGTGTTTTAGGGCTGAAAGGATTCTTAGGAATATAGTTCTTTCAATGTTTTCTAAACATTTTTTTCTGACCTATATGGCTGCATACAGTGCTTTGCCCTAATAAGGAATGGTGTCTGAATTGCCCGACAAGCAACAGTTCGAAAGAACCAGATTTAACTTTCAAACTCTTGCCATGGGCTTTAAAATCACAGGCATATTAACAAATAAAGCCAAAATGTATTAGTTGGTTTGCACTTTTGAGCCAATTAAGCCTTAACGTACATTCATTTAGCACTCCGTTTAACACAAAATTTACAAGGAAAGAAAACCTTTCAAAAATTACTTTGACCATTCCTCACACACCCTTTTGGTTTTGGCAGTGTTGTATTGTCTTTTCAGTCTAATATTTTGATTCAGAGAAGCAAATCTTCCAGTCTAATGAGTGGAATATTGAGAAAATGGTCTTTGAGAAATATTTGAACCCTAACCCTAACTAGCAAAACCCGAAGCAAGGGTTAGGGTTTTATTCCCAAACAATGTAGAAAGTTTTTAATGGCATGGCTGTGTTTTAGGGCTGAAAGGATTCTTAGGAATACAGTTCTTTCAATGTTTTCTAAACATTTTTTTCTGACCTATATGGCTGTATTCAGTGCTTTGCCCTAATAAGGAATGGTGTCTGAATTGCCTGACAAGCAACAGTTCGAAAGAACCTGATTTAACTTTCAAACTCTTGCCATGGGCTTTAAAATCACAGGCATATTAACAAATAAAGCCAAAATGTATTAGTTGGTTTGCACTTTTGAGCCAATTAAGCCTTAACGTACATTCATTTAGCACTCCGTTTAACACAAAATTTCCAAGGACAGAATACCACTCAAAAATTACTTTGACCATTCTTCCCACACCCTTTTGGTTTTGGCAGTGTTGTATTGTCTTTTCAGACTAATATTTTGATTCAGAGAAGCAAATCATCCAGTCTAATGAGTGGAATATTGAGAAAATGGTCTTTGAGAAATATTTGAACCCTTACCCTAACTAGCAAAACCCGAAGCTAGGGTTAGGGTTTTATTCCCATACAATGTAGACAGTTTTTGATGGCATGGCTGTGTTTTAGGGCTGAAAGGATTCTTAGGAATACAGTTCTTTCAATGTTTTCTAAACATTTTTTTCTGACCTATATGGCTGTATACAGTGCTTTGCCCTAATAAGGAATGGTGTCTGAATTCCCCGACAAGCAACAGTTCGAAAGAACCTGATTTAACTTTCAAACTCTTGCCATGGGCCTTAAAATCACAGGCATATTAACAAATAAAGCCAAAATGTATTAGTTGTTTCGGACTTTTGGGCCAATTAAGCCTTAACGTACATTCATTTAGCACTCCGTTTAACACAAAATTTCCAAGGACAGAATACCACTCAAAAATTACTTTGACCATTCTTCCCACACCCTTTTGGTTTTGGCAGTGTTGTATTGTCTTTTCAGACTAATATTTTGATTCAGAGAAGCAAATCTTCCAGTCTAATGAGTGGAATATTTAGAAAAAGGTCTTTGAGAAATATTTGAACCCTAACCCTAACTAGCAAAACCCGAAGCTAGGGTTAGGGTTTTATTCCCATACAATGTAGACAGTTTTTGATGGCATGGCTGTGTTTTAGGGCTGAAAGGATTCTTAGGAATATAGTTCTTTTAATGTTTTCTAAACATTTTTTTCTGACCTATATGGCTGTATACAGTGCTTTGCCCTAATAAGGAATGGTGTCTGAATTGCCCGACAAGCAACAGTTCAAAAGAACCTGATTTAACTTTCAAACTCTTGCCATGGGCTTTAAAATCACAGGCATATTAACAAATAAAGCCAAAATGTATTAGTTGGTTTGCACTTTTGAGCCAATTAAGCCTTAACGTACATTCATTTATCACTCCGTTTAACACAAAATTTCCAAGGAAAGAATACCTCTCAAAAATTACTTTGACCATTCCTCACACACCCTTTTGGTTTTGGCAGTGTTGTATTGTCTTTTCAGACAAATATTTTGATTCAGAGAAGCAAATCTTCCAGTCTAATGAGTGGAATATTGAGAAAATGGTCTTTGAGAAATATTTGAACCCTAACCCTAACTAGCAAAACCCGAAGCTAGGGTTAGGGTTTTATTCCCATACAATGTAGACAGTTTTTGATGGCATGGCTGTGTTTTAGGGCTCAAAGGATTCTTAGGAATACAGTTCTTTCAATGTTTTCTAAACATTTTTTTCTGACCTATATGGCTGTATTCAGTGCTTTGCCCTAATAAGGAATAGTGTCTGAATTGCCTGACAAGCAACAGTTCGAAAGAACCTGATTTAACTTTCAAACTCTTGCCATGGGCTTTAAAATCACAGGCATATTAACAAATAAAGCCAAAATGTATTAGTTGTTTCAGACTTTTAGGCCAATTAAGCCTTAACGTACATTCATTTAGCACTCCGTTTAACACAAAATTTCCAAGGACAGAATACCACTCAAAAATTACATTGACCATTCTTCCCACACCCTTTTGGTTTTGGCAGTGTTGTATTGTCTTTTCAGACTAATATTTTGATTCAGAGAAGCAAATCTTCCAGTCTAATGAGTTGAATATTGAGAAAATGGTCTTTGAGAAATATTTGAACCCTAACCCTAACTAGTAATACCCGAAGCTAGGGTTAGGGTTTTATTCCCATACAATGTAGACAGTTTTTGATGGCATGGCTGTGTTTTAGGGCTGAAAGGATTCTTAGGAATATAGTTCTTTCAATTTTTTCTAAACATTTTTTTCTGACCTATATGGCTGTATACAGTGCTTTGCCCTAATAAGGAATGGTGTCTGAATTGCCCGACAAGCAACAGTTTGAAAGAACCTGATTTAACTTTCAAACTCTTGCCATGGGCTTTAAAATCACAGGCATATTAACAAATAAAGCCAAAATGTATTAGTTGGTTTGCACTTTTGAGCCAATTAAGCCTTAACGTACATTCATTTAGCATTCCGTTTAACACAAAATTTCCAAGGAAAGAATACCTCTCAAAAATTACTTTGACCATTCCTCACACACCCTTTTGGTTTTGGCAGTGTTGTATTGTCTTTTCAGACAAATATATTGAATCAGAGAAGCAAATCTTCCAGTCTAATGAGTGGAATATTGAGAAAATGGTCTTTGAGAAATATTTGAACCCTAACCCTAACTAGCAAAACCCGAAGCAAGGGTTAGGGTTTTATTCCCAAACAATGTAGAAAGTTTTTAATGGCATGGCTGTGTTTTAGGGCTGAAAGGATTCTTAGGAATACAGTTCTTTCAATGTTCTCTAAACATTTTTTTCTGACCTATATGACTGTATACAATGCTTTGCGCCAAAAAGGAACGGTGTCTGAATTGCCCGACAAGCAACAGTTCGAAAGAACCTGATTTAACTTTCAAACTCTTGCCATGGGCCTTAAAATCACAGGCATATTAACAAATAAAGCCAAAATGTATTAGTTGTTTCGGACTTTTGGGCCAATTAAGCCTTAACGTACATTCATTTAGCACTCCGTTTAACACAAAATTTCCAAGGACAGAATACCACTCAAAAATTACTTTGACCATTCTTCCCACACCCTTTTGGTTTTGGCAGTGTTGTATTGTCTTTTCAGACTAATATTTTGATTCAGAGAAGCAAATCTTCCAGTCTAATGAGTGGAATATTTAGAAAATGGTCTTTGAGAAATATTTGAACCCTAACCCTAACTAGCAAAACCCGAAGCTAGGGTTAGGGTTTTATTCCCATACAATGTAGACAGTTTTTGATGGCATGGCTGTGTTTTAGGGCTGAAAGGATTCTTAGGAATATAGTTCTTTCAATGTTTTCTAAACATTTTTTTCTGACCTATATGGCTGCATACAGTGCTTTGCCCTAATAAGGAATGGTGTCTGAATTGCCCGACAAGCAACAGTTCGAAAGAACCAGATTTAACTTTCAAACTCTTGCCATGGGCTTTAAAATCACAGGCATATTAACAAATAAAGCCAAAATGTATTAGTTGGTTTGCACTTTTGAGCCAATTAAGCCTTAACGTACATTCATTTAGCACTCCGTTTAACACAAAATTTACAAGGAAAGAAAACCTTTCAAAAATTACTTTGACCATTCCTCACACACCCTTTTGGTTTTGGCAGTGTTGTATTGTCTTTTCAGTCTAATATTTTGATTCAGAGAAGCAAATCTTCCAGTCTAATGAGTGGAATATTGAGAAAATGGTCTTTGAGAAATATTTGAACCCTAACCCTAACTAGCAAAACCCGAAGCAAGGGTTAGGGTTTTATTCCCAAACAATGTAGAAAGTTGTTAATGGCATGGCTGTGTTTTAGGGCTGAAAGGATTCTTAGGAATACAGTTCTTTCAATGTTTTCTAAACATTTTTTTCTGACCTATATGGCTCTATTCAGTGCTTTGCCCTAATAAGGAATGGTGTCTGAATTGCCTGACAAGCAACAGTTCGAAAGAACCTGATTTAACTTTCAAACTCTTGCCATGGGCTTTAAAATCACAGGCATATTAACAAATAAAGCCAAAATGTATTAGTTGGTTTGCACTTTTGAGCCAATTAAGCCTTAACGTACATTCATTTAGCACTCCGTTTAACACAAAATTTCCAAGGACAGAATACCACTCAAAAATTACTTTGACCATTCTTCCCACACCCTTTTGGTTTTGGCAGTGTTGTATTGTCTTTTCAGACTAATATTTTGATTCAGAGAAGCAAATCATCCAGTCTAATGAGTGGAATATTGAGAAAATGGTCTTTGAGAAATATTTGAACCCTTACCCTAACTAGCAAAACCCGAAGCTAGGGTTAGGGTTTTATTCCCATACAATGTAGACAGTTTTTGATGGCATGGCTGTGTTTTAGGGCTGAAAGGATTCTTAGGAATATAGTTCTTTCAATGTTTTCTAAACATTTTTTTCTGACCTATATGGCTGTATACAGTGCTTTGCCCTAATAAGGAATGGTGTCTGAATTCCCCGACAAGCAACAGTTCGAAAGAACCTGATTTAACTTTCAAACTCTTGCCATGGGCTTTAAAATCACAGGCATATTAACAAATAAAGCCAAAATGTATTAGTTGGTTTGCACTTTTGAGCCAATTAAGCCTTAACGTACATTCATTTAGCACTCCGTTTAACACAAAATTTACAAGGAAAGAAAACCTTTCAAAAATTACTTTGACCATTCCTCACACACCCTTTTGGTTTTGGCAGTGTTGTATTGTCTTTTCAGTCTAATATTTTGATTCAGAGAATCAAATCTTCCAGTCTAATGAGTGGAATATTGAGAAAATGGTCTTTGAGAAATATTTGAACCCTAACCCTAACTAGCAAAACCCGAAGCAAGGGTTAGGGTTTTATTCCCAAACAACGTAGAAAGTTTTTGATGGCATGGCTGTGTTTTAGGGCTGAAAGGATTCTTAGGAATATAGTTCTTTCAATGTTTTCTAAACATTTTTTTCTGACCTATATGGCTGTATACAGTGCTTTGCCCTAATAAGGAATGGTGTCTGAATTGCCCGACAAGCAACAGTTCAAAAGAACCTGATTTAACTTTCAAACTCTTGCCATGGGCTTTAAAATCACAGGCATATTAACAAATAAAGCCAAAATGTATTAGTTGTTTCGGACTTTTAGGCCAATTAAGCCTTAACGTACATTCATTTAGCACTCCGTTTAACACAAAATTTCCAAGGACAGAATACCACTCAAAAATTACATTGACCATTCTTCCCACACCCTTTTGGTTTTGGCAGTGTTGTATTGTCTTTTCAGACTAATATTTTGATTCAGAGAAGCAAATCATCCAGTCTAATGAGTGGAATATTGAGAAAATGGTCTTTGAGAAATATTTGAACCCTTACCCTAACTAGCAAAACCCGAAGCTAGGGTTAGGGTTTTATTCCCATACAATGTAGACAGTTTTTGATGGCATGGCTGTGTTTTAGGGCTGAAAGGATTCTTAGGAATATAGTTCTTTCAATGTTTTCTAAACATTTTTTTCTGACCTATATGGCTGTATACAGTGCTTTGCCCTAATAAGGAATGGTGTCTGAATTCCCCGACAAGCAACAGTTCGAAAGAACCAGATTTAACTTTCAAACTCTTGCCATGGGCTTTAAAATCACAGGCATATTAACAAATAAAGCCAAAATGTATTAGTTGGTTTGCACTTTTGAGCCAATTAAGCCTTAACGTACATTCATTTAGCACTCCGTTTAACACAAAATTTACAAGGAAAGAAAACCTTTCAAAAATTACTTTGACCATTCCTCACACACCCTTTTGGTTTTGGCAGTGTTGTATTGTCTTTTCAGACTAATATTTTGATTCAGAGAAGCAAATCTTCCAGTCTAATGAGTGGAATATTGAGAAAATGGTCTTTGAGAAATATTTGAACCCTAACCCTAACTAGCAAAACCCGAAGCTAGGGTTAGGGTTTTATTCCCATACAATGTAGACAGTTTTTGATGGCATGGCTGTGTTTTAGGGCTGAAAGGATTCTTAGGAATATTGTTCTTTCAATGTTTTCTAAACATTTTTTTCTGACCTATATGGCTGTATACAGTGCTTTGCCCTAATATGGAACTGTGTCTGAATTGCCCGACAAGCAACAGTTCGAAAGAACCTGATTTAACTTTCAAACTCTTGCCATGGGCTTTAAAATCACAGGCATATTAACAAATAAAGCCAAAATGTATTAGTTGGTTTGCACTTTTGAGCCAATTAAGCCTTAACGTACATTCATTTATCACTCCGTTTAACACAAAATTTCCAAGGAAAGAATACCTCTCAAAAATTACTTTGACCATTCCTCACACACCCTTTTGGTTTTGGCAGTGTTGTATTGTCTTTTCAGACAAATATATTGAATCAGAGAAGCAAATCTTCCAGTCTAATGAGTGGAATATTAAGAAAATGGTCTTTGAGAAATATTTGAACCCTAACTAGCAAAACCCGAAGCTAGGGTTAGGGTTTTTATCCCATACAATGTAGACAGTTTTTGATGGCATGGCTGTGTTTTAGGGCTGAAAGGATTCTTAGGAATACAGTTCTTTCAATGTTTTCTAAACATTTTTTTCTGACCTATATGACTGTATACAATGCTTTGCGCCAAAAAGGAACGGTGTCTGAATTGCCCGACAAGCAACAGTTCGAAAGAACCTGATTTAACTTTCAAACTCTTGCCATGGGCTTTAAAATCACAGGCATATTAACAAATAAAGCCAAAATGTATTAGTTGTTTCGGACTTTTGGGCCAATTAAGCCTTAACGTACATTCATTTAGCACTCCGTTTAACACAAAATTTCCAAGGACAGAATACCACTCAAAAATTACTTTGACCATTCTTCCCACACCCTTTTGGTTTTGGCAGTGTTGTATTGTCTTTTCAGACTAATATTTTGATTCAGAGAAGCAAATCTTCCAGTCTAATGAGTGGAATATTTAGAAAATGGTCTTTGAGAAATATTTGAACCCTAACCCTAACTAGCAAACCCGAAGCTAGGGTTAGGGTTTTATTCCCATAAAATGTAGACAGTTTTTGATGGCATGGCTGTGTTTTAGGGCTGAAAGGATTCTTAGGAATATAGTTCTTTCAATGTTTTCTAAACATTTTTTTTCTGACCTATATGGCTGTATTCAGTGCTTTACCCTAATAAGGAATGGTGTCTGAATTGCCCGACAAGCAACAGTTCGAAAGAACCTGATTTAACTTTCAAACTCTTGCCATGGGCTTTAAAATCACAGGCATATTAACAAATAAAGCCAAAATGTATTAGTTGTTTCGGACTTTTGGGCCAATTAAGCCTTAACGTACATTCATTTAGCACTCCGTTTAACACAAAATTTCCAAGGACAGAATACCACTCAAAAATTACATTGACCATTCTTCCCACACCCTTTTGGTTTTGGCAGTGTTGTATTGTCTTTTCAGACTAATATTTTGATTCAGAGAAGCAAATCTTCCAGTCTAATGAGTGGAATATTGAGAAAATGGTCTTTGAGAAATATTTGAACCCTAACCCTAACTAGCAAAACCCGAAGCTAGGGTTAGGGTTTTATTCCCATACAATGTAGACAGTTTTTGATGGCATGGCTGTGTTTTAGGGCTGAAAGGATTCTTAGGAATATAGTTCTTTCAATGTTTTCTAAACATTTTTTTCTGACCTATATGGCTGTATACAGTGCTTTGCCCTAATATGGAACTGTGTCTGAATTGCCCGACAAGCAACAGTTCGAAAGAACCTGATTTAACTTTCAAACTCTTGCCATGGGCTTTAAAATCACAGGCATATTAACAAATAAAGCCAAAATGTATTAGTTGGTTTGCACTTTTGAGCCAATTAAGCCTTAACGTACATTCATTTATCACTCCGTTTAACACAAAATTTCCAAGGAAAGAATACCTCTCAAAAATTACTTTGACCATTCCTCACACACCCTTTTGGTTTTGGCAGTGTTGTATTGTCTTTTCAGACAAATATATTGAATCAGAGAAGCAAATCTTCCAGTCTAATGAGTGGAATATTAAGAAAATGGTCTTTGAGAAATATTTGAACCCTAACTAGCAAAACCCGAAGCTAGGGTTAGGGTTTTTATCCCATACAATGTAGACAGTTTTTGATGGCATGGCTGTGTTTTAGGGCTGAAAGGATTCTTAGGAATACAGTTCTTTCAATGTTTTCTAAACATTTTTTTCTGACCTATATGACTGTATACAATGCTTTGCACCAAAAAGGAACGGTGTCTGAATTGCCAGACAAGCAACAGTTCGAAAGAACCTGATTTAACTTTCAAACTCTTGCCATGGGCTTTAAAATCACAGGCATATTAAAAAATAAAGCCAAAATGTATTAGTTGTTTCGGACTTCTGGGCCAATTAAGCCTTAACGTACATTCATTTAGCACTCCGTTTAACACAAAATTTCCAAGGACAGAATACCACTCAAAAATTACTTTGACCATTCTTCCCACACCCTTTTGGTTTTGGCAGTGTTGTATTGTCTTTTCAGACTAATATTTTGATTCAGAGAAGCAAATCATCCAGTCTAATGAGTGGAATATTGAGAAAATGGTCTTTGAGAAATATTTGAACCCTTACCCTAACTAGCAAAACCCGAAGCTAGGGTTAGGGTTTTATTCCCATACAATGTAGACAGTTTTTGATGGCATGGCTGTGTTTTAGGGCTGAAAGGATTCTTAGGAATATAGTTCTTTCAATGTTTTCTAAACATTTTTTTCTGACCTATATGGCTGTATACAGTGCTTTGCCCTAATAAGGAATGGTGTCTGAATTCCCCGACAAGCAACAGTTCGAAAGAACCTGATTTAACTTTCAAACTCTTGCCATGGGCTTTAAAATCACAGGCATATTAACAAATAAAGCCAAAATGTATTAGTTGGTTTGCACTTTTGAGCCAATTAAGCCTTAACGTACATTCATTTAGCACTCCGTTTAACACAAAATTTACAAGGAAAGAAAACCTTTCAAAAATTACTTTGACCATTCCTCACACACCCTTTTGGTTTTGGCAGTGTTGTATTGTCTTTTCAGTCTAATATTTTGATTCAGAGAAGCAAATCTTCCAGTCTAATGAGTGGAATATTGAGAAAATGGTCTTTGAGAAATATTTGAACCCTAACCCTAACTAGCAAAACCCGAAGCAAGGGTTAGGGTTTTATTCCCAAACAACGTAGAAAGTTTTTGATGGCATGGCTGTGTTTTAGGGCTGAAAGGATTCTTAGGAATATAGTTCTTTCAATGTTTTCTAAACATTTTTTTCTGACCTATATGGCTGTATACAGTGCTTTGCCCTAATAAGGAATGGTGTCTGAATTGCCCGACAAGCAACAGTTCAAAAGAACCTGATTTAACTTTCAAACTCTTGCCATGGGCTTTAAAATCACAGGCATATTAACAAATAAAGCCAAAATGTATTAGTTGGTTTGCACTTTTGAGCCAATTAAGCCTTAACGTACATTCATTTATCACTCCGTTTAACACAAAATTTCCAAGGAAAGAATACCTCTCAAAAATTACTTTGACCATTCCTCACACACCCTTTTGGTTTTGGCAGTGTTGTATTGTCTTTTCAGACAAATATTTTGATTCAGAGAAGCAAATCTTCCAGTCTAATGAGTGGAATATTGAGAAAATGGTCTTTGAGAAATATTTGAACCCTAACCCTAACTAGCAAAACCCGAAGCTAGGGTTAGGGTTTTATTCCCATACAATGTAGACAGTTTTTGATGGCATGGCTGTGTTTTAGGGCTCAAAGGATTCTTAGGAATACAGTTCTTTCAATGTTTTCTAAACATTTTTTTCTGACCTATATGGCTGTATTCAGTGCTTTGCCCTAATAAGGAATAGTGTCTGAATTGCCTGACAAGCAACAGTTCGAAAGAACCTGATTTAACTTTCAAACTCTTGCCATGGGCTTTAAAATCACAGGCATATTAACAAATAAAGCCAAAATGTATTAGTTGTTTCAGACTTTTAGGCCAATTAAGCCTTAACGTACATTCATTTAGCACTCCGTTTAACACAAAATTTCCAAGGACAGAATACCACTCAAAAATTACATTGACCATTCTTCCCACACCCTTTTGGTTTTGTCAGTGTTGTATTGTCTTTTCAGACTAATATTTTGATTCAGAGAAGCAAATCATCCAGTCTAATGAGTGGAATATTGAGAAAATGGTCTTTGAGAAATATTTGAACCCTTACCCTAACTAGCAAAACCCGAAGCTAGGGTTAGGGTTTTATTCCCATACAATGTAGACAGTTTTTGATGGCATGGCTGTGTTTTAGGGCTGAAAGGATTCTTAGGAATATAGTTCTTTCAATGTTTTCTAAACATTTTTTTCTGACCTATATGGCTGTATACAGTGCTTTGCCCTAATAAGGAATGGTGTCTGAATTCCCCGACAAGCAACAGTTCGAAAGAACCTGATTTAACTTTCAAACTCTTGCCATGGGCTTTAAAATCACAGGAATATTAACAAATAAAGCCAAAATGTATTAGTTGGTTTGCACTTTTGAGCCAATTAAGCCTTAACGTACATTCATTTAGCACTCCGTTTAACACAAAATTTACAAGGAAAGAAAACCTTTCAAAAATTACTTTGACCATTCCTCACACACCCTTTTGGTTTTGGCAGTGTTGTATTGTCTTTTCAGTCTAATATTTTGATTCAGAGAAGCAAATCTTCCAGTCTAATGAGTGGAATATTGAGAAAATGGTCTTTGAGAAATATTTGAACCCTAACCCTAACTAGCAAAACCCGAAGCAAGGGTTAGGCTTTTATTCCCAAACAACGTAGAAAGTTTTTGATGGCATGGCTGTGTTTTAGGGCTGAAAGGATTCTTAGGAATATAGTTCTTTCAATGTTTTCTAAACATTTTTTTCTGACCTATATGGCTGTATACAATGCTTTGCACCAAAAAGGAACGGTGTCTGAATTGCCCGACAAGCAACAGTTCGAAAGAACCTGATTTAACTTTCAAACTCTTGCCATGGGCTTTAAAATCACAGGCATATTAAAAAATAAAGCCAAAATGTATTAGTTGTTTCGGACTTCTGGGCCAATTAAGCCTTAACGTACATTCATTTAGCACTCCGTTTAACACAAAATTTCCAAGGAAAGAATACCACTCAAAAATTACTTTGACCATTCTTCCCACACCCTTTTGGTTTTGGCAGTGTTGTATTGTCTTTTCAGACTAATATTTTGATTCAGAGAAGCAAATCTTCCAGTCTAATGAGTGGAATATTGAGAAAATGGTCTTTGAGAAATATTTGAACCCTAACCCTAACTAGCAAAACCCGAAGCTAGGGTTAGAGTTTTATTCCCATACAATGTAGACAGTTTTTGATGGCATGGCTGTGTTTTAGGGCTGAAAGGATTCTTAGGAATATAGTTCTTTCAATGTTTTCTAAACATTTTTTTCTGACCTATATGGCTGTATACAGTGCTTTGCCCTAATAAGGAATGGTGTCTGAATTGCGCGACAAGCAACAGCTCAAAAGAACCTGATTTAACTTTCAAACTCTTGCCATGGGCTTTAAAATCACAGGCATATTAACAAATAAAGCCAAAATGTATTAGTTGGTTTGCACTTTTGAGCCAATTAAGCCTTAACGTACATTCATTTATCACTCCGTTTAACACAAAATTTCCAAGGAAAGAATACCTCTCAAAAATTACTTTGACCATTCCTCACACACTTTTTGGTTTTGGCAGTGTTGTATTGTCTTTTCAGACTAATATTTTGATTCAGAGAAGCAAATCTTCCAGTCTAATGAGTGGAATATTGAGAAAATGGTCTTTGAGAAATATTTGAACCCTAACCCTAACTAGCAAAACCCGAAGCTAGGGTTAGGGTTTTATTCCCATACAATGTAGACAGTTTTTGATGGCATGGCTGTGTTTTAGGGCTGAAAGGATTCTTAGGAATATTGTTCTTTCAATGTTTTCTAAACATTTTTTTCTGACCTATATGGCTGTATACAGTGCTTTGCCCTAATATGGAACTGTGTCTGAATTGCCCGACAAGCAACAGTTCGAAAGAACCTGATTTAACTTTCAAACTCTTGCCATGGGCTTTAAAATCACAGGCATATTAACAAATAAAGCCAAAATGTATTAGTTGGTTTGCACTTTTGAGCCAATTAAGCCTTAACGTACATTCATTTATCACTCCGTTTAACACAAAATTTCCAAGGAAAGAATACCTCTCAAAAATTACTTTGACCATTCCTCACACACCCTTTTGGTTTTGGCAGTGTTGTATTGTCTTTTCAGACAAATATATTGAATCAGAGAAGCAAATCTTCCAGTCTAATGAGTGGAATATTAAGAAAATGGTCTTTGAGAAATATTTGAACCCTAACTAGCAAAACCCGAAGCTAGGGTTAGGGTTTTTATCCCATACAATGTAGACAGTTTTTGATGGCATGGCTGTGTTTTAGGGCTGAAAGGATTCTTAGGAATACAGTTCTTTCAATGTTTTCTAAACATTTTTTTCTGACCTATATGACTGTATACAATGCTTTGCGCCAAAAAGGAACGGTGTCTGAATTGCCCGACAAGCAACAGTTCGAAAGAACCTGATTTAACTTTCAAACTCTTGCCATGGGCTTTAAAATCACAGGCATATTAACAAATAAAGCCAAAATGTATTAGTTGTTTCGGACTTTTGGGCCAATTAAGCCTTAACGTACATTCATTTAGCACTCCGTTTAACACAAAATTTCCAAGGACAGAATACCACTCAAAAATTACTTTGACCATTCTTCCCACACCCTTTTGGTTTTGGCAGTGTTGTATTGTCTTTTCAGACTAATATTTTGATTCAGAGAAGCAAATCTTCCAGTCTAATGAGTGGAATATTTAGAAAATGGTCTTTGAGAAATATTTGAACCCTAACCCTAACTAGCAAACCCGAAGCTAGGGTTAGGGTTTTATTCCCATACAATGTAGACAGTTTTTGATGGCATGGCTGTGTTTTAGGGCTGAAAGGATTCTTAGGAATATAGTTCTTTCAATGTTTTCTAAACATTTTTTTTCTGACCTATATGGCTGTATTCAGTGCTTTACCCTAATAAGGAATGGTGTCTGAATTGCCCGACAAGCAACAGTTCGAAAGAACCTGATTTAACTTTCAAACTCTTGCCATGGGCTTTAAAATCACAGGCATATTAACAAATAAAGCCAAAATGTATTAGTTGTTTCGGACTTTTGGGCCAATTAAGCCTTAACGTACATTCATTTAGCACTCCGTTTAACACAAAATTTCCAAGGACAGAATACCACTCAAAAATTACATTGACCATTCTTCCCACACCCTTTTGGTTTTGGCAGTGTTGTATTGTCTTTTCAGACTAATATTTTGATTCAGAGAAGCAAATCTTCCAGTCTAATGAGTGGAATATTGAGAAAATGGTCTTTGAGAAATATTTGAACCCTAACCCTAACTAGCAAAACCCGAAGCTAGGGTTAGGGTTTTATTCCCATACAATGTAGACAGTTTTTGATGGCATGGCTGTGTTTTAGGGCTGAAAGGATTCTTAGGAATATAGTTCTTTCAATGTTTTCTAAACATTTTTTTCTGACCTATATGGCTGTATACAGTGCTTTGCCCTAATATGGAACTGTGTCTGAATTGCCCGACAAGCAACAGTTCGAAAGAACCTGATTTAACTTTCAAACTCTTGCCATGGGCTTTAAAATCACAGGCATATTAACAAATAAAGCCAAAATGTATTAGTTGGTTTGCACTTTTGAGCCAATTAAGCCTTAACGTACATTCATTTATCACTCCGTTTAACACAAAATTTCCAAGGAAAGAATACCTCTCAAAAATTACTTTGACCATTCCTCACACACCCTTTTGGTTTTGGCAGTGTTGTATTGTCTTTTCAGACAAATATATTGAATCAGAGAAGCAAATCTTCCAGTCTAATGAGTGGAATATTAAGAAAATGGTCTTTGAGAAATATTTGAACCCTAACTAGCAAAACCCGAAGCTAGGGTTAGGGTTTTTATCC
Source organism: Atractosteus spatula (assembly GCF_055471065.1). NCBI lineage: Eukaryota > Metazoa > Chordata > Actinopteri > Semionotiformes > Lepisosteidae > Atractosteus > Atractosteus spatula. The sequence continues at coordinate 27,795,835 of NC_142711.1, read as the reverse complement.
CATACAATGTAGACAGTTTTTGATGGCATGGCTGTGTTTTAGGGCTGAAAGGATTCTTAGGAATACAGTTCTTTCAATGTTTTCTAAACATTTTTTTCTGACCTATATGACTGTATACAATGCTTTGCACCAAAAAGGAACGGTGTCTGAATTGCCCGACAAGCAACAGTTCGAAAGAACCTGATTTAACTTTCAAACTCTTGCCATGGGCTTTAAAATCACAGGCATATTAAAAAATAAAGCCAAAATGTATTAGTTGTTTCGGACTTCTGGGCCAATTAAGCCTTAACGTACATTCATTTAGCACTCCGTTTAACACAAAATTTCCAAGGACAGAATACCACTCAAAAATTACTTTGACCATTCTTCCCACACCCTTTTGGTTTTGGCAGTGTTGTATTGTCTTTTCAGACTAATATTTTGATTCAGAGAAGCAAATCATCCAGTCTAATGAGTGGAATATTGAGAAAATGGTCTTTGAGAAATATTTGAACCCTTACCCTAACTAGCAAAACCCGAAGCTAGGGTTAGGGTTTTATTCCCATACAATGTAGACAGTTTTTGATGGCATGGCTGTGTTTTAGGGCTGAAAGGATTCTTAGGAATATAGTTCTTTCAATGTTTTCTAAACATTTTTTTCTGACCTATATGGCTGTATACAGTGCTTTGCCCTAATAAGGAATGGTGTCTGAATTCCCCGACAAGCAACAGTTCGAAAGAACCTGATTTAACTTTCAAACTCTTGCCATGGGCTTTAAAATCACAGGCATATTAACAAATAAAGCAAAAATGTATTAGTTGGTTTGCACTTTTGAGCCAATTAAGCCTTAACGTACATTCATTTAGCACTCCGTTTAACACAAAATTTACAAGGAAAGAAAACCTTTCAAAAATTACTTTGACCATTCCTCACACACCCTTTTGGTTTTGGCAGTGTTGTATTGTCTTTTCAGTCTAATATTTTGATTCAGAGAAGCAAATCTTCCAGTCTAATGAGTGGAATATTGAGAAAATGGTCTTTGAGAAATATTTGAACCCTAACCCTAACTAGCAAAACCCGAAGCAAGGGTTAGGGTTTTATTCCCAAACAACGTAGAAAGTTTTTGATGGCATGGCTGTGTTTTAGGGCTGAAAGGATTCTTAGGAATATAGTTCTTTCAATGTTTTCTAAACATTTTTTTCTGACCTATATGGCTGTATACAGTGCTTTGCCCTAATAAGGAATGGTGTCTGAATTGCCCGACAAGCAACAGTTCAAAAGAACCTGATTTAACTTTCAAACTCTTGCCATGGGCTTTAAAATCACAGGCATATTAACAAATAAAGCCAAAATGTATTAGTTGGTTTGCACTTTTGAGCCAATTAAGCCTTAACGTACATTCATTTATCACTCCGTTTAACACAAAATTTCCAAGGAAAGAATACCTCTCAAAAATTACTTTGACCATTCCTCACACACCCTTTTGGTTTTGGCAGTGTTGTATTGTCTTTTCAGACAAATATTTTGATTCAGAGAAGCAAATCTTCCAGTCTAATGAGTGGAATATTGAGAAAATGGTCTTTGAGAAATATTTGAACCCTAACCCTAACTAGCAAAACCCGAAGCTAGGGTTAGGGTTTTATTCCCATACAATGTAGACAGTTTTTGATGGCATGGCTGTGTTTTAGGGCTCAAAGGATTCTTAGGAATACAGTTCTTTCAATGTTTTCTAAACATTTTTTTCTGACCTATATGGCTGTATTCAGTGCTTTGCCCTAATAAGGAATAGTGTCTGAATTGCCTGACAAGCAACAGTTCGAAAGAACCTGATTTAACTTTCAAACTCTTGCCATGGGCTTTAAAATCACAGGCATATTAACAAATAAAGCCAAAATGTATTAGTTGTTTCAGACTTTTAGGCCAATTAAGCCTTAACGTACATTCATTTAGCACTCCGTTTAACACAAAATTTCCAAGGACAGAATACCACTCAAAAATTACATTGACCATTCTTCCCACACCCTTTTGGTTTTGTCAGTGTTGTATTGTCTTTTCAGACTAATATTTTGATTCAGAGAAGCAAATCATCCAGTCTAATGAGTGGAATATTGAGAAAATGGTCTTTGAGAAATATTTGAACCCTTACCCTAACTAGCAAAACCCGAAGCTAGGGTTAGGGTTTTATTCCCATACAATGTAGACAGTTTTTGATGGCATGGCTGTGTTTTAGGGCTGAAAGGATTCTTAGGAATATAGTTCTTTCAATGTTTTCTAAACATTTTTTTCTGACCTATATGGCTGTATACAGTGCTTTGCCCTAATAAGGAATGGTGTCTGAATTCCCCGACAAGCAACAGTTCGAAAGAACCTGATTTAACTTTCAAACTCTTGCCATGGGCTTTAAAATCACAGGAATATTAACAAATAAAGCCAAAATGTATTAGTTGGTTTGCACTTTTGAGCCAATTAAGCCTTAACGTACATTCATTTAGCACTCCGTTTAACACAAAATTTACAAGGAAAGAAAACCTTTCAAAAATTACTTTGACCATTCCTCACACACCCTTTTGGTTTTGGCAGTGTTGTATTGTCTTTTCAGTCTAATATTTTGATTCAGAGAAGCAAATCTTCCAGTCTAATGAGTGGAATATTGAGAAAATGGTCTTTGAGAAATATTTGAACCCTAACCCTAACTAGCAAAACCCGAAGCAAGGGTTAGGCTTTTATTCCCAAACAACGTAGAAAGTTTTTGATGGCATGGCTGTGTTTTAGGGCTGAAAGGATTCTTAGGAATATAGTTCTTTCAATGTTTTCTAAACATTTTTTTCTGACCTATATGGCTGTATACAGTGCTTTGCCCTAATAAGGAATGGTGTCTGAATTGCCCGACAAGCAACAGTTCAAAAGAACCTGATTTAACTTTCAAACTCTTGCCATGGGCTTTAAAATCACAGGCATATTAACAAATAAAGCCAAAATGTATTAGTTGGTTTAGACTTTTGAGCCAATTAAGCCTTAACGTACATTCATTTAGCACTCCGTTTAACACAAAATTTCCAAGGAAAGAATACCACTCAAAAATTACTTTGACCATTCTTCCCACACCCTTTTGGTTTTGGAAGTGTTGTATTGTCTTTTCAGACTAATATTTTGATTCAGAGAAGCAAATCTTCCAGTCTAATGAGTGGAATATTGAGAAAATGGTCTTTGAGAAATATTTGAACCCTAACCCTAACTAGCAAAACCCGAAGCTAGGGTTAGGGTTTTATTCCCATACAATGTAGACAGTTTTTGATGGCATGGCTGTGTTTTAGGGCTGAAAGGATTCTTAGGAATATAGTTCTTTCAATGTTTTCTAAACATTTTTTTCTGACCTATATGGCTGTATACAGTGCTTTGCCCTAATAAGGAATGGTGTCTGAATTGCGCGACAAGCAACAGCTCAAAAGAACCTGATTTAACTTTCAAACTCTTGCCATGGTCTTTAAAATCACAGGCATATTAACAAATAAAGCCAAAATGTATTAGTTGGTTTGCACTTTTGAGCCAATTAAGCCTTAACGTACATTCATTTATCACTCCGTTTAACACAAAATTTCCAAGGAAAGAATACCTCTCAAAAATTACTTTGACCATTCCTCACACACCCTTTTGGTTTTGGAAGTGTTGTATTGTCTTTTCAGACAAATATTTTGATTCAGAGAAGCAAATCATCCAGTCTAATAGTGGAATATTGAGAAAATGGTCTTTGAGAAATATTTGAACCCTTACCCTAACTAGCAAAACCCGAAGCTAGGGTTAGGGTTTTATTCCCATACAATGTAGACAGTTTTTGATGGCATGGCTGTGTTTTAGGGCTGAAAGGATTCTTAGGAATATAGTTCTTTCAATGTTTTCTAAACATTTTTTTCTGACCTATATGGCTGTATACAGTGCTTTGCCCTAATAAGGAATGGTGTCTGAATTCCCCGACAAGCAACAGTTCGAAAGAACCTGATTTAACTTTCAAACTCTTGCCATGGGCTTTAAAATCACAGGCATATTAACAAATAAAGCCAAAATGTATTAGTTGGTTTGCACTTTTGAGCCAATTAAGCCTTAACGTACATTCATTTAGCACTCCGTTTAACACAAAATTTACAAGGAAAGAAAACCTTTCAAAAATTACTTTGACCATTCCTCACACACCCTTTTGGTTTTGGCAGTGTTGTATTGTCTTTTTAGTCTAATATTTTGATTCAGAGAATCAAATCTTCCAGTCTAATGAGTGGAATATTGAGAAAATGGTCTTTGAGAAATATTTGAACCCTAACCCTAACTAGCAAAACCCGAAGCAAGGGTTAGGGTTTTATTCCCAAACAACGTAGAAAGTTTTTGATGGCATGGCTGTGTTTTAGGGCTGAAAGGATTCTTAGGAATATAGTTCTTTCAATGTTTTCTAAACATTTTTTTCTGACCTATATGGCTGTATACAGTGCTTTGCCCTAATAAGGAATGGTGTCTGAATTGCCCGACAAGCAACAGTTCAAAAGAACCTGATTTAACTTTCAAACTCTTGCCATGGGCTTTAAAATCACAGGCATATTAACAAATAAAGCCAAAATGTATTAGTTGTTTCGGACTTTTAGGCCAATTAAGCCTTAACGTACATTCATTTAGCACTCCGTTTAACACAAAATTTCCAAGGACAGAATACCACTCAAAAATTACATTGACCATTCTTCCCACACCCTTTTGGTTTTGGCAGTGTTGTATTGTCTTTTCAGACTAATATTTTGATTCAGAGAAGCAAATCATCCAGTCTAATGAGTGGAATATTGAGAAAATGGTCTTTGAGAAATATTTGAACCCTTACCCTAACTAGCAAAACCCGAAGCTAGGGTTAGGGTTTTATTCCCATACAATGTAGACAGTTTTTGATGGCATGGCTGTGTTTTAGGGCTGAAAGGATTCTTAGGAATATAGTTCTTTCAATGTTTTCTAAACATTTTTTTCTGACCTATATGGCTGTATACAGTGCTTTGCCCTAATAAGGAATGGTGTCTGAATTCCCCGACAAGCAACAGTTCGAAAGAACCAGATTTAACTTTCAAACTCTTGCCATGGGCTTTAAAATCACAGGCATATTAACAAATAAAGCCAAAATGTATTAGTTGGTTTGCACTTTTGAGCCAATTAAGCCTTAACGTACATTCATTTAGCACTCCGTTTAACACAAAATTTACAAGGAAAGAAAACCTTTCAAAAATTACTTTGACCATTCCTCACACACCCTTTTGGTTTTGGCAGTGTTGTATTGTCTTTTCAGACTAATATTTTGATTCAGAGAAGCAAATCTTCCAGTCTAATGAGTGGAATATTGAGAAAATGGTCTTTGAGAAATATTTGAACCCTAACCCTAACTAGCAAAACCCGAAGCTAGGGTTAGGGTTTTATTCCCATACAATGTAGACAGTTTTTGATGGCATGGCTGTGTTTTAGGGCTGAAAGGATTCTTAGGAATATTGTTCTTTCAATGTTTTCTAAACATTTTTTTCTGACCTATATGGCTGTATACAGTGCTTTGCCCTAATATGGAACTGTGTCTGAATTGCCCGACAAGCAACAGTTCGAAAGAACCTGATTTAACTTTCAAACTCTTGCCATGGGCTTTAAAATCACAGGCATATTAACAAATAAAGCCAAAATGTATTAGTTGGTTTGCACTTTTGAGCCAATTAAGCCTTAACGTACATTCATTTATCACTCCGTTTAACACAAAATTTCCAAGGAAAGAATACCTCTCAAAAATTACTTTGACCATTCCTCACACACCCTTTTGGTTTTGGCAGTGTTGTATTGTCTTTTCAGACAAATATATTGAATCAGAGAAGCAAATCTTCCAGTCTAATGAGTGGAATATTAAGAAAATGGTCTTTGAGAAATATTTGAACCCTAACTAGCAAAACCCGAAGCTAGGGTTAGGGTTTTTATCCCATACAATGTAGACAGTTTTTGATGGCATGGCTGTGTTTTAGGGCTGAAAGGATTCTTAGGAATACAGTTCTTTCAATGTTTTCTAAACATTTTTTTCTGACCTATATGACTGTATACAATGCTTTGCGCCAAAAAGGAACGGTGTCTGAATTGCCCGACAAGCAACAGTTCGAAAGAACCTGATTTAACTTTCAAACTCTTGCCATGGGCTTTAAAATCACAGGCATATTAACAAATAAAGCCAAAATGTATTAGTTGTTTCGGACTTTTGGGCCAATTAAGCCTTAACGTACATTCATTTAGCACTCCGTTTAACACAAAATTTCCAAGGACAGAATACCACTCAAAAATTACTTTGACCATTCTTCCCACACCCTTTTGGTTTTGGCAGTGTTGTATTGTCTTTTCAGACTAATATTTTGATTCAGAGAAGCAAATCTTCCAGTCTAATGAGTGGAATATTTAGAAAATGGTCTTTGAGAAATATTTGAACCCTAACCCTAACTAGCAAACCCGAAGCTAGGGTTAGGGTTTTATTCCCATACAATGTAGACAGTTTTTGATGGCATGGCTGTGTTTTAGGGCTGAAAGGATTCTTAGGAATATAGTTCTTTCAATGTTTTCTAAACATTTTTTTTCTGACCTATATGGCTGTATTCAGTGCTTTACCCTAATAAGGAATGGTGTCTGAATTGCCCGACAAGCAACAGTTCGAAAGAACCTGATTTAACTTTCAAACTCTTGCCATGGGCTTTAAAATCACAGGCATATTAACAAATAAAGCCAAAATGTTTTAGTTGTTTCGGACTTTTGGGCCAATTAAGCCTTAACGTACATTCATTTAGCACTCCGTTTAACACAAAATTTCCAAGGACAGAATACCACTCAAAAATTACATTGACCATTCTTCCCACACCCTTTTGGTTTTGGCAGTGTTGTATTGTCTTTTCAGACTAATATTTTGATTCAGAGAAGCAAATCTTCCAGTCTAATGAGTGGAATATTGAGAAAATGGTCTTTGAGAAATATTTGAACCCTAACCCTAACTAGCAAAACCCGAAGCTAGGGTTAGGGTTTTATTCCCATACAATGTAGACAGTTTTTGATGGCATGGCTGTGTTTTAGGGCTGAAAGGATTCTTAGGAATATAGTTCTTTCAATGTTTTCTAAACATTTTTTTCTGACCTATATGGCTGTATACAGTGCTTTGCCCTAATATGGAACTGTGTCTGAATTGCCCGACAAGCAACAGTTCGAAAGAACCTGATTTAACTTTCAAACTCTTGCCATGGGCTTTAAAATCACAGGCATATTAACAAATAAAGCCAAAATGTATTAGTTGGTTTGCACTTTTGAGCCAATTAAGCCTTAACGTACATTCATTTATCACTCCGTTTAACACAAAATTTCCAAGGAAAGAATACCTCTCAAAAATTACTTTGACCATTCCTCACACACCCTTTTGGTTTTGGCAGTGTTGTATTGTCTTTTCAGACAAATATATTGAATCAGAGAAGCAAATCTTCCAGTCTAATGAGTGGAATATTAAGAAAATGGTCTTTGAGAAATATTTGAACCCTAACTAGCAAAACCCGAAGCTAGGGTTAGGGTTTTTATCCCATACAATGTAGACAGTTTTTGATGGCATGGCTGTGTTTTAGGGCTGAAAGGATTCTTAGGAATACAGTTCTTTCAATGTTTTCTAAACATTTTTTTCTGACCTATATGACTGTATACAATGCTTTGCACCAAAAAGGAACGGTGTCTGAATTGCCCGACAAGCAACAGTTCGAAAGAACCTGATTTAACTTTCAAACTCTTGCCATGGGCTTTAAAATCACAGGCATATTAAAAAATAAAGCCAAAATGTATTAGTTGTTTCGGACTTCTGGGCCAATTAAGCCTTAACGTACATTCATTTAGCACTCCGTTTAACACAAAATTTCCAAGGAAAGAATACCACTCAAAAATTACTTTGACCATTCTTCCCACACCCTTTTGGTTTTGGCAGTGTTGTATTGTCTTTTCAGACTAATATTTTGATTCAGAGAAGCAAATCTTCCAGTCTAATGAGTGGAATATTGAGAAAATGGTCTTTGAGAAATATTTGAACCCTAACCCTAACTAGCAAAACCCGAAGCTAGGGTTAGAGTTTTATTCCCATACAATGTAGACAGTTTTTGATGGCATGGCTGTGTTTTAGGGCTGAAAGGATTCTTAGGAATATAGTTCTTTCAATGTTTTCTAAACATTTTTTTCTGACCTATATGGCTGTATACAGTGCTTTGCCCTAATAAGGAATGGTGTCTGAATTGCGCGACAAGCAACAGCTCAAAAGAACCTGATTTAACTTTCAAACTCTTGCCATGGGCTTTAAAATCACAGGCATATTAACAAATAAAGCCAAAATGTATTAGTTGGTTTGCACTTTTGAGCCAATTAAGCCTTAACGTACATTCATTTATCACTCCGTTTAACACAAAATTTCCAAGGAAAGAATACCTCTCAAAAATTACTTTGACCATTCCTCACACACTTTTTGGTTTTGGCAGTGTTGTATTGTCTTTTCAGACTAATATTTTGATTCAGAGAAGCAAATCTTCCAGTCTAATGAGTGGAATATTGAGAAAATGGTCTTTGAGAAATATTTGAACCCTAACCCTAACTAGCAAAACCCGAAGCTAGGGTTAGGGTTTTATTCCCATACAATGTAGACAGTTTTTGATGGCATGGCTGTGTTTTAGGGCTGAAAGGATTCTTAGGAATATAGTTCTTTCAATGTTTTCTAAACATTTTTTTTCTGACCTATATGGCTGTATTCAGTGCTTTACCCTAATAAGGAATGGTGTCTGAATTGCCCGACAAGCAACAGTTCGAAAGAACCTGATTTAACTTTCAAACTCTTGCCATGGGCTTTAAAATCACAGGCATATTAACAAATAAAGCCAAAATGTATTAGTTGGTTTGCACTTTTGAGCCAATTAAGCCTTAACGTACATTCATTTATCACTCCGTTTAACACAAAATTTCCAAGGAAAGAATACCTCTCAAAAATTACTTTGACCATTCCTCACACACCCTTTTGGTTTTGGCAGTGTTGTATTGTCTTTTCAGACTAATATTTTGATTCAGAGAAGCAAATCTTCCAGTCTAATGAGTGGAATATTGAGAAAATGGTCTTTGAGAAATATTTGAACCCTAACCCTAACTAGCAAAACCCGAAGCTAGGGTTAGGGTTTTATTCCCATACAATGTAGACAGTTTTTGATGGCATGGCTGTGTTTTAGGGCTGAAAGAATTCTTAGGAATACAGTTCGTTCAATGTTTTCTAAACATTTTTTTCTGACCTATATGACTGTATACAATGCTTTGCGCCAAAAAGGAACGGTGTCTGAATTGCCCGACAAGCAACAGTTCGAAAGAACCTGATTTAACTTTCAAACTCTTGCCATGGGCTTTAAAATCACAGGCATATTAACAAATAAAGCCAAAATGTATTAGTTGTTTCGGACTTTTGGGCCAATTAAGCCTTAACGTACATTCATTTAGCACTCCGTTTAACACAAAATTTCCAAGGACAGAATACCACTCAAAAATTACATTGACCATTCTTCCCACACCCTTTTGGTTTTGGCAGTGTTGTATTGTCTTTTCAGACTAATATTTTGATTCAGAGAAGCAAATCTTCCAGTCTAATGAGTGGAATATTGAGAAAATGGTCTTTGAGAAATATTTGAACCCTAACCCTAACTAGCAAAACCCGAAGCTAGGGTTAGGGTTTTATTCCCATACAATGTAGACATTTTTTGATGGCATGGCTGTGTTTTAGGGCTGAAAGGATTCTTAGGAATATAGTTCTTTCAATGTTTTCTAAACATTTTTTTCTGACCTATATGGCTGTATACAGTGCTTTGCCCTAATATGGAATGGTGTCTGAATTGCCCGACAAGCAACAGTTCGAAAGAACCTGATTTAACTTTCAAACTCTTGCCATGGGCTTTAAAATCACAGGCATATTAACAAATAAAGCCAAAATGTATTAGTTGTTTCGGACTTTTGGGCCAATTAAGCCTTAACGTACATTCATTTAGCACTCCGTTTAACACATAATTTCCAAGGAAAGAATACCACTCAAAAATTACTTTGACCATTCTTCCCACACCCTTTTGGATTTGGCAGTGTTGTATTGTCTTTTCAGACTAATATTTTGATTCAGAGAAGGAAATCTTCCAGTCTAATGAGTGGAATATTGAGAAAATGGTCTTTGAGAAATATTTGAACCCTAACCCTAACTAGCAAAACCCGAAGCTTGGGTTAGGGTTTTATTCCCATACAATATAGACAGTTTTTGATGGCATGGCTATGTTTTAGGGCTGAAAGGATTCTTAGGAATATAGTTCTTTCAATGTTTTCTAAACATTTTTTTCTGACCTATATGGCTGTATACAGTGCTTTGCCCTAATAAGGAATGGTGTCTGAATTGCACGACAAGCAACAGTTCGAAAGAACCTGATTTAACTTTCAAACTCTTGCCATGGGCTTTAAAATCACAGGCATATTAACAAATAAAGCCAAAATGTATTAGTTGGTTTGCACTTTTGAGCCAATTAAGCCTTAACGTACATTCATTTATCACTCCGTTTAACACAAAATTTCCAAGGAAAGAATACCTCTCAAAAATTACTTTGACCATTCCTCACACACCCTTTTGGTTTTGGCAGTGTTGTATTGTCTTTTCAGACAAATATATTGAATCAGAGAAGCAAATCTTCCAGTCTAATGAGTGGAATATTAAGAAAATGGTCTTTGAGAAATATTTGAACCCTAACTAGCAAAACCCGAAGCTAGGGTTAGGGTTTTTATCCCATACAATGTAGACAGTTTTTGATGGCATGGCTGTGTTTTAGGGCTGAAAGGATTCTTAGGAATACAGTTCTTTCAATGTTTTCTAAACATTTTTTTCTGACCTATATGACTGTATACAATGCTTTGCGCCAAAAAGGAACGGTGTCTGAATTGCCCGACAAGCAACAGTTCGAAAGAACCTGATTTAACTTTCAAACTCTTGCCATGGGCTTTAAAATCACAGGCATATTAACAAATAAAGCCAAAATGTATTAGTTGTTTCGGACTTTTGGGCCAATTAAGCCTTAACGTACATTCATTTAGCACTCCGTTTAACACAAAATTTCCAAGGACAGAATACCACTCAAAAATTACTTTGACCATTCTTCCCACACCCTTTTGGTTTTGGCAGTGTTGTATTGTCTTTTCAGACTAATATTTTGATTCAGAGAAGCAAATCTTCCAGTCTAATGAGTGGAATATTTAGAAAATGGTCTTTGAGAAATATTTGAACCCTAACCCTAACTAGCAAACCCGAAGCTAGGGTTAGGGTTTTATTCCCATACAATGTAGACAGTTTTTGATGGCATGGCTGTGTTTTAGGGCTGAAAGGATTCTTAGGAATATAGTTCTTTCAATGTTTTCTAAACATTTTTTTTCTGACCTATATGGCTGTATTCAGTGCTTTACCCTAATAAGGAATGGTGTCTGAATTGCCCGACAAGCAACAGTTCGAAAGAACCTGATTTAACTTTCAAACTCTTGCCATGGGCTTTAAAATCACAGGCATATTAACAAATAAAGCCAAAATGTATTAGTTGTTTCGGACTTTTGGGCCAATTAAGCCTTAACGTACATTCATTTAGCACTCCGTTTAACACAAAATTTCCAAGGACAGAATACCACTCAAAAATTACATTGACCATTCTTCCCACACCCTTTTGGTTTTGGCAGTGTTGTATTGTCTTTTCAGACTAATATTTTGATTCAGAGAAGCAAATCTTCCAGTCTAATGAGTGGAATATTGAGAAAATGGTCTTTGAGAAATATTTGAACCCTAACCCTAACTAGCAAAACCCGAAGCTAGGGTTAGGGTTTTATTCCCATACAATGTAGACAGTTTTTGATGGCATGGCTGTGTTTTAGGGCTGAAAGGATTCTTAGGAATATAGTTCTTTCAATGTTTTCTAAACATTTTTTTCTGACCTATATGGCTGTATACAGTGCTTTGCCCTAATATGGAACTGTGTCTGAATTGCCCGACAAGCAACAGTTCGAAAGAACCTGATTTAACTTTCAAACTCTTGCCATGGGCTTTAAAATCACAGGCATATTAACAAATAAAGCCAAAATGTATTAGTTGGTTTGCACTTTTGAGCCAATTAAGCCTTAACGTACATTCATTTATCACTCCGTTTAACACAAAATTTACAAGGAAAGAAAACCTTTCAAAAATTACTTTGACCATTCCTCACACACCCTTTTGGTTTTGGCAGTGTTGTATTGTCTTTTCAGACAAATATATTGAATCAGAGAAGCAAATCTTCCAGTCTAATGAGTGGAATATTAAGAAAATGGTCTTTGAGAAATATTTGAACCCTAACTAGCAAAACCCGAAGCTAGGGTTAGGGTTTTTATCCCATACAATGTAGACAGTTTTTGATGGAATGGCTGTGTTTTAGGGCTGAAAGGATTCTTAGGAATACAGTTCTTTCAATGTTTTCTAAACATTTTTTTCTGACCTATATGACTGTATACAATGCTTTGCACCAAAAAGGAACGGTGTCTGAATTGCCCGACAAGCAACAGTTCGAAAGAACCTGATTTAACTTTCAAACTCTTGCCATGGGCTTTAAAATCACAGGCATATTAAAAAATAAAGCCAAAATGTATTAGTTGTTTCGGACTTCTGGGCCAATTAAGCCTTAACGTACATTCATTTAGCACTCCGTTTAACACAAAATTTCCAAGGAAAGAATACCACTCAAAAATTACTTTGACCATTCTTCCCACACCCTTTTGGTTTTGGCAGTGTTGTATTGTCTTTTCAGACTAATATTTTGATTCAGAGAAGCAAATCTTCCAGTCTAATGAGTGGAATATTGAGAAAATGGTCTTTGAGAAATATTTGAACCCTAACCCTAACTAGCAAAACCCGAAGCTAGGGTTAGAGTTTTATTCCCATACAATGTAGACAGTTTTTGATGGCATGGCTGTGTTTTAGGGCTGAAAGGATTCTTAGGAATATAGTTCTTTCAATGTTTTCTAAACATTTTTTTCTGACCTATATGGCTGTATACAGTGCTTTGCCCTAATAAGGAATGGTGTCTGAATTGCGCGACAAGCAACAGCTCAAAATAACCTGATTTAACTTTCAAACTCTTGCCATGGGCTTTAAAATCACAGGCATATTAACAAATAAAGCCAAAATGTATTAGTTGGTTTGCACTTTTGAGCCAATTAAGCCTTAACGTACATTCATTTATCACTCCGTTTAACACAAAATTTCCAAGGAAAGAATACCTCTCAAAAATTACTTTGACCATTCCTCACACACCCTTTTGGTTTTGGCAGTGTTGTATTGTCTTTTCAGACTAATATTTTGATTCAGAGAAGCAAATCTTCCAGTCTAATGAGTGGAATATTGAGAAAATGGTCTTTGAGAAATATTTGAACCCTAACCCTAACTAGCAAAACCCGAAGCTAGGGTTAGGGTTTTATTCCCATACAATGTAGACAGTTTTTGATGGCATGGCTGTGTTTTAGGGCTGAAAGAATTCTTAGGAATACAGTTCGTTCAATGTTTTCTAAACATTTTTTTCTGACCTATATGACTGTATACAATGCTTTGCGCCAAAAAGGAACGGTGTCTGAATTGCCCGACAAGCAACAGTTCGAAAGAACCTGATTTAACTTTCAAACTCTTGCCATGGGCTTTAAAATCACAGGCATATTAACAAATAAAGCCAAAATGTATTAGTTGTTTCGGACTTTTGGGCCAATTAAGCCTTAACGTACATTCATTTAGCACTCCGTTTAACACAAAATTTCCAAGGACAGAATACCACTCAAAAATTACATTGACCATTCTTCCCACACCCTTTTGGTTTTGGCAGTGTTGTATTGTCTTTTCAGACTAATATTTTGATTCAGAGAAGCAAATCTTCCAGTCTAATGAGTGGAATATTGAGAAAATGGTCTTTGAGAAATATTTGAACCCTAACCCTAACTAGCAAAACCCGAAGCTAGGGTTAGGGTTTTATTCCCATACAATGTAGACATTTTTTGATGGCATGGCTGTGTTTTAGGGCTGAAAGGATTCTTAGGAATATAGTTCTTTCAATGTTTTCTAAACATTTTTTTCTGACCTATATGGCTGTATACAGTGCTTTGCCCTAATATGGAATGGTGTCTGAATTGCCCGACAAGCAACAGTTCGAAAGAACCTGATTTAACTTTCAAACTCTTGCCATGGGCTTTAAAATCACAGGCATATTAACAAATAAAGCCAAAATGTATTAGTTGTTTCGGACTTTTGGGCCAATTAAGCCTTAACGTACATTCATTTAGCACTCCGTTTAACACATAATTTCCAAGGAAAGAATACCACTCAAAAATTACTCTGACCATTCTTCCCACACCCTTTTGGATTTGGCAGTGTTGTATTGTCTTTTCAGACTAATATTTTGATTCAGAGAAGGAAATCTTCCAGTCTAATGAGTGGAATATTGAGAAAATGGTCTTTGAGAAATATTTGAACCCTAACCCTAACTAGCAAAACCCGAAGCTTGGGTTAGGGTTTTATTCCCATACAATATAGACAGTTTTTGATGGCATGGCTATGTTTTAGGGCTGAAAGGATTCTTAGGAATATAGTTCTTTCAATGTTTTCTAAACATTTTTTTTTTAACTTTTATGGCTGTATACAGTGCTTTGCCCTAATAAGGAATGGTGTCTGAATTGCGCGACAAGCAACAGCTCAAAAGAACCTGATTTAACTTTCAAACTCTTGCCATGGGCTTTAAAATCACAGGCATATTAACAAATAAAGCCAAAATGTATTAGTTGTTTCGGACTTTTGGGCCAATTAAGCCTTAACGTACATTCATTTAGCACTCCGTTTAACACATCATTTCCAAGGAAAGAATACCACTCAAAAATTACTTTGACCATTCTTCCCACACCCTTTTGGATTTGGCAGTGTTGTATTGTCTTTTCAGACTAATATTTTGATTCAGAGAAGGAAATCTTCCAGTCTAATGAGTGGAATATTGAGAAAATGGTCTTTGAGAAATATTTGAACCCTAACCCTAACTAGCAAAACCCGAAGCTTGGGTTAGGGTTTTTATCCCATACAATGTAGACAGTTTTTGATGGCATGGCTGTGTTTTAGGGCTGAAAGGATTCTTAGGAATACAGTTCTTTCAATGTTTTCTAAACATTTTTTTCTGACCTATATGACTGTATACAATGCTTTGCGGTAAAAAGGAACGGTGTCTGAATTGCCCGACAAGCAACAGTTCGAAAGAACCTGATTTAACTTTCAAACTCTTGCCATGGGCCTTAAAATCACAGGCATATTAACAAATAAAGCCAAAATGTATTAGTTGTTTCGGACTTTTGGGCCAATTAAGCCTTAACGTACATTCATTTAGCACTCCGTTTAACACAAAATTTCCAAGGACAGAATACCACTCAAAAATTACTTTGACCATTCTTCCCACACCCTTTTGGTTTTGGCAGTGTTGTATTGTCTTTTCAGACTAATATTTTGATTCAGAGAAGCAAATCTTCCAGTCTAATGAGTGGAATATTGAGAAAATGGTCTTTGAGAAATATTTGAACCCTAACCCTAACTAGCAAAACCCGAAGCTAGGATTAGGGTTTTATTCCCATACAATGTAGACAGTTTTTGATGGCATGGCTGTGTTTTAGGGCTGAAAGGATTCTTAGGAATATAGTTCTTTCAATGTTTTCTAAACATTTTTTTCTGACCTATATGGCTGTATACAGTGCTTTGCCCTAATAAGGAATGGTGTCTGAATTGCCCGACAAGCAACAGTTCGAAAGAACCTTATTTAACTTTCAAACTCTTGCCATGGGCTTTAAAATCACAGGCATATTAACAAATAAAGCCAAAATGTATTAGTTGGTTTGCACTTTTGAGCCAATTAAGCCTTAACGTACATTCATTTATCACACCGTTTAACACAAAATTTCCAAGGAAAGAATACCTCTCAAAAATTACTTTGACCATTCCTCACACACTTTTTGGTTTTGGCAGTGTTGTATGGTCTTTTCAGACTAATATTTTGATTCAGAGAAGCAAATCTTCCAGTCTAATGAGTGGAATATTGAGAAAATGGTCTTTGAGAAATATTTGAACCCTAACCCTAACTAGCAAAACCCGAAGCTAGGGTTAGGGTTTTATTCCCATACAATGTAGACAGTTTTTGATGGCATGGTTGTGTTTTAGGGCTGAAAGGATTCTTAGGAATATAGTTCTTTCAATGTTTTCTAAACATTTTTTTCTGACCTATATGGCTGTATACAGTGCTTTGCCCTAATATGGAATGGTGTCTGAATTGCCCGACAAGCAACAGTTCGAAAGAACCTGATTTAACTTTCAAACTCTTGCCATGGGCTTTAAAATCACAGGCATATTAACAAATAAAGCCAAAATGTATTAGTTGGTTTGCACTTTTGAGCCAATTAAGCCTTAACGTACATTCATTTAGCACTCCGTTTAACACAAAATTTCCAAGGAAAGAATACCTCTCAAAAATTACTTTGACCATTCCTCACACACCCTTTTGGTCTTGGCAGTGTTGTATTGTCTTTTCAGACAAATATATTGAATCAGAGAAGCAAATCTTCCAGTCTCATGAGTGGAATATTGAGAAAATGGTCTTTGAGAAATATTTGAACCCTAAGCCTAACTAGCAAAACCCGAAGCTTGGGTTAGGGTTTTTATCCCATACAATGTAGACAGTTTTTGATGGCGTGGCTGTGTTTTAGGGCTGAAAGGATTCTTAGGAATACAGTTCTTTCAATGTTTTCTAAACATTTTTTTCTGACCTATATGACTGTATACAATGCTTTGCGCCAAAAAGGAACGATGTCTGAATTGCCTGACAAGCAACAGTTCGAAAGAACCTGATTTAACTTTCAAACTCTTGCCATGGGCCTTAAAATCACAGGCATATTAACAAATAAAGCCAAAATGTATTAGTTGTTTCGGACTTTTGGGCCAATTAAGCCTTAACGTACATTCATTTAGCACTCCGTTTAACACAAAATTTCCAAGGACAGAATACCACTCAAAAATTACTTTGACCATTCTTCCCACACCCTTTTGGTTTTGGCAGTGTTGTATTGTCTTTTCAGACTAATATTTTGATTCAGAGAAGCAAATCTTCCAGTCTAATGAGTGGAATATTTAGAAAATGGTCTTTGAGAAATATTTGAACCCTAACCCTAACTAGCAAAACCCGAAGCTAGGGTTAGGGTTTTATTCCCATACAATGTAGACAGTTTTTGATGGCATGGCTGTGTTTTAGGGCTGAAAGGATTCTTAGGAATATAGTTCTTTCAATGTTTTCTAAACATTTTTTTCTGACCTATATGGCTGTATACAGTGCTTTGCCCTAATAAGGAATGGTGTCTGAATTGCCCGACAAGCAACAGTTCGAAAGAACCTGATTTAACTTTCAAACTCTTGCCATGGGCTTTAAAATCACAGGCATATTAACAAATAAAGCCAAAATGTATTAGTTGGTTTGCACTTTTGAGCCAATTAAGCCTTAACGTACATTCATTTATCACTCCGTTTAACACAAAATTTCCAAGGAAAGAATACCTCTCAAAAATTACTTTGACCATTCCTCACACACCCTTTTGGTTTTGGCAGTGTTGTATTGTCTTTTCAGACAAATATATTGAATCAGAGAAGCAAATCTTCCAGTCTAATGAGTGGAATATTAAGAAAATGGTCTTTGAGAAATATTTGAACCCTAACTAGCAAAACCCGAAGCTAGGGTTAGGGTTTTTATCCCATACAATGTAGACAGTTTTTGATGGCATGGCTGTGTTTTAGGGCTGAAAGGATTCTTAGGAATACAGTTCTTTCAATGTTTTCTAAACATTTTTTTCTGACCTATATGACTGTATACAATGCTTTGCGCCAAAAAGGAACGGTGTCTGAATTGCCCGACAAGCAACAGTTCGAAAGAACCTGATTTAACTTTCAAACTCTTGCCATGGGCTTTAAAATCACAGGCATATTAACAAATAAAGCCAAAATGTATTAGTTGTTTCGGACTTTTGGGCCAATTAAGCCTTAACGTACATTCATTTAGCACTCCGTTTAACACAAAATTTCCAAGGACAGAATACCACTCAAAAATTACTTTGACCATTCTTCCCACACCCTTTTGGTTTTGGCAGTGTTGTATTGTCTTTTCAGACTAATATTTTGATTCAGAGAAGCAAATCTTCCAGTCTAATGAGTGGAATATTTAGAAAATGGTCTTTGAGAAATATTTGAACCCTAACCCTAACTACAGATGCAGCCATTCAAAATGCGTGCGTTATTTTGCGGCATACCCCGGTGGGCGTGGCGCGGCATCTCGCAGTGTCACGCAGTGTGACGTGTTAATCGCGCGTCATTTGACGCTCTGCCGGAAACTATCCGGCGTCACCTTGTAAAACCGCCAGGGGGAGCTTAACCTCTCATGTACAGCATTTGAGCCTTTAATTTTGAACAGTGTATTACAGCATGTTAATCTTCAGTCATTAAAATGTTGGTATATTTTATGAAAGCAAGATTGCTCAGTTGGACAAAAGTACACAACCTACCTTTATCAGAAATATTTATGCATCAAAGCCTTTACCGGAGATATTACTAATAGTATTAATAATGGATGACTTTGGACAAGCTGTATACTCAAAGTATAATTTCTTTAGCACATTTGTACAAGCACTTGGAATCTGTCCAAGCCATACTTTGTCAGGCATTTTGTTTTACTTCAACGGGCATAAAAACTTCCTTGCTTTTAACAGGGCGTTTCATAATTTCTAACTACGAAAATGATTTAAAATGCGACACCTATCATTCAACTAGAGCTTAAAATATCACAAGGAAAAATACACACCGGTATTCCATTTCTCCCTAAACATTGTAAGCTTCGAAGTCTTTAACTAACGTGATACCGGAGTCAACAAGCATACTTTTAGAATTTGATTAAAAGGGAATATAATATGGAATCGCGTATCTCAAGAATTTAATAACGGTATGATTATATCCATGTACTGCGGCAGGGCTGTGTAGGGCTGTTTCGCCTGCCTGCTCATGCGAGCTGACTGTAGCCGACTGGTCTAGGTGCGTGCCTGCCAACGGGCAGGGTGTGTGCTCGAATCCAGCTGGTGCTGAACCTTCCAGTTTTATTTATTTATTTTTTAATCGCGTAACATATTACCGTATGCAAACTGTACTGTATACAGTATGTATATGTATATTTAATGTCTTAATTGTGCCCGTTTAATTGAATTTTAAAAAATTATTTAACACGAACATTAAGCTGTTTACATCTTCCGCCTGAGAACAGTCACCCGTTGCTACCCAACGCAGAATGGTGATTGGCTGACACCATCTGACACCCCTCTGATTGGAGAAAAAAGACGTGCTAGTTTGCTATACATACTGTAACAGGAAGAGGATTTCTTTCTATTCAAAACGTGTACTTTAAAAGTTTAAGAAGTAAAAACCTTACAGCGTACACAGATTTCTAAACTGATCAGGATCGTTATCTTTGTCTTATGCATAACAATATTCACCGCTCTGTGCAGCAAATTAATAATAAACTTTATTTTATATAGCGTTTTAAACGAATAAGTAATTAGATTGCTCATAAACCTAATCACTTGCTTTTTCTTTTTATTTAGGCTCAGATTTCAACTATAGATCGTATTATTAATACCCTTGGTGATACCCCTTGGTGTTTCTCTCGCTCTCTCTCGGGTCACCTGATCATTAGCTCGAAAGATTTGAGTGCTTTGTGTATATTCTAATGGTAGTGGGGGCAGGGTGTGTGGGAACAGGTTTGGTTGAAATTGCATTGGAGATCTATGTTCTTCACACCTGAAACATTTTCTCTGAAAGCATTTTCTTCGCTGTTTAACCGATCTTGTTACAGCATGTTACAGTTTACTATTATTAACCATATTAATTTTAAGTGCTTAATGTAAAATCTTGTAAAAATATATTTTCATTGTTCAAATATACATTAAGTCTGACTATCATATAATAAGTTAAATACAAAACTAAAGAAAAAATAGGGTTAAATATAATTCAAAATATTTTGCTAACAATGTTAACTGTTTATGAATAATAAAATGTATTAGCTAAGGCGTAGGATGGCACAGTTGTTAGTATGTTTTTTGTTTTGTTTCTTTTTCATAAATACAACAGTAGTACCTGATGTCTCAGTGGCTTTCAAAATTAAATTATGCATGCAAACCTGTGAACTAGAAAGATAACTAAGATATCCATCCATTTATAATGGTGGCAAAGTGGTTAGCATTGCTATCTTGCAGCACTGGGGTCCTAGGTTCAATTCCTGCCATCCTGTGTGTGTGGGGTTTACATGTTCTCTCTGGGTTACATGGTTTTTCTCCATATGTGTGATATGACTCCCTCTCGCACTCCAAAACATACTGGTAAGTTAATTAGTTTATGGGAAACCTGGCCCTGGTCTGTGTGTGTTTGTGTCTGTCTGTCCTGTGATGGACTGGCGCTATGTCCAGGGTGTATTCTGCCTTGTGTCCGTTGCTTACTGGGATAGGCTCCAAATCCTCTGTACTGGATAAAGAGATTAGAAATGGAAGTAAAGGCACTGTGTGGATGGAACTATACACAGTGTTAGAAACCCACTATGAAATGGCAGCATCTCACTGAGAATAAAATATTTTTTACTGCTGGCTTAAGGAAACAGCCTTTCCACCTCTCTTGCACATCAGTATCCATACCTAGTTATTTAAACAAATTGCCTCTAATTATAAACATCTTAATATGCTGGCTCTGTGGATCCGCATCAGCTATGTTTGCCCATTCCTTCAATTCATGTGCATCCAACACACAGTTCAATGCCAGCAACTACACATAATCTAAAATACAATCCTTATTTCAGTATCTATGTAAACATATAGTCTGTTAACTTCATCATCTTCATCAAAAGTATGCCTAACCCCATTAGGAAGTGTTCTTGTTATAAGTGTATTCCTCAGCTTTCCCCAAACTATCTTCTTCTTGCCAACATCTCTAGTCTTTTATCCTGCAATAACTCAGCCAACACTTAAATCTCCAAAAGCTGCTTGTGTTAATTTCTTTAAATCACAAATATCATGTGTAAATACTGGCCATGTAATACTCTGCATTGTGGAATAATAGTTTATTTTAAAGGGAACTAGAGAAACTAAGAACTAGAGAAATCAAGAAAGGCTTTTTTTCTAGAATTAATAAATGCACATCCTGTTCACTGGGGAAATTAAATCCACACTGAGCAATCTTCAATATGTTCAGAATATGACAGCAAGAATCCTATCAGGGATGCATTACACCTGTTTTCAAGTCCTTGCACTGGTTACCTATCAGATTTCGAGTCAACTTCAAAATCCTTATCCTCCTTATATACTGTCCTACAACTGGTATTATTGTTCTCCGAATTATTGTACTTGACATGACTTCATTCAGCCTTTCCTGAACGTCTATGACAGGCAGAGTGAGTGCTGTTTCTGGTGCGATCTTTTACAGCTGACATTTCACTGTTTTAAACGAACAAGAAATTAGATTGCTCATAAATCACTTATTCTATATAAACACAGCGTAATTGCCCTCCGAAAATCTTCTTTTTCTTGTTCGTTTTAGAGACCTTGATCGAAACTGATTTTAGATGTCAGAAAGAATTTATTTTCTCTGTATTTCCTACATTGCTTTGTCAAGATTTTAACTTTATATCTAACTTTATATCTAGGCTCAGATTTCAACTATAAATCGTACAGTAATTAATAGCAGTAAATACTGATGTTTATACATAAAAAAGTCATGCCTTGGAGTATAGACCCCCAAAGGAATGCCATAGACTCAAACTGCAAAATAAACACATACAGAAAGAAAGTATTTGTATTGTAATTGCAAATCCTGGTACTGTATGAGTGATTGGTATGACTTTCCTCATTACAAATCTCTTATTAGAATTTAAATTTCTCTGTAACTCCAGGTCAGAACAGAGAAAATGTAACTGCCTTAAGGAGTTTACGATTATGAAAAATAGAAGGATAAGCATGATACGCATGTCTTCTGTCATTTTCTAAGTCATGTTACTGAGCACCAAATCTTATTGAGAATATGAATCCATTTAAGGTTTATACCATTAAAGTAACAGTTTATTCCATGCTGAAAATGTTTGTACCAGACTTTTTTGAGGCCTGTTTAATTGTGTCTGAAGTCTGATGTTGTAAATTTTATTGTTAAAAAGATCCATGAAAATGTCACTACTAAAGTTAGCTGGTACTGTTGGTACTGTAAGTGGCAAGTAGAGCTCATATTTTAGATTTTGTGTAGTTGCTAGCGTTGAACTGTGTGTTGGATGCACATGAATGAAGCGACGGACACAAGGCAGAATACACCCTGGACATAGCGCCAGTCCATCACAGGACAGACACAAACACACACACACCAGGGCCACTTTAAATCTAACCTCAGAACCTTTCTTTTCAGAAGACTTAGTGTCTGTATCTGCTTCATTTTCTAATTTTGGTAGCACCTCTACCTGCTTGTCTTTCTTATATGCATTTACTTTGTAATCTGTGGTCCTTTTATCTGTTTTTACATCTACTGTATTGCTTTGAGATGCCACCTTTAATGGTGATATATCAAATAAAGTTTTTTATTATTGTTATAGGGAAACATGATCAGATTGTCCCTGGTTCAGAAAAAAAAGATCTAAAGTATACTAGTTTGTCACTCTTCTAATTCCCTTTGCTAAATGACTTTTCATACTAATCTGATCAATCTAACTGCCAGTTTTCTGTGCTTTCTCTATCCTGCTAGATTTGCAATTATTCTGAAAATTTTCATCTTGAAATAACTAATTTCTAAATACCTTTTTCACTGTTAACATCTTGCAGCAACTCTGCGACAAAATATACACTCTGACAGTTCATCCTGCTACCAACATTAAATAAAACAAATCTTAAGATTTCTATATTTATGTCTTTATTTAGTGGTTTCATTAGTGACAAAGGCTAAACTTTCTTGGAAAAATGTCTTTTATGTGTTGCGGAAAAAACTGACTTGCTTTAACAAAATATGTTTACAAATCCTTTCACTTGGCATTTTCGTAGTTAGAAATTATGGAGCGCTCTATTAAAAGCAAGGGAGTTTTTATGTCCGTTGCAGTTCTTTTGCAACATGAATATAATTATATCGTTATTAATTTCTTGAGATACGCGATTCCATATTATATTCCCTTTTAATCAAATTCTAAAAGTATGCTTGTTGACTCCGGTATCGCGGTAGTTAAAGACTTCGATGCTTAAAATGTTTAGGGAGAAATGGAATACTGGTGTGTATGTTTTCTTTAAAGTACCGATACCAGCCATATACTGTATGTTTAAGTTCCAAAATTAATATCGTTTATGGACTTCACACGCGTTGCAGTATGCTCCTATTCTTTTTATGCTCAGGCACAAAGTAAAAGGGGATGCTTCATATTGCTTGACTAATTTTAAAAACTAAGTTAGAAATGCAGACGCTCCCTTGGTGCGCTGCTCTGGTGCGCCGGCTCTTACACAGTGCCTGTCTGCCGTAAGCGTTACAATATACATACCCAACACTGCTTGTACCCATCTGTCATGCAAATAAAACACCTTGAATTGAATTGAATTGAGGGGAGAGGGGGGGAATACTAAAGCCAATACTGGCTCAATACCCTCGATGGGCTTTGACGTGCTAATGCGTTGGTTTAAGAGTCCGGGTGTGGCAGGCTTCCAATGTCAACTCGACTCGATTGGAAGACAATGAACATATTTTGTGATATTTAGAAATATAAATTTGTTTGGTGCGAGTGAGGTTTTATTTAATCTCTGACCAAGGGAAACGTTTCATTTTTTCAAAGAAATGTTTGTTAAAAAAATAAGTCATAGTTCTATGGGATTCAATCACAGACCATGTGACATGGGAGTCACGAAACTACTGTAACACACAGCGCCACCAGATTTAATAACGCAATAAAAACGCTATAAAATAATGTGACTAGGCACAGAAAAAGTTTACAGCACAGTACGATAATAAATGCTGACCATGACTTTAGAAGCATAAATTACCTTACACTCAATTTAAACACAAGCTGTCTTTCTGTATGAACCTCTAAGCTGGTTCATACAGAAAATGTAGGAATGCATTAGCCTGATTATGATTAAAAAACACATAATTAAACACGCGTTTGCGATTTAAATCAGAACACGATTTAAATCAATATAAATGTTTATATTGTAACGCATACTGTCCAGCCTCCATTTCTCTATAAAAAATTACTCTGTTGCACACACACACACAATAGAAGGAGGAACCGCTGTCAGAAGGGAAGATATGTTCAAAATATCGCAAATATCGATCATGTTGCGATATTTTGAAATATAAAAGTCAATTGATTGTCCATAATATCGCTATTCTATTTTTTCGAAGAAATGTTTGTTAAAAGAAAAGTCCGGTACCAGCTGGATTTGAACACACAACCTACCAGTTGCTAGGCACGCACCTAGACCAGTCGGCTACAACACAGCTCGCATGACCAGGCAGGCGAAACAGCCCTACACAGCCCTGTCGCAGCACACGAATACCATTATTAAATTCCTTAGATACGCGATTCCATATTATATTCCCTTTTAATCAAATTCTAAAAGTATGCTTGTTGACTCCGGTATCACATTAGTTAAAGACTTCAAAGCTTAAAATGTTTAGGGAGAAATGGAATACTGGTGTGTATTTTTTTCTTTAAAGTACCAAGACCAGCTATATACTGTATGTTTATGTTCCAAAATTAATATCGTTTATGGCCTTCACACGCGTTACAGTATGCTCCTATTCTTTTTATGCTCAGCTACTAAGATTTCCCTTCATTGGTAAATTCAATATCTACAACGGGCACAGCAAAGACGTTTTTACTGTAAGTCTTTCTACGACAGACCAACGGACCACGAGTGCCCCTGTCGGTCAACCAATCACTTACTGCGGTGCCGCGCGTCATCTTGCGTCATACTGAGCGACGTCACCTGCGGTACGTGTCTGTGACGCACACTTTGAATGGCTGCATCTGTAGCAAAACCCGAAGCTAGGGTTAGGGTTTTATTCCCATACAATGTAGACAGTTTTTGATGGCATGGCTGTGTTTTAGGGCTGAAAGGATTCTTAGGAATATAGTTCTTTCAATGTTTTCTAAACATTTTTTTTCTGACCTATATGGCTGTATTCAGTGCTTTACCCTAATAAGGAATGGTGTCTGAATTGCCCGACAAGCAACAGTTCGAAAGAACCTGATTTAACTTTCAAACTCTTGCCATGGGCTTTAAAATCACAGGCATATTAACAAATAAAGCCAAAATGTATTAGTTGTTTCGGACTTTTGGGCCAATTAAGCCTTAACGTACATTCATTTAGCACTCCGTTTAACACAAAATTTCCAAGGACAGAATACCACTCAAAAATTACATTGACCATTCTTCCCACACCCTTTTGGTTTTGGCAGTGTTGTATTGTCTTTTCAGACTAATATTTTGATTCAGAGAAGCAAATCTTCCAGTCTAATGAGTGGAATATTGAGAAAATGGTCTTTGAGAAATATTTGAACCCTAACCCTAACTAGCAAAACCCGAAGCTAGGGTTAGGGTTTTATTCCCATACAATGTAGACAGTTTTTGATGGCATGGCTGTGTTTTAGGGCTGAAAGGATTCTTAGGAATATAGTTCTTTCAATGTTTTCTAAACATTTTTTTCTGACCTATATGGCTGTATACAGTGCTTTGCCCTAATATGGAACTGTGTCTGAATTGCCCGACAAGCAACAGTTCGAAAGAACCTGATTTAACTTTCAAACTCTTGCCATGGGCTTTAAAATCACAGGCATATTAACAAATAAAGCCAAAATGTATTAGTTGGTTTGCACTTTTGAGCCAATTAAGCCTTAACGTACATTCATTTATCACTCCGTTTAACACAAAATTTCCAAGGAAAGAATACCTCTCAAAAATTACTTTGACCATTCCTCACACACCCTTTTGGTTTTGGCAGTGTTGTATTGTCTTTTCAGACAAATATATTGAATCAGAGAAGCAAATCTTCCTGTCTAATGAGTGGAATATTAAGAAAATGGTCTTTGAGAAATATTTGAACCCTAACTAGCAAAACCCGAAGCTAGGGTTAGGGTTTTTATCCCATACAATGTAGACAGTTTTTGATGGCATGGCTGTGTTTTAGGGCTGAAAGGATTCTTAGGAATACAGTTCTTTCAATGTTTTCTAAACATTTTTTTCTGACCTATATGACTGTATACAATGCTTTGCGCCAAAAAGGAACGGTGTCTGAATTGCCCGACAAGCAACAGTTCGAAAGAACCTGATTTA
This sequence comes from Atractosteus spatula, assembly GCF_055471065.1. NCBI lineage: Eukaryota > Metazoa > Chordata > Actinopteri > Semionotiformes > Lepisosteidae > Atractosteus > Atractosteus spatula. The sequence continues at coordinate 27,769,356 of NC_142711.1, read as the reverse complement.
ACTTTCAAACTCTTGCCATGGGCTTTAAAATCACAGGCATATTAACAAATAAAGCCAAAATGTATTAGTTGTTTCGGACTTTTGGGCCAATTAAGCCTTAACGTACATTCATTTAGCACTCCGTTTAACACAAAATTTCCAAGGACAGAATACCACTCAAAAATTACTTTGACCATTCTTCCCACACCCTTTTGGTTTTGGCAGTGTTGTATTGTCTTTTCAGACTAATATTTTGATTCAGAGAAGCAAATCTTCCAGTCTAATGAGTGGAATATTTAGAAAATGGTCTTTGAGAAATATTTGAACCCTAACCCTAACTAGCAAAACCCGAAGCTAGGGTTAGGGTTTTATTCCCATACAATGTAGACAGTTTTTGATGGCATGGCTGTGTTTTAGGGCTGAAAGGATTCTTAGGAATATAGTTCTTTCAATGTTTTCTAAACATTTTTTTTCTGACCTATATGGCTGTATTCAGTGCTTTACCCTAATAAGGAATGGTGTCTGAATTGCCCGACAAGCAACAGTTCGAAAGAACCTGATTTAACTTTCAAACTCTTGCCATGGGCTTTAAAATCACAGGCATATTAACAAATAAAGCCAAAATGTATTAGTTGGTTTGCACTTTTGAGCCAATTAATCCTTAACGTACATTCATTTATCACTCCGTTTAACACAAAATTTCCAAGGAAAGAATACCTCTCAAAAATTACTTTGACCATTCCTCACACACCCTTTTGGTTTTGGCAGTGTTGTATTGTCTTTTCAGACTAATATTTTGATTCAGAGAAGCAAATCTTCCAGTCTAATGAGTGGAATATTGAGAAAATGGTCTTTGAGAAATATTTGAACCCTAACCCTAACTAGCAAAACCCGAAGCTAGGGTTAGGGTTTTATTCCCATACAATGTAGACAGTTTTTGATGGCATGGCTGTATTTTAGGGCTGAAAGGATTCTTAGGAATACAGTTCTTTCAATGTTTTCTACACATTTTTTTCTGACCTATATGACTGTATACAATGCTTTGCGCCAAAAAGGAACGGTGTCTGAATTGCCCGACAAGCAACAGTTCGAAAGAACCTGATTTAACTTTCAAACTCTTGCCATGGGCTTTAAAATCACAGGCATATTAACAAATAAAGCCAAAATGTATTAGTTGTTTCGGAGTTTTGGGCCAATTAAGCCTTAACGTACATTCATTTAGCACTCCGTTTAACACAAAATTTCCAAGGACAGAATACCACTCAAAAATTACATTGACCATTCTTCCCACACCCTTTTGGTTTTGGCAGTGTTGTATTGTCTTTTCAGACTAATATTTTGATTCAGAGAAGCAAATCTTCCAGTCTAATGAGTGGAATATTGAGAAAATGGTCTTTGAGAAATATTTGAACCCTAACCCTAACTAGCAAAACCCGAAGCTAGGGTTAGGGTTTTATTCCCATACAATGTAGACATTTTTTGATGGCATGGCTGTGTTTTAGGGCTGAAAGGATTCTTAGGAATATAGTTCTTTCAATGTTTTCTAAACATTTTTTTCTGACCTATATGGCTGTATACAGTGCTTTGCCCTAACATGGAATGGTGTCTGAATTGCGCGACAAGCAACAGCTCAAAAGAACCTGATTTAACTTTCAAACTCTTGCCATGGGCTTTAAAATCACAGGCATATTAACAAATAAAGCCAAAATGTATTAGTTGGTTTGCACTTTTGAGCCAATTAAGCCTTAACGTACATTCATTTATCACTCCGTTTAACACAAAATTTCCAAGGAAAGAATACCTCTCAAAAATTACTTTGACCATTCCTCACACACCCTTTTGGTTTTGGCAGTGTTGTATTGTCTTTTCAGACTAATATTTTGATTCAGAGAAGCAAATCTTCCAGTCTAATGAGTGGAATATTGAGAAAATGGTCTTTGAGAAATATTTGAACCCTAACCCTAACTAGCAAAACCCGAAGCTAGGGTTAGGGTTTTATTCCCATACAATGTAGACAGTTTTTGATGGCATGGCTGTGTTTTAGGGCTGAAAGGATTCTTAGGAATACAGTTCTTTCAATGTTTTCTAAACATTTTTTTCTGACCTATATGACTGTATACAATGCTTTGCGCCAAAAAGGAACGGTGTCTGAATTGCCCGACAAGCAACAGTTTGAAAGAACCTGATTTAACTTTCAAACTCTTGCCATGGGCTTTAAAATCACAGGCATATTAACAAAAAAAGCCAAAATGTATTAGTTGTTTCGGACTTTTGGGCCAATTAAGCCTTAACGTACATTCATTTAGCACTCCGTTTAACACAAAATTTCCAAGGACAGAATACCACTCAAAAATTACTTTGACCATTCTTCCCACACCCTTTTGGTTTTGGCAGTGTTGTATTGTCTTTTCAGACTAATATTTTGATTCAGAGAAGGAAATCTTCCAGTCTAATGAGTGGAATATTGAGAAAATGGTCTTTGAGAAATATTTGAACCCTAACCCTAACTAGCAAAACCCGAAGCTAGGGTTAGGGTTTTATTCCCATACAATGTAGACATTTTTTGATGGCATGGCTGTGTTTTAGGGCTGAAAGGATTCTTAGGAATATAGTTCTTTCAATGTTTTCTAAACATTTTTTTCTGACCTATATGGCTGTATACAGTGCTTTGCCCTAATAAGGAATGGTGTCTGAATTGCGCGACAAGCAACAGCTCAAAAGAACCTGATTTAACTTTCAAACTCTTGCCATGGGCTTTAAAATCACAGGCATATTAACAAATAAAGCCAAAATGTATTAGTTGGTTTGCACTTTTGAGCCAATTAAGCCTTAACGTACATTCATTTATCACTCCGTTTAACACAAAATTTCCAAGGAAAGAATACCTCTCAAAAATTACTTTGACCATTCCTCACACACCCTTTTGGTTTTGGCAGTGTTGTATTGTCTTTTCAGACTAATATTTTGATTCAGAGAAGCAAATCTTCCAGTCTAATGAGTGGAATATTGAGAAAATGGTCTTTGAGAAATATTTGAACCCTAACCCTAACTAGCAAAACCCGAAGCTAGGGTTAGGGTTTTATTCCCATACAATGTAGACAGTTTTTGATGGCATGGCTGTGTTTTAGGGCTGAAAGGATTCTTAGGAATACAGTTCTTTCAATGTTTTCTAAACATTTTTTTCTGACCTATATGACTGTATACAATGCTTTGCGCCAAAAAGGAACGGTGTCTGAATTGCCCGACAAGCAACAGTTTGAAAGAACCTGATTTAACTTTCAAACTCTTGCCATGGGCTTTAAAATCACAGGCATATTAACAAAAAAAGCCAAAATGTATTAGTTGTTTCGGACTTTTGGGCCAATTAAGCCTTAACGTACATTCATTTAGCACTCCGTTTAACACAAAATTTCCAAGGAAAGAATACCACTCAAAAATTACATTGACCATTCTTCCCACACCCTTTTGGTTTTGGCAGTGTTGTATTGTCTTTTCAGACTAATATTTTGATTCAGAGAAGCAAATCTTCCAGTCTAATGAGTGGAATATTGAGAAAATGGTCTTTGAGAAATATTTGAACCCTAACCCTAACTAGCAAAACCCGAAGCTAGGGTTAGGGTTTTATTCCCATACAATGTAGACAGTTTTTGATGGCATGGCTGTGTTTTAGGGCTGAAAGGATTCTTAGGAATACAGTTCTTTCAATGTTTTCTAAACATTTTTTTCTGACCTATATGACTGTATACAATGCTTTGCACCAAAAAGGAACGGTGTCTGAATTGCCCGACAAGCAACAGTTCGAAAGAACCTGATTTAACTTTCAAACTCTTGCCATGGGCTTTAAAATCACAGGCATATTAACAAATAAAGCCAAAATGTATTAGTTGGTTTGCACTTTTGAGCCAATTAAGCCTTAACGTACATTCATTTATCACTCCGTTTAACACAAAATTTCCAAGGAAAGAATACCTCTCAAAAATTACTTTGACCATTCCTCACACAGCCTTGTGGTTTTGGCAGTGTTGTATTGTCTTTTCAGACTAATATTTTGATTCAGAGAAGCAAATCTTCCAGTCTAATGAGTGGAATATTGAGAAAATGGTCTTTGAGAAATATTTGAACCCTAACCCTAACTAGCAAAACCCGAAGCTAGGGTTAGGGTTTTATTCCCATACAATGTAGACAGTTTTTGATGGCATGGCTGTATTTTAGGGCTGAAAGGATTCTTAGGAATACAGTTCTTTCAATGTTTTCTACACATTTTTTTCTGACCTATATGACTGTATACAATGCTTTGCGCCAAAAAGGAACGGTGTCTGAATTGCCCGACAAGCAACAGTTCGAAAGAACCTGATTTAACTTTCAAACTCTTGCCATGGGCTTTAAAATCACAGGCATATTAACAAATAAAGCCAAAATGTATTAGTTGTTTCGGACTTTTGGGCCAATTAAGCCTTAACGTACATTCATTTAGCACTCCGTTTAACACAAAATTTCCAAGGACAGAATACCACTCAAAAATTACATTGACCATTCTTCCCACACCCTTTTGGTTTTGGCAGTGTTGTATTGTCTTTTCAGACTAATATTTTGATTCAGAGAAGCAAATCTTCCAGTCTAATGAGTGGAATATTGAGAAAATGGTCTTTGAGAAATATTTGAACCCTAACCCTAACTAGCAAAACCCGAAGCTAGGGTTAGGGTTTTATTCCCATACAATGTAGACAGTTTTTGATGGCATGGTTGTGTTTTAGGGCTGAAAGGATTCTTAGGAATATAGTTCTTTCAATGTTTTCTAAACATTTTTTTCTGACCTATATGGCTGTATACAGTGCTTTGCCCTAATATGGAATGGTGTCTGAATTGCCCGACAAGCAACAGTTCGAAAGAACCTGATTTAACTTTCAAACTCTTGCCATGGGCTTTAAAATCACAGGCATATTAACAAATAAATCCAAAATGTATTAGTTGTTTCGGACTTTTGGGCCAATTAAGCCTTAACGTACATTCATTTAGCGCTCCGTTTAACACATAATTTCCAAGGAAAGAATACTACTCAAAAATTACTTTGACCATTCTTCCCACACCCTTTTGGTTTTGGCAGTGTTGTATTGTCTTTTCAGACTAATATTTTGATTCAGAGAAGCAAATCTTCCAGTCTAATGAGTGGAATATTGAGAAAATGGTCTTTGAGAAATATTTGAACCCTAACTAGCAAAACCCGAAGCTAGGGTTAGGGTTTTATTCCCATACAATGTAGACAGTTTTTGATGGCATGGCTGTGTTTTAGGGCTGAAAGGAGTCTTAGGAATACAGTTCTTTCAATGTTTTCTAAACATTTTTTTCTGACCTATATGACTGTATACAATGCTTTGCGCCAAAAAGGAACGGTGTCTGAATTGCCCGACAAGCAACAGTTTGAAAGAACCTGATTTAACTTTCAAACTCTTGCCATGGGCTTTAAAATCACAGGCATATTAACAAATAAAGCCAAAATGTATTAGTTGTTTCGGACTTTTGGGCCAATTAAGCCTTAACGTACATTCATTTAGCACTCCGTTTAACACAAAATTTCCAAGGACAGAATACCACTCAAAAATTACATTGACCATTCTTCCCACACCCTTTTGGTTTTGGCAGTGTTGTATTGTCTTTTCAGACTAATATTTTGATTCAGAGAAGCAAATCTTCCAGTCTAATGAGTGGAATATTGAGAAAATGGTCTTTGAGAAATATTTGAACCCTAACCCTAACTAGCAAAACCCGAAGCTAGGGTTAGGGTTTTATTCCCATACAATGTAGACAGTTTTTGATGGCATGGCTGTGTTTTAGGGCTGAAAGGATTCTTAGGAATATAGTTCTTTCAATGTTTTCTAAACATTTTTTTTCTGACCTATATGGCTGTATTCAGTGCTTTACCCTAATAAGGAATGGTGTCTGAATTGCCCGACAAGCAACAGTTCGAAAGAACCTGATTTAACTTTCAAACTCTTGCCATGGGCTTTGAAATCACAGGCATATTAACAAATAAAGCCAAAATGTATTAGTTGTTTCGGACTTTTGGGCCAATTAAGCCTTAACGTACATTCATTTAGCACTCCGTTTAACACAAAATTTCCAAGGACAGAATACCACTCAAAAATTACATTGACCATTCTTCCCACACCCTTTTGGTTTTGGCAGTGTTGTATTGTCTTTTCAGACTAATATTTTGATTCAGAGAAGCAAATCTTCCAGTCTGATGAGTGGAATATTGAGAAAATGGTCTTTGAGAAATATTTGAACCCTAACGCTAACTAGCAAAACCCGAAGCTAGGGTTAGGGTTTTATTCCCATACAATGTAGACAGTTTTTGATGGCATGGCTGTGTTTTAGGGCTGAAAGGATTCTTAGGAATATAGTTCTTTCAATGTTTTCTAAACATTTTTTTCTGACCTATATGGCTGTATACAGTGCTTTGCCCTAATATGGAATGGTGTCTGAATTGCCCGACAAGCAACAGTTCGAAAGAACCTGATTTAACTTTCAAACTCTTGCCATGGGCTTTAAAATCACAGGCATATTAACAAATAAAGCCAAAATGTATTAGTTGGTTTGCACTTTTGAGCCAATTAAGCCTTAACGTACATTCATTTATCACTCCGTTTAACACAAAATTTCCAAGGACAGAATACCACTCAAAAATTACTTTGACCATTCTTCCCACACCCTTTTGGTTTTGGCAGTGTTGTATTGTCTTTTCAGACTAATATTTTGATTCAGAGAAGCAAATCTTCCAGTCTAATGAGTGGAATATTGAGAAAATGGTCTTTGAGAAATATTTGAACCCTAACTAGCAAAACCCGAAGCTAGGGTTAGGGTTTTATTCCCATACAATGTAGACAGTTTTTGATGGCATGGCTGTGTTTTAGGGCTGAAAGGAGTCTTAGGAATACAGTTCTTTCAATGTTTTCTAAACATTTTTTTCTGACCTATATGACTGTATACAATGCTTTGCGCCAAAAAGGAACGGTGTCTGAATTGCCCGACAAGCAACAGTTTGAAAGAACCTGATTTAACTTTCAAACTCTTGCCATGGGCTTTAAAATCACAGGCATATTAACAAATAAAGCCAAAATGTATTAGTTGGTTTGCACTTTTGAGCCAATTAAGCCTTAACGTACATTCATTTATCACTCCGTTTAACACAAAATTTCCAAGGACAGAATACCACTCAAAAATTACTTTGACCATTCTTCCCACACCCTTTTGGTTTTGGCAGTGTTGTATGGTCTTTTCAGACAAATATTTTGATTCAGAGAAGCAAATCTTCCAGTCTAATGAGTGGAATATTGAGAAAATGGTCTTTGAGAAATATTTGAACCCTAACCCTAACTAGCAAAACCCGAAGCTAGGGTTAGGGTTTTATTCCCATACAATGTAGACAGTTTTTGATGGCATGGCTGTGTTTTAGGGCTGAAAGGATTCTTAGGAATACAGTTCTTTCAATGTTTTCTAAACATTTTTTTCTGACCTATATGGCTGTATTCAGTGCTTTGCCCTAATAAGGAATGGTGTCTGAATTGCGCGACAAGCAACAGCTCAAAAGAACCTGATTTAACTTTCAAACTCTTGCCATGGGCTTTAAAATCACAGGCATATTAACAAATAAAGCCAAAATGTATTAGTTGGTTTGCACTTTTGAGCCAATTAAGCCTTAACGTACATTCATTTATCACTCCGTTTAACACAAAATTTCCAAGGAAAGAATACCTCTCAAAAATTACTTTGACCATTCCTCACACACCCTTTTGGTTTTGGCAGTGTTGTATTGTCTTTTCAGACTAATATTTTGATTCAGAGAAGCAAATCTTCCAGTCTAATGAGTGGAATATTGAGAAAATGGTCTTTGAGAAATATTTGAACCCTAACCCTAACTAGCAAAACCCGAAGCTAGGGTTAGGGTTTTATTCCCATACAATGTAGACAGTTTTTGATGGCATGGCTGTGTTTTAGGGCTGAAAGAATTCTTAGGAATACAGTTCTTTCAATGTTTTCTAAACATTTTTTTCTGACCTATATGACTGTATACAATGCTTTGCGCCAAAAAGGAACGGTGTCTGAATTGCCCGACAAGCAACAGTTCGAAAGAACCTGATTTAACTTTCAAACTCTTGCCATGGGCTTTAAAATCACAGGCATATTAACAAATAAAGCCAAAATGTATTAGTTGTTTCGGACTTTTGGGCCAATTAAGCCTTAACGTACATTCATTTAGCACTCCGTTTAACACAAAATTTCCAAGGACAGAATACCACTCAAAAATTACATTGACCATTCTTCCCACACCCTTTTGGTTTTGGCAGTGTTGTATTGTCTTTTCAAACTAATATTTTGATTCAGAGAAGCAAATCTTCCAGTCTAATGAGTGGAATATTGAGAAAATGGTCTTTGAGAAATATTTGAACCCTAACCCTAACTAGCAAAACCCGAAGCTAGGGTTAGGGTTTTATTCCCATACAATGTAGACATTTTTTGATGGCATGGCTGTGTTTTAGGGCTGAAAGGATTCTTAGGAATATAGTTCTTTCAATGTTTTCTAAACATTTTTTTCTGACCTATATGGCTGTATACAGTGCTTTGCCCTAATATGGAATGGTGTCTGAATTGCCCGACAAGCAACAGTTCGAAAGAACCTGATTTAACTTTCAAACTCTTGCCATGGGCTTTAAAATCACAGGCATATTAACAAATAAAGCCAAAATGTATTAGTTGTTTCGGACTTTTGGGCCAATTAAGCCTTAACGTACATTCATTTAGCACTCCGTTTAACACATAATTTCCAAGGAAAGAATACCACTCAAAAATTACTTTGACCATTCTTCCCACACCCTTTTGGATTTGGCAGTGTTGTATTGTCTTTTCAGACTAATATTTTGATTCAGAGAAGCAAATCTTCCAGTCTAATGAGTGGAATATTGAGAAAATGGTCTTTGAGAAATATTTGAACCCTAACCCTAACTAGCAAAACCCGAAGCTAGGGTTAGGGTTTTATTCCCATACAATGTAGACAGTTTTTGATGGCATGGCTGTGTTTTAAGGCTGAAAGGATTCTTAGGAATATAGTTCTTTCAATGTTTTCTAAACATTTTTTTCTGACCTATATGGCTGTATACAGTGCTTTGCCCTAATAAGGAATGGTGTCTGAATTGCGCGACAAGCAACAGCTCAAAAGAACCTGATTTAACTTTCAAACTCTTGCCATGGGCTTTAAAATCACAGGCATATTAACAAATAAAGCCAAAATGTATTAGTTGTTTCGGACTTTTGGGCCAATTAAGCCTTAACGTACATTCATTTAGCACTCCGTTTAACACAAAATTTCCAAGGACAGAATACCACTCAAAAATTACTTTGACCATTCTTCCCACACCCTTTTCGTTTTGGCAGTGTTGTATTGTCTTTTCAGACTAATATTTTGATTCAGAGAAGCAAATCTTCCAGTCTAATGAGTGGAATATTGAGAAAATGGTCTTTGAGAAATATTTGAACCCTAACCCTAATTACCAAAACCCGAAGCTAGGGTTAGGGTTTTATTCCCATACATTGTAGACAGTTTTTGATGGCATGGCTGTGTTTTAGGGCTGAAAGGATTCTTAGGAATATAGTTCTTTCAATGTTTTCTCAACATTTTTTTTCTGACCTATATGACTGTATTCAGTGCTTTGCCCTAATAAGGAATGGTGTCTGAATTGCCCGACAAGCAACAGTTCGAAAGAACCTGATTTCACTTTCAAACTCTTGCCATGGGCTTTAAAATCACAGGCATATTATCAAATAAAGCCAAAATATATTAGTTGTTTCGGACTTTTGGGCCAATTAAGCCTTAACGTACATTCATTTAGCACTCCGTTTAACACAAAATTTCCAAGGACAGAATACCACTCAAAAATTACATTGACCATTCGTCACACACCCTTTTGGTTTTGGCAGTGTTGTATTGTCTTTTCAGACAAATATTTTGATTCAGAGAAGCAAATCTTCCAGTCTAATGAGTGGAATATTGAGAAAATGGTCTTTGAGATATATTTGAACCCTAACTAGCAAAACCCGAAGCTAGGGTTAGGGTTTTATTCCCATACAATGTAGACAGTTTTTGATGGCATAGCTGTGTTTTAGGGCTGAAAGGATTCTTAGGAATATAGTTCTTTCAATGTTTTCTAAACATTTTTTTCTGACCTATATGGCTGTATTCAGTGCTTTGCCCTAATAAGGAATGGTGTCTGAATTGCCCGACAAGCAACAGTTCGAAAGAACCTGATTTAACTTTCAAACTCTTGCCATGGGCTTTAAAATCACAGGCATATTAACAAATAAAGCCAAAATGTATTAGTTGGTTTGCACTTTTGAGCCAATTAAGCCTTAACGTACATTCATTTATCACTCCGTTTAACACAAAATTTCCAAGGAAAGAATACCTCTCAAAAATTACTTTGACCATTCGTCACACACCCTTTTGGTTTTGGCAGTGTTGTATTGTCTTTTCAGACAAATATTTTGATTCAGAGAAGCAAATCTTCCAGTCTAATGAGTGGAATATTGAGAAAATGGTCTTTGAGATATATTTGAACCCTAACTAGCAAAACCCGAAGCTAGGGTTAGGGTTTTATTCCCATACAATGTAGACAGTTTTTGATGGCATGGCTGTGTTTTAGGGCTGAAAGGATTCTTAGGAATACAGTTCTTTCAATGTTTTCTAAACATTTTTTTCTGACCTATATGACTGTATACAATGCCTTGCACCAAAAAGGAACGGTGTCTGAATTGCCCGACAAGCAACAGTTCGAAAGAACCTGATTTAACTTTCAAACTCTTGCCATGGGCTTTAAAATCACAGGCATATTAACAAATAAAGCCAAAATGTATTAGTTGGTTTGCACTTTTGAGCCAATTAAGCCTTAACGTACATTCATTTATCACTCCGTTTAACACAAAATTTCCAAGGAAAGAATACCTCTCAAAAATTACTTTGACCATTCCTCACACACCCTTGTGGTTTTGGCAGTGTTGTATTGTCTTTTCAGACTAATATTTTGATTCAGAGAAGCAAATCTTCCAGTCTAATGAGTGGAATATTGAGAAAATGGTCTTTGAGAAATATTTGAACCCTAACCCTAACTAGCAAAACCCGAAGCTAGGGTTAGGGTTTTATTCCCATACAATGTAGACAGTTTTTGATGGCATGGCTGTATTTTAGGGCTGAAAGGATTCTTAGGAATACAGTTCTTTCAATGTTTTCTACACATTTTTTTCTGACCTATATGACTGTATACAATGCTTTGCGCCAAAAAGGAACGGTGTCTGAATTGCCCGACAAGCAACAGTTCGAAAGAACCTGATTTAACTTTCAAACTCTTGCCATGGGCTTTAAAATCACAGGCATATTAACAAATAAAGCCAAAATGTATTAGTTGTTTCGGACTTTTGGGCCAATTAAGCCTTAACGTACATTCATTTAGCACTCCGTTTAACACAAAATTTCCAAGGACAGAATACCACTCAAAAATTACATTGACCATTCTTCCCACACCCTTTTGGTTTTGGCAGTGTTGTATTGTCTTTTCAGACTAATATTTTGATTCAGAGAAGCAAATCTTCCAGTCTAATGAGTGGAATATTGAGAAAATGGTCTTTGAGAAATATTTGAACCCTAACTAGCAAAACCCGAAGCTAGGGTTAGGGTTTTATTCCCATACAATGTAGACAGTTTTTGATGGCATGGCTGTGTTTTAGGGCTGAAAGGATTCTTAGGAATACAGTTCTTTCAATGTTTTCTAAACATTTTTTTCTGACCTATATGACTGTATACAATGCTTTGCGCCAAAAAGGAACGGTGTCTGAATTGCCCGACAAGCAACAGGTCGAAAGAACCTGATTTAACTTTCAAACTCTTGCCATGGGCTTTAAAATCACAGGCATATTAACAAATAAAGCCAAAATGCATTAGTTGTTTCGGACTTTTGGGCCAATTAAGCCTTAACGTACATTCATTTAGCACTCCGTTTAACACAAAATTTCCAAGGAAAGAATACCTCTCAAAAATTACTTTGACCATTCCTCACACACCCTTTTGGTTTTGGCAGTGTTGTATTGTCTTTTCAGACAAATATATTGAATCAGAGAAGCAAATCTTCCTGTCTAATGAGTGGAATATTAAGAAAATGGTCTTTGAGAAATATTTGAACCCTAACCCTAATTACCAAAACCCGAAGCTAGGGTTAGGGTTTTATTCCCATACATTGTAGACAGTTTTTGATGGCATGGCTGTGTTTTAGGGCTGAAAGGATTCTTAGGAATATAGTTCTTTCAATGTTTTCTAAACATTTTTTTTCTGACCTATATGACTGTATTCAGTGCTTTGCCCTAATAAGGAATGGTGTCTGAATTGCCCGACAAGCAACAGTTCGAAAGAACCTGATTTCACTTTCAAACTCTTGCCATGGGCTTTAAAATCACAGGCATATTATCAAATAAAGCCAAAATATATTAGTTGTTTCGGACTTTTGGGCCAATTAAGCCTTAACGTACATTCATTTATCACTCCGTTTAACACAAAATTTCCAAGGACAGAATACCACTCAAAAATTACATTGACCATTCGTCACACACCCTTTTGGTTTTGGCAGTGTTGTATTGTCTTTTCAGACAAATATTTTGATTCAGAGAAGCAAATCTTCCAGTCTAATGAGTGGAATATTGAGAAAATGGTCTTTGAGATATATTTGAACCCTAACTAGCAAAACCCGAAGCTAGGGTTAGGGTTTTATTCCCATACAATGTAGACAGTTTTTGATGGCATAGCTGTGTTTTAGGGCTGAAAGGATTCTTAGGAATATAGTTCTTTCAATGTTTTCTAAACATTTTTTTCTGACCTATATGGCTGTATTCAGTGCTTTGCCCTAATAAGGAATGGTGTCTGAATTGCCCGACAAGCAACAGTTCGAAAGAACCTGATTTAACTTTCAAACTCTTGCCATGGGCTTTAAAATCACAGGCATATTAACAAATAAAGCCAAAATGTATTAGTTGGTTTGCACTTTTGAGCCAATTAAGCCTTAACGTACATTCATTTATCACTCCGTTTAACACAAAATTTCCAAGGAAAGAATACCTCTCAAAAATTACTTTGACCATTCGTCACACACCCTTTTGGTTTTGGCAGTGTTGTATTGTCTTTTCAGACAAATATTTTGATTCAGAGAAGCAAATCTTCCAGTCTAATGAGTGGAATATTGAGAAAATGGTCTTTGAGATATATTTGAACCCTAACTAGCAAAACCCGAAGCTAGGGTTAGGGTTTTATTCCCATACAATGTAGACAGTTTTTGATGGCATAGCTGTGTTTTAGGGCTGAAAGGATTCTTAGGAATATAGTTCTTTCAATGTTTTCTAAACATTTTTTTCTGACCTATATGACTGTATTCAGTGCTTTGCCCTAATAAGGAATGGTGTCTAAATTGCCCGACAAGCAACAGTTCGAAAGAACCTGATTTAACTTTCAAACTCTTGCCATGGGCTTTAAAATCACAGGCATATTAACAAATAAAGCCAAAATGTATTAGTTGTTTCGGACTTTTGGGCCAATTAAGCCTTAACGTACATTCATTTAGCACTCCGTTTAACACAAAATTTCCAAGGACAGAATACCACTCAAAAATTACATTGACCATTCTTCCCACACCCTTTTGGTTTTGGCAGTGTTGTATTGTCTTTTCAGACTAATATTTTGATTCAGAGAAGCAAATCTTCCAGTCTAATGAGTGGAATATTGAGAAAATGATCTTTGAGAAATATTTGAACCCTAACCCTAACTAGCAAAACCCGAAGCTAGGGTTAGGGTTTTATTCCCATACAATGTAGACAGTTTTTGATGGCATGGCTGTGTTTTAGGGCTGAAAGGATTCTTAGGAATATAGTTCTTTCAATGTTTTCTAAACATTTTTTTCTGACCTATATGGCTGTATACAGTGCTTTGCACCAAAAAGGAACGGTGTCTGAATTGCCCGACAAGCAACAGTTCGAAAGAACCTGATTTAACTTTCAAACTCTTGCCATGGGCTTTAAAATCACAGGCATATTAACAAATAAAGCCAAAATGTATTAGTTGGTTTGCACTTTTGAGCCAATTAAGCCTTAATGTACATTCATTTATCACTCCGTTTAACACAAAATTTCCAAGGAAAGAATACCTCTCAAAAATTACTTTGACCATTCCTCACACACCCTTTTAGTTTTGGCAGTGTTGTATTGTCTTTTCAGACTAATATTTTGATTCAGAGAAGCAAATCTTCCAGTCTAATGAGTGGAATATTGAGAAAATGGTCTTTGAGAAATATTTGAACCCTAACCCTAATTACTAAAACCCGAAGCTAGGGTTAGGGTTTTATTCCCATACATTGTAGACAGTTTTTGATGGCATGGCTGTGTTTTAGGGCTGAAAGGATTCTTAGGAATATAGTTCTTTCAATGTTTTCTAAACATTTTTTTTCTGACCTATATGACTGTATTCAGTGCTTTGCCCTAATAAGGAATGGTGTCTGAATTGCCCGACAAGCAACAGTTCGAAAGAACCTGATTTCACTTTCAAACTCTTGCCATGGGCTTTAAAATCACAGGCATATTATCAAATAAAGCCAAAATATATTAGTTGTTTCGGACTTTTGGGCCAATTAAGCCTTAACGTACATTCATTTAGCACTCCGTTTAACACAAAATTTCCAAGGACAGAATACCACTCAAAAATTACATTGACCATTCGTCACACACCCTTTTGGTTTTGGCAGTGTTGTATTGTCTTTTCAGACAAATATTTTGATTCAGAGAAGCAAATCTTCCAGTCTAATGAGTGGAATATTGAGAAAATGGTCTTTGAGATATATTTGAACCCTAACTAGCAAAACCCGAAGCTAGGGTTAGGGTTTTATTCCCATACAATGTAGACAGTTTTTGATGGCATAGCTGTGTTTTAGGGCTGAAAGGATTCTTAGGAATATAGTTCTTTCAATGTTTTCTAAACATTTTTTTCTGACCTATATGGCTGTATTCAGTGCTTTGCCCTAATAAGGAATGGTGTCTGAATTGCCCGACAAGCAACAGTTCGAAAGAACCTGATTTAACTTTCAAACTCTTGCCATGGGCTTTAAAATCACAGGCATATTAACAAATAAAGCCAAAATGTATTAGTTGGTTTGCACTTTTGAGCCAATTAAGCCTTAACGTACATTCATTTATCACTCCGTTTAACACAAAATTTCCAAGGAAAGAATACCTCTCAAAAATTACTTTGACCATTCGTCACACACCCTTTTGGTTTTGGCAGTGTTGTATTGTCTTTTCAGACAAATATTTTGATTCAGAGAAGCAAATCTTCCAGTCTAATGAGTGGAATATTGAGAAAATGGTCTTTGAGATATATTTGAACCCTAACTAGCAAAACCCGAAGCTAGGGTTAGGGTTTTATTCCCATACAATGTAGACAGTTTTTGATGGCATGGCTGTGTTTTAGGGCTGAAAGGATTCTTAGGAATATAGTTCTTTCAATGTTTTCTAAACATTTTTTTTCTGACCTATATGACTGTATTCAGTGCTTTGCCCTAATAAGGAATGGTGTCTGAATTGCCCGACAAGCAACAGTTCGAAAGAACCTGATTTCACTTTCAAACTCTTGCCATGGGCTTTAAAATCACAGGCATATTATCAAATAAAGCCAAAATATATTAGTTGTTTCGGACTTTTGGGCCAATTAAGCCTTAACGTACATTCATTTAGCACTCCGTTTAACACAAAATTTCCAAGGACAGAATACCACTCAAAAATTACATTGACCATTCGTCACACACCCTTTTGGTTTTGGCAGTGTTGTATTGTCTTTTCAGACAAATATTTTGATTCAGAGAAGCAAATCTTCCAGTCTAATGAGTGGAATATTGAGAAAATGGTCTTTGAGATATATTTGAACCCTAACTAGCAAAACCCGAAGCTAGGGTTAGGGTTTTATTCCCATACAATGTAGACAGTTTTTGATGGCATAGCTGTGTTTTAGGGCTGAAAGGATTCTTAGGAATATAGTTCTTTCAATGTTTTCTAAACATTTTTTTCTGACCTATATGGCTGTATTCAGTGCTTTGCCCTAATAAGGAATGGTGTCTGAATTGCCCGACAAGCAACAGCTCAAAAGAACCTGATTTAACTTTCAAACTCTTGCCATGGGCTTTAAAATCACAGGCATATTAACAAATAAAGCCAAAATGTATTAGTTGGTTTGCACTTTTGAGCCAATTAAGCCTTAACGTACATTCATTTATCACTCCGTTTAACACAAAATTTCCAAGGAAAGAATACCTCTCAAAAATTACTTTGACCATTCGTCACACACCCTTTTGGTTTTGGCAGTGTTGTATTGTCTTTTCAGACAAATATTTTGATTCAGAGAAGCAAATCTTCCAGTCTAATGAGTGGAATATTGAGAAAATGGTCTTTGAGATATATTTGAACCCTAACTAGCAAAACCCGAAGCTAGGGTTAGGGTTTTATTCCCATACAATGTAGACAGTTTTTGATGGCATAGCTGTGTTTTAGGGCTGAAAGGATTCTTAGGAATATAGTTCTTTCAATGTTTTCTAAACATTTTTTTCTGACCTATATGGCTGTATTCAGTGCTTTGCCCTAATAAGGAATGGTGTCTGAATTGCCCGACAAGCAACAGTTCGAAAGAACCTGATTTAACTTTCAAACTCTTGCCATGGGCTTTAAAATCACAGGCATATTAACAAATAAAGCCAAAATGTATTAGTTGTTTCGGACTTTTGGGCCAATTAAGCCTTAACGTACATTCATTTAGAACTCCGTTTAACACAAAATTTCCAAGGACAGAATACCACTCAAAAATTACATTGACCATTCTTCCCACACCCTTTTGGTTTTGGCAGTGTTGTATTGTCTTTTCAGACTAATATTTTGATTCAGAGAAGCAAATCTTCCAGTCTAATGAGTGGAATATTGAGAAAATGATCTTTGAGAAATATTTGAACCCTAACCCTAACTAGCAAAACCCGAAGCTAGGGTTAGGGTTTTATTCCCATACAATGTAGACAGTTTTTGATGGCATGGCTGTGTTTTAGGGCTGAAAGGATTCTTAGGAATATAGTTCTTTCAATGTTTTCTAAACATTTTTTTCTGACCTATATGGCTGTATACAGTGCTTTGCCCTAATATGGAATGGTGTCTGAATTGCCCGACAAGCAACAGTTCGAAAGAACCTGATTTAACTTTCAAACTCTTGCCATGGGCTTTAAAATCACAGGCATATTAACAAATAAAGCCAAAATGTATTAGTTGTTTCGGACTTTTGGGCCAATTAAGCCTTAACGTACATTCATTTAGCACTCCGTTTAACACATAATTTCCAAGGACAGAATACCACTCAAAAATTACTTTGACCATTCTTCCCACACCCTTTTGGTTTTGGCAGTGTTGTATTGTCTTTTCAGACTAATATTTTGATCCAGAGAAGGAAATCTTCCAGTCTAATGAGTGGAATATTGAGAAAATGGTCTTTGAGAAATATTTGAACCCTAACCCTAACTAGCAAAACCCGAAGCTAGGGTTAGGGTTTTATTCCCATACAATGTAGACAGTTTTTGATGGCATGGCTGTGTTTTAGGGCTGAAAGGATTCTTAGGAATATAGTTCTTTCAATGTTTTCTAAACATTTTTTTCTGACCTATATGACTGTATACAATGCTTTGCGCCAAAAAGGAACGGTGTCTGAATTGCCCGACAAGCAACAGTTCGAAAGAACCTGATTTAAATTTCAAACTCTTGCCATGGGCTTTAAAATCACAGGCATATTAACAAATAAAGCCAAAATGTATTAGTTGTTTCGGACTTTTGGGCCAATTAAGCCTTAACGTACATTCATTTATCACTCCGTTTAACACAAAATTTCCAAGGAAAGAATACCTCTCAAAAATTACTTTGACCATTCGTCACACACCCTTTTGGTTTTGGCAGTGTTGTATTGTCTTTTCAGACTAATATTTTGATTCAGAGAAGCAAATCTTCCAGTCTAATGAGTGGAATATTGAGAAAATGGTCTTTGAGAAATATTTGAACCCTAACCCTAATTACCAAAACCCGAAGCAGGGTTAGGGTTTTATTCCCATACAATGTAGACAGTTTTTGATGGCATAGCTGTGTTTTAGGGCTGAAAGGATTCTTAGGAATATAGTTCTTTCAATGTTTTCTAAACATTTTTTTCTGACCTATATGGCTGTATTCAGTGATTTGCCCTAATAAGGAATGGTGTCTGAATTGCCCGACAAGCAACAGTTCGAAAGAACCTGATTTAACTTTCAAACTCTTGCCATGGGCTTTAAAATCACAGGCATATTAACAAATAAAGCCAAAATGTATTAATTTTTCGGACTTTTAGGCCAATTAAGCCTTAACGTACATTCATTTAGCACTCCATTTAACACAAAATTTCCAAGGACAGAATACCACTCAAAAATTACTTGGACCATTCTTCCCACACCCTTTTGGTTTTGGCAGTGTTGTATTGTCTTTTCAGACTAATATTTTGATTCAGAGAAGCAAATCTTCCAGTCTAATCAGTGGAATATTAAGAAAATGGTCTTTGAGAAATATTTGAACCCTAACCCTAACTAGCAAAACCCGAAGCTAGGGTTAGGGTTTTATTCCCATACAATGTAGACTGTTTTTGATGGCATGGCTGTGTTTTAGGGCTGAAAGGATTATTAGGAATATAGTTCTTTCAATGTTTTCTAAACATTTTTTTCTGACCTATATGGCTGTATACAGTGCCTTTGCCCTAATAAGGAATGGTGTCTGAATTGCCCGACAAGCAACAGTTCGAAAGAACCTGATTTAACTTTCAAACTCTTGCCATGGGCTTTAAAATCACAGGCATATTAACAAATAAAGCCGAAATGTATTGGTTGTTTCGGACTTTTAGGCCAATTAAGCCTTAACGTACATTCATTTAGCACTCCGTTTAACACAAAATTTCCAAGGACAGAATACCACTCAAAAATTACTTGGACCAGTCCTCACACACCCTTTTGGTTTTGGCAGTGTTGTATTGTCTTTTCAGACTAATATTTTGATTCAGAGAAGCAAATCTTCCAGTCTAATGAGTGGAATATTGAGAAAATGGTCTTTGAGAAATATTTGAACCCTAACCCTAATTACCAAAACCCGAAGCTAGGGTTAGGGTTTTATTCCCATACAATGTAGACAGTTTTTGATGGCATGGCTGTGTTTTAGGGCTGAAAGGATTCTTAGGAATATAGTTCTTTCAATGTTTTCTAAACATTTTTTTCTGACCTATATGGCTGTATACAGTGCTTTGCCCTAATAAGGAATGGTGTCTGAATTGCCCGACAAGCAACAGTTCGAAAGAACCTGATTTAACTTTCAAACTCTTGCCATGGGCTTTAAAATCACAGGCATATTAACAAATAAAGCCAAAATGTATTAGTTGGTTTGCACTTTTGAGCCAATTAAGCCTTAATGTACATTCATTTATCACTCCGTTTAACACAAAATTTCCAAGGAAAGAATACCTCTCAAAAATTACTTTGACCATTCTTCCCACACCCTTTTAGTTTTGGCAGTGTTGTATTGTCTTTTCAGACTAATATTTTGATTCAGAGAAGCAAATCTTCCAGTCTAATGAGTGGAATATTGAGAAAATGGTCTTTGAGAAATATTTGAACCCTAACCCTAACTAGCAAAACCCGAAGCTAGGGTTAGGGATTTATTCCCATACAATGTAGACAGTTTTTGATGGCATGGCTGTGTTTTAGGGTGAAAGGATTCTTAGGAATATAGTTCCTTCAATGTTTTCTAAACATTTTTTTCTGACCTATATGGCTGTATACAGTGCTTTGCCCCAAAAAGGAACGGTGCCTGAATTGCCCGACGAGCAACAGTTTGAAAGAACCTGATTTAACGTTCAAAATCTTGCCATGGGCTTTAAAATCACAGGCATATTAACAAATAAAGCCAAAATGTATTGTTTGTTTCGGACTTTTGGGCCAATTAAGCCTTAACGTACATTCATTTAGCACTCCGTTTAACACAAAATTTACAAGGAAACAAAACCTTTCAAAAATTAATATGACCACTCTTGACACACCCTTTTGGTTTTGGCAGTGTTGTATTGTCTTTTCAGATTCATATTTTGATTCAGAGAAGCAAATCTTCCAGTCTAATGAGTGGAATATTCAGAAAATGGTCTTTGAGAAATATTTGAACCCTAACCCTAACTAGGAAAACCCGAAGCTAGGGTTAGGATTTTATTCCCATACAATGTAGACAGTTTTTGATGGCATGGCTGTGTTTTAGGGCTGAAAGGATTCTTAGGAATATAGTTCTTTCAATGTTTTCTAAACATTTTTTTCTGACCTATATGGCTGTATAAAGTGCTTTGCCCTAATAAGGAATGGTGTCTGAATTGCCCGACAAGCAACAGTTCGAAAGAACCTGATTTAACTTTCAAACTCTTGCCATGGGCTTTAAAATCACAGGCATATTAACAAATAAAGCCAAAATGTATTAGTTGGTTTGCACTTTTGAGCCAATTAAGCCTTAACGTACATTCATTTATCACTCCGTTTAACATAAAATTTCCAAGGAAAGAATACCTCTCAAAAATTACTTTGACCATTCGTCACACACCCTTTTGGTTTTGGCAGTGTTGTCTTGTCTTTTCAGACAAATATTTTGATTCAGAGAAGCAAATCTTCCAGTCTAATGAGTGGAATATTGAGAAAATGGTCTTTGAGAAATATTTGAACCCTAACCCTAATTACCAAAACCCGAAGGAGGGATAGGGTTTTATTCCCATACAATGTAGACAGTTTTTGATGGCATGGCTGTGTTTTAGGGCTGAAAGGATTCTTAGGAATATAATTCTTTCAATGTTTTCTAAACATTTTTTTATGACCTATATGGCTGTATACAGTGCTTTGCCCTAATAAGGAATGGTGTCTGCATTGCGCGACAAGCAACAGCTCAAAAGAACCTGATTTAACTTTCAAACTCTTGCCATGGGCTTTAAAATCAC
Source organism: Atractosteus spatula (assembly GCF_055471065.1). NCBI lineage: Eukaryota > Metazoa > Chordata > Actinopteri > Semionotiformes > Lepisosteidae > Atractosteus > Atractosteus spatula. The sequence continues at coordinate 27,748,247 of NC_142711.1, read as the reverse complement.
AGGCATATTAACAAATAAAGCCAAAATGTATTAGTTGGTTTGCACTTTTGAGCCAATTAAGCCTTAACGTACATTCATTTATCACTCAATTTAACACAAAGTTTCCAAGGAAAGAATACCTCTCAAAAATTACTTTGACCATTCCTCACACACCCTTTTGGTTTTGGCAGTGTTGTATTGTCTTTTCAGACAAATATTTTGATTCAGAGAAGCAAATCGTCCAGTCTAATGAGTGGAATATTGAGAAAATGGTCTTTGAGAAATATTTGAACCCTAACCCTAACTAGCAAAACCCGAAGCTAGGGTTAGGGTTTTATTCCCATACAATGTAGACAGTTTTTGATGGCATAGCTGTGTTTTATGGCTGAAAGGATTCTTAGGAATATAGTTCTTTCAATGTTTTCTAAACATTTTTTTCTGACCTATATGGCTGTATACAGTGCTTTGCCCTAATAAGGAACGGTGTCTGAATTGCCCGACAAGCAACAGTTCGAAAGAACCTGATTAAACTTTCAAACTCTTGCCATGGGCTTTAAAATCACAGGCATATTAACAAATAAAGCCAAAATGTATTAGTTGTTTCGGACTTTTAGGCCAATTAAGCCTTAACGTACATTCATTTAGCACTCCGTTTAACACAAAATTTCCAAGGACAGAATACCACTCAAAAATTACTTTGACCATTCTTCCCACACCCTTTTGGTTTTGGCAGTGTTGTATTGTCTTTTCAGACAAATATTTTGATTCAGATTAACAAATCTTCCAGTCTAATGAGTGGAATATTGAGAAAATGGTCTTTGAGAAATATTTGAACCCTAACCCTAACTAGCAAAACCCGAAGCTAGGGTTAGGGTTTTATTCCCATACAATGTAGACAGTTTTTGATGGCATGGCTGTGTTTTAGGGCTGAAAGGATTCTTAGGAATACAGTTCTTTCAATGTTTTCTAAACATTTTTTTCTGACCTATTTGGCTGTATACAGTGCTTTGCCCTAATAAGGAATGGTGTCTGAATTGCCCGACAAGCAACAGTTCGAAAGAACCTGATTTAACTTTCAAACTCTTGCCATGGGCTTTAAAATCACAGGCATATTAACAAATAAAGCCGAAATGTATTGGTTGTTTCGGACATTTGGGCCAATTAAGCCTTAACGTACATTCATTTAGCACTCCGTTTAACACAAAATTTACAAGGAAACAAAACCTTTCAAAAATTAATATGACCACTCTTGACACACCCTTTTGGTTTTGGCAGTGTTGTATTGTCTTTTCAGATTAATATTTTGATTCAGAGAAGCAAATCTTCCAGTCTAATGAGTGGAATATTGAGAAAATGGTCTTTGAGAAATGTTTGAACCCTAACCCTAACTAGCAAAACCCGATGCTAGGGTTAGGGTTTTATTCCCATACAATGTAGACAGTTTTTGATGGCATGGCTGTGTTTTAGGGCTGAAAGGATTCTTAGGAATACAGTTCTTTCAATGTTTTCTAAACATTTTTTTCTGACCTATATGACTGTATACAATGCTTTGCGCCAAAAAGGAACGGTGTCTGAATTGCCCGACAAGCAACAGTTCGAAAGAACCTGATTTAACTTTCAAACTCTTGCCATGGGCTTTAAAATCACAGGCATATTAACAGATAAAGCCAAAATGTATTAGTTGTTTCGGACTTTTGGGCCAATTAAGCCTTAACGTACATTCATTTAGCACTCCGTTTAACACAAAATTTCCAAGGACAGAATACCACTCAAACATTACTTTGACCATTCTTCCCACACCCTTTTGGTTTTGGCAGTGTTGTATTGTCTTTTCAGACAAATATTTTGATTCAGAGAAGCAAATCGTCCAGTCTAATGAGTGGAATATTGAGAAAATGGTCTTTGAGAAATATTTGAACCCTAACCCTAACTAGCAAAACCCGAAGCTAGGGTTAGGGTTTTATTCCCATACAATGTAGACAGTTTTTGATGGCATAGCTGTGTTTTATGGCTGAAAGGATTCTTAGGAATATAGTTCTTTCAATGTTTTCTAAACATTTTTTTCTGACCTATATGGCTGTATACAGTGCTTTGCCCTAATAAGGAATGGTGTCTGAATTGCCCGACAAGCAACAGTTCGAAAGAACCTGATTAAACTTTCAAACTCTTGCCATGGGCTTTAAAATCACAGGCATATTAACAAATAAAGCCAAAATGTATTAGTTGTTTCGGACTTTTAGGCCAATTAAGCCTTAACGTACATTCATTTAGCACTCCGTTTAACACAAAATTTCCAAGGACAGAATACCACTCAAAAATTACTTTGACCATTCTTCCCACACCCTTTTGGTTTTGGCAGTGTTGTATTGTCTTTTCAGACAAATATTTTGATTCAGAGAAGCAAATCTTCCAGTCTAATGAGTGGAATATTGAGAAAATGGTCTTTGAAAAATATTTGAACCCTAACCCTAACTAGCAAAACCCGAAGCTAGGGTTAGGGTTTTATTCCCATACAATGTAGACAGTTTTTGATGGCATGGCTGTGTTTTAGGGCTGAAAGGATTCTTAGGAATATAGTTCTTTCAATGTTTTCTAAACATTTTTTTCTGACCTATATGACTGTATACAATGCTTTGCGCCAAAAAGGAACGGTGTCTGAATTGCCCGACAAGCAACAGTTCGAAAGAACCTGATTTAACTTTCAAACTCTTGCCATGGGCTTTAAAATCACAGGCATATTAACAAATAAAGCCAAAATGTATTAGTTGTTTCGGACTTTTGGGCCAATTAAGCCTTAACGTACATTCATTTATCACTCCGTTTAACACAAAATTTCCAAGGAAAGAATACCTCTCAAAAATTACTTTGACCATTCGTCACACACCCTTTTGGTTTTGGCAGTGTTGTATTGTCTTTTCAGACTAATATTTTGATTCAGAGAAGCAAATCTTCCAGTCTAATGAGTGGAATATTGAGAAAATGGTCTTTGAGAAATATTTGAACCCTAACCCTAATTACCAAAACCCGAAGCAGGGTTAGGGTTTTATTCCCATACAATGTAGACAGTTTTTGATGCCATGGCTGTGTTTTAGGGCTGAAAGGATTCTTAGGAATATAGTTCTTTCAATGTTTTCTAAACATTTTTTTCTGACCTATATGGCTGTATACAGTGCTTTGCCCTAATAAGGAATGGTGTCTGCATTGCGCGACAAGCAACAGCTCAAAAGAACCTGATTTAACTTTCAAACTCTTGCCATGGGCTTTAAAATCACAGGCATATTAACAAATAAAGCCAAAATGTATTAGTTGGTTTGCACTTTTGAGCCAATTAAGCCTTAACGTACATTCATTTATCACTCCGTTTAACACAAAATTTCCAAGGAAAGAATACCTCTCAAAAATTACTTTGACCATTCCTCACACACCCTTTTGGTTTTGGCAGTGTTGTATTGTCTTTTCAGACAAATATTTTGATTCAGAGAAGCAAATCGTCCAGTCTAATGAGTGGAATATTGAGAAAATGGTCTTTGAGAAATATTTGAACCCTAACCCTAACTAGCAAAACCCGAAGCTAGGGTTAGGGTTTTATTCCCATACAATGTAGACAGTTTTTGATGGCATGGCTGTGTTTTAGGGCTGAAAGGATTCTTAGGAATACAGTTCTTTCAATGTTTTCTAAACATTTTTTTCTGACCTATTTGGCTGTATACAGTGCTTTGCCCTAATAAGGAATGGTGTCTGAATTGCCCGACAAGCAACAGTTCGAAAGAACCTGATTTAACTTTCAAACTCTTGCCATGGGCTTTAAAATCACAGGCATATTAACAAATAAAGCCGAAATGTATTGGTTGTTTCGGACATTTGGGCCAATTAAGCCTTAACGTACATTCATTTAGCACTCCGTTTAACACAAAATTTACAAGGAAACAAAACCTTTCAAAAATTAATATGACCACTCTTGACACACCCTTTTGGTTTTGGCAGTGTTGTATTGTCTTTTCAGATTAATATTTTGATTCAGAGAAGCAAATCTTCCAGTCTAATGAGTGGAATATTGAGAAAATGGTCTTTGAGAAATGTTTGAACCCTAACCCTAACTAGCAAAACCCGATGCTAGGGTTAGGGTTTTATTCCCATACAATGTAGACAGTTTTTGATGGCATGGCTGTGTTTTAGGGCTGAAAGGATTCTTAGGAATACAGTTCTTTCAATGTTTTCTAAACATTTTTTTCTGACCTATATGACTGTATACAATGCTTTGCGCCAAAAAGGAACGGTGTCTGAATTGCCCGACAAGCAACAGTTCGAAAGAACCTGATTTAACTTTCAAACTCTTGCCATGGGCTTTAAAATCACAGGCATATTAACAGATAAAGCCAAAATGTATTAGTTGTTTCGGACTTTTGGGCCAATTAAGCCTTAACGTACATTCATTTAGCACTCCGTTTAACACAAAATTTCCAAGGACAGAATACCACTCAAACATTACTTTGACCATTCTTCCCACACCCTTTTGGTTTTGGCAGTGTTGTATTGTCTTTTCAGACAAATATTTTGATTCAGAGAAGCAAATCGTCCAGTCTAATGAGTGGAATATTGAGAAAATGGTCTTTGAGAAATATTTGAACCCTAACCCTAACTAGCAAAACCCGAAGCTAGGGTTAGGGTTTTATTCCCATACAATGTAGACAGTTTTTGATGGCATAGCTGTGTTTTATGGCTGAAAGGATTCTTAGGAATATAGTTCTTTCAATGTTTTCTAAACATTTTTTTCTGACCTATATGGCTGTATACAGTGCTTTGCCCTAATAAGGAATGGTGTCTGAATTGCCCGACAAGCAACAGTTCGAAAGAACCTGATTAAACTTTCAAACTCTTGCCATGGGCTTTAAAATCACAGGCATATTAACAAATAAAGCCAAAATGTATTAGTTGTTTCGGACTTTTAGGCCAATTAAGCCTTAACGTACATTCATTTAGCACTCCGTTTAACACAAAATTTCCAAGGACAGAATACCACTCAAAAATTACTTTGACCATTCTTCCCACACCCTTTTGGTTTTGGCAGTGTTGTATTGTCTTTTCAGACAAATATTTTGATTCAGAGAAGCAAATCTTCCAGTCTAATGAGTGGAATATTGAGAAAATGGTCTTTGAAAAATATTTGAACCCTAACCCTAACTAGCAAAACCCGAAGCTAGGGTTAGGGTTTTATTCCCATACAATGTAGACAGTTTTTGATGGCATGGCTGTGTTTTAGGGCTGAAAGGATTCTTAGGAATATAGTTCTTTCAATGTTTTCTAAACATTTTTTTCTGACCTATATGACTGTATACAATGCTTTGCGCCAAAAAGGAACGGTGTCTGAATTGCCCGACAAGCAACAGTTCGAAAGAACCTGATTTAACTTTCAAACTCTTGCCATGGGCTTTAAAATCACAGGCATATTAACAAATAAAGCCAAAATGTATTAGTTGTTTCGGACTTTTGGGCCAATTAAGCCTTAACGTACATTCATTTATCACTCCGTTTAACACAAAATTTCCAAGGAAAGAATACCTCTCAAAAATTACTTTGACCATTCGTCACACACCCTTTTGGTTTTGGCAGTGTTGTATTGTCTTTTCAGACTAATATTTTGATTCAGAGAAGCAAATCTTCCAGTCTAATGAGTGGAATATTGAGAAAATGGTCTTTGAGAAATATTTGAACCCTAACCCTAATTACCAAAACCCGAAGCAGGGTTAGGGTTTTATTCCCATACAATGTAGACAGTTTTTGATGCCATGGCTGTGTTTTAGGGCTGAAAGGATTCTTAGGAATATAGTTCTTTCAATGTTTTCTAAACATTTTTTTCTGACCTATATGGCTGTATACAGTGCTTTGCCCTAATAAGGAATGGTGTCTGCATTGCGCGACAAGCAACAGCTCAAAAGAACCTGATTTAACTTTCAAACTCTTGCCATGGGCTTTAAAATCACAGGCATATTAACAAATAAAGCCAAAATGTATTAGTTGGTTTGCACTTTTGAGCCAATTAAGCCTTAACGTACATTCATTTATCACTCCGTTTAACACAAAATTTCCAAGGAAAGAATACCTCTCAAAAATTACTTTGACCATTCCTCACACACCCTTTTGGTTTTGGCAGTGTTGTATTGTCTTTTCAGACAAATATTTTGATTCAGAGAAGCAAATCGTCCAGTCTAATGAGTGGAATATTGAGAAAATGGTCTTTGAGAAATATTTGAACCCTAACCCTAACTAGCAAAACCCGAAGCTAGGGTTAGGGTTTTATTCCCATACAATGTAGACAGTTTTTGATGGCATAGCTGTGTTTTATGGCTGAAAGGATTCTTAGGAATATAGTTCTTTCAATGTTTTCTAAACATTTTTTTCTGACCTATATGGCTGTATTCAGTGCTTTGCCCTAATAAGGAATGGTGTCTGAACTGCCCGACAAGCAACAGTTCGAAAGAACCTGATTTAACTTTCAAACTCTTGCCATGGGCTTTAAAATCACAGGCATATTAACAAATAAAGCCAAAATGTATTAGTTGTTTCGGACTTTTAGGCCAATTAAGCCTTAACGTACATTCATTTAGCACTCCGTTTAACACAAAATTTCCAAGGAAAGAATACTTCTCAAAAATTACTTTGACCATTCCTCACACACCCTTTTGGTTTTGGCAGTGTTGTATTGTCTTTTCAGACAAATATTTTGATTCAGAGAAGCAAATCTTCCAGTCTAATGAGTGGAATATTGAGAAAATGGTCTTTGAGAAATATTTGAACCCTAACCCTAACTAGCAAAACCCAAAGCTAGGGTTAGGGTTTTATTCCCATACAATGTAGACAGTTTTTGATGGCATAGCTGTGTTTTAGGGCTGAAAGGATTCTTAGGAATATAGTTCTTTCAATGTTTTCTAAACATTTTTTTCTGACCTATATGGCTGTATTCAGTGATTTGCCCTAATAAGGAATGGTGTCTGAATTGCCCGACAAGCAACAGTTCGAAAGAACCTGATTTAACTTTCAAACTCTTGCCATGGGCTTTAAAATCACAGGCATATTAACAAATAAAGCCAAAATGTATTAATTTTTCGGACTTTTAGGCCAATTAAGCCTTAACGTACATTCATTTAGCACTCCGTTTAACACAAAATTTCCAAGGACAGAATACCACTCAAAAATTACTTGGACCATTCTTCCCACACCCTTTTGGTTTTGGCAGTGTTGTATTGTCTTTTCAGACTAATATTTTGATTCAGAGAAGCAAATCTTCCAGTCTAATGAGTGGAATATTAAGAAAATGGTCTTTGAGAAATATTTGAACCCTAACCCTAACTAGCAAAACCCGAAGCTAGGGTTAGGGTTTTATTCCCATACAATGTAGACAGTTTTTGATGGCATGGCTGTGTTTTAGGGCTGAAAGGATTATTAGGAATATAGTTCTTTCAATGTTTTCTAAACATTTTTTTCTGACCTATATGGCTGTATACAGTGCTTTGCCCTAATAAGGAATGGTGTCTGAATTGCCCGACAAGCAACAGTTCGAAAGAACCTGATTTAACTTTCAAACTCTTGCCATGGGCTTTAAAATCACAGGCATATTAACAAATAAAGCCGAAATGTATTGGTTGTTTCGGACTTTTAGGCCAATTAAGCCTTAACGTACATTCATTTAGCACTCCGTTTAACACAAAATTTCCAAGGACAGAATACCACTCAAAAATTACTTGGACCAGTCCTCACACACCCTTTTGGTTTTGGCAGTGTTGTATTGTCTTTTCAGACTAATATTTTGATTCAGAGAAGCAAATCTTCCAGTCTAATGAGTGGAATATTGAGAAAATGGTCTTTGAGAAATATTTGAACCCTAACCCTAATTACCAAAACCCGAAGCTAGGGTTAGGGTTTTATTCCCATACAATGTAGACAGTTTTTGATGGCATGGCTGTGTTTTAGGGCTGAAAGGATTCTTAGGAATATAGTTCTTTCAATGTTTTCTAAACATTTTTTTCTGACCTATATGGCTGTATACAGTGCTTTGCCCTAATAAGGAATGGTGTCTGAATTGCCCGACAAGCAACAGTTCGAAAGAACCTGAGTTAACTTTCAAACTCTTGCCATGGGCTTTAAAATCACAGGCATATTAACAAATAAAGCCAAAATGTATTAGTTGTTTCGGACTTTTGGGCCAATTAAGCCTTAACGTACATTCATTTAGCACTCCGTTTAACACAAAATTTCCAAGGAAAGAATACCACTCAAAAATTACTTGGACCAGTCCTCACACACCCTTTCGGTTTTGGCAGTGTTGTATTGTCTTTTCAGACTAATATTTTGATTCAGAGAAGCAAATCTTCCAGTCTAATGAGTGGAATATTGAGAAAATGGTCTTTGAGAAATATTTGAACGCTAACCCTAATTACCAAAACCCGAAGCTAGGGTTAGGGTTTTATTCCCATACAATGTAGACAGTTTTTGATGGCATGGCTGTGTTTTAGGGCTGAAAGGATTCTTAGGAATATAGTTCTTTCAATGTTTTCTAAACATTTTTTTCTGACCTATATGGCTGTATACAGTGCTTTGCCCTAATAAGGAATGGTGTCTGAATTGCCCGACAAGCAACAGTTCGAAAGAACCTGATTTAACTTTCAAACTCTTGCCATGGGCTTTAAAATCACAGGCATATTAACAAATAAAGCCAAAATGTATTAGTTGGTTTGCACTTTTGAGCCAATTAAGCCTTAACGTACATTCATTTAGCACTCCGTTTAACACAAAATTTACAAGGAAACAAAACCTTTCAAAAATTAATATGACCACTCTTGACACACCCTTTTGGTTTTGGCAGTGTTGTATTGTCTTTTCAGATTAATATTTTGATTCAGAGAAGCAAATCTTCCAGTCTAATGAGTGGAATATTGAGAAAATGGTCTTTGAGAAATGTTTGAACCCTAACCCTAACTAGCAAAACCCGATGCTAGGGTTAGGGTTTTATTCCCATACAATGTAGACAGTTTTTGATGGCATGGCTGTGTTTTAGGGCTGAAAGGATTCTTAGGAATACAGTTCTTTCAATGTTTTCTAAACATTTTTTTCTGACCTATATGACTGTATACAATGCTTTGCGCCAAAAAGGAACGGTGTCTGAATTGCCCGACAAGCAACAGTTCGAAAGAACCTGATTTAACTTTCAAACTCTTGCCATGGGCTTTAAAATCACAGGCATATTAACAGATAAAGCCAAAATGTATTAGTTGTTTCGGACTTTTGGGCCAATTAAGCCTTAACGTACATTCATTTAGCACTCCGTTTAACACAAAATTTCCAAGGACAGAATACCACTCAAAAATTACTTTGACCATTCTTCCCACACCCTTTTGGTTTTGGCAGTGTTGTATTGTCTTTTCAGACAAATATTTTGATTCAGAGAAGCAAATCTTCCAGTCTAATGAGTGGAATATTGAGAAAATGGTCTTTGAGAAATATTTGAACCCTAACCCTAACTAGCAAAACCCGAAGCTAGGGTTAGGGTTTTATTCCCATACAATGTAGACAGTTTTTGATGGCATGGCTGTGTTTTAGGGCTGAAAGGATTCTTAGGAATATAGTTCTTTCAATGTTTTCTAAACATTTTTTTCTGACCTATATGACTGTATACAATGCTTTGCGCCAAAAAGGAACGGTGTCTGAATTGCCCGACAAGCAACAGTTCGAAAGAACCTGATTTAACTTTCAAACTCTTGCCATGGGCTTTAAAATCACAGGCATATTAACAAATAAAGCCAAAATGTATTAGTTGTTTCGGACTTTTGGGCCAATTAAGCCTTAACGTACATTCATTTATCACTCCGTTTAACACAAAATTTCCAAGGAAAGAATACCTCTCAAAAATTACTTTGACCATTCGTCACACACCCTTTTGGTTTTGGCAGTGTTGTATTGTCTTTTCAGACTAATATTTTGATTCAGAGAAGCAAATCTTCCAGTCTAATGAGTGGAATATTGAGAAAATGGTCTTTGAGAAATATTTGAACCCTAACCCTAATTACCAAAACCTGAAGCAGGGTTAGGGTTTTATTCCCATACAATGTAGACAGTTTTTGATGCCATGGCTGTGTTTTAGGGCTGAAAGGATTCTTAGGAATATAGTTCTTTCAATGTTTTCTAAACATTTTTTTCTGACCTATATGGCTGTATACAGTGCTTTGCCCTAATAAGGAATGGTGTCTGCATTGCGCGACAAGCAACAGCTCAAAAGAACCTGATTTAACTTTCAAACTCTTGCCATGGGCTTTAAAATCACAGGCATATTAACAAATAAAGCCAAAATGTATTAGTTGGTTTGCACTTTTGAGCCAATTAAGCCTTAACGTACATTCATTTAGCACTCCGTTTAACACAAAATTTCCAAGGAAAGAATACCTCTCAAAAATTACTTTGACCATTCCTCACACACCCTTTTGGTTTTGGCAGTGTTGTATTGTCTTTTCAGACAAATATTTTGATTCAGAGAAGCAAATCGTCCAGTCTAATGAGTGGAATATTGAGAAAATGGTCTTTGAGAAATATTTGAACCCTAACCCTAACTAGCAAAACCCGAAGCTAGGGTTAGGGTTTTATTCCCATACAATGTAGACAGTTTTTGATGGCATAGCTGTGTTTTATGGCTGAAAGGATTCTTAGGAATATAGTTCTTTCAATGTTTTCTAAACATTTTTTTCTGACCTATATGGCTGTATTCAGTGCTTTGCCCTAATAAGGAATGGTGTCTGAACTGCCCGACAAGCAACAGTTCGAAAGAACCTGATTTAACTTTCAAACTCTTGCCATGGGCTTTAAAATCACAGGCATATTAACAAATAAAGCCAAAATGTATTAGTTGTTTCGGACTTTTAGGCCAATTAAGCCTTAACGTACATTCATTTAGCACTCCGTTTAACACAAAATTTCCAAGGAAAGAATACTTCTCAAAAATTACTTTGACCATTCCTCACACACCCTTTTGGTTTTGGCAGTGTTGTATTGTCTTTTCAGACAAATATTTTGATTCAGAGAAGCAAATCTTCCAGTCTAATGAGTGGAATATTGAGAAAATGGTCTTTGAGAAATATTTGAACCCTAACCCTAACTAGCAAAACCCAAAGCTAGGGTTAGGGTTTTATTCCCATACAATGTAGACAGTTTTTGATGGCATAGCTGTGTTTTAGGGCTGAAAGGATTCTTAGGAATATAGTTCTTTCAATGTTTTCTAAACATTTTTTTCTGACCTATATGGCTGTATTCAGTGATTTGCCCTAATAAGGAATGGTGTCTGAATTGCCCGACAAGCAACAGTTCGAAAGAACCTGATTTAACTTTCAAACTCTTGCCATGGGCTTTAAAATCACAGGCATATTAACAAATAAAGCCAAAATGTATTAATTTTTCGGACTTTTAGGCCAATTAAGCCTTAACGTACATTCATTTAGCACTCCGTTTAACACAAAATTTCCAAGGACAGAATACCACTCAAAAATTACTTGGACCATTCTTCCCACACCCTTTTGGTTTTGGCAGTGTTGTATTGTCTTTTCAGACTAATATTTTGATTCAGAGAAGCAAATCTTCCAGTCTAATGAGTGGAATATTAAGAAAATGGTCTTTGAGAAATATTTGAACCCTAACCCTAACTAGCAAAACCCGAAGCTAGGGTTAGGGTTTTATTCCCATACAATGTAGACAGTTTTTGATGGCATGGCTGTGTTTTAGGGCTGAAAGGATTATTAGGAATATAGTTCTTTCAATGTTTTCTAAACATTTTTTTCTGACCTATATGGCTGTATACAGTGCTTTGCCCTAATAAGGAATGGTGTCTGAATTGCCCGACAAGCAACAGTTCGAAAGAACCTGATTTAACTTTCAAACTCTTGCCATGGGCTTTAAAATCACAGGCATATTAACAAATAAAGCCGAAATGTATTGGTTGTTTCGGACTTTTAGGCCAATTAAGCCTTAACGTACATTCATTTAGCACTCCGTTTAACACAAAATTTCCAAGGACAGAATACCACTCAAAAATTACTTGGACCAGTCCTCACACACCCTTTTGGTTTTGGCAGTGTTGTATTGTCTTTTCAGACTAATATTTTGATTCAGAGAAGCAAATCTTCCAGTCTAATGAGTGGAATATTGAGAAAATGGTCTTTGAGAAATATTTGAACCCTAACCCTAATTACCAAAACCCGAAGCTAGGGTTAGGGTTTTATTCCCATACAATGTAGACAGTTTTTGATGGCATGGGTGTGTTTTAGGGCTGAAAGGATTCTTAGGAATATAGTTCTTTCAATGTTTTCTAAACATTTTTTTCTGACCTATATGGCTATATACAGTGCTTTGCCCTAATAAGGAATGGTGTCTGAATTGCCCGACAAGCAACAGTTCGAAAGAACCTGATTTAACTTTCAAACTCTTGCCATGGGCTTTAAAATCACAGGCATATTAACAAATAAAGCCAAAATGTATTAGTTGGTTTGCACTTTTGAGCCAATTAAGCCTTAATGTACATTCATTTATCACTCCGTTTAACACAAAATTTCCAAGGAAAGAATACCTCTCAAAAATTACTTTGACCATTCCTCACACACCCTTTTAGTTTTGGCAGTGTTGTATTGTCTTTTCAGACTAATATATTGATTCAGAGAAGCAAATCTTCCAGTCTAATGAGTGGAATATTGAGAAAATGGTCTTTGAGAAATATTTGAACCCTAACCCTAACTAGCAAAACCCGAAGCTAGGGTTAGGGTTTTATTCCCATACAATGTAGACAGTTTTTGATGGCATGGCTGTGTTTTAGGGCTGAAAGGATTCTTAGAAATACAGTTCTTTCAATGTTTTCTAAACATTTTTTTCTGACCTATATGACTGTATACAATGCTTTGCGCCAAAAAGGAACGGTGTCTGAATTGCCCGACAAGCAACAGTTCGAAAGAACCTGATTTAAGTTTCAAACTCTTGCCATGGGCTTTAAAATCACAGGCATATTAACAAATAAAGCCAAAATGTATTAGTTGTTTCGGACTTTTGGGCCAATTAAGCCTTAACGTACATTCATTTAGCACTCCGTTTAACACAAAATTTCCAAGGAAAGAATACCACTCAAACATTACTTTGACCATTCTTCCCACACCCTTTTGGTTTTGGCAGTGTTGTATTGTCTTTTCAGACTAATATTTTGATTCAGAGAAGCAAATCTTCCAGTCTAATGAGTGGAATATTGAGAAAATGGTCTTTGAGAAATATTTGAACCCTAACCCTAACTAGCAAAACCCGAAGCTAGGGTTAGGGATTTATTCCCATACAATGTAGACAGTTTTTGATGGCATGGCTGTGTTTTAGGGTGAAAGGATTCTTAGGAATATAGTTCCTTCAATGTTTTCTAAACATTTTTTTCTGACCTATATGGCTGTATACAGTGCTTTGCCCTAATAAGGAATGGTGTCTGAATTGCCCGACAAGCAACAGTTCGAAAGAACCTGATTTAACTTTCAAACTCTTGCCATGGGCTTTAAAATAACAGGCATATTAACAAATAAAGCCAAAATGTATTAGTTGTTTCGTACTTTTGGGCCAATTAAGCCTTAACGTACATTCATTTATCACTCCGTTTAACACAAAATTTCCAAGGAAAGAATACCACTCAAAAATTACTTTGACCATTCTTCCCACACCCTTTTGGTTTTGGCAGTGTTGTATTGTCTTTTCAGACTAATATTTTGATTCAGAGAAGCAAATCTTCCAGTCTAATGAGTGGAATATTGACAAAACGGTCTTTGAGAAATATTTGAACCCTAACCCTAACTAGCAAAACCCGAAGCTAGGGTTAGGGTTTTATTCCCATACAATGTAGACAGTTTTTGATGGCATGGCTGTGTTTTAGGGCTGAAAGGATTCTTAGGAACATAGTTCTTTCAATGTTTTCTAAACATTTTTTTTCTGACCTATATGACTGTATATAATGCTTTGCCCCAAAAAGGAACGGTGCCTGAATTGCCCGACGAGCAACAGTTTGAAAGAACCTGATTTAACGTTCAAACTCTTGCCATGGGCTTTAAAATCACAGGCATATTAACAAATAAAGCCAAAATGTATTGTTTGTTTCGGACTTTTGGGCCAATTAAGCCTTAACGTACATTCATTTAGCACTCCGTTTAACACAAAATTTACAAGGAAACAAAACCTTTCAAAAATTAATATGACCACTCTTGACACACCCTTTTGGTTTTGGCAGTGTTGTATTGTCTTTTCAGATTCATATTTTGATTCAGAGAAGCAAATCTTCCAGTCTAATGAGTGGAATATTGAGAAAATGGTCTTTGAGAAATGTTTGAACCCTAACCCTAACTAGCAAAACCCGATGCTAGGGTTAGGGTTTTATTCCCATACAATGTAGACAGTTTTTGATGGCATGGCTGTGTTTTAGGGCTGAAAGGATTCTTAGGAATATAGTTCTTTCAATGTTTTCTAAACATTTTTTTCTGACCTATATGGCTGTATTCAGTGCTTTGCCCTAATAAGGAATGGTGTCTGAATTGCCCGACAAGCAACAGTTCGAAAGAACCTGATTTAACTTTCAAACTCTTGCCATGGGCTTTAAAATCACAGGCATATTAACAAATAAAGCCAAAATGTATTAGTTGTTTCGGACTTTTAGGCCAATTAAGCCTTAACGTACATTCATTTAGCACTCCGTTTAACACAAAATTTCCAAGGACAGAATACCACTCAAAAATTACTTTGACCATTCTTCCCACACCCTTTTGGTTTTGGCAGTGTTGTATTGTCTTTTCAGACTAATATTTTGATTCAGAGAAGCAAATCTTCCAGTCTAATGAGTGGAATATTGAGAAAATGGTCTTTGAGAAATATTTGAACCCTAACCCTGATTACCAATACCCGAAGCTAGGGTTAGGGTTTTATTCCTGTACAATGTAGACAGTTTTTGATGGCATGGCTGTGTTATAGGGCTGAAAGGATTCTTAGGAATACAGTTCTTTCAATGTTTTCTAAACATTTTTTTCTGACCTATATGACTGTATACAATGCTTTGCGCCAAAAAGGAACGGTGTCTGAATTGCCCGACAAGCAACAGTTCGAAAGAACCTGATTTAACTTTCAAACTCTTGCCATGGGCTTTAAAATCATAGGCATATTAACAAATAAAGCCAAAATGTATTAGTTGTTTCGGACTTTTGGGCCAATTAAGCCTTAACGTACATTCATTTAGCACTCCGTTTAACACAAAATTTCCAAGGACAGAATACCACTCAAAAATTACATTGACCATTCTTCCCACACCCTTTTGGTTTTGGCAGTGTTGTATTGTCTTTTCAGACTAATATTTTGATTCAGAGAAGCAAATCTTCCAGTCTAATGAGTGGAATATTAAGAAAATGGTCTTTGAGAAATATTTGAACCCTAACCCTAACTAGGAAAACCCGAAGCTAGGGTTAGGGTTTTATTCCCATACAATGTAGACAGTTTTTGATGGCATGGCTGTGTTTTAGGGCTGAAAGGATTCTTAGGAATATAGTTCTTTCAATGTTTTCTAAACATTTTTTTCTGACCTATATGGCTGTATACAGTGCTTTGCCCTAATAAGGAATGGTGTCTGAATTGCCCGACAAGCAACAGTTCGAAAGAACCTGATTTAACTTTCAAACTCTTGCCATGGGCTTTAAAATCACAGGCATATTAACAAATAAAGCCAAAATGTATTAGTTGTTTCGGACTTTTGGGCCAATTAAGCCTTAACGTACATTCATTTAGCACTCCGTTTAACACAAAATTTCCAAGGAAAGAATACCACTCAAAAATTACTTGGACCAGTCCTCACACACCCTTTTGGTTTTGGCAGTGTTGTATTGTCTTTTCAGACTAATATTTTGATTCAGAGAAGCAAATCTTCCAGTCTAATGAGTGGAATATTGAGAAAATGGTCTTTGAGAAATATTTGAACCCTAACCCTAATTACCAAAACCCGAAGCTAGGGTTAGGGTTTTATTCCCATACAATGTAGACAGTTTTTGATGGCATGGCTGTGTTTTAGGGCTGAAAGGATTCTTAGGAATATAGTTCTTTCAATGTTTTCTAAACATTTTTTTCTGACCTATATGGCTGTATACAGTGCTTTGCCCTAATAAGGAATGGTGTCTGAATTGCCCGACAAGCAACAGTTCGAAAGAACCTGATTTAACTTTCAAACTCTTGCCATGGGCTTTAAAATCACAGGCATATTAACAAATAAAGCCAAAATGTATTAGTTGGTTTGCACTTTTGAGCCAATTAAGCCTTAACGTACATTCATTTATCACTCCGTTTAACATAAAATTTCCAAGGAAAGAATACCTCTCAAAAATTACTTTGACCATTCGTCACACACCCTTTTGGTTTTGGCAGTGTTGTCTTGTCTTTTCAGACAAATATTTTGATTCAGAGAAGCAAATCTTCCAGTCTAATGAGTGGAATATTGAGAAAATGGTCTTTGAGAAATATTTGAACCCTAACCCTAATTACCAAAACCCGAAGGAGGGATAGGGTTTTATTCCCATACAATGTAGACAGTTTTTGATGGCATGGCTGTGTTTTAGGGCTGAAAGGATTCTTAGGAATATAATTCTTTCAATGTTTTCTAAACATTTTTTTATGACCTATATGGCTGTATACAGTGCTTTGCCCTAATAAGGAATGGTGTCTGCATTGCGCGACAAGCAACAGCTCAAAAGAACCTGATTTAACTTTCAAACTCTTGCCATGGGCTTTAAAATCACAGGCATATTAACAAATAAAGCCAAAATGTATTAGTTGGTTTGCACTTTTGAGCCAATTAAGCCTTAACGTACATTCATTTATCACTCCATTTAACACAAAGTTTCCAAGGAAAGAATACCTCTCAAAAATTACTTTGACCATTCCTCACACACCCTTTTGGTTTTGGCAGTGTTGTATTGTCTTTTCAGACAAATATTTTGATTCAGAGAAGCAAATCGTCCAGTCTAATGAGTGGAATATTGAGAAAATGGTCTTTGAGAAATATTTGAACCCTAACCCTAACTAGCAAAACCCGAAGCTAGGGTTAGGGTTTTATTCCCATACAATGTAGACAGTTTTTGATGGCATAGCTGTGTTTTATGGCTGAAAGGATTCTTAGGAATATAGTTCTTTCAATGTTTTCTAAACATTTTTTTCTGACCTATATGGCTGTATACAGTGCTTTGCCCTAATAAGGAATGGTGTCTGAATTGCCCGACAAGCAACAGTTCGAAAGAACCTGATTAAACTTTCAAACTCTTGCCATGGGCTTTAAAATCACAGGCATATTAACAAATAAAGCCAAAATGTATTAGTTGTTTCGGACTTTTAGGCCAATTAAGCCTTAACGTACATTCATTTAGCACTCCGTTTAACACAAAATTTCCAAGGACAGAATACCACTCAAAAATTACTTTGACCATTCTTCCCACACCCTTTTGGTTTTGGCAGTGTTGTATTGTCTTTTCAGACAAATATTTTGATTCAGAGAAGCAAATCTTCCAGTCTAATGAGTGGAATATTGAGAAAATGGTCTTTGAGAAATATTTGAACCCTAACCCTAATTACCAAAACCCGAAGCTAGGGTTAGGGTTTTATTCCCATACAATGTAGACAGTTTTTGATGGCATGGCTGTGTTTTAGGGCTGAAAGGATTCTTAGGAATATAGTTCTTTCAATGTTTTCTAAACATTTTTTTCTGACCTATATGGCTGTATGCAGTGCTTTGCCCTAATAAGGAATGGTGTCTGAATTGCCCGACAAGCAACAGTTCGAAAGAACCTGATTTAACTTTCAAACTCTTGCCATGGGCTTTAAAATCACAGGCATATTAACAAATAAAGCCAAAATGTATTAGTTGGTTTGCACTTTTGAGCCAATTAAGCCTTAACGTACATTCATTTATCACTCCGTTTAACACAAAATTTCCAAGGAAAGAATACCTCTCAAAAATTACTTTGACCATTCCTCACACACCCTTTTGGTTTTGGCAGTGTTGTATTGTCTTTTCAGACAAATATTTTGATTCAGAGAAGCAAATCTTCCAGTCTAATGAGTGGAATATTGAGAAAATGGTCTTTGAGAAATATTTGAACCCTAACCCTAATTACCAAAACCCGAAGCTAGGGTTAGGGTTTTATTCCCATACAATGTAGACAGTTTTTGATGGCATGGCTGTGTTTTAGGGCTGAAAGGATTCTTAGGAATATAGTTCTTTCAATGTTTTCTAAACATTTTTTTCTGACCTATATGGCTGTATGCAGTGCTTTGCCCTAATAAGGAATGGTGTCTGAATTGCCCGACAAGCAACAGTTCGAAAGAACCTGATTTAACTTTCAAACTCTTGCCATGGGCTTTAAAATCACAGGCATATTAACAAATAAAGCCAAAATGTATTAGTTGGTTTGCACTTTTGAGCCAATTAAGCCTTAACGTACATTCATTTATCACTCCGTTTAACACAAAATTTCCAAGGAAAGAATACCTCTCAAAAATTACTTTGACCATTCCTCACACACCCTTTTGGTTTTGGCAGTGTTGTATTGTCTTTTCAGACAAATATTTTGATTCAGAGAAGCAAATCTTCCAGTCTAATGAGTGGAATATTGAGAAAATGGTCTTTGAGAAATATTTGAACCCTAACCCTAACTAGCAAAACCCGAAGCTAGGGTTAGGGTTTTATTCCCATACAATGTAGACAGTTTTTGATGGCATGGCTGTGTTTTAGGGCTGAAAGGATTCTTAGGAATACAGTTCTTTCAATGTTTTCTAAACATTTTTTTCTGACCTATATGGCTGTATTCAGTGCTTTGCCCTAATAAGGAATGGTGTCTGAATTGCCCGACAAGCAACAGTTCGAAAGAAATTGATTTAACTTTCAAACTCTTGCCATGGGCTTTAAAATCACAGGCATATTAACAAATAAAGCCAAAATGTATTAGTTGTTTCGGACTTTTAGGCCAATTAAGCCTTAACGTACATTCATTTAGCACTCCGTTTAACACAAAATTTCCAAGGACAGAATACCACTCAAAAATTACTTGGACCATTCTTCCCACACCCTTTTGGTTTTGGCAGTGTTGTATTGTCTTTTCAGACTAATATTTTGATTCAGAGAAGCAAATCTTCCAGTCTAATGAGTGGAATATTAAGAAAATGGTCTTTGAGAAATATTTGAACCCTAACCCTAACTAGCAAAACCCGAAGCTAGGGTTAGGGTTTTATTCACATACAATGTAGACAGTTTTTGATGGCATGGCTGTGTTTTAGGGCTGAAAGGATTATTAGGAATATAGTTCTTTCAATGTTTTCTAAACATTTTTTTCTGACCTATATGGCTGTATACAGTGCTTTGCCCTAATAAGGAATGGTGTCTGAATTGCCCGACAAGCAACAGTTCGAAAGAACCTGATTTAACTTTCAAACTCTTGCCATGGGCTTTAAAATCACAGGCATATTAACAAATAAAGCCGAAATGTATTGGTTGTTTCGGACATTTGGGCCAATTAAGCCTTAACGTACATTCATTTAGCACTCCGTTTAACACAAAATTTACAAGGAAACAAAACCTTTCAAAAATTAATATGACCACTCTTGACACACCCTTTTGGTTTTGGCAGTGTTGTATTGTCTTTTCAGATTAATATTTTGATTCAGAGAAGCAAATCTTCCAGTCTAATGAGTGGAATATTGAGAAAATGGTCTTTGAGAAATGTTTGAACCCTAACCCTAACTAGCAAAACCCGATGCTAGGGTTAGGGTTTTATTCCCATACAATGTAGACAGTTTTTGATGGCATGGCTGTGTTTTAGGGCTGAAAGGATTCTTAGGAATACAGTTCTTTCAATGTTTTCTAAACATTTTTTTCTGACCTATATGGCTGTATTCAGTGCTTTGCCCTAATAAGGAATGGTGTCTGAATTGCCCGACAAGTAACAGTTCGAAAGAAATTGATTTAACTTTCAAACTCTTGCCATGGGCTTTAAAATCACAGGCATATTAACAAATAAAGCCAAAATGTATTAGTTGTTTCGGACTTTTAGGCCAATTAAGCCTTAACGTACATTCATTTAGCACTCCGTTTAACACAAAATTTCCAAGGACAGAATACCACTCAAAAATTACTTGGACCATTCTTCCCACACCCTTTTGGTTTTGGCAGTGTTGTATTGTCTTTTCAGACTAATATTTTGATTCAGAGAAGCAAATCTTCCAGTCTAATGAGTGGAATATTAAGAAAATGGTCTTTGAGAAATATTTGAACCCTAACCCTAACTAGCAAAACCCGAAGCTAGGGTTAGGGTTTTATTCACATACAATGTAGACAGTTTTTGATGGCATGGCTGTGTTTTAGGGCTGAAAGGATTATTAGGAATATAGTTCTTTCAATGTTTTCTAAACATTTTTTTATGACCTATATGGCTGTATACAGTGCTTTGCCCTAATAAGGAATGGTGTCTGCATTGCGCGACAAGCAACAGCTCAAAAGAACCTGATTTAACTTTCAAACTCTTGCCATGGGCTTTAAAATCACAGGCATATTAACAAATAAAGCCAAAATGTATTAGTTGGTTTGCACTTTTGAGCCAATTAAGCCTTAACGTACATTCATTTATCACTCCATTTAACACAAAGTTTCCAAGTAAAGAATACCTCTCAAAAATTACTTTGACCATTCCTCACACACCCTTTTGGTTTTGGCAGTGTTGTATTGTCTTTTCAGACTAATATTTTGATTCAGAGAAGCAAATCGTCCAGTCTAATGAGTGGAATATTGAGAAAATGGTCTTTGAGAAATATTTGAACCCTAACCCTAACTAGCAAAACCCGAAGCTAGGGTTAGGGTTTTATTCCCATACAATGTAGACAGTTTTTGATGGCATAGCTGTGTTTTATGGCTGAAAGGATTCTTAGGAATATAGTTCTTTCAATGTTTTCTAAACATTTTTTTCTGACCTATATGGCTGTATACAGTGCTTTGCCCTAATAAGGAATGGTGTCTGAATTGCCCGACAAGCAACAGTTCGAAAGAACCTGATTAAACTTTCAAACTCTTGCCATGGGCTTTAAAATCACAGGCATATTAACAAATAAAGCCAAAATGTATTAGTTGGTTTGCACTTTTGAGCCAATTAAGCCTTAACGTACATTCATTTATCACTCCGTTTAACACAAAATTTCCAAGGAAAGAATACCTCTCAAAAATTACTTTGACCATTCCTCACACACCCTTTTGGTTTTGGCAGTGTTGTATTGTCTTTTCAGACAAATATTTTGATTCAGAGAAGCAAATCTTCCAGTCTAATGAGTGGAATATTGAGAAAATGGTCTTTGAGAAATATTTGAACCCTAACCCTAACTAGCAAAACCCGAAGCTAGGGTTAGGGTTTTATTCCCATACAATGTAGACAGTTTTTGATGGCATGGCTGTGTTTTAGGGCTGAAAGGATTCTTAGGAATACAGTTCTTTCAATGTTTTCTAAACATTTTTTTCTGACCTATATGGCTGTATTCAGTGCTTTGCCCTAATAAGGAATGGTGTCTGAATTGCCCGACAAGCAACAGTTCGAAAGAAATAGATTTAACTTTCAAACTCTTGCCATGGGCTTTAAAATCACAGGCATATTAACAAATAAAGCCAAAATGTATTAGTTGTTTCGGACTTTTAGGCCAATTAAGCCTTAACGTACATTCATTTAGCACTCCGTTTAACACAAAATTTCCAAGGACAGAATACCACTCAAAAATTACTTGGACCATTCTTCCCACACCCTTTTGGTTTTGGCAGTGTTGTATTGTCTTTTCAGACTAATATTTTGATTCAGAGAAGCAAATCTTCCAGTCTAATGAGTGGAATATTAAGAAAATGGTCTTTGAGAAATATTTGAACCCTAACCCTAACTAGCAAAACCCGAAGCTAGGGTTAGGGTTTTATTCACATACAATGTAGACAGTTTTTGATGGCATGGCTGTGTTTTAGGGCTGAAAGGATTATTAGGAATATAGTTCTTTCAATGTTTTCTAAACATTTTTTTCTGACCTATATGGCTGTATACAGTGCTTTGCCCTAATAAGGAATGGTGTCTGAATTGCCCGACAAGCAACAGTTCGAAAGAACCTGATTTAACTTTCAAACTCTTGCCATGGGCTTTAAAATCACAGGCATATTAACAAATAAAGCCGAAATGTATTGGTTGTTTCGGACATTTGGGCCAATTAAGCCTTAACGTACATTCATTTAGCACTCCGTTTAACACAAAATTTACAAGGAAACAAAACCTTTCAAAAATTAATATGACCACTCTTGACACACCCTTTTGGTTTTGGCAGTGTTTTATTGTCTTTTCAGACAAATATTTTGATTCAGAGAAGCAAATCTTCCAGTCTAATGAGTGGAATATTGAGAAAATGGTCTTTGAGAAATGTTTGAACCCTAACCCTAACTAGCAAAACCCGATGCTAGGGTTAGGGTTTTATTCCCATACAATGTAGACAGTTTTTGATGGCATGGCTGTGTTTTAGGGCTGAAAGGATTCTTAGGAATATAGTTCTTTCAATGTTTTCTAAACATTTTTTTCTGACCTATATGACTGTATGCAGTGCTTTGCCCTAATAAGGAATGGTGTCTGAATTGCCCGACAAGCAACAGTTCGAAAGAACCTGATTTAACTTTCAAACTCTTGCCATGGGCTTTAAAATCACAGGCATATTAACAAATAAAGCCAAAATGTATTAGTTGGTTTGCACTTTTGAGCCAATTAAGCCTTAACGTACATTCATTTACCACTCCGTTTAACACAAAATTTCCAAGGAAAGAATACCTCTCAAAAATTACTTTGACCATTCCTCACACACCCTTTTGGTTTTGGCAGTGTTGTATTGTCTTTTCAGACAAATATTTTGATTCAGAGAAGCAAATCGTCCAGTCTAATGAGTGGAATATTGAGAAAATGGTCTTTGAGAAATATTTGAACCCTAACCCTAACTAGCAAAACCCGAAGCTAGGGTTAGGGTTTTATTCCCATACAATGTAGACAGTTTTTGATGGCATGGCTGTGTTTTAGGGCTGAAAGGATTCTTAGGAATACAGTTCTTTCAATGTTTTCTAAACATTTTTTTCTGACCTATATGACTGTATACAATGCTTTGCGCCAAAAAGGAACGGTGTCTGAATTGCCCGACAAGCAACAGTTCGAAAGAACCTGATTTAACTTTCAAACTCTTGCCATGGGCTTTAAAATCACAGGTATATTAACAAATAAAGCCAAAATGTATTAGTTGGTTTGCACTTTTGAGCCAATTAAGCCTTAACGTACATTCATTTATCACTCCGTTTAACACAAAATTTCCAAGGAAAGAATACTTCTCAAAAATTACTTTGACCATTCCTCACACACCCTTTTGGTTTTGGCAGTGTTGTATTGTCTTTTCAGACAAATATTTTGATTCAGAGAAGCAAATCTTCCAGTCTAATGAGTGGAATATTGAGAAAATGGTCTTTGAGAAATATTTGAACCCTAACCCTAACTAGCAAAACCCAAAGCTAGGGTTAGGGTTTTATTCCCATACAATGTAGACAGTTTTTGATGGCATGGCTGTGTTTTAGGGCTGAAAGGATTCTTAGGAATATAGTTCTTTCAATGTTTTCTAAACATTTTTTTCTGACCTATATGGCTGTATTCAGTGCTTTGCCCTAATAAGGAATGGTGTCTGAATTGCCCGACAAGCAACAGTTCGAAAGAACTTGATTTAACTTTCAAACTCTTGCCATGGGCTTTAAAATCACAGGCATATTAACAAATAAAGCCAAAATGTATTAGTTGTTTCGGACTTTTAGGCCAATTAAGCCTTAACGTACATTCATTTAGCACTCCGTTTAACACAAAATTTCCAAGGACAGAATACCACTCAAAAATTACTTGGACCATTCTTCCCACACCCTTTTGGTTTTGGCAGTGTTGTATTGTCTTTTCAGACTAATATTTTGATTCAGAGAAGCAAATCTTCCAGTCTAATGAGTGGAATATTAAGAAAATGGTCTTTGAGAAATATTTGAACCCTAACCCTAACTAGCAAAACCCGAAGCTAGGGTTAGGGTTTTATTCACATACAATGTAGACAGTTTTTGATGGCATGGCTGTGTTTTAGGGCTGAAAGGATTATTAGGAATATAGTTCTTTCAATGTTTTCTAAACATTTTTTTCTGACCTATATGGCTGTATACAGTGCTTTGCCCTAATAAGGAATGGTGTCTGAATTGCCCGACAAGCAACAGTTCGAAAGAACCTGATTTAACTTTCAAACTCTTGCCATGGGCTTAAAAATCACAGGCATATTAACAAATAAAGCCGAAATGTATTGGTTGTTTCGGACATTTGGGCCAATTAAGCCTTAACGTACATTCATTTAGCACTCCGTTTAACACAAAATTTACAAGGAAACAAAACCTTTCAAAAATTAATATGACCACTCTTGACACACCCTTTTGGTTTTGGCAGTGTTGTATTGTCTTTTCAGATTAATATTTTGATTCAGAGAAGCAAATCTTCCAGTCTAATGAGTGGAATATTGAGAAAATGGTCTTTGAGAAATGTTTGAACCCTAACCCTAACTAGCAAAACCCGATGCTAGGGTTAGGGTTTTATTCCCATACAATGTAGACAGTTTTTGATGGCATGGCTGTGTTTTAGGGCTGAAAGGATTCTTAGGAATACAGTTCTTTCAATGTTTTCTAAACATTTTTTTCTGACCTATATGACTGTATACAATGCTTTGCGCCAAAAAGGAACGGTGTCTGAATTGCCCGACAAGCAACAGTTCGAAAGAACCTGATTTAACTTTCAAACTCTTGCCATGGGCTTTAAAATCACAGGCATATTAACAAATAAAGCCAAAATGTATTAATTTTTCGGACTTTTAGGCCAATTAAGCCTTAACGTACATTCATTTAGCACTCCGTTTAACACAAAATTTCCAAGGACAGAATACCACTCAAAAATTACTTGGACCATTCTTCCCACACCCTTTTGGTTTTGGCAGTGTTGTATTGTCTTTTCAGACTAATATTTTGATTCAGAGAAGCAAATCTTCCAGTCTAATGAGTGGAATATTAAGAAAATGGTCTTTGAGAAATATTTGAACCCTAACCCTAACTAGCAAAACCCGAAGCTAGGGTTAGGGTTTTATTCCCATACAATGTAGACAGTTTTTGATGGCATGGCTGTGTTTTAGGGCTGAAAGGATTATTAGGAATATAGTTCTTTCAATGTTTTCTAAACATTTTTTTCTGACCTATATGGCTGTATACAGTGCTTTGCCCTAATAAGGAATGGTGTCTGAATTGCCCGACAAGCAACAGTTCGAAAGAACCTGATTTAACTTTCAAACTCTTGCCATGGGCTTTAAAATCACAGGCATATTAACAAATAAAGCCGAAATGTATTGGTTGTTTCGGACTTTTAGGCCAATTAAGCCTTAACGTACATTCATTTAGCACTCCGTTTAACACAAAATTTCCAAGGACAGAATACCACTCAAAAATTACTTGGACCAGTCCTCACACACCCTTTTGGTTTTGGCAGTGTTGTATTGTCTTTTCAGACTAATATTTTGATTCAGAGAAGCAAATCTTCCAGTCTAATGAGTGGAATATTGAGAAAATGGTCTTTGAGAAATATTTGAACCCTAACCCTAATTACCAAAACCCGAAGCTAGGGTTAGGGTTTTATTCCCATACAATGTAGACAGTTTTTGATGGCATGGGTGTGTTTTAGGGCTGAAAGGATTCTTAGGAATATAGTTCTTTCAATGTTTTCTAAACATTTTTTTCTGACCTATATGGCTATATACAGTGCTTTGCCCTAATAAGGAATGGTGTCTGAATTGCCCGACAAGCAACAGTTCGAAAGAACCTGATTTAACTTTCAAACTCTTGCCATGGGCTTTAAAATCACAGGCATATTAACAAATAAAGCCAAAATGTATTAGTTGGTTTGCACTTTTGAGCCAATTAAGCCTTAATGTACATTCATTTATCACTCCGTTTAACACAAAATTTCCAAGGAAAGAATACCTCTCAAAAATTACTTTGACCATTCCTCACACACCCTTTTAGTTTTGGCAGTGTTGTATTGTCTTTTCAGACTAATATATTGATTCAGAGAAGCAAATCTTCCAGTCTAATGAGTGGAATATTGAGAAAATGGTCTTTGAGAAATATTTGAACCCTAACCCTAACTAGCAAAACCCGAAGCTAGGGTTAGGGTTTTATTCCCATACAATGTAGACAGTTTTTGATGGCATGGCTGTGTTTTAGGGCTGAAAGGATTCTTAGAAATACAGTTCTTTCAATGTTTTCTAAACATTTTTTTCTGACCTATATGACTGTATACAATGCTTTGCGCCAAAAAGGAACGGTGTCTGAATTGCCCGACAAGCAACAGTTCGAAAGAACCTGATTTAAGTTTCAAACTCTTGCCATGGGCTTTAAAATCACAGGCATATTAACAAATAAAGCCAAAATGTATTAGTTGTTTCGGACTTTTGGGCCAATTAAGCCTTAACGTACATTCATTTAGCACTCCGTTTAACACAAAATTTCCAAGGAAAGAATACCACTCAAACATTACTTTGACCATTCTTCCCACACCCTTTTGGTTTTGGCAGTGTTGTATTGTCTTTTCAGACTAATATTTTGATTCAGAGAAGCAAATCTTCCAGTCTAATGAGTGGAATATTGAGAAAATGGTCTTTGAGAAATATTTGAACCCTAACCCTAACTAGCAAAACCCGAAGCTAGGGTTAGGGATTTATTCCCATACAATGTAGACAGTTTTTGATGGCATGGCTGTGTTTTAGGGTGAAAGGATTCTTAGGAATATAGTTCCTTCAATGTTTTCTAAACATTTTTTTCTGACCTATATGGCTGTATACAGTGCTTTGCCCTAATAAGGAATGGTGTCTGAATTGCCCGACAAGCAACAGTTCGAAAGAACCTGATTTAACTTTCAAACTCTTGCCATGGGCTTTAAAATAACAGGCATATTAACAAATAAAGCCAAAATGTATTAGTTGTTTCGTACTTTTGGGCCAATTAAGCCTTAACGTACATTCATTTATCACTCCGTTTAACACAAAATTTCCAAGGAAAGAATACCACTCAAAAATTACTTTGACCATTCTTCCCACACCCTTTTGGTTTTGGCAGTGTTGTATTGTCTTTTCAGACTAATATTTTGATTCAGAGAAGCAAATCTTCCAGTCTAATGAGTGGAATATTGACAAAACGGTCTTTGAGAAATATTTGAACCCTAACCCTAACTAGCAAAACCCGAAGCTAGGGTTAGGGTTTTATTCCCATACAATGTAGACAGTTTTTGATGGCATGGCTGTGTTTTAGGGCTGAAAGGATTCTTAGGAACATAGTTCTTTCAATGTTTTCTAAACATTTTTTTTCTGACCTATATGACTGTATATAATGCTTTGCCCCAAAAAGGAACGGTGCCTGAATTGCCCGACGAGCAACAGTTTGAAAGAACCTGATTTAACGTTCAAACTCTTGCCATGGGCTTTAAAATCACAGGCATATTAACAAATAAAGCCAAAATGTATTGTTTGTTTCGGACTTTTGGGCCAATTAAGCCTTAACGTACATTCATTTAGCACTCCGTTTAACACAAAATTTACAAGGAAACAAAACCTTTCAAAAATTAATATGACCACTCTTGACACACCCTTTTGGTTTTGGCAGTGTTGTATTGTCTTTTCAGATTCATATTTTGATTCAGAGAAGCAAATCTTCCAGTCTAATGAGTGGAATATTGAGAAAATGGTCTTTGAGAAATGTTTGAACCCTAACCCTAACTAGCAAAACCCGATGCTAGGGTTAGGGTTTTATTCCCATACAATGTAGACAGTTTTTGATGGCATGGCTGTGTTTTAGGGCTGAAAGGATTCTTAGGAATATAGTTCTTTCAATGTTTTCTAAACATTTTTTTCTGACCTATATGGCTGTATTCAGTGCTTTGCCCTAATAAGGAATGGTGTCTGAATTGCCCGACAAGCAACAGTTCGAAAGAACCTGATTTAACTTTCAAACTCTTGCCATGGGCTTTAAAATCACAGGCATATTAACAAATAAAGCCAAAATGTATTAGTTGTTTCGGACTTTTAGGCCAATTAAGCCTTAACGTACATTCATTTAGCACTCCGTTTAACACAAAATTTCCAAGGACAGAATACCACTCAAAAATTACTTTGACCATTCTTCCCACACCCTTTTGGTTTTGGCAGTGTTGTATTGTCTTTTCAGACTAATATTTTGATTCAGAGAAGCAAATCTTCCAGTCTAATGAGTGGAATATTGAGAAAATGGTCTTTGAGAAATATTTGAACCCTAACCCTAATTACCAATACCCGAAGCTAGGGTTAGGGTTTTATTCCTGTACAATGTAGACAGTTTTTGATGGCATGGCTGTGTTATAGGGCTGAAAGGATTCTTAGGAATACAGTTCTTTCAATGTTTTCTAAACATTTTTTTCTGACCTATATGACTGTATACAATGCTTTGCGCCAAAAAGGAACGGTGTCTGAATTGCCCGACAAGCAACAGTTCGAAAGAACCTGATTTAACTTTCAAACTCTTGCCATGGGCTTTAAAATCATAGGCATATTAACAAATAAAGCCAAAATGTATTAGTTGTTTCGGACTTTTGGGCCAATTAAGCCTTAACGTACATTCATTTAGCACTCCGTTTAACACAAAATTTCCAAGGACAGAATACCACTCAAAAATTACATTGACCATTCTTCCCACACCCTTTTGGTTTTGGCAGTGTTGTATTGTCTTTTCAGACTAATATTTTGATTCAGAGAAGCAAATCTTCCAGTCTAATGAGTGGAATATTAAGAAAATGGTCTTTGAGAAATATTTGAACCCTAACCCTAACTAGGAAAACCCGAAGCTAGGGTTAGGGTTTTATTCCCATACAATGTAGACAGTTTTTGATGGCATGGCTGTGTTTTAGGGCTGAAAGGATTCTTAGGAATATAGTTCTTTCAATGTTTTCTAAACATTTTTTTCTGACCTATATGGCTGTATACAGTGCTTTGCCCTAATAAGGAATGGTGTCTGAATTGCCCGACAAGCAACAGTTCGAAAGAACCTGATTTAACTTTCAAACTCTTGCCATGGGCTTTAAAATCACAGGCATATTAACAAATAAAGCCAAAATGTATTAGTTGTTTCGGACTTTTGGGCCAATTAAGCCTTAACGTACATTCATTTAGCACTCCGTTTAACACAAAATTTCCAAGGAAAGAATACCACTCAAAAATTACTTGGACCAGTCCTCACACACCCTTTTGGTTTTGGCAGTGTTGTATTGTCTTTTCAGACTAATATTTTGATTCAGAGAAGCAAATCTTCCAGTCTAATGAGTGGAATATTGAGAAAATGGTCTTTGAGAAATATTTGAACCCTAACCCTAATTACCAAAACCCGAAGCTAGGGTTAGGGTTTTATTCCCATACAATGTAGACAGTTTTTGATGGCATGGCTGTGTTTTAGGGCTGAAAGGATTCTTAGGAATATAGTTCTTTCAATGTTTTCTAAACATTTTTTTCTGACCTATATGGCTGTATACAGTGCTTTGCCCTAATAAGGAATGGTGTCTGAATTGCCCGACAAGCAACAGTTCGAAAGAACCTGATTTAACTTTCAAACTCTTGCCATGGGCTTTAAAATCACAGGCATATTAACAAATAAAGCCAAAATGTATTAGTTGGTTTGCACTTTTGAGCCAATTAAGCCTTAACGTACATTCATTTATCACTCCGTTTAACATAAAATTTCCAAGGAAAGAATACCTCTCAAAAATTACTTTGACCATTCGTCACACACCCTTTTGGTTTTGGCAGTGTTGTCTTGTCTTTTCAGACAAATATTTTGATTCAGAGAAGCAAATCTTCCAGTCTAATGAGTGGAATATTGAGAAAATGGTCTTTGAGAAATATTTGAACCCTAACCCTAATTACCAAAACCCGAAGGAGGGATAGGGTTTTATTCCCATACAATGTAGACAGTTTTTGATGGCATGGCTGTGTTTTAGGGCTGAAAGGATTCTTAGGAATATAATTCTTTCAATGTTTTCTAAACATTTTTTTATGACCTATATGGCTGTATACAGTGCTTTGCCCTAATAAGGAATGGTGTCTGCATTGCGCGACAAGCAACAGCTCAAAAGAACCTGATTTAACTTTCAAACTCTTGCCATGGGCTTTAAAATCACAGGCATATTAACAAATAAAGCCAAAATGTATTAGTTGGTTTGCACTTTTGAGCCAATTAAGCCTTAACGTACATTCATTTATCACTCCATTTAACACAAAGTTTCCAAGGAAAGAATACCTCTCAAAAATTACTTTGACCATTCCTCACACACCCTTTTGGTTTTGGCAGTGTTGTATTGTCTTTTCAGACAAATATTTTGATTCAGAGAAGCAAATCGTCCAGTCTAATGAGTGGAATATTGAGAAAATGGTCTTTGAGAAATATTTGAACCCTAACCCTAACTAGCAAAACCCGAAGCTAGGGTTAGGGTTTTATTCCCATACAATGTAGACAGTTTTTGATGGCATAGCTGTGTTTTATGGCTGAAAGGATTCTTAGGAATATAGTTCTTTCAATGTTTTCTAAACATTTTTTTCTGACCTATATGGCTGTATACAGTGCTTTGCCCTAATAAGGAATGGTGTCTGAATTGCCCGACAAGCAACAGTTCGAAAGAACCTGATTAAACTTTCAAACTCTTGCCATGGGCTTTAAAATCACAGGCATATTAACAAATAAAGCCGAAATGTATTGGTTGTTTCGGACATTTGGGCCAATTAAGCCTTAACGTACATTCATTTAGCACTCCGTTTAACACAAAATTTACAAGGAAACAAAACCTTTCAAAAATTAATATGACCACTCTTGACACACCCTTTTGGTTTTGGCAGTGTTGTATTGTCTTTTCAGACAAATATTTTGATTCAGAGAAGCAAATCTTCCAGTCTAATGAGTGGAATATTGAGAAAATGGTCTTTGAGAAATGTTTGAACCCTAACCCTAACTAGCAAAACCCGATGCTAGGGTTAGGGTTTTATTCCCATACAATGTAGACAGTTTTTGATGGCATGGCTGTGTTTTAGGGCTGAAAGGATTCTTAGGAATATAGTTCTTTCAATGTTTTCTAAACATTTTTTTCTGACCTATATGACTGTATGCAGTGCTTTGCCCTAATAAGGAATGGTGTCTGAATTGCCCGACAAGCAACAGTTCGAAAGAACCTGATTTAACTTTCAAACTCTTGCCATGGGCTTTAAAATCACAGGCATATTAACAAATAAAGCCAAAATGTATTAGTTGGTTTGCACTTTTGAGCCAATTAAGCCTTAACGTACATTCATTTACCACTCCGTTTAACACAAAATTTCCAAGGAAAGAATACCTCTCAAAAATTACTTTGACCATTCCTCACACACCCTTTTGGTTTTGGCAGTGTTGTATTGTCTTTTCAGACAAATATTTTGATTCAGAGAAGCAAATCGTCCAGTCTAATGAGTGGAATATTGAGAAAATGGTCTTTGAGAAATATTTGAACCCTAACCCTAACTAGCAAAACCCGAAGCTAGGGTTAGGGTTTTATTCCCATACAATGTAGACAGTTTTTGATGGCATGGCTGTGTTTTAGGGCTGAAAGGATTCTTAGGAATACAGTTCTTTCAATGTTTTCTAAACATTTTTTTCTGACCTATATGACTGTATACAATGCTTTGCGCCAAAAAGGAACGGTGTCTGAATTGCCCGACAAGCAACAGTTCGAAAGAACCTGATTTAACTTTCAAACTCTTGCCATGGGCTTTAAAATCACAGGTATATTAACAAATAAAGCCAAAATGTATTAGTTGGTTTGCACTTTTGAGCCAATTAAGCCTTAACGTACATTCATTTATCACTCCGTTTAACACAAAATTTCCAAGGAAAGAATACTTCTCAAAAATTACTTTGACCATTCCTCACACACCCTTTTGGTTTTGGCAGTGTTGTATTGTCTTTTCAGACAAATATTTTGATTCAGAGAAGCAAATCTTCCAGTCTAATGAGTGGAATATTGAGAAAATGGTCTTTGAGAAATATTTGAACCCTAACCCTAACTAGCAAAACCCAAAGCTAGGGTTAGGGTTTTATTCCCATACAATGTAGACAGTTTTTGATGGCATGGCTGTGTTTTAGGGCTGAAAGGATTCTTAGGAATATAGTTCTTTCAATGTTTTCTAAACATTTTTTTCTGACCTATATGGCTGTATTCAGTGCTTTGCCCTAATAAGGAATGGTGTCTGAATTGCCCGACAAGCAACAGTTCGAAAGAACTTGATTTAACTTTCAAACTCTTGCCATGGGCTTTAAAATCACAGGCATATTAACAAATAAAGCCAAAATGTATTAGTTGTTTCGGACTTTTAGGCCAATTAAGCCTTAACGTACATTCATTTAGCACTCCGTTTAACACAAAATTTCCAAGGACAGAATACCACTCAAAAATTACTTGGACCATTCTTCCCACACCCTTTTGGTTTTGGCAGTGTTGTATTGTCTTTTCAGACTAATATTTTGATTCAGAGAAGCAAATCTTCCAGTCTAATGAGTGGAATATTAAGAAAATGGTCTTTGAGAAATATTTGAACCCTAACCCTAACTAGCAAAACCCGAAGCTAGGGTTAGGGTTTTATTCCCATACAATGTAGACAGTTTTTGATGGCATGGCTGTGTTTTAGGGCTGAAAGGATTATTAGGAATATAGTTCTTTCAATGTTTTCTAAACATTTTTTTCTGACCTATATGGCTGTATACAGTGCTTTGCCCTAATAAGGAATGGTGTCTGAATTGCCCGACAAGCAACAGTTCGAAAGAACCTGATTTAACTTTCAAACTCTTGCCATGGGCTTAAAAATCACAGGCATATTAACAAATAAAGCCGAAATGTATTGGTTGTTTCGGACATTTGGGCCAATTAAGCCTTAACGTACATTCATTTAGCACTCCGTTTAACACAAAATTTACAAGGAAACAAAACCTTTCAAAAATTAATATGACCACTCTTGACACACCCTTTTGGTTTTGGCAGTGTTGTATTGTCTTTTCAGATTAATATTTTGATTCAGAGAAGCAAATCTTCCAGTCTAATGAGTGGAATATTGAGAAAATGGTCTTTGAGAAATGTTTGAACCCTAACCCTAACTAGCAAAACCCGATGCTAGGGTTAGGGTTTTATTCCCATACAATGTAGACAGTTTTTGATGGCATGGCTGTGTTTTAGGGCTGAAAGGATTCTTAGGAATACAGTTCTTTCAATGTTTTCTAAACATTTTTTTCTGACCTATATGACTGTATACAATGCTTTGCGCCAAAAAGGAACGGTGTCTGAATTGCCCGACAAGCAACAGTTCGAAAGAACCTGATTTAACTTTCAAACTCTTGCCATGGGCTTTAAAATCACAGGCATATTAACAAATAAAGCCAAAATGTATTAATTTTTCGGACTTTTAGGCCAATTAAGCCTTAACGTACATTCATTTAGCACTCCGTTTAACACAAAATTTCCAAGGACAGAATACCACTCAAAAATTACTTGGACCATTCTTCCCACACCCTTTTGGTTTTGGCAGTGTTGTATTGTCTTTTCAGACTAATATTTTGATTCAGAGAAGCAAATCTTCCAGTCTAATGAGTGGAATATTAAGAAAATGGTCTTTGAGAAATATTTGAACCCTAACCCTAACTAGCAAAACCCGAAGCTAGGGTTAGGGTTTTATTCCCATACAATGTAGACAGTTTTTGATGGCATGGCTGTGTTTTAGGGCTGAAAGGATTATTAGGAATATAGTTCTTTCAATGTTTTCTAAACATTTTTTTCTGACCTATATGGCTGTATACAGTGCTTTGCCCTAATAAGGAATGGTGTCTGAATTGCCCGACAAGCAACAGTTCGACAGAACCTGATTTAACTTTCAAACTCTTGCCATGGGCTTTAAAATCACAGGCATATTAACAAATAAAGCCAAAATGTATTAGTTGTTTCGGACTTTTAGGCCAATTAAGCCTTAACGTACATTCATTTAGCACTCCGTTTAACACAAAATTTCCAAGGACAGAATACCACTCAAAAATTACTTTGACCATTCTTCCCACACCCTTTTTGTTTTGGCAGTGTTGTATTGTCTTTTCAGACTAATATTTTGATTCAGAGAAGCAAATCTTCCAGTCTAATGAGTGGAATATTGAGAAAATGGTCTTTGAGAAATATTTGAACCCTAACCCTAATTACCAAAACCCGAAGCTAGGGTTAGGGTTTTATTCCCATACAATGTAGACAGTTTTTGATGGCATGGCTGTGTTTTAGGGCTGAAAGGATTCTTAGGAATATAGTTCTTTCAATGTTTTCTAAACATTTTTTTCTGACCTATATGACTGTATACAATGCTTTGCCCCAAAAAGGAGCGGTGTCTGAATTGCCCGACAAGCAACAGTTTGAAAGAACCTGATTTAACATTCAAACTCTTGCCATGGGCTTTAAAATCACAGGCATATTAACAAATAAAGCCAAAATGTATAAGTTGTTTCGGACTTTTGGGCCAATTAAGCCTTAACGTACATTCATTTAGCACTCCGTTTAACACAAAATTTCCAAGGAAAGAATACCACTCAAAAATTACTTGGACCAGTCCTCACACACCCTTTTGGTTTTGGCAGTGTTGTATTGTCTTTTCAGACTAATATTTTGATTCAGAGAAGCAAATCTTCCAGTCTAATGAGTGGAATATTGAGAAAATGGTCTTTGAGAAATATTTGAACCCTAACCCTAATTACCAAAACCCGAAGCTAGGGTTAGGGTTTTATTCCCATACAATGTAGACAGTTTTTGATGGCATGGCTGTGTTTTAGGGCTGAAAGGATTCTTAGGAATATAGTTTTTTCAATGTTTTCTAAACATTTTTTTCTGACCTATATGGCTGTATACAGTGCTTTGCCCTAATAAGGAATGGTGTCTGAATTGCCCGACAAGCAACAGTTCGAAAGAATCTGATTTAACTTTCAAACTCTTGCCATGGGCTTTAAAATCACAGGCATATTAACAAATAAAGCCAAAATGTATTAGTTGGTTTGCACTTTTGAGCCAATTAAGCCTTAACGTACATTCATTTATCACTCCGTTTAACACAAAATTTCCAAGGAAAGAATACCTCTCAAAAATTACTTTGACCATTCCTCACACACCCTTTTGGTTTTGGCAGTGTTGTATTGTCTTTTCAGACTAATATATTGATTCAGAGAAGCAAATCTTCCAGTCTAATGAGTGGAATATTGAGAAAATGGTCTTTGAGAAATATTTGAACCCTAACCCTAACTAGGAAAACCCGAAGCTAGGGTTAGGGTTTTATTCCGATACAATGTAGACAGTTTTTGATGGCATGGCTGTGTTTTAGGGCTGAAAGGATTCTTAGGAATACAGTTCTTTCAATGTTTTCTAAACATTTTTTTCTGACCTATATGACTGTATACAATGCTTTGCGCCAAAAAGGAACGGTGTCTGAATTGCCCGACAAGCAACAGTTCGAAAGAACCTGATTTAACTTTCAAACTCTTGCCATGGGCTTTAAAATCACAGGCATATTAACAAATAAAGCCAAAATGTATTAGTTGTTTCGGACTTTTAGGCCAATTAAGCCTTAACGTACATTCATTTAGCACTCCGTTTAACACAAAATTTCCAAGGACAGAATACCACTCAAAAATTACTTTGACCATTCTTCCCACACCCTTTTGGTTTTGGCAGTGATGTATTGTCTTTTCAGACTAATATTTTGATTCAGAGAAGCAAATCTTCCAGTCTAATGAGTGGAATATTGAGAAAATGGTCTTTGAGAAATATTTGAACCCTAACCCTAACTAGCAAAACCCGAAGCTAGGGTTAGGGTTTTATTCCCATACAATGTAGACAGTTTTTGATGGCATGGCTGTGTTTTAGGGCTGAAAGGATTCTTAGGAATATAGTTCTTTCAATGTTTTCTAAACATTTTTTTCTGACCTATATGGCTGTATACAGTGCTTTGCACTAATAAGGAATGGTGTCTGAATTGCCCGACAAGCAACAGCTCAAAAGAACCTGATTTAACTTTCAAACTCTTGCCATGGGCTTTAAAATCACAGGCATATTAAGAAATAAAGTTAAAATGTATTAGTTGGTTTGCACTTTTGAGCCAATTAAGCCTTAACATACATTCATTTATCACTCCGTTTAACACAAAATTTCCAAGGAAAGAATACCTCTCAAAAATTACTTTGACCATTCGTCACACACCCTTTTGGTTTTGGCAGTGTTGTATTGTCTTTTCAGACAAATATTTTGATTCAGAGAAGCAAATCTTTCAGTCTAATGATTGGAATATTGAGAAAATGGTCTTTGAGAAATATTTGAACCCTAACCCTAATTACCAAAACCCGAAGCAGGGTTAGGGTTTTATTCCCATACAATGTAGACAGTTTTTGATGGCATGGCTGTGTTTTAGGGCTGAAAGGATTCTTAGGAATATAGTTCTTTCAATGTTTTCTAAACATTTTTTTCAGACCTATATGGCTGTATACAATGCTTTGCCCTAATAAGGAATGGTGTCTGAATTGCGCGACAAGCAACAGCTCAAAAGAACCTGATTTAACTTTCAAACTCTTGCCATGGGCTTTAAAATCACAGGCATATTAACAAATAAAGCCAAAATGTATTAGTTGTTTCGGACTTTTAGGCCAATTAAGCCTTAACGTACATTCATTTAGCACTCCGTTTAACACAAAATTTCCAAGGACAGAATACCACTCAAAAATTACTTTGACCATTCTTCCCACACCCTTTTGGTTTTGGCAGTGTTGTATTGTCTTTTCAGACTAATATTTTGATTCAGAGAAGCAAATCTTCCAGTCTAATGAGTGGAATATTGAGAAAATGGTCTTTGAGAAATATTTGAACCCTAACCCTAATTACCAAAACCCGAAGCTAGGGTTAGGGTTTTATTCCCATACAATGTAGACAGTTTTTGATGGCATGGCT
Organism: Atractosteus spatula; assembly: GCF_055471065.1. Lineage (NCBI taxonomy): Eukaryota > Metazoa > Chordata > Actinopteri > Semionotiformes > Lepisosteidae > Atractosteus > Atractosteus spatula. The sequence continues at coordinate 27,711,048 of NC_142711.1, read as the reverse complement.
GTGTTTTAGGGCTGAAAGGATTCTTAGGAATATAGTTCTTTCAATGTTTTCTAAACATTTTTTTCAGACCTATATGGCTGTATACAGTGCTTTGCCCTAATAAGGAATGGTGTCTGAATTGCGCGACAAGCAACAGCTCAAAAGAACCTGATTTAACTTTCAAACTCTTGCCATGGGCTTTAAAATCACAGGCATATTAACAAATAAAGCCAAAATGTATTAGTTGGTTTGCACTTTTGAGCCAATTAAGCCTTAACATACATTCATTTATCACTCCGTTTAACACAAAATTTCCAAGGAAAGAATACCTCTCAAAAATTACTTTGACCATTCCTCACACACCCTTTTGGTTTTGGCAGTGTTGTATTGTCTTTTCAGACAAATATTTTGATTCAGAGAAGCAAATCGTCCAGTCTCATGAGTGGAATATTGAGAAAATGGTCTTTGAGAAATATTTGAACCCTAACCCTAACTAGCAAAACCCGAAGCTAGGGTTAGGGTTTTATTCCCATACAATGTAGACAGTTTTTGATGGCATAGCTGTGTTTTAGGGCTGAAAGGATTCTTAGGAATATAGTTCTTTCAATGTTTTCTAAACATTTTTTTCTGACCTATATGGCTGTATACAGTGCTTTGCCCTAATAAGGAATGGTGTCTGAATTGCCCGACAAGCAACAGTTCGACAGAACCTGATTTAACTTTCAAACTCTTGCCATGGGCTTTAAAATCACAGGCATATTAACAAATAAAGCCAAAATGTATTAGTTGTTTCGGACTTTTAGGCCAATTAAGCCTTAACGTACATTCATTTAGCACTCCGTTTAACACAAAATTTCCAAGGACAGAATACCACTCAAAAATTACTTTGACCATTCTTCCCACACCCTTTTTGTTTTGGCAGTGTTGTATTGTCTTTTCAGACTAATATTTTGATTCAGAGAAGCAAATCTTCCAGTCTAATAAGTGGAATATTGAGAAAATGGTCTTTGAGAAATATTTGAACCCTAACCCTAACTAGCAAAACCCGAAGCTAGGGTTAGGGTTTTATTCCCATACAATGTAGACAGTTTTTGATGGCATAGCTGTGTTTTAGGGCTGAAAGGATTCTTAGGAATATAGTTCTTTCAATGTTTTCTAAACATTTTTTTCTGACCTATATGGCTGTATTCAGTGCTTTGCCCTAATAAGGAATGGTGTCTGAATTGCCCGACAAGCAACAGTTCGAAAGAACCTGATTTAACTTTCAAACTCTTGCCATGGGCTTTAAAATCACAGGCATATTAACAAATAAAGCCAAAATGTATTAGTTGTTTCGGACTTTTAGGCCAATTAAGCCTTAACGTACATTCATTTAGCACTCCGTTTAACACAAAATTTCCAAGGACAGAATACCACTCAAAAATTACTTTGACCATTCTTCCCACACCCTTTTGGTTTTGGCTGTGTTGTATTGTCTTTTCAGACTAATATTTTGATTCAGAGAAGCAAATCTTCCAGTCTAATGAGTGGAATATTGAGAAAATGGTCTTTGAGAAATATTTGAACCCTAACCCTAATTACCAAAACCCGAAGCTAGGGTTAGGGTTTTATTCCCATACAATGTAGACAGTTTTTGATGGCATGGCTGTGTTTTAGAGCTGAAAGGATTCTTAGGAATATAGTTCTTTCAATGTTTTCTAAACATTTTTTTCTGACCTATATGACTGTATACAATGCTTTGCCCCAAAAAGGAGCGGTGTCTGAATTGCCCGACAAGCAACAGTTTGAAAGAACCTGATTTAACATTTAAACTCTTGCCATGGGCTTTAAAATCACAGGCATATTAACAAATAAAGCCAAAATGTATTAGTTGTTTCGGACTTTTGGGCCAATTAAGCTTTAACGTACATTCATTTAGCACTCCGTTTAACACAAAATTTCCAAGGAAAGAATACCACTCAAAAATTACTTGGACCAGTCCTCACACACCCTTTTGGTTTTGGCAGTGTTGTATTGTCTTTTCAAACTAATATTTTGATTCAGAGAAGCAAATCTTCCAGTCTAATGAGTGGAATATTGAGAAAATGGTCTTTGAGAAATATTTGAACCCTAACCCTAATTACCAAAACCCGAAGCTAGGGTTAGGGTTTTATTCCCATACAATGTAGACAGTTTTTGATGGCATGGCTGTGTTTTAGGGCTGAAAGGATTCTTAGGAATATAGTTCTTTCAATGTTTTCTAAACATTTTTTTCTGACCTATATGGCTGTATACAGTGCTTTGCCCTAATAAGGAATGGTGTCTGAATTGCCCGACAAGCAACAGTTCGAAAGAACCTGATTTAACTTTCAAACTCTTGCCATGGGCTTTAAAATCACAGGCATATTAACAAATAAAGATAAAATGTATTAGTTGGTTTGCACTTTTGAGCCAATTAAGCCTTAACGTACATTCATTTATCACTCCGTTTAACACAAAATTTCCAAGGAAAGAATACCTCTCAAAAATTACTTTGACCATTCCTCACACACCCTTTTGGTTTTGGCAGTGTTGTATTGTCTTTTCAGACAAATATTTTGATTCAGAGAAGCAAATCTTCCAGTCTAATGAGTGGAATATTGAGAAAATGGTCTTTGAGAAATATTTGAACCCTAACCCTAACTAGGAAAACCCGAAGCTAGGGTTAGGGTTTTATTCCCATACAATGTAGACAGTTTTTGATGGCATAGCTGTGTTTTAGGGCTGAAAGGATTCTTAGAAATATAGTTCTTTCAATGTTTTCTAAACATTTTTTTCTGACCTATATGGCTGTATTAAGTGCTTTGCCCTAATAAGGAATGGTGTCTGAATTGCCCGACAAGCAACAGTTCGAAAGAACCTGATTTAACTTTCAAACTCTTGCCATGGGCTTTAAAATCACAGGCATATTAACAAATAAAGCCAAAATGTATTAGTTAGTTTGCACTTTTGAGCCAATTAAGCCTTAACGTACATTCATTTATCACCCCGTTTAACACAAAATTTACAAGGAAAGAATACCTCTCAAAAATTACTTTGACCATTCCTCACACACCCTTTTGGTTTTGGCAGTGTTGTATTGTCTTTTCAGACTAATATATTGATTCAGAGAAGCAAATCTTCCAGTCTAATGAGTGGAATATTGAGAAAATGGTCTTTGAGAAATATTTGAACCCTAACCCTAACTAGCAAAACCCGAAGCTAGGGTTAGGGATTTATTCCCATACAATGTAGACAGTTTTTGATGGCATGGCTGTGTTTTAGGGCTGAAAGGATTCTTAGGAATATAGTTCCTTCAATGTTTTCTAAACATTTTTTTCTGACCTATATGGCTGTATACAGTGCTTTGCCCTAATAAGGAATGGTGTCTGAATTGCCCGACAAGCAACAGTTCGAAAGAACCTGATTTAACATTCAAACTCTTGCCATGGGCTTTAAAATCACAGGCATATTAACAAATAAAGCCAAAATGTATTGGTTGTTTCGGACTTTTGGGCCAATTAAGCCTTAACGTACATTCATTTAGCACTCCGTTTAACACAAAATTTACAAGGAAACAAAACCTTTCAAAAATTAATATGACCACTCTTGACACACCCTTTTGGTTTTGGCAGTGTTGTATTGTCTTTTCAGATTAATATTTTGATTCAGAGAAGCAAATCTTCCAGTCTAATGAGTGGAATATTGAGAAAATGGTCTTTGAGAAATGTTTGAACCCTAACCCTAACTAGCAAAACCCGATGCTAGGGTTAGGGTTTTATTCCCATACAATGTAGACAGTTTTTGATGGCATGGCTGTGTTTTAGGGCTGAAAGGATTCTTAGGAATATAGTTCTTTCAATGTTTTCTAAACATTTTTTTCTGACCTATATGGCTGTATTCAGTGCTTTGCCCTAATAAGGAATGGTGTCTGAATTGCCCGACAAGCAACAGTTCGAAAGAACCTGATTTAACTTTCAAACTCTTGCCATGGGCTTTAAAATCACAGGCATATTAACAAATAAAGCCAAAATGTATTAGTTGTTTCGGACTTTTAGGCCAATTAAGCCTTAACGTACATTTATTTAGCACTCCGTTTAACACAAAATTTCCAAGGACAGAATACCACTCAAAAATTACTTTGACCATTCTTCCCACACCCTTTTGGTTTTGGCAGTGTTGTAATGTCTTTTCAGACTAATATTTTGATTCAGAGAAGCAAATCTTCCAGTCTAATGAGTGGAATATTGAGAAAATGGTCTTTGAGAAATATTTGAACCCTAACCCTAATTACCAATACCCGAAGCTAGGGTTAGGGTTTTATTCCTATACAATGTAGACAGTTTTTGATGGCATGGCTGTGTTTTAGGGCTGAAAGGATTCTTAGGAATACAGTTCTTTCAATGTTTTCTAAACATTTTTTTCTGACCTATATGACTGTATACAATGCTTTGCGCTAAAAAGGAACGGTGTCTGAATTGCCCGACAAGCAACAGTTCGAAAGAACCTGATTTAACTTTCAAACTCTTGCCATGGGCTTTAAAATCACAGGCATATTAACAAATAAAGCCAAAATGTATTAGTTGTTTCGGACTTTTGGGCCAATTAAGCCTTAACGTACATTCATTTAGCACTCCGTTTAACACAAAATTTCCAAGGACAGAATACCACTCAAAAATTACATTGACCATTCTTCCCACACCCTTTTGGTTTTGGCAGTGTTGTATTGTCTTTTCAGACTAATATTTTGATTCAGAGAAGCAAATCTTCCAGTCTAATGAGTGGAATATTCAGAAAATGGTCTTTGAGAAATATTTGAACCCTAACCCTAACTAGCAAAACCCGAAGCTAGGGTTAGGGTTTTATTCCCATACAATGTAGACAGTTTTTGATGGCATAGCTGTGTTTTAGGGCTGAAAGGATTCTTAGAAATATTGTTCTTTCAATGTTTTCTAAACATTTTTTTCTGACCTATATGGCTGTATTCAGTGCTTTGCCCTAATAAGGAACGGTGCCTGAATTGCCCGACGAGCAACAGTTCGAAAGAACCTGATTTAACTTTCAAACTCTTGCCATGGGCTTTAAAATCACAGGCATATTAACAAATAAAGCCAAAATGTATTAGTTCGTTTGCACTTTTGAGCCAATTAAGCCTTAACATACATTCATTTATCACTCCGTTTAACACAAAATTTCCAAGGAAAGAATACCTCTCAAAAATTACTTTGACCATTCCTCACACACCCTTTTGGTTTTGGCAGTGTTGTATTGTCTTTTCAGACAAATATTTTGATTAAGAGAAGCAAATCGTCCAGTCTCATGAGTGGAATATTGAGAAAATGGTCTTTGAGAAATATTTGAACCCTAACCCTAACTAGCAAAACCCGAAGCTAGGGTTAGGGTTTTATTCCCATACAATGTAGACAGTTTTTGATGGCATAGCTGTGTTTTAGGGCTGAAAGGATTCTTAGGAATATAGTTCTTTCAATGTTTTCTAAACATTTTTTTCTGACCTATATGACTGTATACAATGCTTTGCCCCAAAAAGGAGCGGTGTCTGAATTGCCCGACAAGCAACAGTTTGAAAGAACCTGATTTAACATTCAAACTCTTGCCATGGGCTTTAAAATCACAGGCATATTAACAAATAAAGCCAAAATGTATAAGTTGTTTCGGACTTTTGGGCCAATTAAGCCTTAACGTACATTCATTTAGCACTCCGTTTAACACAAAATTTCCAAGGAAAGAATACCACTCAAAAATTACTTGGACCAGTCCTCACACACCCTTTTGGTTTTGGCAGTGTTGTATTGTCTTTTCAGACTAATATTTTGATTCAGAGAAGCAAATCTTCCAGTCTAATGAGTGGAATATTGAGAAAATGGTCTTTGAGAAATATTTGAACCCTAACCCTAATTACCAAAACCCGAAGCTAGGGTTAGGGTTTTATTCCCATACAATGTAGACAGTTTTTGATGGCATGGCTGTGTTTTAGGGCTGAAAGGATTCTTAGGAATATAGTTTTTTCAATGTTTTCTAAACATTTTTTTCTGACCTATATGGCTGTATACAGTGCTTTGCCCTAATAAGGAATGGTGTCTGAATTGCCCGACAAGCAACAGTTCGAAAGAATCTGATTTAACTTTCAAACTCTTGCCATGGGCTTTAAAATCACAGGCATATTAACAAATAAAGCCAAAATGTATTAGTTGGTTTGCACTTTTGAGCCAATTAAGCCTTAACGTACATTCATTTATCACTCCGTTTAACACAAAATTTCCAAGGAAAGAATACCTCTCAAAAATTACTTTGACCATTCCTCACACACCCTTTTGGTTTTGGCAGTGTTGTATTGTCTTTTCAGACTAATATATTGATTCAGAGAAGCAAATCTTCCAGTCTAATGAGTGGAATATTGAGAAAATGGTCTTTGAGAAATATTTGAACCCTAACCCTAACTAGGAAAACCCGAAGCTAGGGTTAGGGTTTTATTCCCATACAATGTAGACAGTTTTTGATGGCATGGCTGTGTTTTAGGGCTGAAAGGATTCTTAGGAATACAGTTCTTTCAATGTTTTCTAAACATTTTTTTCTGACCTATATGACTGTATACAATGCTTTGCGCCAAAAAGGAACGGTGTCTGAATTGCCCGACAAGCAACAGTTCGAAAGAACCTGATTTAACTTTCAAACTCTTGCCATGGGCTTTAAAATCACAGGCATATTAACAAATAAAGCCAAAATGTATTAGTTGTTTCGGACTTTTAGGCCAATTAAGCCTTAACGTACATTCATTTAGCACTCCGTTTAACACAAAATTTCCAAGGACAGAATACCACTCAAAAATTACTTTGACCATTCTTCCCACACCCTTTTGGTTTTGGCAGTGATGTATTGTCTTTTCAGACTAATATTTTGATTCAGAGAAGCAAATCTTCCAGTCTAATGAGTGGAATATTGAGAAAATGGTCTTTGAGAAATATTTGAACCCTAACCCTAACTAGCAAAACCCGAAGCTAGGGTTAGGGTTTTATTCCCATACAATGTAGACAGTTTTTGATGGCATGGCTGTGTTTTAGGGCTGAAAGGATTCTTAGGAATATAGTTCTTTCAATGTTTTCTAAACATTTTTTTCTGACCTATATGGCTGTATACAGTGCTTTGCACTAATAAGGAATGGTGTCTGAATTGCCCGACAAGCAACAGCTCAAAAGAACCTGATTTAACTTTCAAACTCTTGCCATGGGCTTTAAAATCACAGGCATATTAAGAAATAAAGTTAAAATGTATTAGTTGGTTTGCACTTTTGAGCCAATTAAGCCTTAACATACATTCATTTATCACTCCGTTTAACACAAAATTTCCAAGGAAAGAATACCTCTCAAAAATTACTTTGACCATTCGTCACACACCCTTTTGGTTTTGGCAGTGTTGTATTGTCTTTTCAGACAAATATTTTGATTCAGAGAAGCAAATCTTTCAGTCTAATGATTGGAATATTGAGAAAATGGTCTTTGAGAAATATTTGAACCCTAACCCTAATTACCAAAACCCGAAGCAGGGTTAGGGTTTTATTCCCATACAATGTAGACAGTTTTTGATGGCATGGCTGTGTTTTAGGGCTGAAAGGATTCTTAGGAATATAGTTCTTTCAATGTTTTCTAAACATTTTTTTCAGACCTATATGGCTGTATACAGTGCTTTGCCCTAATAAGGAATGGTGTCTGAATTGCGCGACAAGCAACAGCTCAAAAGAACCTGATTTAACTTTCAAACTCTTGCCATGGGCTTTAAAATCACAGGCATATTAACAAATAAAGCCAAAATGTATTAGTTCGTTTGCACTTTTGAGCCAATTAAGCCTTAACATACATTCATTTATCACTCCGTTTAACACAAAATTTCCAAGGAAAGAATACCTCTCAAAAATTACTTTGACCATTCCTCACACACCCTTTTGGTTTTGGCAGTGTTGTATTGTCTTTTCAGACAAATATTTTGATTCAGAGAAGCAAATCGTCCAGTCTCATGAGTGGAATATTGAGAAAATGGTCTTTGAGAAATATTTGAACCCTAACCCTAACTAGCAAAACCCGAAGCTAGGGTTAGGGTTTTATTCCCATACAATGTAGACAGTTTTTGATGGCATAGCTGTGTTTTAGGGCTGAAAGGATTCTTAGGAATATAGTTCTTTCAATGTTTTCTAAACATTTTTTTCTGACCTATATGGCTGTATACAGTGCTTTGCCCTAATAAGGAATGGTGTCTGAATTGCCCGACAAGCAACAGTTCGACAGAACCTGATTTAACTTTCAAACTCTTGCCATGGGCTTTAAAATCACAGGCATATTAACAAATAAAGCCAAAATGTATTAGTTGTTTCGGACTTTTAGGCCAATTAAGCCTTAACGTACATTCATTTAGCACTCCGTTTAACACAAAATTTCCAAGGACAGAATACCACTCAAAAATTACTTTGACCATTCTTCCCACACCCTTTTGGTTTTGGCAGTGTTGTATTGTCTTTTCAGACTAATATTTTGATTCAGAGAAGCAAATCTTCCAGTCTAATGAGTGGAATATTGAGAAAATGGTCTTTGAGAAATATTTGAACCCTAACCCTAATTACCAAAACCCGAAGCTAGGGTTAGGGTTTTATTCCCATACAATGTAGACAGTTTTTGATGGCATGGCTGTGTTTTAGGGCTGAAAGGATTCTTAGGAATATAGTTCTTTCAATGTTTTCTAAACATTTTTTTCAGACCTATATGGCTGTATACAGTGCTTTGCCCTAATAAGGAATGGTGTCTGAATTGCGCGACAAGCAACAGCTCAAAAGAACCTGATTTAACTTTCAAACTCTTGCCATGGGCTTTAAAATCACAGGCATATTAACAAATAAAGCCAAAATGTATTAGTTGGTTTGCACTTTTGAGCCAATTAAGCCTTAACATACATTCATTTATCACTCCGTTTAACACAAAATTTCCAAGGAAAGAATACCTCTCAAAAATTACTTTGACCATTCCTCACACACCCTTTTGGTTTTGGCAGTGTTGTATTGTCTTTTCAGACAAATATTTTGATTCAGAGAAGCAAATCGTCCAGTCTCATGAGTGGAATATTGAGAAAATGGTCTTTGAGAAATATTTGAACCCTAACCCTAACTAGCAAAACCCGAAGCTAGGGTTAGGGTTTTATTCCCATACAATGTAGACAGTTTTTGATGGCATAGCTGTGTTTTAGGGCTGAAAGGATTCTTAGGAATATAGTTCTTTCAATGTTTTCTAAACATTTTTTTCTGACCTATATGGCTGTATACAGTGCTTTGCCCTAATAAGGAATGGTGTCTGAATTGCCCGACAAGCAACAGTTCGACAGAACCTGATTTAACTTTCAAACTCTTGCCATGGGCTTTAAAATCACAGGCATATTAACAAATAAAGCCAAAATGTATTAGTTGTTTCGGACTTTTAGGCCAATTAAGCCTTAACGTACATTCATTTAGCACTCCGTTTAACACAAAATTTCCAAGGACAGAATACCACTCAAAAATTACTTTGACCATTCTTCCCACACCCTTTTTGTTTTGGCAGTGTTGTATTGTCTTTTCAGACTAATATTTTGATTCAGAGAAGCAAATCTTCCAGTCTAATAAGTGGAATATTGAGAAAATGGTCTTTGAGAAATATTTGAACCCTAACCCTAACTAGCAAAACCCGAAGCTAGGGTTAGGGTTTTATTCCCATACAATGTAGACAGTTTTTGATGGCATAGCTGTGTTTTAGGGCTGAAAGGATTCTTAGGAATATAGTTCTTTCAATGTTTTCTAAACATTTTTTTCTGACCTATATGGCTGTATTCAGTGCTTTGCCCTAATAAGGAATGGTGTCTGAATTGCCCGACAAGCAACAGTTCGAAAGAACCTGATTTAACTTTCAAACTCTTGCCATGGGCTTTAAAATCACAGGCATATTAACAAATAAAGCCAAAATGTATAAGTTGTTTCGGACTTTTGGGCCAATTAAGCCTTAACGTACATTCATTTAGCACTCCGTTTAACACAAAATTTCCAAGGAAAGAATACCACTCAAAAATTACTTGGACCAGTCCTCACACACCCTTTTGGTTTTGGCAGTGTTGTATTGTCTTTTCAGACTAATATTTTGATTCAGAGAAGCAAATCTTCCAGTCTAATGAGTGGAATATTGAGAAAATGGTCTTTGAGAAATATTTGAACCCTAACCCTAATTACCAAAACCCGAAGCTAGGGTTAGGGTTTTATTCCCATACAATGTAGACAGTTCTTGATGGCATGGCTGTGTTTTAGGGCTGAAAGGATTCTTAGGAATATAGTTCTTTCAATGTTTTCTAAACATTTTTTTCTGACCTATATGGCTGTATACAGTGCTTTGCCCTAATAAGGAATGGTGTCTGAATTGCCCGACAAGCAACAGTTCGAAAGAACCTGATTTAACTTTCAAACTCTTGCCATGGGCTTTAAAATCACAGGCATATTAACAAATAAAGCCAAAATGTATTAGTTAGTTTGCACTTTTGAGCCAATTAAGCCTTAACGTACATTCATTTATCACCCCGTTTAACACAAAATTTACAAGGAAAGAATACCTCTCAAAAATTACTTTGACCATTCCTCACACACCCTTTTGGTTTTGGCAGTGTTGTATTGTCTTTTCAGACTAATATATTGATTCAGAGAAGCAAATCTTCCAGTCTAATGAGTGGAATATTGAGAAAATGGTCTTTGAGAAATATTTGAACCCTAACCCTAACTAGCAAAACCCGAAGCTAGGGTTAGGGATTTATTCCCATACAATGTAGACAGTTTTTGATGGCATGGCTGTGTTTTAGGGCTGAAAGGATTCTTAGGAATATAGTTCCTTCAATGTTTTCTAAACATTTTTTTCTGACCTATATGGCTGTATACAGTGCTTTGCCCTAATAAGGAATGGTGTCTGAATTGCCCGACAAGCAACAGTTCGAAAGAACCTGATTTAACATTCAAACTCTTGCCATGGGCTTTAAAATCACAGGCATATTAACAAATAAAGCCAAAATGTATTGGTTGTTTCGGACTTTTGGGCCAATTAAGCCTTAACGTACATTCATTTAGCACTCCGTTTAACACAAAATTTACAAGGAAACAAAACCTTTCAAAAATTAATATGACCACTCTTGACACACCCTTTTGGTTTTGGCAGTGTTGTATTGTCTTTTCAGATTAATATTTTGATTCAGAGAAGCAAATCTTCCAGTCTAATGAGTGGAATATTGAGAAAATGGTCTTTGAGAAATGTTTGAACCCTAACCCTAACTAGCAAAACCCGATGCTAGGGTTAGGGTTTTATTCCCATACAATGTAGACAGTTTTTGATGGCATGGCTGTGTTTTAGGGCTGAAAGGATTCTTAGGAATATAGTTCTTTCAATGTTTTCTAAACATTTTTTTCTGACCTATATGGCTGTATACAGTGCTTTGCCCTAATAAGGAATGGTGTCTGAATTGCCCGACAAGCAACAGTTCGAAAGAACCTGATTTAACTTTCAAACTCTTGCCATGGGCTTTAAAATCACAGGCATATTAACAAATAAAGATAAAATGTATTAGTTGGTTTGCACTTTTGAGCCAATTAAGCCTTAACGTACATTCATTTATCACTCCGTTTAACACAAAATTTCCAAGGAAAGAATACCTCTCAAAAATTACTTTGACCATTCCTCACACACCCTTTTGGTTTTGGCAGTGTTGTATTGTCTTTTCAGACAAATATTTTGATTCAGAGAAGCAAATCTTCCAGTCTAATGAGTGGAATATTGAGAAAATGGTCTTTGAGAAATATTTGAACCCTAACCCTAACTAGGAAAACCCGAAGCTAGGGTTAGGGTTTTATTCCCATACAATGTAGACAGTTTTTGATGGCATAGCTGTGTTTTAGGGCTGAAAGGATTCTTAGAAATATAGTTCTTTCAATGTTTTCTAAACATTTTTTTCTGACCTATATGGCTGTATTCAGTGCTTTGCCCTAATAAGGAATGGTGTCTGAATTGCCCGACAAGCAACAGTTCGAAAGAACCTGATTTAACTTTCAAACTCTTGCCATGGGCTTTAAAATCACAGGCATATTAACAAATAAAGCCAAAATGTATTAGTTGTTTCGGACTTTTAGGCCAATTAAGCCTTAACGTACATTCATTTAGCACTCCGTTTAACACAAATTTTCCAAGGACAGAATACCACTCAAAAATTACTTTGACCATTCTTCCCACACCCTTTTGGTTTTGGCAGTGTTGTATTGTCTTTTCAGACAAATATTTTGATTCAGAGAAGCAAATCTTCCAGTCTAATGAGTGGAATATTTAGAAAATGGTCTTTGAGAAATATTTGAACCCTAACCCTAACTAGCAAAACCCGAAGCTAGGGTTAGGGATTTATTCCCATACAATGTAGACAGTTTTTGATGGCATGGCTGTGTTTTAGGGCTGAAAGGATTCTTAGGAATATAGTTCCTTCAATGTTTTCTAAACATTTTTTTCTGACCTATATGGCTGTATACAGTGCTTTGCCCTAATAAGGAATGGTGTCTGAATTGCCCGACAAGCAACAGTTCGAAAGAACCTGATTTAACATTCAAACTCTTGCCATGGGCTTTAAAATCACAGGCATATTAACAAATAAAGCCAAAATGTATTGGTTGTTTCGGACTTTTGGGCCAATTAAGCCTTAACGTACATTCATTTAGCACTCCGTTTAACACAAAATTTACAAGGAAACAAAACCTTTCAAAAATTAATATGACCACTCTTGACACACCCTTTTGGTTTTGGCAGTGTTGTATTGTCTTTTCAGATTAATATTTTGATTCAGAGAAGCAAATCTTCCAGTCTAATGAGTGGAATATTGAGAAAATGGTCTTTGAGAAATGTTTGAACCCTAACCCTAACTAGCAAAACCCGATGCTAGGGTTAGGGTTTTATTCCCATACAATGTAGACAGTTTTTGATGGCATGGCTGTGTTTTAGGGCTGAAAGGATTCTTAGGAATATAGTTCTTTCAGTGTTTTCTAAACATTTTTTTCTGACCTATATGGCTGTATTCAGTGCTTTGCCCTAATAAGGAATGGTGTCTGAATTGCCCGACAAGCAACAGTTCGAAAGAACCTGATTTAACTTTCAAACTCTTGCCATGGGCTTTAAAATCACAGGCATATTAACAAATAAAGCCAAAATGTATAAGTTGTTTCGGACTTTTGGGCCAATTAAGCCTTAACGTACATTCATTTAGCACTCCGTTTAACACAAAATTTCCAAGGAAAGAATACCACTCAAAAATTACTTGGACCAGTCCTCACACACTCTTTTGGTTTTGGCAGTGTTGTATTGTCTTTTCAGACTAATATTTTGATTCAGAGAAGCAAATCTTCCAGTCTAATGAGTGGAATATTGAGAAAATGGTCTTTGAGAAATATTTGAACCCTAACCCTAATTACCAAAACCCGAAGCTAGGGTTAGGGTTTTATTCCCATACAATGTAGACAGTTTTTGATGGCATGGCTGTGTTTTAGGGCTGAAAGGATTCTTAGGAATATAGTTCTTTCAATGTTTTCTAAACATTTTTTTCTGACCTATATGGCTGTATACAGTGCTTTGCCCTAATAAGGAATGGTGTCTGAATTGCCCGACAAGCAACAGTTCGAAAGAACCTGATTTAACTTTCAAACTCTTGCCATGGGCTTTAAAATCACAGGCATATTAACAAATAAAGCCAAAATGTATTAGTTAGTTTGCACTTTTGAGCCAATTAAGCCTTAACGTACATTCATTTATCACCCCGTTTAACACAAAATTTACAAGGAAAGAATACCTCTCAAAAATTACTTTGACCATTCCTCACACACCCTTTTGGTTTTGGCAGTGTTGTATTGTCTTTTCAGACTAATATATTGATTCAGAGAAGCAAATCTTCCAGTCTAATGAGTGGAATATTGAGAAAATGGTCTTTGAGAAATATTTGAACCCTAACCCTAACTAGCAAAACCCGAAGCTAGGGTTAGGGTTTTATTCCCATACAATGTAGACAGTTTTTGATGGCATGGCTGTGTTTTAGGGCTGAAAGGATTCTTAGGAATACAGTTCTTTCAATGTTTTCTAAACATTTTTTTCTGACCTATATGACTGTATACAATGCTTTGCGCCAAAAAGGAACGGTGTCTGAATTGCCCGACAAGCAACAGTTCGAAAGAACCTGATTTAACTTTCAAACTCTTGCCATGGGCTTTAAAATCACAGGCATATTAACAAATAAAGCCAAAATGTATTAGTTGTTTCGGACTTTTGGGCCAATTAAGCCTTAACGTACATGCATTTAGCACTCCGTTTAACACAAAATTTCCAAGGAAAGAATACCACTCAAAAATTACTTTGACCATTCTTCCCACACCCTTTTGGTTTTGGCAGTGTTGTATTGTCTTTTCAGACTAATATTTTGATTCAGAGAAGCAAATCTTCCAGTCTAATGAGTGGAATATTGAGAAAATGGTCTTTGAGAAATATTTGAACCCTAACCCTAACTAGCAAAACCCGAAGCTAGGGTTAGGGTTTTATTCCCATACAATGTAGACAGTTTTTGATGGCATGGCTGTGTTTTAGGGCTGAAAGGATTCTTAGGAATATAGTTCTTTCAATATTTTCTAAACATTTTTTTCTGACCTATATGGCTGTATACAGTGCTTTGCCCTAATAAGGAATGGTGTCTGAATTGCGCGACAAGCAACAGCTCAAAAGAACCTGATTTAACTTTCAAACTCTTGCCATGGGCTTTAAAATCACAGGCATATTAACAAATAAAGCCAAAATGTATTAGTTGTTTCGGACTTTTGGGCCAATTAAGCCTTAACGTACATTCATTTAGCACTCCGTTTAACACAAAATTTCCAAGGACAGAATACCACTCAAAAATTACATTGACCATTCTTCCCACACCCTTTTGGTTTTGGCAGTGTTGTATTGTCTTTTCAGACTAATATTTTGATTCAGAGAAGCAAATCTTCCAGTCTAATGAGTGGAATATTGAGAAAATGGTCTTTGAGAAATATTTGAACCCTAACCCTAACTAGCAAAACCCGAAGCTAGGGTTAGGGTTTTATTCCCATACAATGTAGACAGTTTTTGATGGCATGGCTGTGTTTTAGGGCTGAAAGGATTCTTAGGAATATAGTTCCTTCAATGTTTTCTAAACATTTTTTTCTGACCTATATGGCTGTATACAGTGCTTTGCCCTAATAAGGAATGGTGTCTGAATTGCCCGACAAGCAACAGTTCGAAAGAACCTGATTTAACATTCAAACTCTTGCCATGGGCTTTAAAATCACAGGCATATTAACAAATAAAGCCAAAATGTATTGGTTGTTTCGGACTTTTGGGCCAATTAAGCCTTAACGTACATTCATTTAGCACTCCGTTTAACACAAAATTTACAAGGAAACAAAACCTTTCAAAAATTAATATGACCACTCTTGACACACCCTTTTGGTTTTGGCAGTGTTGTATTGTCTTTTCAGATTAATATTTTGATTCAGAGAAGCAAATCTTCCAGTCTAATGAGTGGAATATTGAGAAAATGGTCTTTGAGAAATGTTTGAACCCTAACCCTAACTAGCAAAACCCGATGCTAGGGTTAGGGTTTTATTCCCATACAATGTAGACAGTTTTTGATGGCATGGCTGTGTTTTAGGGCTGAAAGGATTCTTAGGAATATAATTCTTTCAGTGTTTTCTAAACATTTTTTTCTGACCTATATGGCTGTATTCAGTGCTTTGCCCTAATAAGGAATGGTGTCTGAATTGCCCGACAAGCAACAGTTCGAAAGAACCTGATTTAACTTTCAAACTCTTGCCATGGGCTTTAAAATCACAGGCATATTAACAAATAAAGCCAAAATGTATTAGTTGTTTCGGACTTTTGGGCCAATTAAGCCTTAACGTACATTCATTTAGCACTCCGTTTAACACAAAATTTCCAAGGACAGAATACCACTCAAAAATTACATTGACCATTCTTCCCACACCCTTTTGGTTTTGGCAGTGTTGTATTGTCTTTTCAGACTAATATTTTGATTCAGAGAAGCAAATCTTCCAGTCTAATGAGTGGAATATTGAGAAAATGGTCTTTGAGAAATATTTGAACCCTAACCCTAACTAGCAAAACCCGAAGCTAGGGTTAGGGTTTTATTCCCATACAATGTAGACAGTTTTTGATGGTATGGCTGTGTTTTAGGGCTGAAAGGATTCTTAGGAATATAGTTCTTTCAATGTTTTCTAAACATTTTTTTCTGACCTATATGGCTGTATACAGTGCTTTGCCCTAATAAGGAATGGTGTCTGAATTGCCCGACAAGCAACAGTTCGAAAGAACCTGATTTAACTTTCAAACTCTTGCCATGGGCTTTAAAATCACAGGCATATTAACAAATAAAGCCAAAATGTATTAGTTGGTTTGCACTTTTGAGCCAATTAAGCCTTAACGTACATTCATTTATCACTCCGTTTAACACAAAATTTCCAAGGAAAGAATACCTCTCAAAAATTACTTTGACCATTCCTCACACACCCTTTTGGTTTTGGCAGTGTTGTATTGTCTTTTCAGACAAATATTTTGATTCAGAGAAGCAAATCTTCCAGTCTAATGAGTGGAATATTGAGAAAATGGTCTTTGAGAAATATTTGAACCCTAACCCTAACTAGGAAAACCCGAAGCTAGGGTTAGGGTTTTATTCCCATACAATGTAGACAGTTTTTGATGGCATAGCTGTGTTTTAGGGCTGAAAGGATTCTTAGAAATATAGTTCTTTCAATGTTTTCTAAACATTTTTTTCTGACCTATATGGCTGTATTCAGTGCTTTGCCCTAATAAGGAATGGTGTCTGATTTGCCCGACAAGCAACAGTTCGAAAGAACCTGATTTAACTTTCAAACTCTTGCCATGGGCTTTAAAATCACAGGCATATTAACAAATAAAGCCAAAATGTATTAGTTGTTTCGGACTTTTAGGCCAATTAAGCCTTAACGTACATTCATTTAGCACTCCGTTTAACACAAAATTTCCAAGGACAGAATACCACTCAAAAATTACATTGACCATTCTTCCCACACCCTTTTGGTTTTGGCAGTGTTGTATTGTCTTTTCAGACTAATATTTTGATTCAGAGAAGCAAATCTTCCAGTCTAATGAGTGGAATATTGAGAAAATGGTCTTTGAGAAATATTTGAACCCTAACCCTAACTAGCAAAACCCGAAGCTAGGGTTAGGGTTTTATTCCCATACAATGTAGACAGTTTTTGATGGCATGGCTGTGTTTTAGGGCTGAAAGGATTCTTAGGAATATAGTTCTTTCAATGTTTTCTAAACATTTTTTTCTGACCTATATGGCTGTATACAGTGCTTTGCCCTAATAAGGAATGGTGTCTGAATTGCCCGACAAGCAACAGTTCGAAAGAACCTGATTTAACTTTCAAACTCTTGCCATGGGCTTTAAAATCACAGGCATATTAACAAATAAAGCCAAAATGTATTAGTTGGTTTGCACTTTTGAGCCAATTAAGCCTTAACGTACATTCATTTATCACTCCGTTTAACACAAAATTTCCAAGGAAAGAATACCTCTCAAAAATTACTTTGACCATTCGTCACACACCCTTTTGGTTTTGGCAGTGTTGTATTGTCTTTTCAGACAAATATTTTGATTCAGAGAAGCAAATCTTCCAGTCTAATGAGTGGAATATTGAGAAAATGGTCTTTGAGATATATTTGAACCCTAACTAGCAAAACCCGAAGCTAGGGTTAGGGTTTTATTCCCATACAATGTAGACAGTTTTTGATGGCATAGCTGTGTTTTAGGGCTGAAAGGATTCTTAGGAATATAGTTCTTTCAATGTTTTCTAAACATTTTTTTTCTGACCTATATGGCTGTATTCAGTGCTTTACCCTAATAAGGAATGGTGTCTGAATTGCCCGACAAGCAACAGTTCGAAAGAACCTGATTTAACTTTCAAACTCTTGCCATGGGCTTTAAAATCACAGGCATATTAACAAATAAAGCCAAAATGTATTAGTTGTTTCGGACTTTTGGGCCAATTAAGCCTTAACGTACATTCATTTAGCACTCCGTTTAACACAAAATTTCCAAGGACAGAATACCACTCAAAAATTACATTGACCATTCTTCCCACACCCTTTTGGTTTTGGCAGTGTTGTATTGTCTTTTCAGACTAATATTTTGATTCAGAGAAGCAAATCTTCCAGTCTAATGAGTGGAATATTGAGAAAATGGTCTTTGAGAAATATTTGAACCCTAACCCTAACTAGCAAAACCCGAAGCTAGGGTTAGGGTTTTATTCCCATACAATGTAGACAGTTTTTGATGGCATGGCTGTGTTTTAGGGCTGAAAGGATTCTTAGGAATATAGTTCTTTCAATGTTTTCTAAACATTTTTTTCTGACCTATATGGCTGTATACAGTGCTTTGCCCTAATATGGAACTGTGTCTGAATTGCCCGACAAGCAACAGTTCGAAAGAACCTGATTTAACTTTCAAACTCTTGCCATGGGCTTTAAAATCACAGGCATATTAACAAATAAAGCCAAAATGTATTAGTTGGTTTGCACTTTTGAGCCAATTAAGCCTTAACGTACATTCATTTATCACTCCGTTTAACACAAAATTTCCAAGGAAAGAATACCTCTCAAAAATTACTTTGACCATTCCTCACACACCCTTTTGGTTTTGGCAGTGTTGTATTGTCTTTTCAGACAAATATATTGAATCAGAGAAGCAAATCTTCCTGTCTAATGAGTGGAATATTAAGAAAATGGTCTTTGAGAAATATTTGAACCCTAACTAGCAAAACCCGAAGCTAGGGTTAGGGTTTTTATCCCATACAATGTAGACAGTTTTTGATGGCATGGCTGTGTTTTAGGGCTGAAAGGATTCTTAGGAATACAGTTCTTTCAATGTTTTCTAAACATTTTTTTCTGACCTATATGACTGTATACAATGCTTTGCGCCAAAAAGGAACGGTGTCTGAATTGCCCGACAAGCAACAGTTCGAAAGAACCTGATTTAAGTTTCAAACTCTTCCCATGGGCTTTAAAATCACAGGCATATTAACAAATAAAGCCAAAATGTATTAGTTGTTTCGGACTTTTGGGCCAATTAAGCCTTAACGTACATTCATTTAGCACTCCGTTTAACACAAAATTTCCAAGGACAGAATACCACTCAAAAATTACTTTGACCATTCTTCCCACACCCTTTTGGTTTTGGCAGTGTTGTATTGTCTTTTCAGACTAATATTTTGATTCAGAGAAGCAAATCTTCCAGTCTAATGAGTGGAATATTGAGAAAATGGTCTTTGAGAAATATTTGAACCCTAACCCTAACTAGCAAAACCCGAAGC
Source organism: Atractosteus spatula (assembly GCF_055471065.1). NCBI lineage: Eukaryota > Metazoa > Chordata > Actinopteri > Semionotiformes > Lepisosteidae > Atractosteus > Atractosteus spatula. Next base: position 27,691,601 of record NC_142711.1, on the reverse strand, counting down.
TAGGGTTAGGGTTTTATTCCCATACAATGTAGACAGTTTTTGATGGCATGGCTGTGTTTTAGGGCTGAAAGGATTCTTAGGAATATAGTTCTTTCAATATTTTCTAAACATTTTTTTCTGACCTATATGGCTGTATACAGTGCTTTGCCCTAATAAGGAATGGTGTCTGAATTGCGCGACAAGCAACAGCTCAAAAGAACCTGATTTAACTTTCAAACTCTTGCCATGGGCTTTAAAATCACAGGCATATTAACAAATAAAGCCAAAATGTATTAGTTGTTTCGGACTTTTGGGCCAATTAAGCCTTAACGTACATTCATTTAGCACTCCGTTTAACACAAAATTTCCAAGGACAGAATACCACTCAAAAATTACATTGACCATTCTTCCCACACCCTTTTGGTTTTGGCAGTGTTGTATTGTCTTTTCAGACTAATATTTTGATTCAGAGAAGCAAATCTTCCAGTCTAATGAGTGGAATATTGAGAAAATGGTCTTTGAGAAATATTTGAACCCTAACCCTAACTAGCAAAACCCGAAGCTAGGGTTAGGGTTTTATTCCCATACAATGTAGACAGTTTTTGATGGCATGGCTGTGTTTTAGGGCTGAAAGGATTCTTAGGAATATAGTTCCTTCAATGTTTTCTAAACATTTTTTTCTGACCTATATGGCTGTATACAGTGCTTTGCCCTAATAAGGAATGGTGTCTGAATTGCCCGACAAGCAACAGTTCGAAAGAACCTGATTTAACATTCAAACTCTTGCCATGGGCTTTAAAATCACAGGCATATTAACAAATAAAGCCAAAATGTATTGGTTGTTTCGGACTTTTGGGCCAATTAAGCCTTAACGTACATTCATTTAGCACTCCGTTTAACACAAAATTTACAAGGAAACAAAACCTTTCAAAAATTAATATGACCACTCTTGACACACCCTTTTGGTTTTGGCAGTGTTGTATTGTCTTTTCAGATTAATATTTTGATTCAGAGAAGCAAATCTTCCAGTCTAATGAGTGGAATATTGAGAAAATGGTCTTTGAGAAATGTTTGAACCCTAACCCTAACTAGCAAAACCCGATGCTAGGGTTAGGGTTTTATTCCCATACAATGTAGACAGTTTTTGATGGCATGGCTGTGTTTTAGGGCTGAAAGGATTCTTAGGAATATAATTCTTTCAGTGTTTTCTAAACATTTTTTTCTGACCTATATGGCTGTATTCAGTGCTTTGCCCTAATAAGGAATGGTGTCTGAATTGCCCGACAAGCAACAGTTCGAAAGAACCTGATTTAACTTTCAAACTCTTGCCATGGGCTTTAAAATCACAGGCATATTAACAAATAAAGCCAAAATGTATTAGTTGTTTCGGACTTTTGGGCCAATTAAGCCTTAACGTACATTCATTTAGCACTCCGTTTAACACAAAATTTCCAAGGACAGAATACCACTCAAAAATTACATTGACCATTCTTCCCACACCCTTTTGGTTTTGGCAGTGTTGTATTGTCTTTTCAGACTAATATTTTGATTCAGAGAAGCAAATCTTCCAGTCTAATGAGTGGAATATTGAGAAAATGGTCTTTGAGAAATATTTGAACCCTAACCCTAACTAGCAAAACCCGAAGCTAGGGTTAGGGTTTTATTCCCATACAATGTAGACAGTTTTTGATGGTATGGCTGTGTTTTAGGGCTGAAAGGATTCTTAGGAATATAGTTCTTTCAATGTTTTCTAAACATTTTTTTCTGACCTATATGGCTGTATACAGTGCTTTGCCCTAATAAGGAATGGTGTCTGAATTGCCCGACAAGCAACAGTTCGAAAGAACCTGATTTAACTTTCAAACTCTTGCCATGGGCTTTAAAATCACAGGCATATTAACAAATAAAGCCAAAATGTATTAGTTGGTTTGCACTTTTGAGCCAATTAAGCCTTAACGTACATTCATTTATCACTCCGTTTAACACAAAATTTCCAAGGAAAGAATACCTCTCAAAAATTACTTTGACCATTCCTCACACACCCTTTTGGTTTTGGCAGTGTTGTATTGTCTTTTCAGACAAATATTTTGATTCAGAGAAGCAAATCTTCCAGTCTAATGAGTGGAATATTGAGAAAATGGTCTTTGAGAAATATTTGAACCCTAACCCTAACTAGGAAAACCCGAAGCTAGGGTTAGGGTTTTATTCCCATACAATGTAGACAGTTTTTGATGGCATAGCTGTGTTTTAGGGCTGAAAGGATTCTTAGAAATATAGTTCTTTCAATGTTTTCTAAACATTTTTTTCTGACCTATATGGCTGTATTCAGTGCTTTGCCCTAATAAGGAATGGTGTCTGATTTGCCCGACAAGCAACAGTTCGAAAGAACCTGATTTAACTTTCAAACTCTTGCCATGGGCTTTAAAATCACAGGCATATTAACAAATAAAGCCAAAATGTATTAGTTGTTTCGGACTTTTAGGCCAATTAAGCCTTAACGTACATTCATTTAGCACTCCGTTTAACACAAAATTTCCAAGGACAGAATACCACTCAAAAATTACATTGACCATTCTTCCCACACCCTTTTGGTTTTGGCAGTGTTGTATTGTCTTTTCAGACTAATATTTTGATTCAGAGAAGCAAATCTTCCAGTCTAATGAGTGGAATATTGAGAAAATGGTCTTTGAGAAATATTTGAACCCTAACCCTAACTAGCAAAACCCGAAGCTAGGGTTAGGGTTTTATTCCCATACAATGTAGACAGTTTTTGATGGCATGGCTGTGTTTTAGGGCTGAAAGGATTCTTAGGAATATAGTTCTTTCAATGTTTTCTAAACATTTTTTTCTGACCTATATGGCTGTATACAGTGCTTTGCCCTAATAAGGAATGGTGTCTGAATTGCCCGACAAGCAACAGTTCGAAAGAACCTGATTTAACTTTCAAACTCTTGCCATGGGCTTTAAAATCACAGGCATATTAACAAATAAAGCCAAAATGTATTAGTTGGTTTGCACTTTTGAGCCAATTAAGCCTTAACGTACATTCATTTATCACTCCGTTTAACACAAAATTTCCAAGGAAAGAATACCTCTCAAAAATTACTTTGACCATTCGTCACACACCCTTTTGGTTTTGGCAGTGTTGTATTGTCTTTTCAGACAAATATTTTGATTCAGAGAAGCAAATCTTCCAGTCTAATGAGTGGAATATTGAGAAAATGGTCTTTGAGATATATTTGAACCCTAACTAGCAAAACCCGAAGCTAGGGTTAGGGTTTTATTCCCATACAATGTAGACAGTTTTTGATGGCATAGCTGTGTTTTAGGGCTGAAAGGATTCTTAGGAATATAGTTCTTTCAATGTTTTCTAAACATTTTTTTTCTGACCTATATGGCTGTATTCAGTGCTTTACCCTAATAAGGAATGGTGTCTGAATTGCCCGACAAGCAACAGTTCGAAAGAACCTGATTTAACTTTCAAACTCTTGCCATGGGCTTTAAAATCACAGGCATATTAACAAATAAAGCCAAAATGTATTAGTTGTTTCGGACTTTTGGGCCAATTAAGCCTTAACGTACATTCATTTAGCACTCCGTTTAACACAAAATTTCCAAGGACAGAATACCACTCAAAAATTACATTGACCATTCTTCCCACACCCTTTTGGTTTTGGCAGTGTTGTATTGTCTTTTCAGACTAATATTTTGATTCAGAGAAGCAAATCTTCCAGTCTAATGAGTGGAATATTGAGAAAATGGTCTTTGAGAAATATTTGAACCCTAACCCTAACTAGCAAAACCCGAAGCTAGGGTTAGGGTTTTATTCCCATACAATGTAGACAGTTTTTGATGGCATGGCTGTGTTTTAGGGCTGAAAGGATTCTTAGGAATATAGTTCTTTCAATGTTTTCTAAACATTTTTTTCTGACCTATATGGCTGTATACAGTGCTTTGCCCTAATATGGAACTGTGTCTGAATTGCCCGACAAGCAACAGTTCGAAAGAACCTGATTTAACTTTCAAACTCTTGCCATGGGCTTTAAAATCACAGGCATATTAACAAATAAAGCCAAAATGTATTAGTTGGTTTGCACTTTTGAGCCAATTAAGCCTTAACGTACATTCATTTATCACTCCGTTTAACACAAAATTTCCAAGGAAAGAATACCTCTCAAAAATTACTTTGACCATTCCTCACACACCCTTTTGGTTTTGGCAGTGTTGTATTGTCTTTTCAGACAAATATATTGAATCAGAGAAGCAAATCTTCCTGTCTAATGAGTGGAATATTAAGAAAATGGTCTTTGAGAAATATTTGAACCCTAACTAGCAAAACCCGAAGCTAGGGTTAGGGTTTTTATCCCATACAATGTAGACAGTTTTTGATGGCATGGCTGTGTTTTAGGGCTGAAAGGATTCTTAGGAATACAGTTCTTTCAATGTTTTCTAAACATTTTTTTCTGACCTATATGACTGTATACAATGCTTTGCGCCAAAAAGGAACGGTGTCTGAATTGCCCGACAAGCAACAGTTCGAAAGAACCTGATTTAAGTTTCAAACTCTTGCCATGGGCTTTAAAATCACAGGCATATTAACAAATAAAGCCAAAATGTATTAGTTGTTTCGGACTTTTGGGCCAATTAAGCCTTAACGTACATTCATTTAGCACTCCGTTTAACACAAAATTTCCAAGGACAGAATACCACTCAAAAATTACTTTGACCATTCTTCCCACACCCTTTTGGTTTTGGCAGTGTTGTATTGTCTTTTCAGACTAATATTTTGATTCAGAGAAGCAAATCTTCCAGTCTAATGAGTGGAATATTTAGAAAATGGTCTTTGAGAAATATTTGAACCCTAACCCTAACTAGCAAAACCCGAAGCTAGGGTTAGGGTTTTATTCCCATACAATGTAGACAGTTTTTGATGGCATGGCTGTGTTTTAGGGCTGAAAGGATTCTTAGGAATATAGTTCTTTCAATGTTTTCTAAACATTTTTTTTCTGACCTATATGGCTGTATTCAGTGCTTTACCCTAATAAGGAATGGTGTCTGAATTGCCCGACAAGCAACAGTTCGAAAGAACCTGATTTAACTTTCAAACTCTTGCCATGGGCTTTAAAATCACAGGCATATTAACAAATAAAGCCAAAATGTATTAGTTGGTTTGCACTTTTGAGCCAATTAATCCTTAACGTACATTCATTTATCACTCCGTTTAACACAAAATTTCCAAGGAAAGAATACCTCTCAAAAATTACTTTGACCATTCCTCACACACCCTTTTGGTTTTGGCAGTGTTGTATTGTCTTTTCAGACTAATATTTTGATTCAGAGAAGCAAATCTTCCAGTCTAATGAGTGGAATATTGAGAAAATGGTCTTTGAGAAATATTTGAACCCTAACCCTAACTAGCAAAACCCGAAGCTAGGGTTAGGGTTTTATTCCCATACAATGTAGACAGTTTTTGATGGCATGGCTGTATTTTAGGGCTGAAATGATTCTTAGGAATACAGTTCTTTCAATGTTTTCTACACATTTTTTTCTGACCTATATGACTGTATACAATGCTTTGCGCCAAAAAGGAACGGTGTCTGAATTGCCCGACAAGCAACAGTTCGAAAGAACCTGATTTAACTTTCAAACTCTTGCCATGGGCTTTAAAATCACAGGCATATTAACAAATAAAGCCAAAATGTATTAGTTGTTTCGGAGTTTTGGGCCAATTAAGCCTTAACGTACATTCATTTAGCACTCCGTTTAACACAAAATTTCCAAGGACAGAATACCACTCAAAAATTACATTGACCATTCTTCCCACACCCTTTTGGTTTTGGCAGTGTTGTATTGTCTTTTCAGACTAATATTTTGATTCAGAGAAGCAAATCTTCCAGTCTAATGAGTGGAATATTGAGAAAATGGTCTTTGAGAAATATTTGAACCCTAACCCTAACTAGCAAAACCCGAAGCTAGGGTTAGGGTTTTATTCCCATACAATGTAGACATTTTTTGATGGCATGGCTGTGTTTTAGGGCTGAAAGGATTCTTAGGAATATAGTTCTTTCAATGTTTTCTAAACATTTTTTTCTGACCTATATGGCTGTATACAGTGCTTTGCCCTAATAAGGAATGGTGTCTGAATTGCGCGACAAGCAACAGCTCAAAAGAACCTGATTTAACTTTCAAACTCTTGCCATGGGCTTTAAAATCACAGGCATATTAACAAATAAAGCCAAAATATATTAGTTGGTTTGCACTTTTGAGCCAATTAAGCCTTAACGTACATTCATTTATCACTCCGTTTAACACAAAATTTCCAAGGAAAGAATACCTCTCAAAAATTACTTTGACCATTCCTCACACACCCTTTTGGTTTTGGCAGTGTTGTATTGTCTTTTCAGACTAATATTTTGATTCAGAGAAGCAAATCTTCCAGTCTAATGAGTGGAATATTGAGAAAATGGTCTTTGAGAAATATTTGAACCCTAACCCTAACTAGCAAAACCCGAAGCTAGGGTTAGGGTTTTATTCCCATACAATGTAGACAGTTTTTGATGGCATGGCTGTGTTTTAGGGCTGAAAGGATTCTTAGGAATACAGTTCTTTCAATGTTTTCTAAACATTTTTTTCTGACCTATATGACTGTATACAATGCTTTGCGCCAAAAAGGAACGGTGTCTGAATTGCCCGACAAGCAACAGTTTGAAAGAACCTGATTTAACTTTCAAACTCTTGCCATGGGCTTTAAAATCACAGGCATATTAACAAATAAAGCCAAAATGTATTAGTTGTTTCGGACTTTTGGGCCAATTAAGCCTTAACGTACATTCATTTAGCACTCCGTTTAACACAAAATTTCCAAGGAAAGAATACCACTCAAAAATTACATTGACCATTCTTCCCACACCCTTTTGGTTTTGGCAGTGTTGTATTGTCTTTTCAGACTAATATTTTGATTCAGAGAAGCAAATCTTCCAGTCTAATGAGTGGAATATTGAGAAAATGGTCTTTGAGAAATATTTGAACCCTAACCCTAACTAGCAAAACCCGAAGCTAGGGTTAGGGTTTTATTCCCATACAATGTAGACAGTTTTTGATGGCATGGCTGTGTTTTAGGGCTGAAAGGATTCTTAGGAATACAGTTCTTTCAATGTTTTCTAAACATTTTTTTCTGACCTATATGACTGTATACAATGCTTTGCACCAAAAAGGAACGGTGTCTGAATTGCCCGACAAGCAACAGTTCGAAAGAACCTGATTTAACTTTCAAACTCTTGCCATGGGCTTTAAAATCACAGGCATATTAACAAATAAAGCCAAAATGTATTAGTTGGTTTGCACTTTTGAGCCAATTAAGCCTTAACGTACATTCATTTATCACTCCGTTTAACACAAAATTTCCAAGGAAAGAATACCTCTCAAAAATTACTTTGACCATTCCTCACACACCCTTGTGGTTTTGGCAGTGTTGTATTGTCTTTTCAGACTAATATTTTGATTCAGAGAAGCAAATCTTCCAGTCTAATGAGTGGAATATTGAGAAAATGGTCTTTGAGAAATATTTGAACCCTAACCCTAACTAGCAAAACCCGAAGCTAGGGTTAGGGTTTTATTCCCATACAATGTAGACAGTTTTTGATGGCATGGCTGTATTTTAGGGCTGAAAGGATTCTTAGGAATACAGTTCTTTCAATGTTTTCTACACATTTTTTTCTGACCTATATGACTGTATACAATGCTTTGCGCCAAAAAGGAACGGTGTCTGAATTGCCCGACAAGCAACAGTTCGAAAGAACCTGATTTAACTTTCAAACTCTTGCCATGGGCTTTAAAATCACAGGCATATTAACAAATAAAGCCAAAATGTATTAGTTGTTTCGGACTTTTGGGCCAATTAAGCCTTAACGTACATTCATTTAGCACTCCGTTTAACACAAAATTTCCAAGGACAGAATACCACTCAAAAATTACATTGACCATTCTTCCCACACCCTTTTGGTTTTGGCAGTGTTGTATTGTCTTTTCAGACTAATATTTTGATTCAGAGAAGCAAATCTTCCAGTCTAATGAGTGGAATATTGAGAAAATGGTCTTTGAGAAATATTTGAACCCTAACCCTAACTAGCAAAACCCGAAGCTAGGGTTAGGGTTTTATTCCCATACAATGTAGACATTTTTTGATGGCATGGCTGTGTTTTAGGGCTGAAAGGATTCTTAGGAATATAGTTCTTTCAATGTTTTCTAAACATTTTTTTCTGACCTATATGGCTGTATACAGTGCTTTGCCCTAATATGGAATGGTGTCTGAATTGCCCGACAAGCAACAGTTCGAAAGAACCTGATTTAACTTTCAAACTCTTGCCATGGGCTTTAAAATCACAGGCATATTATCAAATAAAGCCAAAATATATTAGTTGTTTCGGACTTTTGGGCCAATTAAGCCTTAACGTACATTCATTTAGCACTCCGTTTAACACAAAATTTCCAAGGACAGAATACCACTCAAAAATTACATTGACCATTCTTCGCACACCCTTTTGGTTTTGGCAGTGTTGTATTGTCTTTTCAGACAAATATATTGAATCAGAGAAGCAAATCTTCCTGTCTAATGAGTGGAATATTAAGAAAATGGTCTTTGAGAAATATTTGAACCCTAACTAGCAAAACCCGAAGCTAGGGTTAGGGTTTTTATCCCATACAATGTAGACAGTTTTTGATGGCATGGCTGTGTTTTAGGGCTGAAAGGATTCTTAGGAATACAGTTCTTTCAATGTTTTCTAAACATTTTTTTCTGACCTATATGACTGTATACAATGCTTTGCGCCAAAAAGGAACGGTGTCTGAATTGCCCGACAAGCAACAGTTCGAAAGAACCTGATTTAAGTTTCAAACTCTTGCCATGGGCTTTAAAATCACAGGCATATTAACAAATAAAGCCAAAATGTATTAGTTGTTTCGGACTTTTGGGCCAATTAAGCCTTAACGTACATTCATTTAGCACTCCGTTTAACACAAAATTTCCAAGGACAGAATACCACTCAAAAATTACTTTGACCATTCTTCCCACACCCTTTTGGTTTTGGCAGTGTTGTATTGTCTTTTCAGACTAATATTTTGATTCAGAGAAGCAAATCTTCCAGTCTAATGAGTGGAATATTTAGAAAATGGTCTTTGAGAAATATTTGAACCCTAACCCTAACTAGCAAAACCCGAAGCTAGGGTTAGGGTTTTATTCCCATACAATGTAGACAGTTTTTGATGGCATGGCTGTGTTTTAGGGCTGAAAGGATTCTTAGGAATATAGTTCTTTCAATGTTTTCTAAACATTTTTTTTCTGACCTATATGGCTGTATTCAGTGCTTTACCCTAATAAGGAATGGTGTCTGAATTGCCCGACAAGCAACAGTTCGAAAGAACCTGATTTAACTTTCAAACTCTTGCCATGGGCTTTAAAATCACAGGCATATTAACAAATAAAGCCAAAATATATTAGTTGGTTTGCACTTTTGAGCCAATTAAGCCTTAACGTACATTCATTTATCACTCCGTTTAACACAAAATTTCCAAGGAAAGAATACCTCTCAAAAATTACTTTGACCATTCCTCACACACCCTTTTGGTTTTGGCAGTGTTGTATTGTCTTTTCAGACTAATATTTTGATTCAGAGAAGCAAATCTTCCAGTCTAATGAGTGGAATATTGAGAAAATGGTCTTTGAGAAATATTTGAACCCTAACCCTAACTAGCAAAACCCGAAGCTAGGGTTAGGGTTTTATTCCCATACAATGTAGACAGTTTTTGATGGCATGGCTGTGTTTTAGGGCTGAAAGGATTCTTAGGAATACAGTTCTTTCAATGTTTTCTAAACATTTTTTTCTGACCTATATGACTGTATACAATGCTTTGCGCCAAAAAGGAACGGTGTCTGAATTGCCCGACAAGCAACAGTTTGAAAGAACCTGATTTAACTTTCAAACTCTTGCCATGGGCTTTAAAATCACAGGCATATTAACAAATAAAGCCAAAATGTATTAGTTGTTTCGGACTTTTGGGCCAATTAAGCCTTAACGTACATTCATTTAGCACTCCGTTTAACACAAAATTTCCAAGGAAAGAATACCACTCAAAAATTACATTGACCATTCTTCCCACACCCTTTTGGTTTTGGCAGTGTTGTATTGTCTTTTCAGACTAATATTTTGATTCAGAGAAGCAAATCTTCCAGTCTAATGAGTGGAATATTGAGAAAATGGTCTTTGAGAAATATTTGAACCCTAACCCTAACTAGCAAAACCCGAAGCTAGGGTTAGGGTTTTATTCCCATACAATGTAGACAGTTTTTGATGGCATGGCTGTGTTTTAGGGCTGAAAGGATTCTTAGGAATACAGTTCTTTCAATGTTTTCTAAACATTTTTTTCTGACCTATATGACTGTATACAATGCTTTGCACCAAAAAGGAACGGTGTCTGAATTGCCCGACAAGCAACAGTTCGAAAGAACCTGATTTAACTTTCAAACTCTTGCCATGGGCTTTAAAATCACAGGCATATTAACAAATAAAGCCAAAATGTATTAGTTGGTTTGCACTTTTGAGCCAATTAAGCCTTAACGTACATTCATTTATCACTCCGTTTAACACAAAATTTCCAAGGAAAGAATACCTCTCAAAAATTACTTTGACCATTCCTCACACACCCTTGTGGTTTTGGCAGTGTTGTATTGTCTTTTCAGACTAATATTTTGATTCAGAGAAGCAAATCTTCCAGTCTAATGAGTGGAATATTGAGAAAATGGTCTTTGAGAAATATTTGAACCCTAACCCTAACTAGCAAAACCCGAAGCTAGGGTTAGGGTTTTATTCCCATACAATGTAGACAGTTTTTGATGGCATGGCTGTATTTTAGGGCTGAAAGGATTCTTAGGATTACAGTTCTTTCAATGTTTTCTACACATTTTTTTCTGACCTATATGACTGTATACAATGCTTTGCGCCAAAAAGGAACGGTGTCTGAATTGCCCGACAAGCAACAGTTCGAAAGAACCTGATTTAACTTTCAAACTCTTGCCATGGGCTTTAAAATCACAGGCATATTAACAAATAAAGCCAAAATGTATTAGTTGTTTCGGACTTTTGGGCCAATTAAGCCTTAACGTACATTCATTTAGCACTCCGTTTAACACAAAATTTCCAAGGACAGAATACCACTCAAAAATTACATTGACCATTCTTCCCACACCCTTTTGGTTTTGGCAGTGTTGTATTGTCTTTTCAGACTAATATTTTGATTCAGAGAAGCAAATCTTCCAGTCTAATGAGTGGAATATTGAGAAAATGGTCTTTGAGAAATATTTGAACCCTAACCCTAACTAGCAAAACCCGAAGCTAGGGTTAGGGTTTTATTCCCATACAATGTAGACATTTTTTGATGGCATGGCTGTGTTTTAGGGCTGAAAGGATTCTTAGGAATATAGTTCTTTCAATGTTTTCTAAACATTTTTTTCTGACCTATATGGCTGTATACAGTGCTTTGCCCTAATATGGAATGGTGTCTGAATTGCCCGACAAGCAACAGTTCGAAAGAACCTGATTTAACTTTCAAACTCTTGCCATGGGCTTTAAAATCACAGGCATATTATCAAATAAAGCCAAAATATATTAGTTGTTTCGGACTTTTGGGCCAATTAAGCCTTAACGTACATTCATTTAGCACTCCGTTTAACACAAAATTTCCAAGGACAGAATACCACTCAAAAATTACATTGACCATTCTTCGCACACCCTTTTGGTTTTGGCAGTGTTGTATTGTCTTTTCAGACAAATATATTGAATCAGAGAAGCAAATCTTCCTGTCTAATGAGTGGAATATTAAGAAAATGGTCTTTGAGAAATATTTGAACCCTAACTAGCAAAACCCGAAGCTAGGGTTAGGGTTTTTATCCCATACAATGTAGACAGTTTTTGATGGCATGGCTGTGTTTTAGGGCTGAAAGGATTCTTAGGAATACAGTTCTTTCAATGTTTTCTAAACATTTTTTTCTGACCTATATGACTGTATACAATGCTTTGCGCCAAAAAGGAACGGTGTCTGAATTGCCCGACAAGCAACAGTTCGAAAGAACCTGATTTAAGTTTCAAACTCTTGCCATGGGCTTTAAAATCACAGGCATATTAACAAATAAAGCCAAAATGTATTAGTTGTTTCGGACTTTTGGGCCAATTAAGCCTTAACGTACATTCATTTAGCACTCCGTTTAACACAAAATTTCCAAGGACAGAATACCACTCAAAAATTACTTTGACCATTCTTCCCACACCCTTTTGGTTTTGGCAGTGTTGTATTGTCTTTTCAGACTAATATTTTGATTCAGAGAAGCAAATCTTCCAGTCTAATGAGTGGAATATTTAGAAAATGGTCTTTGAGAAATATTTGAACCCTAACCCTAACTAGCAAAACCCGAAGCTAGGGTTAGGGTTTTATTCCCATACAATGTAGACAGTTTTTGATGGCATGGCTGTGTTTTAGGGCTGAAAGGATTCTTAGGAATATAGTTCTTTCAATGTTTTCTAAACATTTTTTTTCTGACCTATATGGCTGTATTCAGTGCTTTACCCTAATAAGGAATGGTGTCTGAATTGCCCGACAAGCAACAGTTCGAAAGAACCTGATTTAACTTTCAAACTCTTGCCATGGGCTTTAAAATCACAGGCATATTAACAAATAAAGCCAAAATGTATTAGTTGGTTTGCACTTTTGAGCCAATTAATCCTTAACGTACATTCATTTATCACTCCGTTTAACACAAAATTTCCAAGGAAAGAATACCTCTCAAAAATTACTTTGACCATTCCTCACACACCCTTTTGGTTTTGGCAGTGTTGTATTGTCTTTTCAGACTAATATTTTGATTCAGAGAAGCAAATCTTCCAGTCTAATGAGTGGAATATTGAGAAAATGGTCTTTGAGAAATATTTGAACCCTAACCCTAACTAGCAAAACCCGAAGCTAGGGTTAGGGTTTTATTCCCATACAATGTAGACAGTTTTTGATGGCATGGCTGTATTTTAGGGCTGAAAGGATTCTTAGGAATACAGTTCTTTCAATGTTTTCTACACATTTTTTTCTGACCTATATGACTGTATACAATGCTTTGCGCCAAAAAGGAACGGTGTCTGAATTGCCCGACAAGCAACAGTTCGAAAGAACCTGATTTAACTTTCAAACTCTTGCCATGGGCTTTAAAATCACAGGCATATTAACAAATAAAGCCAAAATGTATTAGTTGTTTCGGAGTTTTGGGCCAATTAAGCCTTAACGTACATTCATTTAGCACTCCGTTTAACACAAAATTTCCAAGGACAGAATACCACTCAAAAATTACATTGACCATTCTTCCCACACCCTTTTGGTTTTGGCAGTGTTGTATTGTCTTTTCAGACTAATATTTTGATTCAGAGAAGCAAATCTTCCAGTCTAATGAGTGGAATATTGAGAAAATGGTCTTTGAGAAATATTTGAACCCTAACCCTAACTAGCAAAACCCGAAGCTAGGGTTAGGGTTTTATTCCCATACAATGTAGACATTTTTTGATGGCATGGCTGTGTTTTAGGGCTGAAAGGATTCTTAGGAATATAGTTCTTTCAATGTTTTCTAAACATTTTTTTCTGACCTATATGGCTGTATACAGTGCTTTGCCCTAATAAGGAATGGTGTCTGAATTGCGCGACAAGCAACAGCTCAAAAGAACCTGATTTAACTTTCAAACTCTTGCCATGGGCTTTAAAATCACAGGCATATTAACAAATAAAGCCAAAATATATTAGTTGGTTTGCACTTTTGAGCCAATTAAGCCTTAACGTACATTCATTTATCACTCCGTTTAACACAAAATTTCCAAGGAAAGAATACCTCTCAAAAATTACTTTGACCATTCCTCACACACCCTTTTGGTTTTGGCAGTGTTGTATTGTCTTTTCAGACTAATATTTTGATTCAGAGAAGCAAATCTTCCAGTCTAATGAGTGGAATATTGAGAAAATGGTCTTTGAGAAATATTTGAACCCTAACCCTAACTAGCAAAACCCGAAGCTAGGGTTAGGGTTTTATTCCCATACAATGTAGACAGTTTTTGATGGCATGGCTGTGTTTTAGGGCTGAAAGGATTCTTAGGAATACAGTTCTTTCAATGTTTTCTAAACATTTTTTTCTGACCTATATGACTGTATACAATGCTTTGCGCCAAAAAGGAACGGTGTCTGAATTGCCCGACAAGCAACAGTTTGAAAGAACCTGATTTAACTTTCAAACTCTTGCCATGGGCTTTAAAATCACAGGCATATTAACAAATAAAGCCAAAATGTATTAGTTGTTTCGGACTTTTGGGCCAATTAAGCCTTAACGTACATTCATTTAGCACTCCGTTTAACACAAAATTTCCAAGGAAAGAATACCACTCAAAAATTACATTGACCATTCTTCCCACACCCTTTTGGTTTTGGCAGTGTTGTATTGTCTTTTCAGACTAATATTTTGATTCAGAGAAGCAAATCTTCCAGTCTAATGAGTGGAATATTGAGAAAATGGTCTTTGAGAAATATTTGAACCCTAACCCTAACTAGCAAAACCCGAAGCTAGGGTTAGGGTTTTATTCCCATACAATGTAGACAGTTTTTGATGGCATGGCTGTGTTTTAGGGCTGAAAGGATTCTTAGGAATACAGTTCTTTCAATGTTTTCTAAACATTTTTTTCTGACCTATATGACTGTATACAATGCTTTGCACCAAAAAGGAACGGTGTCTGAATTGCCCGACAAGCAACAGTTCGAAAGAACCTGATTTAACTTTCAAACTCTTGCCATGGGCTTTAAAATCACAGGCATATTAACAAATAAAGCCAAAATGTATTAGTTGGTTTGCACTTTTGAGCCAATTAAGCCTTAACGTACATTCATTTATCACTCCGTTTAACACAAAATTTCCAAGGAAAGAATACCTCTCAAAAATTACTTTGACCATTCCTCACACACCCTTGTGGTTTTGGCAGTGTTGTATTGTCTTTTCAGACTAATATTTTGATTCAGAGAAGCAAATCTTCCAGTCTAATGAGTGGAATATTGAGAAAATGGTCTTTGAGAAATATTTGAACCCTAACCCTAACTAGCAAAACCCGAAGCTAGGGTTAGGGTTTTATTCCCATACAATGTAGACAGTTTTTGATGGCATGGCTGTGTTTTAGGGCTGAAAGGATTCTTAGGAATATAGTTCTTTCAATGTTTTCTAAACATTTTTTTTCTGACCTATATGGCTGTATACAATGCTTTGCGCCAAAAAGGAACGGTGTCTGAATTGCCCGACAAGCAACAGTTTGAAAGAACCTGATTTAACTTTCAAACTCTTGCCATGGGCTTTAAAATCACAGGCATATTAACAAATAAAGCCAAAATGTATTAGTTGTTTCGGACTTTTGGGCCAATTAAGCCTTAACGTACATTCATTTAGCACTCCGTTTAACACAAAATTTCCAAGGAAAGAATACCACTCAAAAATTACATTGACCATTCTTCCCACACCCTTTTGGTTTTGGCAGTGTTGTATTGTCTTTTCAGACTAATATTTTGATTCAGAGAAGCAAATCTTCCAGTCTAATGAGTGGAATATTGAGAAAATGGTCTTTGAGAAATATTTGAACCCTAACCCTAACTAGCAAAACCCGAAGCTAGGGTTAGGGTTTTATTCCCATACAATGTAGACAGTTTTTGATGGCATGGCTGTGTTTTAGGGCTGAAAGGATTCTTAGGAATACAGTTCTTTCAATGTTTTCTAAACATTTTTTTCTGACCTATATGACTGTATACAATGCTTTGCACCAAAAAGGAACGGTGTCTGAATTGCCCGACAAGCAACAGTTCGAAAGAACCTGATTTAACTTTCAAACTCTTGCCATGGGCTTTAAAATCACAGGCATATTAACAAATAAAGCCAAAATGTATTAGTTGGTTTGCACTTTTGAGCCAATTAAGCCTTAACGTACATTCATTTATCACTCCGTTTAACACAAAATTTCCAAGGAAAGAATACCTCTCAAAAATTACTTTGACCATTCCTCACACACCCTTGTGGTTTTGGCAGTGTTGTATTGTCTTTTCAGACTAATATTTTGATTCAGAGAAGCAAATCTTCCAGTCTAATGAGTGGAATATTGAGAAAATGGTCTTTGAGAAATATTTGAACCCTAACCCTAACTAGCAAAACCCGAAGCTAGGGTTAGGGTTTTATTCCCATACAATGTAGACAGTTTTTGATGGCATGGCTGTATTTTAGGGCTGAAAGGATTCTTAGGATTACAGTTCTTTCAATGTTTTCTACACATTTTTTTCTGACCTATATGACTGTATACAATGCTTTGCGCCAAAAAGGAACGGTGTCTGAATTGCCCGACAAGCAACAGTTCGAAAGAACCTGATTTAACTTTCAAACTCTTGCCATGGGCTTTAAAATCACAGGCATATTAACAAATAAAGCCAAAATGTATTAGTTGTTTCGGACTTTTGGGCCAATTAAGCCTTAACGTACATTCATTTAGCACTCCGTTTAACACAAAATTTCCAAGGACAGAATACCACTCAAAAATTACATTGACCATTCTTCCCACACCCTTTTGGTTTTGGCAGTGTTGTATTGTCTTTTCAGACTAATATTTTGATTCAGAGAAGCAAATCTTCCAGTCTAATGAGTGGAATATTGAGAAAATGGTCTTTGAGAAATATTTGAACCCTAACCCTAACTAGCAAAACCCGAAGCTAGGGTTAGGGTTTTATTCCCATACAATGTAGACATTTTTTGATGGCATGGCTGTGTTTTAGGGCTGAAAGGATTCTTAGGAATATAGTTCTTTCAATGTTTTCTAAACATTTTTTTCTGACCTATATGGCTGTATACAGTGCTTTGCCCTAATATGGAATGGTGTCTGAATTGCCCGACAAGCAACAGTTCGAAAGAACCTGATTTAACTTTCAAACTCTTGCCATGGGCTTTAAAATCACAGGCATATTATCAAATAAAGCCAAAATATATTAGTTGTTTCGGACTTTTGGGCCAATTAAGCCTTAACGTACATTCATTTAGCACTCCGTTTAACACAAAATTTCCAAGGACAGAATACCACTCAAAAATTACATTGACCATTCTTCGCACACCCTTTTGGTTTTGGCAGTGTTGTATTGTCTTTTCAGACAAATATATTGAATCAGAGAAGCAAATCTTCCTGTCTAATGAGTGGAATATTAAGAAAATGGTCTTTGAGAAATATTTGAACCCTAACTAGCAAAACCCGAAGCTAGGGTTAGGGTTTTTATCCCATACAATGTAGACAGTTTTTGATGGCATGGCTGTGTTTTAGGGCTGAAAGGATTCTTAGGAATACAGTTCTTTCAATGTTTTCTAAACATTTTTTTCTGACCTATATGACTGTATACAATGCTTTGCGCCAAAAAGGAACGGTGTCTGAATTGCCCGACAAGCAACAGTTCGAAAGAACCTGATTTAAGTTTCAAACTCTTGCCATGGGCTTTAAAATCACAGGCATATTAACAAATAAAGCCAAAATGTATTAGTTGTTTCGGACTTTTGGGCCAATTAAGCCTTAACGTACATTCATTTAGCACTCCGTTTAACACAAAATTTCCAAGGACAGAATACCACTCAAAAATTACTTTGACCATTCTTCCCACACCCTTTTGGTTTTGGCAGTGTTGTATTGTCTTTTCAGACTAATATTTTGATTCAGAGAAGCAAATCTTCCAGTCTAATGAGTGGAATATTTAGAAAATGGTCTTTGAGAAATATTTGAACCCTAACCCTAACTAGCAAAACCCGAAGCTAGGGTTAGGGTTTTATTCCCATACAATGTAGACAGTTTTTGATGGCATGGCTGTGTTTTAGGGCTGAAAGGATTCTTAGGAATATAGTTCTTTCAATGTTTTCTAAACATTTTTTTTCTGACCTATATGGCTGTATTCAGTGCTTTACCCTAATAAGGAATGGTGTCTGAATTGCCCGACAAGCAACAGTTCGAAAGAACCTGATTTAACTTTCAAACTCTTGCCATGGGCTTTAAAATCACAGGCATATTAACAAATAAAGCCAAAATGTATTAGTTGGTTTGCACTTTTGAGCCAATTAATCCTTAACGTACATTCATTTATCACTCCGTTTAACACAAAATTTCCAAGGAAAGAATACCTCTCAAAAATTACTTTGACCATTCCTCACACACCCTTTTGGTTTTGGCAGTGTTGTATTGTCTTTTCAGACTAATATTTTGATTCAGAGAAGCAAATCTTCCAGTCTAATGAGTGGAATATTGAGAAAATGGTCTTTGAGAAATATTTGAACCCTAACCCTAACTAGCAAAACCCGAAGCTAGGGTTAGGGTTTTATTCCCATACAATGTAGACAGTTTTTGATGGCATGGCTGTATTTTAGGGCTGAAAGGATTCTTAGGAATACAGTTCTTTCAATGTTTTCTACACATTTTTTTCTGACCTATATGACTGTATACAATGCTTTGCGCCAAAAAGGAACGGTGTCTGAATTGCCCGACAAGCAACAGTTCGAAAGAACCTGATTTAACTTTCAAACTCTTGCCATGGGCTTTAAAATCACAGGCATATTAACAAATAAAGCCAAAATGTATTAGTTGTTTCGGAGTTTTGGGCCAATTAAGCCTTAACGTACATTCATTTAGCACTCCGTTTAACACAAAATTTCCAAGGACAGAATACCACTCAAAAATTACATTGACCATTCTTCCCACACCCTTTTGGTTTTGGCAGTGTTGTATTGTCTTTTCAGACTAATATTTTGATTCAGAGAAGCAAATCTTCCAGTCTAATGAGTGGAATATTGAGAAAATGGTCTTTGAGAAATATTTGAACCCTAACCCTAACTAGCAAAACCCGAAGCTAGGGTTAGGGTTTTATTCCCATACAATGTAGACATTTTTTGATGGCATGGCTGTGTTTTAGGGCTGAAAGGATTCTTAGGAATATAGTTCTTTCAATGTTTTCTAAACATTTTTTTCTGACCTATATGGCTGTATACAGTGCTTTGCCCTAATAAGGAATGGTGTCTGAATTGCGCGACAAGCAACAGCTCAAAAGAACCTGATTTAACTTTCAAACTCTTGCCATGGGCTTTAAAATCACAGGCATATTAACAAATAAAGCCAAAATATATTAGTTGGTTTGCACTTTTGAGCCAATTAAGCCTTAACGTACATTCATTTATCACTCCGTTTAACACAAAATTTCCAAGGAAAGAATACCTCTCAAAAATTACTTTGACCATTCCTCACACACCCTTTTGGTTTTGGCAGTGTTGTATTGTCTTTTCAGACTAATATTTTGATTCAGAGAAGCAAATCTTCCAGTCTAATGAGTGGAATATTGAGAAAATGGTCTTTGAGAAATATTTGAACCCTAACCCTAACTAGCAAAACCCGAAGCTAGGGTTAGGGTTTTATTCCCATACAATGTAGACAGTTTTTGATGGCATGGCTGTGTTTTAGGGCTGAAAGGATTCTTAGGAATACAGTTCTTTCAATGTTTTCTAAACATTTTTTTCTGACCTATATGACTGTATACAATGCTTTGCGCCAAAAAGGAACGGTGTCTGAATTGCCCGACAAGCAACAGTTTGAAAGAACCTGATTTAACTTTCAAACTCTTGCCATGGGCTTTAAAATCACAGGCATATTAACAAATAAAGCCAAAATGTATTAGTTGTTTCGGACTTTTGGGCCAATTAAGCCTTAACGTACATTCATTTAGCACTCCGTTTAACACAAAATTTCCAAGGAAAGAATACCACTCAAAAATTACATTGACCATTCTTCCCACACCCTTTTGGTTTTGGCAGTGTTGTATTGTCTTTTCAGACTAATATTTTGATTCAGAGAAGCAAATCTTCCAGTCTAATGAGTGGAATATTGAGAAAATGGTCTTTGAGAAATATTTGAACCCTAACCCTAACTAGCAAAACCCGAAGCTAGGGTTAGGGTTTTATTCCCATACAATGTAGACAGTTTTTGATGGCATGGCTGTGTTTTAGGGCTGAAAGGATTCTTAGGAATACAGTTCTTTCAATGTTTTCTAAACATTTTTTTCTGACCTATATGACTGTATACAATGCTTTGCACCAAAAAGGAACGGTGTCTGAATTGCCCGACAAGCAACAGTTCGAAAGAACCTGATTTAACTTTCAAACTCTTGCCATGGGCTTTAAAATCACAGGCATATTAACAAATAAAGCCAAAATGTATTAGTTGGTTTGCACTTTTGAGCCAATTAAGCCTTAACGTACATTCATTTATCACTCCGTTTAACACAAAATTTCCAAGGAAAGAATACCTCTCAAAAATTACTTTGACCATTCCTCACACACCCTTGTGGTTTTGGCAGTGTTGTATTGTCTTTTCAGACTAATATTTTGATTCAGAGAAGCAAATCTTCCAGTCTAATGAGTGGAATATTGAGAAAATGGTCTTTGAGAAATATTTGAACCCTAACCCTAACTAGCAAAACCCGAAGCTAGGGTTAGGGTTTTATTCCCATACAATGTAGACAGTTTTTGATGGCATGGCTGTATTTTAGGGCTGAAAGGATTCTTAGGAATACAGTTCTTTCAATGTTTTCTACACATTTTTTTCTGACCTATATGACTGTATACAATGCTTTGCGCCAAAAAGGAACGGTGTCTGAATTGCCCGACAAGCAACAGTTCGAAAGAACCTGATTTAACTTTCAAACTCTTGCCATGGGCTTTAAAATCACAGGCATATTAACAAATAAAGCCAAAATGTATTAGTTGTTTCGGACTTTTGGGCCAATTAAGCCTTAACGTACATTCATTTAGCACTCCGTTTAACACAAAATTTCCAAGGACAGAATACCACTCAAAAATTACATTGACCATTCTTCCCACACCCTTTTGGTTTTGGCAGTGTTGTATTGTCTTTTCAGACTAATATTTTGATTCAGAGAAGCAAATCTTCCAGTCTAATGAGTGGAATATTGAGAAAATGGTCTTTGAGAAATATTTGAACCCTAACCCTAACTAGCAAAACCCGAAGCTAGGGTTAGGGTTTTATTCCCATACAATGTAGACATTTTTTGATGGCATGGCTGTGTTTTAGGGCTGAAAGGATTCTTAGGAATATAGTTCTTTCAATGTTTTCTAAACATTTTTTTCTGACCTATATGGCTGTATACAGTGCTTTGCCCTAATATGGAATGGTGTCTGAATTGCCCGACAAGCAACAGTTCGAAAGAACCTGATTTAACTTTCAAACTCTTGCCATGGGCTTTAAAATCACAGGCATATTATCAAATAAAGCCAAAATATATTAGTTGTTTCGGACTTTTGGGCCAATTAAGCCTTAACGTACATTCATTTAGCACTCCGTTTAACACAAAATTTCCAAGGACAGAATACCACTCAAAAATTACATTGACCATTCTTCGCACACCCTTTTGGTTTTGGCAGTGTTGTATTGTCTTTTCAGACAAATATATTGAATCAGAGAAGCAAATCTTCCTGTCTAATGAGTGGAATATTGAGAAAATGGTCTTTGAGAAATATTTGAACCCTAACTAGCAAAACCCGAAGCTAGGGTTAGGGTTTTATTCCCATACAATGTAGACAGTTTTTGATGGCATGGCTGTGTTTTAGGGCTGAAAGGATTCTTAGGAATACAGTTCTTTCAATGTTTTCTAAACATTTTTTTCTGACCTATATGACTGTATACAATGCTTTGCGCCAAAAAGGAACGGTGTCTGAATTGCCCGACAAGCAACAGGTCGAAAGAACCTGATTTAACTTTCAAACTCTTGCCATGGGCTTTAAAATCACAGGCATATTAACAAATAAAGCCAAAATGTATTAGTTGTTTCGGACTTTTGGGCCAATTAAGCCTTAACGTACATTCATTTAGCACTCCGTTTAACACAAAATTTCCAAGGACAGAATACCACTCAAAAATTACTTTGACCATTCTTCCCACACCCTTTTGGTTTTGGCAGTGTTGTATTGTCTTTTCAGACTAATATTTTGATTCAGAGAAGCAAATCTTCCAGTCTAATGAGTGGAATATTGAGAAAATGGTCTTTGAGAAATATTTGAACCCTAACCCTAATTACCAAAACCCGAAGCTAGGGTTAGGGTTTTATTCCCATACATTGTAGACAGTTTTTGATGGCATGGCTGTGTTTTAGGGCTGAAAGGATTCTTAGGAATATAGTTCTTTCAATGTTTTCTAAACATTTTTTTTCTGACCTATATGACTGTATTCAGTGCTTTGCCCTAATAAGGAATGGTGTCTGAATTGCCCGACAAGCAACTGTTCGAAAGAACCTGATTTCACATTCAAACTCTTGCCATGGGCTTTAAAATCACAGGCATATTATCAAATAAAGCCAAAATATATTAGTTGTTTCGGACTTTTGGGCCAATTAAGCCTTAACGTACATTCATTTAGCACTCCGTTTAACACAAAATTTCCAAGGACAGAATACCACTCAAAAATTAATTTGACCATTCTTCCCACACCCTTTTGGTTTTGGCAGTGTTGTATTGTCTTTTCAGACTAATATTTTGATTCAGAGAAGCAAATCTTCCAGTCTAATGAGTGGAATATTGAGAAAATGGTCTTTGAGAAATATTTGAACCCTAACCCTAACTAGCAAAACCCGAAGCTAGGGTTAGGGTTTTATTCCCATACAATGTAGACAGTTTTTGATGGCATGGCTGTGTTTTAGGGCTGAAAGGATTCTTAGGAATATAGTTCTTTCAATATTTTCTAAACATTTTTTTCTGACCTATATGGCTGTATACAGTGCTTTGCCCTAATAAGGAATGGTGTCTGAATTGCGCGACAAGCAACAGCTCAAAAGAACCTGATTTAACTTTCAAACTCTTGCCATGGGCTTTAAAATCACAGGCATATTAACAAATAAAGCCAAAATGTATTAGTTGTTTCGGACTTTTGGGCCAATTAAGCCTTAACGTACATTCATTTAGCACTCCGTTTAACACAAAATTTCCAAGGACAGAATACCACTCAAAAATTACTTTGACCATTCTTCCCACACCCTTTTGGTTTTGGCAGTGTTGTATTGTCTTTTCAGACTAATATTTTGATTCAGAGAAGCAAATCTTCCAGTCTAATGAGTGGAATATTGAGAAAATGGTCTTTGAGAAATATTTGAACCCTAACCCTAATTACCAAAACCCGAAGCTAGGGTTAGGGTTTTATTCCCATACATTGTAGACAGTTTTTGATGGCATGGCTGTGTTTTAGGGCTGAAAGGATTCTTAGGAATATAGTTCTTTCAATGTTTTCTAAACATTTTTTTTCTGACCTATATGACTGTATTCAGTGCTTTGCCCTAATAAGGAATGGTGTCTGAATTGCCCGACAAGCAACAGTTCGAAAGAACCTGATTTCACTTTCAAACTCTTGCCATGGGCTTTAAAATCACAGGCATATTATCAAATAAAGCCAAAATATATTAGTTGTTTCGGACTTTTGGGCCAATTAAGCCTTAACGTACATTCATTTATCACTCCGTTTAACACAAAATTTCCAAGGACAGAATACCACTCAAAAATTACATTGACCATTCGTCACACACCCTTTTGGTTTTGGCAGTGTTGTATTGTCTTTTCAGACAAATATTTTGATTCAGAGAAGCAAATCTTCCAGTCTAATGAGTGGAATATTGAGAAAATGGTCTTTGAGATATATTTGAACCCTAACTAGCAAAACCCGAAGCTAGGGTTAGGGTTTTATTCCCATACAATGTAGACAGTTTTTGATGGCATAGCTGTGTTTTAGGGCTGAAAGGATTCTTAGGAATATAGTTCTTTCAATGTTTTCTAAACATTTTTTTCTGACCTATATGGCTGTATTCAGTGCTTTGCCCTAATAAGGAATGGTGTCTGAATTGCCCGACAAGCAACAGTTCGAAAGAACCTGATTTAACTTTCAAACTCTTGCCATGGGCTTTAAAATCACAGGCATATTAACAAATAAAGCCAAAATGTATTAGTTGGTTTGCACTTTTGAGCCAATTAAGCCTTAACGTACATTCATTTATCACTCCGTTTAACACAAAATTTCCAAGGAAAGAATACCTCTCAAAAATTACTTTGACCATTCGTCACACACCCTTTTGGTTTTGGCAGTGTTGTATTGTCTTTTCAGACAAATATTTTGATTCAGAGAAGCAAATCTTCCAGTCTAATGAGTGGAATATTGAGAAAATGGTCTTTGAGATATATTTGAACCCTAACTAGCAAAACCCGAAGCTAGGGTTAGGGTTTTATTCCCATACAATGTAGACAGTTTTTGATGGCATAGCTGTGTTTTAGGGCTGAAAGGATTCTTAGGAATATAGTTCTTTCAATGTTTTCTAAACATTTTTTTCTGACCTATATGACTGTATTCAGTGCTTTGCCCTAATAAGGAATGGTGTCTAAATTGCCCGACAAGCAACAGTTCGAAAGAACCTGATTTAACTTTCAAACTCTTGCCATGGGCTTTAAAATCACAGGCATATTAACAAATAAAGCCAAAATGTATTAGTTGTTTCGGACTTTTGGGCCAATTAAGCCTTAACGTACATTCATTTAGCACTCCGTTTAACACAAAATTTCCAAGGACAGAATACCACTCAAAAATTACATTGACCATTCTTCCCACACCCTTTTGGTTTTGGCAGTGTTGTATTGTCTTTTCAGACTAATATTTTGATTCAGAGAAGCAAATCTTCCAGTCTAATGAGTGGAATATTGAGAAAATGATCTTTGAGAAATATTTGAACCCTAACCCTAACTAGCAAAACCCGAAGCTAGGGTTAGGGTTTTATTCCCATACAATGTAGACAGTTTTTGATGGCATGGCTGTGTTTTAGGGCTGAAAGGATTCTTAGGAATATAGTTCTTTCAATGTTTTCTAAACATTTTTTTCTGACCTATATGGCTGTATACAGTGCTTTGCCCTAATATGGAATGGTGTCTGAATTGCCCGACAAGCAACAGTTCGAAAGAACCTGATTTAACTTTCAAACTCTTGCCATGGGCTTTAAAATCACAGGCATATTAACAAATAAAGCCAAAATGTATTAGTTGTTTCGGACTTTTGGGCCAATTAAGCCTTAACGTACATTCATTTAGCACTCCGTTTAACACATAATTTCCAAGGACAGAATACCACTCAAAAATTACTTTGACCATTCTTCCCACACCCTTTTGGTTTTGGCAGTGTTGTATTGTCTTTTCAGACAAATATTTTGATTCAGAGAAGCAAATCGTCCAGTCTAATGAGTGGAATATTGAGAAAATGGTCTTTGAGAAATATTTGAACCCTAACCCTAACTAGCAAAACCCGAAGCTAGGGTTAGGGTTTTATTCCCATACAATGTAGACAGTTTTTGATGGCATAGCTGTGTTTTATGGCTGAAAGGATTCTTAGGAATATAGTTCTTTCAATGTTTTCTAAACATTTTTTTCTGACCTATATGGCTGTATTCAGTGCTTTGCCCTAATATGGAATGGTGTCTGAACTGCCCGACAAGCAACAGTTCGAAAGAACCTGATTTAACTTTCAAACTCTTGCCATGGGCTTTAAAATCACAGGCATATTAACAAATAAAGCCAAAATGTATTAGTTGTTTCGGACTTTTAGGCCAATTAAGCCTTAACGTACATTCATTTAGCACTCCGTTTAACACAAAATTTCCAAGGAAAGAATACTTCTCAAAAATTACTTTGACCATTCCTCACACACCCTTTTGGTTTTGGCAGTGTTGTATTGTCTTTTCAGACAAATATTTTGATTCAGAGAAGCAAATCTTCCAGTCTAATGAGTGGAATATTGAGAAAATGGTCTTTGAGAAATATTTGAACCCTAACCCTAACTAGCAAAACCCAAAGCTAGGGTTAGGGTTTTATTCCCATACAATGTAGACAGTTTTTGATGGCATAGCTGTGTTTTAGGGCTGAAAGGATTCTTAGGAATATAGTTCTTTCAATGTTTTCTAAACATTTTTTTCTGACCTATATGGCTGTATTCAGTGATTTGCCCTAATAAGGAATGGTGTCTGAATTGCCCGACAAGCAACAGTTCGAAAGAACCTGATTTAACTTTCAAACTCTTGCCATGGGCTTTAAAATCACAGGCATATTAACAAATAAAGCCAAAATGTATTAATTTTTCGGACTTTTAGGCCAATTAAGCCTTAACGTACATTCATTTAGCACTCCGTTTAACACAAAATTTCCAAGGACAGAATACCACTCAAAAATTACTTGGACCATTCTTCCCACACCCTTTTGGTTTTGGCAGTGTTGTATTGTCTTTTCAGACTAATATTTTGATTCAGAGAAGCAAATCTTCCAGTCTAATGAGTGGAATATTAAGAAAATGGTCTTTGAGAAATATTTGAACCCTAACCCTAACTAGCAAAACCCGAAGCTAGGGTTAGGGTTTTATTCCCATACAATGTAGACAGTTTTTGATGGCATGGCTGTGTTTTAGGGCTGAAAGGATTATTAGGAATATAGTTCTTTCAATGTTTTCTAAACATTTTTTTCTGACCTATATGGCTGTATACAGTGCTTTGCCCTAATAA
The DNA here is from genome assembly GCF_055471065.1 of Atractosteus spatula. Classification (NCBI taxonomy): domain Eukaryota; kingdom Metazoa; phylum Chordata; class Actinopteri; order Semionotiformes; family Lepisosteidae; genus Atractosteus; species Atractosteus spatula. The sequence goes on along the minus strand of NC_142711.1, from coordinate 27,664,928 downwards.
GGAATGGTGTCTGAATTGCCCGACAAGCAACAGTTCGAAAGAACCTGATTTAACTTTCAAACTCTTGCCATGTGCTTTAAAATCACAGGCATATTAACAAATAAAGCCGAAATGTATTGGTTGTTTCGGACATTTGGGCCAATTAAGCCTTAACGTACATTCATTTAGCACTCCGTTTAACACAAAATTTACAAGGAAACAAAACCTTTCAAAAATTAATATGACCACTCTTGACACACCCTTTTGGTTTTGGCAGTGTTGTATTGTCTTTTCAGATTAATATTTTGATTCAGAGAAGCAAATCTTCCAGTCTAATGAGTGGAATATTGAGAAAATGGTCTTTGAGAAATGTTTGAACCCTAACCCTAACTAGCAAAACCCGATGCTAGGGTTAGGGTTTTATTCCCATACAATGTAGACAGTTTTTGATGGCATGGCTGTGTTTTAGGGCTGAAAGGATTCTTAGGAATACAGTTCTTTCAATGTTTTCTAAACATTTTTTTCTGACCTATATGACTGTATACAATGCTTTGCGCCAAAAAGGAACGGTGTCTGAATTGCCCGACAAGCAACAGTTCGAAAGAACCTGATTTAACTTTCAAACTCTTGCCATGGGCTTTAAAATCACAGGCATATTAACAGATAAAGCCAAAATGTATTAGTTGTTTCGGACTTTTGGGCCAATTAAGCCTTAACGTACATTCATTTAGCACTCCGTTTAACACAAAATTTCCAAGGACAGAATACCACTCAAAAATTACTTGGACCAGTCCTCACACACCCTTTTGGTTTTGGCAGTGTTGTATTGTCTTTTCAGACTAATATTTTGATTCAGAGAAGCAAATCTTCCAGTCTAATGAGTGGAATATTGAGAAAATGGTCTTTGAGAAATATTTGAACCCTAACCCTAATTACCAAAACCCGAAGCTAGGGTTAGGGTTTTATTCCCATACAATGTAGACAGTTTTTGATGGCATGGCTGTGTTTTAGGGCTGAAAGGATTCTTAGGAATATAGTTCTTTCAATGTTTTCTAAACATTTTTTTCTGACCTATATGGCTGTATACAGTGCTTTGCCCTAATAAGGAATGGTGTCTGAATTGCCCGACAAGCAACAGTTCGAAAGAACCTGAGTTAACTTTCAAACTCTTGCCATGGGCTTTAAAATCACAGGCATATTAACAAATAAAGCCAAAATGTATTAGTTGTTTCGGACTTTTGGGCCAATTAAGCCTTAACGTACATTCATTTAGCACTCCGTTTAACACAAAATTTCCAAGGAAAGAATACCACTCAAAAATTACTTGGACCAGTCCTCACACACCCTTTCGGTTTTGGCAGTGTTGTATTGTCTTTTCAGACTAATATTTTGATTCAGAGAAGCAAATCTTCCAGTCTAATGAGTGGAATATTGAGAAAATGGTCTTTGAGAAATATTTGAACGCTAACCCTAATTACCAAAACCCGAAGCTAGGGTTAGGGTTTTATTCCCATACAATGTAGACAGTTTTTGATGGCATGGCTGTGTTTTAGGGCTGAAAGGATTCTTAGGAATATAGTTCTTTCAATGTTTTCTAAACATTTTTTTCTGACCTATATGGCTGTATACAGTGCTTTGCCCTAATAAGGAATGGTGTCTGAATTGCCCGACAAGCTACAGTTCGAAAGAACCTGATTTAACTTTCAAACTCTTGCCATGGGCTTTAAAATCACAGGCATATTAACAAATAAAGCCAAAATGTATTAGTTGGTTTGCACTTTTGAGCCAATTAAGCCTGAACGTACATTCATTTAGCACTCCGTTTAACACAAAATTTCCAAGGACAGAATACCACTCAAAAATTACTTTGACCATTCTTCCCACACCCTTTTGGTTTTGGCAGTGTTGTATTGTCTTTTCAGACTAATATTTTGATTCAGAGAAGCAAATCTTCCAGTCTAATGAGTGGAATATTGAGAAAATGGTCTTTGAGAAATATTTGAACCCTAATTCTAACTAGCAAAACCAGAAGCAAGGGTTAGGGTTTTATTCCCAAACAATGTAGAAAGTTTTTGATGGCATGGCTGTGTTTTAGGGCTGAAAGGATTCTTAGGAATATAGTTCTTTCAATGTTTTCTAAACATTTTTTTCTGACCTATATGGCTGTATACAGTGCTTTGCACCAAAAAGGAACGGTGTCTGAATTGCCCGACAAGCAACAGTTCGAAAGAACCTGATTTAACTTTCAAACTCTTGCCATGGGCTTTAAAATCACAGGCATATTAACAAATAAAGCCAAAATGTATTAGTTGGTTTGCACTTTTGAGCCAATTAAGCCTTAATGTACATTCATTTATCACTCCGTTTAACACAAAATTTCCAAGGAAAGAATACCTCTCAAAAATTACTTTGACCATTCCTCACACACCCTTTTAGTTTTGGCAGTGTTGTATTGTCTTTTCAGACTAATATTTTGATTCAGAGAAGCAAATCTTCCAGTCTAATGAGTGGAATATTGAGAAAATGGTCTTTGAGAAATATTTGAACCCTAACCCTAATTACTAAAACCCGAAGCTAGGGTTAGGGTTTTATTCCCATACAATGTAGACAGTTTTTGATGGCATAGCTGTGTTTTAGGGCTGAAAGGATTCTTAGGAATATAGTTCTTTCAATGTTTTCTAAACATTTTTTTCTGACCTATATGGCTGTATTCAGTGCTTTGCCCTAATAAGGAATGGTGTCTGAATTGCCCGACAAGCAACAGTTCGAAAGAACCTGATTTAACTTTCAAACTCTTGCCATGGGCTTTAAAATCACAGGCATATTAACAAATAAAGCCAAAATGTATTAGTTGGTTTGCACTTTTGAGCCAATTAAGCCTTAACGTACATTCATTTATCACTCCGTTTAACACAAAATTTCCAAGGAAAGAATACCTCTCAAAAATTACTTTGACCATTCGTCACACACCCTTTTGGTTTTGGCAGTGTTGTATTGTCTTTTCAGACAAATATTTTGATTCAGAGAAGCAAATCTTCCAGTCTAATGAGTGGAATATTGAGAAAATGGTCTTTGAGATATATTTGAACCCTAACTAGCAAAACCCGAAGCTAGGGTTAGGGTTTTATTCCCATACAATGTAGACAGTTTTTGATGGCATAGCTGTGTTTTAGGGCTGAAAGGATTCTTAGGAATATAGTTCTTTCAATGTTTTCTAAACATTTTTTTCTGACCTATATGGCTGTATACAGTGCTTTGCACCAAAAAGGAACGGTGTCTGAATTGCCCGACAAGCAACAGTTCGAAAGAACCTGATTTAACTTTCAAACTCTTGCCATGGGCTTTAAAATCACAGGCATATTAACAAATAAAGCCAAAATGTATTAGTTGTTTCGGACTTTTGGGCCAATTAAGCCTTAACGTACATTCATTTAGAACTCCGTTTAACACAAAATTTCCAAGGACAGAATACCACTCAAAAATTACATTGACCATTCTTCCCACACCCTTTTGGTTTTGGCAGTGTTGTATTGTCTTTTCAGACTAATATTTTGATTCAGAGAAGCAAATCTTCCAGTCTAATGAGTGGAATATTGAGAAAATGATCTTTGAGAAATATTTGAACCCTAACCCTAACTAGCAAAACCCGAAGCTAGGGTTAGGGTTTTATTCCCATACAATGTAGACAGTTTTTGATGGCATGGCTGTGTTTTAGGGCTGAAAGGATTCTTAGGAATATAGTTCTTTCAATGTTTTCTAAACATTTTTTTCTGACCTATATGGCTGTATACAGTGCTTTGCCCTAATATGGAATGGTGTCTGAATTGCCCGACAAGCAACAGTTCGAAAGAACCTGATTTAACTTTCAAACTCTTGCCATGGGCTTTAAAATCACAGGCATATTAACAAATAAAGCCAAAATGTATTAGTTGTTTCGGACTTTTGGGCCAATTAAGCCTTAACGTACATTCATTTAGCACTCCGTTTAACACATAATTTCCAAGGACAGAATACCACTCAAAAATTACTTTGACCATTCTTCCCACACCCTTTTGGTTTTGGCAGTGTTGTATTGTCTTTTCAGACTAATATTTTGATCCAGAGAAGGAAATCTTCCAGTCTAATGAGTGGAATATTGAGAAAATGGTCTTTGAGAAATATTTGAACCCTAACCCTAACTAGCAAAACCCGAAGCTAGGGTTAGGGTTTTATTCCCATACAATGTAGACAGTTTTTGATGGCATGGCTGTGTTTTAGGGCTGAAAGGATTCTTAGGAATATAGTTCTTTCAATGTTTTCTAAACATTTTTTTCTGACCTATATGACTGTATACAATGCTTTGCGCCAAAAAGGAACGGTGTCTGAATTGCCCGACAAGCAACAGTTCGAAAGAACCTGATTTAAATTTCAAACTCTTGCCATGGGCTTTAAAATCACAGGCATATTAACAAATAAAGCCAAAATGTATTAGTTGTTTCGGACTTTTGGGCCAATTAAGCCTTAACGTACATTCATTTATCACTCCGTTTAACACAAAATTTCCAAGGAAAGAATACCTCTCAGAAATTACTTTGACCATTCGTCACACACCCTTTTGGTTTTGGCAGTGTTGTATTGTCTTTTCAGACTAATATTTTGATTCAGAGAAGCAAATCTTCCAGTCTAATGAGTGGAATATTGAGAAAATGGTCTTTGAGAAATATTTGAACCCTAACCCTAATTACCAAAACCCGAAGCAGGGTTAGGGTTTTATTCCCATACAATGTAGACAGTTTTTGATGCCATGGCTGTGTTTTAGGGCTGAAAGGATTCTTAGGAATATAGTTCTTTCAATGTTTTCTAAACATTTTTTTCTGACCTATATGGCTGTATACAGTGCTTTGCCCTAATAAGGAATGGTGTCTGCATTGCGCGACAAGCAACAGCTCAAAAGAACTTGATTTAACTTTCAAACTCTTGCCATGGGCTTTAAAATCACAGGCATATTAACAAATAAAGCCAAAATGTATTAGTTGGTTTGCACTTTTGAGCCAATTAAGCCTTAACGTACATTCATTTATCACTCCGTTTAACACAAAATTTCCAAGGAAAGAATACCTCTCAAAAATTACTTTGACCATTCCTCACACACCCTTTTGGTTTTGGCAGTGTTGTATTGTCTTTTCAGACAAATATTTTGATTCAGAGAAGCAAATCGTCCAGTCTAATGAGTGGAATATTGAGAAAATGGTCTTTGAGAAATATTTGAACCCTAACCCTAACTAGCAAAACCCGAAGCTAGGGTTAGGGTTTTATTCCCATACAATGTAGACAGTTTTTGATGGCATAGCTGTGTTTTATGGCTGAAAGGATTCTTAGGAATATAGTTCTTTCAATGTTTTCTAAACATTTTTTTCTGACCTATATGGCTGTATTCAGTGCTTTGCCCTAATAAGGAATGGTGTCTGACCTGCCCGACAAGCAACAGTTCGAAAGAACCTGATTTAACTTTCAAACTCTTGCCATGGGCTTTAAAATCACAGGCATATTAACAAATAAAGCCAAAATGTATTAGTTGTTTCGGACTTTTAGGCCAATTAAGCCTTAACGTACATTCATTTAGCACTCCGTTTAACACAAAATTTCCAAGGAAAGAATACTTCTCAAAAATTACTTTGACCATTCCTCACACACCCTTTTGGTTTTGGCAGTGTTGTATTGTCTTTTCAGACAAATATTTTGATTCAGAGAAGCAAATCTTCCAGTCTAATGAGTGGAATATTGAGAAAATGGTCTTTGAGAAATATTTGAACCCTAACCCTAACTAGCAAAACCCAAAGCTAGGGTTAGGGTTTTATTCCCATACAATGTAGACAGTTTTTGATGGCATAGCTGTGTTTTAGGGCTGAAAGGATTCTTAGGAATATAGTTCTTTCAATGTTTTCTAAACATTTTTTTCTGACCTATATGGCTGTATTCAGTGATTTGCCCTAATAAGGAATGGTGTCTGAATTGCCCGACAAGCAACAGTTCGAAAGAACCTGATTTAACTTTCAAACTCTTGCCATGGGCTTTAAAATCACAGGCATATTAACAAATAAAGCCAAAATGTATTAATTTTTCGGACTTTTAGGCCAATTAAGCCTTAACGTACATTCATTTAGCACTCCGTTTAACACAAAATTTCCAAGGACAGAATACCACTCAAAAATTACTTGGACCATTCTTCCCACACCCTTTTGGTTTTGGCAGTGTTGTATTGTCTTTTCAGACTAATATTTTGATTCAGAGAAGCAAATCTTCCAGTCTAATCAGTGGAATATTAAGAAAATGGTCTTTGAGAAATATTTGAACCCTAACCCTAACTAGCAAAACCCGAAGCTAGGGTTAGGGTTTTATTCCCATACAATGTAGACAGTTTTTGATGGCATGGCTGTGTTTTAGGGCTGAAAGGATTATTAGGAATATAGTTCTTTCAATGTTATCTAAACATTTTTTTCTGACCTATATGGCTGTATACAGTGCTTTGCCCTAATAAGGAATGGTGTCTGAATTGCCCGACAAGCAACAGTTCGAAAGAACCTGATTTAACTTTCAAACTCTTGCCATGGGCTTTAAAATCACAGGCATATTAACAAATAAAGCCGAAATGTATTGGTTGTTTCGGACTTTTAGGCCAATTAAGCCTTAACGTACATTCATTTAGCACTCCGTTTAACACAAAATTTCCAAGGACAGAATACCACTCAAAAATTACTTGGACCAGTCCTCACACACCCTTTTGGTTTTGGCAGTGTTGTATTGTCTTTTCAGACTAATATTTTGATTCAGAGAAGCAAATCTTCCAGTCTAATGAGTGGAATATTGAGAAAATGGTCTTTGAGAAATATTTGAACCCTAACCCTAATTACCAAAACCCGAAGCTAGGGTTAGGGTTTTATTCCCATACAATGTAGACAGTTTTTGATGGCATGGCTGTGTTTTAGGGCTGAAAGGATTCTTAGGAATATAGTTCTTTCAATGTTTTCTAAACATTTTTTTCTGACCTATATGGCTGTATACAGTGCTTTGCCCTAATAAGGAATGGTGTCTGAATTGCCCGACAAGCAACAGTTCGAAAGAACCTGAGTTAACTTTCAAACTCTTGCCATGGGCTTTAAAATCACAGGCATATTAACAAATAAAGCCAAAATGTATTAGTTGTTTCGGACTTTTGGGCCAATTAAGCCTTAACGTACATTCATTTAGCACTCCGTTTAACACAAAATTTCCAAGGAAAGAATACCACTCAAAAATTACTTGGACCAGTCCTCACACACCCTTTCGGTTTTGGCAGTGTTGTATTGTCTTTTCAGACTAATATTTTGATTCAGAGAAGCAAATCTTCCAGTCTAATGAGTGGAATATTGAGAAAATGGTCTTTGAGAAATATTTGAACGCTAACCCTAATTACCAAAACCCGAAGCTAGGGTTAGGGTTTTATTCCCATACAATGTAGACAGTTTTTGATGGCATGGCTGTGTTTTAGGGCTGAAAGGATTCTTAGGAATATAGTTCTTTCAATGTTTTCTAAACATTTTTTTCTGACCTATATGGCTGTATACAGTGCTTTGCCCTAATAAGGAATGGTGTCTGAATTGCCCGACAAGCAACAGTTCGAAAGAACCTGATTTAACTTTCAAACTCTTGCCATGGGCTTTAAAATCACAGGCATATTAACAAATAAAGCCAAAATGTATTAGTTGGTTTGCACTTTTGAGCCAATTAAGCCTTAATGTACATTCATTTATCACTCCGTTTAACACAAAATTTCCAAGGAAAGAATACCTCTCAAAAATTACTTTGACCATTCCTCACACACCCTTTTGGTTTTGGCAGTGTTGTATTGTCTTTTCAGACAAATATTTTGATTCAGAGAAGCAAATCTTCCAGTCTAATGAGTGGAATATTGAGAAAATGGTCTTTGAGAAATATTTGAACCCTAACCCTAACTAGCAAAACCCGAAGCTAGGGTTAGGGTTTTATTCCCATACAATGTAGACAGTTTTTGATGGCATGGCTGTGTTTTAGGGCTGAAAGGATTCTTAGGAATACAGTTCTTTCAATGTTTTCTAAACATTTTTTTCTGACCTATATGGCTGTATACAGTGCTTTGCCCTAATAAGGAATGGTGTCTGAATTGCCCGACAAGCAACAGTTCGAAAGAACCTGATTTAACTTTCAAACTCTTGCCATGGGCTTTAAAATCACAGGCATATTAACAAATAAAGCCGAAATGTATTGGTTGTTTCGGACATTTGGGCCAATTAAGCCTTAACGTACATTCATTTAGCACTCCATTTAACACAAAATTTACAAGGAAACAAAACCTTTCAAAAATTAATATGACCACTCTTGACACACCCTTTTGGTTTTGGCAGTGTTGTATTGTCTTTTCAGATTAATATTTTGATTCAGAGAAGCAAATCTTCCAGTCTAATGAGTGGAATATTGAGAAAATGGTCTTTGAGAAATGTTTGAACCCTAACCCTAACTAGCAAAACCCGATGCTAGGGTTAGGGTTTTATTCCCATACAATGTAGACAGTTTTTGATGGCATGGCTGTGTTTTAGGGCTGAAAGGATTCTTAGGAATATAGTTCTTTCAATGTTTTCTAAACATTTTTTTCTGACCTATATGACTGTATACAATGCTTTGCGCCAAAAAGGAACGGTGTCTGAATTGCCCGACAAGCAACAGTTCGAAAGAACCTGATTTAAATTTCAAACTCTTGCCATGGGCTTTAAAATCACAGGCATATTAACAAATAAAGCCAAAATGTATTAGTTGTTTCGGACTTTTGGGCCAATTAAGCCTTAACGTACATTCATTTAGCACTCCGTTTAACACAAAATTTCCAAGGAAAGAATACCTCTCAAAAATTACTTTGACCATTCGTCACACACCCTTTTGGTTTTGGCAGTGTTGTATTGTCTTTTCAGACTAATATTTTGATTCAGAGAAGCAAATCTTCCAGTCTAATGAGTGGAATATTGAGAAAATGGTCTTTGAGAAATATTTGAACCCTAACCCTAATTACCAAAACCCGAAGCAGGGTTAGGGTTTTATTCCCATACAATGTAGACAGTTTTTGATGCCATGGCTGTGTTTTAGGGCTGAAAGGATTCTTAGGAATATAGTTCTTTCAATGTTTTCTAAACATTTTTTTCTGACCTATATGGCTGTATACAGTGCTTTGCCCTAATAAGGAATGGTGTCTGCATTGCGCGACAAGCAACAGCTCAAAAGAACCTGATTTAACTTTCAAACTCTTGCCATGGGCTTTAAAATCACAGGCATATTAACAAATAAAGCCAAAATGTATTAGTTGGTTTGCACTTTTGAGCCAATTAAGCCTTAACGTACATTCATTTATCACTCCGTTTAACACAAAATTTCCAAGGAAAGAATACCTCTCAAAAATTACTTTGACCATTCCTCACACACCCTTTTGGTTTTGGCAGTGTTGTATTGTCTTTTCAGACAAATATTTTGATTCAGAGAAGCAAATCGTCCAGTCTAATGAGTGGAATATTGAGAAAATGGTCTTTGAGAAATATTTGAACCCTAACCCTAACTAGCAAAACCCGAAGCTAGGGTTAGGGTTTTATTCCCATACAATGTAGACAGTTTTTGATGGCATAGCTGTGTTTTATGGCTGAAAGGATTCTTAGGAATATAGTTCTTTCAATGTTTTCTAAACATTTTTTTCTGACCTATATGGCTGTATTCAGTGCTTTGCCCTAATAAGGAATGGTGTCTGAACTGCCCGACAAGCAACAGTTCGAAAGAACCTGATTTAACTTTCAAACTCTTGCCATGGGCTTTAAAATCACAGGCATATTAACAAATAAAGCCAAAATGTATTAGTTGTTTCGGACTTTTAGGCCAATTAAGCCTTAACGTACATTCATTTAGCACTCCGTTTAACACAAAATTTCCAAGGAAAGAATACTTCTCAAAAATTACTTTGACCATTCCTCACACACCCTTTTGGTTTTGGCAGTGTTGTATTGTCTTTTCAGACAAATATTTTGATTCAGAGAAGCAAATCTTCCAGTCTAATGAGTGGAATATTGAGAAAATGGTCTTTGAGAAATATTTGAACCCTAACCCTAATTACCAAAACCCGAAGCTAGGGTTAGGGTTTTATTCCCATACAATGTAGACAGTTTTTGATGGCATGGCTGTGTTTTAGGGCTGAAAGGATTCTTAGGAATATAGTTCTTTCAATGTTTTCTAAACATTTTTTTCTGACCTATATGGCTGTATACAGTGCTTTGCCCTAATAAGGAATGGTGTCTGAATTGCCCGACAAGCAACAGTTCGAAAGAACCTGAGTTAACTTTCAAACTCTTGCCATGGGCTTTAAAATCACAGGCATATTAACAAATAAAGCCAAAATGTATTAGTTGTTTCGGACTTTTGGGCCAATTAAGCCTTAACGTACATTCATTTAGCACTCCGTTTAACACAAAATTTCCAAGGAAAGAATACCACTCAAAAATTACTTGGACCAGTCCTCACACACCCTTTCGGTTTTGGCAGTGTTGTATTGTCTTTTCAGACTAATATTTTGATTCAGAGAAGCAAATCTTCCAGTCTAATGAGTGGAATATTGAGAAAATGGTCTTTGAGAAATATTTGAACGCTAACCCTAATTACCAAAACCCGAAGCTAGGGTTAGGGTTTTATTCCCATACAATGTAGACAGTTTTTGATGGCATGGCTGTGTTTTAGGGCTGAAAGGATTCTTAGGAATATAGTTCTTTCAATGTTTTCTAAACATTTTTTTCTGACCTATATGGCTGTATACAGTGCTTTGCCCTAATAAGGAATGGTGTCTGAATTGCCCGACAAGCAACAGTTCGAAAGAACCTGATTTAACTTTCAAACTCTTGCCATGGGCTTTAAAATCACAGGCATATTAACAAATAAAGCCAAAATGTATTAGTTGGTTTGCACTTTTGAGCCAATTAAGCCTTAATGTACATTCATTTATCACTCCGTTTAACACAAAATTTCCAAGGAAAGAATACCTCTCAAAAATTACTTTGACCATTCCTCACACACCCTTTTAGTTTTGGCAGTGTTGTATTGTCTTTTCAGACTAATATATTGATTCAGAGAAGCAAATCTTCCAGTCTAATGAGTGGAATATTGAGAAAATGGTCTTTGAGAAATATTTGAACCCTAACCCTAACTAGCAAAACCCGAAGCTAGGGTTAGGGTTTTATTCCCATACAATGTAGACAGTTTTTGATGGCATGGCTGTGTTTTAGGGCTGAAAGGATTCTTAGGAATACAGTTCTTTCAATGTTTTCTAAACATTTTTTTCTGACCTATATGACTGTATACAATGCTTTGCGCCAAAAAGGAACGGTGTCTGAATTGCCCGACAAGCAACAGTTCGAAAGAACCTGATTTAAGTTTCAAACTCTTGCCATGGGCTTTAAAATCACAGGCATATTAACAAATAAAGCCAAAATGTATTAGTTGTTTCGGACTTTTGGGCCAATTAAGCCTTAACGTACATTCATTTAGCACTCCGTTTAACACAAAATTTCCAAGGAAAGAATACCACTCAAACATTACTTTGACCATTCTTCCCACACCCTTTTGGTTTTGGCAGTGTTGTATTGACTTTTCAGACTAATATTTTGATTCAGAGAAGCAAATCTTCCAGTCTAATGAGTGGAATATTGAGAAAATGGTCTTTGAGAAATATTTGAACCCTAACCCTAACTAGCAAAACCCGAAGCTAGGGTTAGGGATTTATTCCCATACAATGTAGACAGTTTTTGATGGCATGGCTGTGTTTTAGGGTGAAAGGATTCTTAGGAATATAGTTCCTTCAATGTTTTCTAAACATTTTTTTCTGACCTATATGGCTGTATACAGTGCTTTGCCCTAATAAGGAATGGTGTCTGAATTGCCCGACAAGCAACAGTTCGAAAGAACCTGATTTAACTTTCAAACTCTTGCCATGGGCTTTAAAATCACAGGCATATTAACAAATAAAGCCAAAATGTATTAGTTGTTTCGTACTTTTGGGCCAATTAAGCCTTAACGTACATTCATTTATCACTCCGTTTAACACAAAATTTCCAAGGAAAGAATACCACTCAAAAATTACTTTGACCATTCTTCCCACACCCTTTTGGTTTTGGCAGTGTTGTATTGTCTTTTCAGACTAATATTTTGATTCAGAGAAGCAAATCTTCCAGTCTAATGAGTGGAATATTGACAAAACGGTCTTTGAGAAATATTTGAACCCTAACCCTAACTAGCAAAACCCGAAGCTAGGGTTAGGGTTTTATTCCCATACAATGTAGACAGTTTTTGATGGCATGGCTGTGTTTTAGGGCTGAAAGGATTCTTAGGAACATAGTTCTTTCAATGTTTTCTAAACATTTTTTTTCTGACCTATATGACTGTATATAATGCTTTGCCCCAAAAAGGAACGGTGCCTGAATTGCCCGACGAGCAACAGTTTGAAAGAACCTGATTTCACGTTCAAACTCTTGCCATGGGCTTTAAAATCACAGGCATATTAACAAATAAAGCCAAAATGTATTGTTTGTTTCGGACTTTTGGGCCAATTAAGCCTTAACGTACATTCATTTAGCACTCCGTTTAACACAAAATTTACAAGGAAACAAAACCTTTCAAAAATTAATATGACCACTCTTGACACACCCTTTTGGTTTTGGCAGTGTTGTATTGTCTTTTCAGATTCATATTTTGATTCAGAGAAGCAAATCTTCCAGTCTAATGAGTGGAATATTGAGAAAATGGTCTTTGAGAAATGTTTGAACCCTAACCCTAACTAGCAAAACCCGATGCTAGGGTTAGGGTTTTATTCCCATACAATGTAGACAGTTTTTGATGGCATGGCTGTGTTTTAGGGCTGAAAGGATTCTTAGGAATATAGTTCTTTCAATGTTTTCTAAACATTTTTTTCTGACCTATATGGCTGTATTCAGTGCTTTGCCCTAATAAGGAATGGTGTCTGAATTGCCCGACAAGCAACAGTTCGAAAGAACCTGATTTAACTTTCAAACTCTTGCCATGGGCTTTAAAATCACAGGCATATTAACAAATAAAGCCAAAATGTATTAGTTGTTTCGGACTTTTAGGCCAATTAAGCCTTAACGTACATTCATTTAGCACTCCGTTTAACACAAAATTTCCAAGGACAGAATACCACTCAAAAATTACTTTGACCATTCTTCCCACACCCTTTTGGTTTTGGCAGTGTTGTATTGTCTTTTCAGACTAATATTTTGATTCAGAGAAGCAAATCTTCCAGTCTAATGAGTGGAATATTGAGAAAATGGTCTTTGAGAAATATTTGAACCCTAACCCTAATTACCAATACCCGAAGCTAGGGTTAGGGTTTTATTCCTGTACAATGTAGACAGTTTTTGATGGCATGGCTGTGTTATAGGGCTGAAAGGATTCTTAGGAATACAGTTCTTTCAATGTTTTCTAAACATTTTTTTCTGACCTATATGACTGTATACAATGCTTTGCGCCAAAAAGGAACGGTGTCTGAATTGCCCGACAAGCAACAGTTCGAAAGAACCTGATTTAACTTTCAAACTCTTGCCATGGGCTTTAAAATCACAGGCATATTAACAAATAAAGCCAAAATGTATTAGTTGGTTTGCACTTTTGAGCCAATTAAGCCTTAACGTACATTCATTTATCACTCCGTTTAACATAAAATTTCCAAGGAAAGAATACCTCTCAAAAATTACTTTGACCATTCGTCACACACCCTTTTGGTTTTGGCAGTGTTGTATTGTCTTTTCAGACAAATATTTTGATTCAGAGAAGCAAATCGTCCAGTCTAATGAGTGGAATATTGAGAAAATGGTCTTTGAGAAATATTTGAACCCTAACCCTAACTAGCAAAACCCGAAGCTAGGGTTAGGGTTTTATTCCCATACAATGTAGACAGTTTTTGATGGCATAGCTGTGTTTTATGGCTGAAAGGATTCTTAGGAATATAGTTCTTTCAATGTTTTCTAAACATTTTTTTCTGACCTATATGGCTGTATACAGTGCTTTGCCCTAATAAGGAATGGTGTCTGAATTGCCCGACAAGCAACAGTTCGAAAGAACCTGATTAAACTTTCAAACTCTTGCCATGGGCTTTAAAATCACAGGCATATTAACAAATAAAGCCAAAATGTATTAGTTGTTTCGGACTTTTAGGCCAATTAAGCCTTAACGTACATTCATTTAGCACTCCGTTTAACACAAAATTTCCAAGGACAGAATACCACTCAAAAATTACTTTGACCATTCTTCCCACACCCTTTTGGTTTTGGCAGTGTTGTATTGTCTTTTCAGACAAATATTTTGATTCAGAGAAGCAAATCTTCCAGTCTAATGAGTGGAATATTGAGAAAATGGTCTTTGAGAAATATTTGAACCCTAACCCTAATTACCAAAACCCGAAGCTAGGGTTAGGGTTTTATTCCCATACAATGTAGACAGTTTTTGATGGCATGGCTGTGTTTTAGGGCTGAAAGGATTCTTAGGAATATAGTTCTTTCAATGTTTTCTAAACATTTTTTTCTGACCTATATGGCTGTATGCAGTGCTTTGCCCTAATAAGGAATGGTGTCTGAATTGCCCGACAAGCAACAGTTCGAAAGAACCTGATTTAACTTTCAAACTCTTGCCATGGGCTTTAAAATCACAGGCATATTAACAAATAAAGCCAAAATGTATTAGTTGGTTTGCACTTTTGAGCCAATTAAGCCTTAACGTACATTCATTTATCACTCCGTTTAACACAAAATTTCCAAGGAAAGAATACCTCTCAAAAATTACTTTGACCATTCCTCACACACCCTTTTGGTTTTGGCAGTGTTGTATTGTCTTTTCAGACAAATATTTTGATTCAGAGAAGCAAATCTTCCAGTCTAATGAGTGGAATATTGAGAAAATGGTCTTTGAGAAATATTTGAACCCTAACCCTAACTAGCAAAACCCGAAGCTAGGGTTAGGGTTTTATTCCCATACAATGTAGACAGTTTTTGATGGCATGGCTGTGTTTTAGGGCTGAAAGGATTCTTAGGAATACAGTTCTTTCAATGTTTTCTAAACATTTTTTTCTGACCTATATGGCTGTATACAGTGCTTTGCCCTAATAAGGAATGGTGTCTGAATTGCCCGACAAGCAACAGTTCGAAAGAACCTGATTTAACTTTCAAACTCTTGCCATGGGCTTTAAAATCACAGGCATATTAACAAATAAAGCCGAAATGTATTGGTTGTTTCGGACATTTGGGCCAATTAAGCCTTAACGTACATTCATTTAGCACTCCGTTTAACACAAAATTTACAAGGAAACAAAACCTTTCAAAAATTAATATGACCACTCTTGACACACCCTTTTGGTTTTGGCAGTGTTGTATTGTCTTTTCAGATTAATATTTTGATTCAGAGAAGCAAATCTTCCAGTCTAATGAGTGGAATATTGAGAAAATGGTCTTTGAGAAATGTTTGAACCCTAACCCTAACTAGCAAAACCCGATGCTAGGGTTAGGGTTTTATTCCCATACAATGTAGACAGTTTTTGATGGCATGGCTGTGTTTTAGGGCTGAAAGGATTCTTAGGAATATAGTTCTTTCAATGTTTTCTAAACATTTTTTTCTGACCTATATGACTGTATACAATGCTTTGCGCCAAAAAGGAACGGTGTCTGAATTGCCCGACAAGCAACAGTTCGAAAGAACCTGATTTAAATTTCAAACTCTTGCCATGGGCTTTAAAATCACAGGCATATTAACAAATAAAGCCAAAATGTATTAGTTGTTTCGGACTTTTGGGCCAATTAAGCCTTAACGTACATTCATTTATCACTCCGTTTAACACAAAATTTCCAAGGAAAGAATACCTCTCAAAAATTACTTTGACCATTCGTCACACACCCTTTTGGTTTTGGCAGTGTTGTATTGTCTTTTCAGACTAATATTTTGATTCAGAGAAGCAAATCTTCCAGTCTAATGAGTGGAATATTGAGAAAATGGTCTTTGAGAAATATTTGAACCCTAACCCTAATTACCAAAACCCGAAGCAGGGTTAGGGTTTTATTCCCATACAATGTAGACAGTTTTTGATGCCATGGCTGTGTTTTAGGGCTGAAAGGATTCTTAGGAATATAGTTCTTTCAATGTTTTCTAAACATTTTTTTCTGACCTATATGGCTGTATACAGTGCTTTGCCCTAATAAGGAATGGTGTCTGCATTGCGCGACAAGCAACAGCTCAAAAGAACCTGATTTAACTTTCAAACTCTTGCCATGGGCTTTAAAATCACAGGCATATTAACAAATAAAGCCAAAATATATTAGTTGGTTTGCACTTTTGAGCCAATTAAGCCTTAACGTACATTCATTTATCACTCCGTTTAACACAAAATTTCCAAGGAAAGAATACCTCTCAAAAATTACTTTGACCATTCCTCACACACCCTTTTGGTTTTGGCAGTGTTGTATTGTCTTTTCAGACAAATATTTTGATTCAGAGAAGCAAATCGTCCAGTCTAATGAGTGGAATATTGAGAAAATGGTCTTTGAGAAATATTTGAACCCTAACCCTAACTAGCAAAACCCGAAGCTAGGGTTAGGGTTTTATTCCCATACAATGTAGACAGTTTTTGATGGCATAGCTGTGTTTTATGGCTGAAAGGATTCTTAGGAATATAGTTCTTTCAATGTTTTCTAAACATTTTTTTCTGACCTATATGGCTGTATTCAGTGCTTTGCCCTAATAAGGAATGGTGTCTGAACTGCCCGACAAGCAACAGTTCGAAAGAACCTGATTTAACTTTCAAACTCTTGCCATGGGCTTTAAAATCACAGGCATATTAACAAATAAAGCCAAAATGTATTAGTTGTTTCGGACTTTTAGGCCAATTAAGCCTTAACGTACATTCATTTAGCACTCCGTTTAACACAAAATTTCCAAGGAAAGAATACTTCTCAAAAATTACTTTGACCATTCCTCACACACCCTTTTGGTTTTGGCAGTGTTGTATTGTCTTTTCAGACAAATATTTTGATTCAGAGAAGCAAATCTTCCAGTCTAATGAGTGGAATATTGAGAAAATGGTCTTTGAGAAATATTTGAACCCTAACCCTAACTAGCAAAACCCAAAGCTAGGGTTAGGGTTTTATTCCCATACAATGTAGACAGTTTTTGATGGCATAGCTGTGTTTTAGGGCTGAAAGGATTCTTAGGAATATAGTTCTTTCAATGTTTTCTAAACATTTTTTTCTGACCTATATGGCTGTATTCAGTGATTTGCCCTAATAAGGAATGGTGTCTGAATTGCCCGACAAGCAACAGTTCGAAAGAACCTGATTTAACTTTCAAACTCTTGCCATGGGCTTTAAAATCACAGGCATATTAACAAATAAAGCCAAAATGTATTAATTTTTCGGACTTTTAGGCCAATTAAGCCTTAACGTACATTCATTTAGCACTCCGTTTAACACAAAATTTCCAAGGACAGAATACCACTCAAAAATTACTTGGACCATTCTTCCCACACCCTTTTGGTTTTGGCAGTGTTGTATTGTCTTTTCAGACTAATATTTTGATTCAGAGAAGCAAATCTTCCAGTCTAATGAGTGGAATATTAAGAAAATGGTCTTTGAGAAATATTTGAACCCTAACCCTAACTAGCAAAACCCGAAGCTAGGGTTAGGGTTTTATTCCCATACAATGTAGACAGTTTTTGATGGCATGGCTGTGTTTTAGGGCTGAAAGGATTATTAGGAATATAGTTCTTTCAATGTTTTCTAAACATTTTTTTCTGACCTATATGGCTGTATACAGTGCTTTGCCCTAATAAGGAATGGTGTCTGAATTGCCCGACAAGCAACAGTTCGAAAGAACCTGATTTAACTTTCAAACTCTTGCCATGGGCTTTAAAATCACAGGCATATTAACAAATAAAGCCAAAATGTATTAGTTGTTTCGGACTTTTGGGCCAATTAAGCCTTAACGTACATTCATTTAGCACTCCGTTTAACACAAAATTTCCAAGGAAAGAATACCACTCAAAAATTACTTGGACCAGTCCTCACACACCCTTTCGGTTTTGGCAGTGTTGTATTGTCTTTTCAGACTAATATTTTGATTCAGAGAAGCAAATCTTCCAGTCTAATGAGTGGAATATTGAGAAAATGGTCTTTGAGAAATATTTGAACGCTAACCCTAATTACCAAAACCCGAAGCTAGGGTTAGGGTTTTATTCCCATACAATGTAGACAGTTTTTGATGGCATGGCTGTGTTTTAGGGCTGAAAGGATTCTTAGGAATATAGTTCTTTCAATGTTTTCTAAACATTTTTTTCTGACCTATATGGCTGTATACAGTGCTTTGCCCTAATAAGGAATGGTGTCTGAATTGCCCGACAAGCAACAGTTCGAAAGAACCTGATTTAACTTTCAAACTCTTGCCATGGGCTTTAAAATCACAGGCATATTAACAAATAAAGCCAAAATGTATTAGTTGGTTTGCACTTTTGAGCCAATTAAGCCTTAATGTACATTCATTTATCACTCCGTTTAACACAAAATTTCCAAGGAAAGAATACCTCTCAAAAATTACTTTGACCATTCCTCACACACCCTTTTAGTTTTGGCAGTGTTGTATTGTCTTTTCAGACTAATATATTGATTCAGAGAAGCAAATCTTCCAGTCTAATGAGTGGAATATTGAGAAAATGGTCTTTGAGAAATATTTGAACCCTAACCCTAACTAGCAAAACCCGAAGCTAGGGTTAGGGTTTTATTCCCATACAATGTAGACAGTTTTTGATGGCATGGCTGTGTTTTAGGGCTGAAAGGATTCTTAGGAATACAGTTCTTTCAATGTTTTCTAAACATTTTTTTCTGACCTATATGACTGTATACAATGCTTTGCGCCAAAAAGGAACGGTGTCTGAATTGCCCGACAAGCAACAGTTCGAAAGAACCTGATTTAAGTTTCAAACTCTTGCCATGGGCTTTAAAATCACAGGCATATTAACAAATAAAGCCAAAATGTATTAGTTGTTTCGGACTTTTGGGCCAATTAAGCCTTAACGTACATTCATTTAGCACTCCGTTTAACACAAAATTTCCAAGGAAAGAATACCACTCAAACATTACTTTGACCATTCTTCCCACACCCTTTTGGTTTTGGCAGTGTTGTATTGTCTTTTCAGACTAATATTTTGATTCAGAGAAGCAAATCTTCCAGTCTAATGAGTGGAATATTGAGAAAATGGTCTTTGAGAAATATTTGAACCCTAACCCTAACTAGCAAAACCCGAAGCTAGGGTTAGGGATTTATTCCCATACAATGTAGACAGTTTTTGATGGCATGGCTGTGTTTTAGGGTGAAAGGATTCTTAGGAATATAGTTCCTTCAATGTTTTCTAAACATTTTTTTCTGACCTATATGGCTGTATACAGTGCTTTGCCCTAATAAGGAATGGTGTCTGAATTGCCCGACAAGCAACAGTTCGAAAGAACCTGATTTAACTTTCAAACTCTTGCCATGGGCTTTAAAATCACAGGCATATTAACAAATAAAGCCAAAATGTATTAGTTGTTTCGTACTTTTGGGCCAATTAAGCCTTAACGTACATTCATTTATCACTCCGTTTAACACAAAGTTTCCAAGGAAAGAATACCACTCAAAAATTACTTTGACCATTCTTCCCACACCCTTTTGGTTTTGGCAGTGTTGTATTGTCTTTTCAGACTAATATTTTGATTCAGAGAAGCAAATCTTCCAGTCTAATGAGTGGAATATTGACAAAACGGTCTTTGAGAAATATTTGAACCCTAACCCTAACTAGCAAAACCCGAAGCTAGGGTTAGGGTTTTATTCCCATACAATGTAGACAGTTTTTGATGGCATGGCTGTGTTTTAGGGCTGAAAGGATTCTTAGGAACATAGTTCTTTCAATGTTTTCTAAACATTTTTTTTCTGACCTATATGACTGTATATAATGCTTTGCCCCAAAAAGGAACGGTGCCTGAATTGCCCGACGAGCAACAGTTTGAAAGAACCTGATTTAACGTTCAAACTCTTGCCATGGGCTTTAAAATCACAGGCATATTAACAAATAAAGCCAAAATGTATTGTTTGTTTCGGACTTTTGGGCCAATTAAGCCTTAACGTACATTCATTTAGCACTCCGTTTAACACAAAATTTCCAAGGACAGAATACCACTCAAAAATTACTTTGACCATTCTTCCCACACCCTTTTGGTTTTGGCAGTGTTGTATTGTCTTTTCAGACTAATATTTTGATTCAGAGAAGCAAATCTTCCAGTCTAATGAGTGGAATATTGAGAAAATGGTCTTTGAGAAATATTTGAACCCTAACCCTAATTACCAATACCCGAAGCTAGGGTTAGGGTTTTATTCCTGTACAATGTAGACAGTTTTTGATGGCATGGCTGTGTTATAGGGCTGAAAGGATTCTTAGGAATACAGTTCTTTCAATGTTTTCTAAACATTTTTTTCTGACCTATATGACTGTATACAATGCTTTGCGCCAAAAAGGAACGGTGTCTGAATTGCCCGACAAGCAACAGTTCGAAAGAACCTGATTAAACTTTCAAACTCTTGCCATGGGCTTTAAAATCACAGGCATATTAACAAATAAAGCCAAAATGTATTAGTTGTTTCGGACTTTTAGGCCAATTAAGCCTTAACGTACATTCATTTAGCACTCCGTTTAACACAAAATCTCCAAGGACAGAATACCACTCAAAAATTACTTTGACCATTCTTCCCACACCCTTTTGGTTTTGGCAGTGTTGTATTGTCTTTTCAGACAAATATTTTGATTCAGAGAAGCAAATCTTCCAGTCTAATGAGTGGAATATTGAGAAAATGGTCTTTGAGAAATATTTGAACCCTAACCCTAATTACCAAAACCCGAAGCTAGGGTTAGGGTTTTATTCCCATACAATGTAGACAGTTTTTGATGGCATGGCTGTGTTTTAGGGCTGAAAGGATTCTTAGGAATATAGTTCTTTCAATGTTTTCTAAACATTTTTTTCTGACCTATATGGCTGTATGCAGTGCTTTGCCCTATTAAGGAATGGTGTCTGAATTGCCCGACAAGCAACAGTTCGAAAGAACCTGATTTAACTTTCAAACTCTTGCCATGGGCTTTAAAATCACAGGCATATTAACAAATAAAGCCAAAATGTATTAGTTGGTTTGCACTTTTGAGCCAATTAAGCCTTAACGTACATTCATTTATCACTCCGTTTAACACAAAATTTCCAAGGAAAGAATACCTCTCAAAAATTACTTTGACCATTCCTCACACACCCTTTTGGTTTTGGCAGTGTTGTATTGTCTTTTCAGACAAATATTTTGATTCAGAGAAGCAAATCTTCCAGTCTAATGAGTGGAATATTGAGAAAATGGTCTTTGAGAAATATTTGAACCCTAACCCTAACTAGCAAAACCCGAAGCTAGGGTTAGGGTTTTATTCCCATACAATGTAGACAGTTTTTGATGGCATGGCTGTGTTTTAGGGCTGAAAGGATTCTTAGGAATACAGTTCTTTCAATGTTTTCTAAACATTTTTTTCTGACCTATATGGCTGTATACAGTGCTTTGCCCTAATAAGGAATGGTGTCTGAATTGCCCGACAAGCAACAGTTCGAAAGAACCTGATTTAACTTTCAAACTCTTGCCATGGGCTTTAAAATCACAGGCATATTAACAAATAAAGCCGAAATGTATTGGTTGTTTCGGACATTTGGGCCAATTAAGCCTTAACGTACATTCATTTAGCACTCCGTTTAACACAAAATTTACAAGGAAACAAAACCTTTCAAAAATTAATATGACCACTCTTGACACACCCTTTTGGTTTTGGCAGTGTTGTATTGTCTTTTCAGATTAATATTTTGATTCAGAGAAGCAAATCTTCCAGTCTAATGAGTGGAATATTGAGAAAATGGTCTTTGAGAAATGTTTGAACCCTAACCCTAACTAGCAAAACCCGATGCTAGGGTTAGGGTTTTATTCCCATACAATGTAGACAGTTTTTGATGGCATGGCTGTGTTTTAGGGCTGAAAGGATTCTTAGGAATACAGTTCTTTCAATGTTTTCTAAACATTTTTTTCTGACCTATATGACTGTATACAATGCTTTGCGCCAAAAAGGAACGGTGTCTGAATTGCCCGACAAGCAACAGTTCGAAAGAACCTGATTTAACTTTCAAACTCTTGCCATGGGCTTTAAAATCACAGGCATATTAACAGATAAAGCCAAAATGTATTAGTTGTTTCGGACTTTTGGGCCAATTAAACCTTAACGTACATTCATTTAGCACTCCGTTTAACACAAAATTTCCAAGGACAGAATACCACTCAAACATTACTTTGACCATTCTTCCCACACCCTTTTGGTTTTGGCAGTGTTGTATTGTCTTTTCAGACAAATATTTTGATTCAGAGAAGCAAATCGTCCAGTCTAATGAGTGGAATATTGAGAAAATGGTCTTTGAGAAATATTTGAACCCTAACCCTAACTAGCAAAACCCGAAGCTAGGGTTAGGGTTTTATTCCCATACAATGTAGACAGTTTTTGATGGCATAGCTGTGTTTTATGGCTGAAAGGATTCTTAGGAATATAGTTCTTTCAATGTTTTCTAAACATTTTTTTCTGACCTATATGGCTGTATACAGTGCTTTGCCCTAATAAGGAATGGTGTCTGAATTGCCCGACAAGCAACAGTTCGAAAGAACCTGATTAAACTTTCAAACTCTTGCCATGGGCTTTAAAATCACAGGCATATTAACAAATAAAGCCAAAATGTATTAGTTGTTTCGGACTTTTAGGCCAATTAAGCCTTAACGTACATTCATTTAGCACTCCGTTTAACACAAAATTTCCAAGGACAGAATACCACTCAAAAATTACTTTGACCATTCTTCCCACACCCTTTTGGTTTTGGCAGTGTTGTATTGTCTTTTCAGACAAATATTTTGATTCAGAGAAGCAAATCTTCCAGTCTAATGAGTGGAATATTGAGAAAATGGTCTTTGAGAAATATTTGAACCCTAACCCTAACTAGCAAAACCCGAAGCTAGGGTTAGGGTTTTATTCCCATACAATGTAGACAGTTTTTGATGGCATGGCTGTGTTTTAGGGCTGAAAGGATTCTTAGGAATATAGTTCTTTCAATGTTTTCTAAACATTTTTTTCTGACCTATATGACTGTATACAATGCTTTGCGCCAAAAAGGAACGGTGTCTGAATTGCCCGACAAGCAACAGTTCGAAAGAACCTGATTTAAATTTCAAACTCTTGCCATGGGCTTTAAAATCACAGGCATATTAACAAATAAAGCCAAAATGTATTAGTTGTTTCGGACTTTTGGGCCAATTAAGCCTTAACGTACATTCATTTATCACTCCGTTTAACACAAAATTTCCAAGGAAAGAATACCTCTCAAAAATTACTTTGACCATTCGTCACACACCCTTTTGGTTTTGGCAGTGTTGTATTGTCTTTTCAGACTAATATTTTGATTCAGAGAAGCAAATCTTCCAGTCTAATGAGTGGAATATTGAGAAAATGGTCTTTGAGAAATATTTGAACCCTAACCCTAATTACCAAAACCCGAAGCAGGGTTAGGGTTTTATTCCCATACAATGTAGACAGTTTTTGATGCCATGGCTGTGTTTTAGGGCTGAAAGGATTCTTAGGAATATAGTTCTTTCAATGTTTTCTAAACATTTTTTTCTGACCTATATGGCTGTATACAGTGCTTTGCCCTAATAAGGAATGGTGTCTGCATTGCGCGACAAGCAACAGCTCAAAAGAACCTGATTTAACTTTCAAACTCTTGCCATGGGCTTTAAAATCACAGGCATATTAACAAATAAAGCCAAAATGTATTAGTTGGTTTGCACTTTTGAGCCAATTAAGCCTTAACGTACATTCATTTATCACTCCGTTTAACACAAAATTTCCAAGGAAAGAATACCTCTCAAAAATTACTTTGACCATTCCTCACACACCCTTTTGGTTTTGGCAGTGTTGTATTGTCTTTTCAGACAAATATTTTGATTCAGAGAAGCAAATCGTCCAGTCTAATGAGTGGAATATTGAGAAAATGGTCTTTGAGAAATATTTGAACCCTAACCCTAACTAGCAAAACCCGAAGCTAGGGTTAGGGTTTTATTCCCATACAATGTAGACAGTTTTTGATGGCATAGCTGTGTTTTATGGCTGAAAGGATTCTTAGGAATATAGTTCTTTCAATGTTTTCTAAACATTTTTTTCTGACCTATATGGCTGTATTCAGTGCTTTGCCCTAATAAGGAATGGTGTCTGAACTGCCCGACAAGCAACAGTTCGAAAGAACCTGATTTAACTTTCAAACTCTTGCCATGGGCTTTAAAATCACAGGCATATTAACAAATAAAGCCAAAATGTATTAGTTGTTTCGGACTTTTAGGCCAATTAAGCCTTAACGTACATTCATTTAGCACTCCGTTTAACACAAAATTTCCAAGGAAAGAATACTTCTCAAAAATTACTTTGACCATTCCTCACACACCCTTTTGGTTTTGGCAGTGTTGTATTGTCTTTTCAGACAAATATTTTGATTCAGAGAAGCAAATCTTCCAGTCTAATGAGTGGAATATTGAGAAAATGGTCTTTGAGAAATATTTGAACCCTAACCCTAACTAGCAAAACCCAAAGCTAGGGTTAGGGTTTTATTCCCATACAATGTAGACAGTTTTTGATGGCATAGCTGTGTTTTAGGGCTGAAAGGATTCTTAGGAATATAGTTCTTTCAATGTTTTCTAAACATTTTTTTCTGACCTATATGGCTGTATTCAGTGATTTGCCCTAATAAGGAATGGTGTCTGAATTGCCCGACAAGCAACAGTTCGAAAGAACCTGATTTAACTTTCAAACTCTTGCCATGGGCTTTAAAATCACAGGCATATTAACAAATAAAGCCAAAATGTATTAATTTTTCGGACTTTTAGGCCAATTAAGCCTTAACGTACATTCATTTAGCACTCCGTTGAACACAAAATTTCCAAGGACAGAATACCACTCAAAAATTACTTGGACCATTCTTCCCACACCCTTTTGGTTTTGGCAGTGTTGTATTGTCTTTTCAGACTAATATTTTGATTCAGAGAAGCAAATCTTCCAGTCTAATGAGTGGAATATTAAGAAAATGGTCTTTGAGAAATATTTGAACCCTAACCCTAACTAGCAAAACCCGAAGCTAGGGTTAGGGTTTTATTCCCATACAATGTAGACAGTTTTTGATGGCATGGCTGTGTTTTAGGGCTGAAAGGATTATTAGGAATATAGTTCTTTCAATGTTTTCTAAACATTTTTTTCTGACCTATATGGCTGTATACAGTGCTTTGCCCTAATAAGGAATGGTGTCTGAATTGCCCGACAAGCAACAGTTCGAAAGAACCTGATTTAACTTTCAAACTCTTGCCATGGGCTTTAAAATCACAGGCATATTAACAAATAAAGCCGAAATGTATTGGTTGTTTCGGACTTTTAGGCCAATTAAGCCTTAACGTACATTCATTTAGCACTCCGTTTAACACAAAATTTCCAAGGACAGAATACCACTCAAAAATTACTTGGACCAGTCCTCACACACCCTTTTGGTTTTGGCAGTGTTGTATTGTCTTTTCAGACTAATATTTTGATTCAGAGAAGCAAATCTTCCAGTCTAATGAGTGGAATATTGAGAAAATGGTCTTTGAGAAATATTTGAACCCTAACCCTAATTACCAAAACCCGAAGCTAGGGTTAGGGTTTTATTCCCATACAATGTAGACAGTTTTTGATGGCATGGCTGTGTTTTAGGGCTGAAAGGATTCTTAGGAATATAGTTCTTTCAATGTTTTCTAAACATTTTTTTCTGACCTATATGGCTGTATACAGTGCTTTGCCCTAATAAGGAATGGTGTCTGAATTGCCCGACAAGCAACAGTTCGAAAGAACCTGAGTTAACTTTCAAACTCTTGCCATGGGCTTTAAAATCACAGGCATATTAACAAATAAAGCCAAAATGTATTAGTTGTTTCGGACTTTTGGGCCAATTAAGCCTTAACGTACATTCATTTAGCACTCCGTTTAACACAAAATTTCCAAGGAAAGAATACCACTCAAAAATTACTTGGACCAGTCCTCACACACCCTTTCGGTTTTGGCAGTGTTGTATTGTCTTTTCAGACTAATATTTTGATTCAGAGAAGCAAATCTTCCAGTATAATGAGTGGAATATTGAGAAAATGGTCTTTGAGAAATATTTGAACGCTAACCCTAATTACCAAAACCCGAAGCTAGGGTTAGGGTTTTATTCCCATACAATGTAGACAGTTTTTGATGGCATGGCTGTGTTTTAGGGCTGAAAGGATTCTTAGGAATATAGTTCTTTCAATGTTTTCTAAACATTTTTTTCTGACCTATATGGCTGTATACAGTGCTTTGCCCTAATAAGGAATGGTGTCTGAATTGCCCGACAAGCAACAGTTCGAAAGAACCTGATTTAACTTTCAAACTCTTGCCATGGGCTTTAAAATCACAGGCATATTAACAAATAAAGCCAAAATGTATTAGTTGGTTTGCACTTTTGAGCCAATTAAGCCTTAATGTACATTCATTTATCACTCCGTTTAACACAAAATTTCCAAGGAAAGAATACCTCTCAAAAATTACTTTGACCATTCCTCACACACCCTTTTAGTTTTGGCAGTGTTGTATTGTCTTTTCAGACTAATATATTGATTCAGAGAAGCAAATCTTCCAGTCTAATGAGTGGAATATTGAGAAAATGGTCTTTGAGAAATATTTGAACCCTAACCCTAACTAGCAAAACCCGAAGCTAGGGTTAGGGTTTTATTCCCATACAATGTAGACAGTTTTTGATGGCATGGCTGTGTTTTAGGGCTGAAAGGATTCTTAGGAATACAGTTCTTTCAATGTTTTCTAAACATTTTTTTTCTGACCTATATGACTGTATATAATGCTTTGCCCCAAAAAGGAACGGTGCCTGAATTGCCCGACGAGCAACAGTTTGAAAGAACCTGATTTAACGTTCAAACTCTTGCCATGGGCTTTAAAATCACAGGCATATTAACAAATAAAGCCAAAATGTATTGTTTGTTTCGGACTTTTGGGCCAATTAAGCCTTAACGTACATTCATTTAGCACTCCGTTTAACACAAAATTTACAAGGAAACAAAACCTTTCAAAAATTAATATGACCACTCTTGACACACCCTTTTGGTTTTGGCAGTGTTGTATTGTCTTTTCAGATTCATATTTTGATTCAGAGAAGCAAATCTTCCAGTCTAATGAGTGGAATATTGAGAAAATGGTCTTTGAGAAATGTTTGAACCCTAACCCTAACTAGCAAAACCCGATGCTAGGGTTAGGGTTTTATTCCCATACAATGTAGACAGTTTTTGATGGCATGGCTGTGTTTTAGGGCTGAAAGGATTCTTAGGAATATAGTTCTTTCAATGTTTTCTAAACATTTTTTTCTGACCTATATGGCTGTATTCAGTGCTTTGCCCTAATAAGGAATGGTGTCTGAATTGCCCGACAAGCAACAGTTCGAAAGAACCTGATTTAACTTTCAAACTCTTTCCATGGGCTTTAAAATCACAGGCATATTAACAAATAAAGCCAAAATGTATTAGTTGTTTCGGACTTTTAGGCCAATTAAGCCTTAACGTACATTCATTTAGCACTCCGTTTAACACAAAATTTCCAAGGACAGAATACCACTCAAAAATTACATTGACCATTCTTCCCACACCCTTTTGGTTTTGGCAGTGTTGTATTGTCTTTTCAGACTAATATTTTGATTCAGAGAAGCAAATCTTCCAGTCTAATGAGTGGAATATTAAGAAAATGGTCTTTGAGAAATATTTGAACCCTAACCCTAACTAGGAAAACCCGAAGCTAGGGTTAGGGTTTTATTCCCATACAATGTAGACAGTTTTTGATGGCATGGCTGTGTTTTAGGGCTGAAAGGATTCTTAGGAATATAGTTCTTTCAATGTTTTCTAAACATTTTTTTCTGACCTATATGGCTGTATACAGTGCTTTGCCCTAATAAGGAATGGTGTCTGAATTGCCCGACAAGCAACAGTTCGAAAGAACCTGATTTAACTTTCAAACTCTTGCCATGGGCTTTAAAATCACAGGCATATTAACAAATAAAGCCAAAATGTATTAGTTGTTTCGGACTTTTGGGCCAATTAAGCCTTAACGTACATTCATTTAGCACTCCGTTTAACACAAAATTTCCAAGGAAAGAATACCACTCAAAAATTACTTGGACCAGTCCTCACACACCCTTTTGGTTTTGGCAGTGTTGTATTGTCTTTTCAGACTAATATTTTGATTCAGAGAAGCAAATCTTCCAGTCTAATGAGTGGAATATTGAGAAAATGGTCTTTGAGAAATATTTCAACCCTAACCCTAATTACCAAAACCCGAAGCTAGGGTTAGGGTTTTATTCCCATACAATGTAGAC
Source organism: Atractosteus spatula (assembly GCF_055471065.1). Taxonomy (NCBI): domain Eukaryota; kingdom Metazoa; phylum Chordata; class Actinopteri; order Semionotiformes; family Lepisosteidae; genus Atractosteus; species Atractosteus spatula. Next base: position 27,636,336 of record NC_142711.1, on the reverse strand, counting down.
AGTTTTTGATGGCATGGCTGTGTTTTAGGGCTGAAAGGATTCTTAGGAATATAGTTCTTTCAATGTTTTCTAAACATTTTTTTCTGACCTATATGGCTGTATACAGTGCTTTGCCCTAATAAGGAATGGTGTCTGAATTGCCCGACAAGCAACAGTTCGAAAGAACCTGATTTAACTTTCAAACTCTTGCCATGGGCTTTAAAATCACAGGCATATTAACAAATAAAGCCAAAATGTATTAGTTGGTTTGCACTTTTGAGCCAATTAAGCCTTAACGTACATTCATTTATCACTCCATTTAACACAAAGTTTCCAAGGAAAGAATACCTCTCAAAAGTTACTTTGACCATTCCTCACACACCCTTTTGGTTTTGGCAGTGTTGTATTGTCTTTTCAGACAAATATTTTGATTCAGAGAAGCAAATCGTCCAGTCTAATGAGTGGAATATTGAGAAAATGGTCTTTGAGAAATATTTGAACCCTAACCCTAACTAGCAAAACCCGAAGCTAGGGTTAGGGTTTTATTCCCATACAATGTAGACAGTTTTTGATGGCATAGCTGTGTTTTATGGCTGAAAGGATTCTTAGGAATATAGTTCTTTCAATGTTTTCTAAACATTTTTTTCTGACCTATATGGCTGTATACAGTGCTTTGCCCTAATAAGGAATGGTGTCTGAATTGCCCGACAAGCAACAGTTCGAAAGAACCTGATTAAACTTTCAAACTCTTGCCATGGGCTTTAAAATCACAGGCATATTAACAAATAAAGCCAAAATGTATTAGTTGTTTCGGACTTTTAGGCCAATTAAGCCTTAACGTACATTCATTTAGCACTCCGTTTAACACAAAATTTCCAAGGACAGAATACCACTCAAAAATTACTTTGACCATTCTTCCCACACCCTTTTGGTTTTGGCAGTGTTGTATTGTCTTTTCAGACTAATATTTTGATTCAGAGAAGCAAATCTTCCAGTCTAATGAGTGGAATATTAAGAAAATGGTCTTTGAGAAATATTTGAACCCTAACCCTAACTAGCAAAACCCGAAGCTAGGGTTAGGGTTTTATTCACATACAATGTAGACAGTTTTTGATGGCATGGCTGTGTTTTAGGGCTGAAAGGATTATTAGGAATATAGTTCTTTCAATGTTTTCTAAACATTTTTTTCTGACCTATATGGCTGTATACAGTGCTTTGCCCTAATAAGGAATGGTGTCTGAATTGCCCGACAAGCAACAGTTCGAAAGAACCTGATTTAACTTTCAAACTCTTGCCATGGGCTTTAAAATCACAGGCATATTAACAAATAAAGCCGAAATGTATTGGTTGTTTCGGACATTTGGGCCAATTAAGCCTTAACGTACATTCATTTAGCACTCCGTTTAACACAAAATTTACAAGGAAACAAAACCTTTCAAAAATTAATATGACCACTCTTGACACACCCTTTTGGTTTTGGCAGTGTTGTATTGTCTTTTCAGATTAATATTTTGATTCAGAGAAGCAAATCTTCCAGTCTAATGAGTGGAATATTGAGAAAATGGTCTTTGAGAAATGTTTGAACCCTAACCCTAACTAGCAAAACCCGATGCTAGGGTTAGGGTTTTATTCCCATACAATGTAGACAGTTTTTGATGGCATGGCTGTGTTTTAGGGCTGAAAGGATTCTTAGGAATACAGTTCTTTCAATGTTTTCTAAACATTTTTTTCTGACCTATATGACTGTATACAATGCTTTGCGCCAAAAAGGAACGGTGTCTGAATTGCCCGACAAGCAACAGTTCGAAAGAACCTGATTTAACTTTCAAACTCTTGCCATGGGCTTTAAAATCACAGGCATATTAACAGATAAAGCCAAAATGTATTAGTTGTTTCGGACTTTTGGGCCAATTAAGCCTTAACGTACATTCATTTAGCACTCCGTTTAACACAAAATTTCCAAGGACAGAATACCACTCAAACATTACTTTGACCATTCTTCCCACACCCTTTTGGTTTTGGCAGTGTTGTATTGTCTTTTCAGACTAATATTTTGATTCAGAGAAGCAAATCTTCCAGTCTAATGAGTGGAATATTTAGAAAATGGTCTTTGAGAAATATTTGAACCCTAACCCTAACTAGCAAAACCCGAAGCTAGGGTTAGGGATTTATTCCCATACAATGTAGACAGTTTTTGATGGCATGGCTGTGTTTTAGGGCTGAAAGGATTCTTAGGAACATAGTTCTTTCAATGTTTTCTAAACATTTTTTTTCTGACCTATATGACTGTATATAATGCTTTGCCCCAAAAAGGAACGGTGCCTGAATTGCCCGACGAGCAACAGTTTGAAAGAACCTGATTTAACATTCAAACTCTTGCCATGGGCTTTAAAATCACAGGCATATTAACAAATAAAGCCAAAATGTATTGGTTGTTTCGGACTTTTGGGCCAATTAAGCCTTAACGTACATTCATTTAGCACTTCGTTTAACACAAAATTTACAAGGAAACAAAACCTTTCAAAAATTAATATGACCACTCTTGACACACCCTTTTGATTTTGGTAGTGTTGTATTGTCTTTTCAGATTCATATTTTTATTCAGAGAAGCAAATCTTCCAGTCTAATGAGTGGAATATTGAGAAAATGGTCTTTGAGAAATGTTTGAACCCTAACCCTAACTAGCAAAACCCGATGCTAGGGTTAGGGTTTTATTCCCATACAATGTAGACAGTTTTTGATGGCATGGCTGTGTTTTAGGGCTGAAAGGATTCTTAGGAATATAGTTCTTTCAATGTTTTCTAAACATTTTTTTCTGACCTATATGGCTGTATTCAGTGCTTTGCCCTAATAAGGAATGGTGTCTGAATTGCCCGACAAGCAACAGTTCGAAAGAACCTGATTAAACTTTCAAACTCTTGCCATGGGCTTTAAAATCACAGGCATATTAACAAATAAAGCCAAAATGTATTAGTTGTTTCGGACTTTTAGGCCAATTAAGCCTTAACGTACATTCATTTAGCACTCCGTTTAACACAAAATTTCCAAGGACAGAATACCACTCAAAAATTACTTTGACCATTCTTCCCACACCCTTTTGGTTTTGGCAGTGTTGTATTGTCTTTTCAGACTAATATTTTGATTCAGAGAAGCAAATCTTCCAGTCTAATGAGTGGAATATTGAGAAAATGGTCTTTGAGAAATATTTGAACCCTAACCCTAATTACCAATACCCGAAGCTAGGGTTAGGGTTTTATTCCTATACAATGTAGACAGTTTTTGATGGCATGGCTGTGTTTTAGGGCTGAAAGGATTCTTAGGAATACAGTTCTTTCAATGTTTTCTAAACATTTTTTTCTGACCTATATGACTGTATACAATGCTTTGCGCCAAAAAGGAACGGTGTCTGAATTGCCCGACAAGCAACAGTTCGAAAGAACCTGATTTAACTTTCAAACTCTTGCCATGGGCTTTAAAATCACAGGCATATTAACAAATAAAGCCAAAATGTATTAGTTGTTTCGGACTTTTAGGCCAATTAAGCCTTAACGTACATTCATTTAGCACTCCGTTTAACACAAAATTTCCAAGGACAGAATACCACTCAAAAATTACTTTGACCATTCTTCCCACACCCTTTTGGTTTTGGCAGTGTTGTATTGTCTTTTCAGACTAATATTTTGATTCAGAGAAGCAAATCTTCCAGTCTAATGAGTGGAATATTGAGAAAATGGTCTTTGAGAAATATTTGAACCCTAACCCTAATTACCAAAACCCGAAGCTAGGGTTAGGGTTTTATTCCCATACAATGTAGACAGTTTTTGATGGCATGGCTGTGTTTTAGGGCTGAAAGGATTCTTAGGAATATAGTTCTTTCAATGTTTTCTAAACATTTTTTTCTGACCTATATGGCTGTATACAGTGCTTTGCCCTAATAAGGAATGGTGTCTGAATTGCCCGACAAGCAACAGTTCGAAAGAACCTGATTTAACTTTCAAACTCTTGCCATGGGCTTTAAAATCACAGGCAAATTAACAAATAAAGCCAAAATGTATTAGTTGGTTTGCACTTTTGAGCCAATTAAGCCTTAACGTACATTCATTTATCACTCCGTTTAACACAAAATTTCCAAGGAAAGAATACCACTCAAAAATTACTTTGACCATTCTTCCCACACCCTTTTGGTTTTGGCAGTGTTGTATTGTCTTTTCAGACTAATATTTTGATTCAGAGAAGCAAATCTTCCAGTCTAATGAGTGGAATATTGAGAAAACGGTCTTTGAGAAATATTTGAACCCTAACCCTAACTAGCAAAACCCGAAGCTAGGGTTAGGGTTTTATTCCCATACAATGTAGACAGTTTTCGATGGCATGGCTGTGTTTTAGGGCTGAAAGGATTCTTAGGAATATAGTTCTTTCAATGTTTTCTAAACATTTTTTTCTGACCTATATGGCTGTATTCAGTGCTTTGCCCTAATAAGGAATGGTGTCTGAATTGCCCGACAAGCAACAGTTCGAAAGAACCTGATTTAACTTTCAAACTCTTGCCATGGGCTTTAAAATCACAGGCATATTAACAAATAAAGCCAAAATGTATTGGTTGTTTCGGACTTTTGGGCCAATTAAGCCTTAACGTACATTCATTTAGCACTTCGTTTAACACAAAATTTACAAGGAAACAAAACCTTTCAAAAATTAATATGACCACTCTTGACACACCCTTTTGGTTTTGGTAGTGTTGTATTGTCTTTTCAGATTCATATTTTGATTCAGAGAAGCAAATCTTCCAGTCTAATGAGTGGAATATTGAGAAAATGGTCTTTGAGAAATGTTTGAACCCTAACCCTAACTAGCAAAACCCGATGCTAGGGTTAGGGTTTTATTCCCATACAATGTAGACAGTTTTTGATGGCATGGCTGTGTTTTAGGGCTGAAAGGATTCTTAGGAATATAGTTCTTTCAATGTTTTCTAAACATTTTTTTCTGACCTATATGGCTGTATTCAGTGCTTTGCCCTAATAAGGAATGGTGTCTGAATTGCCCGACAAGCAACAGTTCGAAAGAACCTGATTTAACTTTCAAACTCTTGCCATGGGCTTTAAAATCACAGGCATATTAACAAATAAAGCCAAAATGTATTAGTTGTTTCGGACTTTTAGGCCAATTAAGCCTTAACGTACATTCATTTAGCACTCCGTTTAACACAAAATTTCCAAGGACAGAATACCACTCAAAAATTACTTTGACCATTCTTCCCACACCCTTTTGGTTTTGGCAGTATTGTATTGTCTTTTCAGACTAATATTTTGATTCAGAGAAGCAAATCTTCCAGTCTAATGAGTGGAATATTGAGAAAATGGTCTTTGAGAAATATTTGAACCCTAACCCTAATTACCAATACCCGAAGCTAGGGTTAGGGTTTTATTCCTATACAATGTAGACAGTTTTTGATGGCATGGCTGTGTTTTAGGGCTGAAAGGATTCTTAGGAATACAGTTCTTTCAATGTTTTCTAAACATTTTTTTCTGACCTATATGACTGTATACAATGCTTTGCGCCAAAAAGGAACGGTGTCTGAATTGCCCGACAAGCAACAGTTCGAAAGAACCTGATTTAACTTTCAAACTCTTGCCATGGGCTTTAAAATCACAGGCATATTAACAAATAAAGCCAAAATGTATTAGTTGTTTCGGACTTTTAGGCCAATTAAGCCTTAACGTACATTCATTTAGCACTCCGTTTAACACAAAATTTCCAAGGACAGAATACCACTCAAAAATTACTTTGACCATTCTTCCCACACCCTTTTGGTTTTGGCAGTGTTGTATTGTCTTTTCAGACTAATATTTTGATTCAGAGAAGCAAATCTTCCAGTCTAATGAGTGGAATATTGAGAAAATGGTCTTTGAGAAATATTTGAACCCTAACCCTAATTACCAAAACCCGAAGCTAGGGTTAGGGTTTTATTCCCATACAATGTAGACAGTTTTTGATGGCATGGCTGTGTTTTAGGGCTGAAAGGATTCTTAGGAATATAGTTCTTTCAATGTTTTCTAAACATTTTTTTCTGACCTATATGGCTGTATACAGTGCTTTGCCCTAATAAGGAATGGTGTCTGAATTGCCCGACAAGCAACAGTTCGAAAGAACCTGATTTAACTTTCAAACTCTTGCCATGGGCTTTAAAATCACAGGCAAATTAACAAATAAAGCCAAAATGTATTAGTTGGTTTGCACTTTTGAGCCAATTAAGCCTTAACGTACATTCATTTATCACTCCGTTTAACATAAAATTTCCAAGGAAAGAATACCTCTCAAAAATTACTTTGACCATTCGTCACACACCCTTTTGGTTTTGGCAGTCTTGTCTTGTCTTTTCAGACAAATATTTTGATTCAGAGAAGCAAATCTTCCAGTCTAATGAGTGGAATATTGAGAAAATGGTCTTTGAGAAATATTTGAACCCTAACCCTAATTACCAAAACCCGAAGCAGGGATAGGGTTTTATTCCCATACAATGTAGACAGTTTTTGATGGCATGGCTGTGTTTTAGGGCTGAAAGGATTCTTAGGAATATAGTTCTTTCAATGTTTTCTAAACATTTTTTTCAGACCTATATGGCTGTATACAGTGCTTTGCCCTAATAAGGAATGGTGTCTGAATTGCGCGACAAGCAACAGCTCAAAAGAACCTGATTTAACTTTCAAACTCTTGCCATGGGCTTTAAAATCACAGGCATATTAACAAATAAAGCCAAAATGTATTAGTTGTTTCGTACTTTTGGGCCAATTAAGCCTTAACGTACATTCATTTATCACTCCGTTTAACACAAAATTTCCAAGGAAAGAATACCACTCAAAAATTACTTTGACCATTCTTCCCACACCCTTTTGGTTTTGGCAGTGTTGTATTGTCTTTTCAGACTAATATTTTGATTCAGAGAAGCAAATCTTCCAGTCTAATGAGTGGAATATTGAGAAAACGGTCTTTGAGAAATATTTGAACCCTAACCCTAACTAGCAAAACCCGAAGCTAGGGTTAGGGTTTTATTCCCATACAATGTAAACAGTTTTCGATGGCATGGCTGTGTTTTAGGGCTGAAAGGATTCTTAGGAATATAGTTCTTTCAATGTTTTCTAAACATTTTTTTCTGACCTATATGGCTGTATTCAGTGCTTTGCCCTAATAAGGAATGGTGTCTGAATTGCCCGACAAGCAACAGTTCGAAAGAACCTGATTTAACTTTCAAACTCTTGCCATGGGCTTTAAAATCACAGGCATATTAACAAATAAAGCCAAAATGTATTAGTTGTTTCGGACTTTTAGGCCAATTAAGCCTTAACGTACATTTATTTAGCACTCCGTTTAACACAAAATTTCCAAGGACAGAATACCACTCAAAAATTACTTTGACCATTCTTCCCACACCCTTTTGGTTTTGGCAGTGTTGTAATGTCTTTTCAGACTAATATTTTGATTCAGAGAAGCAAATCTTCCAGTCTAATGAGTGGAATATTGAGAAAATGGTCTTTGAGAAATATTTGAACCCTAACCCTAATTACCAATACCCGAAGCTAGGGTTAGGGTTTTATTCCTATACAATGTAGACAGTTTTTGATGGCATGGCTGTGTTTTAGGGCTGAAAGGATTCTTAGGAATACAGTTCTTTCAATGTTTTCTAAACATTTTTTTCTGACCTATATGACTGTATACAATGCTTTGCGCTAAAAAGGAACGGTGTCTGAATTGCCCGACAAGCAACAGTTCGAAAGAACCTGATTTAACTTTCAAACTCTTGCCATGGGCTTTAACATCACAGGCATATTAACAAATAAAGCCAAAATGTATTAGTTGTTTCGGACTTTTGGGCCAATTAAGCCTTAACGTACATTCATTTAGCACTCCGTTTAACACAAAATTTCCAAGGACAGAATACCACTCAAAAATTACATTGACCATTCTTCCCACACCCTTTTGGTTTTGGCAGTGTTGTATTGTCTTTTCAGACTAATATTTTGATTCAGAGAAGCAAATCTTCCAGTCTAATGAGTGGAATATTGAGAAAATGGTCTTTGAGAAATATTTGAACCCTAACCCTAACTAGGAAAACCCGAAGCTAGGGTTAGGGTTTTATTCCCATACAATGTAGACAGTTTTTGATGGCATAGCTGTGTTTTAGGGCTGAAAGGATTCTTAGAAATATTGTTCTTTCAATGTTTTCTAAACATTTTTTTCTGACCTATATGGCTGTATTCAGTGCTTTGCCCTAATAAGGAACGGTGCCTGAATTGCCCGACGAGCAACAGTTTGAAAGAACCTGATTTAACATTCAAACTCTTGCCATGGGCTTTAAAATCACAGGCATATTAACAAATAAAGCCAAAATGTATTGGTTGTTTCGGACTTTTGGGCCAATTAAGCCTTAACGTACATTCATTTAGCACTTCGTTTAACACAAAATTTACAAGGAAACAAAACCTTTCAACAATTAATATGACCACTCTTGACACACCCTTTTGGTTTTGGTAGTGTTGTATTGTCTTTTCAGATTCATATTTTGATTCAGAGAAGCAAATCTTCCAGTCTAATGAGTGGAATATTGAGAAAATGGTCTTTGAGAAATGTTTGAACCCTAACCCTAACTAGCAAAACCCGATGCTAGGGTTAGGGTTTTATTCCCATACAATGTAGACAGTTTTTGATGGCATGGCTGTGTTTTAGGGCTGAAAGGATTCTTAGGAATATAGTTCTTTCAATATTTTCTAAACATTTTTTTCTGACCTATATGGCTGTATTCAGTGCTTTGCCCTAATAAGGAATGGTGTCTGAATTGCCCGACAAGCAACAGTTCGAAAGAACCTGATTTAACTTTCAAACTCTTGCCATGGGCTTTAAAATCACAGGCATATTAACAAATAAAGCCAAAATGTATTAGTTGTTTCGGACTTTTAGGCCAATTAAGCATTAACGTACATTCATTTAGCACTCCGTTTAACACAAAATTTCCAAGGACAGAATACCACTCAAAAATTACTTTGACCATTCTTCCCACACCCTTTTGGTTTTGGCAGTGTTGTATTGTCTTTTCAGACTAATATTTTGATTCAGAGAAGCAAATCTTCCAGTCTAATGAGTGGAATATTGAGAAAATGGTCTTTGAGAAATATTTGAACCCTAACCCTAATTACCAATACCCGAAGCTAGGGTTAGGGTTTTATTCCTATACAATGTAGACAGTTTTTGATGGCATGGCTGTGTTTTAGGGCTGAAAGGATTCTTAGGAATACAGTTCTTTCAATGTTTTCTAAACATTTTTTTCTGACCTATATGACTGTATACAATGCTTTGCGCCAAAAAGGAACGGTGTCTGAATTGCCCGACAAGCAACAGTTCGAAAGAACCTGATTTAACTTTCAAACTCTTGCCATGGGCTTTAAAATCACAGGCATATTAACAAATAAAGCCAAAATGTATTAGTTGGTTTGCACTTTTGAGCCAATTAAGCCTTAACATACATTCATTTATCACTCCGTTTAACACAAAATTTCCAAGGAAAGAATACCTCTCAAAAATTACTTTGACCATTCGTCACACACCCTTTTGGTTTTGGCAGTGTTGTATTGTCTTTTCAGACAAATATTTTGATTCAGAGAAGCAAACCTTCCAGTCTAATGAGTGGAATATTGAGAAAATGGTCTTTGAGAAATATTTGAACCCTAACCCTAATTACCAAAACCCGAAGCAGGGTTAGGGTTTTATTCCCATACAATGTAGACAGTTTTTGATGGCATGGCTGTGTTTTAGGGCTGAAAGGATTCTTAGGAATATAGTTCTTTCAATGTTTTCTAAACATTTTTTTCTGACCTATACGGCTGTATTCAGTGCTTTGCCCTAATAAGGAATGGTGTCTGAATTGCCCGACAAGCAACAGTTCGACAGAACCTGATTTAACTTTCAAACTCTTGCCATGGGCTTTAAAATCACAGGCATATTAACAAATAAAGCCAAAATGTATTAGTTGTTTCGGACTTTTAGGCCAATTAAGCCTTAACGTACATTCATTTAGCACTCCGTTTAACACAAAATTTCCAAGGACAGAATACCACTCAAAAATTACTTTGACCATTCTTCCCACACCCTTTTGGTTTTGGAAGTGTTGTATTGTCTTTTCAGACTAATATTTTGATTCAGAAAAGCAAATCTTCCAGTCTAATGAGTGGAATATTGAGAAAATGGTCATTGAGAAATATTTGAACCCTAACCCTAATTACCAAAACCCGAAGCTAGGGTTAGGGTTTTATTCCCATACAATGTAGACAGTTTTTGATGGCATGGCTGTGTTTTAGGGCTGAAAGGATTCTTAGGAATATAGTTCTTTCAATGTTTTCTAAACATTTTTTTCTGACCTATATGACTGTATACAATGCTTTGCCCCAAAAAGGAGCGGTGTCTGAATTGCCCGACAAGCAACAGTTTGAAAGAACCTGATTTAACATTCAAACTCTTGCCATGGGCTTTAAAATCACAGGCATATTAACAAATAAAGCCAAAATGTATAAGTTTTTTCGGACTTTTGGGTCAATTAAGCCTTAACGTACATTCATTTAGCACTCCGTTTAACACAAAATTTCCAAGGAAAGAATACCTCTCAAAAATTACTTGGACCAGTCCTCACACACCCTTTTGGTTTTGGCAGTGTTGTATTGTCTTTTCAGACTAATATTTTGATTCAGAGAAGCAAATCTTCCAGTCTAATGAGTGGAATATTGAGAAAATGGTCTTTGAGAAATATTTGAACCCTAACCCTAACTAGGAAAACCCGAAGCTAGGGTTAGGGTTTTATTCCCATACAATGTAGACAGTTTTTGATGGCATGGCTGTGTTTTAGGGCTGAAAGGATTCTTAGGAATACAGTTCTTTCAATGTTTTCTAAACATTTTTTTCTGACCTATATGACTGTATACAATGCTTTGCGCCAAAAAGGAACGGTGTCTGAATTGCCCGACAAGCAACAGTTCGAAAGAACCTGATTTAACTTTCAAACTCTTGCCATGGGCTTTAAAATCACAGGCATATTAACAAATAAAGCCAAAATGTATTAGTTGTTTCGGACTTTTAGGCCAATTAAGCCTTAACGTACATTCATTTAGCACTCCGTTTAACACAAAATTTCCAAGGACAGAATACCACTCAAAAATTACTTTGACCATTCTTCCCACACCCTTTTGGTTTTGGCAGTGATGTATTGTCTTTTCAGACTAATATTTTGATTCAGAGAAGCAAATCTTCCAGTCTAATCAGTGGAATATTGAGAAAATGGTCTTTGAGAAATATTTGAACCCTAACCCTAACTAGCAAAACCCGAAGCTAGGGTTAGGGTTTTATTCCCATACAATGTAGACAGTTTTTGATGGCATGGCTGTGTTTTAGGGCTGAAAGGATTCTTAGGAATATAGTTCTTTCAATGTTTTCTAAACATTTTTTTCTGACCTATATGGCTGTATACAGTGCTTTGCACTAATAAGGAATGGTGTCTGAATTGCCCGACAAGCAACAGCTCAAAAGAACCTGATTTAACTTTCAAACTCTTGCCATGGGCTTTAAAATCACAGGCATATTAACAAATAAAGTTAAAATGTATTAGTTGGTTTGCACTTTTGAGCCAATTAAGCCTTAACATACATTCATTTATCACTCCGTTTAACACAAAATTTCCAAGGAAAGAATACCTCTCAAAAATTACTTTGACCATTCGTCACACACCCTTTTGGTTTTGGCAGTGTTGTATTGTCTTTTCAGACAAATATTTTGATTCAGAGAAGCAAATCTTTCAGTCTAATGATTGGAATATTGAGAAAATGGTCTTTGATAAATATTTGAACCCTAACCCTAATTACCAAAACCCGAAGCAGGGTTAGGGTTTTATTCCCATACAATGTAGACAGTTTTTGATGGCATGGCTGTGTTTTAGGGCTGAAAGGATTCTTAGGAATATAGTTCTTTCAATGTTTTCTAAACATTTTTTTCAGACCTATATGGCTGTATACAGTGCTTTGCCCTAATAAGGAATGGTGTCTGAATTGCGCGACAAGCAACAGCTCAAAAGAACCTGATTTAACTTTCAAACTCTTGCCATGGGCTTTAAAATCACAGGCATATTAACAAATAAAGCCAAAATGTATTAGTTCGTTTGCACTTTTGAGCCAATTAAGCCTTAACATACATTCATTTATCACTCCGTTTAACACAAAATTTCCAAGGAAAGAATACCTCTCAAAAATTACTTTGACCATTCCTCACACACCCTTTTGGTTTTGGCAGTGTTGTATTGTCTTTTCAGACAAATATTTTGATTCAGAGAAGCAAATCGTCCAGTCTCATGAGTGGAATATTGAGAAAATGGTCTTTGAGAAATATTTGAACCCTAACCCTAACTAGCAAAACCCGAAGCTAGGGTTAGGGTTTTATTCCCATACAATGTAGACAGTTTTTGATGGCATAGCTGTGTTTTAGGGCTGAAAGGATTCTTAGGAATATAGTTCTTTCAATGTTTTCTAAACATTTTTTTCTGACCTATATGGCTGTATACAGTGCTTTGCCCTAATAAGGAATGGTGTCTGAATTGCCCGACAAGCAACAGTTCGACAGAACCTGATTTAACTTTCAAACTCTTGCCATGGGCTTTAAAATCACAGGCATATTAACAAATAAAGCCAAAATGTATTAGTTGTTTCGGACTTTTAGGCCAATTAAGCCTTAACGTACATTCATTTAGCACTCCGTTTAACACAAAATTTCCAAGGACAGAATACCACTCAAAAATTACTTTGACCATTCTTCCCACACCCTTTTGGTTTTGGCAGTGTTGTATTGTCTTTTCAGACTAATATTTTGATTCAGAGAAGCAAATCTTCCAGTCTAATGAGTGGAATATTGAGAAAATGGTCTTTGAGAAATATTTGAACCCTAACCCTAATTACCAAAACCCGAAGCTAGGGTTAGGGTTTTATTCCCATACAATGTAGACAGTTTTTGATGGCATGGCTGTGTTTTAGGGCTGAAAGGATTCTTAGGAATATAGTTCTTTCAATGTTTTCTAAACATTTTTTTCAGACCTATATGGCTGTATACAGTGCTTTGCCCTAATAAGGAATGGTGTCTGAATTGCGCGACAAGCAACAGCTCAAAAGAACCTGATTTAACTTTCAAACTCTTGCCATGGGCTTTAAAATCACAGGCATATTAACAAATAAAGCCAAAATGTATTAGTTGGTTTGCACTTTTGAGCCAATTAAGCCTTAACATACATTCATTTATCACTCCGTTTAACACAAAATTTCCAAGGAAAGAATACCTCTCAAAAATTACTTTGACCATTCCTCACACACCCTTTTGGTTTTGGCAGTGTTGTATTGTCTTTTCAGATTCATATTTTGATTCAGAGAAGCAAATCTTCCAGTCTAATGAGTGGAATATTGAGAAAATGGTCTTTGAGAAATGTTTGAACCCTAACCCTAACTAGCAAAACCCGATGCTAGGGTTAGGGTTTTATTCCCATACAATGTAGACAGTTTTTGATGGCATGGCTGTGTTTTAGGGCTGAAAGGATTCTTAGGAATATAGTTCTTTCAATGTTTTCTAAACATTTTTTTCTGACCTATATGGCTGTATTCAGTGCTTTGCCCTAATAAGGAATGGTGTCTGAATTGCCCGACAAGCAACAGTTCGAAAGAACCTGATTTAACTTTCAAACTCTTGCCATGGGCTTTAAAATCACAGGCATATTAACAAATAAAGCCAAAATGTATTAGTTGTTTCGGACTTTTAGGCCAATTAAGCATTAACGTACATTCATTTAGCACTCCGTTTAACACAAAATTTCCAAGGACAGAATACCACTCAAAAATTACTTTGACCATTCTTCCCACACCCTTTTGGTTTTGGCAGTGTTGTATTGTCTTTTCAGACTAATATTTTGATTCAGAGAAGCAAATCTTCCAGTCTAATGAGTGGAATATTGAGAAAATGGTCTTTGAGAAATATTTGAACCCTAACCCTAATTACCAATACCCGAAGCTAGGGTTAGGGTTTTATTCCTATACAATGTAGACAGTTTTTGATGGCATGGCTGTGTTTTAGGGCTGAAAGGATTCTTAGGAATACAGTTCTTTCAATGTTTTCTAAACATTTTTTTCTGACCTATATGACTGTATACAATGCTTTGCGCCAAAAAGGAACGGTGTCTGAATTGCCCGACAAGCAACAGTTCGAAAGAACCTGATTTAACTTTCAAACTCTTGCCATGGGCTTTAAAATCACAGGCATATTAACAAATAAAGCCAAAATGTATTAGTTGGTTTGCACTTTTGAGCCAATTAAGCCTTAACATACATTCATTTATCACTCCGTTTAACACAAAATTTCCAAGGAAAGAATACCTCTCAAAAATTACTTTGACCATTCGTCACACACCCTTTTGGTTTTGGCAGTGTTGTATTGTCTTTTCAGACAAATATTTTGATTCAGAGAAGCAAACCTTCCAGTCTAATGAGTGGAATATTGAGAAAATGGTCTTTGAGAAATATTTGAACCCTAACCCTAATTACCAAAACCCGAAGCAGGGTTAGGGTTTTATTCCCATACAATGTAGACAGTTTTTGATGGCATGGCTGTGTTTTAGGGCTGAAAGGATTCTTAGGAATATAGTTCTTTCAATGTTTTCTAAACATTTTTTTCTGACCTATACGGCTGTATTCAGTGCTTTGCCCTAATAAGGAATGGTGTCTGAATTGCCCGACAAGCAACAGTTCGACAGAACCTGATTTAACTTTCAAACTCTTGCCATGGGCTTTAAAATCACAGGCATATTAACAAATAAAGCCAAAATGTATTAGTTGTTTCGGACTTTTAGGCCAATTAAGCCTTAACGTACATTCATTTAGCACTCCGTTTAACACAAAATTTCCAAGGACAGAATACCACTCAAAAATTACTTTGACCATTCTTCCCACACCCTTTTGGTTTTGGAAGTGTTGTATTGTCTTTTCAGACTAATATTTTGATTCAGAAAAGCAAATCTTCCAGTCTAATGAGTGGAATATTGAGAAAATGGTCATTGAGAAATATTTGAACCCTAACCCTAATTACCAAAACCCGAAGCTAGGGTTAGGGTTTTATTCCCATACAATGTAGACAGTTTTTGATGGCATGGCTGTGTTTTAGGGCTGAAAGGATTCTTAGGAATATAGTTCTTTCAATGTTTTCTAAACATTTTTTTCTGACCTATATGACTGTATACAATGCTTTGCCCCAAAAAGGAGCGGTGTCTGAATTGCCCGACAAGCAACAGTTTGAAAGAACCTGATTTAACATTCAAACTCTTGCCATGGGCTTTAAAATCACAGGCATATTAACAAATAAAGCCAAAATGTATAAGTTTTTTCGGACTTTTGGGTCAATTAAGCCTTAACGTACATTCATTTAGCACTCCGTTTAACACAAAATTTCCAAGGAAAGAATACCTCTCAAAAATTACTTGGACCAGTCCTCACACACCCTTTTGGTTTTGGCAGTGTTGTATTGTCTTTTCAGACTAATATTTTGATTCAGAGAAGCAAATCTTCCAGTCTAATGAGTGGAATATTGAGAAAATGGTCTTTGAGAAATATTTGAACCCTAACCCTAACTAGGAAAACCCGAAGCTAGGGTTAGGGTTTTATTCCCATACAATGTAGACAGTTTTTGATGGCATGGCTGTGTTTTAGGGCTGAAAGGATTCTTAGGAATACAGTTCTTTCAATGTTTTCTAAACATTTTTTTCTGACCTATATGACTGTATACAATGCTTTGCGCCAAAAAGGAACGGTGTCTGAATTGCCCGACAAGCAACAGTTCGAAAGAACCTGATTTAACTTTCAAACTCTTGCCATGGGCTTTAAAATCACAGGCATATTAACAAATAAAGCCAAAATGTATTAGTTGTTTCGGACTTTTAGGCCAATTAAGCCTTAACGTACATTCATTTAGCACTCCGTTTAACACAAAATTTCCAAGGACAGAATACCACTCAAAAATTACTTTGACCATTCTTCCCACACCCTTTTGGTTTTGGCAGTGATGTATTGTCTTTTCAGACTAATATTTTGATTCAGAGAAGCAAATCTTCCAGTCTAATCAGTGGAATATTGAGAAAATGGTCTTTGAGAAATATTTGAACCCTAACCCTAACTAGCAAAACCCGAAGCTAGGGTTAGGGTTTTATTCCCATACAATGTAGACAGTTTTTGATGGCATGGCTGTGTTTTAGGGCTGAAAGGATTCTTAGGAATATAGTTCTTTCAATGTTTTCTAAACATTTTTTTCTGACCTATATGGCTGTATACAGTGCTTTGCACTAATAAGGAATGGTGTCTGAATTGCCCGACAAGCAACAGCTCAAAAGAACCTGATTTAACTTTCAAACTCTTGCCATGGGCTTTAAAATCACAGGCATATTAACAAATAAAGTTAAAATGTATTAGTTGGTTTGCACTTTTGAGCCAATTAAGCCTTAACATACATTCATTTATCACTCCGTTTAACACAAAATTTCCAAGGAAAGAATACCTCTCAAAAATTACTTTGACCATTCGTCACACACCCTTTTGGTTTTGGCAGTGTTGTATTGTCTTTTCAGACAAATATTTTGATTCAGAGAAGCAAATCTTTCAGTCTAATGATTGGAATATTGAGAAAATGGTCTTTGAGAAATATTTGAACCCTAACCCTAATTACCAAAACCCGAAGCAGGGTTAGGGTTTTATTCCCATACAATGTAGACAGTTTTTGATGGCATGGCTGTGTTTTAGGGCTGAAAGGATTCTTAGGAATATAGTTCTTTCAATGTTTTCTAAACATTTTTTTCAGACCTATATGGCTGTATACAGTGCTTTGCCCTAATAAGGAATGGTGTCTGAATTGCGCGACAAGCAACAGCTCAAAAGAACCTGATTTAACTTTCAAACTCTTGCCATGGGCTTTAAAATCACAGGCATATTAACAAATAAAGCCAAAATGTATTAGTTCGTTTGCACTTTTGAGCCAATTAAGCCTTAACATACATTCATTTATCACTCCGTTTAACACAAAATTTCCAAGGAAAGAATACCTCTCAAAAATTACTTTGACCATTCCTCACACACCCTTTTGGTTTTGGCAGTGTTGTATTGTCTTTTCAGACAAATATTTTGATTCAGAGAAGCAAATCGTCCAGTCTCATGAGTGGAATATTGAGAAAATGGTCTTTGAGAAATATTTGAACCCTAACCCTAACTAGCAAAACCCGAAGCTAGGGTTAGGGTTTTATTCCCATACAATGTAGACAGTTTTTGATGGCATAGCTGTGTTTTAGGGCTGAAAGGATTCTTAGGAATATAGTTCTTTCAATGTTTTCTAAACATTTTTTTCTGACCTATATGGCTGTATACAGTGCTTTGCCCTAATAAGGAATGGTGTCTGAATTGCCCGACAAGCAACAGTTCGACAGAACCTGATTTAACTTTCAAACTCTTGCCATGGGCTTTAAAATCACAGGCATATTAACAAATAAAGCCAAAATGTATTAGTTGTTTCGGACTTTTAGGCCAATTAAGCCTTAACGTACATTCATTTAGCACTCCGTTTAACACAAAATTTCCAAGGACAGAATACCACTCAAAAATTACTTTGACCATTCTTCCCACACCCTTTTGGTTTTGGCAGTGTTGTATTGTCTTTTCAGACTAATATTTTGATTCAGAGAAGCAAATCTTCCAGTCTAATGAGTGGAATATTGAGAAAATGGTCTTTGAGAAATATTTGAACCCTAACCCTAATTACCAAAACCCGAAGCTAGGGTTAGGGTTTTATTCCCATACAATGTAGACAGTTTTTGATGGCATGGCTGTGTTTTAGGGCTGAAAGGATTCTTAGGAATATAGTTCTTTCAATGTTTTCTAAACATTTTTTTCAGACCTATATGGCTGTATACAGTGCTTTGCCCTAATAAGGAATGGTGTCTGAATTGCGCGACAAGCAACAGCTCAAAAGAACCTGATTTAACTTTCAAACTCTTGCCATGGGCTTTAAAATCACAGGCATATTAACAAATAAAGCCAAAATGTATTAGTTGGTTTGCACTTTTGAGCCAATTAAGCCTTAACATACATTCATTTATCACTCCGTTTAACACAAAATTTCCAAGGAAAGAATACCTCTCAAAAATTACTTTGACCATTCCTCACACACCCTTTTGGTTTTGGCAGTGTTGTATTGTCTTTTCAGACAAATATTTTGATTCAGAGAAGCAAATCGTCCAGTCTCATGAGTGGAATATTGAGAAAATGGTCTTTGAGAAATATTTGAACCCTAACCCTAACTAGCAAAACCCGAAGCTAGGGTTAGGGTTTTATTCCCATACAATGTAGACAGTTTTTGATGGCATAGCTGTGTTTTAGGGCTGAAAGGATTCTTAGGAATATAGTTCTTTCAATGTTTTCTAAACATTTTTTTCTGACCTATATGGCTGTATTCAGTGCTTTGCCCTAATAAGGAATGGTGTCTGAATTGCCCGACAAGCAACAGTTCGAAAGAACCTGATTTAACTTTCAAACTCTTGCCATGGGCTTTAAAATCACAGGCATATTAACAAATAAAGACAAAATGTATTAGTTGTTTCGGACTTTTGGGCCAATTAAGCCTTAACGTACATTCATTTAGCACTCCGTTTAAAACAAAATTTCCAAGGACAGAATACCACTCAAAAATTACTTTGACCATTCTTCCCACACCCTTTTGGTTTTGGCAGTGATGTATTGTCTTTTCAGACTAATATTTTGATTCAGAGAAGCAAATCTTCCAGTCTAATGAGTGGAATATTGAGAAAATGGTCTTTGAGAAATATTTGAACCCTAACCCTAACTAGCAAAACCCGAAGCTAGGGTTAGGGTTTTATTCCCATACAATGTTGACAGTTTTTGATGGCATAGCTGTGTTTTAGGGCTGAAAGGATTCTTAGGAATATAGTTCTTTCAATGTTTTCTAAACATTTTTTTCTGACCTATATGGCTGTATACAGTGCTTTGCCCTAATAAGGAATGGTGTCTGAATTGCCCGACAAGCAACAGTTCGACAGAACCTGATTTAACTTTCAAACTCTTGCCATGGGCTTTAAAATCACAGGCATATTAACAAATAAAGCCAAAATGTATAAGTTGTTTCGGACTTTTGGGCCAATTAAGCCTTAACGTACATTCATTTAGCACTCCGTTTAACACAAAATTTCCAAGGAAAGAATACCACTCAAAAATTACTTGGACCAGTCCTCACACACCCTTTTGGTTTTGGCAGTGTTGTATTGTCTTTTCAGACTAATATTTTGATTCAGAGAAGCAAATCTTCCAGTCTAATGAGTGGAATATTGAGAAAAGGGTCTTTGAGAAATATTTGAACCCTAACCCTAATTACCAAAACCCGAAGCTAGGGTTAGGGTTTTATTCCCATACAATGTAGACAGTTTTTGATGGCATGGCTGTGTTTTAGGGCTGAAAGGATTCTTAGGAATATAGTTCTTTCAATGTTTTCTAAACATTTTTTTCTGACCTATATGGCTGTATACAGTGCTTTGCCCTAATAAGGAATGGTGTCTGAATTGCCCGACAAGCAACAGTTCGAAAGAATCTGATTTAACTTTCAAACTCTTGCCATGGGCTTTAAAATCACAGGCATATTAACAAATAAAGCCAAAATGTATTAGTTGGTTTGCACTTTTGAGCCAATTAAGCCTTAACGTACATTCATTTATCACTCCGTTTAACACAAAATTTCCAAGGAAAGAATACCTCTCAAAAATTACTTTGACCATTCCTCACACACCCTTTTGGTTTTGGCAGTGTTGTATTGTCTTTTCAGACTAATATATTGATTCAGAGAAGCAAATCTTCCAGTCTAATGAGTGGAATATTGAGAAAATGGTCTTTGAGAAATATTTGAACCCTAACCCTAACTAGGAAAACCCGAAGCTAGGGTTAGGGTTTTATTCCCATACAATGTAGACAGTTTTTGATGGCATGGCTGTGTTTTAGGGCTGAAAGGATTCTTAGGAATATAGTTCTTTCAATGTTTTCTAAACATTTTTTTCTGACCTATATGACTGTATACAATGCTTTGCGCCAAAAAGGAACGGTGTCTGAATTGCCCGACAAGCAACAGTTCGAAAGAACCTGATTTAACTTTCAAACTCTTGCCATGGGCTTTAAAATCACAGGCATATTAACAAATAAAGCCAAAATGTATTAGTTGTTTCGGACTTTTAGGCCAATTAAGCCTTAACGTACATTCATTTAGCACTCCGTTTAACAAAATTTCCAAGGACAGAATACCACTCAAAAATTACTTTGACCATTCTTCCCACACCCTTTTGGTTTTGGCAGTGTTGTATTGTCTTTTCAGACTAATATTTTGATTCAGAGAAGCAAATCTTCCAGTCTAATGAGTGGAATATTGAGAAAATGGTCTTTGAGAAATATTTGAACCCTAACCCTAATTACCAAAACCCGAAGCTAGGGTTAGGGTTTTATTCCCATACAATGTAGACAGTTTTTGATGGCATGGCTGTGTTTTAGGGCTGAAAGGATTCTTAGGAATATAGTTCTTTCAATGTTTTCTAAACATTTTTTTCTGACCTATATGGCTGTATACAGTGCTTTGCCCTAATAAGGAATGGTGTCTGAATTGCGCGACAAGCAACAGCTCAAAAGAACCTGATTTAACTTTCAAACTCTTGCCATGGGCTTTAAAATCACAGGCATATTAACAAATAAAGCCAAAATGTATTAGTTGGTTTGCACTTTTGAGCCAATTAAGCCTTAACATACATTCATTTATCACTCCGTTTAACACAAAATTTCCAAGGAAAGAATACCTCTCAAAAATTACTTTGACCATTCCTCACACACCCTTTTGGTTTTGGCAGTGTTGTATTGTCTTTTCAGACAAATATTTTGATTCAGAGAAGCAAATCGTCCAGTCTCATGAGTGGAATATTGAGAAAATGGTCTTTGAGAAATATTTGAACCCTAACCCTAACTAGCAAAACCCGAAGCTAGGGTTAGGGTTTTATTCCCATACAATGTAGCCAGTTTTTGATGGCATAGCTGTGTTTTAGGGCTGAAAGGATTCTTAGGAATATAGTTCTTTCAATGTTTTCTAAACATTTTTTTCTGACCTATATGGCTGTATTCAGTGCTTTGCCCTAATAAGGAATGGTGTCTGAATTGCCCGACAAGCAACAGTTCGAAAGAACCTGATTTAACTTTCAAACTCTTGCCATGGGCTTTAAAATCACAGGCATATTAACAAATAAAGCCAAAATGTATTAGTTGTTTCGGACTTTTGGGCCAATTAAGCCTTAACGTACATTCATTTAGCACTCCGTTTAAAACAAAATTTCCAAGGACAGAATACCACTCAAAAATTACTTTGACCATTCTTCCCACACCCTTTTGGTTTTGGCAGTGATGTATTGTCTTTTCAGACTAATATTTTGATTCAGAGAAGCAAATCTTCCAGTCTAATGAGTGGAATATTGAGAAAATGGTCTTTGAGAAATATTTGAACCCTAACCCTAATTACCAAAACCCGAAGCTAGGGTTAGGGTTTTATTCCCATACAATGTAGACAGTTTTTGATGGCATGGCTGTGTTTTAGGGCTGAAAGGATTCTTAGGAATATAGTTCTTTCAATGTTTTCTAAACATTTTTTTCTGACCTATATGACTGTATACAATGCTTTGCCCCAAAAAGGAGCGGTGTCTGAATTGCCCGACAAGCAACAGTTTGAAAGAACCTGATTTAACATTCAAACTCTTGCCATGGGCTTTAAAATCACAGGCATATTAACAAATAAAGCCAAAATGTATTAGTTGGTTTGCACTTTTGAGCCAATTAAGCCTTAACGTACATTCATTTATCACTCCGTTTAACATAAAATTTCCAAGGAAAGAATACCTCTCAAAAATTACTTTGACCATTCGTCACACACCCTTTTGGTTTTGGCAGTGTTGTATTGTCTTTTCAGACAAATATTTTGATTCAGATTAGCAAATCTTCCAGTCTAATGAGTGGAATATTGAGAAAATGGTCTTTGAGAAATATTTGAAACCTAACCCTAACTAGCAAAACCCGAAGCTAGGGTTAGGGTTTTATTCCCATACAATGTAGACAGTTTTTGATGGCATAGCTGTGTTTTAGGGCTGAAAGGATTCTTAGGAATATAGTTCTTTCAATGTTTTCTAAACATTTTTTTCTGACCTATATGGCTGTATTCAGTGCTTTGCCCTAATAAGGAATGGTGTCTGAATTGCCCGACAAGCAACAGTTCGAAAGAACCTGATTTAACTTTCAAACTCTTGCCATGGGCTTTAAAATCACAGGCATATTAACAAATAAAGCCAAAATGTATTAGTTGTTTCGGACTTTTAGGCCAATTAAGCCTTAACGTACATTCATTTAGCACTCCGTTTAACACAAAATTTCCAAGGACAGAATACCACTCAAAAATTACTTTGACCATTCTTCCCACACCCTTTTGGTTTTGGCTGTGTTGTATTGTCTTTTCAGACTAATATTTTGATTCAGAGAAGCAAATCTTCCAGTCTAATGAGTGGAATATTGAGAAAATGGTCTTTGAGAAATATTTGAACCCTAACCCTAATTACCAAAACCCGAAGCTAGGGTTAGGGTTTTATTCCCATACAATGTAGACAGTTTTTGATGGCATGGCTGTGTTTTAGAGCTGAAAGGATTCTTAGGAATATAGTTCTTTCAATGTTTTCTAAACATTTTTTTCTGACCTATATGACTGTATACAATGCTTTGCCCCAAAAAGGAGCGGTGTCTGAATTGCCCGACAAGCAACAGTTTGAAAGAACCTGATTTAACATTTAAACTCTTGCCATGGGCTTTAAAATCACAGGCATATTAACAAATAAAGCCAAAATGTATTAGTTGTTTCGGACTTTTGGGCCAATTAAGCTTTAACGTACATTCATTTAGCACTCCGTTTAACACAAAATTTCCAAGGAAAGAATACCACTCAAAAATTACTTGGACCAGTCCTCACACACCCTTTTGGTTTTGGCAGTGTTGTATTGTCTTTTCAGACAAATATTTTGATTCAGAGAAGCAAATCGTCCAGTCTCATGAGTGGAATATTGAGAAAATGGTCTTTGAGAAATATTTGAACCCTAACCCTAACTAGCAAAACCCGAAGCTAGGGTTAGGGTTTTATTCCCATACAATGTAGACAGTTTTTGATGGCATAGCTGTGTTTTAGGGCTGAAAGGATTCTTAGGAATATAGTTCTTTCAATGTTTTCTAAACATTTTTTTCTGACCTATATGGCTGTATTCAGTGCTTTGCCCTAATAAGGAATGGTGTCTGAATTGCCCGACAAGCAACAGTTCGAAAGAACCTGATTTAACTTTCAAACTCTTGCCATGGGCTTTAAAATCACAGGCATATTAACAAATAAAGACAAAATGTATTAGTTGTTTCGGACTTTTGGGCCAATTAAGCCTTAACGTACATTCATTTAGCACTCCGTTTAAAACAAAATTTCCAAGGACAGAATACCACTCAAAAATTACTTTGACCATTCTTCCCACACCCTTTTGGTTTTGGCAGTGATGTATTGTCTTTTCAGACTAATATTTTGATTCAGAGAAGCAAATCTTCCAGTCTAATGAGTGGAATATTGAGAAAATGGTCTTTGAGAAATATTTGAACCCTAACCCTAACTAGCAAAACCCGAAGCTAGGGTTAGGGTTTTATTCCCATACAATGTTGACAGTTTTTGATGGCATAGCTGTGTTTTAGGGCTGAAAGGATTCTTAGGAATATAGTTCTTTCAATGTTTTCTAAACATTTTTTTCTGACCTATATGGCTGTATACAGTGCTTTGCCCTAATAAGGAATGGTGTCTGAATTGCCCGACAAGCAACAGTTCGACAGAACCTGATTTAACTTTCAAACTCTTGCCATGGGCTTTAAAATCACAGGCATATTAACAAATAAAGCCAAAATGTATAAGTTGTTTCGGACTTTTGGGCCAATTAAGCCTTAACGTACATTCATTTAGCACTCCGTTTAACACAAAATTTCCAAGGAAAGAATACCACTCAAAAATTACTTGGACCAGTCCTCACACACCCTTTTGGTTTTGGCAGTGTTGTATTGTCTTTTCAGACTAATATTTTGATTCAGAGAAGCAAATCTTCCAGTCTAATGAGTGGAATATTGAGAAAAGGGTCTTTGAGAAATATTTGAACCCTAACCCTAATTACCAAAACCCGAAGCTAGGGTTAGGGTTTTATTCCCATACAATGTAGACAGTTTTTGATGGCATGGCTGTGTTTTAGGGCTGAAAGGATTCTTAGGAATATAGTTCTTTCAATGTTTTCTAAACATTTTTTTCTGACCTATATGGCTGTATACAGTGCTTTGCCCTAATAAGGAATGGTGTCTGAATTGCCCGACAAGCAACAGTTCGAAAGAATCTGATTTAACTTTCAAACTCTTGCCATGGGCTTTAAAATCACAGGCATATTAACAAATAAAGCCAAAATGTATTAGTTGGTTTGCACTTTTGAGCCAATTAAGCCTTAACGTACATTCATTTATCACTCCGTTTAACACAAAATTTCCAAGGAAAGAATACCTCTCAAAAATTACTTTGACCATTCCTCACACACCCTTTTGGTTTTGGCAGTGTTGTATTGTCTTTTCAGACTAATATATTGATTCAGAGAAGCAAATCTTCCAGTCTAATGAGTGGAATATTGAGAAAATGGTCTTTGAGAAATATTTGAACCCTAACCCTAACTAGGAAAACCCGAAGCTAGGGTTAGGGTTTTATTCCCATACAATGTAGACAGTTTTTGATGGCATGGCTGTGTTTTAGGGCTGAAAGGATTCTTAGGAATATAGTTCTTTCAATGTTTTCTAAACATTTTTTTCTGACCTATATGACTGTATACAATGCTTTGCGCCAAAAAGGAACGGTGTCTGAATTGCCCGACAAGCAACAGTTCGAAAGAACCTGATTTAACTTTCAAACTCTTGCCATGGGCTTTAAAATCACAGGCATATTAACAAATAAAGCCAAAATGTATTAGTTGTTTCGGACTTTTAGGCCAATTAAGCCTTAACGTACATTCATTTAGCACTCCGTTTAACAAAATTTCCAAGGACAGAATACCACTCAAAAATTACTTTGACCATTCTTCCCACACCCTTTTGGTTTTGGCAGTGTTGTATTGTCTTTTCAGACTAATATTTTGATTCAGAGAAGCAAATCTTCCAGTCTAATGAGTGGAATATTGAGAAAATGGTCTTTGAGAAATATTTGAACCCTAACCCTAATTACCAAAACCCGAAGCTAGGGTTAGGGTTTTATTCCCATACAATGTAGACAGTTTTTGATGGCATGGCTGTGTTTTAGGGCTGAAAGGATTCTTAGGAATATAGTTCTTTCAATGTTTTCTAAACATTTTTTTCTGACCTATATGGCTGTATACAGTGCTTTGCCCTAATAAGGAATGGTGTCTGAATTGCGCGACAAGCAACAGCTCAAAAGAACCTGATTTAACTTTCAAACTCTTGCCATGGGCTTTAAAATCACAGGCATATTAACAAATAAAGCCAAAATGTATTAGTTGGTTTGCACTTTTGAGCCAATTAAGCCTTAACATACATTCATTTATCACTCCGTTTAACACAAAATTTCCAAGGAAAGAATACCTCTCAAAAATTACTTTGACCATTCCTCACACACCCTTTTGGTTTTGGCAGTGTTGTATTGTCTTTTCAGACAAATATTTTGATTCAGAGAAGCAAATCGTCCAGTCTCATGAGTGGAATATTGAGAAAATGGTCTTTGAGAAATATTTGAACCCTAACCCTAACTAGCAAAACCCGAAGCTAGGGTTAGGGTTTTATTCCCATACAATGTAGCCAGTTTTTGATGGCATAGCTGTGTTTTAGGGCTGAAAGGATTCTTAGGAATATAGTTCTTTCAATGTTTTCTAAACATTTTTTTCTGACCTATATGGCTGTATTCAGTGCTTTGCCCTAATAAGGAATGGTGTCTGAATTGCCCGACAAGCAACAGTTCGAAAGAACCTGATTTAACTTTCAAACTCTTGCCATGGGCTTTAAAATCACAGGCATATTAACAAATAAAGCCAAAATGTATTAGTTGTTTCGGACTTTTGGGCCAATTAAGCCTTAACGTACATTCATTTAGCACTCCGTTTAAAACAAAATTTCCAAGGACAGAATACCACTCAAAAATTACTTTGACCATTCTTCCCACACCCTTTTGGTTTTGGCAGTGATGTATTGTCTTTTCAGACTAATATTTTGATTCAGAGAAGCAAATCTTCCAGTCTAATGAGTGGAATATTGAGAAAATGGTCTTTGAGAAATATTTGAACCCTAACCCTAATTACCAAAACCCGAAGCTAGGGTTAGGGTTTTATTCCCATACAATGTAGACAGTTTTTGATGGCATGGCTGTGTTTTAGGGCTGAAAGGATTCTTAGGAATATAGTTCTTTCAATGTTTTCTAAACATTTTTTTCTGACCTATATGACTGTATACAATGCTTTGCCCCAAAAAGGAGCGGTGTCTGAATTGCCCGACAAGCAACAGTTTGAAAGAACCTGATTTAACATTCAAACTCTTGCCATGGGCTTTAAAATCACAGGCATATTAACAAATAAAGCCAAAATGTATTAGTTGGTTTGCACTTTTGAGCCAATTAAGCCTTAACGTACATTCATTTATCACTCCGTTTAACATAAAATTTCCAAGGAAAGAATACCTCTCAAAAATTACTTTGACCATTCGTCACACACCCTTTTGGTTTTGGCAGTGTTGTATTGTCTTTTCAGACAAATATTTTGATTCAGATTAGCAAATCTTCCAGTCTAATGAGTGGAATATTGAGAAAATGGTCTTTGAGAAATATTTGAAACCTAACCCTAACTAGCAAAACCCGAAGCTAGGGTTAGGGTTTTATTCCCATACAATGTAGACAGTTTTTGATGGCATAGCTGTGTTTTAGGGCTGAAAGGATTCTTAGGAATATAGTTCTTTCAATGTTTTCTAAACATTTTTTTCTGACCTATATGGCTGTATTCAGTGCTTTGCCCTAATAAGGAATGGTGTCTGAATTGCCCGACAAGCAACAGTTCGAAAGAACCTGATTTAACTTTCAAACTCTTGCCATGGGCTTTAAAATCACAGGCATATTAACAAATAAAGCCAAAATGTATTAGTTGTTTCGGACTTTTAGGCCAATTAAGCCTTAACGTACATTCATTTAGCACTCCGTTTAACACAAAATTTCCAAGGACAGAATACCACTCAAAAATTACTTTGACCATTCTTCCCACACCCTTTTGGTTTTGGCTGTGTTGTATTGTCTTTTCAGACTAATATTTTGATTCAGAGAAGCAAATCTTCCAGTCTAATGAGTGGAATATTGAGAAAATGGTCTTTGAGAAATATTTGAACCCTAACCCTAATTACCAAAACCCGAAGCTAGGGTTAGGGTTTTATTCCCATACAATGTAGACAGTTTTTGATGGCATGGCTGTGTTTTAGAGCTGAAAGGATTCTTAGGAATATAGTTCTTTCAATGTTTTCTAAACATTTTTTTCTGACCTATATGACTGTATACAATGCTTTGCCCCAAAAAGGAGCGGTGTCTGAATTGCCCGACAAGCAACAGTTTGAAAGAACCTGATTTAACATTTAAACTCTTG
The DNA here is from genome assembly GCF_055471065.1 of Atractosteus spatula. Lineage (NCBI taxonomy): Eukaryota > Metazoa > Chordata > Actinopteri > Semionotiformes > Lepisosteidae > Atractosteus > Atractosteus spatula. The sequence continues at coordinate 27,608,513 of NC_142711.1, read as the reverse complement.
CCATGGGCTTTAAAATCACAGGCATATTAACAAATAAAGCCAAAATGTATTAGTTGTTTCGGACTTTTGGGCCAATTAAGCTTTAACGTACATTCATTTAGCACTCCGTTTAACACAAAATTTCCAAGGAAAGAATACCACTCAAAAATTACTTGGACCAGTCCTCACACACCCTTTTGGTTTTGGCAGTGTTGTATTGTCTTTTCAAACTAATATTTTGATTCAGAGAAGCAAATCTTCCAGTCTAATGAGTGGAATATTGAGAAAATGGTCTTTGAGAAATATTTGAACCCTAACCCTAATTACCAAAACCCGAAGCTAGGGTTAGGGTTTTATTCCCATACAATGTAGACAGTTTTTGATGGCATGGCTGTGTTTTAGGGCTGAAAGGATTCTTAGGAATATAGTTCTTTCAATGTTTTCTAAACATTTTTTTCTGACCTATATGGCTGTATACAGTGCTTTGCCCTAATAAGGAATGGTGTCTGAATTGCCCGACAAGCAACAGTTCGAAAGAACCTGATTTAACTTTCAAACTCTTGCCATGGGCTTTAAAATCACAGGCATATTAACAAATAAAGATAAAATGTATTAGTTGGTTTGCACTTTTGAGCCAATTAAGCCTTAACGTACATTCATTTATCACTCCGTTTAACACAAAATTTCCAAGGAAAGAATACCTCTCAAAAATTACTTTGACCATTCCTCACACACCCTTTTGGTTTTGGCAGTGTTTATTGTCTTTTCAGACAAATATTTTGATTCAGAGAAGCAAATCTTCCAGTCTAATGAGTGGAATATTGAGAAAATGGTCTTTGAGAAATATTTGAACCCTAACCCTAACTAGGAAAACCCGAAGCTAGGGTTAGGGTTTTATTCCCATACAATGTAGACAGTTTTTGATGGCATAGCTGTGTTTTAGGGCTGAAAGGATTCTTAGAAATATAGTTCTTTCAATGTTTTCTAAACATTTTTTTCTGACCTATATGGCTGTATTCAGTGCTTTGCCCTAATAAGGAATGGTGTCTGAATTGCCCGACAAGCAACAGTTCGAAAGAACCTGATTTAACTTTCAAACTCTTGCCATGGGCTTTAAAATCACAGGCATATTAACAAATAAAGCCAAAATGTATTAGTTGTTTCGGACTTTTAGGCCAATTAAGCCTTAACGTACATTCATTTAGCACTCCGTTTAACACAAATTTTCCAAGGACAGAATACCACTCAAAAATTACTTTGACCATTCTTCCCACACCCTTTTGGTTTTGGCAGTGTTGTATTGTCTTTTCAGACAAATATTTTGATTCAGAGAAGCAAATCTTCCAGTCTAATGAGTGGAATATTTAGAAAATGGTCTTTGAGAAATATTTGAACCCTAACCCTAACTAGCAAAACCCGAAGCTAGGGTTAGGGATTTATTCCCATACAATGTAGACAGTTTTTGATGGCATGGCTGTGTTTTAGGGCTGAAAGGATTCTTAGGAATATAGTTCCTTCAATGTTTTCTAAACATTTTTTTCTGACCTATATGGCTGTATACAGTGCTTTGCCCTAATAAGGAATGGTGTCTGAATTGCCCGACAAGCAACAGTTCGAAAGAACCTGATTTAACATTCAAACTCTTGCCATGGGCTTTAAAATCACAGGCATATTAACAAATAAAGCCAAAATGTATTGGTTGTTTCGGACTTTTGGGCCAATTAAGCCTTAACGTACATTCATTTAGCACTCCGTTTAACACAAAATTTACAAGGAAACAAAACCTTTCAAAAATTAATATGACCACTCTTGACACACCCTTTTGGTTTTGGCAGTGTTGTATTGTCTTTTCAGATTAATATTTTGATTCAGAGAAGCAAATCTTCCAGTCTAATGAGTGGAATATTGAGAAAATGGTCTTTGAGAAATGTTTGAACCCTAACCCTAACTAGCAAAACCCGATGCTAGGGTTAGGGTTTTATTCCCATACAATGTAGACAGTTTTTGATGGCATGGCTGTGTTTTAGAGCTGAAAGGATTCTTAGGAATATAGTTCTTTCAATGTTTTCTAAACATTTTTTTCTGACCTATATGACTGTATACAATGCTTTGCCCCAAAAAGGAGCGGTGTCTGAATTGCCCGACAAGCAACAGTTTGAAAGAACCTGATTTAACATTCAAACTCTTGCCATGGGCTTTAAAATCACAGGCATATTAACAAATAAAGCCAAAATGTATTAGTTGGTTTGCACTTTTGAGCCAATTAAGCCTTAACGTACATTCATTTATCACTCCGTTTAACATAAAATTTCCAAGGAAAGAATACCTCTCAAAAATTACTTTGACCATTCGTCACACACCCTTTTGGTTTTGGCAGTGTTGTATTGTCTTTTCAGACAAATATTTTGATTCAGATTAGCAAATCTTCCAGTCTAATGAGTGGAATATTGAGAAAATGGTCTTTGAGAAATATTTGAAACCTAACCCTAATTACCAAAACCCGAAGCAGGGTTAGGGTTTTATTCCCATACAATGTAGACAGTTTTTGATGGCATGGCTGTGTTTTAGGGCTGAAAGGATTCTAAGGAATATAGTTCTTTCAATGTTTTCTAAACATTTTTTTCAGACCTATATGGTTGTATACAGTGCTTTGCCCTAATAAGGAATGGTGTCTGAATTGCGCGACAAGCAACAGCTCAAAAGAACCTGATTTAACTTTCAAACTCTTGCCATGGGCTTTAAAATCACAGGCATATTAACAAATAAAGCCAAAATGTATTAGTTGGTTTGCACTTTTGAGCCAATTAAGCCTTAACATACATTCATTTATCACTCCGTTTAACACAAAATGTCCAAGGAAAGAATACCTCTCAAAAATTACTTTGACCATTCCTCACACACCCTTTTGGTTTTGGCAGTGTTGTATTGTCTTTTCAGACAAATATTTTGATTCAGAGAAGCAAATCGTCCAGTCTAATAAGTGGAATATTGAGAAAATGGTCTTTGAGAAATATTTGAACCCTAACCCTAACTAGCAAAACCCGAAGCTAGGGTTAGGGTTTTATTCCCATACAATGTAGACAGTTTTTGATGGCATAGCTGTGTTTTAGGGCTGAAAGGATTCTTAGGAATATAGTTCTTTCAATGTTTTCTAAACATTTTTTTCTGACCTATATGGCTGTATTCAGTGCTTTGCCCTAATAAGGAATGGTGTCTGAATTGCCCGACAAGCAACAGTTCGAAAGAACCTGATTTAACTTTCAAACTCTTGCCATGGGCTTTAAAATCACAGGCATATTAACAAATAAAGCCAAAATGTATTAGTTGTTTCGGACTTTTAGGCCAATTAAGCCTTAACGTACATTCATTTAGCACTCCGTTTAACACAAAATTTCCAAGGACAGAATACCACTCAAAAATTACTTTGACCATTCTTCCCACACCCTTTTGGTTTTGGCTGTGTTGTATTGTCTTTTCAGACTAATATTTTGATTCAGAGAAGCAAATCTTCCAGTCTAATGAGTGGAATATTGAGAAAATGGTCTTTGAGAAATATTTGAACCCTAACCCTAATTACCAAAACCCGAAGCTAGGGTTAGGGTTTTATTCCCATACAATGTAGACAGTTTTTGATGGCATGGCTGTGTTTTAGAGCTGAAAGGATTCTTAGGAATATAGTTCTTTCAATGTTTTCTAAACATTTTTTTCTGACCTATATGACTGTATACAATGCTTTGCCCCAAAAAGGAGCGGTGTCTGAATTGCCCGACAAGCAACAGTTTGAAAGAACCTGATTTAACATTTAAACTCTTGCCATGGGCTTTAAAATCACAGGCATATTAACAAATAAAGCCAAAATGTATTAGTTGTTTCGGACTTTTGGGCCAATTAAGCTTTAACGTACATTCATTTAGCACTCCGTTTAACACAAAATTTCCAAGGAAAGAATACCACTCAAAAATTACTTGGACCAGTCCTCACACACCCTTTTGGTTTTGGCAGTGTTGTATTGTCTTTTCAAACTAATATTTTGATTCAGAGAAGCAAATCTTCCAGTCTAATGAGTGGAATATTGAGAAAATGGTCTTTGAGAAATATTTGAACCCTAACCCTAATTACCAAAACCCGAAGCTAGGGTTAGGGTTTTATTCCCATACAATGTAGACAGTTTTTGATGGCATGGCTGTGTTTTAGGGCTGAAAGGATTCTTAGGAATATAGTTCTTTCAATGTTTTCTAAACATTTTTTTCTGACCTATATGGCTGTATACAGTGCTTTGCCCTAATAAGGAATGGTGTCTGAATTGCCCGACAAGCAACAGTTCGAAAGAACCTGATTTAACTTTCAAACTCTTGCCATGGGCTTTAAAATCACAGGCATATTAACAAATAAAGATAAAATGTATTAGTTGGTTTGCACTTTTGAGCCAATTAAGCCTTAACGTACATTCATTTATCACTCCGTTTAACACAAAATTTCCAAGGAAAGAATACCTCTCAAAAATTACTTTGACCATTCCTCACACACCCTTTTGGTTTTGGCAGTGTTGTATTGTCTTTTCAGACAAATATTTTGATTCAGAGAAGCAAATCTTCCAGTCTAATGAGTGGAATATTGAGAAAATGGTCTTTGAGAAATATTTGAACCCTAACCCTAACTAGGAAAACCCGAAGCTAGGGTTAGGGTTTTATTCCCATACAATGTAGACAGTTTTTGATGGCATAGCTGTGTTTTAGGGCTGAAAGGATTCTTAGAAATATAGTTCTTTCAATGTTTTCTAAACATTTTTTTCTGACCTATATGGCTGTATTCAGTGCTTTGCCCTAATAAGGAATGGTGTCTGAATTGCCCGACAAGCAACAGTTCGAAAGAACCTGATTTAACTTTCAAACTCTTGCCATGGGCTTTAAAATCACAGGCATATTAACAAATAAAGCCAAAATGTATTAGTTGTTTCGGACTTTTAGGCCAATTAAGCCTTAACGTACATTCATTTAGCACTCCGTTTAACACAAATTTTCCAAGGACAGAATACCACTCAAAAATTACTTTGACCATTCTTCCCACACCCTTTTGGTTTTGGCAGTGTTGTATTGTCTTTTCAGACAAATATTTTGATTCAGAGAAGCAAATCTTCCAGTCTAATGAGTGGAATATTTAGAAAATGGTCTTTGAGAAATATTTGAACCCTAACCCTAACTAGCAAAACCCGAAGCTAGGGTTAGGGATTTATTCCCATACAATGTAGACAGTTTTTGATGGCATGGCTGTGTTTTAGGGCTGAAAGGATTCTTAGGAATATAGTTCCTTCAATGTTTTCTAAACATTTTTTTCTGACCTATATGGCTGTATACAGTGCTTTGCCCTAATAAGGAATGGTGTCTGAATTGCCCGACAAGCAACAGTTCGAAAGAACCTGATTTAACATTCAAACTCTTGCCATGGGCTTTAAAATCACAGGCATATTAACAAATAAAGCCAAAATGTATTGGTTGTTTCGGACTTTTGGGCCAATTAAGCCTTAACGTACATTCATTTAGCACTCCGTTTAACACAAAATTTACAAGGAAACAAAACCTTTCAAAAATTACTTTGACCATTCCTCACACACCCTTTTGGTTTTGGCAGTGTTGTATTGTCTTTTCAGACAAATATTTTGATTCAGAGAAGCAAATCTTCCAGTCTAATGAGTGGAATATTGAGAAAATGGTCTTTGAGAAATATTTGAACCCTAACCCTAACTAGGAAAACCCGAAGCTAGGGTTAGGGTTTTATTCCCATACAATGTAGACAGTTTTTGATGGCATAGCTGTGTTTTAGGGCTGAAAGGATTCTTAGAAATATAGTTCTTTCAATGTTTTCTAAACATTTTTTTCTGACCTATATGGCTGTATTCAGTGCTTTGCCCTAATAAGGAATGGTGTCTGAATTGCCCGACAAGCAACAGTTCGAAAGAACCTGATTTAACTTTCAAACTCTTGCCATGGGCTTTAAAATCACAGGCATATTAACAAATAAAGCCAAAATGTATTAGTTGTTTCGGACTTTTAGGCCAATTAAGCCTTAACGTACATTCATTTAGCACTCCGTTTAACACAAATTTTCCAAGGACAGAATACCACTCAAAAATTACTTTGACCATTCTTCCCACACCCTTTTGGTTTTGGCAGTGTTGTATTGTCTTTTCAGACAAATATTTTGATTCAGAGAAGCAAATCTTCCAGTCTAATGAGTGGAATATTTAGAAAATGGTCTTTGAGAAATATTTGAACCCTAACCCTAACTAGCAAAACCCGAAGCTAGGGTTAGGGATTTATTCCCATACAATGTAGACAGTTTTTGATGGCATGGCTGTGTTTTAGGGCTGAAAGGATTCTTAGGAATATAGTTCCTTCAATGTTTTCTAAACATTTTTTTCTGACCTATATGGCTGTATACAGTGCTTTGCCCTAATAAGGAATGGTGTCTGAATTGCCCGACAAGCAACAGTTCGAAAGAACCTGATTTAACATTCAAACTCTTGCCATGGGCTTTAAAATCACAGGCATATTAACAAATAAAGCCAAAATGTATTGGTTGTTACGGACTTTTGGGCCAATTAAGCCTTAACGTACATTCATTTAGCACTCCGTTTAACACAAAATTTACAAGGAAACAAAACCTTTCAAAAATTAATATGACCACTCTTGACACACCCTTTTGGTTTTGGCAGTGTTGTATTGTCTTTTCAGATTAATATTTTGATTCAGAGAAGCAAATCTTCCAGTCTAATGAGTGGAATATTGAGAAAATGGTCTTTGAGAAATGTTTGAACCCTAACCCTAACTAGCAAAACCCGATGCTAGGGTTAGGGTTTTATTCCCATACAATGTAGACAGTTTTTGATGGCATGGCTGTGTTTTAGGGCTGAAAGGATTCTTAGGAATATAGTTCTTTCAGTGTTTTCTAAACATTTTTTTCTGACCTATATGGCTGTATTCAGTGCTTTGCCCTAATAAGGAATGGTGTCTGAATTGCCCGACAAGCAACAGTTCGAAAGAACCTGATTTAACTTTCAAACTCTTGCCATGGGCTTTAAAATCACAGGCATATTAACAAATAAAGCCAAAATGTATAAGTTGTTTCGGACTTTTGGGCCAATTAAGCCTTAACGTACATTCATTTAGCACTCCGTTTAACACAAAATTTCCAAGGAAAGAATACCACTCAAAAATTACTTGGACCAGTCCTCACACACCCTTTTGGTTTTGGCAGTGTTGTATTGTCTTTTCAGACTAATATTTTGATTCAGAGAAGCAAATCTTCCAGTCTAATGAGTGGAATATTGAGAAAATGGTCTTTGAGAAATATTTGAACCCTAACCCTAATTACCAAAACCCGAAGCTAGGGTTAGGGTTTTATTCCCATACAATGTAGACAGTTTTTGATGGCATGGCTGTGTTTTAGGGCTGAAAGGATTCTTAGGAATATAGTTCTTTCAATGTTTTCTAAACATTTTTTTCTGACCTATATGGCTGTATACAGTGCTTTGCCCTAATAAGGAATGGTGTCTGAATTGCCCGACAAGCAACAGTTCGAAAGAACCTGATTTAACTTTCAAACTCTTGCCATGGGCTTTAAAATCACAGGCATATTAACAAATAAAGCCAAAATGTATTAGTTAGTTTGCACTTTTGAGCCAATTAAGCCTTAACGTACATTCATTTATCACCCCGTTTAACACAAAATTTACAAGGAAAGAATACCTCTCAAAAATTACTTTGACCATTCCTCACACACCCTTTTGGTTTTGGAAGTGTTGTATTGTCTTTTCAGACTAATATATTGATTCAGAGAAGCAAATCTTCCAGTCTAATGAGTGGAATATTGAGAAAATGGTCTTTGAGAAATATTTGAACCCTAACCCTAACTAGCAAAACCCGAAGCTAGGGTTAGGGTTTTATTCCCATACAATGTAGACAGTTTTTGATGGCATGGCTGTGTTTTAGGGCTGAAAGGATTCTTAGGAATACAGTTCTTTCAATGTTTTCTAAACATTTTTTTCTGACCTATATGACTGTATACAATGCTTTGCGCCAAAAAGGAACGGTGTCTGAATTGCCCGACAAGCAACAGTTCGAAAGAACCTGATTTAACTTTCAAACTCTTGCCATGGGCTTTAAAATCACAGGCATATTAACAAATAAAGCCAAAATGTATTAGTTGTTTCGGACTTTTGGGCCAATTAAGCCTTAACGTACATGCATTTAGCACTCCGTTTAACACAAAATTTCCAAGGAAAGAATACCACTCAAAAATTACTTTGACCATTCTTCCCACACCCTTTTGGTTTTGGCAGTGTTGTATTGTCTTTTCAGACTAATATTTTGATTCAGAGAAGCAAATCTTCCAGTCTAATGAGTGGAATATTTAGAAAATGGTCTTTGAGAAATATTTGAACCCTAACCCTAACTAGCAAAACCCGAAGCTAGGGTTAGGGATTTATTCCCATACAATGTAGACAGTTTTTGATGGCATGGCTGTGTTTTAGGGCTGAAAGGATTCTTAGGAATATAGTTCCTTCAATGTTTTCTAAACATTTTTTTCTGACCTATATGGCTGTATACAGTGCTTTGCCCTAATAAGGAATGGTGTCTGAATTGCCCGACAAGCAACAGTTCGAAAGAACCTGATTTAACATTCAAACTCTTGCCATGGGCTTTAAAATCACAGGCATATTAACAAATAAAGCCAAAATGTATTGGTTGTTTCGGACTTTTGGGCCAATTAAGCCTTAACGTACATTCATTTAGCACTCCGTTTAACACAAAATTTACAAGGAAACAAAACCTTTCAAAAATGAATATGACCACTCTTGACACACCCTTTTGGTTTTGGCAGTGTTGTATTGTCTTTTCAGATTAATATTTTGATTCAGAGAAGCAAATCTTCCAGTCTAATGAGTGGAATATTGAGAAAATGGTCTTTGAGAAATGTTTGAACCCTAACCCTAACTAGCAAAACCCGATGCTAGGGTTAGGGTTTTATTCCCATACAATGTAGACAGTTTTTGATGGCATGGCTGTGTTTTAGGGCTGAAAGGATTCTTAGGAATATAGTTCTTTCAGTGTTTTCTAAACATTTTTTTCTGACCTATATGGCTGTATTCAGTGCTTTGCCCTAATAAGGAATGGTGTCTGAATTGCCCGACAAGCAACAGTTCGAAAGAACCTGATTTAACTTTCAAACTCTTGCCATGGGCTTTAAAATCACAGGCATATTAACAAATAAAGCCAAAATGTATTAGTTGTTTCGGACTTTTGGGCCAATTAAGCCTTAACGTACATTCATTTAGCACTCCGTTTAACACAAAATTTCCAAGGACAGAATACCACTCAAAAATTACATTGACCATTCTTCCCACACCCTTTTGGTTTTGGCAGTGTTGTATTGTCTTTTCAGACTAATATTTTGATTCAGAGAAGCAAATCTTCCAGTCTAATGAGTGGAATATTGAGAAAATGGTCTTTGAGAAATATTTGAACCCTAACCCTAACTAGCAAAACCCGAAGCTAGGGTTAGGGTTTTATTCCCATTCAATGTAGACAGTTTTTGATGGTATGGCTGTGTTTTAGGGCTGAAAGGATTCTTAGGAATATAGTTCTTTCAATGTTTTCTAAACATTTTTTTCTGACCTATATGGCTGTATACAGTGCTTTGCCCTAATAAGGAATGGTGTCTGAATTGCCCGACAAGCAACAGTTCGAAAGAACCTGATTTAACTTTCAAACTCTTGCCATGGGCTTTAAAATCACAGGCATATTAACAAATAAAGCCAAAATGTATTAGTTGGTTTGCACTTTTGAGCCAATTAAGCCTTAACGTACATTCATTTATCACTCCGTTTAACACAAAATTTCCAAGGAAAGAATACCTCTCAAAAATTACTTTGACCATTCCTCACACACCCTTTTGGTTTTGGCAGTGTTGTATTGTCTTTTCAGACAAATATTTTGATTCAGAGAAGCAAATCTTCCAGTCTAATGAGTGGAATATTGAGAAAATGGTCTTTGAGAAATATTTGAACCCTAACCCTAACTAGCAAAACCCGAAGCTAGGGTTAGGGTTTTATTCCCATACAATGTAGACAGTTTTTGATGGCATAGCTGTGTTTTAGGGCTGAAAGGATTCTTAGGAATATAGTTCTTTCAATGTTTTCTAAACATTTTTTTCTGACCTATATGGCTGTATTCAGTGCATTGCCCTAATAAGGAATGGTGTCTGAATTGCCCGACAAGCAACAGTTCGAAAGAACCTGATTTAACTTTCAAACTCTTGCCATGGGCTTTAAAATCACAGGCATATTAACAAATAAAGCCAAAATGTATTAGTTGTTTCGGACTTTTGGGCCAATTAAGCCTTAACGTACATTCATTTAGCACTCCGTTTAACACAAAATTTCCAAGGACAGAATACCACTCAAAAATTACTTTGACCATTCTTCCCACACCCTTTTGGTTTTGGCAGTGTTCTATTGTCTTTTCAGACTAATATTTTGATTCAGAGAAGCAAATCTTCCAGTCTAATGAGTGGAATATTGAGAAAACGGTCTTTGAGAAATATTTGAACCCTAACCCTAACTAGCAAAACCCGAAGCTAGGGTTAGGGTTTTATTCCCATACAATGTAGACAGTTTTTGATGGCATGGCTGTGTTTTAGGGCTGAAAGGATTCTTAGGAATACAGTTCTTTCAATGTTTTCTAAACATTTTTTTTCTGACCTATATGACTGTATACAATGCTTTGCCCCAAAAAGGAACGGTGTCTGAATTGCCCGACGAGCAACAGTTTGAAAGAACCTGATTTAACATTCAAACTCTTGCCATGGGCTTTAAAATCACAGGCATATTAACAAATAAAGCCAAACTGTATTAGTTGTTTCGGACTTTTGGGCCAATTAAGCCTTAACGTACATTCATTTAGCACTCCGTTTACCACAAAATTTACAAGGAAAGAAAACCTTTCAAACATTAATATGACCACTCTTGACACACCCTTTTGGTTTTGACAATTTTGTATTGTCTTTTCAGATTAATATTTTGATTCAGAGAAGCAAATCTTCCAGTCTAATGAGTGGAATATTGAGAAAATGGTCTTTGAGAAATATTTGAACCCTAACCCTAACTAGGAAAACCCGAAGCTAGGGTTAGGGTTTTATTCCCGTACAATGTAGACAGTTTTTGATGGCATGGCTGTGTTTTAGGGCTGAAAGGATTCTTAGAAATATAGTTCTTTCAATGTTTTCTAAACATTTTTTTCTGACCTATATGACTGTATACAATGCTTTGCGCCAAAAAGGAACGGTGTCTGAATTGCGCGACAAGCAACAGCTCAAAAGAACCTGATTTAACTTTCAAACTCTTGCCATGGGCTTTAAAATCACAGGCATATTAACAAATAAAGCCAAAATGTATTAGTTGGTTTGCACTTTTGAGCCAATTAAGCCTTAACGTACATTCATTTATCACTCCGTATAACACAAAATTTCCAAGGAAAGAATACCTCTCAAAAATTACTTTGACCATTCCTCACACACCCTTTTGGTTTTGGCAGTGTTGTATTGTCTTTTCAGACTAATATTTTGATTCAGAGAAGCAAATCTTCCAGTCTAATGAGTGGAATATTGTGAAAATGGTCTTTGAGAAATATTTGAACCCTAACCCTAACTAGCAAAACCTGAAGCTAGGGTTAGGGTTTTATTCCCATACAATGTAGACAGTTTTTGATGGCATGGCTGTGTTTTAGGGCTGAAAGGATTCTTAGGAATATAGTTCTTTCAATGTTTTCTAAACATTTTTTTCTGACCTATATGGCTGTATACAGTGCTTTGCCCTAATAAGGAATGGTGTCTGAATTGCCCGACAAGCAACAGTTCGAAAGAACCTGATTTAACTTTCAAACTCTTGCCATGGGCTTTAAAATCACAGGCATATTAACAAATAAAGCCAAAATGTATTAGTTGGTTTGCACTTTTGAGCCAATTAAGCCTTAACGTACATTCATTTATCACTCCGTTTAACACAAAATTTACAAGGAAACAAAACCTTTCAAAAATTAATATGACCACTCTTGACACACCCTTTTGGTTTTGGCAGTGTTGTACTGTCTTTTCAGTCTAATATTTTGATTCAGAGAAGCAAATCTTCCAGTCTAATGAGTGGAATATTGAGAAAATGGTCTTTGAGAAATATTTGAACCCTAACTCTAACTAGCAAAACCCGAAGCTAGGGTTAGGGTTTTATTCCCATACAATGTAGACAGTTTTTGATGGCATGGCTGTGTTTTAGGGCTGAAAGGATTCTTAGGAATATAGTTCTTTCAATGTTTTCCAAACATTTTTTTCTCACCTATATGGCTGTATACAGTGCTTTGCCCTAATAAGAAATGGTGTCTGAATTGCCCGACAAGCAACAGCTCAAAAGAACCTGATTTAACTTTCAAACTCTTGCCATGGGCTTTAAAATCACAGGCATATTAACAAATAAAGCCAAAATGTATTAGTTGGTTTGCACTTTTGAGCCAATTAAGCCTTAACGTACATTCATTTATCACTCCGTTTAACACAAAATTTCCAAGGAAAGAATACCTCTCAGAAATTACTTTGACCATTCTTCCCACACCCTTTTGGTTTTGGCAGTGTTGTATTGTCTTTTCAGACTAATATTTTGATTCAGAGAAGCAAATCTTCCAGTCTAATGAGTGGAATATTGAGAAAATTGTCTTTGAGAAATATTTGAACCCTAACCCTAACTGGCAAAACCCGAAGCTAGGGTTAGGGTTTTATTCCCATACAATGTAGACAGTTTTTGATGGCATGGCTGTGTTTTAGGGCTGAAAGGATTCTTAGGAATACAGTTCTTTCAATGTTTTCTAAACATTTTTTTCTGACCTATATGACTGTATACAATGCTTTGCGCCAAAAAGGAACGGTGTCTGAATTGCCCGACAAGCAACAGTTCGAAAGAACCTGATTTAACTTTTAAACTCTTGCCATGGGCTTTAAAATCACAGGCATATTAACAAATAAAGCCAAAATGTATTAGTTGTTTCGGACTTTTGGGCCAATTAAGCCTTAACGTACATTCATTTAGCACTCCGTTTAACACAAAATTTCCAAGGAAAGAATACCACTCAAAAATTTCTTGGACCATTCTTCCCACACCCTTTTGGTTTTGGCAGTGTTGTATTGTCTTTTCAGACTAATATTTTGATTCAGAGAAGCAAATCTTCCAGTCTAATGAGTGGAATATTGAGAAAATGGTCTTTGAGAAATATTTGAACCCTAACCCTAACTAGCAAAACCCGAAGCTAGGGTTAGGGTTTTATTCCCATACAATGTAGACAGTTTTTGATGGCATGGCTGTGTTTTAGGGCTGAAAGGATTCTTAGGAATATAGTTCTTTCAATGTTTTCTAAACATTTTTTTCTGACCTATATGGCTGTATACAGTGCTTTGCCCTAATAAGGAATGGTGTCTGAATTGCGCGACAAGCAACAGCTCAAAAGAACCTGATTTAACTTTCAAACTCTTGCCATGGGCTTTAAAATCACAGGCATATTAACAAATAAAGCCAAAATGTATTAGTTGTTTCGGACTTTTAGGCCAATTAAGCCTTAACGTACATTCATTTATCACTCCGTTTAACACAAAATTTCCAAGGAAAGAATACCTCTCAAAAATTACTTTGACCATTCCTCACACACTCTTTTGGTTTTGGCAGTGTTGTATTGTCTTTTCAGACTAATATTTTGATTCAGAGAAGCAAATCTTCCAGTCTAATGAGTGGAATATTGAGAAAATGGTTTTTCAGAAATATTTGAACCCTAACCCTAACTAGCAAAACCCGAAGCTAGGGTTAGGGTTTTATTCCCATACAATGTAGACAGTTTTTGATGGCATGGCTGTGTTTTAGGGCTGAAAGGATTCTTAGGAATACAGTTCTTTCAGTGTTTTCTAAACATTTTTTTCTGACCTATATGGCTGTATTCAGTGCTTTGCCCTAATAAGGAATGGTGTCTGAATTGCCCGACAAGCAACAGTTCGAAAGAACCTGATTTAACTTTCAAACTCTTGCCATGGGCTTTAAAATCACAGGCATATTAACAAATAAAGCCAAAATGTATTAGTTGTTTCGGACTTTTGGGCCAATTAAGCCTTAACGTACATTCATTTAGCACTCCGTTTAACACAAAATTTCCAAGGACAGAATACCACTCAAAAATTACATTGACCATTCTTCCCACACCCTTTTGGTTTTGGCAGTGTTGTATTGTCTTTTCAGACTAATATTTTGATTCAGAGAAGCAAATCTTCCAGTCTAATGAGTGGAATATTGAGAAAATGGTCTTTGAGAAATATTTGAACCCTAACCCTAACTAGCAAAACCCGAAGCTAGGGTTAGGGTTTTATTCCCATTCAATGTAGACAGTTTTTGATGGTATGGCTGTGTTTTAGGGCTGAAAGGATTCTTAGGAATATAGTTCTTTCAATGTTTTCTAAACATTTTTTTCTGACCTATATGGCTGTATACAGTGCTTTGCCCTAATAAGGAATGGTGTCTGAATTGCCCGACAAGCAACAGTTCGAAAGAACCTGATTTAACTTTCAAACTCTTGCCATGGGCTTTAAAATCACAGGCATATTAACAAATAAAGCCAAAATGTATTAGTTGGTTTGCACTTTTGAGCCAATTAAGCCTTAACGTACATTCATTTATCACTCCGTTTAACACAAAATTTCCAAGGAAAGAATACCTCTCAAAAATTACTTTGACCATTCCTCACACACCGTTTTGGTTTTGGCAGTGTTGTATTGTCTTTTCAGACAAATATTTTGATTCAGAGAAGCAAATCTTCCAGTCTAATGAGTGGAATATTGAGAAAATGGTCTTTGAGAAATATTTGAACCCTAACCCTAACTAGCAAAACCCGAAGCTAGGGTTAGGGTTTTATTCCCATACAATGTAGACAGTTTTTGATGGCATAGCTGTGTTTTAGGGCTGAAAGGATTCTTAGGAATATAGTTCTTTCAATGTTTTCTAAACATTTTTTTCTGACCTATATGGCTGTATTCAGTGCATTGCCCTAATAAGGAATGGTGTCTGAATTGCCCGACAAGCAACAGTTGGAAAGAACCTGATTTAACTTTCAAACTCTTGCCATGGGCTTTAAAATCACAGGCATATTAACAAATAAAGCCAAAATGTATTAGTTGTTTCGGACTTTTGGGCCAATTAAGCCTTAACGTACATTCATTTAGCACTCCGTTTAACACAAAATTTCCAAGGACAGAATACCACTCAAAAATTACTTTGACCATTCTTCCCACACCCTTTTGGTTTTGGCAGTGTTCTATTGTCTTTTCAGACTAATATTTTGATTCAGAGAAGCAAATCTTCCAGTCTAATGAGTGGAATATTGAGAAAACGGTCTTTGAGAAATATTTGAACCCTAACCCTAACTAGCAAAACCCGAAGCTAGGGTTAGGGTTTTATTCCCATACAATGTAGACAGTTTTTGATGGCATGGCTGTGTTTTAGGGCTGAAAGGATTCTTAGGAATACAGTTCTTTCAATGTTTTCTAAACATTTTTTTTCTGACCTATATGACTGTATACAATGCTTTGCCCCAAAAAGGAACGGTGTCTGAATTGCCCGACGAGCAACAGTTTGAAAGAACCTGATTTAACATTCAAACTCTTGCCATGGGCTTTAAAATCACAGGCATATTAACAAATAAAGCCAAACTGTATTAGTTGTTTCGGACTTTTGGGCCAATTAAGCCTTAACGTACATTCATTTAGCACTCCGTTTACCACAAAATTTACAAGGAAAGAAAACCTTTCAAACATTAATATGACCACTCTTGACA
This sequence comes from Atractosteus spatula, assembly GCF_055471065.1. Lineage (NCBI taxonomy): Eukaryota > Metazoa > Chordata > Actinopteri > Semionotiformes > Lepisosteidae > Atractosteus > Atractosteus spatula. The sequence goes on along the minus strand of NC_142711.1, from coordinate 27,592,626 downwards.
CACCCTTTTGGTTTTGGCAATTTTGTATTGTCTTTTCAGATTAATATTTTGATTCAGAGAAGCAAATCTTCCAGTCTAATGAGTGGAATATTGAGAAAATGGTCTTTGAGAAATATTTGAACCCTAACCCTAACTAGGAAAACCCGAAGCTAGGGTTAGGGTTTTATTCCCGTACAATGTAGACAGTTTTTGATGGCATGGCTGTGTTTTAGGGCTGAAAGGATTCTTTGAAATATAGTTCTTTCAATGTTTTCTAAACATTTTTTTCTGACCTATATGACTGTATACAATGCTTTGCGCCAAAAAGGAACGGTGTCTGAATTGCGCGACAAGCAACAGCTCAAAAGAACCTGATTTAACTTTCAAACTCTTGCCATGGGCTTTAAAATCACAGGCATATTAACAAATAAAGCCAAAATGTATTAGTTGGATTGCACTTTTGAGCCAATTAAGCCTTAACGTACATTCATTTATCACTCCGTATAACACAAAATTTCCAAGGAAAGAATACCTCTCAAAAATTACTTTGACCATTCCTCACACACCCTTTTGGTTTTGGCAGTGTTGTATTGTCTTTTCAGACTAATATTTTGATTCAGAGAAGCAAATCTTCCAGTCTAATGAGTGGAATATTGTGAAAATGGTCTTTGAGAAATATTTGAACCCTAACCCTAACTAGCAAAACCCGAAGCTAGGTTTAGGGTTTTATTCCCATACAATGTAGACAGTTTTTGATGGCATGGCTGTGTTTTAGGGCTGAAAGGATTCTTAGGAATATAGTTCTTTCAATGTTTTCTAAACATTTTTTTCTGACCTATATGGCTGTATACAGTGCTTTGCCCTAATAAGGAATGGTGTCTGAATTGCCCGACAAGCAACAGTTCGAAAGAACCTGATTTAACTTTCAAACTCTTGCCATGGGCTTTAAAATCACAGGCATATTAACAAATAAAGCCAAAATGTATTAGTTGGTTTGCACTTTTGAGCCAATTAAGCCTTAACGTACATTCATTTATCACTCCGTTTAACACAAAATTTACAAGGAAACAAAACCTTTCAAAAATTAATATGACCACTCTTGACACACCCTTTTGGTTTTGGCAGTGTTGTACTGTCTTTTCAGTCTAATATTTTGATTCAGAGAAGCAAATCTTCCAGTCTAATGAGTGGAATATTGAGAAAATGGTCTTTGAGAAATATTTGAACCCTAACTCTAACTAGCAAAACCCGAAGCTAGGGTTAGGGTTTTATTCCCATACAATGTAGACAGTTTTTGATGGCATGGCTGTGTTTTAGGGCTGAAAGGATTCTTAGGAATATAGTTCTTTCAATGTTTTCCAAACATTTTTTTCTCACCTATATGGCTGTATACAGTGCTTTGCCCTAATAAGAAATGGTGTCTGAATTGCCCGACAAGCAACAGCTCAAAAGAACCTGATTTAACTTTCAAACTCTTGCCATGGGCTTTAAAATCACAGGCATATTAACAAATAAAGCCAAAATGTATTAGTTGGTTTGCACTTTTGAGCCAATTAAGCCTTAACGTACATTCATTTATCACTCCGTTTAACACAAAATTTCCAAGGAAAGAATACCTCTCAGAAATTACTTTGACCATTCTTCCCACACCCTTTTGGTTTTGGCAGTGTTGTATTGTCTTTTCAGACTAATATTTTGATTCAGAGAAGCAAATCTTCCAGTCTAATGAGTGGAATATTGAGAAAATTGTCTTTGAGAAATATTTGAACCCTAACCCTAACTGGCAAAACCCGAAGCTAGGGTTAGGGTTTTATTCCCATACAATGTAGACAGTTTTTGATGGCATGGCTGTGTTTTAGGGCTGAAAGGATTCTTAGGAATACAGTTCTTTCAATGTTTTCTAAACATTTTTTTCTGACCTATATGACTGTATACAATGCTTTGCGCCAAAAAGGAACGGTGTCTGAATTGCCCGACAAGCAACAGTTCGAAAGAACCTGATTTAACTTTTAAACTCTTCCCATGGGCTTTAAAATCACAGGCATATTAACAAATAAAGCCAAAATGTATTAGTTGTTTCGGACTTTTGGGCCAATTAAGCCTTAACGTACATTCATTTAGCACTCCGTTTAACACAAAATTTCCAAGGAAAGAATACCACTCAAAAATTTCTTGGACCATTCTTCCCACACCCTTTTGGTTTTGGCAGTGTTGTATTGTCTTTTCAGACTAATATTTTGATTCAGAGAAGCAAATCTTCCAGTCTAATGAGTGGAATATTGAGAAAATGGTCTTTGAGAAATATTTGAACCCTAACCCTAACTAGCAAAACCCGAAGCTAGGGTTAGGGTTTTATTCCCATACAATGTAGACAGTTTTTGATGGCATGGCTGTGTTTTAGGGCTGAAAGGATTCTTAGGAATATAGTTCTTTCAATGTTTTCTAAACATTTTTTTCTGACCTATATGGCTGTATACAGTGCTTTGCCCTAATAAGGAATGGTGTCTGAATTGCGCGACAAGCAACAGCTCAAAAGAACCTGATTTAACTTTCAAACTCTTGCCATGGGCTTTAAAATCACAGGCATATTAACAAATAAAGCCAAAATGTATTAGTTGTTTCGGACTTTTAGGCCAATTAAGCCTTAACGTACATTCATTTATCACTCCGTTTAACACAAAATTTCCAAGGAAAGAATACCTCTCAAAAATTACTTTGACCATTCCTCACACACTCTTTTGGTTTTGGCAGTGTTGTATTGTCTTTTCAGACTAATATTTTGATTCAGAGAAGCAAATCTTCCAGTCTAATGAGTGGAATATTGAGAAAATTGTCTTTGAGAAATATTTGAACCCTAACCCTAACTGGCAAAACCCGAAGCTAGGGTTAGGGTTTTATTCCCATACAATGTAGACAGTTTTTGATGGCATGGCTGTGTTTTAGGGCTGAAAGGATTCTTAGGAATACAGTTCTTTCAGTGTTTTCTAAACATTTTTTTCTGACCTATATGGCTGTATTCAGTGCTTTGCCCTAATAAGGAATGGTGTCTGAATTGCCCGACAAGCAACAGTTCGAAAGAACCTGATTTAACTTTCAAACTCTTGCCATGGGCTTTAAAATCACAGGCATATTAACAAATAAAGCCAAAATGTATTAGTTGTTTCGGACTTTTGGGCCAATTAAGCCTTAACGTACATTCATTTAGCACTCCGTTTAACACAAAATTTCCAAGGACAGAATACCACTCAAAAATTACATTGACCATTCTTCCCACACCCTTTTGGTTTTGGCAGTGTTGTATTGTCTTTTCAGACTAATATTTTGATTCAGAGAAGCAAATCTTCCAGTCTAATGAGTGGAATATTGAGAAAATGGTCTTTGAGAAATATTTGAACCCTAACCCTAACTAGCAAAACCCGAAGCTAGGGTTAGGGTTTTATTCCCATTCAATGTAGACAGTTTTTGATGGTATGGCTGTGTTTTAGGGCTGAAAGGATTCTTAGGAATATAGTTCTTTCAATGTTTTCTAAACATTTTTTTCTGACCTATATGGCTGTATACAGTGCTTTGCCCTAATAAGGAATGGTGTCTGAATTGCCCGACAAGCAACAGTTCGAAAGAACCTGATTTAACTTTCAAACTCTTGCCATGGGCTTTAAAATCACAGGCATATTAACAAATAAAGCCAAAATGTATTAGTTGGTTTGCACTTTTGAGCCAATTAAGCCTTAACGTACATTCATTTATCACTCCGTTTAACACAAAATTTCCAAGGAAAGAATACCTCTCAAAAATTACTTTGACCATTCCTCACACACCGTTTTGGTTTTGGCAGTGTTGTATTGTCTTTTCAGACAAATATTTTGATTCAGAGAAGCAAATCTTCCAGTCTAATGAGTGGAATATTGAGAAAATGGTCTTTGAGAAATATTTGAACCCTAACCCTAACTAGCAAAACCCGAAGCTAGGGTTAGGGTTTTATTCCCATACAATGTAGACAGTTTTTGATGGCATAGCTGTGTTTTAGGGCTGAAAGGATTCTTAGGAATATAGTTCTTTCAATGTTTTCTAAACATTTTTTTCTGACCTATATGGCTGTATTCAGTGCATTGCCCTAATAAGGAATGGTGTCTGAATTGCCCGACAAGCAACAGTTGGAAAGAACCTGATTTAACTTTCAAACTCTTGCCATGGGCTTTAAAATCACAGGCATATTAACAAATAAAGCCAAAATGTATTAGTTGTTTCGGACTTTTGGGCCAATTAAGCCTTAACGTACATTCATTTAGCACTCCGTTTAACACAAAATTTCCAAGGACAGAATACCACTCAAAAATTACTTTGACCATTCTTCCCACACCCTTTTGGTTTTGGCAGTGTTCTATTGTCTTTTCAGACTAATATTTTGATTCAGAGAAGCAAATCTTCCAGTCTAATGAGTGGAATATTGAGAAAACGGTCTTTGAGAAATATTTGAACCCTAACCCTAACTAGCAAAACCCGAAGCTAGGGTTAGGGTTTTATTCCCATACAATGTAGACAGTTTTTGATGGCATGGCTGTGTTTTAGGGCTGAAAGGATTCTTAGGAATACAGTTCTTTCAATGTTTTCTAAACATTTTTTTTCTGACCTATATGACTGTATACAATGCTTTGCCCCAAAAAGGAACGGTGTCTGAATTGCCCGACGAGCAACAGTTTGAAAGAACCTGATTTAACATTCAAACTCTTGCCATGGGCTTTAAAATCACAGGCATATTAACAAATAAAGCCAAACTGTATTAGTTGTTTCGGACTTTTGGGCCAATTAAGCCTTAACGTACATTCATTTAGCACTCCGTTTACCACAAAATTTACAAGGAAAGAAAACCTTTCAAACATTAATATGACCACTCTTGACACACCCTTTTGGTTTTGGCAATTTTGTATTGTCTTTTCAGATTAATATTTTGATTCAGAGAAGCAAATCTTCCAGTCTAATGAGTGGAATATTGAGAAAATGGTCTTTGAGAAATATTTGAACCCTAACCCTAACTAGGAAAACCCGAAGCTAGGGTTAGGGTTTTATTCCCGTACAATGTAGACAGTTTTTGATGGCATGGCTGTGTTTTAGGGCTGAAAGGATTCTTTGAAATATAGTTCTTTCAATGTTTTCTAAACATTTTTTTCTGACCTATATGACTGTATACAATGCTTTGCGCCAAAAAGGAACGGTGTCTGAATTGCGCGACAAGCAACAGCTCAAAAGAACCTGATTTAACTTTCAAACTCTTGCCATGGGCTTTAAAATCACAGGCATATTAACAAATAAAGCCAAAATGTATTAGTTGGATTGCACTTTTGAGCCAATTAAGCCTTAACGTACATTCATTTATCACTCCGTATAACACAAAATTTCCAAGGAAAGAATACCTCTCAAAAATTACTTTGACCATTCCTCACACACCCTTTTGGTTTTGGCAGTGTTGTATTGTCTTTTCAGACTAATATTTTGATTCAGAGAAGCAAATCTTCCAGTCTAATGAGTGGAATATTGTGAAAATGGTCTTTGAGAAATATTTGAACCCTAACCCTAACTAGCAAAACCCGAAGCTAGGTTTAGGGTTTTATTCCCATACAATGTAGACAGTTTTTGATGGCATGGCTGTGTTTTAGGGCTGAAAGGATTCTTAGGAATATAGTTCTTTCAATGTTTTCTAAACATTTTTTTCTGACCTATATGGCTGTATACAGTGCTTTGCCCTAATAAGGAATGGTGTCTGAATTGCCCGACAAGCAACAGTTCGAAAGAACCTGATTTAACTTTCAAACTCTTGCCATGGGCTTTAAAATCACAGGCATATTAACAAATAAAGCCAAAATGTATTAGTTGGTTTGCACTTTTGAGCCAATTAAGCCTTAACGTACATTCATTTATCACTCCGTTTAACACAAAATTTACAAGGAAACAAAACCTTTCAAAAATTAATATGACCACTCTTGACACACCCTTTTGGTTTTGGCAGTGTTGTACTGTCTTTTCAGTCTAATATTTTGATTCAGAGAAGCAAATCTTCCAGTCTAATGAGTGGAATATTGAGAAAATGGTCTTTGAGAAATATTTGAACCCTAACTCTAACTAGCAAAACCCGAAGCTAGGGTTAGGGTTTTATTCCCATACAATGTAGACAGTTTTTGATGGCATGGCTGTGTTTTAGGGCTGAAAGGATTCTTAGGAATATAGTTCTTTCAATGTTTTCCAAACATTTTTTTCTCACCTATATGGCTGTATACAGTGCTTTGCCCTAATAAGAAATGGTGTCTGAATTGCCCGACAAGCAACAGCTCAAAAGAACCTGATTTAACTTTCAAACTCTTGCCATGGGCTTTAAAATCACAGGCATATTAACAAATAAAGCCAAAATGTATTAGTTGGTTTGCACTTTTGAGCCAATTAAGCCTTAACGTACATTCATTTATCACTCCGTTTAACACAAAATTTCCAAGGAAAGAATACCTCTCAGAAATTACTTTGACCATTCTTCCCACACCCTTTTGGTTTTGGCAGTGTTGTATTGTCTTTTCAGACTAATATTTTGATTCAGAGAAGCAAATCTTCCAGTCTAATGAGTGGAATATTGAGAAAATTGTCTTTGAGAAATATTTGAACCCTAACCCTAACTGGCAAAACCCGAAGCTAGGGTTAGGGTTTTATTCCCATACAATGTAGACAGTTTTTGATGGCATGGCTGTGTTTTAGGGCTGAAAGGATTCTTAGGAATACAGTTCTTTCAATGTTTTCTAAACATTTTTTTCTGACCTATATGACTGTATACAATGCTTTGCGCCAAAAAGGAACGGTGTCTGAATTGCCCGACAAGCAACAGTTCGAAAGAACCTGATTTAACTTTTAAACTCTTCCCATGGGCTTTAAAATCACAGGCATATTAACAAATAAAGCCAAAATGTATTAGTTGTTTCGGACTTTTGGGCCAATTAAGCCTTAACGTACATTCATTTAGCACTCCGTTTAACACAAAATTTCCAAGGAAAGAATACCACTCAAAAATTTCTTGGACCATTCTTCCCACACCCTTTTGGTTTTGGCAGTGTTGTATTGTCTTTTCAGACTAATATTTTGATTCAGAGAAGCAAATCTTCCAGTCTAATGAGTGGAATATTGAGAAAATGGTCTTTGAGAAATATTTGAACCCTAACCCTAACTAGCAAAACCCGAAGCTAGGGTTAGGGTTTTATTCCCATACAATGTAGACAGTTTTTGATGGCATGGCTGTGTTTTAGGGCTGAAAGGATTCTTAGGAATATAGTTCTTTCAATGTTTTCTAAACATTTTTTTCTGACCTATATGGCTGTATACAGTGCTTTGCCCTAATAAGGAATGGTGTCTGAATTGCGCGACAAGCAACAGCTCAAAAGAACCTGATTTAACTTTCAAACTCTTGCCATGGGCTTTAAAATCACAGGCATATTAACAAATAAAGCCAAAATGTATTAGTTGTTTCGGACTTTTAGGCCAATTAAGCCTTAACGTACATTCATTTATCACTCCGTTTAACACAAAATTTCCAAGGAAAGAATACCTCTCAAAAATTACTTTGACCATTCCTCACACACTCTTTTGGTTTTGGCAGTGTTGTATTGTCTTTTCAGACTAATATTTTGATTCAGAGAAGCAAATCTTCCAGTCTAATGAGTGGAATATTGAGAAAATTGTCTTTGAGAAATATTTGAACCCTAACCCTAACTGGCAAAACCCGAAGCTAGGGTTAGGGTTTTATTCCCATACAATGTAGACAGTTTTTGATGGCATGGCTGTGTTTTAGGGCTGAAAGGATTCTTAGGAATACAGTTCTTTCAATGTTTTCTAAACATTTTTTTCTGACCTATATGACTGTATACAATGCTTTGCGCCAAAAAGGAACGGTGTCTGAATTGCCCGACAAGCAACAGTTCGAAAGAACCTGATTTAACTTTTAAACTCTTGCCATGGGCTTTAAAATCACAGGCATATTAACAAATAAAGCCAAAATGTATTAGTTGTTTCGGACTTTTGGGCCAATTAAGCCTTAACGTACATTCATTTAGCACTCCGTTTAACACAAAATTTCCAAGGAAAGAATACCACTCAAAAATTTCTTGGACCATTCTTCCCACACCCTTTTGGTTTTGGCAGTGTTGTATTGTCTTTTCAGACTAATATTTTGATTCAGAGAAGCAAATCTTCCAGTCTAATGAGTGGAATATTGAGAAAATGGTCTTTGAGAAATATTTGAACCCTAACCCTAACTAGCAAAACCCGAAGCTAGGGTTAGGGTTTTATTCCCATACAATGTAGACAGTTTTTGATGGCATGGCTGTGTTTTAGGGCTGAAAGGATTCTTAGGAATATAGTTCTTTCAATGTTTTCTAAACATTTTTTTCTGACCTATATGGCTGTATACAGTGCTTTGCCCTAATAAGGAATGGTGTCTGAATTGCGCGACAAGCAACAGCTCAAAAGAACCTGATTTAACTTTCAAACTCTTGCCATGGGCTTTAAAATCACAGGCATATTAACAAATAAAGCCAAAATGTATTAGTTGTTTCGGACTTTTAGGCCAATTAAGCCTTAACGTACATTCATTTATCACTCCGTTTAACACAAAATTTCCAAGGAAAGAATACCTCTCAAAAATTACTTTGACCATTCCTCACACACTCTTTTGGTTTTGGCAGTGTTGTATTGTCTTTTCAGACTAATATTTTGATTCAGAGAAGCAAATCTTCCAGTCTAATGAGTGGAATATTGAGAAAATGGTTTTTCAGAAATATTTGAACCCTAACCCTAACTAGCAAAACCCGAAGCTAGGGTTAGGGTTTTATTCCCATACAATGTAGACAGTTTTTGATGGCATGGCTGTGTTTTAGGGCTGAAAGGATTCTTAGGAATACAGTTCTTTCAGTGTTTTCTAAACATTTTTTTCTGACCTATATGGCTGTATTCAGTGCTTTGCCCTAATAAGGAATGGTGTCTGAATTGCCCGACAAGCAACAGTTCGAAAGAACCTGATTTAACTTTCAAACTCTTGCCATGGGCTTTAAAATCACAGGCATATTAACAAATAAAGCCAAAATGTATTAGTTGTTTCGGACTTTTGGGCCAATTAAGCCTTAACGTACATTCATTTAGCACTCCGTTTAACACAAAATTTCCAAGGACAGAATACCACTCAAAAATTACATTGACCATTCTTCCCACACCCTTTTGGTTTTGGCAGTGTTGTATTGTCTTTTCAGACTAATATTTTGATTCAGAGAAGCAAATCTTCCAGTCTAATGAGTGGAATATTGAGAAAATGGTCTTTGAGAAATATTTGAACCCTAACCCTAACTAGCAAAACCCGAAGCTAGGGTTAGGGTTTTATTCCCATTCAATGTAGACAGTTTTTGATGGTATGGCTGTGTTTTAGGGCTGAAAGGATTCTTAGGAATATAGTTCTTTCAATGTTTTCTAAACATTTTTTTCTGACCTATATGGCTGTATACAGTGCTTTGCCCTAATAAGGAATGGTGTCTGAATTGCCCGACAAGCAACAGTTCGAAAGAACCTGATTTAACTTTCAAACTCTTGCCATGGGCTTTAAAATCACAGGCATATTAACAAATAAAGCCAAAATGTATTAGTTGGTTTGCACTTTTGAGCCAATTAAGCCTTAACGTACATTCATTTATCACTCCGTTTAACACAAAATTTCCAAGGAAAGAATACCTCTCAAAAATTACTTTGACCATTCCTCACACACCGTTTTGGTTTTGGCAGTGTTGTATTGTCTTTTCAGACAAATATTTTGATTCAGAGAAGCAAATCTTCCAGTCTAATGAGTGGAATATTGAGAAAATGGTCTTTGAGAAATATTTGAACCCTAACCCTAACTAGCAAAACCCGAAGCTAGGGTTAGGGTTTTATTCCCATACAATGTAGACAGTTTTTGATGGCATAGCTGTGTTTTAGGGCTGAAAGGATTCTTAGGAATATAGTTCTTTCAATGTTTTCTAAACATTTTTTTCTGACCTATATGGCTGTATTCAGTGCATTGCCCTAATAAGGAATGGTGTCTGAATTGCCCGACAAGCAACAGTTGGAAAGAACCTGATTTAACTTTCAAACTCTTGCCATGGGCTTTAAAATCACAGGCATATTAACAAATAAAGCCAAAATGTATTAGTTGTTTCGGACTTTTGGGCCAATTAAGCCTTAACGTACATTCATTTAGCACTCCGTTTAACACAAAATTTCCAAGGACAGAATACCACTCAAAAATTACTTTGACCATTCTTCCCACACCCTTTTGGTTTTGGCAGTGTTCTATTGTCTTTTCAGACTAATATTTTGATTCAGAGAAGCAAATCTTCCAGTCTAATGAGTGGAATATTGAGAAAACGGTCTTTGAGAAATATTTGAACCCTAACCCTAACTAGCAAAACCCGAAGCTAGGGTTAGGGTTTTATTCCCATACAATGTAGACAGTTTTTGATGGCATGGCTGTGTTTTAGGGCTGAAAGGATTCTTAGGAATACAGTTCTTTCAATGTTTTCTAAACATTTTTTTTCTGACCTATATGACTGTATACAATGCTTTGCCCCAAAAAGGAACGGTGTCTGAATTGCCCGACGAGCAACAGTTTGAAAGAACCTGATTTAACATTCAAACTCTTGCCATGGGCTTTAAAATCACAGGCATATTAACAAATAAAGCCAAACTGTATTAGTTGTTTCGGACTTTTGGGCCAATTAAGCCTTAACGTACATTCATTTAGCACTCCGTTTACCACAAAATTTACAAGGAAAGAAAACCTTTCAAACATTAATATGACCACTCTTGACACACCCTTTTGGTTTTGGCAATTTTGTATTGTCTTTTCAGATTAATATTTTGATTCAGAGAAGCAAATCTTCCAGTCTAATGAGTGGAATATTGAGAAAATGGTCTTTGAGAAATATTTGAACCCTAACCCTAACTAGGAAAACCCGAAGCTAGGGTTAGGGTTTTATTCCCGTACAATGTAGACAGTTTTTGATGGCATGGCTGTGTTTTAGGGCTGAAAGGATTCTTAGAAATATAGTTCTTTCAATGTTTTCTAAACATTTTTTTCTGACCTATATGACTGTATACAATGCTTTGCGCCAAAAAGGAACGGTGTCTGAATTGCGCGACAAGCAACAGCTCAAAAGAACCTGATTTAACTTTCAAACTCTTGCCATGGGCTTTAAAATCACAGGCATATTAACAAATAAAGCCAAAATGTATTAGTTGGTTTGCACTTTTGAGCCAATTAAGCCTTAACGTACATTCATTTATCACTCCGTATAACACAAAATTTCCAAGGAAAGAATACCTCTCAAAAATTACTTTGACCATTCCTCACACACCCTTTTGGTTTTGGCAGTGTTGTATTGTCTTTTCAGACTAATATTTTGATTCAGAGAAGCAAATCTTCCAGTCTAATGAGTGGAATATTGTGAAAATGGTCTTTGAGAAATATTTGAACCCTAACCCTAACTAGCAAAACCCGAAGCTAGGGTTAGGGTTTTATTCCCATACAATGTAGACAGTTTTTGATGGCATGGCTGTGTTTTAGGGCTGAAAGGATTCTTAGGAATATAGTTCTTTCAATGTTTTCTAAACATTTTTTTCTGACCTATATGGCTGTATACAGTGCTTTGCCCTAATAAGGAATGGTGTCTGAATTGCCCGACAAGCAACAGTTCGAAAGAACCTGATTTAACTTTCAAACTCTTGCCATGGGCTTTAAAATCACAGGCATATTAACAAATAAAGCCAAAATGTATTAGTTGGTTTGCACTTTTGAGCCAATTAAGCCTTAACGTACATTCATTTATCACTCCGTTTAACACAAAATTTACAAGGAAACAAAACCTTTCAAAAATTAATATGACCACTCTTGACACACCCTTTTGGTTTTGGCAGTGTTGTACTGTCTTTTCAGTCTAATATTTTGATTCAGAGAAGCAAATCTTCCAGTCTAATGAGTGGAATATTGAGAAAATGGTCTTTGAGAAATATTTGAACCCTAACTCTAACTAGCAAAACCCGAAGCTAGGGTTAGGGTTTTATTCCCATACAATGTAGACAGTTTTTGATGGCATGGCTGTGTTTTAGGGCTGAAAGGATTCTTAGGAATATAGTTCTTTCAATGTTTTCCAAACATTTTTTTCTCACCTATATGGCTGTATACAGTGCTTTGCCCTAATAAGAAATGGTGTCTGAATTGCCCGACAAGCAACAGCTCAAAAGAACCTGATTTAACTTTCAAACTCTTGCCATGGGCTTTAAAATCACAGGCATATTAACAAATAAAGCCAAAATGTATTAGTTGGTTTGCACTTTTGAGCCAATTAAGCCTTAACGTACATTCATTTATCACTCCGTTTAACACAAAATTTCCAAGGAAAGAATACCTCTCAGAAATTACTTTGACCATTCTTCCCACACCCTTTTGGTTTTGGCAGTGTTGTATTGTCTTTTCAGACTAATATTTTGATTCAGAGAAGCAAATCTTCCAGTCTAATGAGTGGAATATTGAGAAAATTGTCTTTGAGAAATATTTGAACCCTAACCCTAACTGGCAAAACCCGAAGCTAGGGTTAGGGTTTTATTCCCATACAATGTAGACAGTTTTTGATGGCATGGCTGTGTTTTAGGGCTGAAAGGATTCTTAGGAATACAGTTCTTTCAATGTTTTCTAAACATTTTTTTCTGACCTATATGACTGTATACAATGCTTTGCGCCAAAAAGGAACGGTGTCTGAATTGCCCGACAAGCAACAGTTCGAAAGAACCTGATTTAACTTTTAAACTCTTGCCATGGGCTTTAAAATCACAGGCATATTAACAAATAAAGCCAAAATGTATTAGTTGTTTCGGACTTTTGGGCCAATTAAGCCTTAACGTACATTCATTTAGCACTCCGTTTAACACAAAATTTCCAAGGAAAGAATACCACTCAAAAATTTCTTGGACCATTCTTCCCACACCCTTTTGGTTTTGACAGTGTTGTATTGTCTTTTCAGACTAATATTTTGATTCAGAGAAGCAAATCTTCCAGTCTAATGAGTGGAATATTGAGAAAATGGTCTTTGAGAAATATTTGAACCCTAACCCTAACTAGCAAAACCCGAAGCTAGGGTTAGGGTTTTATTCCCATACAATGTAGACAGTTTTTGATGGCATGGCTGTGTTTTAGGGCTGAAAGGATTCTTAGGAATATAGTTCTTTCAATGTTTTCTAAACATTTTTTTCTGACCTATATGGCTGTATACAGTGCTTTGCCCTAATAAGGAATGGTGTCTGAATTGCGCGACAAGCAACAGCTCAAAAGAACCTGATTTAACTTTCAAACTCTTGCCATGGGCTTTAAAATCACAGGCATATTAACAAATAAAGCCAAAATGTATTAGTTGTTTCGGACTTTTAGGCCAATTAAGCCTTAACGTACATTCATTTATCACTCCGTTTAACACAAAATTTCCAAGGAAAGAATACCTCTCAAAAATTACTTTGACCATTCCTCACACACTCTTTTGGTTTTGGCAGTGTTGTATTGTCTTTTCAGACTAATATTTTGATTCAGAGAAGCAAATCTTCCAGTCTAATGAGTGGAATATTGAGAAAATGGTTTTTCAGAAATATTTGAACCCTAACCCTAACTAGCAAAACCCGAAGCTAGGGTTAGGGTTTTATTCCCATACAATGTAGACAGTTTTTGATGGCATGGCTGTGTTTTAGGGCTGAAAGGATTCTTAGGAATACAGTTCTTTCAATGTTTTCTAAACATTTTTTTCTGACCTATATGACTGTATACAATGCTTTGCGCCAAAAAGGAACGGTGTCTGAATTGCCCGACAAGCAACAGCTCAAAAGAACCTGATTTAACTTTCAAACTCTTGCCATGGGCTTTAAAATCACAGGCATATTAACAAATAAAGCCAAAATGTATTAGTTGGTTTGCACTTTTGAGCCAATTAAGCCTTAACGTACATTCATTTAGCACTCCGTTTAACACAAAATTTCCAAGGAAAGAATACCACTCAAAAATTACTTGGACCAGTCCTCACACACCCTTTTGGTTTTGGCAGTGTTGTATTGTCTTTTCAGTCTAATATTTTGATTCAGAGAAGCAAATCTTCCAGTCTAATGAGTGGAATATTGAGAAAATGGTCTTTGAGAAATATTTGAACCCTAACCCTAACTAGCAAAACCCGAAGCTAGGGTTAGGGTTTTATTCCCATACAATGTAGACAGTTTTTGATGGCATGGCTGTGTTTTAGGGCTGAAAGGATTCTTAGGAATATAGTTCTTTCAATGTTTTCCAAACATTTTTTTCTCACCTATATGGCTGTATACAGTGCTTTGCCCTAATAAGGAATGGTGTCTGAATTGCCCGACAAGCAACAGCTCAAAAGAACCTGATTTAACTTTCAAACTCTTGCCATGGGCTTTAAAATCACAGGCATATTAACAAATAAAGCCAAAATGTATTAGTTGGTTTGCACTTTTGAGCCAATTAAGCCTTAACGTACATTCATTTATCACTCTGTTTAACACAAAATTTCCAAGGAAAGAATACCTCTCAGAAATTACTTTGACCATTCTTCCCACACCCTTTTGGTTTTGGCAGTGTTGTATTGGCTTTTCAGACTAATATTTTGATTCAGAGAAGCAAATCTTCCAGTCTAATGAGTGGAATATTGAGAAAATTGTCTTTGAGAAATATTTGAACCCTAACCCTAACTGGCAAAACCCGAAGCTAGGGTTAGGGTTTTAATCCTATACAATGTAGACAGTTTTTGATGGCATGGCTGTGTTTTAGGGCTAAAAGGATTCTTAGGAATACAGTTCTTTCAATGTTTTCTAAACATTTTTTTCTGACCTATATGACTGTATACAATGCTTTGCGCCAAAAAGGAACGGTGTCTGAATTGCCCGACAAGCAACAGTTCGAAAGAACCTGATTTAACTTTCAAACTCTTGCCATGGGCTTTAAAATCACAGGCATATTAACAAATAAAGCCAAAATGTATTAGTTGTTTCGGACTTTTGGGCCAATTAAGCCTTAACGTACATTCATTTAGCACTCCGTTTAACACAAAATTTCCAAGGAAAGAATACCACTCAAAAATTTCTTGGACCATTCTTCCCACACCCTTTTGGTTTTGGCAGTGTTGTATTGTCTTTTCAGACTAATATTTTGATTCAGAGAAGCAAATCTTCCAGTCTAATGAGTGGAATATTGAGAAAATGGTTTTTCAGAAATATTTGAACCCTAACCCTAACTAGCAAAACCCGAAGCTAGGGTTAGGGTTTTATTCCCATACAATGTAGACAGTTTTTGATGGCATGGCTGTGTTTTAGGGCTGAAAGGATTCTTAGGAATATAGTTCTTTCAATGTTTTCTAAACATTTTTTTCTGACCTATATGGCTGTATACAGTGCGTTGCCCTAATAAGGAATGGTGTCTGAATTGCGCGACAAGCAACAGCTCAAAAGAACCTGATTTAACTTTCAAACTCTTGCCATGGGCTTTAAAATCACAGGCATATTAACAAATAAAGCCAAAATGTATTAGTTGTTTCGGACTTTTGGGCCAATTAAGCCTTAACGTACATTCATTTAGCACTCCGTTTAACACAAAATTTCCAAGGACAGAATACCACTCAAAAATTACTTTGACCATTCTTCCCACACCCTTTTGGTTTTGGCAGTGTTGTATTGTCTTTTCAGACTAATATTTTGATTCAGAGAAGCAAATCTTCCAGTCTAATGAGTGGAATATTGAGAAAATGGTCTTTGAGAAATATTTGAACCCTAACCCTAATTACCAAAACCCGAAGCTAGGGTTAGGGTTTTATTCCCATACATTGTAGACAGTTTTTGATGGCATGGCTGTGTTTTAGGGCTGAAAGGATTCTTAGGAATATAGTTCTTTCAATGTTTTCTAAACATTTTTTTTCTGACCTATATGACTGTATTCAGTGCTTTGCCCTAATAAGGAATGGTGTCTGAATTGCCCGACAAGCAACAGTTCGAAAGAACCTGATTTCACTTTCAAACTCTTGCCATGGGCTTTAAAATCACAGGCATATTATCAAATAAAGCCAAAATATATTAGTTGTTTCGGACTTTTGGGCCAATTAAGCCTTAACGTACATTCATTTAGCACTCCGTTTAACACAAAATTTCCAAGGACAGAATACCACTCAAAAATTACATTGACCATTCGTCACACACCCTTTTGGTTTTGGCAGTGTTGTATTGTCTTTTCAGACAAATATTTTGATTCAGAGAAGCAAATCTTCCAGTCTAATGAGTGGAATATTGAGAAAATGGTCTTTGAGATATATTTGAACCCTAACTAGCAAAACCCGAAGCTAGGGTTAGGGTTTTATTCCCATACAATGTAGACAGTTTTTGATGGCATAGCTGTGTTTTAGGGCTGAAAGGATTCTTAGGAATATAGTTCTTTCAATGTTTTCTAAACATTTTTTTCTGACCTATATGGCTGTATTCAGTGCTTTGCCCTAATAAGGAATGGTGTCTGAATTGCCCGACAAGCAACAGTTCGAAAGAACCTGATTTAACTTTCAAACTCTTGCCATGGGCTTTAAAATCACAGGCATATTAACAAATAAAGCCAAAATGTATTAGTTGGTTTGCACTTTTGAGCCAATTAAGCCTTAACGTACATTCATTTATCACTCCGTTTAACACAAAATTTCCAAGGAAAGAATACCTCTCAAAAATTACTTTGACCATTCGTCACACACCCTTTTGGTTTTGGCAGTGTTGTATTGTCTTTTCAGACAAATATTTTGATTCAGAGAAGCAAATCTTCCAGTCTAATGAGTGGAATATTGAGAAAATGGTCTTTGAGAAATATTTGAACCCTAACCCTAACTAGCAAAACCCGAAGCTAGGGTTAGGGTTTTATTCCCATACAATGTAGTCAGTTTTTGATGGCATGGCTGTGTTTTAGGGCTGAAAGGATTCTTAGGAATATAGTTCTTTCAATGTTTTCTAAACATTTTTTTCTGACCTATATGGCTGTATACAGTGCGTTGCCCTAATAAGGAATGGTGTCTGAATTGCGCGACAAGCAAAAGCTCAAAAGAACCTGATTTAACTTTCAAACTCTTGCCATGGGCTTTAAAATCACAGGCATATTAACAAATAAAGCCAAAATGTATTAGTTGTTTCGGACTTTTAGGCCAATTAAGCCTTAACGTACATTCATTTATCACTCCGTTTAACACAAAATTTCCAAGGAAAGAATACCTCTCAAAAATTACTTTGACCATTCCTCACACACTCTTTTGGTTTTGGCAGTGTTGTATTGTCTTTTCAGACTAATATTTTGATTCAGAGAAGCAAATCTTCCAGTCTAATGAGTGGAATATTGAGAAAATGGTTTTTCAGAAATATTTGAACCCTAACCCTAACTAGCAAAACCCGAAGCTAGGGTTAGGGTTTTATTCCCATACAATGTAGACAGTTTTTGATGGCATGGCTGTGTTTTAGGGCTGAAAGGATTCTTAGGAATATAGTTCTTTCAATGTTTTCTAAACATTTTTTTCTGACCTATATGGCTGTATACAGTGCTTTGCCCTAATAAGGAATGGTGTCTGAATTGCGCGACAAGCAACAGCTCAAAAGAACCTGATTTAACTTTCAAACTCTTGCCATGGGCTTTAAAATCACAGGCATATTAACAAATAAAGCCAAAATGTATTAGTTGTTTCAGACTTTTGGGCCAATTAAGCCTTAACGTACATTCATTTAGCACTCCGTTTAACACAAAATTTCCAAGGACAGAATACCACTCAAAAATTACTTTGACCATTCTTCCCACACCCTTTTGGTTTTGGCAGTGTTGTATTGTCTTTTCAGACTAATATTTTGATTCAGAGAAGCAAATCTTCCAGTCTAATGAGTGGAATATTGAGAAAATGGTCTTTGAGAAATATTTGAACCCTAACCCTAATTACCAAAACCCGAAGCTAGGGTTAGGGTTTTATTCCCATATATTGTAGACAGTTTTTGATGGCATGGCTGTGTTTTAGGGCTGAAAGGATTCTTAGGAATATAGTTCTTTCAATGTTTTCTAAACATTTTTTTTCTGACCTATATGACTGTATTCAGTGCTTTGCCCTAATAAGGAATGGTGTCTGAATTGCCCGACAAGCAACAGTTCGAAAGAACCTGATTTCACTTTCAAACTCTTGCCATGGGCTTTAAAATCACAGGCATATTATCAAATAAAGCCAAAATATATTAGTTGTTTCGGACTTTTGGGCCAATTAAGCCTTAACGTACATTCATTTAGCACTCCGTTTAACACAAAATTTCCAAGGAAAGAATACCACTCAAAAATTACTTGGACCAGTCCTCACACACCCTTTCGGTTTTGGCAGTGTTGTATTGTCTTTTCAGACTAATATTTTGATTCAGAGAAGCAAATCTTCCAGTCTAATGAGTGGAATATTGAGAAAATGGTCTTTGAGAAATATTTGAACCCTAACCCTAACTAGCAAAACCCGAAGCTAGGGTTAGGGTTTTATTCCCATACAATGTAGACAGTTTTTGATGGCATGGCTGTGTTTTAGGGCTGAAAGGATTCTTAGGAATATAGTTCTTTCAATGTTTTCTAAACATTTTTTTCTGACCTATATGACTGTATACAATGCTTTGCGCCAAAAAGGAACGGTGTCTGAATTGCCCGACAAGCAACAGTTCGAAAGAACCTGATTTAAATTTCAAACTCTTGCCATGGGCTTTAAAATCACAGGCATATTAACAAATAAAGCCAAAATGTATTAGTTGTTTCGGACTTTTGGGCCAATTAAGCCTTAACGTACCTTCATTTATCACTCCGTTTAACACAAAATTTCCAAGGACAGAATACCACTCAAAAATTAATTTGACCATTCTTCCCACACCCTTTTGGTTTTGGCAGTGTTGTATTGTCTTTTCAGACTAATATTTTGATTCAGAGAAGCAAATCTTCCAGTCTAATGAGTGGAATATTGAGAAAATGGTCTTTGAGAAATATTTGAACCCTAACCCTAACTAGCAAAACCCGAAGCTAGGGTTAGGGTTTTATTCCCATACATTGTAGACAGTTTTTGATGGCATGGCTGTGTTTTAGGGCTGAAAGGATTCTTAGGAATATAGTTCTTTCAATGTTTTCTAAACATTTTTTTTCTGACCTATATGACTGTATTCAGTGCTTTGCCCTAATAAGGAATGGTGTCTGAATTGCCCGACAAGCAACAGTTCGAAAGAACCTGATTTCACTTTCAAACTCTTGCCATGGGCTTTAAAATCACAGGCATATTATCAAATAAAGCCAAAATATATTAGTTGTTTCGGACTTTTGGGCCAATTAAGCCTTAACGTACATTCATTTAGCACTCCGTTTAACACAAAATTTCCAAGGACAGAATACCACTCAAAAATTACTTTGACCATTCTTCCCACACCCTTTTGGTTTTGGCAGTGTTGTATTGTCTTTTCAGACTAATATTTTGATTCAGAGAAGCAAATCTTCCAGTCTAATGAGTGGAATATTGAGAAAATGGTCTTTGAGATATATTTGAACCCTAACTAGCAAAACCCGAAGCTAGGGTTAGGGTTTTATTCCCATACAATGTAGACAGTTTTTGATGGCATAGCTGTGTTTTAGGGCTGAAAGGATTCTTAGGAATATAGTTCTTTCAATGTTTTCTAAACATTTTTTTCTGACCTATATGGCTGTATTCAGTGCTTTGCCCTAATAAGGAATGGTGTCTGAATTGCCCGACAAGCAACAGTTCGAATGAACCTGATTTAACTTTCAAACTCTTGCCATGGGCTTTAAAATCACAGGCATATTAACAAATAAAGCCAAAATGTATTAGTTGGTTTGCACTTTTGAGCCAATTAAGCCTTAACGTACATTCATTTATCACTCCGTTTAACACAAAATTTCCAAGGAAAGAATACCTCTCAAAAATTACTTTGACCATTCGTCACACACCCTTTTGGTTTTGGCAGTGTTGTATTGTCTTTTCAGACAAATATTTTGATTCAGAGAAGCAAATCTTCCAGTCTAATGAGTGGAATATTGAGAAAATGGTCTTTGAGATATATTTGAACCCTAACTAGCAAAACCCGAAGCTAGGGTTAGGGTTTTATTCCCATACAATGTAGACAGTTTTTGATGGCATAGCTGTGTTTTAGGGCTGAAAGGATTCTTAGGAATATAGTTCTTTCAATGTTTTCTAAACATTTTTTTCTGACCTATATGACTGTATTCAGTGCTTTGCCCTAATAAGGAATGGTGTCTAAATTGCCCGACAAGCAACAGTTCGAAAGAACCTGATTTAACTTTCAAACTCTTGCCATGGGCTTTAAAATCACAGGCATATTAACAAATAAAGCCAAAATGTATTAGTTGTTTCGGACTTTTGGGCCAATTAAGCCTTAACGTACATTCATTTAGCACTCCGTTTAACACAAAATTTCCAAGGACAGAATACCACTCAAAAATTACTTTGACCATTCTTCCCACACCCTTTTGGTTTTGGCAGTGTTGTATTGTCTTTTCAGACTAATATTTTGATTCAGAGAAGCAAATCTTCCAGTCTAATGAGTGGAATATTGAGAAAATGGTCTTTGAGAAATATTTGAACCCTAACCCTAATTACCAAAACCCGAAGCTAGGGTTAGGGTTTTATTCCCATATATTGTAGACAGTTTTTGATGGCATGGCTGTGTTTTAGGGCTGAAAGGATTCTTAGGAATATAGTTCTTTCAATGTTTTCTAAACATTTTTTTTCTGACCTATATGACTGTATTCAGTGCTTTGCCCTAATAAGGAATGGTGTCTGAATTGCCCGACAAGCAACAGTTCGAAAGAACCTGATTTCACTTTCAAACTCTTGCCATGGGCTTTAAAATCACAGGCATATTATCAAATAAAGCCAAAATATATTAGTTGTTTCGGACTTTTGGGCCAATTAAGCCTTAACGTACATTCATTTAGCACTCCGTTTAACACAAAATTTCCAAGGAAAGAATACCACTCAAAAATTACTTGGACCAGTCCTCACACACCCTTTCGGTTTTGGCAGTGTTGTATTGTCTTTTCAGACTAATATTTTGATTCAGAGAAGCAAATCTTCCAGTCTAATGAGTGGAATATTGAGAAAATGGTCTTTGAGAAATATTTGAACCCTAACCCTAACTAGCAAAACCCGAAGCTAGGGTTAGGGTTTTATTCCCATACAATGTAGACAGTTTTTGATGGCATGGCTGTGTTTTAGGGCTGAAAGGATTCTTAGGAATATAGTTCTTTCAATGTTTTCTAAACATTTTTTTCTGACCTATATGACTGTATACAATGCTTTGCGCCAAAAAGGAACGGTGTCTGAATTGCCCGACAAGCAACAGTTCGAAAGAACCTGATTTAAATTTCAAACTCTTGCCATGGGCTTTAAAATCACAGGCATATTAACAAATAAAGCCAAAATGTATTAGTTGTTTCGGACTTTTGGGCCAATTAAGCCTTAACGTACCTTCATTTATCACTCCGTTTAACACAAAATTTCCAAGGACAGAATACCACTCAAAAATTAATTTGACCATTCTTCCCACACCCTTTTGGTTTTGGCAGTGTTGTATTGTCTTTTCAGACTAATATTTTGATTCAGAGAAGCAAATCTTCCAGTCTAATGAGTGGAATATTGAGAAAATGGTCTTTGAGAAATATTTGAACCCTAACCCTAACTAGCAAAACCCGAAGCTAGGGTTAGGGTTTTATTCCCATACATTGTAGACAGTTTTTGATGGCATGGCTGTGTTTTAGGGCTGAAAGGATTCTTAGGAATATAGTTCTTTCAATGTTTTCTAAACATTTTTTTTCTGACCTATATGACTGTATTCAGTGCTTTGCCCTAATAAGGAATGGTGTCTGAATTGCCCGACAAGCAACAGTTCGAAAGAACCTGATTTCACTTTCAAACTCTTGCCATGGGCTTTAAAATCACAGGCATATTATCAAATAAAGCCAAAATATATTAGTTGTTTCGGACTTTTGGGCCAATTAAGCCTTAACGTACATTCATTTAGCACTCCGTTTAACACAAAATTTCCAAGGACAGAATACCACTCAAAAATTACATTGACCATTCGTCACACACCCTTTTGGTTTTGGCAGTGTTGTATTGTCTTTTCAGACAAATATTTTGATTCAGAGAAGCAAATCTTCCAGTCTAATGAGTGGAATATTGAGAAAATGGTCTTTGAGATATATTTGAACCCTAACTAGCAAAACCCGAAGCTAGGGTTAGGGTTTTATTCCCATACAATGTAGACAGTTTTTGATGGCATAGCTGTGTTTTAGGGCTGAAAGGATTCTTAGGAATATAGTTCTTTCAATGTTTTCTAAACATTTTTTTCTGACCTATATGGCTGTATTCAGTGCTTTGCCCTAATAAGGAATGGTGTCTGAATTGCCCGACAAGCAACAGTTCGAATGAACCTGATTTAACTTTCAAACTCTTGCCATGGGCTTTAAAATCACAGGCATATTAACAAATAAAGCCAAAATGTATTAGTTGGTTTGCACTTTTGAGCCAATTAAGCCTTAACGTACATTCATTTATCACTCCGTTTAACACAAAATTTCCAAGGAAAGAATACCTCTCAAAAATTACTTTGACCATTCGTCACACACCCTTTTGGTTTTGGCAGTGTTGTATTGTCTTTTCAGACAAATATTTTGATTCAGAGAAGCAAATCTTCCAGTCTAATGAGTGGAATATTGAGAAAATGGTCTTTGAGATATATTTGAACCCTAACTAGCAAAACCCGAAGCTAGGGTTAGGGTTTTATTCCCATACAATGTAGACAGTTTTTGATGGCATAGCTGTGTTTTAGGGCTGAAAGGATTCTTAGGAATATAGTTCTTTCAATGTTTTCTAAACATTTTTTTCTGACCTATATGACTGTATTCAGTGCTTTGCCCTAATAAGGAATGGTGTCTAAATTGCCCGACAAGCAACAGTTCGAAAGAACCTGATTTAACTTTCAAACTCTTGCCATGGGCTTTAAAATCACAGGCATATTAACAAATAAAGCCAAAATGTATTAGTTGTTTCGGACTTTTGGGCCAATTAAGCCTTAACGTACATTCATTTAGCACTCCGTTTAACACAAAATTTCCAAGGACAGAATACCACTCAAAAATTACATTGACCATTCTTCCCACACCCTTTTGGTTTTGGCAGTGTTGTATTGTCTTTTCAGACTAATATTTTGATTCAGAGAAGCAAATCTTCCAGTCTAATGAGTGGAATATTGAGAAAATGATCTTTGAGAAATATTTGAACCCTAACCCTAACTAGCAAAACCCGAAGCTAGGGTTAGGGTTTTATTCCCATACAATGTAGACAGTTTTTGATGGCATGGCTGTGTTTTAGGGCTGAAAGGATTCTTAGGAATATAGTTCTTTCAATGTTTTCTAAACATTTTTTTCTGACCTATATGGCTGTATACAGTGCTTTGCCCTAATAAGGAATGGTGTCTGAATTGCGCGACAAGCAACAGCTCAAAAGAACCTGATTTAACTTTCAAACTCTTGCCATGGGCTTTAAAATCACAGGCATATTAACAAATAAAGCCAAAATGTATTAGTTGTTTCGGACTTTTGAGCCAATTAAGCCTTAACGTACATTCTTTAATCACTCCGTTTAACACAAAATTTCCAAGGAAAGAATACCTCTCAAAAATTACTTTGACCATTCCTCACACACCCTTTTGGTTTTGGCAGTGTTGTATTGTCTTTTCAGACTAATATTTTGATTCAGAGAAGCAAATCTTCCAGTCTAATGAGTGGAATATTGAGAAAATGGTCTTTGAGAAATATTTGAACCCTAACCCTAACTAGCAAAACCCGAAGCTAGGGTTAGGGTTTTATTCCCATACAATGTAGACAGTTTTTGATGGCATGGCTGTGTTTTAGGGCTGAAAGGATTCTTAGGAATACAGTTCTTTCAATGTTTTCTAAACATTTTTTTCTGACCTATATGACTGTATACAATGCTTTGCGCCAAAAAGGAACGGTGTCTGAATTGCCCGACAAGCAACAGGTCGAAAGAACCTGATTTAACTTTCAAACTCTTGCCATGGGCTTTAAAATCACAGGCATATTAACAAATAAAGCCAAAATGTATTAGTTGTTTCGGACTTTTGGGCCAATTAAGCCTTAACGTACATTCATTTAGCACTCCGTTTAACACATAATTTCCAAGGACAGAATACCACTCAAAAATTACTTTGACCATTCTTCCCACACCCTTTTGGTTTTGGCAGTGTTGTATTGTCTTTTCAGACTAATATTTTGATTCAGAGAAGGAAATCTTCCAGTCTAATGAGTGGAATATTGAGAAAATGGTCTTTGAGAAATATTTGAACCCTAACCCTAACTAGCAAAACCCGAAGCTAGGGTTAGGGTTTTATTCCCATACAATGTAGACAGTTTTTGATGGCATGGCTGTGTTTTAGGGCTGAAAGGATTCTTAGGAATATAGTTCTTTCAATGTTTTCTAAACATTTTTTTCTGACCTATATGGCTGTATACAGTGCTTTGCCCTAATAAGGAATGGTGTCTGAATTGCGCGACAAGCAACAGCTCAAAAGAACCTGATTTAACTTTCAAACTCTTGCCATGGGCTTTAAAATCAGAGGCATATTAACAAATAAAGCCAAAATGTATTAGTTGTTTCGGACTTTTGGGCCAATTAAGCCTTAACGTACATTCATTTAGCACTCCGTTTAACACAAAATTTCCAAGGACAGAATACCACTCAAAAATTACTTTGACCATTCTTCCCACACCCTTTTGGTTTTGGCAGTGTTGTATTGTCTTTTCAGACTAATATTTTGATTCAGAGAAGCAAATCTTCCAGTCTAATGAGTGGAATATTGAGAAAATGGTCTTTGAGAAATATTTGAACCCTAACCCTAATTACCAAAACCCGAAGCTAGGGTTAGGGTTTTATTCCCATACATTGTAGACAGTTTTTGATGGCATGGCTGTGTTTTAGGGCTGAAAGGATTCTTAGGAATATAGTTCTTTCAATGTTTTCTAAACATTTTTTTTCTGACCTATATGACTGTATTCAGTGCTTTGCCCTAATAAGGAATGGTGTCTGAATTGCCCGACAAGCAACAGTTCGAAAGAACCTGATTTCACTTTCAAACTCTTGCCATGGGCTTTAAAATCACAGGCATATTATCAAATAAAGCCAAAATATATTAGTTGTTTCGGACTTTTGGGCCAATTAAGCCTTAACGTACATTCATTTAGCACTCCGTTTAACACAAAATTTCCAAGGACAGAATACCACTCAAAAATTACATTGACCATTCGTCACACACCCTTTTGGTTTTGGCAGTGTTGTATTGTCTTTTCAGACAAATATTTTGATTCAGAGAAGCAAATCTTCCAGTCTAATGAGTGGAATATTGAGAAAATGGTCTTTGAGATATATTTGAACCCTAACTAGCAAAACCCGAAGCTAGGGTTAGGGTTTTATTCCCATACAATGTAGACAGTTTTTGATGGCATAGCTGTGTTTTAGGGCTGAAAGGATTCTTAGGAATATAGTTCTTTCAATGTTTTCTAAACATTTTTTTCTGACCTATATGGCTGTATTCAGTGCTTTGCCCTAATAAGGAATGGTGTCTGAATTGCCCGACAAGCAACAGTTCGAAAGAACCTGATTTAACTTTCAAACTCTTGCCATGGGCTTTAAAATCACAGGCATATTAACAAATAAAGCCAAAATGTATTAGTTGTTTCGGACTTTTGGGCCAATTAAGCCTTAACGTACATTCATTTAGCACTCCGTTTAACACAAAATTTCCAAGGACAGAATACCACTCAAAAATTACTTTGACCATTTTTCCCACACCCTTTTGGTTTTGGCAGTGTTGTATTGTCTTTTCAGACTAATATTTTGATTCAGAGAAGCAAATCTTCCAGTCTAATGAGTGGAATATTGAGAAAATGGTCTTTGAGATATATTTGAACCCTAACTAGCAAAACCCGAAGCTAGGGTTAGGGTTTTATTCCCATACAATGTAGACAGTTTTTGATGGCATAGCTGTGTTTTAGGGCTGAAAGGATTCTTAGGAATATAGTTCTTTCAATGTTTTCTAAACATTTTTTTCTGACCTATATGGCTGTATTCAGTGCTTTGCCCTAATAAGGAATGGTGTCTGAATTGCCCGACAAGCAACAGTTCGAAAGAACCTGATTTAACTTTCAAACTCTTGCC
Organism: Atractosteus spatula; assembly: GCF_055471065.1. Taxonomy (NCBI): domain Eukaryota; kingdom Metazoa; phylum Chordata; class Actinopteri; order Semionotiformes; family Lepisosteidae; genus Atractosteus; species Atractosteus spatula. Next base: position 27,566,269 of record NC_142711.1, on the reverse strand, counting down.
ATGGGCTTTAAAATCACAGGCATATTAACAAATAAAGCCAAAATGTATTAGTTGGTTTGCACTTTTGAGCCAATTAAGCCTTAACGTACATTCATTTATCACTCCGTTTAACACAAAATTTCCAAGGAAAGAATACCTCTCAAAAATTACTTTGACCATTCGTCACACACCCTTTTGGTTTTGGCAGTGTTGTATTGTCTTTTCAGACAAATATTTTGATTCAGAGAAGCAAATCTTCCAGTCTAATGAGTGGAATATTGAGAAAATGGTCTTTGAGATATATTTGAACCCTAACTAGCAAAACCCGAAGCTAGGGTTAGGGTTTTATTCCCATACAATGTAGACAGTTTTTGATGGCATAGCTGTGTTTTAGGGCTGAAAGGATTCTTAGGAATATAGTTCTTTCAATGTTTTCTAAACATTTTTTTCTGACCTATATGACTGTATTCAGTGCTTTGCCCTAATAAGGAATGGTGTCTAAATTGCCCGACAAGCAACAGTTCGAAAGAACCTGATTTAACTTTCAAACTCTTGCCATGGGCTTTAAAATCACAGGCATATTAACAAATAAAGCCAAAATGTATTAGTTGTTTCGGACTTTTGGGCCAATTAAGCCTTAACGTACATTCATTTAGCACTCCGTTTAACACAAAATTTCCAAGGACAGAATACCACTCAAAAATTACATTGACCATTCTTCCCACACCCTTTTTGGTTTTGGCAGTGTTGTATTCTCTTTTCAGACTAATATTTTGATTCAGAGAAGCAAATCTTCCAGTCTAATGAGTGGAATATTGAGAAAATGATCTTTGAGAAATATTTGAACCCTAACCCTAACTAGCAAAACCCGAAGCTAGGGTTAGGGTTTTATTCCCATACAATGTAGACAGTTTTTGATGGCATGGCTGTGTTTTAGGGCTGAAAGGATTCTTAGGAATATAGTTCTTTCAATGTTTTCTAAACATTTTTTTCTGACCTATATGGCTGTATACATTGCTTTGCCCTAATAAGGAATGGTGTCTGAATTGCCCGACAAGCAACAGTTCGAAAGAACCTGATTTAACTTTCAAACTCTTGCCATGGGCTTTAAAATCACAGGCATATTAACAAATAAAGCCAAAATGTATTAGTTGTTTCGGACTTTTGGGCCAATTAAGCCTTAACGTACATTCATTTAGCACTCCGTTTAACACATAATTTCCAAGGACAGAATACCACTCAAAAATTACTTTGACCATTCTTCCCACACCCTTTTGGTTTTGGCAGTGTTGTATTGTCTTTTCAGACTAATATTTTGATCCAGAGAAGGAAATCTTCCAGTCTAATGAGTGGAATATTGAGAAAATGGTCTTTGAGAAATATTTGAACCCTAACCCTAACTAGCAAAACCCGAAGCTAGGGTTAGGGTTTTATTCCCATACAATGTAGACAGTTTTTGATGGCATGGCTGTGTTTTAGGGCTGAAAGGATTCTTAGGAATATAGTTCTTTCAATGTTTTCTAAACATTTTTTTCTGACCTATATGACTGTATACAATGCTTTGCGCCAAAAAGGAACGGTGTCTGAATTGCCCGACAAGCAACAGTTCGAAAGAACCTGATTTAAATTTCAAACTCTTGCCATGGGCTTTAAAATCACAGGCATATTAACAAATAAAGCCAAAATGTATTAGTTGTTTCGGACTTTTGGGCCAATTAAGCCTTAACGTACATTCATTTATCACTCCGTTTAACACAAAATTTCCAAGGAAAGAATACCTCTCAAAAATTACTTTGACCATTCGTCACAGACCCTTTTGGTTTTGGCAGTGTTGTATTGTCTTTTCAGACTAATATTTTGATTCAGAGAAGCAAATCTTCCAGTCTAATGAGTGGAATATTGAGAAAATGGTCTTTGAGAAATATTTGAACCCTAACCCTAATGACCAAAACCCGAAGCAGGGTTAGGGTTTTATTCCCATACAATGTAGACAGTTTTTGATGCCATGGCTGTGTTTTAGGGCTGAAAGGATTCTTAGGAATATAGTTCTTTCAATGTTTTCTAAACATTTTTTTCTGACCTATATGGCTGTATACAGTGCTTTGCCCTAATAAGGAATGGTGTCTGCATTGCGCGACAAGCAACAGCTCAAAAGAACCTGATTTAACTTTCAAACTCTTGCCATGGGCTTTAAAATCACAGGCATATTAACAAATAAAGCCAAAATGTATTAGTTGGTTTGCACTTTTGAGCCAATTAAGCCTTAACGTACATTCATTTATCACTCCGTTTAACACAAAATTTCCAAGGAAAGAATACCTCTCAAAAATTACTTTGACCATTCCTCACACACCCTTTTGGTTTTGGCAGTGTTGTATTGTCTTTTCAGACAAATATTTTGATTCAGAGAAGCAAATCGTCCAGTCTAATGAGTGGAATATTGAGAAAATGGTCTTTGAGAAATATTTGAACCCTAACCCTAACTAGCAAAACCCGAAGCTAGGGTTAGGGTTTTATTCCCATACAATGTAGACAGTTTTTGATGGCATAGCTGTGTTTTATGGCTGAAAGGATTCTTAGGAATATAGTTCTTTCAATGTTTTCTAAACATTTTTTTCTGACCTATATGGCTGTATTCAGTGCTTTGCCCTAATAAGGAATGGTGTCTGAACTGCCCGACAAGCAACAGTTCGAAAGAACCTGATTTAACTTTCAAACTCTTGCCATGGGCTTTAAAATCACAGGCATATTAACAAATAAAGCCAAAATGTATTAGTTGTTTCGGACTTTTAGGCCAATTAAGCCTTAACGTACATTCATTTAGCACTCCGTTTAACACAAAATTTCCAAGGAAAGAATACTTCTCAAAAATTACTTTGACCATTCCTCACACACCCTTTTGGTTTTGGCAGTGTTGTATTGTCTTTTCAGACAAATATATTGATTCAGAGAAGCAAATCTTCCAGTCTAATGAGTGGAATATTGAGAAAATGGTCTTTGAGAAATATTTGAACCCTAACCCTAACTAGCAAAACCCGAAGCTAGGGTTAGGGTTTTATTCCCATACAATGTAGACAGTTTTTGATGGCATGGCTGTGTTTTAGGGCTGAAAGGATTATTAGGAATATAGTTCTTTCAATGTTTTCTAAACATTTTTTTCTGACCTATGTGGCTGTATACAGTGCTTTGCCCTAATAAGGAATGGTGTCTGAATTGCCCGACAAGCAACAGTTCGAAAGAACCTGATTTAACTTTCAAACTCTTGCCATGGGCTTTAAAATCACAGGCATATTAACAAATAAAGCCGAAATGTATTGGTTGTTTCGGACATTTGGGCCAATTAAGCCTTAACGTACATTCATTTAGCACTCCGTTTAACACAAAATTTACAAGGAAACAAAACCTTTCAAAAATTAATATGACCACTCTTGACACACCCTTTTGGTTTTGGCAGTGTTGTATTGTCTTTTCAGATTAATATTTTGATTCAGAGAAGCAAATCTTCCAGTCTAATGAGTGGAATATTGAGAAAATGGTCTTTGAGAAATGTTTGAACCCTAACCCTAACTAGCAAAACCCGATGCTAGGGTTAGGGTTTTATTCCCATACAATGTAGACAGTTTTTGATGGCATGGCTGTGTTTTAGGGCTGAAAGGATTCTTAGGAATATAGTTCTTTCAATGTTTTCTAAACATTTTTTTCTGACCTATATGACTGTATACAATGCTTTGCGCCAAAAAGGAACGGTGTCTGAATTGCCCGACAAGCAACAGTTCGAAAGAACCTGATTTAACTTTCAAACTCTTGCCATGGGCTTTAAAATCACAGGCATATTAACAGATAAAGCCAAAATGTATTAGTTGTTTCGGACTTTTGGGCCAATTAAGCCTTAACGTACATTCATTTAGCACTCCGTTTAACACAAAATTTCCAAGGACAGAATACCACTCAAAAATTACTTGGACCAGTCCTCACACACCCTTTTGGTTTTGGCAGTGTTGTATTGTCTTTTCAGACTAATATTTTGATTCAGAGAAGTAAATCTTCCAGTCTAATGAGTGGAATATTGAGAAAATGGTCTTTGAGAAATATTTGAACCCTAACCCTAATTACCAAAACCCGAAGCTAGGGTTAGGGTTTTATTCCCATACAATGTAGACAGTTTTTGATGGCATGGCTGTGTTTTAGGGCTGAAAGGATTCTTAGGAATATAGTTCTTTCAATGTTTTCTAAACATTTTTTTCTGACCTATATGGCTGTATACAGTGCTTTGCCCTAATAAGGAATGGTGTCTGAATTGCCCGACAAGCAACAGTTCGAAAGAACCTGAGTTAACTTTCAAACTCTTGCCATGGGCTTTAAAATCACAGGCATATTAACAAATAAAGCCAAAATGTATTAGTTGGTTTGCACTTTTGAGCCAATTAAGCCTTAACGTACATTCATTTATCACTCCGTTTAACACAAAATTTCCAAGGAAAGAATACCTCTCAAAAATTACTTTGACCATTCCTCACACACCCTTTTGGTTTTGGCAATGTTGTATTGTCTTTTCATACTAATATATTGATTCAGAGAAGCAAATCTTCCAGTCTAATGAGTGGAATATTGAGAAAATGGTCTTTGAGAAATATTTGAACCCTAACCCTAACTAGAAAAACCCGAAGCTAGGGTTAGGGTTTTATTCCCATACAATGTAGACAGTTTTTGATGGCATGGCTGTGTTTTAGGGCTGAAAGGATTCTTAGGAATACAGTTCTTTCAATGTTTTCTAAACATTTTTTTCTGACCTATATGACTGTATACAATGCTTTGCGCCAAAAAGGAACGGTGTCTGAATTGCCCGACAAGCAACAGTTCGAAAGAACCTGATTTAACTTTCAAACTCTTGCCATGGGCTTTAAAATCACAGGCATATTAACAAATAAAGCCAAAATGTATTAGTTGTTTCGGACTTTTGGGCCAATTAAGCCTTAACGTACATTCATTTAGCACTCCGTTTAACACAAAATTTCCAAGGAAAGAATACCACTCAAAAATTACTTGGACCAGTCCTCACACACCCTTTCGGTTTTGGCAGTGTTGTATTGTCTTTTCAGACTAATATTTTGATTCAGAGAAGCAAATCTTCCAGTCTAATGAGTGGAATATTGAGAAAATGGTCTTTGAGAAATATTTGAACGCTAACCCTAATTACCAAAACCCGAAGCTAGGGTTAGGGTTTTATTCCCATACAATGTAGACAGTTTTTGATGGCATGGCTGTGTTTTAGGGCTGAAAGGATTCTTAGGAATATAGTTCTTTCAATGTTTTCTAAACATTTTTTTCTGACCTATATGGCTGTATACAGTGCTTTGCCCTAATAAGGAATGGTGTCTGAATTGCCGGACAAGCAACAGTTCGAAAGAACCTGATTTAACTTTCAAACTCTTGCCATGGGCTTTAAAATCACAGGCATATTAACAAATAAAGCCAAAATGTATTAGTTGTTTCGTACTTTTGGGCCAATTAAGCCTTAACGTACATTCATTTATCACTCCGTTTAACACAAAATTTCCAAGGAAAGAATACCTCTCAAAAATTACTTTGACCATTCGTCACACACCCTTTTGGTTTTGGCAGTGTTGTATTGTCTTTTCAGACTAATATTTTGATTCAGAGAAGCAAATCTTCCAGTCTAATGAGTGGAATATTGAGAAAATGGTCTTTGAGATATATTTGAACCCTAACCCTAATTACCAAAACCCGAAGCAGGGTTAGGGTTTTATTCCCATACAATGTAGACAGTTTTTGATGCCATGGCTGTGTTTTAGGGCTGAAAGGATTCTTAGGAATATAGTTCTTTCAATGTTTTCTAAACATTTTTTTCTGACCTATATGGCTGTATACAGTGCTTTGCCCTAATAAGGAATGGTGTCTGCATTGCGCGACAAGCAACAGCTCAAAAGAACCTGATTTAACTTTCAAACTCTTGCCATGGGCTTTAAAATCACAGGCATATTAACAAATAAAGCCAAAATGTATCAGTTGTTTCGGACTTTTGGGCCAATTAAGCCTTAACGTACATTCATTTAGCACTCCGTTTAACACAAAATTTCCAAGGACAGAATACCACTCAAAAATTACTTTGACCATTCTTCCCACACCCTTTTGGTTTTGGCAGTGATGTATTGTCTTTTCAGACTAATATTTTGATTCAGAGAAGCAAATCTTCCAGTCTAATGAGTGGAATATTGAGAAAATGGTCTTTGAGAAATATTTGAACCCTAACCCTAATTACCAAAACCCGAAGCTAGGGTTAGGGTTTTATTCCCATACAATGTAGACAGTTTTTGATGGCATGGCTGTGTTTTAGGGCTGAAAGGATTCTTAGGAATATAGTTCTTTCAATGTTTTCTAAACATTTTTTTCTGACCTATATGACTGTATACAATGCTTTGCCCCAAAAAGGAGCGGTGTCTGAATTGCCCGACAAGCAACAGTTTGAAAGAACCTGATTTAACATTCAAACTCTTGCCATGGGCTTTAAAATCACAGGCATATTAACAAATAAAGCCAAAATGTATTAGTTGGTTTGCACTTTTGAGCCAATTAAGCCTTAACGTACATTCATTTATCACTCCGTTTAACACAAAATGTCCAAGGAAAGAATACCTCTCAAAAATTACTTTGACCATTCCTCACACACCCTTTTGGTTTTGGCAGTGTTGTATTGTCTTTTCAGACAAATATTTTGATTCAGAGAAGCAAATCGTCCAGTCTAATAAGTGGAATATTGAGAAAATGGTCTTTGAGAAATATTTGAACCCTAACCCTAACTAGCAAAACCCGAAGCTAGGGTTAGGGTTTTATTCCCATACAATGTAGACAGTTTTTGATGGCATAGCTGTGTTTTAGGGCTGAAAGGATTCTTAGGAATATAGTTCTTTCAATGTTTTCTAAACATTTTTTTCTGACCTATATGGCTGTATTCAGTGCTTTGCCCTAATAAGGAATGGTGTCTGAATTGCCCGACAAGCAACAGTTCGAAAGAACCTGATTTAACTTTCAAACTCTTGCCATGGGCTTTAAAATCACAGGCATATTAACAAATAAAGCCAAAATGTATTAGTTGTTTCGGACTTTTAGGCCAATTAAGCCTTAACGTACATTCATTTAGCACTCCGTTTAACACAAAATTTCCAAGGACAGAATACCACTCAAAAATTACTTTGACCATTCTTCCCACACCCTTTTGGTTTTGGCTGTGTTGTATTGTCTTTTCAGACTAATATTTTGATTCAGAGAAGCAAATCTTCCAGTCTAATGAGTGGAATATTGAGAAAATGGTCTTTGAGAAATATTTGAACCCTAACCCTAATTACCAAAACCCGAAGCTAGGGTTAGGGTTTTATTCCCATACAATGTAGACAGTTTTTGATGGCATGGCTGTGTTTTAGAGCTGAAAGGATTCTTAGGAATATAGTTCTTTCAATGTTTTCTAAACATTTTTTTCTGACCTATATGACTGTATACAATGCTTTGCCCCAAAAAGGAGCGGTGTCTGCATTGCCCGACAAGCAACAGTTTGAAAGAACCTGATTTAACATTTAAACTCTTGCCATGGGCTTTAAAATCACAGGCATATTAACAAATAAAGCCAAAATGTATTAGTTGTTTCGGACTTTTGGGCCAATTAAGCTTTAACGTACATTCATTTAGCACTCCGTTTAACACAAAATTTCCAAGGAAAGAATACCACTCAAAAATTACTTGGACCAGTCCTCACACACCCTTTTGGTTTTGGCAGTGTTGTATTGTCTTTTCAAACTAATATTTTGATTCAGAGAAGCAAATCTTCCAGTCTAATGAGTGGAATATTGAGAAAATGGTCTTTGAGAAATATTTGAACCCTAACCCTAATTACCAAAACCCGAAGCTAGGGTTAGGGTTTTATTCCCATACAATGTAGACAGTTTTTGATGGCATGGCTGTGTTTTAGGGCTGAAAGGATTCTTAGGAATATAGTTCTTTCAATGTTTTCTAAACATTTTTTTCTGACCTATATGGCTGTATACAGTGCTTTGCCCTAATAAGGAATGGTGTCTGAATTGCCCGACAAGCAACAGTTCGAAAGAACCTGATTTAACTTTCAAACTCTTGCCATGGGCTTTAAAATCACAGGCATATTAACAAATAAAGATAAAATGTATTAGTTGGTTTGCACTTTTGAGCCAATTAAGCCTCAACGTACATTCATTTATCACTCCGTTTAACACAAAATTTCCAAGGAAAGAATACCTCTCAAAAATTACTTTGACCATTCCTCACACACCCTTTTGGTTTTGGCAGTGTTGTATTGTCTTTTCAGACAAATATTTTGATTCAGAGAAGCAAATCTTCCAGTCTAATGAGTGGAATATTGAGAAAATGGTCTTTGAGAAATATTTGAACCCTAACCCTAACTAGGAAAACCCGAAGCTAGGGTTAGGGTTTTATTCCCATACAATGTAGACAGTTTTTGATGGCATAGCTGTGTTTTAGGGCTGAAAGGATTCTTAGAAATATAGTTCTTTCAATGTTTTCTAAACATTTTTTTCTGACCTATATGGCTGTATTCAGTGCTTTGCCCTAATAAGGAATGGTGTCTGAATTGCCCGACAAGTAACAGTTCGAAAGAACCTGATTTAACTTTCAAACTCTTGCCATGGGCTTTAAAATCACAGGCATATTAACAAATAAAGCCAAAATGTATTAGTTGTTTCGGACTTTTAGGCCAATTAAGCCTTAACGTACATTCATTTAGCACTCCGTTTAACACAAATTTTCCAAGGACAGAATACCACTCAAAAATTACTTTGACCATTCTTCCCACACCCTTTTGGTTTTGGCAGTGTTGTATTGTCTTTTCAGACAAATATTTTGATTCAGAGAAGCAAATCTTCCAGTCTAATGAGTGGAATATTTAGAAAATGGTCTTTGAGAAATATTTGAACCCTAACCCTAACTAGCAAAACCCGAAGCTAGGGTTAGGGATTTATTCCCATACAATGTAGACAGTTTTTGATGGCATGGCTGTGTTTTAGGGCTGAAAGGATTCTTAGGAATATAGTTCCTTCAATGTTTTCTAAACATTTTTTTCTGACCTATATGGCTGTATACAGTGCTTTGCCCTAATAAGGAATGGTGTCTGAATTGCCCGACAAGCAACAGTTCGAAAGAACCTGATTTAACATTCAAACTCTTGCCATGGGCTTTAAAATCACAGGCATATTAACAAATAAAGCCAAAATGTATTGGTTGTTTCGGACTTTTGGGCCAATTAAGCCTTAACGTACATTCATTTAGCACTCTGTTTAACACAAAATTTACAAGGAAACAAAACCTTTCAAAAATTAATATGACCACTCTTGACACACCCTTTTGGTTTTGGCAGTGTTGTATTGTCTTTTCAGATTAATATTTTGATTCAGAGAAGCAAATCTTCCAGTCTAATGAGTGGAATATTGAGAAAATGGTCTTTGAGAAATGTTTGAACCCTAACCCTAACTAGCAAAACCCGATGCTAGGGTTAGGGTTTTATTCCCATACAATGTAGACAGTTTTTGATGGCATGGCTGTGTTTTAGGGCTGAAAGGATTCTTAGGAATATAGTTCTTTCAATGTTTTCTAAACATTTTTTTCTGACCTATATGGCTGTATACAGTGCTTTGCCCTAATAAGGAATGGTGTCTGAATTGCCCGACAAGCAACAGTTCGAAAGAACCTGATTTAACTTTCAAACTCTTGCCATGGGCTTTAAAATCACAGGCATATTAACAAATAAAGATAAAATGTATTAGTTGGTTTGCACTTTTGAGCCAATTAAGCCTTAACGTACATTCATTTATCACTCCGTTTAACACAAAATTTCCAAGGAAAGAATACCTCTCAAAAATTACTTTGACCATTCCTCACACACCCTTTTGGTTTTGGCAGTGTTGTATTGTCTTTTCAGACAAATATTTTGATTCAGAGAAGCAAATCTTCCAGTCTAATGAGTGGAATATTGAGAAAATGGTCTTTGAGAAATATTTGAACCCTAACCCTAACTAGGAAAACCCGAAGCTAGGGTTAGGGTTTTATTCCCATACAATGTAGACAGTTTTTGATGGCATAGCTGTGTTTTAGGGCTGAAAGGATTCTTAGAAATATAGTTCTTTCAATGTTTTCTAAACATTTTTTTCTGACCTATATGGCTGTATTCAGTGCTTTGCCCTAATAAGGAATGGTGTCTGAATTGCCCGACAAGCAACAGTTCGAAAGAACCTGATTTAACTTTCAAACTCTTGCCATGGGCTTTAAAATCACAGGCATATTAACAAATAAAGCCAAAATGTATTAGTTGTTTCGGACTTTTAGGCCAATTAAGCCTTAACGTACATTCATTTAGCACTCCGTTTAACACAAATTTTCCAAGGACAGAATACCACTCAAAAATTACTTTGACCATTCTTCCCACACCCTTTTGGTTTTGGCAGTGTTGTATTGTCTTTTCAGACAAATATTTTGATTCAGAGAAGCAAATCTTCCAGTCTAATGAGTGGAATATTTAGAAAATGGTCTTTGAGAAATATTTGAACCCTAACCCTAACTAGCAAAACCCGAAGCTAGGGTTAGGGATTTATTCCCATACAATGTAGACAGTTTTTGATGGCATGGCTGTGTTTTAGGGCTGAAAGGATTCTTAGGAATATAGTTCCTTCAATGTTTTCTAAACATTTTTTTCTGACCTATATGGCTGTATACAGTGCTTTGCCCTAATAAGGAATGGTGTCTGAATTGCCCGACAAGCAACAGTTCGAAAGAACCTGATTTAACATTCAAACTCTTGCCATGGGCTTTAAAATCACAGGCATATTAACAAATAAAGCCAAAATGTATTGGTTGTTTCGGACTTTTGGGCCAATTAAGCCTTAACGTACATTCATTTAGCACTCCGTTTAACACAAAATTTACAAGGAAACAAAACCTTTCAAAAATTAATATGACCACTCTTGACACACCCTTTTGGTTTTGGCAGTGTTGTATTGTCTTTTCAGATTAATATTTTGATTCAGAGAAGCAAATCTTCCAGTCTAATGAGTGGAATATTGAGAAAATGGTCTTTGAGAAATGTTTGAACCCTAACCCTAACTAGCAAAACCCGATGCTAGGGTTAGGGTTTTATTCCCATACAATGTAGACAGTTTTTGATGGCATGGCTGTGTTTTAGGGCTGAAAGGATTCTTAGGAATATAGTTCTTTCAGTGTTTTCTAAACATTTTTTTCTGACCTATATGGCTGTATACAGTGCTTTGCCCTAATAAGGAATGGTGTCTGAATTGCCCGACAAGCAACAGTTCGAAAGAACCTGATTTAACTTTCAAACTCTTGCCATGGGCTTTAAAATCACAGGCATATTAACAAATAAAGCCAAAATGTATTAGTTAGTTTGCACTTTTGAGCCAATTAAGCCTTAACGTACATTCATTTATCACCCCGTTTAACACAAAATTTACAAGGAAAGAATACCTCTCAAAAATTACTTTGACCATTCCTCACACACCCTTTTGGTTTTGGCAGTGTTGTATTGTCTTTTCAGACTAATATATTGATTCAGAGAAGCAAATCTTCCAGTCTAATGAGTGGAATATTGAGAAAATGGTCTTTGAGAAATATTTGAACCCTAACCCTAACTAGCAAAACCCGAAGCTAGGGTTAGGGTTTTATTCCCATACAATGTAGACAGTTTTTGATGGCATGGCTGTGTTTTAGGGCTGAAAGGATTCTTAGGAATACAGTTCTTTCAATGTTTTCTAAACATTTTTTTCTGACCTATATGACTGTATACAATGCTTTGCGCCAAAAAGGAACGGTGTCTGAATTGCCCGACAAGCAACAGTTCGAAAGAACCTGATTTAACTTTCAAACTCTTGCCATGGGCTTTAAAATCACAGGCATATTAACAAATAAAGCCAAAATGTATTAGTTGTTTCGGACTTTGGGCCAATTAAGCCTTAACGTACATGCATTTAGCACTCCGTTTAACACAAAATTTCCAAGGAAAGAATACCACTCAAAAATTACTTTGACCATTCTTCCCACACCCTTTTGGTTTTGGCAGTGTTGTATTGTCTTTTCAGACTAATATTTTGATTCAGAGAAGCAAATCTTCCAGTCTAATGAGTGGAATATTTAGAAAATGGTCTTTGAGAAATATTTGAACCCTAACCCTAACTAGCAAAACCCGAAGCTAGGGTTAGGGATTTATTCCCATACAATGTAGACAGTTTTTGATGGCATGGCTGTGTTTTAGGGCTGAAAGGATTCTTAGGAATATAGTTCCTTCAATGTTTTCTAAACATTTTTTTCTGACCTATATGGCTGTATACAGTGCTTTGCCCTAATAAGGAATGGTGTCTGAATTGCCCGACAAGCAACAGTTCGAAAGAACCTGATTTAACATTCAAACTCTTGCCATGGGCTTTAAAATCACAGGCATATTAACAAATAAAGCCAAAATGTATTGGTTGTTTCGGACTTTTGGGCCAATTAAGCCTTAACGTACATTCATTTAGCACTCCGTTTAACACAAAATTTACAAGGAAACAAAACCTTTCAAAAATTAATATGACCACTCTTGACACACCCTTTTGGTTTTGGCAGTGTTGTATTGTCTTTTCAGATTAATATTTTGATTCAGAGAAGCAAATCTTCCAGTCTAATGAGTGGAATATTGAGAAAATGGTCTTTGAGAAATGTTTGAACCCTAACCCTAACTAGCAAAACCCGATGCTAGGGTTAGGGTTTTATTCCCATACAATGTAGACAGTTTTTGATGGCATGGCTGTGTTTTAGGGCTGAAAGGATTCTTAGGAATATAGTTCTTTCAGTGTTTTCTAAACATTTTTTTCTGACCTATATGGCTGTATTCAGTGCTTTGCCCTAATAAGGAATGGTGTCTGAATTGCCCGACAAGCAACAGTTCGAAAGAACCTGATTTAACTTTCAAACTCTTGCCATGGGCTTTAAAATCACAGGCATATTAACAAATAAAGCCAAAATGTATTAGTTGTTTCGGACTTTTGGGCCAATTAAGCCTTAACGTACATTCATTTAGCACTCCGTTTAACACAAAATTTCCAAGGACAGAATACCACTCAAGAATTACATTGACCATTCTTCCCACACCCTTTTGGTTTTGGCAGTGTTGTATTGTCTTTTCAGACTAATATTTTGATTCAGAGAAGCAAATCTTCCAGTCTAATGAGTGGAATATTGAGAAAATGGTCTTTGAGAAATATTTGAACCCTAACCCTAACTAGCAAAACCCGAAGCTAGGGTTAGGGTTTTATTCCCATACAATGTAGACAGTTTTTGATGGTATGGCTGTGTTTTAGGGCTGAAAGGATTCTTAGGAATATAGTTCTTTCAATGTTTTCTAAACATTTTTTTCTGACCTATATGGCTGTATACAGTGCTTTGCCCTAATAAGGAATGGTGTCTGAATTGCCCGACAAGCAACAGTTCGAAAGAACCTGATTTAACTTTCAAACTCTTGCCATGGGCTTTAAAATCACAGGCATATTAACAAATAAAGCCAAAATGTATTAGTTGGTTTGCACTTTTGAGCCAATTAAGCCTTAATGTACATTCATTTATCACTCCGTTTAACATAAAATTTCCAAAGAAAGAATACCTCTCAAAAATTACTTTGACCATTCGTCACACACCCTTTTGGTTTTGGCAGTGTTGTATTGTCTTTTCAGACTAATATTTTGATTCAGAGAAGCAAATCTTCCAGTCTAATGAGTGGAATATTGAGAAAATGGTCTTTGAGAAATATTTGAACCCTAACCCTAACTAGCAAAACCCGAAGCTAGGGTTAGGGTTTTATTCCCATACAATGTAGACAGTTTTTGATGGCATGGCTGTGTTTTAGGGCTGAAAGGATTCTTAGGAATATAGTTCTTTCAATGTTTTCTAAACATTTTTTTCTGACCTATATGGCTGTATACAGTGCTTTGCCCTAATAAGGAATGGTGTCTGAATTGCCCGACAAGCAACAGTTCGAAAGAACCTGATTTAACTTTCAAACTCTTGCCATGGGCTTTAAAATCACAGGCATATTAACAAATAAAGCCAAAATGTATTAGTTGGTTTGCACTTTTGAGCCAATTAAGCCTTAATGTACATTCATTTATCACTCCGTTTAACATAAAATTTCCAAGGAAAGAATACCTCTCAAAAATTACTTTGACCATTCGTCACACACCCTTTTGGTTTTGGCAGTGTTGTATTGTCTTTTCAGACAAATATTTTGATTCAGAGATGCAAATCTTCCAGTCTAATGAGTGGAATATTGAGAAAATGGTCTTTGAGAAATATTTGAACCCTAACCCTAACTAGCAAAACCCGAAGCTAGGGTTAGGGTTTTATTCCCATACAATGTAGACAGTTTTTGATGGCATAGCTGTGTTTTAGGGCTGAAAGGATTCTTAGGAATATAGTTCTTTCAATGTTTTCTAAACATTTTTTTCTGACCTATATGGCTGTATTCAGTGCATTGCCCTAATAAGGAATGGTGTCTGAATTGCCCGACAAGCAACAGTTCGAAAGAACCTGATTTAACTTTCAAACTCTTGCCATGGGCTTTAAAATCACAGGCATATTAACAAATAAAGCCAAAATGTATTAGTTGTTTCGGACTTTTGGGCCAATTAAGCCTTAACGTACATTCATTTAGCACTCCGTTTACCACAAAATTTACAAGGAAAGAAAACCTTTCAAACATTAATATGACCACTCTTGACACACCCTTTTGGTTTTGGCAATTTTGTATTGTCTTTTCAGATTAATATTTTGATTCAGAGAAGCAAATCTTCCAGTCTAATGAGTGGAATATTGAGAAAATGGTCTTTGAGAAATATTTGAACCCTAACCCTAACTAGGAAAACCTGAAGCTAGGGTTAGGGTTTTATTCCAAAACAATGTAGACAGTTTTTGATGGCATGGCTGTGTTTTAGGGCTGAAAGGATTCTTAGAAATATAGTTCTTTCAATGTTTTCTAAACATTTTTTTCTGACCTATATGACTGTATACAATGCTTTGCGCCAAAAAGGAACGGTGTCTGAATTGCGCGACAAGCAACAGCTCAAAAGAACCTGATTTAACTTTCAAACTCTTGCCATGGGCTTTAAAATCACAGGCATATTAACAAATAAAGCCAAAATGTATTAGTTGGTTTGCACTTTTGAGCCAATTAAGCCTTAACGTACATTCATTTATCACTCCGTATAACACAAAATTTCCAAGGAAAGAATACCTCTCAAAAATTACTTTGACCATTCCTCACACACCCTTTTGGTTTTGGCAGTGTTCTATTGTCTTTTCAGACTAATATTTTGATTCAGAGAAGCAAATCTTCCAGTCTAATGAGTGGAATATTGAGAAAATGGTCTTTGAGAAATATTTGAACCCTAACCCTAACTAGCAAAACCCGAAGCTAGGGTTAGGGTTTTATTCCCATACAATGTAGACAGTTTTTGATGGCATGGCTGTGTTTTAGGGCTGAAAGGATTCTTAGGAATATAGTTCTTTCAATGTTTTCTAAACATTTTTTTCTGACCTATATGGCTGTATACAGTGCTTTGCCCTAATAAGGAATGGTGTCTGAATTGCCCGACAAGCAACAGTTCGAAAGAACCTGATTTAACTTTCAAACTCTTGCCATGGGCTTTAAAATCACAGGCATATTAACAAATAAAGCCAAAATGTATTAGTTGGTTTGCACTTTTGAGCCAATTAAGCCTTAACGTACATTCATTTATCACTCCGTTTAACACAAAATTTACAAGGAAACAAAACCTTTCAAAAATTAATATGACCACTCTTGACACACCCTTTTGGTTTTGGCAGTGTTGTACTGTCTTTTCAGTCTAATATTTTGATTCAGAGAAGCAAATCTTCCAGTCTAATGAGTGGAATATTGAGAAAATGGTCTTTGAGAAATATTTGAACCCTAACTCTAACTAGCAAAACCCGAAGCTAGGGTTAGGGTTTTATTCCCATACAATGTAGACAGTTTTTGATGGCATGGCTGTGTTTTAGGGCTGAAAGGATTCTTAGGAATATAGTTCTTTCAATGTTTTCCAAACATTTTTTTCTCACCTATATGGCTGTATACAGTGCTTTGCCCTAATAAGAAATGGTGTCTGAATTGCCCGACAAGCAACAGCTCAAAAGAACCTGATTTAACTTTCAAACTCTTGCCATGGGCTTTAAAATCACAGGCATATTAACAAATAAAGCCAAAATGTATTAGTTGGTTTGCACTTTTGAGCCAATTAAGCCTTAACGTACATTCATTTATCACTCCGTTTAACACAAAATTTCCAAGGAAAGAATACCTCTCAAAAATTACTTTGACCATTCCTCACACACTCTTTTGGTTTTGGCAGTGTTGTATTGTCTTTTCAGACTAATATTTTGATTCAGAGAAGCAAATCTTCCAGTCTAATGAGTGGAATATTGAGAAAATGGTTTTTCAGAAATATTTGAACCCTAACCCTAACTAGCAAAACCCGAAGCTAGGGTTAGGGTTTTATTCCCATACAATGTAGACAGTTTTTGATGGCATGGCTGTGTTTTAGGGCTGAAAGGATTCTTAGGAATACAGTTCTTTCAATGTTTTCTAAACATTTTTTTCTGACCTATATGACTGTATACAATGCTTTGCGCCAAAAAGGAACGGTGTCTGAATTGCCCGACAAGCAACAGCTCAAAAGAACCTGATTTAACTTTCAAACTCTTGCCATGGGCTTTAAAATCACAGGCATATTAACAAATAAAGCCAAAATGTATTAGTTGGTTTGCACTTTTGAGCCAATTAAGCCTTAACGTACATTCATTTAGCACTCCGTTTAACACAAAATTTCCAAGGAAAGAATACCACTCAAAAATTACTTGGACCATTCCTCACACACCCTTTTGGTTTTGGCAGTGTTGTATTGTCTTTTCAGACTAATATTTTGATTCAGAGAAGCAAATCTTCCAGTCTAATGAGTGGAATATTGAGAAAATGGTGTTTCAGAAATATTTGAACCGTAACCCTAACTAGCAAAACCCGAAGCTAGGGTTAGGGTTTTATTCCCATACAATGTAGACAGTTTTTGATGGCATGGCTGTGTTTTAGGGCTGAAAGGATTCTTAGGAATACAGTTCTTTCAATGTTTTCTAAACATTTTTTTCTGACCTATATGACTGTATACAATGCTTTGCGCCAAAAAGGAACGGTGTCTGAATTGCCCGACAAGCAACAGTTCGAAAGAACCTGATTTAACTTTCAAACTCTTGCCATGGGCTTTAAAATCTCAGGCATATTAACAAATAAAGCCAAAATGTATTAGTTGTTTCGGACTTTTGGGCCAATTAAGCCTTAACGTACATTCATTTAGCACTCCGTTTAACACAAAATTTCCAAGGAAAGCATACCTCTCAAAAATTACTTTGACCATTCTTCCCACACCCTTTTGGTTTTGGCAGTGTTGTATTGTCTTTTCAGACTAATATTTTGATTCAGAGAAGCAAATCTTCCAGTCTAATGAGTGGAATATTGAGAAAATGGTGTTTCAGAAATATTTGAACCCTAACCCTAACTAGCAAAACCCGAAGCTAGGGTTAGGGTTTTATTCCCATACAATGTAGACAGTTTTTGATGGCATGGCTGTGTTTTAGGGCTGAAAGGATTCTTAGGAATATAGTTCTTTCAATGTTTTCTAAACATTTTTTTCTGACCTATATGACTGTATACAATGCTTTGCGCCAAAAAGGAACGGTGTCTGAATTGCCCGACAAGGAACAGTTCGAAAGAACCTGATTTAACTTTCAAACTCTTGCCATGGGCTTTAAAATCACAGGCATATTAACAAATAAAGCCAAAATGTATTAGTTGTTTCGGACTTTTGGGCCAATTAAGCCTTAACGTACATTCATTTAGCACTCCGTTTAACACAAAATTTCCAAGGAAAGAATACCACTCAAAAATTACTTGGACCAGTCCTCACACACCCTTTTGGTTTTGGCAGTGTTGTATTGTCTTTTCAGTCTAATATTTTGATTCAGAGAAGCAAATCTTCCAGTCTAATGAGTGGAATATTGAGAAAATGGTCTTTGAGAAATATTTGAACCCTAACCCTAACTAGCAAAACCCGAAGCTAGGGTTAGGGTTTTATTCCCATACAATGTAGACAGTTTTTGATGGCATGGCTGTGTTTTAGGGCTGAAAGGATTCTTAGGAATATAGTTCTTTCAATGTTTTCCAAACATTTTTTTCTCACCTATATGGCTGTATACAGTGCTTTGCCCTAATAAGGAATGGTGTCTGAATTGCCCGACAAGCAACAGCTCAAAAGAACCTGATTTAACTTTCAAACTCTTGCCATGGGCTTTAAAATCACAGGCATATTAACAAATAAAGCCAAAATGTATTAGTTGGTTTGCACTTTTGAGCCAATTAAGCCTTAACGTACATTCATTTATCACTCTGTTTAACACAAAATTTCCAAGGAAAGAATACCTCTCAGAAATTACTTTGACCATTCTTCCCACACCCTTTTGGTTTTGGCAGTGTTGTATTGTCTTTTCAGACTAATATTTTGATTCAGAGAAGCAAATCTTCCAGTCTAATGAGTGGAATATTGAGAAAATTGTCTTTGAGAAATATTTGAACCCTAACCCTAACTGGCAAAACCCGAAGCTAGGGTTAGGGTTTTAATCCCATACAATGTAGACAGTTTTTGATGGCATGGCTGTGTTTTAGGGCTAAAAGGATTCTTAGGAATACAGTTCTTTCAATGTTTTCTAAACATTTTTTTCTGACCTATATGACTGTATACAATGCTTTGCGCCAAAAAGGAACGGTGTCTGAATTGCCCGACAAGCAACAGTTCGAAAGAACCTGATTTAACTTTCAAACTCTTGCCATGAGCTTTAAAATCACAGGCATATTAACAAATAAAGCCTAAATGTATTAGTTGTTTCGGACTTTTGGGCCAATTAAGCCTTAACGTACATTCATTTAGCACTCCGTTTAACACAAAATTTCCAAGGAAAGAATACCACTCAAAAATTTCTTGGACCATTCTTCCCACACCCTTTTGGTTTTGGCAGTGTTGTATTGTCTTTTCAGACTAATATTTTGATTCAGAGAAGCAAATCTTCCAGTCTAATGAGTGGAATATTGAGAAAACGGTTTTTCAGAAATATTTGAACCCTAACCCTAACTAGCAAAACCCGAAGCTAGGGTTAGGGTTTTATTCCCATACAATGTAGACAGTTTTTGATGGCATGGCTGTGTTTTAGGGCTGAAAGGATTCTTAGGAATATAGTTCTTTCAATGTTTTCTAAACATTTTTTTCTGACCTATATGGCTGTATACAGTGCTTTGCCCTAATAAGGAATGGTGTCTGAATTGCGCGACAAGCAACAGCTCAAAAGAACCTGATTTAACTTTCAAACTCTTGCCATGGGCTTTAAAATCACAGGCATATTAACAAATAAAGCCAAAATGTATTAGTTGTTTCGGACTTTTGGGCCAATTAAGCCTTAACGTACATTCATTTAGCACTCCGTTTAACACAAAATTTCCAAGGACAGAATACCACTCAAAAATTACTTTGACCATTCTTCCCACACCCTTTTGGTTTTGGCTGTGTTGTATTGTCTTTTCAGACTAATATTTTGATTCAGAGAAGCAAATCTTCCAGTCTAATGAGTGGAATATTGAGAAAATGGTCTTTGAGAAATATTTGAACCCTAACCCTAATTACCAAAACCCGAAGCTAGGGTTAGGGTTTTATTCCCATACATTGTAGACAGTTTTTGATGGCATGGCTGTGTTTTAGGGCTGAAAGGATTCTTAGGAATATAGTTCTTTCAATGTTTTCTAAACATTTTTTTTCTGACCTATATGACTGTATTCAGTGCTTTGCCCTAATAAGGAATGGTGTCTGAATTGCCCGACAAGCAACAGTTCGAAAGAACCTGATTTCACTTTCAAACTCTTGCCATGGGCTTTAAAATCACAGGCATATTATCAAATAAAGCCAAAATATATTAGTTGTTTCGGACTTTTGGGCCAATTAAGCCTTAACGTACATTCATTTAGCACTCCGTTTAACACAAAATTTCCAAGGACAGAATACCACTCAAAAATTACATTGACCATTCGTCACACACCCTTTTGGTTTTGGCAGTGTTGTATTGTCTTTTCAGACAAATATTTTGATTCAGAGAAGCAAATCTTCCAGTCTAATGAGTGGAATATTGAGAAAATGGTCTTTGAGATATATTTGAACCCTAACTAGCAAAACCCGAAGCTAGGGTTAGGGTTTTATTCCCATACAATGTAGACAGTTTTTGATGGCATAGCTGTGTTTTAGGGCTGAAAGGATTCTTAGGAATATAGTTCTTTCAATGTTTTCTAAACATTTTTTTCTGACCTATATGGCTGTATTCAGTGCTTTGCCCTAATAAGGAATGGTGTCTGAATTGCCCGACAAGCAACAGTTCGAAAGAACCTGATTTAACTTTCAAACTCTTGCCATGGGCTTTAAAATCACAGGCATATTAACAAATAAAGCCAAAATGTATTAGTTGGTTTGCACTTTTGAGCCAATTAAGCCTTAACGTACATTCATTTATCACTCCGTTTAACACAAAATTTCCAAGGAAAGAATACCTCTCAAAAATTACTTTGACCATTCGTCACACACCCTTTTGGTTTTGGCAGTGTTGTATTGTCTTTTCAGACAAATATTTTGATTCAGAGAAGCAAATCTTCCAGTCTAATGAGTGGAATATTGAGAAAATGGTCTTTGAGATATATTTGAACCCTAACTAGCAAAACCCGAAGCTAGGGTTAGGGTTTTATTCCCATACAATGTAGACAGTTTTTGATGGCATAGCTGTGTTTTAGGGCTGAAAGGATTCTTAGGAATATAGTTCTTTCAATGTTTTCTAAACATTTTTTTCTGACCTATATGACTGTATTCAGTGCTTTGCCCTAATAAGGAATGGTGTCTAAATTGCCCGACAAGCAACAGTTCGAAAGAACCTGATTTAACTTTCAAACTCTTGCCATGGGCTTTAAAATCACAGGCATATTAACAAATAAAGCCAAAATGTATTAGTTGTTTCGGACTTTTGGGCCAATTAAGCCTTAACGTACATTCATTTAGCACTCCGTTTAACACAAAATTTCCAAGGACAGAATACCACTCAAAAATTACATTGACCATTCTTCCCACACCCTTTTGGTTTTGGCAGTGTTGTATTGTCTTTTCAGACTAATATTTTGATTCAGAGAAGCAAATCTTCCAGTCTAATGAGTGGAATATTGAGAAAATGGTCTTTGAGAAATATTTGAACCCTAACCCTAACTAGCAAAACCCGAAGCTAGGGTTAGGGTTTTATTCCCATACAATGTAGACAGTTTTTGATGGCATGGCTGTGTTTTAGGGCTGAAAGGATTCTTAGGAATATAGTTCTTTCAATGTTTTCTAAACATTTTTTTCTGACCTATATGGCTGTATACAGTGCTTTGCCCTAATAAGGAATGGTGTCTGAATTGAGCGACAAGCAACAGCTCAAAAGAACCTGATTTAACTTTCAAACTCTTGCCATGGGCTTTAAAATCACAGGCATATTAACAAATAAAGCCAAAATGTATTAGTTGTTTCGGACTTTTGGGCCAATTAAGCCTTAACGTACATTCATTTAGCACTCCGTTTAACACAAAATTTCCAAGGACAGAATACCACTCAAAAATTACTTTGACCATTCTTCCCACACCCTTTTGGTTTTGGCAGTGTTGTATTGTCTTTTCAGACTAATATTTTGATTCAGAGAAGCAAATCTTCCAGTCTAATGAGTGGAATATTGAGAAAATGGTCTTTGAGAAATATTTGAACCCTAACCCTAATTACCAAAACCCGAAGCTAGGGTTAGGGTTTTATTCCCATACATTGTAGACAGTTTTTGATGGCATGGCTGTGTTTTAGGGCTGAAAGGATTCTTAGGAATATAGTTCTTTCAATGTTTTCTAAACATTTTTTTTCTGACCTATATGACTGTATTCAGTGCTTTGCCCTAATAAGGAATGGTGTCTGAATTGCCCGACAAGCAACAGTTCGAAAGAACCTGATTTCACTTTCAAACTCTTGCCATGGGCTTTAAAATCACAGGCATATTATCAAATAAAGCCAAAATATATTAGTTGTTTCGGACTTTTGGGCCAATTAAGCCTTAACGTACATTCATTTAGCACTCCGTTTAACACAAAATTTCCAAGGACAGAATACCACTCAAAAATTACATTGACCATTCGTCACACACCCTTTTGGTTTTGGCAGTGTTGTATTGTCTTTTCAGACAAATATTTTGATTCAGAGAAGCAAATCTTCCAGTCTAATGAGTGGAATATTGAGAAAATGGTCTTTGAGATATATTTGAACCCTAACTAGCAAAACCCGAAGCTAGGGTTAGGGTTTTATTCCCATACAATGTAGACAGTTTTTGATGGCATAGCTGTGTTTTAGGGCTGAAAGGATTCTTAGGAATATAGTTCTTTCAATGTTTTCTAAACATTTTTTTCTGACCTATATGGCTGTATTCAGTGCTTTGCCCTAATAAGGAATGGTGTCTGAATTGCCCGACAAGCAACAGTTCGAAAGAACCTGATTTAACTTTCAAACTCTTGCCATGGGCTTTAAAATCACAGGCATATTAACAAATAAAGCCAAAATGTATTAGTTGTTTCGGACTTTTGGGCCAATTAAGCCTTAACGTACATTCATTTAGCACTCCGTTTAACACATAATTTCCAAGGACAGAATACCACTCAAAAATTACTTTGACCATTCTTCCCACACCCTTTTGGTTTTGGCAGTGTTGTATTGTCTTTTCAGACTAATATTTTGATCCAGAGAAGGAAATCTTCCAGTCTAATGAGTGGAATATTGAGAAAATGGTCTTTGAGAAATATTTGAACCCTAACCCTAACTAGCAAAACCCGAAGCTAGGGTTAGGGTTTTATTCCCATACAATGTAGACAGTTTTTGATGGCATGGCTGTGTTTTAGGGCTGAAAGGATTCTTAGGAATATAGTTCTTTCAATGTTTTCTAAACATTTTTTTCTGACCTATATGACTGTATACAATGCTTTGCGCCAAAAAGGAACGGTGTCTGAATTGCCCGACAAGCAACAGTTCGAAAGAACCTGATTTAACTTTCAAACTCTTGCCATGGGCTTTAAAATCACAGGCATATTAACAAATAAAGCCAAAATGTATTAGTTGTTTCGGACTTTTGGGCCAATTAAGCCTTAACGTACATTCATTTAGCACTCCGTTTAACACAAAATTTCCAAGGACAGAATACCACTCAAAAATTACTTTGACCATTTTTCCCACACCCTTTTGGTTTTGGCTGTGTTGTATTGTCTTTTCAGACTAATATTTTGATTCAGAGAAGCAAATCTTCCAGTCTAATGAGTGGAATATTGAGAAAATGGTCTTTGAGAAATATTTGAACCCTAACCCTAATTACCAAAACCCGAAGCTAGGGTTAGGGTTTTATTCCCATACATTGTAGACAGTTTTTGATGGCATGGCTGTGTTTTAGGGCTGAAAGGATTCTTAGGAATATAGTTCTTTCAATGTTTTCTAAACATTTTTTTTCTGACCTATATGACTGTATTCAGTGCTTTGCCCTAATAAGGAATGGTGTCTGAATTGCCCGACAAGCAACAGTTCGAAAGAACCTGATTTCACTTTCAAACTCTTGCCATGGGCTTTAAAATCACAGGCATATTATCAAATAAAGCCAAAATATATTAGTTGTTTCGGACTTTTGGGCCAATTAAGCCTTAACGTACATTCATTTAGCACTCCGTTTAACACAAAATTTCCAAGGACAGAATACCACTCAAAAATTACATTGACCATTCGTCACACACCCTTTTGGTTTTGGCAGTGTTGTATTGTCTTTTCAGACAAATATTTTGATTCAGAGAAGCAAATCTTCCAGTCTAATGAGTGGAATATTGAGAAAATGGTCTTTGAGATATATTTGAACCCTAACTAGCAAAACCCGAAGCTAGGGTTAGGGTTTTATTCCCATACAATGTAGACAGTTTTTGATGGCATAGCTGTGTTTTAGGGCTGAAAGGATTCTTAGGAATATAGTTCTTTCAATGTTTTCTAAACATTTTTTTCTGACCTATATGGCTGTATTCAGTGCTTTGCCCTAATAAGGAATGGTGTCTGAATTGCCCGACAAGCAACAGTTCGAAAGAACCTGATTTAACTTTCAAACTCTTGCCATGGGCTTTAAAATCACAGGTATATTAACAAATAAAGCCAAAATGTATTAGTTGGTTTGCACTTTTGAGCCAATTAAGCCTTAACGTACATTCATTTATCACTCCGTTTAACACAAAATTTCCAAGGAAAGAATACCTCTCAAAAATTACTTTGACCATTCGTCACACACCCTTTTGGTTTTGGCAGTGTTGTATTGTCTTTTCAGACAAATATTTTGATTCAGAGAAGCAAATCTTCCAGTCTAATGAGTGGAATATTGAGAAAATGGTCTTTGAGATATATTTGAACCCTAACTAGCAAAACCCGAAGCTAGGGTTAGGGTTTTATTCCCATACAATGTAGACAGTTTTTGATGGCATAGCTGTGTTTTAGGGCTGAAAGGATTCTTAGGAATATAGTTCTTTCAATGTTTTCTAAACATTTTTTTCTGACCTATATGACTGTATTCAGTGCTTTGCCCTAATAAGGAATGGTGTCTAAATTGCCCGACAAGCAACAGTTCGAAAGAACCTGATTTAACTTTCAAACTCTTGCCATGGGCTTTAAAATCACAGGCATATTAACAAATAAAGCCAAAATGTATTAGTTGTTTCGGACTTTTGGGCCAATTAAGCCTTAACGTACATTCATTTAGCACTCCGTTTAACACAAAATTTCCAAGGACAGAATACCACTCAAAAATTACATTGACCATTCTTCCCACACCCTTTTGGTTTTGGCAGTGTTGTATTGTCTTTTCAGACTAATATTTTGATTCAGAGAAGCAAATCTTCCAGTCTAATGAGTGGAATATTGAGAAAATGGTCTTTGAGAAATATTTGAACCCTAACCCTAACTAGCAAAACCCGAAGCTAGGGTTAGGGTTTTATTCCCATACAATGTAGACAGTTTTTGATGGCATGGCTGTGTTTTAGGGCTGAAAGGATTCTTAGGAATATAGTTCTTTCAATGTTTTCTAAACATTTTTTTCTGACCTATATGGCTGTATACAGTGCTTTGCCCTAATAAGGAATGGTGTCTGAATTGCGCGACAAGCAACAGCTCAAAAGAACCTGATTTAACTTTCAAACTCTTGCCATGGGCTTTAAAATCACAGGCATATTAACAAATAAAGCCAAAATGTATTAGTTGTTTCGGACTTTTGGGCCAATTAAGCCTTAACGTACATTCATTTAGCACTCCGTTTAACACAAAATTTCCAAGGACAGAATACCACTCAAAAATTACTTTGACCATTCTTCCCACACCCTTTTGGTTTTGGCAGTGTTGTATTGTCTTTTCAGACTAATATTTTGATTCAGAGAAGCAAATCTTCCAGTCTAATGAGTGGAATATTGAGAAAATGGTCTTTGAGAAATATTTGAACCCTAACCCTAATTACCAAAACCCGAAGCTAGGGTTAGGGTTTTATTCCCATACATTGTAGACAGTTTTTGATGGCATGGCTGTGTTTTAGGGCTGAAAGGATTCTTAGGAATATAGTTCTTTCAATGTTTTCTAAACATTTTTTTTCTGACCTATATGACTGTATTCAGTGCTTTGCCCTAATAAGGAATGGTGTCTGAATTGCCCGACAAGCAACAGTTCGAAAGAACCTGATTTCACTTTCAAACTCTTGCCATGGGCTTTAAAATCACAGGCATATTATCAAATAAAGCCAAAATATATTAGTTGTTTCGGACTTTTGGGCCAATTAAGCCTTAACGTACATTCATTTAGCACTCCGTTTAACACAAAATTTCCAAGGACAGAATACCACTCAAAAATTACATTGACCATTCGTCACACACCCTTTTGGTTTTGGCAGTGTTGTATTGTCTTTTCAGACAAATATTTTGATTCAGAGAAGCAAATCTTCCAGTCTAATGAGTGGAATATTGAGAAAATGGTCTTTGAGATATATTTGAACCCTAACTAGCAAAACCCGAAGCTAGGGTTAGGGTTTTATTCCCATACAATGTAGACAGTTTTTGATGGCATAGCTGTGTTTTAGGGCTGAAAGGATTCTTAGGAATATAGTTCTTTCAATGTTTTCTAAACATTTTTTTCTGACCTATATGGCTGTATTCAGTGCTTTGCCCTAATAAGGAATGGTGTCTGAATTGCCCGACAAGCAACAGTTCGAAAGAACCTGATTTAACTTTCAAACTCTTGCCATGGGCTTTAAAATCACAGGCATATTAACAAATAAAGCCAAAATGTATTAGTTGTTTCGGACTTTTGGGCCAATTAAGCCTTAACGTACATTCATTTAGCACTCCGTTTAACACATAATTTCCAAGGACAGAATACCACTCAAAAATTACTTTGACCATTCTTCCCACACCCTTTTGGTTTTGGCAGTGTTGTATTGTCTTTTCAGACTAATATTTTGATCCAGAGAAGGAAATCTTCCAGTCTAATGAGTGGAATATTGAGAAAATGGTCTTTGAGAAATATTTGAACCCTAACCCTAACTAGCAAAACCCGAAGCTAGGGTTAGGGTTTTATTCCCATACAATGTAGACAGTTTTTGATGGCATGGCTGTGTTTTAGGGCTGAAAGGATTCTTAGGAATATAGTTCTTTCAATGTTTTCTAAACATTTTTTTCTGACCTATATGACTGTATACAATGCTTTGCGCCAAAAAGGAACGGTGTCTGAATTGCCCGACAAGCAACAGTTCGAAAGAACCTGATTTAAATTTCAAACTCTTGCCATGGGCTTTAAAATCACAGGCATATTAACAAATAAAGCCAAAATGTATTAGTTGTTTCGGACTTTTGGGCCAATTAAGCCTTAACGTACATTCATTTAGCACTCCGTTTAACACAAAATTTCCAAGGACAGAATACCACTCAAAAATTACTTTGACCATTTTTCCCACACCCTTTTGGTTTTGGCAGTGTTGTATTGTCTTTTCAGACTAATATTTTGATTCAGAGAAGCAAATCTTCCAGTCTAATGAGTGGAATATTGAGAAAATGGTCTTTGAGATATATTTGAACCCTAACTAGCAAAACCCGAAGCTAGGGTTAGGGTTTTATTCCCATACAATGTAGACAGTTTTTGATGGCATAGCTGTGTTTTAGGGCTGAAAGGATTCTTAGGAATATTGTTCTTTCAATGTTTTCTAAACATTTTTTTCTGACCTATATGGCTGTATTCAGTGCTTTGCCCTAATAAGGAATGGTGTCTGAATTGCCCGACAAGCAACAGTTCGAAAGAACCTGATTTAACTTTCAAACTCTTGCCATGGGCTTTAAAATCACAGGCATATTAACAAATAAAGCCAAAATGTATTAGTTGGTTTGCACTTTTGAGCCAATTAAGCCTTAACGTACATTCATTTATCACTCCGTTTAACACAAAATTTCCAAGGAAAGAATACCTCTCAAAAATTACTTTGACCATTCGTCACACACCCTTTTGGTTTTGGCAGTGTTGTATTGTCTTTTCAGACAAATATTTTGATTCAGAGAAGCAAATCTTCCAGTCTAATGAGTGGAATATTGAGAAAATGGTCTTTGAGATATATTTGAACCCTAACTAGCAAAACCCGAAGCTAGGGTTAGGGTTTTATTCCCATACAATGTAGACAGTTTTTGATGGCATAGCTGTGTTTTAGGGCTGAAAGGATTCTTAGGAATATAGTTCTTTCAATGTTTTCTAAACATTTTTTTCTGACCTATATGACTGTATTCAGTGCTTTGCCCTAATAAGGAATGGTGTCTAAATTGCCCGACAAGCAACAGTTCGAAAGAACATGATTTAACTTTCAAACTCTTGCCATGGGCTTTAAAATCACAGGCATATTAACAAATAAAGCCAAAATGTATTAGTTGTTTCGGACTTTTGGGCCAATTAAGCCTTAACGTACATTCATTTAGCACTCCGTTTAACACAAAATTTCCAAGGACAGAATACCACTCAAAAATTACATTGACCATTCTTCCCACACCCTTTTGGTTTTGGCAGTGTTGTATTCTCTTTTCAGACTAATATTTTGATTCAGAGAAGCAAATCTTCCAGTCTAATGAGTGGAATATTGAGAAAATGATCTTTGAGAAATATTTGAACCCTAACCCTAACTAGCAAAACCCGAAGCTAGGGTTAGGGTTTTATTCCCATACAATGTAGACAGTTTTTGATGGCATGGCTGTGTTTTAGGGCTGAAAGGATTCTTAGGAATATAGTTCTTTCAATGTTTTCTAAACATTTTTTTCTGACCTATATGGCTGTATACAGTGCTTTGCCCTAATAAGGAATGGTGTCTGAATTGCCCGACAAGCAACAGTTCGAAAGAACCTGATTTAACTTTCAAACTCTTGCCATGGGCTTTAAAATCACAGGCATATTAACAAATAAAGCCAAAATGTATTAGTTGTTTCGGACTTTTGGGCCAATTAAGCCTTAACGTACATTCATTTAGCACTCCGTTTAACACATAATTTCCAAGGACAGAATACCACTCAAAAATTACTTTGACCATTCTTCCCACACCCTTTTGGTTTTGGCAGTGTTGTATTGTCTTTTCAGACTAATATTTTGATCCAGAGAAGGAAATCTTCCAGTCTAATGAGTGGAATATTGAGAAAATGGTCTTTGAGAAATATTTGAACCCTAACCCTAACTAGCAAAACCCGAAGCTAGGGTTAGGGTTTTATTCCCATACAATGTAGACAGTTTTTGATGGCATGGCTGTGTTTTAGGGCTGAAAGGATTCTTAGGAATATAGTTCTTTCAATGTTTTCTAAACATTTTTTTCTGACCTATATGACTGTATACAATGCTTTGCGCCAAAAAGGAACGGTGTCTGAATTGCCCGACAAGCAACAGTTCGAAAGAACCTGATTTAAATTTCAAACTCTTGCCATGGGCTTTAAAATCACAGGCATATTAACAAATAAAGCCAAAATGTATTAGTTGTTTCGGACTTTTGGGCCAATTAAGCCTTAACGTACATTCATTTATCACTCCGTTTAACACAAAATTTCCAAGGAAAGAATACCTCTCAAAAATTACTTTGACCATTCGTCACACACCCTTTTGGTTTTGGCAGTGTTGTATTGTCTTTTCAGACTAATATTTTGATTCAGAGAAGCAAATCTTCCAGTCTAATGAGTGGAATATTGAGAAAATGGTCTTTGAGAAATATTTGAACCCTAACCCTAATGACCAAAACCCGAAGCAGGGTTAGGGTTTTATTCCCATACAATGTAGACAGTTTTTGATGCCATGGCTGTGTTTTAGGGCTGAAAGGATTCTTAGGAATATAGTTCTTTCAATGTTTTCTAAACATTTTTTTCTGACCTATATGGCTGTATACAGTGCTTTGCCCTAATAAGGAATGGTGTCTGCATTGCGCGACAAGCAACAGCTCAAAAGAACCTGATTTAACTTTCAAACTCTTGCCATGGGCTTTAAAATCACAGGCATATTAACAAATAAAGCCAAAATGTATTAGTTGGTTTGCACTTTTGAGCCAATTAAGCCTTAACGTACATTCATTTATCACTCCGTTTAACACAAAATTTCCAAGGAAAGAATACCTCTCAAAAATTACTTTGACCATTCCTCACACACCCTTTTGGTTTTGGCAGTGTTGTATTGTCTTTTCAGACAAATATTTTGATTCAGAGAAGCAAATCGTCCAGTCTAATGAGTGGAATATTGAGAAAATGGTCTTTGAGAAATATTTGAACCCTAACCCTAACTAGCAAAACCCGAAGCTAGGGTTAGGGTTTTATTCCCATACAATGTAGACAGTTTTTGATGGCATAGCTGTGTTTTATGGCTGAAAGGATTCTTAGGAATATAGTTCTTTCAATGTTTTCTAAACATTTTTTTCTGACCTATATGGCTGTATTCAGTGCTTTGCCCTAATAAGGAATGGTGTCTGAACTGCCCGACAAGCAACAGTTCGAAAGAACCTGATTTAACTTTCAAACTCTTGCCATGGGCTTTAAAATCACAGGCATATTAACAAATAAAGCCAAAATGTATTAGTTGTTTCGGACTTTTAGGCCAATTAAGCCTTAACGTACATTCATTTAGCACTCCGTTTAACACAAAATTTCCAAGGAAAGAATACTTCTCAAAAATTACTTTGACCATTCCTCACACACCCTTTTGGTTTTGGCAGTGTTGTATTGTCTTTTCAGACAAATATATTGATTCAGAGAAGCAAATCTTCCAGTCTAATGAGTGGAATATTGAGAAAATGGTCTTTGAGAAATATTTGAACCCTAACCCTAACTAGCAAAACCCAAAGCTAGGGTTAGGGTTTTATTCCCATACAATGTAGACAGTTTTTGATGGCATAGCTGTGTTTTAGGGCTGAAAGGATTCTTAGGAATATAGTTCTTTCAATGTTTTCTAAACATTTTTTTCTGACCTATATGGCTGTATTCAGTGATTTGCCCTAATAAGGAATGGTGTCTGAATTGCCCGACAAGCAACAGTTCGAAAGAACCTGATTTAACTTTCAAACTCTTGCCATGGGCTTTAAAATCACAGGCATATTAACAAATAAAGCCGAAATGTATTGGTTGTTTCGGACATTTGGGCCAATTAAGCCTTAACGTACATTCATTTAGCACTCCGTTTAACACAAAATTTACAAGGAAACAAAACCTTTCAAAAATTAATATGACCACTCTTGACACACCCTTTTGGTTTTGGCAGTGTTGTATTGTCTTTTCAGATTAATATTTTGATTCAGAGAAGCAAATCTTCCAGTCTAATGAGTGGAATATTGAGAAAATGGTCTTTGAGAAATGTTTGAACCCTAACCCTAACTAGCAAAACCCGATGCTAGGGTTAGGGTTTTATTCCCATACAATGTAGACAGTTTTTGATGGCATGGCTGTGTTTTAGGGCTGAAAGGATTCTTAGGAATACAGTTCTTTCAATGTTTTCTAAACATTTTTTTCTGACCTGTATGACTGTATACAATGCTTTGCGCCAAAAAGGAACGGTGTCTGAATTGCCCGACAAGCAACAGTTCGAAAGAACCTGATTTAACTTTCAAACTCTTGCCATGGGCTTTAAAATCACAGGCATATTAACAGATAAAGCCAAAATGTATTAGTTGTTTCGGACTTTTGGGCCAATTAAGCCTTAACGTACTTTCATTTAGCACTCCGTTTAACACAAAATTTCCAAGGACAGAATACCACTCAAAAATTACTTGGACCAGTCCTCACACACCCTTTTGGTTTTGGCAGTGTTGTATTGTCTTTTCAGACTAATATTTTGATTCAGAGAAGCAAATCTTCCAGTCTAATGAGTGGAATATTGAGAAAATGGTGTTTGAGAAATATTTGAACCCTAACCCTAATTACCAAAACCCGAAGCTAGGGTTAGGGTTTTATTCCCATACAATGTAGACAGTTTTTGATGGCATGGCTGTGTTTTAGGGCTGAAAGGATTCTTAGGAATATAGTTCTTTCAATGTTTTCTAAACATTTTTTTCTGACCTATATGGCTGTATACAGTGCTTTGCCCTAATAAGGAATGGTGTCTGAATTGCCCGACAAGCAACAGTTCGAAAGAACCTGAGTTAACTTTCAAACTCTTGCCATGGGCTTTAAAATCACAGGCATATTAACAAATAAAGCCAAAATGTATTAGTTGGTTTGCACTTTTGAGCCAATTAAGCCTTAACGTACATTCATTTATCACTCCGTTTAACACAAAATTTCCAAGGAAAGAATACCTCTCAAAAATTACTTTGACCATTCCTCACACACCCTTTTGGTTTTGGCAGTGTTGTATTGTCTTTTCAGACTAATATATTGATTCAGAGAAGCAAATCTTCCAGTCTAATGAGTGGAATATTGAGAAAATGGTCTTTGAGAAATATTTGAACCCTAACCCTAACTAGCAAAACCCGAAGCTAGGGTTAGGGTTTTATTCCCATACAATGTAGACAGTTTTTGATGGCATGGCTGTGTTTTAGGGCTGAAAGGATTCTTAGGAATACAGTTCTTTCAATGTTTTCTAAACATTTTTTTCTGACCTATATGACTGTATACAATGCTTTGCGCCAAAAAGGAACGGTGTCTGAATTGCCCGACAAGCAACAGTTCGAAAGAACCTGATTTAACTTTCAAACTCTTGCCATGGGCTTTAAAATCACAGGCATATTAACAAATAAAGCCAAAATGTATTAGTTGTTTCGGACTTTTGGGCCAATTAAGCCTTAACGTACATTCATTTAGCACTCCGTTTAACACAAAATTTCCAAGGAAAGAATACCACTCAAAAATTACTTGGACCAGTCCTCACACACCCTTTCGGTTTTGGCAGTGTTGTATTGTCTTTTCAGACTAATATTTTGATTCAGAGAAGCAAATCTTCCAGTCTAATGAGTGGAATATTGAGAAAATGGTCTTTGAGAAATATTTGAACGCTAACCCTAATTACCAAAACCCGAAGCTAGGGTTAGGGTTTTATTCCCATACAATGTAGACAGTTTTTGATGGCATGGCTGTGTTTTAGGGCTGAAAGGATTCTTAGGAATATAGTTCTTTCAATGTTTTCTAAACATTTTTTTCTGACCTATATGGCTGTATACAGTGCTTTGCCCTAATAAGGAATGGTGTCTGAATTGCCGGACAAGCAACAGTTCGAAAGAACCTGATTTAACTTTCAAACTCTTGCCATGGGCTTTAAAATCACAGGCATATTAACAAATAAAGCCAAAATGTATTAGTTGTTTCGTACTTTTGGGCCAATTAAGCCTTAACGTACATTCATTTATCACTCCGTTTAACACAAAATTTCCAAGGAAAGAATACCACTCAAAAATTACTTTGACCATTCTTCCCACACCCTTTTGGTTTTGGCAGTGTTGTATTGTCTTTTCAGACTAATATTTTGATTCAGAGAAGCAAATCTTCCAGTCTAATGAGTGGAATATTGACAAAACGGTCTTTGAGAAATATTTGAACCCTAACCCTAACTAGCAAAACCCGAAGCTAGGGTTAGGGTTTTATTCCCATACAATGTAGACAGTTTTTGATGGCATGGCTGTGTTTTAGGGCTGAAAGGATTCTTAGGAACATAGTTCTTTCAATGTTTTCTAAACATTTTTTTTCTGACCTATATGACTGTATATAATGCTTTGCCCCAAAAAGGAACGGTGCCTGAATTGCCCGACGAGCAACAGTTTGAAAGAACCTGATTTAACATTCAAACTCTTGCCATGGGCTTTAAAATCACAGGCATATTAACAAATAAAGCCAAAATGTATTGGTTGTTTCGGACTTTTGGGCCAATTAAGCCTTAACGTACATTCATTTAGCACTCCGTTTAACACAAAATTTACAAGGAAACAAAACCTTTCAAAAATTAATATGACCACTCTTGACACACCCTTTTGGTTTTGGCAGTGTTGTATTGTCTTTTCAGATTCATATTTTGATTCAGAGAAGCAAATCTTCCAGTCTAATGAGTGGAATATTGAGAAAATGGTCTTTGAGAAATGTTTGAACCCTAACCCTAACTAGCAAAACCCGATGCTAGGGTTAGGGTTTTATTCCCATACAATGTAGACAGTTTTTGATGGCATGGCTGTGTTTTAGGGCTGAAAGGATTCTTAGGAATATAGTTCTTTCAATGTTTTCTAAACATTTTTTTCTGACATATATGGCTGTATTCAGTGCTTTGCCCTAATAAGGAATGGTGTCTGAATTGCCCGACAAGCAACAGTTCGAAAGAACCTGATTTAACTTTCAAACTCTTGCCATGGGCTTTAAAATCACAGGCATATTAACAAATAAAGCCAAAATGTATTAGTTGTTTCGGACTTTTAGGCCAATTAAGCCTTAACGTACATTCATTTAGCACTCCGTTTAACACAAAATTTCCAAGGACAGAATACCACTCAAAAATTACTTTGACCATTCCTCCCACACCCTTTTGGTTTTGGCAGTGTTGTATTGTCTTTTCAGACTAATATTTTGATTCAGAGAAGCAAATCTTCCAGTCTAATGAGTGGAATATTGAGAAAATGGTCTTTGAGAAATATTCGAACCCTAACCCTAATTACCAATACCCGAAGCTAGGGTTAGGGTTTTATTCCTATACAATGTAGACAGTTTTTGATGGCATGGCTGTGTTTTAGGGCTGAAAGGATTCTTAGGAATACAGTTCTTTCAATGTTTTCTAAACATTTTTTTCTGACCTATATGACTGTATACAATGCTTTGCGCCAAAAAGGAACGGTGTCTGAATTGCCCGACAAGCAACAGTTCGAAAGAACCTGATTTAACTTTCAAACTCTTGCCATGGGCTTTAAAATCACAGGCATATTAACAAATAAAGCCAAAATGTATTAGTTGTTTCGGACTTTTGGGCCAATTAAGCCTTAACGTACATTCATTTAGCACTCCGTTTAACATAAAATTTCCAAGGAAAGAATACCTCTCAAAAATTACTATGACCATTCGTCACACACCCTTTTGGTTTTGGCAGTGTTGTCTTGTCTTTTCAGACAAATATTTTGATTCAGAGAAGCAAATCTTCCAGTCTAATGAGTGGAATATTGAGAAAATGGTCTTTGAGAAATATTTGAACCCTAACCCTCATTACCAAAACCCGAAGGAGGGATAGGGTTTTATTCCCATACAATGTAGACAGTTTTTGATGGCATGGCTGTGTTTTAGGGCTGAAAGGATTCTTAGGAATATAGTTCTTTCAATGTTTTCTAAACATTTTTTTCTGACCTATATGGCTGTATACAGTGCTTTGCCCTAATAAGGAATGGTGTCTGAATTGCCCGACAAGCAACAGTTCGAAAGAACCTGATTAAACTTTCAAACTCTTGCCATGGGCTTTAAAATCACAGGCATATTAACAAATAAAGCCAAAATGTATTAGTTGTTTCGGACTTTTAGGCCAATTAAGCCTTAACGTACATTCATTTAGCACTCCGTTTAACACAAAATTTCCAAGGACAGAATACCACTCAAAAATTACTTTGACCATTCTTCCCACACCCTTTTGGTTTTGGCAGTGTTGTATTGTCTTTTCAGACAAATATTTTGATTCAGAGAAGCAAATCTTCCAGTCTAATGAGTGGAATATTGAGAAAATGGTCTTTGAGAAATATTTGAACCCTAACCCTAATTACCAAAACCCGAAGCTAGGGTTAGGGTTTTATTCCCATACAATGTAGACAGTTTTTGATGGCATGGCTGTGTTTTAGGGCTGAAAGGATTCTTAGGAATATAGTTCTTTCAATGTTTTCTAAACATTTTTTTCTGACCTATATGGCTGTATACAGTGCTTTGCCCTAATAAGGAATGGTGTCTGAATTGCCCGACAAGCAACAGTTCGAAAGAACCTGATTTAACTTTCAAACTCTTGCCATGGGCTTTAAAATCACAGGCATATTAACAAATAAAGCCAAAATGTATTGGTTGTTTCGGACATTTGGGCCAATTAAGCCTTAACGTACATTCATTTAGCACTCCGTTTAACACAAAATTTACAAGGAAACAAAACCTTTCAAAAATTAATATGACCACTCTTGACACACCCTTTTGGTTTTGGCAGTGTTGTATTGTCTTTTCAGATTAATATTTTGATTCAGAGAAGCAAATCTTCCAGTCTAATGAGTGGAATATTGAGAAAATGGTCTTTGAGAAATGTTTGAACCCTAACACTAACTAGCAAAACCCGATGCTAGGGTTAGGGTTTTATTCCCATACAATGTAGACAGTTTTTGATGGCATGGCTGTGTTTTAGGGCTGAAAGGATTCTTAGGAATACAGTTCTTTCAATGTTTTCTAAACATTTTTTTCTGACCTATATGACTGTATACAATGCTTTGCGCCAAAAAGGAACGGTGTCTGAATTGCCCGACAAGCAACAGTTCGAAAGAACCTGATTTAACTTTCAAACTCTTGCCATGGGCTTTAAAATCACAGGCATATTAACAGATAAAGCCAAAATGTATTAGTTGTTTCGGACTTTTGGGCCAATTAAGCCTTAACGTACATTCATTTAGCACTCCGTTTAACACAAAATTTCCAAGGACAGAATACCACTCAAACATTACTTTGACCATTCTTCCCACACCCTTTTGGTTTTGGCAGTGTTGTATTGTCTTTTCAGACTAATATTTTGATTCAGAGAAGCAAATCTTCCAGTCTAATGAGTGGAATATTTAGAAAATGGTCTTTGAGAAATATTTGAACCCTAACCCTAACTAGCAAAACCCGAAGCTAGGGTTAGGGTTTTATTCACATACAATGTAGACAGTTTTTGATGGCATGGCTGTGTTTTAGGGCTGAAAGGATTCTTAGGAATATAGTTCTTTCAATGTTTTCTAAACATTTTTTTCTGACCTATATGGCTGTATTCAGTGCTTTGCCCTAATAAGGAATGGTGTCTGAATTGCCCGACAAGCAACAGTTCGAAAGAACCTGATTTAACTTTCAAACTCTTGCCATGGGCTTTAAAATCACAGGCATATTAACAAATAAAGCCAAAATGTATTAGTTGTTTCGGACTTTTGGGCCAATTAAGCCTTAACGTACATTCATTTAGCACTCCGTTTAACACAAAATTTCCAAGGAAAGAATACCACTCAAAAATTACTTGGACCAGTCCTCACACACCCTTTCGGTTTTGGCAGTGTTGTATTGTCTTTTCAGACTAATATTTTGATTCAGAGAAGCAAATCTTCCAGTCTAATGAGTGGAATATTGAGAAAATGGTCTTTGAGAAATATTTGAACGCTAACCCTAATTACCAAAACCCGAAGCTAGGGTTAGGGTTTTATTCCCATACAATGTAGACAGTTTTTGATGGCATGGCTGTGTTTTAGGGCTGAAAGGATTCTTAGGAATATAGTTCTTTCAATGTTTTCTAAACATTTTTTTCTGACCTATATGGCTGTATACAGTGCTTTGCCCTAATAAGGAATGGTGTCTGAATTGCCGGACAAGCAACAGTTCGAAAGAACCTGATTTAACTTTCAAACTCTTGCCATGGGCTTTAAAATCACAGGCATATTAACAAATAAAGCCAAAATGTATTAGTTGTTTCGTACTTTTGGGCCAATTAAGCCTTAACGTACATTCATTTATCACTCCGTTTAACACAAAATTTCCAAGGAAAGAATACCACTCAAAAATTACTTTGACCATTCTTCCCACACCCTTTTGGTTTTGGCAGTGTTGTATTGTCTTTTCAGACTAATATTTTGATTCAGAGAAGCAAATCTTCCAGTCTAATGAGTGGAATATTGAGAAAATGATCTTTGAGAAATATTTGAACCCTAACCCTAACTAGCAAAACCCGAAGCTAGGGTTAGGGTTTTATTCCCATACAATGTAGACAGTTTTTGATGGCATGGCTGTGTTTTAGGGCTGAAAGGATTCTTAGGAATATAGTTCTTTCAATGTTTTCTAAACATTTTTTTCTGACCTATATGGCTGTATACAGTGCTTTGCCCTAATATGGAATGGTGTCTGAATTGCCCGACAAGCAACAGTTCGAAAGAACCTGATTTAACTTTCAAACTCTTGCCATGGGCTTTAAAATCACAGGCATATTAACAAATAAAGCCAAAATGTATTAGTTGTTTCGGACTTTTGGGCCAATTAAGCCTTAACGTACATTCATTTAGCACTCCGTTTAACACAAAATTTCCAAGGACAGAATACCACTCAAAAATTACTTTGACCATTCTTCCCACACCCTTTTGGTTTTGGCAGTGTTGTATTGTCTTTTCAGACTAATATTTTGATTCAGAGAAGCAAATCTTCCAGTCTAATGAGTGGAATATTGAGAAAATGGTCTTTGAGAAATATTTGAACCCTAACCCTAATTACCAAAACCCGAAGCTAGGGTTAGGGTTTTATTCCCATACATTGTAGACAGTTTTTGATGGCATGGCTGTGTTTTAGGGCTGAAAGGATTCTTAGGAATATAGTTCTTTCAATGTTTTCTAAACATTTTTTTTCTGACCTATATGACTGTATTCAGTGCTTTGCCCTAATAAGGAATGGTGTCTGAATTGCCCGACAAGCAACAGTTCGAAAGAACCTGATTTCACTTTCAAACTCTTGCCATGGGCTTTAAAATCACAGGCATATTAACAAATAAAGCCAAAATGTATTAGTTGGTTTGCACTTTTGAGCCAATTAAGCCTTAACGTACATTCATTTATCACTCCGTTTAACACAAAATTTCCAAGGAAAGAATACCTCTCAAAAATTACTTTGACCATTCGTCACACACCCTTTTGGTTTTGGCAGTGTTGTATTGTCTTTTCAGACAAATATTTTGATTCAGAGAAGCAAATCTTCCAGTCTAATGAGTGGAATATTGAGAAAATGGTCTTTGAGATATATTTGAACCCTAACTAGCAAAACCCGAAGCTAGGGTTAGGGTTTTATTCCCATACAATGTAGACAGTTTTTGATGGCATAGCTGTGTTTTAGGGCTGAAAGGATTCTTAGGAATATAGTTCTTTCAATGTTTTCTAAACATTTTTTTCTGACCTATATGACTGTATTCAGTGCTTTGCCCTAATAAGGAATGGTGTCTAAATTGCCCGACAAGCAACAGTTCGAAAGAACCTGATTTAACTTTCAAACTCTTGCCATGGGCTTTAAAATCACAGGCATATTAACAAATAAAGCCAAAATGTATTAGTTGTTTCGGACTTTTGGGCCAATTAAGCCTTAACGTACATTCATTTAGCACTCCGTTTAACACAAAATTTCCAAGGACAGAATACCACTCAAAAATTACATTGACCATTCTTCCCACACCCTTTTGGTTTTGGCAGTGTTGTATTCTCTTTTCAGACTAATATTTTGATTCAGAGAAGCAAATCTTCCAGTCTAATGAGTGGAATATTGAGAAAATGATCTTTGAGAAATATTTGAACCCTAACCCTAACTAGCAAAACCCGAAGCTAGGGTTAGGGTTTTATTCCCATACAATGTAGACAGTTTTTGATGGCATGGCTGTGTTTTAGGGCTGAAAGGATTCTTAGGAATATAGTTCTTTCAATGTTTTCTAAACATTTTTTTCTGACCTATATGGCTGTATACAGTGCTTTGCCCTAATAAGGAATGGTGTCTGAATTGCCCGACAAGCAACAGTTCGAAAGAACCTGATTTAACTTTCAAACTCTTGCCATGGGCTTTAAAATCACAGGCATATTAACAAATAAAGCCAAAATGTATTAGTTGTTTCGGACTTTTGGGCCAATTAAGCCTTAACGTACATTCATTTAGCACTCCGTTTAACACATAATTTCCAAGGACAGAATACCACTCAAAAATTACTTTGACCATTCTTCCCACACCCTTTTGGTTTTGGCAGTGTTGTATTGTCTTTTCAGACTAATATTTTGATCCAGAGA
This sequence comes from Atractosteus spatula, assembly GCF_055471065.1. Classification (NCBI taxonomy): domain Eukaryota; kingdom Metazoa; phylum Chordata; class Actinopteri; order Semionotiformes; family Lepisosteidae; genus Atractosteus; species Atractosteus spatula. Next base: position 27,526,534 of record NC_142711.1, on the reverse strand, counting down.
AGGAAATCTTCCAGTCTAATGAGTGGAATATTGAGAAAATGGTCTTTGAGAAATATTTGAACCCTAACCCTAACTAGCAAAACCCGAAGCTAGGGTTAGGGTTTTATTCCCATACAATGTAGACAGTTTTTGATGGCATGGCTGTGTTTTAGGGCTGAAAGGATTCTTAGGAATATAGTTCTTTCAATGTTTTCTAAACATTTTTTTCTGACCTATATGACTGTATACAATGCTTTGCGCCAAAAAGGAACGGTGTCTGAATTGCCCGACAAGCAACAGTTCGAAAGAACCTGATTTAAATTTCAAACTCTTGCCATGGGCTTTAAAATCACAGGCATATTAACAAATAAAGCCAAAATGTATTAGTTGTTTCGGACTTTTGGGCCAATTAAGCCTTAACGTACATTCATTTATCACTCCGTTTAACACAAAATTTCCAAGGAAAGAATACCTCTCAAAAATTACTTTGACCATTCGTCACACACCCTTTTGGTTTTGGCAGTGTTGTATTGTCTTTTCAGACTAATATTTTGATTCAGAGAAGCAAATCGTCCAGTCTAATGAGTGGAATATTGAGAAAATGGTCTTTGAGAAATATTTGAACCCTAACCCTAACTAGCAAAACCCGAAGCTAGGGTTAGGGTTTTATTCCCATACAATGTAGACAGTTTTTGATGGCATAGCTGTGTTTTATGGCTGAAAGGATTCTTAGGAATATAGTTCTTTCAATGTTTTCTAAACATTTTTTTCTGACCTATATGACTGTATACAATGCTTTGCGCCAAAAAGGAACGGTGTCTGAATTGCCCGACAAGCAACAGTTCGAAAGAACCTGATTTAACTTTCAAACTCTTGCCATGGGCTTTAAAATCACAGGCATATTAACAAATAAAGCCAAAATGTATTAGTTGTTTCGGACTTTTAGGCCAATTAAGCCTTAACGTACATTCATTTAGCACTCCGTTTAACACAAAATTTCCAAGGAAAGAATACTTCTCAAAAATTACTTTGACCATTCCTCACACACCCTTTTGGTTTTGGCAGTGTTGTATTGTCTTTTCAGACAAATATTTTGATTCAGAGAAGCAAATCTTCCAGTCTAATGAGTGGAATATTGAGAAAATGGTCTTTGAGAAATATTTGAACCCTAACCCTAACTAGCAAAACCCAAAGCTAGGGTTAGGGTTTTATTCCCATACAATGTAGACAGTTTTTGATGGCATAGCTGTGTTTTAGGGCTGAAAGGATTCTTAGGAATATAGTTCTTTCAATGTTTTCTAAACATTTTTTTCTGACCTATATGGCTGTATTCAGTGATTTGCCCTAATAAGGAATGGTGTCTGAATTGCCCGACAAGCAACAGTTCGAAAGAACCTGATTTAACTTTCAAACTCTTGCCATGGGCTTTAAAATCACAGGCATATTAACAAATAAAGCCAAAATGTATTAATTTTTCGGACTTTTAGGCCAATTAAGCCTTAACGTACATTCATTTAGCACTCCGTTTAACACAAAATTTCCAAGGACAGAATACCACTCAAAAATTACTTGGACCATTCTTCCCACACCCTTTTGGTTTTGGCAGTGTTGTATTGTCTTTTCAGACTAATATTTTGATTCAGAGAAGCAAATCTTCCAGTCTAATGAGTGGAATATTAAGAAAATGGTCTTTGAGAAATATTTGAACCCTAACCCTAACTAGCAAAACGCGAAGCTAGGGTTAGGGTTTTATTCCCATACAATGTAGACAGTTTTTGATGGCATGGCTGTGTTTTAGGGCTGAAAGGATTATTAGGAATATAGTTCTTTCAATGTTTTCTAAACATTTTTTTCTGACCTATGTGGCTGTATACAGTGCTTTGCCCTAATAAGGAATGGTGTCTGAATTGCCCGACAAGCAACAGTTCGAAAGAACCTGATTTAACTTTCAAACTCTTGCCATGGGCTTTAAAATCACAGGCATATTAACAAATAAAGCCGAAATGTATTGGTTGTTTCGGACATTTGGGCCAATTAAGCCTTAACGTACATTCATTTAGCACTCCGTTTAACACAAAATTTACAAGGAAACAAAACCTTTCAAAAATTAATATGACCACTCTTGACACACCCTTTTGGTTTTGGCAGTGTTGTATTGTCTTTTCAGATTAATATTTTGATTCAGAGAAGCAAATCTTCCAGTCTAATGAGTGGAATATTGAGAAAATGGTCTTTGAGAAATGTTTGAACCCTAACCCTAACTAGCAAAACCCGATGCTAGGGTTAGGGTTTTATTCCCATACAATGTAGACAGTTTTTGATGGCATGGCTGTGTTTTAGGGCTGAAAGGATTCTTAGGAATACAGTTCTTTCAATGTTTTCTAAACATTTTTTTCTGACCTATATGACTGTATACAATGCTTTGCGCCAAAAAGGAACGGTGTCTGAATTGCCCGACAAGCAACAGTTCGAAAGAACCTGATTTAACTTTCAAACTCTTGCCATGGGCTTTAAAATCACAGGCATATTAACAGATAAAGCCAAAATGTATTAGTTGTTTCGGACTTTTGGGCCAATTAAGCCTTAACGTACATTCATTTAGCACTCCGTTTAACACAAAATTTCCAAGGACAGAATACCACTCAAGAATTACTTGGACCAGTCCTCACACACCCTTTTGGTTTTGGCAGTGTTGTATTGTCTTTTCAGACTAATATTTTGATTCAGAGAAGCAAATCTTCCAGTCTAATGAGTGGAATATTGAGAAAATGGTCTTTGAGAAATATTTGAACCCTAACCCTAATTACCAAAACCCGAAGCTAGGGTTAGGGTTTTATTCCCATACAATGTAGACAGTTTTTGATGGCATGGCTGTGTTTTAGGGCTGAAAGGATTCTTAGGAATATAGTTCTTTCAATGTTTTCTAAACATTTTTTTCTGACCTATATGGCTGTATACAGTGCTTTGCCCTAATAAGGAATGGTGTCTGAATTGCCCGACAAGCAACAGTTCGAAAGAACCTGAGTTAACTTTCAAACTCTTGCCATGGGCTTTAAAATCACAGGCATATTAACAAATAAAGCCAAAATGTATTAGTTGGTTTGCACTTTTGAGCCAATTAAGCCTTAACGTACATTCATTTATCACTCCGTTTAACACAAAATTTCCAAGGAAAGAATACCTCTCAAAAATTACTTTGACCATTCCTCACACACCCTTTTGGTTTTGGCAGTGTTGTATTGTCTTTTCAGACTAATATATTGATTCAGAGAAGCAAATCTTCCAGTCTAATGAGTGGAATATTGAGAAAATGGTCTTTGAGAAATATTTGAACCCTAACCCTAACTAGCAAAACCCGAAGCTAGGGTTAGGGTTTTATTCCCATACAATGTAGACAGTTTTTGATGGCATGGCTGTGTTTTAGGGCTGAAAGGATTCTTAGGAATACAGTTCTTTCAATGTTTTCTAAACATTTTTTTCTGACCTATATGACTGTATACAATGCTTTGCGCCAAAAAGGAACGGTGTCTGAATTGCCCGACAAGCAACAGTTCGAAAGAACCTGATTTAACTTTCAAACTCTTGCCATGGGCTTTAAAATCACAGGCATATTAACAAATAAAGCCAAAATGTATTAGTTGTTTCGGACTTTTGGGCCAATTAAGCCTTAACGTACATTCATTTAGCACTCCGTTTAACACAAAATTTCCAAGGAAAGAATACCACTCAAAAATTACTTGGACCAGTCCTCACACACCCTTTTGGTTTTGGCAGTGTTGTATTGTCTTTTCAGACTAATATTTTGATTCAGAGAAGCAAATCTTCCAGTCTAATGAGTGGAATATTGAGAAAATGGTCTTTGAGAAATATTTGAACGCTAACCCTAATTACCAAAACCCGAAGCTAGGGTTAGGGTTTTATTCCCATACAATGTAGACAGTTTTTGATGGCATGGCTGTGTTTTAGGGCTGAAAGGATTCTTAGGAATATAGTTCTTTCAATGTTTTCTAAACATTTTTTTCTGACCTATATGGCTGTATACAGTGCTTTGCCCTAATAAGGAATGGTGTCTGAATTGCCGGACAAGCAACAGTTCGAAAGAACCTGATTTAACTTTCAAACTCTTGCCATGGGCTTTAAAATCACAGGCATATTAACAAATAAAGCCAAAATGTATTAGTTGTTTCGTACTTTTGGGCCAATTAAGCCTTAACGTACATTCATTTATCACTCCGTTTAACACAAAATTTCCAAGGAAAGAATACCACTCAAAAATTACTTTGACCATTCTTCCCACACCCTTTTGGTTTTGGCAGTGTTGTATTGTCTTTTCAGACTAATATTTTGATTCAGAGAAGCAAATCTTCCAGTCTAATGAGTGGAATATTGACAAAACGGTCTTTGAGAAATATTTGAACCCTAACCCTAACTAGCAAAACCCGAAGCTAGGGTTAGGGTTTTATTCCCATACAATGTAGACAGTTTTTGATGGCATGGCTGTGTTTTAGGGCTGAAAGGATTCTTAGGAACATAGTTCTTTCAATGTTTTCTAAACATTTTTTTTCTGACCTATATGACTGTATATAATGCTTTGCCCCAAAAAGGAACGGTGCCTGAATTGCCCGACGAGCAACAGTTTGAAAGAACCTGATTTAACATTCAAACTCTTGCCATGGGCTTTAAAATCACAGGCATATTAACAAATAAAGCCAAAATGTATTGGTTGTTTCGGACTTTTGGGCCAATTAAGCCTTAACGTACATTCATTTAGCACTCCGTTTAACACAAAATTTACAAGGAAACAAAACCTTTCAAAAATTAATATGACCACTCTTGACACACCCTTTTGGTTTTGGCAGTGTTGTATTGTCTTTTCAGATTCATATTTTGATTCAGAGAAGCAAATCTTCCAGTCTAATGAGTGGAATATTGAGAAAATGGTCTTTGAGAAATGTTTGAACCCTAACCCTAACTAGCAAAACCCGATGCTAGGGTTAGGGTTTTATTCCCATACAATGTAGACAGTTTTTGATGGCATGGCTGTGTTTTAGGGCTGAAAGGATTCTTAGGAATATAGTTCTTTCAATGTTTTCTAAACATTTTTTTCTGACCTATATGGCTGTATTCAGTGCTTTGCCCTAATAAGGAATGGTGTCTGAATTGCCCGACAAGCAACAGTTCGAAAGAACCTGATTTAACTTTCAAACTCTTGCCATGGGCTTTAAAATCACAGGCATATTAACAAATAAAGCCAAAATGTATTAGTTGTTTCGGACTTTTAGGCCAATTAAGCCTTAACGTACATTCATTTAGCACTCCGTTTAACACAAAATTTCCAAGGACAGAATACCACTCAAAAATTACTTTGACCATTCTTCCCACACCCTTTTGGTTTTGGCAGTGTTGTATTGTCTTTTCAGACTAATATTTTGATTCAGAGAAGCAAATCTTCCAGTCTAATGAGTGGAATATTGAGAAAATGGTCTTTGAGAAATATTCGAACCCTAACCCTAATTACCAATACCCGAAGCTAGGGTTAGGGTTTTATTCCTATACAATGTAGACAGTTTTTGATGGCATGGCTGTGTTTTAGGGCTGAAAGGATTCTTAGGAATACAGTTCTTTCAATGTTTTCTAAACATTTTTTTCTGACCTATATGACTGTATACAATGCTTTGCGCCAAAAAGGAACGGTGTCTGAATTGCCCGACAAGCAACAGTTCGAAAGAACCTGATTTAACTTTCAAACTCTTGCCATGGGCTTTAAAATCACAGGCATATTAACAAATAAAGCCAAAATGTATTAGTTGTTTCGGACTTTTGGGCCAATTAAGCCTTAACGTACATTCATTTAGCACTCCGTTTAACACAAAATTTCCAAGGACAGAATACCACTCAAAAATTACATTGACCATTCTTCCCACACCCTTTTGGTTTTGGCAGTGTTGTATTGTCTTTTCAGACTAATATTTTGATTCAGAGAAGCAAATCTTCCAGTCTAATGAGTGGAATATTCAGAAAATGGTCTTTGAGAAATATTTGAACCCTAACCCTAACTAGGAAAACCCGAAGCTAGGGTTAGGGTTTAATTCCCATACAATGTAGACAGTTTTTGATGGCATAGCTGTGTTTTAGGGCTGAAAGGATTCTTAGAAATATAGTTCTTTCAATGTTTTCTAAACATTTTTTTCTGACCTATATGGCTGTATTCAGTGTTTTGCCCTAATAAGGAATGGTGTCTGAATTGCCCGACAAGCAACAGTTCGAAAGAACCTGATTTAACTTTCAAACTCTTGCCATGGGCTTTAAAATCACAGGCATATTAACAAATAAAGCCAAAATGTATTAGTTGTTTCGGACTTTTAGGCCAATTAAGCCTTAACGTACATTCATTTAGCACTCCGTTTAACACAAAATTTCCAAGGACAGAATACCACTCAAAAATTACTTTGACCATTCTTCCCACACCCTTTTGGTTTTGGCAGTGTTGTATTGTCTTTTCAGACTAATATTTTGATTCAGAGAAGCAAATCTTCCAGTCTAATGAGTGGAATATTGAGAAAATGGTCTTTGAGAAATATTTGAACCCTAACCCTAATTACCAAAACCCGAAGCTAGGGTTAGGGTTTTATTCCCATACAATGTAGACAGTTTTTGATGGCATGGCTGTGTTTTAGGGCTGAAAGGATTCTTAGGAATATAGTTCTTTCAATGTTTTCTAAACATTTTTTTCTGACCTATATGGCTGTATACAGTGCTTTGCCCTAATAAGGAATGGTGTCTGAATTGCCCGACAAGCAACAGTTCGAAAGAACCTGATTTAACTTTCAAACTCTTGCCATGGGCTTTAAAATCACAGGCATATTAACAAATAAAGCCAAAATGTATTAGTTGGTTTGCACTTTTGAGCCAATTAAGCCTTAACGTACATTCATTTATCACTCCGTTTAACATAAAATTTCCAAGGAAAGAATACCTCTCAAAAATTACTTTGACCATTCGTCACACACCCTTTTGGTTTTGGCAGTGTTGTCTTGTCTTTTCAGACAAATATTTTGATTCAGAGAAGCAAATCTTCCAGTCTAATGAGTGGAATATTGAGAAAATGGTCTTTGAGAAATATTTGAACCCTAACCCTAACTAGCAAAACCCGAAGCTAGGGTTAGGGTTTTATTCCCATACAATGTAGACAGTTTTTGATGGCATAGCTGTGTTTTACGGCTGAAAGGATTCTTAGGAATATAGTTCTTTCAATGTTTTCTAAACATTTTTTTCTGACCTATATGGCTGTATACAGTGCTTTGCCCTAATAAGGAATGGTGTCTGAATTGCCCGACAAGCAACAGTTCGAAAGAACCTGATTAAACTTTCAAACTCTTGCCATGGGCTTTAAAATCACAGGCATATTAACAAATAAAGCCAAAATGTATTAGTTGTTTCGGACTTTTAGGCCAATTAAGCCTTAACGTACATTCATTTAGCACTCCGTTTAACACAAAATTTCCAAGGACAGAATACCACTCAAAAATTACTTTGACCATTCTTCCCACACCCTTTTGGTTTTGGCAGTGTTGTATTGTCTTTTCAGACAAATATTTTGATTCAGAGAAGCAAATCTTCCAGTCTAATGAGTGGAATATTGAGAAAATGGTCTTTGAGAAATATTTGAACCCTAACCCTAATTACCAAAACCCGAAGCTAGGGTTAGGGTTTTATTCCCATACAATGTAGACAGTTTTTGATGGCATGGCTGTGTTTTAGGGCTGAAAGGATTCTTAGGAATACAGTTCTTTCAATGTTTTCTAAACATTTTTTTCTGACCTATATGACTGTATACAATGCTTTGCGCCAAAAAGGAACGGTGTCTGAATTGCCCGACAAGCAACAGTTCGAAAGAACCTGATTTAACTTTCAAACTCTTGCCATGGGCTTTAAAATCACAGGCATATTAACAGATAAAGCCAAAATGTATTAGTTGTTTCGGACTTTTGGGCCAATTAAGCCTTAACGTACATTCATTTAGCACTCCGTTTAACACAAAATTTCCAAGGACAGAATACCACTCAAACATTACTTTGACCATTCTTCCCACACCCTTTTGGTTTTGGCAGTGTTGTATTGTCTTTTCAGACTAATATTTTGATTCAGAGAAGCAAATCTTCCAGTCTAATGAGTGGAATATTTAGAAAATGGTCTTTGAGAAATATTTGAACCCTAACCCTAACTAGCAAAACCCGAAGCTAGGGTTAGGGTTTTATTCCCATACAATGTAGACAGTTTTTGATGGCATGGCTGTGTTTTAGGGCTGAAAGGATTCTTAGGAATATAGTTCTTTCAATGTTTTCTAAACATTTTTTTCTGACCTATATGGCTGTATTCAGTGCTTTGCCCTAATAAGGAATGGTGTCTGAATTGCCCGACAAGCAACAGTTCGAAAGAACCTGATTTAACTTTCAAACTCTTGCCATGGGCTTTAAAATCACAGGCATATTAACAAATAAAGCCAAAATGTATTAGTTGTTTCGGACTTTTAGGCCAATTAAGCCTTAACGTACATTCATTTAGCACTCCGTTTAACACAAAATTTCCAAGGACAGAATACCACTCAAAAATTACTTTGACCATTCTTCCCACACCCTTTTGGTTTTGGCAGTGTTGTATTGTCTTTTCAGACTAATATTTTGATTCAGAGAAGCAAATCTTCCAGTCTAATGAGTGGAATATTGAGAAAATGGTCTTTGAGAAATATTTGAACCCTAACCCTAATTACCAATACCCGAAGCTAGGGTTAGGGTTTTATTCCTATACAATGTAGACAGTTTTTGATGGCATGGCTGTGTTTTAGGGCTGAAAGGATTCTTAGGAATACAGTTCTTTCAATGTTTTCTAAACATTTTTTTCTGACCTATATGACTGTATACAATGCTTTGCGCCAAAAAGGAACGGTGTCTGAATTGCCCGACAAGCAACAGTTCGAAAGAACCTGATTTAACTTTCAAACTCTTGCCATGGGCTTTAAAATCACAGGCATATTAACAAATAAAGCCAAAATGTATTAGTTGTTTCGGACTTTTAGGCCAATTAAGCCTTAACGTACATTCATTTAGCACTCCGTTTAACACAAAATTTCCAAGGACAGAATACCACTCAAAAATTACTTTGACCATTCTTCCCACACCCTTTTGGTTTTGGCAGTGTTGTATTGTCTTTTCAGACTAATATTTTGATTCAGAGAAGCAAATCTTCCAGTCTAATGAGTGGAATATTGAGAAAATGGTCTTTGAGAAATATTTGAACCCTAACCCTAATTACCAATACCCGAAGCTAGGGTTAGGGTTTTATTCCTATACAATGTAGACAGTTTTTGATGGCATGGCTGTGTTTTAGGGCTGAAAGGATTCTTAGGAATACAGTTCTTTCAATGTTTTCTAAACATTTTTTTCTGACCTATATGACTGTATACAATGCTTTGCGCCAAAAAGGAACGGTGTCTGAATTGCCCGACAAGCAACAGTTCGAAAGAACCTGATTTAACTTTCAAACTCTTGCCATGGGCTTTAAAATCACAGGCATATTAACAAATAAAGCCAAAATGTATTAGTTGTTTCGGACTTTTAGGCCAATTAAGCCTTAACGTACATTCATTTAGCACTCCGTTTAACACAAAATTTCCAAGGACAGAATACCACTCAAAAATTACTTTGACCATTCTTCCCACACCCTTTTGGTTTTGGCAGTGTTGTATTGTCTTTTCAGACTAATATTTTGATTCAGAGAAGCAAATCTTCCAGTCTAATGAGTGGAATATTCAGAAAATGGTCTTTGAGAAATATTTGAACCCTAACCCTAACTAGGAAAACCCGAAGCTAGGGTTAGGGTTTAATTCCCATACAATGTAGACAGTTTTTGATGGCATAGCTGTGTTTTAGGGCTGAAAGGATTCTTAGAAATATAGTTCTTTCAATGTTTTCTAAACATTTTTTTCTGACCTATATGGCTGTATTCAGTGTTTTGCCCTAATAAGGAATGGTGTCTGAATTGCCCGACAAGCAACAGTTCGAAAGAACCTGATTTAACTTTCAAACTCTTGCCATGGGCTTTCAAATCACAGGCATATTAACAAATAAAGCCAAAATGTATTAGTTGTTTCGGACTTTTAGGCCAATTAAGCCTTAACGTACATTCATTTAGCACTCCGTTTAACACAAAATTTCCAAGGACAGAATACCACTCAAAAATTACTTTGACCATTCTTCCCACACCCTTTTGGTTTTGGCAGTGTTGTATTGTCTTTTCAGACTAATATTTTGATTCAGAGAAGCAAATCTTCCAGTCTAATGAGTGGAATATTGAGAAAATGGTCTTTGAGAAATATTTGAACCCTAACCCTAATTACCAAAACCCGAAGCTAGGGTTAGGGTTTTATTCCCATACAATGTAGACAGTTTTTGATGGCATGGCTGTGTTTTAGGGCTGAAAGGATTCTTAGGAATATAGTTCTTTCAATGTTTTCTAAACATTTTTTTCTGACCTATATGGCTGTATACAGTGCTTTGCCCTAATAAGGAATGGTGTCTGAATTGCCCGACAAGCAACAGTTCGAAAGAACCTGATTTAACTTTCAAACTCTTGCCATGGGCTTTAAAATCACAGGCATATTAACAAATAAAGCCAAAATGTATTAGTTGGTTTGCACTTTTGAGCCAATTAAGCCTTAACGTACATTCATTTATCACTCCGTTTAACATAAAATTTCCAAGGAAAGAATACCTCTCAAAAATTACTTTGACCATTCGTCACACACCCTTTTGGTTTTGGCAGTGTTGTCTTGTCTTTTCAGACAAATATTTTGATTCAGAGAAGCAAATCTTCCAGTCTAATGAGTGGAATATTGAGAAAATGGTCTTTGAGAAATATTTGAACCCTAACCCTAATTACCAAAACCCGAAGCAGGGATAGGGTTTTATTCCCATACAATGTAGACAGTTTTTGATGGCATGGCTGTGTTTTAGGGCTGAAAGGATTCTTAGGAATATAGTTCTTTCAATGTTTTCTAAACATTTTTTTCAGACCTATATGGCTGTATACAGTGCTTTGCCCTAATAAGGAATGGTGTCTGAATTGCGCGACAAGCAACAGCTCAAAAGAACCTGATTTAACTTTCAAACTCTTGCCATGGGCTTTAAAATCACAGGCATATTAACAAATAAAGCCAAAATGTATTAGTTGGTTTGCACTTTTGAGCCAATTAAGCCTTAACATACATTCATTTATCACTCCGTTTAACACAAAATTTCCAAGGAAAGAATACCTCTCAAAAATTACTTTGACCATTCGTCACACACCCTTTTGGTTTTGGCAGTGTTGTATTGTCTTTTCAGACAAATATTTTGATTCAGAGAAGCAAATCTTCCAGTCTAATGAGTGGAATATTGAGAAAATGGTCTTTGAGAAATATTTGAACCCTAACCCTAATTACCAAAACCCGAAGCAGGGTTAGGGTTTTATTCCCATACAATGTAGACAGTTTTTGATGGCATGGCTGTGTTTTAGGGCTGAAAGGATTCTTAGGAATATAGTTCTTTCAATGTTTTCTAAACATTTTTTTCAGACCTATATGGCTGTATTCAGTGTTTTGCCCTAATAAGGAATGGTGTCTGAATTGCCCGACAAGCAAAAGTTCGAAAGAACCTGATTTAACTTTCAAACTCTTGCCATGGGCTTTAAAATCACAGGCATATTAACAAATAAAGCCAAAATGTATTAGTTGGTTTGCACTTTTGAGCCAATTAAGCCTTAACGTACATTCATTTATCACTCCGTTTAACATAAAATTTCCAAGGAAAGAATACCTCTCAAAAATTACTTTGACCATTCGTCACACACCCTTTTGGTTTTGGCAGTGTTGTCTTGTCTTTTCAGACAAATATTTTGATTCAGAGAAGCAAATCTTCCAGTCTAATGAGTGGAATATTGAGAAAATGGTCTTTGAGAAATATTTGAACCCTAACCCTCATTACCAAAACCCGAAGGAGGGATAGGGTTTTATTCCCATACAATGTAGACAGTTTTTGATGGCATGGCTGTGTTTTAGGGCTGAAAGGATTCTTAGGAATATAATTCTTTCAATGTTTTCTAAACATTTTTTTCTGACCTATATGACTGTATACAATGCTTTGCGCCAAAAAGGAACGGTGTCTGAATTGCCCGACAAGCAACAGTTCGAAAGAACCTGATTTAACTTTCAAACTCTTGCCATGGGCTTTAAAATCACAGGCATATTAACAAATAAAGCCAAAATGTATTAGTTGTTTCGGACTTTTAGGCCAATTAAGCCTTAACGTACATTCATTTAGCACTCCGTTTAACACAAAATTTCCAAGGACAGAATACCACTCAAAAATTACTTGGACCATTCTTCCCACACCCTTTTGGTTTTGGCAGTGTTGTATTGTCTTTTCAGACTAATATTTTGATTCAGAGAAGCAAATCTTCCAGTCTAATGAGTGGAATATTAAGAAAATGGTCTTTGAGAAATATTTGAACCCTAACCCTAACTAGCAAAACCCGAAGCTAGGGTTAGGGTTTTATTCACATACAATGTAGACAGTTTTTGATGGCATGGCTGTGTTTTAGGGCTGAAAGGATTATTAGGAATATAGTTCTTTCAATGTTTTCTAAACATTTTTTTCTGACCTATATGGCTGTATACAGTGCTTTGCCCTAATAAGGAATGGTGTCTGAATTGCCCGACAAGCAACAGTTCGAAAGAACCTGATTTAACTTTCAAACTCTTGCCATGGGCTTTAAAATCACAGGCATATTAACAAATAAAGCCGAAATGTATTGGTTGTTTCGGACATTTGGGCCAATTAAGCCTTAACGTACATTCATTTAGCACTCCGTTTAACACAAAATTTACAAGGAAACAAAACCTTTCAAAACTTAATATGACCACTCTTGACACACCCTTTTGGTTTTGGCAGTGTTGTATTGTCTTTTCAGATTAATATTTTGATTCAGAGAAGCAAATCTTCCAGTCTAATGAGTGGAATATTGAGAAAATGGTCTTTGAGAAATGTTTGAACCCTAACACTAACTAGCAAAACCCGATGCTAGGGTTAGGGTTTTATTCCCATACAATGTAGACAGTTTTTGATGGCATGGCTGTGTTTTAGGGCTGAAAGGATTCTTAGGAATACAGTTCTTTCAATGTTTTCTAAACATTTTTTTCTGACCTATATGACTGTATACAATGCTTTGCGCCAAAAAGGAACGGTGTCTGAATTGCCCGACAAGCAACAGTTCGAAAGAACCTGATTTAACTTTCAAACTCTTGCCATGGGCTTTAAAATCACAGGCATATTAACAGATAAAGCCAAAATGTATTAGTTGTTTCGGACTTTTGGGCCAATTAAGCCTTAACGTACATTCATTTAGCACTCCGTTTAACACAAAATTTCCAAGGACAGAATACCACTCAAACATTACTTTGACCATTCTTTCCACACCCTTTTGGTTTTGGCAGTGTTGTATTGTCTTTTCAGACTAATATTTTGATTCAGAGAAGCAAATCTTCCAGTCTAATGAGTGGAATATTTAGAAAATGGTCTTTGAGAAATATTTGAACCCTAACCCTAACTAGCAAAACCCGAAGCTAGGGTTAGGGTTTTATTCACATACAATGTAGACAGTTTTTGATGGCATGGCTGTGTTTTAGGGCTGAAAGGATTCTTAGGAATATAGTTCTTTCAATGTTTTCTAAACATTTTTTTCTGACCTATATGGCTGTATTCAGTGCTTTGCCCTAATAAGGAATGGTGTCTGAATTGCCCGACAAGCAACAGTTCGAAAGAACCTGATTTAACTTTCAAACTCTTGCCATGGGCTTTAAAATCACAGGCATATTAACAAATAAAGCCAAAATGTATTAGTTGTTTCGGACTTTTAGGCCAATTAAGCCTTAACGTACATTCATTTAGCACTCCGTTTAACACAAAATTTCCAAGGACAGAATACCACTCAAAAATTACTTTGACCATTCTTTCCACACCCTTTTGGTTTTGGCAGTGTTGTATTGTCTTTTCAGACTAATATTTTGATTCAGAGAAGCAAATCTTCCAGTCTAATGAGTGGAATATTGAGAAAATGGTCTTTGAGAAATATTTGAACCCTAACCCTAACTAGGAAAACCCGAAGCTAGGGTTAGGGTTTAATTCCCATACAATGTAGACAGTTTTTGATGGCATAGCTGTGTTTTAGGGCTGAAAGGATTCTTAGAAATATAGTTCTTTCAATGTTTTCTAAACATTTTTTTCTGACCTATATGGCTGTATTCAGTGTTTTGCCCTAATAAGGAATGGTGTCTGAATTGCCCGACAAGCAACAGTTCGAAAGAACCTGATTTAACTTTCAAACTCTTGCCATGGGCTTTCAAATCACAGGCATATTAACAAATAAAGCCAAAATGTATTAGTTGTTTCGGACTTTTAGGCCAATTAAGCCTTAACGTACATTCATTTAGCACTCCGTTTAACACAAAATTTCCAAGGACAGAATACCACTCAAAAATTACTTTGACCATTCTTCCCACACCCTTTTGGTTTTGGCAGTGTTGTATTGTCTTTTCAGACTAATATTTTGATTCAGAGAAGCAAATCTTCCAGTCTAATGAGTGGAATATTGAGAAAATGGTCTTTGAGAAATATTTGAACCCTAACCCTAATTACCAAAACCCTAAGCTAGGGTTAGGGTTTTATTCCCATACAATGTAGACAGTTTTTGATGGCATGGCTGTGTTTTAGGGCTGAAAGGATTCTTAGGAATATAGTTCTTTCAATGTTTTCTAAACATTTTTTTCTGACCTATATGGCTGTATACAGTGCTTTGCCCTAATAAGGAATGGTGTCTGAATTGCCCGACAAGCAACAGTTCGAAAGAACCTGATTTAACTTTCAAACTCTTGCCATGGGCTTTAAAATCACAGGCATATTAACAAATAAAGCCAAAATGTATTAGTTGGTTTGCACTTTTGAGCCAATTAAGCCTTAACGTACATTCATTTATCACTCCGTTTAACATAAAATTTCCAAAGAAAGAATACCTCTCAAAAATTACTTTGACCATTCGTCACACACCCTTTTGGTTTTGGCAGTGTTGTCTTGTCTTTTCAGACAAATATTTTGATTCAGAGAAGCAAATCTTCCAGTCTAATGAGTGGAATATTGAGAAAATGGTCTTTGAGAAATATTTGAACCCTAACCCTAATTACCAAAACCCGAAGCAGGGATAGGGTTTTATTCCCATACAATGTAGACAGTTTTTGATGGCATGGCTGTGTTTTAGGGCTGAAAGGATTCTTAGGAATATAGTTCTTTCAATGTTTTCTAAACATTTTTTTCAGACCTATATGGATGTATACAGTGCTTTGCCCTAATAAGGAATGGTGTCTGAATTGCGCGACAAGCAACAGCTCAAAAGAACCTGATTTAACTTTCAAACTCTTGCCATGGGCTTTAAAATCACAGGCATATTAACAAATAAAGCCAAAATGTATTAGTTGGTTTGCACTTTTGAGCCAATTAAGCCTTAACATACATTCATTTATCACTCCGTTTAACACAAAATTTCCAAGGAAAGAATACCTCTCAAAAATTACTTTGACCATTCGTCACACACCCTTTTGGTTTTGGCAGTGTTGTATTGTCTTTTCAGACAAATATTTTGATTCAGAGAAGCAAATCTTCCAGTCTAATGAGTGGAATATTGAGAAAATGGTCTTTGAGAAATATTTGAACCCTAACCCTAATTACCAAAACCCGAAGCAGGGTTAGGGTTTTATTCCCATACAATGTAGACAGTTTTTGATGGCATGGCTGTGTTTTAGGGCTGAAAGGATTCTTAGGAATATAGTTCTTTCAATGTTTTCTAAACATTTTTTTCTGACCTATATGGCTGTATACAGTGCTTTGCCCTAATAAGGAATGGTGTCTGAATTGCCCGACAAGCAACAGTTCGAAAGAACCTGATTTAACTTTCAAACTCTTGCCATGGGCTTTAAAATCACAGGCATATTAACAAATAAAGCCAAAATGTATTAGTTGTTTCGGAGTTTTGGGCCAATTAAGCCTTAACGTACATTCATTTAGCACTCCGTTTAACACAAAATTTCCAAGGAAAGAATACCTCTCAAAAATTACTTTGACCATTCTTCCCACACCCTTTTGGTTTTGGCAGTGTTGAATTGTCTTTTCAGACTAATATTTTGATTCAGAGAAGCAAATCTTCCAGTCTAATGAGTGGAATATTGAGAAAATGGTCTTTGAGAAATATTTGAACCCTAACCCTAACTAGCAAAACCCGAAGCTAGTGTTAGGGTTTTATTCCCATACAATGTAGACAGTTTTTGATGGCATGGCTGTGTTTTAGGGCTCAAAGGATTCTTAGGAATACAGTTCTTTCAATGTTTTCTAAACATTTTTTTCTGACCTATATGACTGTATACAATGCTTTGCGCCAAAAAGGAACGGTGTCTGAATTGCCCGACAAGCAACAGTTCGAAAGAACCTGATTTAACATTCAAACTCTTGCCATGGGCTTTAAAATCACAGGCATATTAACAAATAAAGCCAAAATGTATTAGTTGTTTCGGACTTTTGGGCCAATTAAGCCTTAACGTACATTCATTTAGCACTCCGTTTAACATAAAATTTCCAAGGAAAGAATACCACTCAAAAATTACTTGGACCAGTCCTCACACACCCTTTTGGTTTTGGCAGTGTTGTATTGTCTTTTCAGTCTAATATTTTGATTCAGAGAAGCAAATCTTCCAGTCTAATGAGTGGAATATTGAGAAAATGGTCTTTGAGAAATATTTGAACCCTAACCCTAACTAGCAAAACCCGAAGCTAGGGTTAGGGTTTTATTCCCATATAATGTAGACAGTTTTTGATGGCATGGCTGTGTTTTAGGGCTGAAAGGATTCTTAGGAATATAGTTCTTTCAATGTTTTCTAAACATTTTTTTCTGACCTATATGACTGTATACAATGCTTTGCGCCAAAAAGGAACGGTGTCTGAATTGCCCGACAAGCAACAGTTCGAAAGAACCTGATTTAACTGTCAAACTCTTGCCATGGGCTTTAAAATCACAGGCATATTAACAAATAAAGCCAAAATGTATTAGTTGGTTTGCACTTTTGAGCCAATTAAGCCTTAACGTACATTCATTTAGCACTCCGTTTAACACAAAATTTCCAAGGAAAGAATACCACTCAAAAATTACTTGGACCATTCCTCACACACCCTTTTGGTTTTGGCAGTGTTGTATTGTCTTTTCAGTCTAATATTTTGATTCAGAGAAGCAAATCTTCCAGTCTAATGAGTGGAATATTGAGAAAATGGTCTTTGAGAAATATTTGAACCCTAACCCTAACTAGCAAAACCCGAAGCTAGGGTTAGGGTTTTATTCCCATACAATGTAGACAGTTTTTGATGGCATGGCTGTGTTTTAGGGCTGAAAGGATTCTTAGGAATACAGTTCTTTCAATGTTTTCTAAACATTTTTTTCTGACCTATATGACTGTATACAATGCTTTGCGCCAATAAGGAATGGTGTCTGAATTGCCCGACAAGCAACAGTTCGAAAGAACCTGATTTAACTTTCAAACTCTTGCCATGGGCTTTAAAATCACAGGCATATTAACAAATAAAGCCAAAATGTATTAGTTGTTTCGGACTTTTAGGCCAATTAAGCCTTAACGTACATTCATTTAGCACTCCGTTTAACACAAAATTTCCAAGGACAGAATACCACTCAAAAATTACTTTGACCATTCTTCCCACACCCTTTTGGTTTTGGCAGTGTTGTATTGTCTTTTCAGACTAATATTTTGATTCAGAGAAGCAAATCTTCCAGTCTAATGAGTGGAATATTGAGAAAATGGTCTTTGAGAAATATTTGAACCCTAACCCTAACTAGCAAAACCCGAAGCTAGGGTTAGGGTTTTATTCCCATACAATGTAGACAGTTTTTGATGGCATGGCTGTGTTTTAGGGCTGAAAGGATTCTTAGGAATATAGTTCTTTCAATGTTTTCTAAACATTTTTTTCTGACCTATATGGCTGTATACAGTGCTTTGCCCTAATAAGGAATGGTGTCTGATTTGCCCGACAAGCAACAGTTCGAAAGAACCTGATTTAACTTTCAAACTCTTGCCATGGGCTTTAAAATCACAGGCGTATTAACAAATAAAGCCAAAATGTATTAGTTGGATTGCACTTTTGAGCCAATTAAGCCTTAACGTACATTCATTTATCACTCCGTTTAACACAAAATTTCCAAGGAAAGAATACCTCTCAAAAATTACTTTGACCATTCTTCCCACACCCTTTTGGTTTTGGCAGTGTTGTATTGTCTTTTCAGACTAATATTTTGATTCAGAGAAGCAAATCTTCCAGTCTAATGAGTGGAATATTGAGAAAATGGTCTTTGAGAAATATTTGAACCCTAACCCTAACTAGCAAAACCCGAAGCTAGGGTTAGGGTTTTATTCCCATACAATGTAGACAGTTTTTGATGGCATGGCTGTGTTTTAGGGCTGAAAGGATTCTTAGGAATACAGTTCTTTCAATGTTTTCTAAACATTTTTTTCTGACCTATAAGACTGTATACAATGCTTTGCGCCAAAAAGGAACGGTGTCTGAATTGCCCGACAAGCAACAGTTCGAAAGAACCTGATTTAACTTTCAAACTCTTGCCATGGGCTTTAAAATCACAGGCATATTAACATATAAAGCCAAAATGTATTAGTTGATTCGGACTTTTGGGCCAATTAAGCCTTAACGTACATTCATTTAGCACTCCGTTTAACACAAAATTTCCAAGGACAGAATACCACTCAACAATTACTTTGACAATTCTTCCCACACCCTTTTGGTTTTGGCAGTGTTGTATTGTCTTTTCAGACTAATATTTTGATTTAGAGAAGCAAATCTTCCAGTCTAATGAGTGGAATATTTAGAAAATGGTCTTTGAGAAATATTTGAACCCTAACCCTAACTAGCAAAACCCGAAGCTAGGGTTAGGGTTTTATTCCCATACAATGTAGACAGTTTTTGATGGCATGGCTGTGTTTTAGGGCTGAAAGGATTCTTAGGAATATAGTTCTTTCAATGTTTTCTAAACATTTTTTTCTGACCTATATGGCTGTATACAGTGCTTTGCCCTAATAAGGAATGGTGTCTGAATTGCCCGACAAGCAATAGTTCGAAAGAACCTGATTTAACTTTCAAACTCTTGCCATGGGTTTTAAAATCACAGGCATATTAACAAATAAAGCCAAAATGTATTAGTTGTTTCGGACTTTTGGGCCAATTAAGCCTTAACGTACATTCATTTAGCACTCCGTTTAACACAAAATTTCCAAGGAAAGAATACCACTCAAAAATTACTTTGACCAGTCCTCACACACCCTTTTGGTTTTGGCAGTGTTGTATTGTCTTTTCAGTCTAATATTTTGATTCAGAGAAGCAAATCTTCCAGTCTAATGAGTGGAATATTGAGAAAATGGTCTTTGAGAAATATTTGAACCCTAACCCTAACTAGCAAAACCTGAAGCTAGGGTTAGGGTTTTATTCCCATACAATGTAGACAGTTTTTGATGGCATGGCTGTGTTTTAGGGCTGAAAGGATTCTTAGGAATACAGTTCTTTCAATGTTTTCTAAACATTTTTTTCTGACCTATATGACTGTATACAATGCTTTGCGCCAATACGGAATGGTGTCTGAATTGCGCGACAAGCAACAGCTCAAAAGAACCTGATTTAACTTTCAAACTCTTGCCATGGGCTTTAAAATCACAGGCATATTAACAAATAAAGCCAAAATGTATTAGTTGGTTTGCACTTTTGGGCCAATTAAGCCTTAACGTACATTCATTTATCACTCCGTTTAACACAAAATTTCCAAGGAAAGAATACCTCTCAAAAATTACTTTGACCATTCCTCACACACTCTTTTGGTTTTGGCATTGTTGTATTGTCTTTTCAGACAAATATTTTGATTCAGAGAAGCAAATCTTCCAGTCTAATGAGTGGAATATTGAGAAAATGGTCTTTGAGAAATATTTGAACCCTAACCCTAACTAGCAAAACCCGAAGCTAGTGTTAGGGTTTTATTCCCATACAATGTAGACAGTTTTTGATGGCATGGCTGTGTTTTAGGGCTGAAAGGATTCTTAGGAATACAGTTCTTTCAATGTTTTCTAAACATTTTTTTCTGACCTATATGACTGTATACAATGCTTTGCGCCAAAAAGGAACGGTGTCTGAATTGCCCGACAAGCAACAGTTCGAAAGAACCTGATTTAACTTTCAAACTCTTGCCATGGGCTTTAAAATCACAGGCATATTAACAAATAAAGCCAAAATGTATTAGTTGTTTCGGACTTTTGGGCCAATTAAGCCTTAACGTACATTCATTTAGCACTCCGTTTAACACAAAATTTCCAAGGAAAGAATACCACTCAAAAATTACTTTGACCATTCTTCCCACACCCTGTTGGTTTTGGCAGTGTTGTATTGTCTTTTCAGACTAATATTTTGATTCAGAGAAGCAAATCTTCCAGTCTAATGAGTGGAATATTGAGAAAATGGTCTTTGAGAAATATTTGAACCCTAACCCTAACTAGCAAAACCCGAAGCTAGGGTTAGGGTTTTATTCCCGTACAATGTAGACAGTTTTTGATGGCATGGCTGTGTTTTAGGGCTGAAAGGATTCTTAGGAATATAGTTCTTTCAATGTTTTCTAAACATTTTTTTCTGACCTATATGGCTGTATACAGTGCTTTGCCCTAATAAGGAATGGTGTCTGAATTGCCCGACAAGCAACAGTTCGAAAGAACCTGATTTAACTTTCAAACTCTTGCCATGGGCTTAAAATCACAGGCATATTAACAAATAAAGCCAAAATGTATTAGTTGGTTTGCACTTTTGAGCCAATTAAGCCTTAACGTACATTCATTTAGCACTCCGTTTAACACAAAATTTCCAAGGAAAGAATACCACTCAAAAATTACTTGGACCATTCCTCACACACCCTTTTGGTTTTGGCAGTGTTGTATTGTCTTTTCAGTCTAATATTTTGATTCAGAGAAGCAAATCTTCCAGTCTAATGAGTGGAATATTGAGAAAATGGTCTTTGAGAAATATTTGAACCTTAACCCTAACTAGCAAAACCCGAAGCTAGGGTTAGGGTTTTATTCCCATACAATGTAGAAAGTTTTTGATGGCATGGCTGTGTTTTAGGGCTGAAAGGATTCTTAGGAATACAGTTCTTTCAGTGTTTTCTAAACATTTTTTTCTGACCTATATGACTGTATACAATGCTTTGCGCCAAAAAGGAACGGTGTCTGAATTGCCCGACAAGCAACAGTTCGAAAGAACCTGATTTAACTTTCAAACTCTTGCCATGGGCTTTAAAATCACAGGCATATTAACAAATAAAGCCAAAATGTATTAGTTGTTTCGGACTTTTGGGCCAATTAAGCCTTAACGTACATTCATTTAGCACTCCGTTTAACACAAAATTTCCAAGGAAAGAATACCACTCAAAAATTACTTTGACCATTCTTCCCACACCCTTTTGGTTTTGGCAGTGTTGTATTGTCTTTTCAGACTAATATTTTGATTCAGAGAAGCAAATCTTCCAGTCTAATGAGTGGAATATTGAGAAAATGGTCTTTGAGAAATATTTGAACCCTAACCCTAACTAGCAAAACCCGAAGCTAGGGTTAGGGTTTTATTCCCATACAATGTAGACAGTTTTTGATGGCATGGCTGTGTTTTAGGGCTGAAAGGATTCTTAGGAATGTAGTTCTTTCAATGTTTTCTAAACATTTTTTTCTGACCTATATGGCTGTATACAGTGCTTTGCCCTAATAAGGAATGGTGTCTGAATTGCCCGACAAGCAACAGTTCGAAAGAACCTGATTTAACTTTCAAACTCTTGCCATGGGCTTTAAAATCACAGGCATATTAACAAATAAAGCCAAAATGTATTAGTTGGTTTGCACTTTTGAGCCAATTAAGCCTTAACGTACATTCATTTATCACTCCGTTTAACATAAAATTTCCAAAGAAAGAATACCTCTCAAAAATTACTTTGACCATTCGTCACACACCCTTTTGGTTTTGGCAGTGTTGTCTTGTCTTTTCAGACAAATATTTTGATTCAGAGAAGCAAATCTTCCAGTCTAATGAGTGGAATATTGAGAAAATGGTCTTTGAGAAATATTTGAACCCTAACCCTAATTACCAAAACCCGAAGCAGGGATAGGGTTTTATTCCCATACAATGTAGACAGTTTTTGATGGCATGGCTGTGTTTTAGGGCTGAAAGGATTCTTAGGAATATAGTTCTTTCAATGTTTTCTAAACATTTTTTTCAGACCTATATGGATGTATACAGTGCTTTGCCCTAATAAGGAATGGTGTCTGAATTGCGCGACAAGCAACAGCTCAAAAGAACCTGATTTAACTTTCAAACTCTTGCCATGGGCTTTAAAATCACAGGCATATTAACAAATAAAGCCAAAATGTATTAGTTGGTTTGCACTTTTGAGCCAATTAAGCCTTAACATACATTCATTTATCACTCCGTTTAACACAAAATTTCCAAGGAAAGAATACCTCTCAAAAATTACTTTGACCATTCGTCACACACCCTTTTGGTTTTGGCAGTGTTGTATTGTCTTTTCAGACAAATATTTTGATTCAGAGAAGCAAATCTTCCAGTCTAATGAGTGGAATATTGAGAAAATGGTCTTTGAGAAATATTTGAACCCTAACCCTAATTACCAAAACCCGAAGCAGGGTTAGGGTTTTATTCCCATACAATGTAGACAGTTTTTGATGGCATGGCTGTGTTTTAGGGCTGAAAGGATTCTTAGGAATATAGTTCTTTCAATGTTTTCTAAACATTTTTTTCTGACCTATATGGCTGTATACAGTGCTTTGCCCTAATAAGGAATGGTGTCTGAATTGCCCGACAAGCAACAGTTCGAAAGAACCTGATTTAACTTTCAAACTCTTGCCATGGGCTTTAAAATCACAGGCATATTAACAAATAAAGCCAAAATGTATTAGTTGTTTCGGAGTTTTGGGCCAATTAAGCCTTAACGTACATTCATTTAGCACTCCGTTTAACACAAAATTTCCAAGGAAAGAATACCTCTCAAAAATTACTTTGACCATTCTTCCCACACCCTTTTGGTTTTGGCAGTGTTGAATTGTCTTTTCAGACTAACATTTTGATTCAGAGAAGCAAATCTTCCAGTCTAATGAGTGGAATATTGAGAAAATGGTCTTTGAGAAATATTTGAACCCTAACCCTAACTAGCAAAACCCGAAGCTAGTGTTAGGGTTTTATTCCCATACAATGTAGACAGTTTTTGATGGCATGGCTGTGTTTTAGGGCTCAAAGGATTCTTAGGAATACAGTTCTTTCAATGTTTTCTAAACATTTTTTTCTGACCTATATGACTGTATACAATGCTTTGCGCCAAAAAGGAACGGTGTCTGAATTGCCCGACAAGCAACAGTTCGAAAGAACCTGATTTAACATTCAAACTCTTGCCATGGGCTTTAAAATCACAGGCATATTAACAAATAAAGCCAAAATGTATTAGTTGTTTCGGACTTTTGGGCCAATTAAGCCTTAACGTACATTCATTTAGCACTCCGTTTAACATAAAATTTCCAAGGAAAGAATACCACTCAAAAATTACTTGGACCAGTCCTCACACACCCTTTTGGTTTTGGCAGTGTTGTATTGTCTTTTCAGTCTAATATTTTGATTCAGAGAAGCAAATCTTCCAGTCTAATGAGTGGAATATTGAGAAAATGGTCTTTGAGAAATATTTGAACCCTAACCCTAACTAGCAAAACCCGAAGCTAGGGTTAGGGTTTTATTCCCATATAATGTAGACAGTTTTTGATGGCATGGCTGTGTTTTAGGGCTGAAAGGATTCTTAGGAATATAGTTCTTTCAATGTTTTCTAAACATTTTTTTCTGACCTATATGACTGTATACAATGCTTTGCGCCAAAAAGGAACGGTGTCTGAATTGCCCGACAAGCAACAGTTCGAAAGAACCTGATTTAACTGTCAAACTCTTGCCATGGGCTTTAAAATCACAGGCATATTAACAAATAAAGCCAAAATGTATTAGTTGGTTTGCACTTTTGAGCCAATTAAGCCTTAACGTACATTCATTTAGCACTCCGTTTAACACAAAATTTCCAAGGAAAGAATACCACTCAAAAATTACTTGGACCATTCCTCACACACCCTTTTGGTTTTGGCAGTGTTGTATTGTCTTTTCAGTCTAATATTTTGATTCAGAGAAGCAAATCTTCCAGTCTAATGAGTGGAATATTGAGAAAATGGTCTTTGAGAAATATTTGAACCCTAACCCTAACTAGCAAAACCCGAAGCTAGGGTCAGGGTTTTATTCCCATACAATGTAGACAGTTTTTGATGGCATGGCTGTGTTTTAGGGCTGAAAGGATTCTTAGGAATACAGTTCTTTCAATGTTTTCTAAACATTTTTTTCTGACCTATAAGACTGTATACAATGCTTTGCGCCAAAAAGGAACGGTGTCTGAATTGCCCGACAAGCAACAGTTCGAAAGAACCTGATTTAACTTTCAAACTCTTGCCATGGGCTTTAAAATCACAGGCATATTAACATATAAAGCCAAAATGTATTAGTTGATTCGGACTTTTGGGCCAATTAAGCCTTAACGTACATTCATTTAGCACTCCGTTTAACACAAAATTTCCAAGGACAGAATACCACTCAACAATTACTTTGACAATTCTTCCCACACCCTTTTGGTTTTGGCAGTGTTGTATTGTCTTTTCAGACTAATATTTTGATTCAGAGAAGCAAATCTTCCAGTCTAATGAGTGGAATATTTAGAAAATGGTCTTTGAGAAATATTTGAACCCTAACCCTAACTAGCAAAACCCGAAGCTAGGGTTAGGGTTTTATTCCCATACAATGTAGACAGTTTTTGATGGCATGGCTGTGTTTTAGGGCTGAAAGGATTCTTAGGAATATAGTTCTTTCAATGTTTTCTAAACATTTTTTTCTGACCTATATGGCTGTATACAGTGCTTTGCCCTAATAAGGAATGGTGTCTGAATTGCCCGACAAGCAATAGTTCGAAAGAACCTGATTTAACTTTCAAACTCTTGCCATGGGTTTTAAAATCACAGGCATATTAACAAATAAAGCCAAAATGTATTAGTTGTTTCGGACTTTTGGGCCAATTAAGCCTTAACGTACATTCATTTAGCACTCCGTTTAACACAAAATTTCCAAGGAAAGAATACCACTCAAAAATTACTTTGACCAGTCCTCACACACCCTTTTGGTTTTGGCAGTGTTGTATTGTCTTTTCAGTCTAATATTTTGATTCAGAGAAGCAAATCTTCCAGTCTAATGAGTGGA
The DNA here is from genome assembly GCF_055471065.1 of Atractosteus spatula. Lineage (NCBI taxonomy): Eukaryota > Metazoa > Chordata > Actinopteri > Semionotiformes > Lepisosteidae > Atractosteus > Atractosteus spatula. The sequence continues at coordinate 27,501,041 of NC_142711.1, read as the reverse complement.
ATATTGAGAAAATGGTCTTTGAGAAATATTTGAACCCTAACCCTAACTAGCAAAACCTGAAGCTAGGGTTAGGGTTTTATTCCCATACAATGTAGACAGTTTTTGATGGCATGGCTGTGTTTTAGGGCTGAAAGGATTCTTAGGAATACAGTTCTTTCAATGTTTTCTAAACATTTTTTTCTGACCTATATGACTGTATACAATGCTTTGCGCCAATACGGAATGGTGTCTGAATTGCGCGACAAGCAACAGCTCAAAAGAACCTGATTTAACTTTCAAACTCTTGCCATGGGCTTTAAAATCACAGGCATATTAACAAATAAAGCCAAAATGTATTAGTTGGTTTGCACTTTTGGGCCAATTAAGCCTTAACGTACATTCATTTATCACTCCGTTTAACACAAATTTCCAAGGAAAGAATACCTCTCAAAAATTACTTTGACCATTCCTCACACACTCTTTTGGTTTTGGCATTGTTGTATTGTCTTTTCAGACAAATATTTTGATTCAGAGAAGCAAATCTTCCAGTCTAATGAGTGGAATATTGAGAAAATGGTCTTTGAGAAATATTTGAACCCTAACCCTAACTAGCAAAACCCGAAGCTAGTGTTAGGGTTTTATTCCCATACAATGTAGACAGTTTTTGATGGCATGGCTGTGTTTTAGGGCTGAAAGGATTCTTAGGAATACAGTTCTTTCAATGTTTTCTAAACATTTTTTTCTGACCTATATGACTGTATACAATGCTTTGCGCCAAAAAGGAACGGTGTCTGAATTGCCCGACAAGCAACAGTTCGAAAGAACCTGATTTAACTTTCAAACTCTTGCCATGGGCTTTAAAATCACAGGCATATTAACAAATAAAGCCAAAATGTATTAGTTGTTTCGGACTTTTGGGCCAATTAAGCCTTAACGTACATTCATTTAGCACTCCGTTTAACACAAAATTTCCAAGGAAAGAATACCACTCAAAAATTACTTTGACCATTCTTCCCACACCCTGTTGGTTTTGGCAGTGTTGTATTGTCTTTTCAGACTAATATTTTGATTCAGAGAAGCAAATCTTCCAGTCTAATGAGTGGAATATTGAGAAAATGGTCTTTGAGAAATATTTGAACCCTAACCCTAACTAGCAAAACCCGAAGCTAGGGTTAGGGTTTTATTCCCGTACAATGTAGACAGTTTTTGATGGCATGGCTGTGTTTTAGGGCTGAAAGGATTCTTAGGAATATAGTTCTTTCAATGTTTTCTAAACATTTTTTTCTGACCTATATGGCTGTATACAGTGCTTTGCCCTAATAAGGAATGGTGTCTGAATTGCCCGACAAGCAACAGTTCGAAAGAACCTGATTTAACTTTCAAACTCTTGCCATGGGCTTAAAATCACAGGCATATTAACAAATAAAGCCAAAATGTATTAGTTGGTTTGCACTTTAGAGCCAATTAAGCCTTAACGTACATTCATTTAGCACTCCGTTTAACACAAAATTTCCAAGGAAAGAATACCACTCAAAAATTACTTGGACCATTCCTCACACACCCTTTTGGTTTTGGCAGTGTTGTATTGTCTTTTCAGTCTAATATTTTGATTCAGAGAAGCAAATCTTCCAGTCTAATGAGTGGAATATTGAGAAAATGGTCTTTGAGAAATATTTGAACCTTAACCCTAACTAGCAAAACCCGAAGCTAGGGTTAGGGTTTTATTCCCATACAATGTAGAAAGTTTTTGATGGCATGGCTGTGTTTTAGGGCTGAAAGGATTCTTAGGAATACAGTTCTTTCAGTGTTTTCTAAACATTTTTTTCTGACCTATATGACTGTATACAATGCTTTGCGCCAAAAAGGAACGGTGTCTGAATTGCCCGACAAGCAACAGTTCGAAAGAACCTGATTTAACTTTCAAACTCTTGCCATGGGCTTTAAAATCACAGGCATATTAACAAATAAAGCCAAAATGTATTAGTTGTTTCGGAACCTTTGGGCCAATTAAGCCTTAACGTACATTCATTTAGCACTCCGTTTAACACAAAATTTCCAAGGAAAGAATACCACTCAAAAATTACTTTGACCATTCTTCCCACACCCTTTTGGTTTTGGCAGTGTTGTATTGTCTTTTCAGACTAATATTTTGATTCAGAGAAGCAAATCTTCCAGTCTAATGAGTGGAATATTGAGAAAATGGTCTTTGAGAAATATTTGAACCCTAACCCTAACTAGCAAAACCCGAAGCTAGGGTTAGGGTTTTATTCCCGTACAATGTAGACAGTTTTTGATGGCATGGCTGTGTTTTAGGGCTGAAAGGATTCTTAGGAATATAGTTCTTTCAATGTTTTCTAAACATTTTTTTCTGACCTATATGGCTGTATACAGTGCTTTCCCCTAATAAGGAATGGTGTCTGAATTGCCCGACAAGCAACAGTTCGAAAGAACCTGATTTAACTTTCAAACTCTTGCCATGGGCTTAAAATCACAGGCATATTAACAAATAAAGCCAAAATGTATTAGTTGGTTTGCACTTTTGAGCCAATTAAGCCTTAACGTACATTCATTTAGCACTCCGTTTAACACAAAATTTCCAAGGAAAGAATACCACTCAAAAATTACTTGGACCATTCCTCACACACCCTTTTGGTTTTGGCAGTGTTGTATTGTCTTTTCAGTCTAATATTTTGATTCAGAGAAGCAAATCTTCCAGTCTAATGAGTGGAATATTGAGAAAATGGTCTTTGAGAAATATTTGAACCTTAACCCTAACTAGCAAAACCCGAAGCTAGGGTTAGGGTTTTATTCCCATACAATGTAGAAAGTTTTTGATGGCATGGCTGTGTTTTAGGGCTGAAAGGATTCTTAGGAATACAGTTCTTTCAATGTTTTCTAAACATTTTTTTCTGACCTATATGACTGTATACAATGCTTTGCGCCAAAAAGGAACGGTGTCTGAATTGCCCGACAAGCAACAGTTCGAAAGAACCTGATTTAACTTTCAAACTCTTGCCATGGGCTTTAAAATCACAGGCATATTAACAAATAAAGCCAAAATGTATTAGTTGTTTCGGACTTTTGGGCCAATTAAGCCTTAACGTACATTCATTTAGCACTCCGTTTAACACAAAATTTCCAAGGAAAGAATACCACTCAAAAATTACTTTGACCATTCTTCCCACACCCTTTTGGTTTTGGCAGTGTTGTATTGTCTTTTCAGACTAATATTTTGATTCAGAGAAGCAAATCTTCCAGTCTAATGAGTGGAATATTGAGAAAATGGTCTTTGAGAAATATTTGAACCCTAACCCTAACTAGCAAAACCCGAAGCTAGGGTTAGGGTTTTATTCCCATACAATGTAGACAGTTTTTGATGGCATGGCTGTGTTATAGGGCTGAAAGGATTCTTAGGAATATAGTTCTTTCAATGTTTTCTAAACATTTTTTTCTGACCTATATGGCTGTATACAGTGCTTTGCCCTAATAAGGAATGGTGTCTGAATTGCCCGACAAGCAACAGTTCGAAAGAACCTGATTTAACTTTCAAACTCTTGCCATGGGCTTTAAAATCACAGGCATATTAACAAATAAAGCCAAAATGTATTAGTTGGTTTGCACTTTTGAGCCAATTAAGCCTTAACGTACATTCATTTAGCACTCCGTTTAACACAAAATTTCCAAGGAAAGAATACCACTCAAAAATTACTTGGACCATTCCTCACACACCCTTTTGGTTTTGGCAGTGTTGTATTGTCTTTTCAGTCTAATATTTTGATTCAGAGAAGCAAATCTTCCAGTCTAATGAGTGGAATATTGAGAAAATGGTCTTTAAGAAATATTTGAACCTTAACCCTAACTAGCAAAACCCGAAGCTAGGGTTAGGGTTTTATTCCCATACAATGTAGACAGTTTTTGATGGCATGGCTGTGTTTTAGGGCTGAAAGGATTCTTAGGAATACAGTTCTTTCAATGTTTTCTAAACATTTTTTTCTGACCTATATGACTGTATACAATGCTTTGCGCCAAAAAGGAACGGTGTCTGAATTGCCCGACAAGCAACAGTTCGAAAGAACCTGATTTAACTTTCAAACTCTTGCCATGGGCTTTAAAATCACAGGCATATTAACAAATAAAGCCAAAATGTATTAGTTGTTTCGGGCTTTTGGGCCAATTAAGCCTTAACGTACATTCATTTAGCACTCCGTTTAACACAAAATTTCCAAGGAAAGAATACCACTCAAAAATTACTTTGACCATTCTTCCCACACCCTTTTGGTTTTGGCAGTGTTGTATTGTCTTTTCAGACTAATATTTTGATTCAGAGAAGCAAATCTTCCAGTCTAATGAGTGGAATATTGAGAAAATGGTCTTTGAGAAATATTTGAACCCTAACCCTAACTAGCAAAACCCGAAGCTAGGGTTAGGGTTTTATTCCCATACAATGTAGACAGTTTTTGATGGCATGGCTGTGTTTTAGGGCTGAAAGGATTCTTAGGAATATAGTTCTTTCAATGTTTTCTAAACATTTTTTTCTGACCTATATGGCTGTATACAGTGCTTTGCCCTAATAAGGAATGGTGTCTGAATTGCGCGACAAGCAACAGCTCAAAAGAACCTGATTTAACTTTCAAACTCTTGCCATGGGCTTTAAAATCACAGGCATATTAACAGATAAAGCCAAAATGTATTAGTTGGTTTGCACTTTTGGGCCAATTAAGCCTTAACGTACATTCATTTATCACTCCGTTTAACACAAAATTTCCAAGGAAAGAATACCTCTCAAAAATTACTTTGACCATTCCTCACACACTCTTTTGGTTTTGGCAGTGTTGTATTGTCTTTTCAGACAAATATGTTGATTCAGAGAAGCAAATCTTCCAGTCTAATGAGTGGAATATTGAGAAAATGGTCTTTGAGAAATATTTGAACCCTAACCCTAACTAGCAAAACCCGAAGCTAGGGTTAGGGTTTTATTCCCATACAATGTAGACAGTTTTTGATGGCATGGCTGTGTTTTAGGGCTGAAAGGATTCTTAGGAATACAGTTCTTTCAATGTTTTCTAAACATTTTTTTCTGACCTATATGACTGTATACAATGCTTTGCGCCAAAAAGGAACGGTGTCTGAATTGCCCGACAAGCAACAGTTCGAAAGAACCTGATTTAACTTTCAAACTCTTGCCATGGGCTTTAAAATCACAGGCATATTAACAAATAAAGCCAAAATGTATTAGTTGTTTCGGACTTTTGGGCCAATTAAGCCTTAACGTACATTCATTTAGCACTCCGTTTAACACAAAATTTCCAAGGAAAGAATACCACTCAAAAATTACTTTGACCATTCTTCCCACACCCTTTTGGTTTTGGCAGTGTTGTATTGTCTTTTCAGACTAATATTTTGATTCAGAGAAGCAAATCTTCCAGTCTAATGAGTGGAATATTGAGAAAATGGTCTTTGAGAAATATTTGAACCCTAACCCTAACTAGCAAAACCCGAAGCTAGGGTTAGGGTTTTATTCCCATACAATGTAGACAGTTTTTGATGGCATGGCTGTGTTTTAGGGCTGAAAGGATTCTTAGGAATATAGTTCTTTCAATGTTTTCTAAACATTTTTTTCTGACCTATATGGCTGTATACAGTGCTTTGCCCTAATAAGGAATGGTGTCTGAATTGCCCGACAAGCAACAGTTCGAAAGAACCTGATTTAACTTTCAAACTCTTGCCATGGGCTTTAAAATCACAGGCATATTAACAAATAAAGCCAAAATGTATTAGTTGTTTCGGACTTTTGGGCCAATTAAGCCTTAACGTACATTCATTTAGCACTCCGTTTAACACAAAATTTCCAAGGAAAGAATACCACTCAAAAATTACTTTGACCATTCTTCCCACACCCTTTTGGTTTTGGCAGTGTTGTATTGTCTTTTCAGACTAATATTTTGATTCAGAGAAGCAAATCTTCCAGTCTAATGAGTGGAATATTGAGAAAATGGTCTTTGAGAAATATTTGAACCCTAACCCTAACTAGCAAAACCCGAAGCTAGGGTTAGGGTTTTATTCCCATACAATGTAGACAGTTTTTGATGGCATGGCTGTGTTTTAGGGCTGAAAGGATTCTTAGGAATATAGTTCTTTCAATGTTTTCTAAACATTTTTTTCTGACCTATATGGCTGTATACAGTGCTTTGCCATAATAAGGAATGGTGTCTGAATTGCGCGACAAGCAACAGCTCAAAAGAACCTGATTTAACTTTCAAACTCTTGCCATGGGCTTTAAAATCACAGGCATATTAACAAATAAAGCCAAAATGTATTAGTTGGTTTGCACTTTTGGGCCAATTAAGCCTTAACGTACATTCATTTATCACTCCGTTTAACACAAAATTTCCAAGGAAAGAATACCTCTCAAAAATTACTTTGACCATTCCTCACACACTCTTTTGGTTTTGGCAGTGTTGTATTGTCTTTTCAGACAAATATGTTGATTCAGAGAAGCAAATCTTCCAGTCTAATGAGTGGAATATTGAGAAAATGGTCTTTGAGAAATATTTGAACCCTAACCCTAACTAGCAAAACCCGAAGCTAGGGTTAGGGTTTTATTCCCATACAATGTAGACAGTTTTTGATGGCATGGCTGTGTTTTAGGGCTGAAAGGATTCTTAGGAATACAGTTCTTTCAATGTTTTCTAAACATTTTTTTCTGACCTATATGACTGTATACAATGCTTTGCGCCAAAAAGGAACGGTGTCTGAATTGCCCGACAAGCAACAGTTCGAAAGAACCTGATTTAACTTTCAAACTCTTGCCATGGGCTTTAAAATCACAGGCATATTAACAAATAAAGCCAAAATGTATTAGTTGTTTCGGACTTTTGGGCCAATTAAGCCTTAACGTACATTCATTTAGCACTCCGTTTAACACAAAATTTCCAAGGAAAGAATACCTCTCAAAAATTACTTTGACCATTCTTCCCACAACCTTTTGGTTTTGGCAGTGTTGAATTGTCTTTTCAGACTAATAATTTGATTCAGAGAAGCAAATCTTCCAGTCTAATGAGTGGAATATTGAGAAAATGGTCTTTGAGAAATATTTGAACCCTAACCCTAACTAGCAAAACCCGAAGCTAGTGTTAGGGTTTTATTCCCATACAATGTAGACAGTTTTTGATGGCATGGCTGTGTTTTAGGGCTGAAAGGATTCTTAGGAATACAGTTCTTTCAATGTTTTCTAAACATTTTTTTCTGACCTATATGACTGTATACAATGCTTTGCGCCAAAAAGGAACGGTGTCTGAATTGCCCGACAAGCAACAGTTCGAAAGAACCTGATTTAACTTTCAAACTCTTGCCATGGGCTTTAAAATCACAGGCATATTAACAAATAAAGCCAAAATGTATTAGTTGTTTCGGACTTTTGGGCCAATTAAGCCTTAACGTACATTCATTTAGCACTCCGTTTAACACAAAATTTCCAAGGAAAGAATACCACTCAAAAATTACTTGGACCAGTCCTCACACACCCTTTTGGTTTTGGCAGTGTTGTATTGTCTTTTCAGTCTAATATTTTGATTCAGAGAAGCAAATCTTCCAGTCTAATGAGTGGAATATTGAGAAAATGGTCTTTGAGAAACATTTGAACCCTAACCCTAACTAGCAAAACCCGAAGCTAGGGTTAGGGTTTTATTCCCATACAATGTAGACAGTTTTTGATGGCATGGCTGTGTTTTAGGGCTGAAAGGATTCTTAGGAATATAGTTCTTTCAATGTTTTCTAAACATTTTTTTCTGACCTATATGGCTGTATACAGTGCTTTGCCCTAATAAGGAATGGTGTCTGAATTGCCCGACAAGCAACAGTTCGAAAGAACCTGATTTAACTTTCAAACTCTTGCCATGGGCTTTAAAATCACAGGCATATTAACAAATAAAGCCAAAATGTATTAGTTGTTTCGGAGTTTTGGGCCAATTAAGCCTTAACGTACATTCATTTAGCACTCCGTTTAACACAAAATTTCCAAGGAAAGAATACCTCTCAAAAATTACTTTGACCATTCTTCCCACACCCTTTTGGTTTTGGCAGTGTTGAATTGTCTTTTCAGACTAATATTTTTATTCAGAGAAGCAAATCTTCCAGTCTAATGAGTGGAATATTGAGAAAATGGTCTTTGAGAAATATTTGAACCCTAACCCTAACTAGCAAAACCCGAAGCTAGTGTTAGGGTTTTATTCCCATACAATGTAGACAGTTTTTGATGGCATGGCTGTGTTTTAGGGCTGAAAGGATTCTTAGGAATACAGTTCTTTCAATGTTTTCTAAACATTTTTTTCTGACCTATATGACTGTATACAATGCTTTGCGCCAAAAAGGAACGGTGTCTGAATTGCCCGACAAGCAACAGTTCGAAAGAACCTGATTTAACATTCAAACTCTTGCCATGGGCTTTAAAATCACAGGCATATTAACAAATAAAGCCAAAATGTATTAGTTGTTTCGGACTTTTGGGCCAATTAAGCCTTAACGTACATTCATTTAGCACTCCGTTTAACACAAAATTTCCAAGGAAAGAATACCACTCAAAAATTACTTGGACCAGTCCTCACACACCCTTTTGGTTTTGGCAGTGTTGTATTGTCTTTTCAGTCTAATATTTTGATTCAGAGAAGCAAATCTTCCAGTCTAATGAGTGGAATATTGAGAAAATGGTCTTTGAGAAATATTTGAACCCTAACCCTAACTAGCAAAACCTGAAGCTAGGGTTAGGGTTTTATTCCCATATAATGTAGACAGTTTTTGATGGCATGGCTGTGTTTTAGGGCTGAAAGGATTCTTAGGAATATAGTTCTTTCAATGTTTTCTAAACATTTTTTTCTGACCTATATGACTGTATACAATGCTTTGCGCCAAAAAGGAACGGTGTCTGAATTGCCCGACAAGCAACAGTTCGAAAGAACCTGATTTAACTGTCAAACTCTTGCCATGGGCTTTAAAATCACAGGCATATTAACAAATAAAGCCAAAATGTATTAGTTGGTTTGCACTTTTGAGCCAATTAAGCCTTAACGTACATTCACTTAGCACTCCGTTTAACACAAAATTTCCAAGGAAAGAATACCACTCAAAAATTACTTGGACCATTCCTCACACACCCTTTTGGTTTTGGCAGTGTTGTATTGTCTTTTCAGTCTAATATTTTGATTCAGAGAAGCAAATCTTCCAGTCTAATGAGTGGAATATTGAGAAAATGGTCTTTGAGAAATATTTGAACCCTAACCCTAACTAGCAAAACCCGAAGCTAGGGTTAGGGTTTTATTCCCATACAATGTAGACAGTTTTTGATGGAATGGCTTTGTTTTAGGGCTGAAAGGATTCTTAGGAATACAGTTCTTTCAATGTTTTCTAAACATTTTTTTCTGACCTATATGACTGTATACAATGCTTTGCGCCAATAAGGAATGGTGTCTGAATTGCCCGACAAGCAACAGTTCGAAAGAACCTGATTTAACTTTCAAACTCTTGCCATGGGCTTTAAAATCACAGGCATATTAACAAATAAAGCCAAAATGTATTAGTTGTTTCGGACTTTTAGGCCAATTAAGCCTTAACGTACATTCATTTAGCACTCCGTTTAACACAAAATTTCCAAGGACAGAATACCACTCAAAAATTACTTTGACCATTCTTCCCACACCCTTTTGGTTTTGGCAGTGTTGTATTGTCTTTTCAGACTAATATTTTGATTCAGAGAAGCAAATCTTCCAGTCTAATGAGTGGAATATTGAGACAATGGTCTTTGAGAAATATTTGAACCCTAACCCTAACTAGCAAAACCCGAAGCTAGGGTTAGGGTTTTATTCCCATACAATGTAGACAGTTTTTGATGGCATGGCTGTGTTTTAGGGCTGAAAGGATTCTTAGGAATATAGTTCTTTCAATGTTTTCTAAACATTTTTTTCTGACCTATATGGCTGTATACAGTGCTTTGCCCTAATAAGGAATGGTGTCTGATTTGCCCGACAAGCAACAGTTCGAAAGAACCTGATTTAACTTTCAAACTCTTGCCATGGGCTTTAAAATCACAGGCGTATTAACAAATAAAGCCAAAATGTATTAGTTGGATTGCACTTTTGAGCCAATTAAGCCTTAACGTACATTCATTTATCACTCCGTTTAACACAAAATTTCCAAGGAAAGAATACCTCTCAAAAATTACTTTGACCATTCTTCCCACACCCTTTTGGTTTTGGCAGTGTTGTATTGTCTTTTCAGACTAATATTTTGATTCAGAGAAGCAAATCTTCCAGTCTAATGAGTGGAATATTGAGAAAATGGTCTTTGAGAAATATTTGAACCCTAACCCTAACTAGCAAAACCCGAAGCTAGGGTTAGGGTTTTATTCCCATACAATGTAGACAGTTTTTGATGGCATGGCTGTGTTTTAGGGCTGAAAGGATTCTTAGGAATACAGTTCTTTCAATGTTTTCTAAACATTTTTTTCTGACCTATAAGACTGTATACAATGCTTTGCGCCAAAAAGGAACGGTGTCTGAATTGCCCGACAAGCAACAGTTCGAAAGAACCTGATTTAACTTTCAAACTCTTGCCATGGGCTTTAAAATCACAGGCATATTAACAAATAAAGCCAAAATGTATTAGTTGTTTCGGACTTTTGGGCCAATTAAGCCTTAACGTACATTCATTTAGCACTCCGTTTAACACAAAATTTCCAAGGACAGAATACCACTCAACAATTACTTTGACCATTCTTCCCACACCCTTTTGGTTTTGGCAGTGTTGTATTGTCTTTTCAGACTAATATTTTGATTCAGAGAAGCAAATCTTCCAGTCTAATGAGTGGAATATTTAGAAAATGGTCTTTGAGAAATATTTGAACCCTAATCCTAACTAGCAAAACCCGAAGCTAGGGTTAGGGTTTTATTCCCATACAATGTAGACAGTTTTTGATGGCATGGCTGTGTATTAGGGCTGAAAGGATTCTTAGGAATATAGTTCTTTCAATGTTTTCTAAACATTTTTTTCTGAACTATATGGCTGTATACAGTGCTTTGCCCTAATAAGGAATGGTGTCTGAATTGCCCGACAAGCAACAGTTCGAAAGAACCTGATTAACTTTCAAACTCTTGCCATCTGCTTTAAAATCACAGGCATATTAACAAATGAAGCCAAAATGTATTAGTTGGATTGCACTTTTGAGCCAATTAAGCCTTAACGTACATTCATTTAGCACTCCGTTTAACACAAAATTTCCAAGGAAAGAAAACCTCTCAAAAATTACTTTGACCATTCTTCCCACACCCTTTTGGTTTTGGCAGTGTTGTATTGTCTTTTCAGACTAATATTTTGATTCAGAGAAGCAATTCTTCCAGTCTAATGAGTGGAATATTGAGAAAATGGTCTTTGAGAAATATTTGAACCCTAACCCTAACTAGCAAAACCCGAAGCTAGGGTTAGGGTTTTATTCCCATACAATGTAGACAGTTTTTGATGGCATGGCTGTGTTTTAGGGCTGAAAGGATTCTTAGGAATACAGTTCTTTCAATGTTTTCTAAACATTTTTTTCTGACCTATATGACTGTATACAATGCTTTGCGCCAAAAAGGAACGGTGTCTGAATTGCCCGACAAGCAACAGTTCGAAAGAACCTGATTTAACTTTCAAACTCTTGCCATGGGCTTTAAAATCACAGGCATATTAACAAATAAAGCCAAAATGTATTAGTTGTTTCGGACTTTTGGGCCAATTAAGCCTTAACGTACATTCATTTAGCACTCCGTTTAACACAAAATTTCCAAGGAAAGAATACCACTCAAAAATTACTTTGACCATTCTTCCCACACCCTTTTGGTTTTGGCAGTGTTGTATTGTCTTTTCAGACTAATATTTTGATTCAGAGAAGCAAATCTTCCAGTCTAATGAGTGGAATATTGAGAAAATGGTCTTTGAGAAATATTTGAACCCTAACCCTAACTAGCAAAACCCGAAGCTAGGGTTAGGGTTTTATTCCCATACAATGTAGACAGTTTTTGATGGCATGGCTGTGTTTTAGGGCTGAAAGGATTCTTAGGAATATAGTTCTTTCACTGTTTTCCAAACATTTTTTTCTGACCTATATGGCTGTATACAGTGCTTTGCCCTAATAAGGAATGGTGTCTGAATTGCTTGACAAGCAACAGTTTGAAAGAACCTGATTTAACTTTCAAACTCTTGCCATGGGCTTTAAAATCACAGGCATATTAACAAATAAAGCCAAAATATATTAGTTGGATTGCACTTTTGAGCCAATTAAGCCTTAACGTACATTCATTTATCACTCCGTTTAACACAAAATTTCCAAGGAAAGAATACCTCTCAAAAATTACTTTGACCATTCTTCCCACACCCTTTTGGTTTTGGCAGTGTTGTATTGTCTTTTCAGACTAATATTTTGATTCAGAGAAGCAAATCTTCCAGTCTAATGAGTGGAATATTGAGAAAATGGTCTTTGAGAAATATTTGAACCCTAACCCTAACTAGCAAAACCCGAAGCTAGGGTTAGGGTTTTATTCCCATACAATGTAGACAGTTTTTGATGGCATGGCTGTGTTTTAGGGCTGAAAGGATTCTTAGGAATATAGTTCTTTCAATGTTTTCTAAACATTTTTTTCTGACCTATATGGCTGTATTCAGTGCTTTGCCCTAATAAGGAATGGTGTCTGAATTGCCCGACAAGCAACAGTTCGAAAGAACCTGATTTAACTTTCAAACTCTTGCCATGGGCTTTAAAATCACAGGCATATTAACAAATAAAGCCAAAATGTATTAGTTGGTTTGCACTTTTGAGCCAATTAAGCCTTAACGTACATTCATTTATCACTCCGTTTAACACAAAATTTCCAAGGAAAGAATACTACTCAAAAATTACTTGGACCAGTCCTCACACACCCTTTTGGTTTTGGCAGTGTTGTATTGTCTTTTCAGTCTAATATTTTGATTCAGAGAAGCAAATCTTCCAGTCTAATGAGTGGAATATTGAGAAAATGGTCTTTGAGAAATATTTGAACCCTAACCCTAACTAGCAAAACCCGAAGCTAGGGTTAGGGTTTTATTCCCATACAATGTAGACAGTTTTTGATGGCATGGCTGTGTTTTAGGGCTGAAATGATTCTTAGGAATATAGTTCTTTCAATGTTTTCTAAACATTTTTTTCTGACCTATATGGCTGTAAACAGTGCTTTGCCCCAAAAAGGAACGGTGTCTGAATTGCCCGACAAGCAACAGTTCGAAAGAACCTGATTTAACTTTCAAACTCTTGCCATGAGCTTTAAAATCACAGGCATATTAACAAATAAAGCCAAAATCTATTAGTTGGTTTGCACTTTTGAGCCAATTAAGCCTTAACGTACATTCATTTATCACTCCGTTTAACACAAAATTTCCAAGGAAAGAATACCTCTCAAAAATTACTTTGACCATTCTTCCCACACCTTTTTGGTTTTGGCAGTGTTGTATTGTCTTTTCAGACTAATATTTTGATTCAGAGAAGCAAATCTTCCAGTCTAATTAGTGGAATATTGAGAAAATGGTCTTTGAGAAATATTTGAACCCTAACCCTAACTAGCAAAACCCGAAGCTAGGGTTAGGGTTTTATTCCCATACAATGTAGACAGTTTTTGATGGAATGGCTGTGTTTTAGGGCTGAAAGGATTCTTAGGAATACAGTTCTTTCAATGTTTTCTAAACATTTTTTTCTGACCTATATGACTGTATACAATGCTTTGCGCCAATAAGGAATGGTGTCTGAATTGCCCGACAAGCAACAGTTTGAAAGAACCTGATTTAACTTTCAAACTCTTGCCATGGGCTTTAAAATCACAGGCATATTAACAAATAAAGCCAAAATGTATTAGTTGGTTTGCACTTTTGAGCCAATTAAGCCTTAACGTACATTCATTTATCACTCCGTTTAACACAAAATTTCCAAGGAAAGAATACCTCTCAAAAATTACTTTGACCATTCTTCCCACACCCTTTTGGTTTTGGCAGTGTTGTATTGTCTTTTCAGACTAATATTTTGATTCAGAGAAGCAAATCTTCCAGTCTAATGAGTGGAATATTGAGAAAATGGTCTTTGAGAAATATTTGAACCCTAACCCTAACTAGCAAAACCCGAAGCTAGGGTTAGGGTTTTATTCCCATACAATGTAGACAGTTTTTGATGGCATGGCTGTGTTTTAGGGCTGAAAGGATTCTTAGGAATATAGTTCTTTCAATGTTTTCTAAACATTTTTTTCTGACCTATATGGCTGTATTCAGTGCTTTGCCCTAATAAGGAATGGTGTCTGAATTGCCCGACAAGCAACAGTTCGAAAGAACCTGATTTCACTTTCAAACTCTTGCCATGGGCTTTAAAAATCACAGGCATATTATCAAATAAAGCCAAAATATATTAGTTGTTTCGGACTTTTGGGCCAATTAAGCCTTAACGTACATTCATTTAGCACTCCGTTTAACACAAAATTTCCAAGGACAGAATACCACTCAAAAATTACATTGACCATTCTTCCCACACCCTTTTGGTTTTGGCAGTGTTGTATTGTCTTTTCAGACTAATATTTTGATTCAGAGAAGCAAATCTTCCAGTCTAATGAGTGGAATATTGAGAAAATGGTCTTTGAGAAATATTTGAACCCTAACCCTAACTAGCAAAACCCGAAGCTAGGGTTAGGGTTTTATTCCCATACAATGTAGACAGTTTTTGATGGCATGGCTGTGTTTTAGGGCTGAAAGGATTCTTAGGAATACAGTTCTTTCAATGTTTTCTAAACATTTTTTTCTGACCTATAAGACTGTATACAATGCTTTGCGCCAAAAAGGAACGGTGTCTGAATTGCCCGACAAGCAACAGTTCGAAAGAACCTGATTTAACTTTCAAACTCTTGCCATGGGCTTTAAAATCACAGGCATATTAACAAATAAAGCCAAAATGTATTAGTTGTTTCGGACTTTTGGGCCAATTAAGCCTTAACGTACATTCATTTAGCACTCCGTTTAACACAAAATTTCCAAGGACAGAATACCACTCAACAATTACTTTGACAATTCTTCCCACACCCTTTTGGTTTTGGCAGTGTTGTATTGTCTTTTCAGACTAATATTTTGATTCAGAGAAGCAAATCTTCCAGTCTAATGAGTGGAATATTTAGAAAATGGTCTTTGAGAAATATTTGAACCCTAACCCTAACTAGCAAAACCCGAAGCTAGGGTTAGGGTTTTATTCCCATACAATGTAGACAGTTTTTGATGGCATGGCTGTGTTTTAGGGCTGAAAGGATTCTTAGGAATATAGTTCTTTCAATGTTTTCTAAACATTTTTTTCTGACCTATATGGCTGTATACAGTGCTTTGCCCTAATAAGGAATGGTGTCTGAATTGCCCGACAAGCAATAGTTCGAAAGAACCTGATTTAACTTTCAAACTCTTGCCATGGGTTTTAAAATCACAGGCATATTAACAAATAAAGCCAAAATGTATTAGTTGTTTCGGACTTTTGGGCCAATTAAGCCTTAACGTACATTCATTTAGCACTCCGTTTAACACAAAATTTCCAAGGAAAGAATACCACTCAAAAATTACTTTGACCAGTCCTCACACACCCTTTTGGTTTTGGCAGTGTTGTATTGTCTTTTCAGTCTAATATTTTGATTCAGAGAAGCAAATCTTCCAGTCTAATGAGTGGAATATTGAGAAAATGGTCTTTGAGAAATATTTGAACCCTAACCCTAACTAGCAAAACCTGAAGCTAGGGTTAGGGTTTTATTCCCATACAATGTAGACAGTTTTTGATGGCATGGCTGTGTTTTAGGGCTGAAAGGATTCTTAGGAATACAGTTCTTTCAATGTTTTCTAAACATTTTTTTCTGACCTATATGACTGTATACAATGCTTTGCGCCAATACGGAATGGTGTCTGAATTGCCCGACAAGCAACAGTTTGAAAGAACCTGATTTAACTTTCAAACTCTTGCCATGGGCTTTAAAATCACAGGCATATTAACAAATAAAGCCAAAATGTATTAGTTGGTTTGCACTTTTGAGCCAATTAAGCCTTAACGTACATTCATTTAGCACTCCGTTTAACACAAAATTTCCAAGGAAAGAATACCACTCAAAAATTACTTGGACCATTCCTCACACACCCTTTTGGTTTTGGCAGTGTTGTATTGTCTTTTCAGTCTAATATTTTGATTCAGAGAAGCAAATCTTCCAGTCTAATGAGTGGAATATTGAGAAAATGGTCTTTGAGAAATATTTGAACCCTTACCCTAACTACCAAAACCCGAAGCTAGGGTTAGGGTTTTATTCCCATACAATGTAGACAGTTTTTGATGGCATGGCTGTGTTTTAGGGCTGAAAGGATTCTTAGGAATATAGTTCTTTCAATGTTTTCTAAACATTTTTTTCTGACCTATATGACTGTATACAATGCTTTGCGCCAAAAAGGAACGGTGTCTGAATTGCCCGACAAGCAACAGTTCGAAAGAACCTGATTTAACTTTCAAACTCTTGCCATGGGCTTTAAAATCACAGGCATATTAACAAATAAAGCCAAAATGTATTAGTTGTTTCGGACTTTTGGGCCAATTAAGCCTTAACGTACATTCATTTAGCACTCCGTTTAACACAAAATTTCCAAGGACAGAATACCACTCAACAATTACTTTGACCATTCTTCCCACACCCTTTTGGTTTTGGCAGTGTTGTATTGTCTTTTCAGACTAATATTTTGATTCAGAGAAGCAAATCTTCCAGTCTAATGAGTGGAATATTTAGAAAATGGTCTTTGAGAAATATTTGAACCCTAACCCTAACTAGCAAAACCCGAAGCTAGGGTTAGGGTTTTATTCCCATACAATGTAGACAGTTTTTGATGGCATGGCTGTGTTTTAGGGCTGAAAGGATTCTTAGGAATATAGTTCTTTCAATGTTTTCTAAACATTATTTTCTGACCTATATGGCTGTATATAGTGCTTTGCCCTAATAAGGAATGGTGTCTGAATTGCCCATCAAGCAATAGTTCGAAAGAACCTGATTTAACTTTCAAACTCTTGCCATGGGCTTTAAAATCACAGGCATATTAACAAATAAAGCCAAAATGTATTAGTTGGTTTGCACTTTTGAGCCAATTAAGCCTTAACGTACATTCATTTAGCACTCCGTTTAACACAAAATTTCCAAGGAAAGAATACCACTCAAAAATTACTTTGACCATTCTTCCCACACCCTGTTGGTTTTGGCAGTGTTGTATTGTCTTTTCAGACTAATATTTTGATTCAGAGAAGCAAATCTTCCAGTCTAATGAGTGGAATATTGAGAAAATGGTCTTTGAGAAATATTTGAACCCTAACCCTAACTAGCAAAACCCGAAGCTAGGGTTAGGGTTTTATTCCCATACAATGTAGACAGTTTTTGATGGCATGGCTGTGTTTTAGGGCTGAAAGGATTCTTAGGAATATAGTTCTTTCAATGTTTTCTAAACATTTTTTTCTGACCTATATGGCTGTATACACTGCTTTGCCCTAATAAGGAATGGTGTCTGAATTGCCCGACAAGCAACAGTTCGAAAGAACCTGATTTAACTTTCAAACTCTTGCCATGGGCTTTAAAATCACAGGCATATTAACAAATAAAGCCAAAATGTATTAGTTGTTTCGGACTTTTGGGCCAATTAAGCCTTAACGTACATTCATTTAGCACTCCGTTTAACACAAAATTTCCAAGGACAGAATACCACTCAACAATTACTTTGACCATTCTTCCCACACCCTTTTGGTTTTGGCAGTGTTGTATTGTCTTTTCAGACTAATATTTTGATTCAGAGAAGCAAATCTTCCAGTCTAATGAGTGGAATATTTAGAAAATGGTCTTTGAGAAATATTTGAACCCTAATCCTAACTAGCAAAACCCGAAGCTAGGGTTAGGGTTTTATTCCCATACAATGTAGACAGTTTTTGATGGCATGGCTGTGTTTTAGGGCTGAAAGGATTCTTAGGAATATAGTTCTTTCAATGTTTTCTAAACATTTTTTTCTGAACTATATGGCTGTATACAGTGCTTTGCCCTAATAAGGAATGGTGTCTGAATTGCCCGACAAGCAACAGTTCGAAAGAACCTGATTTAACTTTCAAACTCTTGCCATCTGCTTTAAAATCACAGGCATATTAACAAATAAAGCCAAAATGTATTAGTTGGATTGCACTTTTGAGCCAATTAAGCCTTAACGTACATTCATTTAGCACTCCGTTTAACACAAAATTTCCAAGGAAAGAAAACCTCTCAAAAATTACTTTGACCATTCTTCCCACACCCTTTTGGTTTTGGCAGTGTTGTATTGTCTTTTCAGACTAATATTTTGTTTCAGAGAAGCAATTCTTCCAGTCTAATGAGTGGAATATTGAGAAAATGGTCTTTGAGAAATATTTGAACCCTAACCCTAACTAGCAAAACCCGAAGCTAGGGTTAGGGTTTTATTCCCATACAATGTAGACAGTTTTAGATGGCATGGCTGTGTTTTAGGGCTGAAAGGATTCTTAGGAATACAGTTCTTTCAATGTTTTCTAAACATTTTTTTCTGACCTATATGACTGTATACAATGCTTTGCGCCAATAAGGAATGGTGTCTGAATTGCCCGACAAGCAACAGTTCGAAAGAACCTGATTTAACTTTCAAACTCTTGCCATGGGCTTTAAAATCACAGGCATATTAACAAATAAAGCCAAAATGTATTAGTTGTTTCGGACTTTTGGGCCAATTAAGCCTTAACGTACATTCATTTAGCACTCCGTTTAACACAAAATTTACAAGGAAAGAAAACCTTTCAAAAATTAATATGACCACTCTTGACACACCCTTTTGGTTTTGGCAGTGTTGTATTGTCTTTTCAGATTAATATTTTGATTCAGAGAAGCAAATCTTCCAGTCTAATGAGTGGAATATTGAGAAAATGGTCTTTGAGAAATATTTGAACCCTAACCCTAACTAGCAAAACCCGAAGCTAGGGTTAGGGTTTTATTCCCATACAATGTAGACAGTTTTTGATGGCATGGCTGTGTTTTAGGGCTGAAAGGATTCTTAGGAATACAGTTCTTTCAATGTTTTCTAAACATTTTTTTCTGACCTATATGACTGTATACAATGCTTTGCGCCAAAAAGGAACGGTGTCTGAATTGCCCGACAAGCAACAGTTCGAAAGAACCTGATTTAACTTTCAAACTCTTGCCATGGGCTTTAAAATCACAGGCATATTAACAAATAAAGCCAAAATGTATTAGTTGTTTCGGACTTTTGGGCCAATTAAGCCTTAACGTACATTCATTTAGCACTCCGTTTAACACAAAATTTCCAAGGAAAGAATACCTCTCAAAAATTACTTTGACCATTCTTCCCACACCCTTTTGGTTTTGGCAGTGTTGAATTGTCTTTTCAGACTAATATTTTGATTCAGAGAAGCAAATCTTCCAGTCTAATGAGTGGAATATTGAGAAAATGGTCTTTGAGAAATATTTGAACCCTAACCCTAACTAGCAAAACCCGAAGCTAGGGTTAGGGTTTTATTCCCATACAATGTAGACAGTTTTTGATGGCATGGCTGTGTTTTAGGGCTGAAAGGATTCTTAGGAATACAGTTCTTTCAATGTTTTCTAAACATTTTTTTCTGACCTATATGACTGTATACAATGCTTTGCGCCAAAAAGGAACGGTGTCTGAATTGCCCGACAAGCAACAGTTCGAAAGAACCTGATTTAACTTTCAAACTCTTGCCATGGGCTTTAAAATCACAGGCATATTAACAAATAAAGCCAAAATGTATTAGTTGGTTTGCACTTTTGGGCCAATTAAGCCTTAACGTACATTCATTTATCACTCCATTTAACACAAAATTTCCAAGGAAAGAATACCTCTCAAAAATTACTTTGACCATTCCTCACACACTCTTTTGGTTTTGGCAGTGTTGTATTGTCTTTTCAGACAAATATTTTGATTCAGAGAAGCAAATCTTCCAGTCTAATGAGTGGAATATTGAGAAAATGGTCTTTGAGAAATATTTGAACCCTAACCCTAACTAGCAAAACCCGAAGCTAGGGTTAGGGTTTTATTCCCATACAATGTAGACAGTTTTTGATGGCATGGCTGTGTTTTAGGGCTGAAAGGATTCTTAGGAATACAGTTCTTTCAATGTTTTCTAAACATTTTTTTCTGACCTATATGACTGTATACAATGCTTTGCGCCAAAAAGGAACGGTGTCTGAATTGCCCGACAAGCAACAGTTCGAAAGAACCTGATTTAACTTTCAAACTCTTGCCATGGGCTTTAAAATCACAGGCATATTAACAAATAAAGCCAAAATGTATTAGTTGTTTCGGACTTTTGGGCCAATTAAGCCTTAACGTACATTCATTTAGCACTCCGTTTAACACAAAATTTCCAAGGACAGAATACCACTCAAAAATTACTTTGACCATTCTTCCCACACCATTTTGGTTTTGGCAGTGTTGTATTGTCTTTTCAGACTAATATTTTGATTCAGAGAAGCAAATCTTCCAGTCTAATGAGTGGAATATTGAGAAAATGGTCTTTGAGAAATATTTGAACCCTAACCCTAATTACCAAAACCCGAAGCTAGGGTTAGGGTTTTATTCCCATACAATGTAGACAGTTTTTGATGGCATGGCTGTGTTTTAGGGCTGAAAGGATTCTTAGGAATATAGTTCTTTCAATGTTTTCTAAACATTTTTTTCTGACCTATATGGCTGTAAACAGTGCTTTGCCCCAAAAAGGAACGGTGTCTGAATTGCCCGACAAGCAACAGTTCGAAAGAACCTGATTTAACTTTCAAACTCTTGCCATGAGCTTTAAAATCACAGGCATATTAACAAATAAAGCCAAAATCTATTAGTTGGTTTGCACTTTTGAGCCAATTAAGCCTTAACGTACATTCATTTATCACTCCGTTTAACACAAAATTTCCAAGGAAAGAATACCTCTCAAAAATTACTTTGACCATTCTTCCCACACCTTTTTGGTTTTGGCAGTGTTGTATTGTCTTTTCAGACTAATATTTTGATTCAGAGAAGCAAATCTTCCAGTCTAATTAGTGGAATATTGAGAAAATGGTCTTTGAGAAATATTTGAACCCTAACCCTAACTAGCAAAACCCGAAGCTAGGGTTAGGGTTTTATTCCCATACAATGTAGACAGTTTTTGATGGAATGGCTGTGTTTTAGGGCTGAAAGGATTCTTAGGAATACAGTTCTTTCAATGTTTTCTAAACATTTTTTTCTGACCTATATGACTGTATACAATGCTTTGCGCCAATAAGGAATGGTGTCTGAATTGCCCGACAAGCAACAGTTTGAAAGAACCTGATTTAACTTTCAAACTCTTGCCATGGGCTTTAAAATCACAGGCATATTAACAAATAAAGCCAAAATGTATTAGTTGGTTTGCACTTTTGAGCCAATTAAGCCTTAACGTACATTCATTTATCACTCCGTTTAACACAAAATTTCCAAGGAAAGAATACCTCTCAAAAATTACTTTGACCATTCTTCCCACACCCTTTTGGTTTTGGCAGTGTTGTATTGTCTTTTCAGACTAATATTTTGATTCAGAGAAGCAAATCTTCCAGTCTAATGAGTGGAATATTGAGAAAATGGTCTTTGAGAAATATTTGAACCCTAACCCTAACTAGCAAAACCCGAAGCTAGGGTTAGGGTTTTATTCCCATACAATGTAGACAGTTTTTGATGGCATGGCTGTGTTTTAGGGCTGAAAGGATTCTTAGGAATATAGTTCTTTCAATGTTTTCTAAACATTTTTTTCTGACCTATATGGCTGTATTCAGTGCTTTGCCCTAATAAGGAATGGTGTCTGAATTGCCCGACAAGCAACAGTTCGAAAGAACCTGATTTCACTTTCAAACTCTTGCCATGGGCTTTAAAAATCACAGGCATATTATCAAATAAAGCCAAAATATATTAGTTGTTTCGGACTTTTGGGCCAATTAAGCCTTAACGTACATTCATTTAGCACTCCGTTTAACACAAAATTTCCAAGGACAGAATACCACTCAAAAATTACATTGACCATTCTTCCCACACCCTTTTGGTTTTGGCAGTGTTGTATTGTCTTTTCAGACTAATATTTTGATTCAGAGAAGCAAATCTTCCAGTCTAATGAGTGGAATATTGAGAAAATGGTCTTTGAGAAATATTTGAACCCTAACCCTAACTAGCAAAACCCGAAGCTAGGGTTAGGGTTTTATTCCCATACAATGTAGACAGTTTTTGATGGCATGGCTGTGTTTTAGGGCTGAAAGGATTCTTAGGAATACAGTTCTTTCAATGTTTTCTAAACATTTTTTTCTGACCTATAAGACTGTATACAATGCTTTGCGCCAAAAAGGAACGGTGTCTGAATTGCCCGACAAGCAACAGTTCGAAAGAACCTGATTTAACTTTCAAACTCTTGCCATGGGCTTTAAAATCACAGGCATATTAACAAATAAAGCCAAAATGTATTAGTTGTTTCGGACTTTTGGGCCAATTAAGCCTTAACGTACATTCATTTAGCACTCCGTTTAACACAAAATTTCCAAGGACAGAATACCACTCAACAATTACTTTGACAATTCTTCCCACACCCTTTTGGTTTTGGCAGTGTTGTATTGTCTTTTCAGACTAATATTTTGATTCAGAGAAGCAAATCTTCCAGTCTAATGAGTGGAATATTTAGAAAATGGTCTTTGAGAAATATTTGAACCCTAACCCTAACTAGCAAAACCCGAAGCTAGGGTTACGGTTTTATTCCCATACAATGTAGACAGTTTTTGATGGTATGGCTGTGTTTTAGGGCTGAAAGGATTCTTAGGAATATAGTTCTTTCAATGTTTTCTAAACATTTTTTTCTGACCTATATGGCTGTATACAGTGCTTTGCCCTAATAAGGAATGGTGTCTGAATTGCCCGACAAGCAATAGTTCGAAAGAACCTGATTTAACTTTCAAACTCTTGCCATGGGTTTTAAAATCACAGGCATATTAACAAATAAAGCCAAAATGTATTAGTTGTTTCGGACTTTTGGGCCAATTAAGCCTTAACGTACATTCATTTAGCACTCCGTTTAACACAAAATTTCCAAGGAAAGAATACCACTCAAAAATTACTTTGACCAGTCCTCACACACCCTTTTGGTTTTGGCAGTGTTGTATTGTCTTTTCAGTCTAATATTTTGATTCAGAGAAGCAAATCTTCCAGTCTAATGAGTGGAATATTGAGAAAATGGTCTTTGAGAAATATTTGAACCCTAACCCTAACTAGCAAAACCTGAAGCTAGGGTTAGGGTTTTATTCCCATACAATGTAGACAGTTTTTGATGGCATGGCTGTGTTTTAGGGCTGAAAGGATTCTTAGGAATACAGTTCTTTCAATGTTTTCTAAACATTTTTTTCTGACCTATATGACTGTATACAATGCTTTGCGCCAATACGGAATGGTGTCTGAATTGCCCGACAAGCAACAGTTTGAAAGAACCTGATTTAACTTTCAAACTCTTGCCATGGGCTTTAAAATCACAGGCATATTAACAAATAAAGCCAAAATGTATTAGTTGGTTTGCACTTTTGAGCCAATTAAGCCTTAACGTACATTCATTTAGCACTCCGTTTAACACAAAATTTCCAAGGAAAGAATACCACTCAAAAATTACTTGGACCATTCCTCACACACCCTTTTGGTTTTGGCAGTGTTGTATTGTCTTTTCAGTCTAATATTTTGATTCAGAGAAGCAAATCTTCCAGTCTAATGAGTGGAATATTGAGAAAATGGTCTTTGAGAAATATTTGAACCCTTACCCTAACTACCAAAACCCGAAGCTAGGGTTAGGGTTTTATTCCCATACAATGTAGACAGTTTTTGATGGCATGGCTGTGTTTTAGGGCTGAAAGGATTCTTAGGAATATAGTTCTTTCAATGTTTTCTAAACATTTTTTTCTGACCTATATGACTGTATACAATGCTTTGCGCCAAAAAGGAACGGTGTCTGAATTGCCCGACAAGCAACAGTTCGAAAGAACCTGATTTAACTTTCAAACTCTTGCCATGGGCTTTAAAATCACAGGCATATTAACAAATAAAGCCAAAATGTATTAGTTGTTTCGGACTTTTGGGCCAATTAAGCCTTAACGTACATTCATTTAGCACTCCGTTTAACACAAAATTTCCAAGGACAGAATACCACTCAACAATTACTTTGACCATTCTTCCCACACCCTTTTGGTTTTGGCAGTGTTGTATTGTCTTTTCAGACTAATATTTTGATTCAGAGAAGCAAATCTTCCAGTCTAATGAGTGGAATATTTAGAAAATGGTCTTTGAGAAATATTTGAACCCTAACCCTAACTAGCAAAACCCGAAGCTAGGGTTAGGGTTTTATTCCCATACAATGTAGACAGTTTTTGATGGCATGGCTGTGTTTTAGGGCTGAAAGGATTCTTAGGAATATAGTTCTTTCAATGTTTTCTAAACATTATTTTCTGACCTATATGGCTGTATATAGTGCTTTGCCCTAATAAGGAATGGTGTCTGAATTGCCCATCAAGCAATAGTTCGAAAGAACCTGATTTAACTTTCAAACTCTTGCCATGGGCTTTAAAATCACAGGCATATTAACAAATAAAGCCAAAATGTATTAGTTGGTTTGCACTTTTGAGCCAATTAAGCCTTAACGTACATTCATTTAGCACTCCGTTTAACACAAAATTTCCAAGGAAAGAATACCACTCAAAAATTACTTTGACCATTCTTCCCACACCCTGTTGGTTTTGGCAGTGTTGTATTGTCTTTTCAGACTAATATTTTGATTCAGAGAAGCAAATCTTCCAGTCTAATGAGTGGAATATTGAGAAAATGGTCTTTGAGAAATATTTGAACCCTAACCCTAACTAGCAAAACCCGAAGCTAGGGTTAGGGTTTTATTCCCATACAATGTAGACAGTTTTTGATGGCATGGCTGTGTTTTAGGGCTGAAAGGATTCTTAGGAATATAGTTCTTTCAATGTTTTCTAAACATTTTTTTCTGACCTATATGGCTGTATACACTGCTTTGCCCTAATAAGGAATGGTGTCTGAATTGCCCGACAAGCAACAGTTCGAAAGAACCTGATTTAACTTTCAAACTCTTGCCATGGGCTTTAAAATCACAGGCATATTAACAAATAAAGCCAAAATGTATTAGTTGTTTCGGACTTTTGGGCCAATTAAGCCTTAACGTACATTCATTTAGCACTCCGTTTAACACAAAATTTACAAGGAAAGAAAACCTTTCAAAAATTAATATGACCACTCTTGACACACCCTTTTGGTTTTGGCAGTGTTGTATTGTCTTTTCAGATTAATATTTTGATTCAGAGAAGCAAATCTTCCAGTCTAATGAGTGGAATATTGAGAAAATGGTCTTTGAGAAATATTTGAACCCTAACCCTAACTAGCAAAACCCGAAGCTAGGGTTAGGGTTTTATTCCCATACAATGTAGACAGTTTTTGATGGCATGGCTGTGTTTTAGGTCTGAAAGGATTCTTAGGAATACAGTTCTTTCAATGTTTTCTAAACATTTTTTTCTGACCTATATGACTGTATACAATGCTTTGCGCCAAAAAGGAACGGTGTCTGAATTGCCCGACAAGCAACAGTTCGAAAGAACCTGATTTAACTTTCAAACTCTTGCCATGGGCTTTAAAATCACAGGCATATTAACAAATAAAGCCAAAATGTATTAGTTGTTTCGGACTTTTGGGCCAATTAAGCCTTAACGTACATTCATTTAGCACTCCGTTTAACACAAAATTTCCAAGGACAGAATACCACTCAACAATTACTTTGACCATTCTTCCCACACCCTTTTGGTTTTGGCAGTGTTGTATTGTCTTTTCAGACTAATATTTTGATTCAGAGAAGCAAATCTTCCAGTCTAATGAGTGGAATATTTAGAAAATGGTCTTTGAGAAATATTTGAACCCTAATCCTAACTAGCAAAACCCGAAGCTAGGGTTAGGGTTTTATTCCCATACAATGTAGACAGTTTTTGATGGCATGGCTGTGTTTTAGGGCTGAAAGGATTCTTAGGAATATAGTTCTTTCAATGTTTTCTAAACATTTTTTTCTGAACTATATGGCTGTATACAGTGCTTTGCCCTAATAAGGAATGGTGTCTGAATTGCCCGACAAGCAACAGTTCGAAAGAACCTGATTTAACTTTCAAACTCTTGCCATCTGCTTTAAAATCACAGGCATATTAACAAATAAAGCCAAAATGTATTAGTTGGATTGCACTTTTGAGCCAATTAAGCCTTAACGTACATTCATTTAGCACTCCGTTTAACACAAAATTTCCAAGGAAAGAAAACCTCTCAAAAATTACTTTGACCATTCTTCCCACACCCTTTTGGTTTTGGCAGTGTTGTATTGTCTTTTCAGACTAATATTTTGTTTCAGAGAAGCAATTCTTCCAGTCTAATGAGTGGAATATTGAGAAAATGGTCTTTGAGAAATATTTGAACCCTAACCCTAACTAGCAAAACCCGAAGCTAGGGTTAGGGTTTTATTCCCATACAATGTAGACAGTTTTTGATGGCATGGCTGTGTTTTAGGGCTGAAAGGATTCTTAGGAATACAGTTCTTTCAATGTTTTCTAAACATTTTTTTCTGACCTATATGACTGTATACAATGCTTTGCGCCAAAAAGGAACGGTGTCTGAATTGCCCGACAAGCAACAGTTCGAAAGAACCTGATTTAACTTTCAAACTCTTGCCATGGG
The DNA here is from genome assembly GCF_055471065.1 of Atractosteus spatula. NCBI lineage: Eukaryota > Metazoa > Chordata > Actinopteri > Semionotiformes > Lepisosteidae > Atractosteus > Atractosteus spatula. Next base: position 27,474,191 of record NC_142711.1, on the reverse strand, counting down.
CTTTAAAATCACAGGCATATTAACAAATAAAGCCAAAATGTATTAGTTGTTTCGGACTTTTGGGCCAATTAAGCCTTAACGTACATTCATTTAGCACTCCGTTTAACACAAAATTTCCAAAGAAAGAATACCACTCAAAAATTACTTTGACCATTCTTCCCACATCCTTTTGGTTTTGGCAGTGTTGTATTGTCTTTTCAGACTAATATTTTGATTCAGAGAAGCAAATCTTCCAGTCTAATGAGTGGAATATTGAGAAAATGGTCTTTGAGAAATATTTGAACCCTAACCCTAACTAGCAAAATCCGAAGCTAGGGTTAGGGTTTTATTCCCATACAATGTAGACAGTTTTTGATGGCATGGCTGTGTTTTAGGGCTGAGAGGATTCTTAGGAATATAGTTCTTTCAATGTTTTCTAAACATTTTTTTCTGACCTATATGGCTGTATACAGTGCTTTGCCCTAATAAGGAATGGTGTCTGAATTGCCCGACAAGCAACAGTTCGAAAGAACCTGATTTAACTTTCAAACTCTTGCCATGGGCTTTAAAATCACAGGCATATTAACAAATAAAGCCAAAATGTATTAGTTGGTTTGCACTTTTGAGCCAATTAAGCCTTAACGTACATTCATTTAGCACTCCGTTTAACACAAAATTTCCAAGGAAAGAATACCACTCAAAAATTACTTGGACCATTCCTCACACACCCTTTTGGTTTTGGCAGTGTTGTATTGTCTTTTCAGTCTAATATTTTGATTCAGAGAAGCAAATCTTCCAGTCTAATGAGTGGAATATTGAGAAAATGGTCTTTGAGAAATATTTGAACCCTAACCCTAACTAGCAAAACCCGAAGCTAGGGTTAGGGTTTTATTCCCATACAATGTAGACAGTTTTAGATGGCATGGCTGTGTTTTAGGGCTGAAAGGATTCTTAGGAATACAGTTCTTTCAATGTTTTCTAAACATTTTTTTCTGACCTATATGACTGTATACAATGCTTTGCGCCAATAAGGAATGGTGTCTGAATTGCCCGACAAGCAACAGTTCGAAAGAACCTGATTTAACTTTCAAACTCTTGCCATGGGCTTTAAAATCACAGGCATATTAACAAATAAAGCCAAAATGTATTAGTTGTTTCGGACTTTTGGGCCAATTAAGCCTTAACGTACATTCATTTAGCACTCCGTTTAACACAAAATTTACAAGGAAAGAAAACCTTTCAAAAATTAATATGACCACTCTTGACACACCCTTTTGGTTTTGGCAGTGTTGTATTGTCTTTTCAGATTAATATTTTGATTCAGAGAAGCAAATCTTCCAGTCTAATGAGTGGAATATTGAGAAAATGGTCTTTGAGAAATATTTGAACCCTAACCCTAACTAGCAAAACCCGAAGCTAGGGTTAGGGTTTTATTCCCATACAATGTAGACAGTTTTTGATGGCATGGCTGTGTTTTAGGGCTGAAAGGATTCTTAGGAATACAGTTCTTTCAATGTTTTCTAAACATTTTTTTCTGACCTATATGACTGTATACAATGCTTTGCGCCAAAAAGGAACGGTGTCTGAATTGCCCGACAAGCAACAGTTCGAAAGAACCTGATTTAACTTTCAAACTCTTGCCATGGGCTTTAAAATCACAGGCATATTAACAAATAAAGCCAAAATGTATTAGTTGTTTCGGACTTTTGGGCCAATTAAGCCTTAACGTACATTCATTTAGCACTCCGTTTAACACAAAATTTCCAAGGACAGAATACCACTCAACATTTACTTTGACCATTCTTCCCACACCCTGTTGGTTTTGGCAGTGTTGTATTGTCTTTTCAGACTAATATTTTGATTCAGAGAAGCAAATCTTCCAGTCTAATTAGTGGAATATTGAGAAAATGGTCTTTGAGAAATATTTGAACCCTAACCCTAACTAGCAAAACCCGAAGCTAGGGTTAGGGTTTTATTCCCATACAATGTAGACAGTTTTTGATGGCATGGCTGTGTTTTAGGGCTGAAAGGATTCTTAGGAATATAGTTCTTTCAATGTTTTCTAAACATTTTTTTCTGACCTATATGGCTATATACAGTGCTTTGCCCTAATAAGGAATGGTGTCTGAATTGCCCGACAAGCAAAAGTTCGAAAGAACCTGATTTAACTTTCAAACTCTTGCCATGGGCTTTAAAATCACAGGCATATTAACAAATAAAGCCAAAATGTATTAGTTGGTTTGCACTTTTGAGCCAATTAAGCCTTAACGTACATTCATTTAGCACTCCGTTTAACACAAAATTTCCAAGGAAAGAATACCACTCAAAAATTACTTGGACCATTCCTCACACACCCTTTTGGTTTTGGCAGTGTTGTATTGTCTTTTCAGTCTAATATTTTGATTCAGAGAAGCAAATCTTCCAGTCTAATGAGTGGAATATTGAGAAAATGGTCTTTGAGAAATATTTGAACCCTAACCCTAACTAGCAAAACCCGAAGCTAGGGTTAGGGTTTTATTCCCATACAATGTAGACAGTTTTTGATGGCATGGCTGTGTTTTAGGGCTGAAAGGATTCTTAGGAATACAGTTCTTTCAATGTTTTCTAAACATTTTTTTCTGACCTATATGACTGTATACAATGCTTTGCGCCAATAAGGAATGGTGTCTGAATTGCCCGACAAGCAACAGTTCGAAAGAACCTGATTTAACTTTCAAACTCTTGCCATGGGCTTTAAAATCACAGGCATATTAACAAATAAAGCCAAAATGTATTAGTTGTTTCGGACTTTTGGGCCAATTAAGCCTTAACGTACATTCATTTAGCACTCCGTTTAACACAAAATTTACAAGGAAAGAAAACCTTTCAAAAATTAATATGACCACTCTTGACACACCCTTTTGGTTTTGGCAGTGTTGTATTGTCTTTTCAGATTAATATTTTGATTCAGAGAAGCAAATCTTCCAGTCTAATGAGTGGAATATTGAGAAAATGGTCTTTGAGAAATATTTGAACCCTAACCCTAACTAGCAAAACCCGAAGCTAGGGTTAGGGTTTTATTCCCATACAATGTAGACAGTTTTTGATGGCATGGCTGTGTTTTAGGGCTGAAAGGATTCTTAGGAATATAGTTCTTTCAATGTTTTCTAAAAAATTTTTTCTGACCTATATGGCTGTATACAGTGCTTTGCCCTAATAAGGAATGGTGTCTGAATTGCCCGACAAGCAACAGTTCGAAAGAACCTGATTTAACTTTCAAGCTCTTGCCATGGGCTTTAAAATCACAGGCATATTAACAAATAAAGCCAAAATGTATTAGTTGGTTTGCACTTTTGAGCCAATTAAGCCTTAACGTACATTCATTTATCACTCCGTTTAACACAAAATTTCCAAGGAAAGAATACCTCTCAAAAATTACATTGACCATTCTTCCCACACCCTTTTGGTTTTGGCAGTGTTGTATTGTCTTTTCAGACTAATATTTTGATTCAGAGAAGCAAATCTTCCAGTCTAATGAGTGGAATATTGAGAAAATGGTCTTTGAGAAATATTTGAACCCTAACCCTAACTAGCAAAATCCGAAGCTAGGGTTAGGGTTTTATTCCCATACAATGTAGACAGTTTTTGATGGCATGGCTGTGTTTTAGGGCTGAAAGGATTCTTAGGAATACAGTTCTTTCAATGTTTTCTAAACATTTTTTTCTGACCTATAAGACTGTATACAATGCTTTGCGCCAAAAAGGAACGGTGTCTGAATTGCCCGACAAGCAACAGTTCGAAAGAACCTGATTTAACTTTCAAACTCTTGCCATGGGCTTTAAAATCACAGGCATATTAACAAATAAAGCCAAAATGTATTAGTTGTTTCGGACTTTTGGGCCAATTAAGCCTTAACGTACATTCATTTAGCACTCCGTTTAACACAACATTTCCAAGGACAGAATACCACTCAACAATTACTTTGACAATTCTTCCCACACCCTTTTGGTTTTGGCAGTGTTGTATTGTCTTTTCAGACTAATATTTTGATTCAGAGAAGCAAATCTTCCAGTCTAATGAGTGGAATATTTAGAAAATGGTCTTTGAGAAATATTTGAACCCTAACCCTAACTAGCAAAACCCGAAGCTAGGGTTAGGGTTTTATTCCCATACAATGTAGACAGTTTTTGATGGCATGGCTGTGTTTTAGGGCTGAAAGGATTCTTAGGAATATAGTTCTTTCAATGTTTTCTAAACATTTTTTTCTGACCTATATGGCTGTATACAGTGCTTTGCCCTAATAAGGAATGGTGTCTGAATTGCCCGACAAGCAATAGTTCGAAAGAACCTGATTTAACTTTCAAACTCTTGCCATGGGTTTTAAAATCACAGGCATATTAACAAATAAAGCCAAAATGTATTAGTTGGATTGCACTTTTGAGCCAATTAAGCCTTAACGTACATTCATTTAGCACTCCGTTTAACACAAAATTTCCAAGGAAAGAAAACCTCTCAAAAATTACTTTGACCATTCTTCCCACACCCTTTTGGTTTTGGCAGTGTTGTATTGTCTTTTCAGACTAATATTTTGTTTCAGAGAAGCAATTCTTCCAGTCTAATGAGTGGAATATTGAGAAAATGGTCTTTGAGAAATATTTGAACCCTAACCCTAACTAGCAAAACCCGAAGCTAGGGTTAGGGTTTTATTCCCATACAATGTAGACAGTTTTTGATGGCATGGCTGTGTTTTAGGGCTGAAAGGATTCTTAGGAATACAGTTCTTTCAATGTTTTCTAAACATTTTTTTCTGACCTATATGACTGTATACAATGCTTTGCGCCAAAAAGGAACGGTGTCTGAATTGCCCGACAAGCAACAGTTCGAAAGAACCTGATTTAACTTTCAAACTCTTGCCATGGGCTTTAAAATCACAGGCATATTAACAAATAAAGCCAAAATGTATTAGTTGGTTTGCACTTTTGAGCCAATTAAGCCTTAACGTACATTCATTTAGCACTCCGTTTAACACAAAATTTCCAAGGAAAGAATACCACTCAAAAATTACTTTGACCATTCTTCCCACACCCTGTTGGTTTTGGCAGTGTTGTATTGTCTTTTCAGACTAATATTTTGATTCAGAGAAGCAAATCTTCCAGTCTAATGAGTGGAATATTGAGAAAATGGTCTTTGAGAAATTTTTGAACCCTAAACCTAACTAGCAAAACCCGAAGCTAGGGTTAGGGTTTTATTCCCATACAATGTAGACAGTTTTTGATGGCATGGCTGTGTTTTAGGGCTGAAAGGATTCTTAGGAATATAGTTCTTTCAATGTTTTCTAAAAAATTTTTTCTGACCTATATGGCTGTATACAGTGCTTTGCCCTAATAAGGAATGGTGTCTGAATTGCCCGACAAGCAACAGTTCGAAAGAACCTGATTTAACTTTCAAGCTCTTGCCATGGGCTTTAAAATCACAGGCATATTAACAAATAAAGCCAAAATGTATTAGTTGGTTTGCACTTTTGAGCCAATTAAGCCTTAACGTACATTCATTTATCACTCCGTTTAACACAAAATTTCCAAGGAAAGAATACCTCTCAAAAATTACTTTGACCATTCCTCACACACCCTTTTGGTTTTGGCAGTGTTGTATTGTCTTTTCAGACTAATATTTTGATTTAGAGAAGCAAATCTTCCAGTCTAATGAGTGGAATATTGAGAAAATGGTCTTTGAGAAATATTTGAACCCTAACCCTAACTACCAAAACCCGAAGCTAGGGTTTGGGTTTTATTCCCATACAATGTAGACAGTTTTTGATGGCATTGCTGTGTTTTAGGGCTGAAAGGATTCTTAGGAATATAGTTCTTTCAATGTTTTCTAAACATTTTTTTCTGACCTATAAGACAGTATACAATGCTTTGCGCCAAAAAGGAACGGTGTCTGAATTGCCCGACAAGCAACAGTTCGAAAGAACCTGATTTAACTTTCAAACTCTTGCCATGGGCTTTAAAATCACAGGCATGTTAACAAATAAAGCCAAAATGTATTAGTTGTTTCGGACATTTGGGCCAATTAAGCCTTAACGTACATTCATTTAGCACTCTGTTTAACACAAAATTTCCAAGGAAAGAATACCACTCACAAATTACTTTGACCATTCTTCCCACATCCTTTTGGTTTTGGCAGTGTTGTATTGTCTTTTCAGACTAATATTTTGATTCAGAGAAGCAAATCTTCCAGTCTAATGAGTGGAATATTGAGAAAATGGTCTTTGAGAAATATTTGAACCCTAACCCTAACTAGCAAAATCCGAAGCTAGGGTTAGGGTTTTATTCCCATACAATGTAGACAGTTTTTGATGGCATGGCTGTGTTTTAGGGCTGAAAGGATTCTTAGGAATATAGTTCTTTCAATGTTTGCTAAACATTTTTTTCTGACCTATATGGCTGTATACAGTGCTTTGCCCTAATAAGGAATGGTGTCTGAATTGCCCGACAAGCAACAGTTCGAAAGAACCTGATTTAACTTTCAAACTCTTGCCATGGGCTTTAAAATCACAGGCATATTAACAAATAAAGCCAAAATGTATTAGTTGTTTCGGACTTTTGGGCCAATTAAGCCTTAACGTACATTCATTTAGCACTCCGTTTAACACAAAATTTCCAAGGACAGAATACCACTCAAAAATACTTTGACCATTCTTCCCACACCCTTTTGGTTTTGACAGTGTTGTATTGTCTTTTCAGACTAATATTTTTATTCAGAGAAGCAAATCTTCCAGTCTAATGAGTGGAATATTGAGAAAATGGTCTTTGAGAAATTTTTGAACCCTAAACCTAACTAGCAAAACCCGAAGCTAGGGTTAGGGTTTTATTCCCATACAATGTAGACAGTTTTTGATGGCATGGCTGTGTTTTAGGGCTGAAAGGATTCTTAGGAATATAGTTCTTTCAATGTTTTCTAAACATTTTTTTCTGACCTATATGACAGTATACAATGCTTTGCGCCAAAAAGGAACGGTGTCTGAATTGCCCGACAAGCAACAGTTCGAAAGAACCTGATTTAACTTTCAAACTCTTGCCATGGGCTTTAAAATCACAGGCATATTAACAAATAAAGCCAAAATGTATTAGTTGTTTCGGACTTTTGGGCCAATTAAGCCTTAACGTACATTCATTTAGCACTCCGTTTAACACAAAATTTCCAAGGAAAGAATACCTCTCAAAAATTACTTTGACCATTCTTCCCACACCCTTTTGGTTTTGGCAGTGTTGTATTGTCTTTTCAGACTAATATTTTGATTCAAAGAAGCAAATCTTCCAGTCTAATGAGTGGAATATTGAGAAAATGGTCTTTGAGAAATATTTGAACCCTAACCCTAACTAGCAAAACCCGAAGCTAGGGTTAGGGTTTTATTCCCATACAATGTAGACAGTTATTGATGGCATGGCTGTGTTTTTGGGCTGAAAGGATTGTTAGGAATATAGTTCTTTCAATGTTTTCTAAACATTTTTTTCTGACCTATATGGCTGTATACAGTGCTTTGCCCTAATAAGGAATGGTGTCTGAATTGCCCGACAAGCAACAGTTCGAAAGAACCTGATTTAACTTTCAAACTCTTGCCATCTGCTTTAAAATCATAGGCATATTAACAAATAAAGCCAAAATGTATTAGTTGGATTGCACTTTTGAGCCAATTAAGCCTTAACGTACATTCATTTATCACTCCGTTTAACACAAAATTTCCAAGGAAAGAATACCTTTCAAAAATTACTTTGACCATTCTTCCCACACCCTTTTGGTTTTGGCAGTGTTGTATTGTCTTTTCAGTCTAATATTTTGATTCAGAGAAGCAAATCTTCCAGTCTAATGAGTGGAATATTGAGAAAATGGTCTTTGAGAAATATTTGAACCCTAACCCTAACTAGCAAAACCCGAAGCTAGGGTTAGGGTTTTATTCCCATACAATGTAGACAGTTTTTGATGGCATGGCTGTGTTTTAGGGCTGAAAGGATTCTTAGGAATACAGTTCTTTCAATGTTTTCTAAACATTTTTTTCTGACCTATATGACTGTATACAATGCTTTGCGCCAAAAAGGAACGGTGTCTGAATTGCCCGAAAAGCAACAGTTCGAAATAACCTGATTTAACTTTCAAACTCTTGCCATGGGCTTTAAAATCACAGGCATATTAACAAATAAAAACAAAATGTATTAGTTGTTTCGGACTTTTGGGCCAATTAAGCCTTAACGTACATTCATTTAGCACTCCGTTTAACACAAAATTTCCAAAGAAAGAATACCACTCAAAAATTACTTGGACCAGTCCTCACACACCCTTTTGGTTTTGGCAGTGTTGTATTGTCTTTTCAGTCTAATATTTTGATTCAGAGAAGAAAATCTTCCAGTCTAATGAGTGGAATATTGAGAAAATGGTCTTTGAGAAATATTTGAACCCTAACCCTAACTAGTAAAACCCGAAGCTAGGGTTAGGGTTTTATTCACATACAATGTAGACAGTTTTTGATGGCATGGCTGTGTTTTTGGGCTGAAAGGATTCTTAGGAATATAGTTCTTTCAATGTTTTCTAAACATTTTTTTCTGTTCTATATGGCTGTATACAGTGCTTTGACCTAATAAGGAATGGTGTCTGAATTGCCCGACAAGCAACAGTTCGAAAGAACCTGATTTAACTTTCAAACTCTTGCCATGGGCTTTAAAATCACAGGCATATTAACAAATAAAGCCAAAATGTATTAGTTAGTTTGCACTTTTGAGCCAAGTAAGCCTTAACGTACATTCATTTATCACTCCGTTTAACACAAAATTTCCAAGGAAAGAATACCACTCAAAAATTACTTGGACCATTCCTCACACACCCTTTTGGTTTTGGCAGTGTTGTATTGTCTTTTCAGTCTAATATTTTGATTCAGAGAAGCAAATCTTCCAGTCTAATGAGTGGAATATTGAGAAAATGGTCTTTGAGAAATATTTGAACCCTAACCCTAACTAGCAAAACCCGAAGCTAGGGTTAGGGTTTTATTCCCATACAATGTAGACAGTTTTTGATGGAATGGCTGTGTTTTAGGGCTGAAAGGATTCTTAGGAATACAGTTCTTTCAATGTTTTCTAAACATTTTTTTCTGACCTATATGGCTGTATACAGTGCTTTGCCCTAATAAGGAATGGTGTCTGATTTGCCCGACAAGCAACAGTTCGAAAGAACCTGATTTAACTTTCAAACTCTTGCCATGGGCTTTAAAATCACAGGCGTATTAACAAATAAAGCCAAAATGTATTAGTTGGATTGCACTTTTGAGCCAATTAAGCCTTAACGTACATTCATTTATCACTCCGTTTAACACAAAATTTCCAAGGAAAGAATACCTCTCAAAAATTACTTTGACCATTCTTCCCACACCCTTTTCGTTTTGGCAGTGTTGTATTGTCTTTTCAGACTAATATTTTGATTCAGAGAAGCAAATCTTCCAGTCTAATGAGTGGAATATTGAGAAAATGGTCTTTGAGAAATATTTGAACCCTAACCCTAACTAGCAAAACCCGAAGCTAGGGTTAGGGTTTTATTCCCATAAAATGTAGACAGTTTTTGATGGCATGGCTGTGTTTTAGGGCTGAAAGGATTCTTAGGAATATAGTTCTTTCAATGTTTTCTAAACATTTTTTTCTGAATTATATGGCTGTATACAGTGCTTTGCCCTAATAAGGAATGGTGTCTGAATTGCCCGACAAGCAACAGTTCGAAAGAACCTGATTTAACTTTCAAACTCTTTCCATGGGCTTTAAAATCACAGGCATATTAACAAATAAAGCCAAAATGTATTAGTTGTTTCGGACTTTTGGGCCAATTAAGCCTTAACGTACATTCATTTAGCACTCCGTTTAACACAAAATTTCCAAGGACAGAATACCACTCAACAATTACTTTGACCATTCTTCCCACACCCTTTTGGTTTTGGCAGTGTTGTATTGTCTTTTCAGACTAATATTTTGATTCAGAGAAGCAAATCTTCCAGTCTAATGAGTGGAATATTGAGAAAATGGTCTTTGAGAAATATTTGAACCCTAACCCTAACTAGCAAAACCCGAAGCTAGGGTTAGGGTTTTATTCCCATACAATGTAGACAGTTTTTGATGGCATGGCTGTGTTTTAGGGCTGAAAGGATTCTTAGGAATATAGTTCTTTCAATGTTTTCTAAACATTTTTTTCTGACCTATATGACTGTATACAATGCTTTGCGCCAAAAAGGAACGGTGTCTGAATTGCCCGACAAGCAACAGTTCGAAAGAACCTGATTTAACTTTCAAACTCTTGCCATGGGCTTTAAAATCACAGGCATATTAACAAATAAAGCCAAAATGTATTAGTTGTTTCGGACTTTTGGGCCAATTAAGCCTTAACGTACATTCATTTAGCACTCCGTTTAACACAAAATTTCCAAGGACAGAATACCACTCAACAATTACTTTGACCATTCTTCCCACACCCTTTTGGTTTTGGCAGTGTTGTATTGTCTTTTCAGACTAATATTTTGATTCAGAGAAGCAAATCTTCCAGTCTAATGAGTGGAATATTTAGAAAATGGTCTTTGAGAAATATTTGAACCCTAACCCTAACTAGCAAAACCCGAAGCTAGGGTTAGGGTTTTATTCCCATACAATGTAGACAGTTTTTGATGGCATGGCTGTGTTTTAGGGCTGAAAGGATTCTTAGGAATATAGTTCTTTCAATGTTTTCTAAACATTATTTTCTGACCTATATGGCTGTATACAGTGCTTTGCCCTAATAAGGAATGGTGTCTGAATTGCCCATCAAGCAATAGTTCGAAAGAACCTGATTTAACTTTCAAACTCTTGCCATGGGCTTTAAAATCACAGGCATATTAACAAATAAAGCCAAAATGTATTAGTTGGTTTGCACTTTTGAGCCAATTAAGCCTTAACGTACATTCATTTAGCACTCCGTTTAACACAAAATTTCCAAGGAAAGAATACCACTCAAAAATTACTTTGACCATTCTTCCCACACCCTGTTGGTTTTGGCAGTGTTGTATTGTCTTTTCAGACTAATATTTTGATTCAGAGAAGCAAATCTTCCAGTCTAATGAGTGGAATATTGAGAAAATGGTCTTTGAGAAATATTTGAACCCTAACCCTAACTAGCAAAACCCGAAGCTAGGGTTAGGGTTTTATTCCCATACAATGTAGACAGTTTTTGATGGCATGGCTGTGTTTTAGGGCTGAAAGGATTCTTAGGAATATAGTTCTTTCAATGTTTTCTAAACATTTTTTTCTGACCTATATGGCTGTATACAGTGCTTTGCCCTAATAAGGAATGGTGTCTGAATTGTCCGACAAGCAACAGTTCGAAAGAACCTGATTTAACTTTCAAACTCTTGCCATGGGCTTTAAAATCACAGGCATATTAACAAATAAAGCCAAAATGTATTAGTTGTTTCGGACTTTTGGGCCAATTAAGCCTTAACGTACATTCATTTAGCACTCCGTTTAACACAAAATTTACAAGGAAAGAAAACCTTTCAAAAATTAATATGACCACTCTTGACACATCCTTTTGGTTTTGGCAGTGTTGTATTGTCTTTTCAGATTAATATTTTGATTCAGAGAAGCAAATCTTCCAGTCTAATGAGTGGAATATTGAGAAAATGGTCTTTGAGAAATATTTGAACCCTAACCCTAACTAGCAAAACCCGAAGCTAGGGTTAGGGTTTTATTCCCATACAATGTAGACAGTTTTTGATGGCATGGCTGTGTTTTAGGGCTGAAAGGATTCTTAGGAATACAGTTCTTTCAATGTTTTCTAAACATTTTTTTCTGACCTATATGACTGTATACAATGCTTTGCGCCAAAAAGGAACGGTGTCTGAATTGCCCGACAAGCAACAGTTCGAAAGAACCTGATTTAACTTTCAAACTCTTGCCATGGGCTTTAAAATCACAGGCATATTAACAAATAAAGCCAAAATGTATTAGTTGTTTCGGACTTTTGGGCCAATTAAGCCTTAACGTACATTCATTTAGCACTCCGTTTAACACAAAATTTCCAAGGACAGAATACCACTCAACAATTACTTTGACCATTCTTCCCACACCCTTTTGGTTTTGGCAGTGTTGTATTGTCTTTTCAGACTAATATTTTGATTCAGAGAAGCAAATCTTCCAGTCTAATGAGTGGAATATTTAGAAAATGGTCTTTGAGAAATATTTGAACCCTAATCCTAACTAGCAAAACCCGAAGCTAGGGTTAGGGTTTTATTCCCATACAATGTAGACAGTTTTTGATGGCATGGCTGTGTTTTAGGGCTGAAAGGATTCTTAGGAATATAGTTCTTTCAATGTTTTCTAAACATTTTTTTCTGAACTATATGGCTGTATACAGTGCTTTGCCCTAATAAGGAATGGTGTCTGAATTGCCCGACAAGCAACAGTTCGAAAGAACCTGATTTAACTTTCAAACTCTTGCCATCTGCTTTAAAATCACAGGCATATTAACAAATAAAGCCAAAATGTATTAGTTGGATTGCACTTTTGAGCGAATTAAGCCTTAACGTACATTCATTTAGCACTCCGTTTAACACAAAATTTCCAAGGAAAGAAAACCTCTCAAAAATTACTTTGACCATTCTTCCCACACCCTTTTGGTTTTGGCAGTGTTGTATTGTCTTTTCAGACTAATATTTTGATTCAGAGAAGCAATTCTTCCAGTCTAATGAGTGGAATATTGAGAAAATGGTCTTTGAGAAATATTTGAACCCTAACCCTAACTAGCAAAACCCGAAGCTAGGGTTAGGGTTTTATTCCCATACAATGTAGACAGTTTTTGATGGCATGGCTGTGTTTTAGGGCTGAAAGGATTCTTAGGAATACAGTTCTTTCAATGTTTTCTAAACATTTTTTTCTGAGCTATATGACTGTATACAATGCTTTGCGCCAAAAAGGAACGGTGTCTGAATTGCCCGACAAGCAACAGTTCGAAAGAACCTGATTTAACTTTCAAACTCTTGCCATGGGCTTTAAAATCACAGGCATATTAACAAATAAAGCCAAAATGTATTAGTTGTTTCGGACTTTTGGGCCAATTAAGCCTTAACGTACATTCATTTAGCACTCCGTTTAACACAAAATTTCCAAAGAAAGAATACCACTCAAAAATTACTTTGACCATTCTTCCCACATCCTTTTGGTTTTGGCAGTGTTGTATTGTCTTTTCAGACTAATATTTTGATTCAGAGAAGCAAATCTTCCAGTCTAATGAGTGGAATATTGAGAAAATGGTCTTTGAGAAATATTTGAACCCTAACCCTAACTAGCAAAACCCGAAGCTAGGGTTAGGGTTTTATTTCCATACAATGTAGACAGTTTTTGATGGCATGGCTGTGTTTTAGGGCTGATAGGATTCTTAGGAATACAGTTCTTTCAATGTTTTCTAAACATTTTTTTCTGACCTATATGACTGTATACAATGCTTTGCGCCAAAAAGGAACGGTGTCTGAATTGCCCGACAAGCAACAGTTCGAAAGAACCTGATTTAACTTTCAAACTCTTGCCATGGGCTTTAAAATCACAGGCATATTAACAAATAAAGCCAAAATGTATTAGTTGTTTCGGACTTTTGGGCCAATTAAGCCTTAACGTACATTCATTTAGCACTCCGTTTAACACAAAATTTCCAAGGACAGAATACCACTCAACATTTACTTTGACCATTCTTCCCACACCCTGTTGGTTTTGGCAGTGTTGTATTGTCTTTTCAGACTAATATTTTGATTCAGAGAAGCAAATCTTCCAGTCTAATGAGTGGAATATTGAGAAAATGGTCTTTGAGAAATATTTGAACCCTAACCCTAACTAGCAAAACCCGAAGCTAGGGTTAGGGTTTTATTCCCATACAATGTAGACAGTTTTTGATGGCATGGCTGTGTTTTAGGGCTGAAAGGATTCTTAGGAATATAGTTCTTTCAATGTTTTCTAAACATTTTTTTCTGACCTATATGGCTGTATACAGTGCTTTGCCCTAATAAGGAATGGTGTCTGAATTGCCCGACAAGCAACAGTTCGAAAGAACCTGATTTAACTTTCAAACTCTTGCCATGGGCTTTAAAATCACAGGCATATTAACAAATAAAGCCAAAATGTATTAGTTGGTTTGCACTTTTGAGCCAATTAAGCCTTAACGTACATTCATTTAGCATTCCGTTTAACACAAAATTTCCAAGGAAAGAATACCACTCAAAAATTACTTGGACCATTCCTCACACACCCTTTTGGTTTTGGCAGTGTTGTATTGTCTTTTCAGTCTAATATTTTGATTCAGAGAAGCAAATCTTCCAGTCTAATGAGTGGAATATTGAGAAAATGGTCTTTGAGAAATATTTGAACCCTAACCCTAACTAGCAAAACCCGAAGCTAGGGTTAGGGTTTTATTCCCATACAATGTAGACAGTTTTTGATGGCATGGCTGTGTTTTAGGGCTGAAAGGATTCTTAGGAATACAGTTCTTTCAATGTTTTCTAAACATTTTTTTCTGACCTATATGACTGTATACAATGCTTTGCGCCAATAAGGAATGGTGTCTGAATTGCCCGACAAGCAACAGTTCGAAAGAACCTGATTTAACTTTCAAACTCTTGCCATGGGCTTTAAAATCACAGGCATATTAACAAATAAAGCCAAAATGTATTAGTTGTTTCGGACTTTTGGGCCAATTAAGCCTTAACGTACATTCATTTAGCACTCCGTTTAACACAAAATTTACAAGGAAAGAAAACCTTTCAAAAATTAATATGACCACTCTTGACACATCCTTTTGGTTTTGGCAGTGTTGTATTGTCTTTTCAGATTAATATTTTGATTCAGAGAAGCAAATCTTCCAGTCTAATGAGTGGAATATTGAGAAAATGGTCTTTGAGAAATATTTGAACCCTAACCCTAACTAGCAAAACCCGAAGCTAGGGTTAGGGTTTTATTCCCATACAATGTAGACAGTTTTTGATGGCATGGCTGTGTTTTAGGGCTGAAAGGATTCTTAGGAATACAGTTCTTTCAATGTTTTCTAAACATTTTTTTCTGACCTATATGACTGTATACAATGCTTTGCGCCAAAAAGGAACGGTGTCTGAATTGCCCGACAAGCAACAGTTCGAAAGAACCTGATTTAACTTTCAAACTCTTGCCATGGGCTTTAAAATCACAGGCATATTAACAAATAAAGCCAAAATGTATTAGTTGTTTCGGACTTTTGGGCCAATTAAGCCTTAACGTACATTCATTTAGCACTCCGTTTAACACAAAATTTCCAAGGACAGAATACCACTCAACAATTACTTTGACCATTCTTCCCACACCCTTTTGGTTTTGGCAGTGTTGTATTGTCTTTTCAGACTAATATTTTGATTCAGAGAAGCAAATCTTCCAGTCTAATGAGTGGAATATTGAGAAAATGGTCTTTGAGAAATATTTGAACCCTAACCCTAACTAGCAAAACCCGAAGCTAGGGTTAGGGTTTTATTCCCATACAATGTAGACAGGTTTTGATGGCATGGCTGTGTTTTAGGGCTGAAAGGATTCTTAGGAATATAGTTCTTTCAATGTTTTCTAAACATTTTTTTCTGACCTATATGGCTGTATACAGTGCTTTGCCCTAATAAGGAATGGTGTCTGAATTGCCCGACAAGCAACAGTTCGAAAGAACCTGATTTAACTTTCAAACTCTTGCCATGGGCTTTAAAATCACAGGCATATTAACAAATAAAGCCAAAATGTATTAGTTGGTTTGCACTTTTGAGCCAATTAAGCCTTAACGTACATTCATTTAGCACTCCGTTTAACACAAAATTTCCAAGGAAAAAATACCACTCAAAAATTACTTGGACCATTCCTCACACACCCTTTTGGTTTTGGCAGTGTTGTATTGTCTTTTCAGTCTAATATTTTGATTCAGAGAAGCAAATCTTCCAGTCTAATGAGTGGAATATTGAGAAAATGGTCTTTGAGAAATATTTGAACCCTAACCCTAACTAGCAAAACCCGAAGCTAGGGTTAGGGTTTTATTCCCATACAATGTAGACAGTTTTTGATGGCATGGCTGTGTTTTAGGGCTGAAAGGATTCTTAGGAATACAGTTCTTTCAATGTTTTCTAAACATTTTTTTCTGACCTATATGACTGTATACAATGCTTTGCGCCAATAAGGAATGGTGTCTGAATTGCCCGACAAGCAACAGTTCGAAAGAACCTGATTTAACTTTCAAACTCTTGCCATGGCCTTTAAAATCACAGGCATATTAACAAATAAAGCCAAAATGTATTAGTTGTTTCGGACTTTTGGGCCAATTAAGCCTTAACGTACATTCATTTAGCACTCCGTTTAACACAAAATTTACAAGGAAAGAAAACCTTTCAAAAATTAATATGACCACTCTTGACACACCCTTTTGGTTTTGGCAGTGTTGTATTGTCTTTTCAGATTAATATTTTGATTCAGAGAAGCAAATCTTCCAGTCTAATGAGTGGAATATTGAGAAAATGGTCTTTGAGAAATATTTGAACCCTAACCCTAACTAGCAAAACCCGAAGCTAGGGTTAGGGTTTAATTCCCATACAATGTAGACAGTTTTTGATGGCATGGCTGTGTTTTAGGGCTGAAAGGATTCTTAGGAATACAGTTCTTTCAATTTTTTCTAAACATTTTTTTCTGACCTATATGACTGTATACAATGCTTTGCGCCAAAAAGGAACGGTGTCTGAATTGCCCGACAAGCAACAGTTCGAAAGAACCTGATTTAACTTTCAAACTCTTGCCATGGGCTTTAAAATCACAGGCATATTAACAAATAAAGCCAAAATGTATTAGTTGTTTCGGACTTTTGGGCCAATTAAGCCTTAACGTACATTCATTTAGCACTCCGTTTAACACAAAATTTACAAGGAAAGAAAACCTTTCAAAAATTAATATGACCACTCTTGACACACCCTTTTGGTTTTGGCAGTGTTGTATTGTCTTTTCAGATTAATATTTTGATTCAGAGAAGCAAATCTTCCAGTCTAATGAGTGGAATATTGAGAAAATGGTCTTTGAGAAATATTTGAACCCTAACCCTAACTAGCAAAACCCGAAGCTAGGGTTAGGGTTTTATTCCCATACAATGTAGACAGTTTTTGATGGCATGGCTGTGTTTTAGGGCTGAAAGGATTCTTAGGAATACAGTTCTTTCAATGTTTTCTAAACATTTTTTTCTGACCTATATGACTGTATACAATGCTTTGCGCCAAAAAGGAACGGTGTCTGAATTGCCCGACAAGCAACAGTTCGAAAGAACCTGATTTAACTTTCAAACTCTTGCCATGGGCTTTAAAATCACAGGCATATTAACAAATAAAGCCAAAATGTATTAGTTGTTTCGGACTTTTGGGCCAATTAAGCCTTAACGTACATTCATTTAGCACTCCGTTTAACACAAAATTTCCAAGGACAGAATACCACTCAACAATTACTTTGACCATTCTTCCCACACCCTTTTGGTTTTGGCAGTGTTGTATTGTCTTTTCAGACTAATATTTTGATTCAGAGAAGCAAATCTTCCAGTCTAATGAGTGGAATATTGAGAAAATGGTCTTTGAGAAATATTTGAACCCTAACCCTAACTAGCAAAACCCGAAGCTAGGGTTAGGGTTTTATTCCCATACAATGTAGACAGGTTTTGATGGCATGGCTGTGTTTTAGGGCTGAAAGGATTCTTAGGAATATAGTTCTTTCAATGTTTTCTAAACATTTTTTTCTGACCTATATGGCTGTATACAGTGCTTTGCCCTAATAAGGAATGGTGTCTGAATTGCCCGACAAGCAACAGTTCGAAAGAACCTGATTTAACTTTCAAACTCTTGCCATGGGCTTTAAAATCACAGGCATATTAACAAATAAAGCCAAAATGTATTAGTTGGTTTGCACTTTTGAGCCAATTAAGCCTTAACGTACATTCATTTAGCACTCCGTTTAACACAAAATTTCCAAGGAAAAAATACCACTCAAAAATTACTTGGACCGTTCCTCACACACCCTTTTGGTTTTGGCAGTGTTGTATTGTCTTTTCAGATTAATATTTTGATTCAGAGAAGCAAATCTTCCAGTCTAATGAGTGGAATATTGAGAAAATGGTCTTTGAGAAATATTTGAACCCTAACCCTAACTAGCAAAACCCGAAGCTAGGGTTAGGGTTTTATTTCCATACAATGTAGACAGTTTTTGATGGCATGGCTGTGTTTTAGGGCTGATAGGATTCTTAGGAATACAGTTCTTTCAATGTTTTCTAAACATTTTTTTCTGACCTATATGACTGTATACAATGCTTTGCGCCAAAAAGGAACGGTGTCTGAATTGCCCGACAAGCAACAGTTCGAAAGAACCTGATTTAACTTTCAAACTCTTGCCATGGGCTTTAAAATCACAGGCATATTAACAAATAAAGCCAAAATGTATTAGTTGTTTCGGACTTTTGGGCCAATTAAGCCTTAACGTACATTCATTTAGCACTCCGTTTAACACAAAATTTCCAAGGACAGAATACCACTCAACATTTACTTTGACCATTCTTCCCACACCCTGTTGGTTTTGGCAGTGTTGTATTGTCTTTTCAGACTAATATTTTGATTCAGAGAAGCAAATCTTCCAGTCTAATGAGTGGAATATTGAGAAAATGGTCTTTGAGAAATATTTGAACCCTAACCCTAACTAGCAAAACCCGAAGCTAGGGTTAGGGTTTTATTCCCATACAATGTAGACAGTTTTTGATGGCATGGCTGTGTTTTAGGGCTGAAAGGATTCTTAGGAATATAGTTCTTTCAATGTTTTCTAAACATTTTTTTCTGACCTATATGGCTGTATACAGTGCTTTGCCCTAATAAGGAATGGTGTCTGAATTGCCCGACAAGCAATAGTTCGAAAGAACCTGATTTAACTTTCAAACTCTTGCCATGGGCTTTAAAATCACAGGCATATTAACAAATAAAGCCAAAATGTATTAGTTGGTTTGCACTTTTGAGCCAATTAAGCCTTAACGTACATTCATTTAGCACTCCGTTTAACACAAAATTTCCAAGGAAAGAATACCACTCAAAAATTACTTGGACCATTCCTCACACACCCTTTTGGTTTTGGCAGTGTTGTATTGTCTTTTCAGTCTAATATTTTGATTCAGAGAAGCAAATCTTCCAGTCTAATGAGTGGAATATTGAGAAAATGGTCTTTGAGAAATATTTGAACCCTAACCCTAACTAGCAAAACCCGAAGCTAGGGTTAGGGTTTTATTCCCATACAATGTAGACAGTTTTTGATGGCATGGCTGTGTTTTAGGGCTGAAAGGATTCTTAGGAATACAGTTCTTTCAATGTTTTCTAAACATTTTTTTCTGACCTATATGACTGTATACAATGCTTTGCGCCAATAAGGAATGGTGTCTGAATTGCCCGACAAGCAACAGTTCGAAAGAACCTGATTTAACTTTCAAACTCTTGCCATGGGCTTTAAAATCACAGGCATATTAACAAATAAAGCCAAAATGTATTAGTTGTTTCGGACTTTTGGGCCAATTAAGCCTTAACGTACATTCATTTAGCACTCCGTTTAACACAAAATTTACAAGGAAAGAAAACCTTTCAAAAATTAATATGACCACTCTTGACACACCCTTTTGGTTTTGGCAGTGTTGTATTGTCTTTTCAGATTAATATTTTGATTCAGAGAAGCAAATCTTCCAGTCTAATGAGTGGAATATTGAGAAAATGGTCTTTGAGAAATATTTGAACCCTAACCCTAACTAGCAAAACCCGAAGCTAGGGTTAGGGTTTAATTCCCATACAATGTAGACAGTTTTTGATGGCATGGCTGTGTTTTAGGGCTGAAAGGATTCTTAGGAATACTGTTCTTTCAATTTTTTCTAAACATTTTTTTCTGACCTATATGACTGTATACAATGCTTTGCGCCAAAAAGGAACGGTGTCTGAATTGCCCGACAAGCAACAGTTCGAAAGAACCTGATTTAACTTTCAAACTCTTGCCATGGGCTTTAAAATCACAGGCATATTAACAAATAAAGCCAAAATGTATTAGTTGTTTCTGACTTTTGGGCCAATTAAGCCTTAACGTACATTCATTTAGCACTCCGTTTAACACAAAATTTACAAGGAAAGAAAACCTTTCAAAAATTAATATGACCACTCTTGACACACCCTTTTGGTTTTGGCAGTGTTGTATTGTCTTTTCAGATTAATATTTTGATTCAGAGAAGCAAATCTTCCAGTCTAATGAGTGGAATATTGAGAAAATGGTCTTTGAGAAATATTTGAACCCTAACCCTAACTAGCAAAACCCGAAGCTAGGGTTAGGGTTTTATTCCCATACAATGTAGACAGTTTTTGATGGCATGGCTGTGTTTTA
Source organism: Atractosteus spatula (assembly GCF_055471065.1). Lineage (NCBI taxonomy): Eukaryota > Metazoa > Chordata > Actinopteri > Semionotiformes > Lepisosteidae > Atractosteus > Atractosteus spatula. The sequence goes on along the minus strand of NC_142711.1, from coordinate 27,453,765 downwards.
GGGCTGAAAGGATTCTTAGGAATACAGTTCTTTCAATGTTTTCTAAACATTTTTTTCTGACCTATATGACTGTATACAATGCTTTGCGCCAAAAAGGAACGGTGTCTGAATTGCCCGACAAGCAACAGTTCGAAAGAACCTGATTTAACTTTCAAACTCTTGCCATGGGCTTTAAAATCACAGGCATATTAACAAATAAAGCCAAAATGTATTAGTTGTTTCGGACTTTTGGGCCAATTAAGCCTTAACGTACATTCATTTAGCACTCCGTTTAACACAAAATTTCCAAGGACAGAATACCACTCAACAATTACTTTGACCATTCTTCCCACACCCTTTTGGTTTTGGCAGTGTTGTATTGTCTTTTCAGACTAATATTTTGATTCAGAGAAGCAAATCTTCCAGTCTAATGAGTGGAATATTTAGAAAATGCTCTTTGAGAAATATTTGAACCCTAACCCTAACTAGCAAAACCCGAAGCTAGGGTTAGGGTTTTATTCCCATACAATGTAGACAGTTTTTGATGGCATGGCTGTGTTTTAGGGCTGAAAGGATTCTTAGGAATATAGTTCTTTCAATGTTTTCTAAACATTATTTTCTGACCTATATGGCTGTATACAGTGCTTTGCCCTAATAAGGAATGGTGTCTGAATTGCCCGACAAGCAATAGTTCGAAAGAACCTGATTTAACTTTCAAACTCTTGCCATGGGCTTTAAAATCACAGGCATATTAACAAATAAAGCCAAAATGTATTAGTTGGTTTGCACTTTTGAGCCAATTAAGCCTTAACGTACATTCATTTAGCACTCCGTTTAACACAAAATTTCCAAGGAAAGAATACCACTCAAAAATTACTTGGACCATTCCTCACACACCCTTTTGGTTTTGGCAGTGTTGTATTGTCTTTTCAGTCTAATATTTTGATTCAGAGAAGCAAATCTTCCAGTCTAATGAGTGGAATATTGAGAAAATGGTCTTTGAGAAATATTTGAACCCTAACCCTAACTAGCAAAACCCGAAGCTAGGGTTAGGGTTTTATTCCCATACAATGTAGACAGTTTTTGATGGCATGGCTGTGTTTTAGGGCTGAAAGGATTCTTAGGAATACAGTTCTTTCAATGTTTTCTAAACATTTTTTTCTGACCTATATGACTGTATACAATGCTTTGCGCCAATAAGGAATGGTGTCTGAATTGCCCGACAAGCAACAGTTCGAAAGAACCTGATTTAACTTTCAAACTCTTGCCATGGGCTTTAAAATCACAGGCATATTAACAAATAAAGCCAAAATGTATTAGTTGTTTCGGACTTTTGGGCCAATTAAGCCTTAACGTACATTCATTTAGCACTCCGTTTAACACAAAATTTACAAGGAAAGAAAACCTTTCAAAAATTAATATGACCACTCTTGACACACCCTTTTGGTTTTGGCAGTGTTGTATTGTCTTTTCAGACTAATATTTTGATTCAGAGAAGCAAATCTTCCAGTCTAATGAGTGGAATATTGAGAAAATGGTCTTTGAGAAATATTTGAACCCTAACCCTAACTAGCAAAACCCGAAGCTAGGGTTAGGGTTTTATTCCCATACAATGTAGACAGGTTTTGATGGCATGGCTTTGTTTTAGGGCTGAAAGGATTCTTAGGAATATAGTTCTTTCAATGTTCTCTAAACATTTTTTTCTGACCTATATGGCTGTATACAGTGCTCTGCCCTAATAAGGAATGGTGTCTGAATTGCCCGACAAGCAACAGTTCGAAAGAACCTGATTTAACTTTCAAACTCTTGCCATGGGCTTTAAAATCACAGGCATATTAACAAATAAAGCCAAAATGTATTAGTTGGTTTGCACTTTTGAGCCAATTAAGCCTTAACGTACATTCATTTAGCACTCCGTTTAACACAAAATTTCCAAGGAAAGAATACCACTCAAAAATTACTTGGACCATTCCTCACACACCCTTTTGGTTTTGGCAGTGTTGTATTGTCTTTTCAGTCTAATATTTTGATTCAGAGAAGCAAATCTTCCAGTCTAATGAGTGGAATATTGAGAAAATGGTCTTTGAGAAATATTTGAACCCTAACCCTAACTAGCAAAACCCGAAGCTAGGGTTAGGGTTTTATTCCCATACAATGTAGACAGTTTTTGATGGCATGGCTGTGTTTTAGGGCTGAAAGGATTCTTAGGAATACAGTTCTTTCAATGTTTTCTAAACATTTTTTTCTGACCTATATGACTGTATACAATGCTTTGCGCCAAAAAGGAACGGTGTCTGAATTGCCCGACAAGCAACAGTTCGAAAGAACCTGATTTAACTTTCAAACTCTTGCCATGGGCTTTAAAATCACAGGCATATTAACAAATAAAGCCAAAATGTATTAGTTGTTTCGGACTTTTGGGCCAATTAAGCCTTAACGTACATTCATTTAGCACTCCGTTTAACACAAAATTTCCAAGGACAGAATACCACTCAACAATTACTTTGACCATTCTTCCCACACCCTTTTGGTTTTGGCAGTGTTGTATTGTCTTTTCAGACTAATATTTTGATTCAGAGAAGCAAATCTTCCAGTCTAATGAGTGGAATATTTAGAAAATGGTCTTTGAGAAATATTTGAACCCTAACCCTAACTAGCAAAACCCGAAGCTAGGGTTAGGGTTTTATTCCCATACAATGTAGACAGTTTTTGATGGCATGGCTGTGTTTTAGGGCTGAAAGGATTCTTAGGAATATAGTTCTTTCAATGTTTTCTAAACATTATTTTCTGACCTATATGGCTGTATACAGTGCTTTGCCCTAATAAGGAATGGTGTCTGAATTGCCCGACAAGCAACAGTTCGAAAGAACCTGATTTAACATTCAAACTCTTGCCATGGGCTTTAAAATCACAGGCATATTAACAAATAAAGCCAAAATGTATTAGTTGGTTTGCACTTTTGAGCCAATTAAGCCTTAACGTACATTCATTTAGCACTCCGTTTAACACAAAATTTCCAAGGAAAGAATACCACTCAAAAATTACTTGGACCATTCCTCACACACCCTTTTGGTTTTGGCAGTGTTGTATTGTCTTTTCAGTCTAATATTTTGATTCAGAGAAGCAAATCTTCCAGTCTAATGAGTGGAATATTGAGAAAATGGTCTTTGAGAAATATTTGAACCCTAACCCTAACTAGCAAAACCCGAAGCTAGGGTTAGGGTTTTATTCCCATACAATGTAGACAGTTTTTGATGGCATGGCTGTGTTTTAGGGCTGAAAGGATTCTTAGGAATACAGTTCTTTCAATGTTTTCTAAACATTTTTTTCTGACCTATATGACTGTATACAATGCTTTGCGCCAATAAGGAATGGTGTCTGAATTGCCCGACAAGCAACAGTTCGAAAGAACCTGATTTAACTTTCAAACTCTTGCCATGGGCTTTAAAATCACAGGCATATTAACAAATAAAGCCAAAATGTATTAGTTGTTTCGGACTTTTGGGCCAATTAAGCCTTAACGTACATTCATTTAGCACTCCGTTTAACACAAAATTTACAAGGAAAGAAAACCTTTCAAAAATTAATATGACCACTCTTGACACACCCTTTTGGTTTTGGCAGTGTTGTATTGTCTTTTCAGATTAATATTTTGATTCAGAGAAGCAAATCTTCCAGTCTAATGAGTGGAATATTGAGAAAATGGTCTTTGAGAAATATTTGAACCCTAACCCTAACTAGCAAAACCCGAAGCTAGGGTTAGGGTTTTATTCCCATACAATGTAGACAGTTTTTGATGGCATGGCTGTGTTTTAGGGCTGAAAGGATTCTTAGAAATACAGTTCTTTCAATGTTTTCTAAACATTTTTTTCTGACCTATATGACTGTATACAATGCTTTGCGCCAAAAAGGAACGGTGTCTGAATTGCCCGACAAGCAACAGTTCGAAAGAACCTGATTTAACTTTCAAACTCTTGCCATGGGCTTTAAAATCACAGGCATATTAACAAATAAAGCCAAAATGTATTAGTTGTTTCGGACTTTTGGGCCAATTAAGCCTTAACGTACATTCATTTAGCACTCCGTTTAACACAAAATTTCCAAGGACAGAATACCACTCAACAATTACTTTGACCATTCTTCCCACACCCTTTTGGTTTTGGCAGTGTTGTATTGTCTTTTCAGACTAATATTTTGATTCAGAGAAGCAAATCTTCCAGTCTAATGAGTGGAATATTTAGAAAATGCTCTTTGAGAAATATTTGAACCCTAACCCTAACTAGCAAAACCCAAAGCTAGGGTTAGGGTTTTATTCCCATACAATGTAGACAGTTTTTGATGGCATGGCTGTGTTTTAGGGCTGAAAGGATTCTTAGGAATATAGTTCTTTCAATGTTTTCTAAACATTATTTTCTGACCTATATGGCTGTATACAGTGCTTTGCCCTAATAAGGAATGGTGTCTGAATTGCCCGACAAGCAATAGTTCGAAAGAACCTGATTTAACTTTCAAACTCTTGCCATGGGCTTTAAAATCACAGGCATATTAACAAATAAAGCCAAAATGTATTAGTTGGTTTGCACTTTTGAGCCAATTAAGCCTTAACGTACATTCATTTAGCACTCCGTTTAACACAAAATTTCCAAGGAAAGAATACCACTCAAAAATTACTTGGACCATTCCTCACACACCCTTTTGGTTTTGGCAGTGTTGTATTGTCTTTTCAGTCTAATATTTTGATTCAGAGAAGCAAATCTTCCAGTCTAATGAGTGGAATATTGAGAAAATGGTCTTTGAGAAATATTTGAACCCTAACCCTAACTAGCAAAACCCGAAGCTAGGGTTAGGGTTTTATTCCCATACAATGTAGACAGTTTTTGATGGCATGGCTGTGTTTTAGGGCTGAAAGGATTCTTAGGAATACAGTTCTTTCAATGTTTTCTAAACATTTTTTTCTGACCTATATGACTGTATACAATGCTTTGCGCCAATAAGGAATGGTGTCTGAATTGCCCGACAAGCAACAGTTCGAAAGAACCTGATTTAACTTTCAAACTCTTGCCATGGGCTTTAAAATCACAGGCATATTAACAAATAAAGCCAAAATGTATTAGTTGTTTCGGACTTTTGGGCCAATTAAGCCTTAACGTACATTCATTTAGCACTCCGTTTAACACAAAATTTACAAGGAAAGAAAACCTTTCAAAAATTAATATGACCACTCTTGACACACCCTTTTGGTTTTGGCAGTGTTGTATTGTCTTTTCAGACTAATATTTTGATTCAGAGAAGCAAATCTTCCAGTCTAATGAGTGGAATATTTAGAAAATGGTCTTTGAGAAATATTTGAACCCTAACCCTAACTAGCAAAACCCGAAGCTAGGGTTAGGGTTTTATTCCCATACAATGTAGACAGTTTTTGATGGCATGGCTGTGTTTTAGGGCTGAAAGGATTCTTAGGAATATAGTTCTTTCAATGTTTTCTAAACATTATTTTCTGACCTATATGGCTGTATACAGTACTTTGCCCTAATAAGGAATGGTGTCTGAATTGCCCGACAAGCAATAGTTCGAAAGAACCTGATTTAACTTTCAAACTCTTGCCATGGGCTTTAAAATCACAGGCATATTAACAAATAAAGCCAAAATGTATTAGTTGGTTTGCACTTTTGAGCCAATTAAGCCTTAACGTACATTCATTTAGCACTCCGTTTAACACAAAATTTCCAAGGAAAGAATACCACTCAAAAATTACTTTGACCATTCTTCCCACACCCTGTTGGTTTTGGCAGTGTTGTATTGTCTTTTCAGACTAATATTTTGATTCAGAGAAGCAAATCTTCCAGTCTAATGAGTGGAATATTGAGAAAATGGTCTTTGAGAAATATTTGAACCCTAACCCTAACTAGCAAAACCCGAAGCTAGGGTTAGGGTTTTATTCCCATACAATGTAGACAGTTTTTGATGGCATGGCTGTGTTTTAGGGCTGAAAGGATTCTTAGGAATACAGTTCTTTCAATGTTTTCTAAACATTTTTTTCTGACCTATATGACTGTATACAATGCTTTGCGCCAATAAGGAATGGTGTCTGAATTGCCCGACAAGCAACAGTTCGAAAGAACCTGATTTAACTTTCAAACTCTTGCCATGGGCTTTAAAATCACAGGCATATTAACAAATAAAGCCAAAATGTATTAGTTGTTTCGGACTTTTGGGCCAATTAAGCCTTAACGTACATTCATTTAGCACTCCGTTTAACACAAAATTTACAAGGAAAGAAAACCTTTCAAAAATTAATATGACCACTCTTGACACACCCTTTTGGTTTTGGCAGTGTTGTATTGTCTTTTCAGTCTAATATTTTGATTCAGAGAAGAAAATCTTCCAGTCTAATGAGTGGAATATTGAGAAAATGGTCTTTGAGAAATATTTGAACCCTAACCCTAACTAGTAAAACCCGAAGCTAGGGTTAGGGTTTTATTCCCATACAATGTAGACAGTTTTTGATGGCATGGCTGTGTTTTAGGGCTGAAAGAATTCTTAGGAATATAGTTCTTTCAATGTTTTCTAAACATTTTTTTCTGACCTATATGACTGTATAGAATGCTTTGCCCCAAAAAGGAACGGTGTCTGAATTGCCCGACAAGCAACAGTTTGAAAGAACCTGATTTAACTTTCAAGCTCTTGCCATGGGCTTTAAAATCACAGGCATATTAACAAATATAGCCAAAATGTATTAGTTGTTTCCGACTTTTGGGCCAATTAAGCCTTAACGTACATTCATTTAGCACTCCGTTTAACGCAAAATTTCCAAGGAAAGAATACACTCAAAAATTACTTTGACCATTCCTCACACACCCTTTTGGTTTTGACAGTGTTGTATTGTCTTTTCAGTCTAATATTTTGATTCAGAGAAGCAAATCTTCCAGTCTAATGAGTGGAATATTGAGAAAATGGTCTTTGAGAAATATTTGAACCCTAACCCTAACTAGCAAAACCCGAAGCTAGGGTTAGGGTTTTATTCCCATACAATGTAGACAGTTTTTGATGGCATGGCTGTGTTTTAGGGCTGAAAGGATTCTTAGGAATACAGTTCTTTCAATGTTTTCTAAACATTTTTTTCTGACCTATATGACTGTATACAATGCTTTGCGCCAATAAGGAATGGTGTCTGAATTGCCCGACAAGCAACAGTTCGAAAGAACCTGATTTAACTTTCAAACTCTTGCCATGGGCTTTAAAATCACAGGCATATTAACAAATAAAGCCAATATGTATTAGTTGTTTCGGACTTTTGGGCCAATTAAGCCTTAACGTACATTCATTTAGCACTCCGTTTAACACAAAATTTCCAAGGAAAGAATACCACTCAAAAATTACTTTGACCATTCTTCCCACACCCTGTTGGTTTTGGCAGTGTTGTATTGTCTTTTCAGACTAATATTTTGATTCAGAGAAGCAAATCTTCCAGTCTAATGAGTGGAATATTGAGAAAATGGTCTTTGAGAAATATTTGAACCCTAACCCTAACTAGCAAAACCCGAAGCTAGGGTTAGGGTTTTATTCCCATACAATGTAGACAGTTTTTGATGGCATGGCTGTGTTTTAGGGCTGAAAGGATTCTTAGGAATACAGTTCTTTCAATGTTTTCTAAACATTTTTTTCTGACCTATATGACTGTATACAATGCTTTGCGCCAATAAGGAATGGTGTCTGAATTGCCCGACAAGCAACAGTTCGAAAGAACCTGATTTAACTTTCAAACTCTTGCCATGGGCTTTAAAATCACAGGCATATTAACAAATAAAGCCAAAATGTATTAGTTGTTTCGGACTTTTGGGCCAATTAAGCCTTAACGTACATTCATTTAGCACTCCGTTTAACACAAAATTTACAAGGAAAGAAAACCTTTCAAAAATTAATATGACCACTCTTGACACACCCTTTTGGTTTTGGCAGTGTTGTATTGTCTTTTCAGTCTAATATTTTGATTCAGAGAAGAAAATCTTCCAGTCTAATGAGTGGAATATTGAGAAAATGGTCTTTGAGAAATATTTGAACCCTAACCCTAACTAGTAAAACCCGAAGCTAGGGTTAGGGTTTTATTCCCATACAATGTAGACAGTTTTTGATGGCATGGCTGTGTTTTAGGGCTGAAAGAATTCTTAGGAATATAGTTCTTTCAATGTTTTCTAAACATTTTTTTCTGACCTATATGACTGTATAGAATGCTTTGCCCCAAAAAGGAACGGTGTCTGAATTGCCCGACAAGCAACAGTTTGAAAGAACCTGATTTAACTTTCAAGCTCTTGCCATGGGCTTTAAAATCACAGGCATATTAACAAATATAGCCAAAATGTATTAGTTGTTTCCGACTTTTGGGCCAATTAAGCCTTAACGTACATTCATTTAGCACTCCGTTTAACGCAAAATTTCCAAGGAAAGAATACACTCAAAAATTACTTTGACCATTCCTCACACACCCTTTTGGTTTTGACAGTGTTGTATTGTCTTTTCAGTCTAATATTTTGATTCAGAGAAGCAAATCTTCCCGTCTAATGAGTGGAATATTGAGAAAATGGTCTTTGAGAAATATTTGAACCCTAACCCTAACTAGCAAAACCCGAAGCTAGGGTTAGGGTTTTATTCCCATACAATGTAGACAGTTTTTGATGGCATAGCTGTGTTTTAGGGCTGAAAGGATTCTTAGGAATATAGTTGTTTCAATGTTTTCTAAACATTTTTTTCTGACCTATATGGCTGTATACAGTGCTTTGTCCTAATAAGGAATGGTGTCTGAATTGCCCGACAAGCAACAGTTCGAAAGAACCTGATTTAACTTTCAAACTCTTGCCATGGCCTTTAAAATCACAGGCATATTAACAAATAAAGCCAAAATGTATTAGTTGTTTCGGACTTTTGGGCCAATTATGCTTTAACATACATTCATTTAGCACTCCGTTTAACACAAAATTTCCAAGGACAGAATACCACTCAAAAATTACTTTGACCATTCTTCCCACACCCTTTTGGTTTTGGCAGTGTTGTATTGTCTTTTCAGACTAATATTTTGATTCAGAGAAGCAAATCTTCCAGTCTAATGAGTGGAATATTGAGAAAATGGTCTTTGAGAAATATTTGAACCCTAACCCTAACTAGCAAAACCCGAAGCTAGGGTTAGGGTTTTATTCCCATACAATGTAGACAGTTTTTGATGGCATGGCTGTGTTTTAGGGCTGAAAGAATTCTTAGGAATATAGTTCTTTCAATGTTTTCTAAACATTTTTTTCTGACCTATATGACTGTATAGAATGCTTTGCCCCAAAAAGGAACGGTGTCTGAATTGCCCGACAAGCAACAGTTTGAAAGAACCTGATTTAACTTTCAAGCTCTTGCCATGGGCTTTAAAATCACAGGCATATTAACAAATATAGCCAAAATGTATTAGTTGTTTCCGACTTTTGGGCCAATTAAGCCTTAACGTACATTCATTTAGCACTCTGTTTAACGCAAAATTTCCAAGGAAAGAATACCATTCAAAAATTACTTTGACCATTCCTCACACACCCTTTTGGTTTTGACAGTGTTGTATTGTCTTTTCAGTCTAATATTTTGATTCAGAGAAGCAAATCTTCCAGTCTAATGAGTGGAATATTGAGAAAATGGTCTTTGAGAAATATTTGAACCCTAACCCTAACTAGCAAAACCCGAAGCTAGGGTTAGGGTTTTATTCCCATACAATGTAGACAGTTTTTGATGGCATAGCTGTGTTTTAGGGCTGAAAGGATTCTTAGGAATATAGTTGTTTCAATGTTTTCTAAACATTTTTTTCTGACCTATATGGCTGTATACAGTGCTTTGTCCTAATAAGGAATGGTGTCTGAATTGCCCGACAAGCAACAGTTCGAAATAACCTGATTTAACTTTCAAACTCTTGCCATGGCCTTTAAAATCACAGGCATATTAACAAATAAAGCCAAAATGTATTAGTTGTTTCGGACTTTTGGGCCAATTATGCTTTAACATACATTCATTTAGCACTCCGTTTAACACAAAATTTCCAAGGACAGAATACCACTCAAAAATTACCTTGACCATTCTTCCCACACCCTTTTGGTTTTGGCAGTGTTGTATTGTCTTTTCAGACTAATATTTTGATTCAGAGAAGCAAATCTTCCAGTCTAATGAGTGGAATATTGAGCAAATGGTCTTTGAGAAATATTTGAACCCTAACCCTAACTAGCAAAACCCGAAGCTAGGGTTAGGGTTTTATTCCCATACAATGTAGACAGTTTTTGATGGCATGGCTGTGTTTTAGGGCTGAAAGAATTCTTAGGAATATAGTTCTTTCAATGTTTTCTAAACATTTTTTTCTGACCTATATGACTGTATAGAATGCTTTGCCCCAAAAAGGAACGGTGTCTGAATTGCCCGACAAGCAACAGTTTGAAAGAACCTGATTTAACTTTCAAACTCTTGCCATGGGCTTTAAAATCACAGGCATATTAACAAATAAAGCCAAAATGTATTAGTTGTTTCGGACTTTTGGGACAATTAAGCCTTAACGTACATTCATTTAGCACTCCGTTTAACACAAAATTTCCAATTACAGAATACCACTCAAAAATTACTTTGACCATTCTTCCCACACCCTTTTGGTTTTGGCAGTGTAGTATTGTCTTTTCAGACTAATATTTTGATTCAGAGAAGCAAATCTTCCAGTCTAATGAGAGGAATATTTAGAAAATGGTCTTTGAGAAATATTTGAACCCTAACCCTAACTAGCAAAACTCAAAGCTAGGGTTAGGGTTTTATTCCCATACAATGTAGAAAGTTTTTGATGGCATGGCTGTGTTTTAGGGCTGAAAGGATTCTTAGGAATATAGTTCTTTCAATGTTTTCTAAATATTTTTTTCTGACCTATATGGCTGTATACAGTGCTTTGCCCTAATAAGGAACGGTGTCTGAATTGCCCGACAAGCAACAGTTCGAAAGAACCTGATTTAACTTTCAAACTCTTGCCATGGGCTTTAAAATCACAGGCATATTAATAAATAAAGCCAAAATGTATTAGTTGGTTTGCACTTTTGAGCCAATTAAGCCTTAACGTACATTCATTTATCACTCCGTTTAACACAAAATTTCCAAGGAAAGAATACCTCTCAAAAATTACTTTGACCATTCTTCCCACACCCTTTTGGTTTTGGTAGTGTTGTATTGTCTTTTCAGACTAATATTTTGATTCAGAGAAGCAAATCTTCCAGTCTAATGAGTGGAATATTGAGAAAATGGTCTTTGAGAAATATTTGAACCCTAACCCTAACTAGCAAAACCCGAAGCTGGGGTTAGGGTTTTATTCCCATACAATGTAGACAGTTTTTGATGGCATGGCTGTGTTTTAGGGCTGAAAGGATTCTTAGGAATATTGTTCTTTCAATGTTTTCTAAACATTTTTTTCTGACCTATATGACTGTATACAATGCTTTGCCCCAAAAAGGAACGGTGTCTGAATTGCCCGACAAGCAACAGTTCGAAAGAACCTGATTTAACTTTCAAACTCTTGCCATGGCCTTTAAAATCACAGGCATATTAACAAATAAAGCCAAAATGTATTAGTTGTTTCGGACTTTTGGGCCAATTATGCTTTAACGTACATTCATTTAGCACTCCGTTTAACACCAAATTTCCAAGGACAGAATACCACTCAAAAATTACTTTGACCATTCTTCCCACACCCTTTTGGTTTTGGCAGTGTTGTATTGTCTTTTCAGACTAATATTTTGATTCAGAGAAGCAAATCTTCCAGTCTAATGAGTGGAATATTGAGAAAATGGTCTTTGAGAAATATTTGAACCCTAACCCTAAGTAGCAAAACCCGAAGCTAGGGTTAGGGTTTTATTCCCATACAATGTAGACAGTTTTTGATGGCATGGCTGTGTTTTAGGGCTGAAAGAATTCTTAGGAATATAGTTCTTTCAATGTTTTCTAAACATTTTTTTCTGACCTATATGACTGTATAGAATGCTTTGCCCCAAAAAGGAACGGTGTCTGAATTGCCCGACAAGCAACAGTTTGAAAGAACCTGATTTAACTTTCAAGCTCTTGCCATGGGCTTTAAAATCACAGGCATATTAACAAATATAGCCAAAATGTATTAGTTGTTTCCGACTTTTGGGCCAATTAAGTCTTAACGTACATTCATTTAGCACTCCGTTTAACGCAAAATTTCCAAGGAAAGAATACCACTCAAAAATTACTTTGACCATTCCTCACACACCCTTTTGGTTTTGACAGTGTTGTATTGTCTAATGAGTGGAATATTGAAAAAATGGTCTTTGAGAAATATTTGAACCCTAACCCTAACTAGCAAAACCCGAAGCTAGGGTTAGGGTTTATTCCCATACAATGTAGACAGTTTTTGATGGCATGGCTGTGTTTTAGGGCTGAAAGGATTCTTAGGAATCTATTTCTTTCAATGTTTTCTAAACAGTTTTTTCTGACCTATATGGCTGTATACAATGTTTTGCCCTAATAAGCCCTAATAAGTAACGGTGTCTGAATTGCCCGACAAGCAACAGTTCGAAAGAACCTGATTTAACTTTCAAACTCTTGCCTTGGGCTTTAAAATCACAGGCATATTAAGAAATAAAGCCAAAATGTATTAGTTGGTTTGGACTTTTGAGCCAATTAAGCCTTAACGTACATTCATTTAGCACTCCGTTTAACACAAAATTTACAAGGAAAGAAAACCTTTCAAAAATTAATTTGACCATTCCTCACACACCCTATCTATCTATCTATCTATCTATCTATCTATCTATCTATCTATCTATCTATCTATCTATCTATCTATCTATCTTTTGGTTTTGGCAGTGTTGTATTGTCTTTTCAGACTAATATTTTGATTCAGAGAAGCAAATCTTCCAGTCTAATGAGTGGAATATTGAGAAAATGGTCTTTGAGAAATATTTGAACCCTAACCCTAACTAGCAAAACCCGAAGCTAGGGTTAGGGTTTTATTCCCATACAATGTAGACAGTTTTTGATGGCATGGCTGTGTTTTAGGGCTGAAAGGATTCTTAGGAATACAGTTCTTTCAATGTTTTCTAAACATTTTTTTCTGAACTATATGACTGTATACAATGCTTTGCCCCAAAAAGGAACGGTGTCTGAATTGCCCGACAAGCAAGAGTTCGAAAGAACCTGATTTAACTTTCAAACTCTGGACGTGGGCTTTAAAATCACAGGCATATTAACAAATAAAGCCAAAATGTATTAGTTGTATCGGAATTTAGGGCCAATTAAGCCTTAACGTACATTCATTTAGCACTCCGTTTAACACAAAATTTACAAGGAAAGAAAACCTTTCAAAAAATAATTTGACCATTACTCACACACCATTTTGGTTTTCGCAGCGTTCTATTGTCTTTTCAGACTAATATTTTGATTCAGAGAAGCAAATCTTCCAGTCTAATGAGTGGAATATTGAGAAAATGGTCTTTGAGAAATATTTGAACCCTAACCCTAACTAGCAAAACCCAAAGCTAGGTTAGGGTTTTATTCCCATACAATGTAGACAGTTTTTGATGGCATGGCTGTGTTTTAGGGCTGAAAGGATTCTTAGGAATCTATTTCTTTCAATGTTTTCTAAACATTTTTTTCTGACCTATATGGCTGTATACAATGTTTTGCCCTAATAAGCCCTAATAAGTAACGGTGTCTGAATTGCCCGACAAGCAACAGTTCGAAAGAACCTGATTTAACTTTCAAACTCTTGCCTTGGGATTTAAAATCACAGGCATATTAAGAAATAAAGCCAAAATGTATTAGTTGGTTTGGACTTTTGAGCCAATTAAGCCTTACATACATTCATTTAGCACTCCGTTTAACACAAAATTTACAAGGAAAGAAAACCTTTCAAAAATTAATTTGACCATTCCTCACACACCCTTTTGGTTTTGGCAGTGTTGTATTGTCTTTTCAGACTAATATTTTGATTCAGAGAAGCAAATCTTCCAGTCTAATGAGTGGAATATTAAGAAAATGGTCTTTGAGAAATATTTGAACCCTAACCCTAACTAGCAAAACCCGAAGCTAGGGTTAGGGTTTTATTCCCATACGATGTAGACAGTTTTTGATGGCATGGGTGTGTTTTAGGGCTGAAAGGATTCTTAGGAATATAGTTCTTTCAATGTTTTCTAAACATTTTTTCTGACCTATATGACTGTATACAATGCTTCGCCCCAAAAAGGAACGGTGTCTGAATTGCCCGACAAGCAACAGTTCGAAAGAACCTGATTTAACTTTCAAACTCTTGCCATGGGCTTTAAAATCACAGGCATATTAACAAATGCAGCCAAAATGTATTAGTTGTTTCGGACTTTTGGGCCAATTAAGCCTTAACATACATTCATTTAGCACTCCGTTTAACACAAAATTTCCAAGGAAAGAATACCACTCAAAAATTACTTTGACCATTCCTCAAACACCCTTTTGGTTTTGGCAGTGTTGTATTGTCTTTTCAGACTAATATTTTGATTCAGAGAAGCAAATCTTCCAGTCTAATGAGTGGAATATTGAGAAAATGGTCTTTGAGAAATATTTCAACCCTAACCCTAACTAGCAAAACCCGAAGCTAGGGTTAGGGTTTTATTCCCATACAATGTAGACAGTTTTTGATGGCATGGCTGTGTTTTAGGGCTGAAAGGATTCTTAGGAATATAGTTCTTTCAATGTTTTCTAAACATTTTTTTCTGACCTATATGACTGTATACAATGCTTTGCCCCAAAAAGTAACGGTGTCTGAATTGCCCGACAAGCAACAGTTTGAAAGAACCTGATTTAACTTTCAAACTCTTGCCATGGGCTTTAAAATCACAGTCATATTAACAAATGAAGCCAAAATGTATTAGTTGTTTCGGACTTTTGGGCCAATTAAGCCTTAACATACATTCATTTAATACTCCGTTTAACACAAAATTTCCAAGGAAAGAATACCACTCAAAAATTACTTTGACCATTCCTCAAACACCCTTTTGGTTTTGGCAGTGTTGTATTGTCTTTTCAGACTAATATTTTGATTCAGAGAAGCAAATCTTCCAGTCTAATGAGTGGAATATTGAGAAAATGGTCTTTGAGAAATATTAGAACCCAAACCCTAACTAGCAAAACCCAAAGCTAGGGTTAGGGTTTTATTCCCATACAATGTAGACAGTTTTTGATGGCATGGCTGTGTTTTAGGGCTGAAAGGATTCTTAGGAATCTATTTCTTTCAATGTTTTCTAAACATTTTTTTCTGACCTATATGGCTGTATACAATGTTTTGCCCTAATAAGCCCTAATAAGTAACGGTATCTGAATTGCCCGACAAGCAACAGTTCGAAAGAACCTGATTTAACTTTCAAACTCTTGCCTTGGGCTTTAAAATCACAGGCATATTAAGAAATAAAGCCAAAATGTATTAGTTGGTTTGGACTTTTGAGCCAATTAAGCCTTAACGTACATTCATTTAGCACTCCGTTTAACACAAAATTTACAAGGAAAGAAAACCTTTCAAAAATTAATTTGACCACTCTTGACACACCCTTTTGGTTTTTCAGTGTTTTATTTTCTTTTCAGATTAATATTTTGATTCAGAGAAGCAAATCTTCCAGTCTAATGAGTGGAATATTGAGAAAATGGTCTTTGAGAAATATTTGAACCCTAAGCCTAACTAGCAAAACCCGAAGCTAGGGTTAGGGTTTTATTCCCATACAATGTAGACAGTTTTTGATGGCATGGCTGTGTTTTAGGGCTGAAAGGATTCTTAGGAATATATTTCTTTCAATGTTTTCTAAACATTTTTTTCTGACCTATATGACTGTATACAATGCTTTGCCCCAAAAAGTAACGATGTCTGAATTGCCCGACAAGCAACAGTTCGAACGAACCTGATTTAACATTCAAACTCCTGCCATGGGCTTTAAAATCACAGGCATATTAACAAATAAAGCCAAATGTATTAGTTGTTTCGGACTTTTGGGCCAATTAAGCCTTAACATACATTCATTTAGCACTCCGTTTAACACAAAATTTACAAGGAAAGAAAACCTTTCAAAAATTAATATGACCACTCTTGACACACCCTTTTGGTTTTGGCAGTGTTGTATTGTCTTTTCAGATTAATATTTTTATTCAGAGAAGCAAATCTTCCAGTCTAATGAGTGGAATATTGAGAAAATGGTCTTTGAGAAATATTTGAACCCTAACCCTAACTAGCAAAACCCGAAGCTAGGGTTAGTGTTTTATTCCCATACAATGTAGACAGTTTTTGATGGCATAGCTGTGTTTTAGGGCTGAAAGGATTCTTAGGAATATAGTTCTTTCAATGTTTTCTAAACATTTTTTTCTGACCTATATGACTGTATACAATGCTTTGCCCCAAAAAGTAACGGTGTCTGAATTGCCCGACAAGCAACAGTTCAAAGGAACCTGATTTAACTTTCAAACTCTTGCCATGGGCTTTAAAATCACAGGCATATTAACAAATAAAGCCAAAATGTATTAGTTGTATCGGAATTTTGGGCCAATTAAGCCTTAACGTACATTCATTTAGCACTCCGTTTAACACAAAATTTACAAGGAAAGAAAACCTTTCAAAAAATAATTTGACCATTACTCACACACCATTTTGGTTTTCGCAGTGTTCTATTGTCTTTTCAGACTAATATTTTGATTCAGAGAAGCAAATCTTCCAGTCTAATGAGTGGAATATTGAGAAAATGGTCTTTGAGAAATATTTGAACCCTAACCCTAACTAGCAAAACCCAAAGCTAGGGTTAGGGTTTTATTCCCATACAATGTAGACAGTTTTTGATGGCATGGCTGTGTTTTAGGGCTGAAAGGATTCTTAGGAATCTATTTCTTTCAATGTTTTCTAAACATTTTTTTCTGACCTATATGGCTGTATACAATGTTTTGCCCTAATAAGCCCTAATAAGTAACGGTGTCTGAATTGCCCGACAAGCAACAGTTCGAAAGAACCTGATTTAACATTCAAACTCTTGCTTGGGCTTTAAAATTACAGGCATATTAAGAAATAAAGCCAAAATGTATTAGTTGTTTCAGACTTTTTGGCCAATTAAGCCTTAACGTACATTCATTTAGCACTCCGTTTAACACAAAATTTCCAAGGAAAGAATACCACTCAAAAATTACTTTGACCATTCCTCAAACACCCTTTTGGTTTTGGTAGTGTTGTATTGTCTTTTCAGACTAACATTTTGATTCAGAGAAGCAAATCTTCCAGTCTAATGAGTGGAATATTGAGAAAAT
Source organism: Atractosteus spatula (assembly GCF_055471065.1). Classification (NCBI taxonomy): domain Eukaryota; kingdom Metazoa; phylum Chordata; class Actinopteri; order Semionotiformes; family Lepisosteidae; genus Atractosteus; species Atractosteus spatula. Next base: position 27,436,473 of record NC_142711.1, on the reverse strand, counting down.
GGTCTTTGAGAAATATTTGAACCCTAGCCTTAACTAGCAAAACCCGAAGCTAGGGTTAGGGTTTTATTCCCATATAATGTAGACAGTTTTTGATGGCATGGCTGTGTTTTAGGGCTGAAAGGATTCTTAGGAATATAGTTCTTTCACTGTTTTCTAAACATTTATTTCTGACCTATATGGCTGTATACAGTGCTTTGTCCTAATAAGGAATGGTGTCTGAACTGCCCGACAAGCAACAGTTCAAAAGAACCTGATTTAACTTTCAATCTCTTGCCATGGGCTGTAAAATCACAGGCATATTAACAAATGAAGCCAAAATGTATTAGTTGGTTTGGACTTTTGAGCCAATTAAGCCTTAACGTACATTCATTTAGCACTCCGTTTAACACAAAATTTACAAGGAAAGAAAACCTTTCAAAAATTAATTTGACCATTCCTCACACACCCTTTTGGTTTTGGAAGTGTTGTATTGTCTTTTCTGACTAATATTTTGATTCAGAGAAGCAAATCTTCCAGTCTAATGAGTGGAATATTTAGAAAATGGTCTTTGAGAAATATTTGAACCCTAACCCTAACTAGCAAAACCCGAAGCTAGGGTTAGAGTTCTATTCCCATACAATGTAGACAGTTTTTGATGGCATGGCTGTGTTTTAGGGCTGAAAGGATTCTTAGGAATATAGTTCTTTAAGTGTTTTCTAAACATTTTTTTTTTACCTATATGACTGTTTACAATGCTTTGCCCCAAAATGGAACGGTGTCTGAATTGCCCGACAACCAACAGTTCGAAGGAACCTGATTTGACTTTCAAACTCTTGCCATGGGCTTTAAAATCACAGGCATATTAACAAATGAAGCCAAAATGTATTAGTTGGTGTAGATTTTTTGGCCAATTAAGCCTTAACGTACATTCATTTAGCACTCCGTTTAACACAAAATTTCCAAGGAAAGAATACCACTCAAAAATTACTTTGACCATTCCTCACACACCCTCTTGGTTTTGGCAGTGTTGTATTGTCTTTTCAGACTAATATTTTGATTCAGAGAAGCAAATCTTCCATTCTAATGAGTGGAATATTGAGAAAATGGTCTTTGAGAAATATTTGAACCCTAACCCTAACTAGCAAAACCCGAAGCTAGGGTTAGAGTTCTATTCCCATACAATGTAGACAGTTTTTGGTGGCATAGCTGTGTTTTAGGGCTGAAAGGATTCTTAGGAATATAGTTCTTTCAATGTTTTCTAAACATTTTTTTCTGACCTATATGACTGTATACAATGCTTTGCCCCAAAAAGTAACGGTGTCTGAATTGCCCGACAAGCAACAGTTTGAAAGAACCTGATTTAACTTTCAAACTCTTGCCATGGGCTTTAAAATCACAGTCATATTAACAAATGAAGCCAAAATGTATTAGTTGTTTCGGACTTTTGGGCCAATTAAGCCTTAACATACATTCATTTAATACTCCGTTTAACACAAAATTTCCAAGGAAAGAATACCACTCAAAAATTACTTTGACCATTCCTCAAACACCCTTTTGGTTTTGGCAGTGTTGTATTGTCTTTTCAGACTAATATTTTGATTCAGAGAAGCAAATCTTCCAGCCTAATGAGTGGAATATTGAGAAAATGGTCTTTGAGAAATATTTGAACCCTAACCCTAACTAGCAAAACCTGAAGCTAGGGTTAGGATTTTATTCCCATACAATGTAGACAGGTTTTGATGGCATGGCCATGTTTTAGGGCTGAAAGGATTCTTAGGAATCTATTTCTTTCAATGTTTTCTAAACATTTTTTTCTGACCTATATGGCTGTATACAATGTTTTGCCCTAATAAGCCCTAATAAGTAACGGTGTCTGAATTGCCCGACAAGCAACAGTTCGAAAGAACCTGATTTAACATTCAAACTCTTGCTTGGGCTTTAAAATTACAGGCATATTAAGAAATAAAGCCAAAATGTATTAGTTGTTTCGGACTTTTGGGCCAATTAAGCCTTAACGTACATTTATTTAGCACTCCGTTTAACACAAAATTTCCAAGGAAAGAATACCACTCAAAAATTACCTTGACCATTCCTCAAACACCCTTTTGGTTTTCGCAGTGTTCTATTGTCTTTTCAGACTAATATTTTGATTCAGAGAAGCAAATCTTCCAGTCTAATGAGTGGAATATTGAGAAAATGGTCTTTGAGAAATATTTGAACCCTAACCCTAACTAGCAAAACCCAAAGCTAGGTTAGGGTTTTATTCCCATACAATGTAGACAGTTTTTGATGGCATGGCTGTGTTTTAGGGCTGAAAGGATTCTTAGGAATCTATTTCTTTCAATGTTTTCTAAACATTTTTTTCTGACCTATATGGCTGTATACAATGTTTTGCCCTAATAAGCCCTAATAAGTAACGGTGTCTGAATTGCCCGACAAGCAACAGTTCGAAAGAACCTGATTTAACTTTCAAACTCTTGCCTTGGGATTTAAAATCACAGGCATATTAAGAAATAAAGCCAAAATGTATTAGTTGGTTTGGACTTTTGAGCCAATTAAGCCTTACATACATTCATTTAGCACTCCGTTTAACACAAAATTTACAAGGAAAGAAAACCTTTCAAAAATTAATTTGACCATTCCTCACACACCCTTTTGGTTTTGGCAGTGTTGTATTGTCTTTTCAGACTAATATTTTGATTCAGAGAAGCAAATCTTCCAGTCTAATGAGTGGAATATTAAGAAAATGATCTTTGAGAAATATCTGAACCCTAACCCTAACTAGCAAAACCCGAAGCTAGGGTTAGGGTTTTATTCCCATACGATGTAGACAGTTTTTGATGGCATGGCTGTGTTTTAGGGCTGAAAGGATTCTTAGGAATATAGTTCTTTCAATGTTTTCTAAACATTTTTTTCTGACCTATATGGCTGTATACAATGCTTTGCCCTAATAAGGAACGGTGTCTGAATTGCCCGACAAGCAACAGTTCAAAGGAACCTGATTTAACTTTCAAACTCTTGCCATGGGCTTTAAAATCACAGGCATATTAACAAATAAAGCCAAAATGTATTAGTTGTATCGGAATTTTGGGCCAATTAAGCCTTAACGTACATTCATTTAATACTCCGTTTAACACATTATTTACAAGGAAAGAAAACCTTTCAAAAAATAATTTGACCATTCCTCACACACCATTTTGGTTTTCGCAGTGTTTTATTGTCTTTTCAGACTAATATTTTGATTCAGAGAAGCAAATCTTCCAGTCTAATGAGTGGAATATTGAGAAAATGGTCTTTGAGAAATATTTGAACCCTAACCCTAACTAGCAAAACCCGAAGCTAGGGTTAGGGTTTTATTCCCATACGATGTAGACAGTTTTTGATGGCATGGCTGTGTTTTAGGGCTGAAAGGATTCTTAGGAATATAGTTCTTTCAATGTTTTCTAAACATTTTTTCTGACCTATATGACTGTATACAATGCTTCGCCCCAAAAAGGAACGGTGTCTGAATTGCCCGACAAGCAACAGTTTTAAAGAACCTGATTTAACTTTCAAACTCTTGCCATGGGCTTTAAAATCACAGTCATATTAACAAATGAAGCCAAAATGTATTAGTTGTTTCGGACTTTTGGGCCAATTAAGCCTTAACATACATTCATTTAGCTCTCCGTTTAACACAAAATTTCCAAGGAAAGAATACCGCTCAAAAATTACTTTGACCATTCCTCAAACACCCTTTTGGTTTTGGCAGTGTTGTATTGTCTTTTCAGACTAATATTTTGATTCAGAGAAGCAAAACTTCCAGTCTAATGAGTGGAATATTGAGAAAATGGTCTTTGAGAAATATTTGAACCCTAACCCTAAGTAGCAAAACCCGAAGCTAGGGTTAGGCTTTTATTCCCATACAATGTAGATAGTTTTTAATGGAATGGCTGTGTTTTAGGGCTGAAAGGATTCTTAGAAATATAGTTCTTTCGATGTTTTCTAAACATTTTTTTCTGACCTATATGACTGTATACAATGCTTTGCCCCAAAAAGGAACGGTGTCTGAATTGCCCGACAAGCAACAGTTCGAAAGAACCTGATTTAACTTTCAAACTCTTGCCATGGGCTTTAAAATCACAGGCATATTAACAAATGCAGCCAAAATGTATTAGTTGTTTCGGACTTTTGGGCCAATTAAGCCTTAACATACATTCATTTAGCACTCCGTTTAACACAAAATTTCCAAGGAAAGAATACCACTCAAAAATTACTTTGACCATTCCTCAAACACCCTTTTGGTTTTGGCAGTGTTGTATTGTCTTTTCAGACTAATATTTTGATTCAGAGAAGCAAATCTTCCAGTCTAATGAGTGGAATATTGAGAAAATGGTCTTTGAGAAATATTTCAACCCTAACCCTAACTAGCAAAACCCGAAGCTAGGGTTAGGGTTTTATTCCCATACAATGTAGACAGTTTTTGATGGCATGGCTGTGTTTTAGGGCTGAAAGGATTCTTAGGAATATAGTTCTTTCAATGTTTTCTAAACATTTTTTTCTGACCTATATGACTGTATACAATGCTTTGCCCCAAAAAGTAACGGTGTCTGAATTGCCCGACAAGCAACAGTTTGAAAGAACCTGATTTAACTTTCAAACTCTTGCCATGGGCTTTAAAATCACAGTCATATTAACAAATGAAGCCAAAATGTATTAGTTGTTTCGGACTTTTGGGCCAATTAAGCCTTAACATACATTCATTTAATACTCCGTTTAACACAAAATTTCCAAGGAAAGAATACCACTCAAAAATTACTTTGACCATTCCTCAAACACCCTTTTGGTTTTGGCAGTGTTGTATTGTCTTTTCAGACTAATATTTTGATTCAGAGAAGCAAATCTTCCAGCCTAATGAGTGGAATATTGAGAAAATGGTCTTTGAGAAATATTTGAACCCTAACCCTAACTAGCAAAACCTGAAGCTAGGGTTAGGATTTTATTCCCATACAATGTAGACAGTTTTTGATGGCATGGCCATGTTTTAGGGCTGAAAGGATTCTTAGGAATCTATTTCTTTCAATGTTTTCTAAACATTTTTTTCTGACCTATATGGCTGTATACAATGTTTTGCCCTAATAAGCCCTAATAAGTAACGGTGTCTGAATTGCCCGACAAGCAACAGTTCGAAAGAACCTGATTTAACATTCAAACTCTTGCTTGGGCTTTAAAATTACAGGCATATTAAGAAATAAAGCCAAAATGTATTAGTTGTTTCGGACTTTTGGGCCAATTAAGCCTTAACGTACATTTATTTAGCACTCCGTTTAACACAAAATTTCCAAGGAAAGAATACCACTCAAAAATTACCTTGACCATTCCTCAAACACCCTTTTGGTTTTCGCAGTGTTCTATTGTCTTTTCAGACTAATATTTTGATTCAGAGAAGCAAATCTTCCAGTCTAATGAGTGGAATATTGAGAAAATGGTCTTTGAGAAATATTTGAACCCTAACCCTAAGTAGCAAAACCCGAAGCTAGGGTTAGGCTTTTATTCCCATACAATGTAGACAGTTTTTAATGGAATTTCTGTGTTTTAGGGCTGAAAGGATTCTTAGAAATATAGTTCTTTCGATGTTTTCTAAACATTTTTTTCTGACCTATATGACTGTATACAATGCTTTGCCCCAAAAAGTAACGGTGTCTGAATTGCCCGACAAGCAACAGTTCGAAAGAACCTGATTTAACATTCAAGCTCTTGCCATGGACTTTAAAATCACAGGCATATTAACAAATAAAGCCAAATGTATTAGTTGTTTCGGACTTTTGGGCCAATTAAGCCTTAACGTACATTCATTTAGCACTCCGTTTAACACAAAATTTACAAGGAAAGAAAACCATTCAAAAAATAATTTGACCATTACTCACACACCATTTTGGTTTTCGCAGTGTTCTATTGTCTTTTCAGACTAATATTTTGATTCAGAGAAGCAAATCTTCCAGTCTAATGAGTGGAATATTGAGAAAATGGTCTTTGAGAAATATTAGAACCCAAACCCTAACTACAGATGCAGCCATTCAAAATGCGTGAGGTATTTCGCGGCATACCCCGGTGGGCGTGTCACAGTATCACGCGGTATGACGCAGTTAACGTGGTGTCACGTGGTTAACTATCCGGCGTCGCCTTGTAAAACCGCCAGGGGGAGCTTAACCTCTCATGTACAGCATTTGAGCCTTTAATTTTGAACTGTGTATTACAGCATGTTAATCATCAGTCATTAAAATGTTGGTATATTTTATGAAAGCAAGATTGCTCAGTTGGACAAAAGTACACAGCCTACCTTTATCATAAATATTTATGCATCAAAGCCTTTACTGAAGATATTACTAATAGTATTAATAATGGATGACTTTAGACAAGCTGTATACTCAAAGTATAATTTCTTTAGCACATTTGTACAAGCACTTGGAATCTGTCCAAGCCATACTTTGTCAGGCATTTTGTTTTACTTCAACGGGCATAAAAACTTCCTTGCTTTTAACAGGGCGTTTCATAATTTCTAACTACGAAAATGATTTAAAATGCGACACTTATCATTCAACTAGAGCTTAAAATATCACAAGGATCCTCAAGAGCACAGCAAAGAGTGTATTAAAAGACACTTGTATTTATCAACGCTTTCTTTTCCGTATACCAGATTTTATGGAACCACTTCAGAGGGGTGTCAGCCAGTCAGATTCCAGGATTCGGCACTTTAAAGGAAAAATACACACCGGTATTCCATTTCTCCCTAACGATTTTAAGCATCGAAGTATTTAACTAGCATGTGAAATAGCGTGTGAAAAAGTGGTAGTTTTAAGCTTTTCTGCTAATATAATATGGAATCGATATTGATTTAAATCGTGTTCTGATTTAAATCGCAAACGCGTGTTTAATTATATGTGTTTTTTAATCATAATCAGGCTAATGCAACATAAATTGATACAGTATCTTTGTCTTCTAAGCATCTTAATAAACTTTCAGCATAGCTTTCTACCCGTCAAGATTTATATTTCTTGGGATTTTGGGATCAAACGTGGAAGGATTAGATTATAATCGTTTTTATTTGTCAAATACGTGATTGTATTTCTGAATGTTATGTGACACCTACAGTAGTTCACTGCTTTAAATACATCGAATTAAGAAAGTTATGTGTAGCACTTTAGATCTTTTTTCTGAACCAGGGAAAATCTGATCATGTTTCTCTATAACAATAATAAAAAAAACTTTATTTTACATATCGCCTTTAAAAGTGGCATCTCAAAGCAATACAGTAGATCGAAAAACAGTTAAAAGGGACCAGATTAAATACCAGACAATCGCAAACGCATTTTCAATAAAATTATTTTATTCATTCAGCAGTTTGTGAGAGGAACATCCAGCAGGGAGAGACACACACACCGGTTTTCATTGACAAAATTGTTTTTTTTTCAATTCCTTTTGTCTAACAGGAATGTTTTGTTTGTGGACAAACTGTTAGACAAGAGGAAAAGACCGCCTCCTCCTACGAAGCATTAATCGCGTATCTAAGGAAAATTGCAGTATACCTTTGTTCATGCACATCATTATACAGTACAGTATCTCAATTTGTATTTCGATAAAAAAAATCGTTTGCCCAGCCACTACTGTTGTTATTGTTTTTATCCTGTAAAGCGTTTTCTTTTTCTGCGTTTTCCATTTCCTTTTTCTGATCACTCGCTTTCTGGATACACATCTCACCTGTCCTGTTCTTTGTTTTCCTGGTTTGCTGATTATGCCTGCTGCGGTCCACTCCTACCCTCACACCTAAAGAATACTATTTTAAATTTCTTGGCGCAGTTCATTAACCCTTGTATGTGCTGTCCGCGCCCAAAATGCAATTAAAAAAAAGTAAAAAACCGCGCTCAAAATGCAATTTAGAGCTTAATAAGATACACTCCACAGGCAAAATTAAAGACAAAATTAAAGACGATTAAAATCTGTAATCTTTCCACTTGTACTGTGAGTCATCGGACAGTTTCTGCTTTGTGTAAGGATGGTGAGAAAGCTGTGTTCAATGTATTTAAGGGACTCAGAAGTAAAAGAAGATGCTTCATATTGCGTGACTAATTTTAAAAACCAAGTTATAAATGCAGACGCTCCCTCGGTGCCGCGCCGGGTGTAAATATCAAAGTATACATTCCCAACAAGAATTGTACCCATCTGTCAAACAAATAAAACACCTTGAATTGAATTGAGGGAGAGATGGGGGTAGTGGGACAGAGATACTGTAGACAGACTCAAGGCAAATAAGATACTTATGGGTACGCAGGCATTCACGACAGCAACATACGAAACGTTTGCACGTACTGTATAGTTAAGTTATTACTTGGTTTTCAAAGTGCAACGAAATACAATATTGTTGTTGCTGCTGTTCTGGTTGTTTTTATCCCGTAAAGCGTTTTGAGAAGCCACCTTTAAAGGCGATATATACTGTAAAACCACTGATTCTTATGGAATGTGCTCCGCAGGAGATTCAAATTTTTATTTATTTATTTTTTAATCGCGTATCTTAGGAAATCTCAGTATAACTTTGTTCATGAACAGTGGCATGTTACATTATCATTCGTTTTTTTAACAAGGCTCGCCAGCTAATGTGAATCGAAACCTGTCTTGCTAGCTTTTAAAGTCGTGCATGTGTAAACTGTACTAGAGGGCATGCAAGTTACTCTGCCCCTTTCAGCGGCAGGGAGTCCCTCTGCTGCAACACACAGCAGACAGAACGGGAGACTATTGCCTTTCATATCTGACACCAGTGAAGTAAAAGGGGTGTCTAAAGGGGTGATTTTAGACCACATTTTAGTTACTTTATTTTGTTTACTTTTAACATTTCTGTAATTTACAGTAGATGTCACAATAGAAGCCCGAAGCCTATATACTCAGTCTAGCCTTGGATCCTCTGAGTCCCTTGACTCAGTTATTGCATATTAATTTCTTGAGATACGCGATTCCATATTATATTCCCTTTTAATCAAATTCTAAAAGTATGCTTGTTGACTCCGGTATCGCGTTACTTAAAGACTTCGATGCTTAAAATGTTTAGGGAGAAATGGAATACTGGTGTGTATGTTTTCTTTAAAGTACCGAGACCAGCCATATACTGAACGTTTAAGTTCCAAAATTAATATCGTTTATGGACTTCACACGCGTTGCAGTATGCTCCTATTCTTTTTATGCTCAGGCACTAAAATCTCCCTTCTGCTTTGTGTAAGGATGGTATCAAGAGCAATCTTAAGTGGTGAGAAAGCTGTGTTCAATGTATTTAAGGGACTCAAAAGTAAAAGAAGATGCTTCATATTGCTTGACTAATTTTAAAAACCAAGTTATAAATGCAGATGCTCCCTCGGTGCCGCGCCGGGTGTAAATATCAAAGTATACATTCCCAACAAGAATTGTACCCATCTGTCATGCAAATAAAACACCTTGAATTGAATTGAGGGAGAGATGGGGGTAGTGGGACAGAGATACTGTAGACAGACTCAAGGCAAATAAGATACTTATGGGTACGCAGACATTCACGACAGCAACATACGAAACGTTTGCACGTACTGTATAGTTAAGTTATTACTTGGTTTTCAAAGTGCAACGAAATACAATATTGTTGTTGCTGCTGTTCTGGTTGTTTTTATCCCGTAAAGCGTTTTGAGAAGCCACCTTTAAAGGCGATATATACTGTAAAACCACTGATTCTTATGGAATGTGTTCCGCGGGAGATTCAAATTTTTATTTATTTATTTTTTAATCGCGTATCTTAGGAAATCTCAGTATAACTTTGTTCATGAACAGTGGCATGTTACATTATCATTCGTTTTTTTAACAAGGCTCGCCAGCTAATGTGAATCGAAACCTGTCTTGCTAGCTTTTAAAGTCGTGCATGTGTAAACTGTACTAGAGGGCATGCAAGTTACTCTGCCCCTTTCAGCGGCAGGGAGTCCCTCTGCTGCAACACACAGCAGACAGAACGGGAGACTATTGCCTTTCATATCTGACACCAGTGAAGTAAAAGGGGTGTCTAAAGGGGTGATTTTAGACCACATTTTAGTTACTTTATTTTGTTTACTTTTAACATTTCTGTAATTTACAGTAGATGTCACAATAGAAGCCCGAAGCCTATTATACTCAGTCTAGCCTTGGATCCTCTGAGTCCCTTGACTCAGTTATTGCATATTAATTTCTTGAGATACGCGATTCCATATTATATTCCCTTTTAATCAAATTCTAAAAGTATGCTTGTTGACTCCGGTATCGCGTTACTTAAAGACTTCGATGCTTAAAATGTTTAGGGAGAAATGGAATACTGGTGTGTATGTTTTCTTTAAAGTACCGAGACCAGCCATATACTGAACGTTTAAGTTCCAAAATTAATATCGTTTATGGACTTCACACGCGTTGCAGTATGCTCCTATTCTTTTTATGCTCAGGCACTAAAATCTCCCTTCTGCTTTGTGTAAGGATGGTATCAAGAGCAATCTTAAGTGGTGAGAAAGCTGTGTTCAATGTATTTAAGGGACTCAAAAGTAAAAGAAGATGCTTCATATTGCTTGACTAATTTTAAAAACCAAGTTATAAATGCAGACGCTCCCTCGGTGCGCTGCTCTGGTGCGCCGGCTGTTACACAGTGCCTGTCTGCCGTAAGCGTTACAATATACATACCCAACACTGCTTGTACCCATCTGTCATGCAAATAAAACACCTTGAATTGAATTGAATTGAGGGGAGAGGGGGGGAATACTAAAGCCAATACTGGCTCAATACCCTCAATGGGCTTTGACGTGCTAATGCGTTGGTTTAACAGTCCGGGTGTGGCAGGCTTCCAATGTCAACTCGACTCGATTGGAAGACAATGAACGTATTTTAGCCCTAAATGAATTAATAGCAAACATGGTTTACATAAAATACATTTTTCCAAGAAAGTTTATAATAATACGATCTATAGTTGAAATCTGAGCCTACTTTAAAAATAAAGGAAAAGCATTTTCAGAGAGTAATCATGCTGTGTTTATGTAGAAAAAGCGATTAGGTTTACGAGCAATCTAATTACCTATTCGCTTAAAACGCTATTAAAAATTTACTCTGTTGCACACACACACACAATAGAAGCAGGCACCGCTGTCAGAAGGGAAGATATGTTCAAAATATCGCAAATATCGATCATGTTGCGATATTTTGAAATATAAAAGTCAATTGATTGTCCATAATATCGCTATTCTATTTTTTCGAAGAAATGTTTGTTAAAAGAAAAGACCAGCACCAGCTGGATTCGAAAACACAACCTGTCAGCTGGTAGTCACGTCTACAAGACAGCTCACATGAACAGGCAGGCGAAACAGCCCTACACAGCCCTGTCGCAGCACACGAATACCATTATTAAATTCTTTAGATACGCGATTCCATATTATATTCCCTTTTAATCAAATTCTAAAAGTATGCTTGTTGACTCCGGTATCGCGTTAGTTAAAGACTTCGAAGCTTAAAATGTTTAGGGAGAAATGGAATACTGGTGTGTATTTTTTTCTTTAAAGTACCAAGACCAGCTATACACTGTATGTTTATGTTCCAAAATTAATATCGTTTATGACCTTCACACGCGTTACAGTATGCTCCTATTCTTTTTATGCTCAGCTACTAAGATTTCCCTTCAGTGGTAAAATTCAATACCTACAACGGGCACAGCAAAGACGTTTACTGTCTTTCTACGACAGACCAACGGACCACGAGTGCCCCTGTCGGTCAACCAATCACGTACTGCGGTGCCCCGCGTCATCTTGCGTCATACTGAGCGACGTCACCTGCGGTACGTGTCTGTAACGCGCACTTTGAATGGCTGCATCTGTAGCAAAACCCAAAGCTAGGGTTAGGGTTTTATTCCCATACAATGTAGACAGTTTTTGATGGCATGGCTGTGTTTTAGGGCTGAAAGGATTCTTAGGAATCTATTTCTTTCAATGTTTTCTAAACATTTTTTTCTGACCTATATGGCTGTATACAATGTTTTGCCCTAATAAGCCCTAATAAGTAACGGTATCTGAATTGCCCGACAAGCAACAGTTCGAAAGAACCTGATTTAACTTTCAAACTCTTGCCTTGGGCTTTAAAATCACAGGCATATTAAGAAATAAAGCCAAAATGTATTAGTTGGTTTGGACTTTTGAGCCAATTAAGCCTTAACGTACATTCATTTAGCACTCCGTTTAACACAAAATTTACAAGGAAAGAAAACCTTTCAAAAATTAATTTGACCACTCTTGACACACCCTTTTGGTTTTTCAGTGTTTTATTTTCTTTTCAGATTAATATTTTGATTCAGAGAAGCAAATCTTCCAGTCTAATGAGTGGAATATTGAGAAAATGGTCTTTGAGAAATATTTGAACCCTAAGCCTAACTAGCAAAACCCGAAGCTAGGGTTAGGGTTTTATTCCCATACAATGTAGACAGTTTTTGATGGCATGGCTGTGTTTTAGGGCTGAAAGGATTCTTAGGAATATATTTCTTTCAGTGTTTTCTAAACATTTTTTTCTGACCTATATGACTGTATACAATGCTTTGCCCCAAAAAGTAACGATGTCTGAATTGCCCGACAAGCAACAGTTCGAACGAACCTGATTTAACATTCAAACTCCTGCCATGGGCTTTAAAATCACAGGCATATTAACAAATAAAGCCAAATGTATTAGTTGTTTCGGACTTTTGGGCCAATTAAGCCTTAACATACATTCATTTAGCACTCCGTTTAACACAAAATTTACAAGGAAAGAAAACCTTTCAAAAATTAATATGACCACTCTTGACACACCCTTTTGGTTTTGGCAGTGTTGTATTGTCTTTTCAGATTAATATTTTTATTCAGAGAAGCAAATCTTCCAGTCTAATGAGTGGAATATTGAGAAAATGGTCTTTGAGAAATATTTGAACCCTAACCCTAACTAGCAAAACCCGAAGCTAGGGTTAGTGTTTTATTCCCATACAATGTAGACAGTTTTTGATGGCATAGCTGTGTTTTAGGGCTGAAAGGATTCTTAGGAATATAGTTCTTTCAATGTTTTCTAAACATTTTTTTCTGACCTATATGACTGTATACAATGCTTTGCCCCAAAAAGTAACGGTGTCTGAATTGCCCGACAAGCAACAGTTCAAAGGAACCTGATTTAACTTTCAAACTCTTGCCATGGGCTTTAAAATCACAGGCATATTAACAAATAAAGCCAAAATGTATTAGTTGTATCGGAATTTTGGGCCAATTAAGCCTTAACGTACATTCATTTAGCACTCCGTTTAACACAAAATTTACAAGGAAAGAAAACCTTTCAAAAAATAATTTGACCATTACTCACACACCATTTTGGTTTTCGCAGTGTTCTATTGTCTTTTCAGACTAATATTTTGATTCAGAGAAGCAAATCTTCCAGTCTAATGAGTGGAATATTGAGAAAATGGTCTTTGAGAAATATTTGAACCCTAACCCTAACTAGCAAAACCCAAAGCTAGGGTTAGGGTTTTATTCCCATACAATGTAGACAGTTTTTGATGGCATGGCTGTGTTTTAGGGCTGAAAGGATTCTTAGGAATCTATTTCTTTCAATGTTTTCTAAACATTTTTTTCTGACCTATATGGCTGTATACAATGTTTTGCCCTAATAAGCCCTAATAAGTAACGGTGTCTGAATTGCCCGACAAGCAACAGTTCGAAAGAACCTGATTTAACATTCAAACTCTTGCTTGGGCTTTAAAATTACAGGCATATTAAGAAATAAAGCCAAAATGTATTAGTTGTTTCAGACTTTTTGGCCAATTAAGCCTTAACGTACATTCATTTAGCACTCCGTTTAACACAAAATTTCCAAGGAAAGAATACCACTCAAAAATTACTTTGACCATTCCTCAAACACCCTTTTGGTTTTGGTAGTGTTGTATTGTCTTTTCAGACTAACATTTTGATTCAGAGAAGCAAATCTTCCAGTCTAATGAGTGGAATATTGAGAAAATGGTCTTTGAGAAATATTTGAACCCTAACCCTAACTAGCAAAACCCGAAGCTAGGGTTAGTGTTTTATTCCCATACAATGTAGACAGTTTTTAATGGAATTTCTGTGTTTTAGGGCTGAAAGGATTCTTAGGAATATAGTTCTTTCAATGTTTTCTAAACATTTTTTTCTGACCTATATGACTGTATACAATGCTTTGCCCCAAAAAGTAACGGTGTCTGAATTGCCCGACAAGCAACAGTTCAAAGGAACCTGATTTAACTTTCAAACTCTTGCCATGGGCTTTAAAATCACAGGCATATTAACAAATAAAGCCAAAATGTATTAGTTGTATCGGAATTTTGGGCCAATTAAGCCTTAACGTACATTCATTTAGCACTCCGTTTAACACAAAATTTACAAGGAAAGAAAACCTTTCAAAAAATAATTTGACCATTACTCACACACCATTTTGGTTTTCGCAGTGTTCTATTGTCTTTTCAGACTAATATTTTGATTCAGAGAAGCAAATCTTCCAGTCTAATGAGTGGAATATTGAGAAAATGGTCTTTGAGAAATATTTGAACCCTAACCCTAACTAGCAAAACCCAAAGCTAGGGTTAGGGTTTTATTCCCATACAATGTAGACAGTTTTTGATGGCATGGCTGTGTTTTAGGGCTGAAAGGATTCTTAGGAATCTATTTCTTTCAATGTTTTCTAAACATTTTTTTCTGACCTATATGGCTGTATACAATGTTTTGCCCTAATAAGCCCTAATAAGTAACGGTGTCTGAATTGCCCGACAAGCAACAGTTCGAAAGAACCTGATTTAACATTCAAACTCTTGCTTGGGCTTTAAAATTACAGGCATATTAAGAAATAAAGCCAAAATGTATTAGTTGTTTCAGACTTTTTGGCCAATTAAGCCTTAACGTACATTCATTTAGCACTCCGTTTAACACAAAATTTCCAAGGAAAGAATACCACTCAAAAATTACTTTGACCATTCCTCAAACACCCTTTTGGTTTTGGTAGTGTTGTATTGTCTTTTCAGACTAACATTTTGATTCAGAGAAGCAAATCTTCCAGTCTAATGAGTGGAATATTGAGAAAATGGTCTTTGAGAAATATTTGAACCCTAGCCTTAACTAGCAAAACCCGAAGCTAGGGTTAGGGTTTTATTCCCATATAATGTAGACAGTTTTTGATGGCATGGCTGTGTTTTAGGGCTGAAAGGATTCTTAGGAATATAGTTCTTTCACTGTTTTCTAAACATTTATTTCTGACCTATATGGCTGTATACAGTGCTTTGCCCTAATAAGGAATGGTGTCTGAACTGCCCGACAAGCAACAGTTCAAAAGAACCTGATTTAACTTTCAATCTCTTGCCATGGGCTGTAAAATCACAGGCATATTAACAAATGAAGCCAAAATGTATTAGTTGGTTTGGACTTTTGAGCCAATTAAGCCTTAACGTACATTCATTTAGCACTCCGTTTAACACATAATTTCCAAGGAAAGAAAACCTTTCAAAAATTAATTTGACCATTCCTCACACACCCTTTTGGTTTTGGAAGTGTTGTATTGTCTTTTCTGACTAATATTTTGATTCAGAGAAGCAAATCTTCCAGTCTAATGAGTGGAATATTTAGAAAATGGTCTTTGAGAAATATTTGAACCCTAACCCTAACTAGCAAAACCCGAAGCTAGGGTTAGAGTTCTATTCCCATACAATGTAGACAGTTTTTGATGGCATGGCTGTGTTTTAGGGCTGAAAGGATTCTTAGGAATATAGTTCTTTAAGTGTTTTCTAAACATTTTTTTTTTACCTATATGACTGTTTACAATGCTTTGCCCCAAAATGGAACGGTGTCTGAATTGCCCGACAACCAACAGTTCGAAGGAACCTGATTTGACTTTCAAACTCTTGCCATGGGCTTTAAAATCACAGGCATATTAACAAATGAAGCCAAAATATATTAGTTGGTGTAGATTTTTTGGCCAATTAAGCCTTAACGTACATTCATTTAGCACTCCGTTTAACACAAAATTTCCAAGGAAAGAATACCACTCAAAAATTACTTTGACCATTCCTCACACACCCTCTTGGTTTTGGCAGTGTTGTATTGTCTTTTCAGACTAATATTTTGATTCAGAGAAGCAAATCTTCCATTCTAATGAGTGGAATATTGAGAAAATGGTCTTTGAGAAATATTTGAACCCTAACCCTAACTAGCAAAACCCGAAGCTAGGGTTAGAGTTCTATTCCCATACAATGTAGACAGTTTTTGGTGGCATAGCTGTGTTTTAGGGCTGAAAGGATTCTTAGGAATATAGTTCTTTCAATGTTTTCTAAACATTTTTTTCTGACCTATATGACTGTATACAATGCTTTACCCCAAAATGGAACGGTGTCTGAATTGCCCGACAAGCAACAGTTCGAAAGATCCTGATTTAACTTTCAAACTCTTGCCATGGGCTTTAAAATCACAGGCATATTAACAAATAAAGCCAAAATGTATTAGTTGTTTCGGACTTTTGGGCCAATTAAGCCTTAACGTACATTCATTTAGCACTCCGTTTAACACAAAATTTCCAAGGAAGGAATACCACTCAAAAATTACTTTGACCATTCCTCACACACCCTCTTGGTTTTGGCAGTGTTGTATTGTCTTTTCAGACTAACATTTTGATTCAGAGAAGCAAATCTTCCAGTCTAATGAGTGGAATATTGAGAAAATGGTCTTTGAGAAATATTTGAACCCTAGCCTTAACTAGCAAAACCCGAAGCTAGGGTTAGGGTTTTATTCCCATATGATGTAGACAGTTTTTGATGGCATGGCTGTGTTTTAGGGCTGAAAGGATTCTTAGGAATATAGTTCTTTCACTGTTTTCTAAACATTTATTTCTGACCTATATGGCTGTATACAGTGCTTTGCCCTAAAAAGGAATGGTGTCTGAACTGCCCGACAAGCAACAGTTCATAAGAACCTGATTTAACTTTCAATCTCTTGCCATGGGCTGTAAAATCACAGGCATATTAACAAATGAAGCCAAAATGTATTAGTTGGTTTGGACTTTTGAGCCAATTAAGCCTTAACGTACATTCATTTAGCACTCCGTTTAACACATAATTTCCAAGGAAAGAAAACCTTTCAAAAATTAATTTGACCATTCCTCACACACCCTTTTGGTTTTGGAAGTGTTGTATTGTCTTTTCTGACTAATATTTTGATTCAGAGAAGCAAATCTTCCAGTCTAATGAGGGGAATATTGAGAAAATGGTCTTTGAGAAATATTTGAACCCTAACCCTAACTAGCAAAACCCGAAGCTAGGGTTAGAGTTCTATTCCCATACAATGTAGACAGTTTTTGATGGCATGGCTGTGTTTTAGGGCTGAAAGGATTCTTAGGAATATAGTTCTTTAAGTGTTTTCTAAACATTTTTTTTTGACCTATATGACTGTTTACAATGCTTTGCCCCAAAATGGAACGGTGTCTGAATTGCCCGACAACCAACAGTTCGAAGGAACCTGATTTGACTTTCAAACTCTTGCCATGGGCTTTAAAATCACAGGTATATTAACAAATGAAGCCAAAATGTATTAGTTGGTTTAGATTTTTTGGTCAATTAAGCCTTAACGTACATTCATTTAGCACTCCGTTTAACACAAAATTTCCAAAGAAAGAATACCACTCAAAAATTACTTTGACCATTCCTCACACACCCTCTTGGTTTTGGCAGTGTTGTATTGTCTTTTCAGACTAATATTTTGATTCAGAGAAGCAAATCTTCCATTCTAATGAGTGGAATATTGAGAAAATGGTCTTTGAGAAATATTTGAACCCTAACCCTAACTAGCAAAACCCGAAGCTAGGGTTAGAGTTCTATTCCCATACAGTGTAGACAGTTTTTGGTGGCATGGCTGTGTTTTAGGGTGAAAGGATTCTTAGGAATATAGTTCTTTCACTGTTTTCTAAACATTTATTTCTGACCTATATGGCTGTATACAGTGCTTTGCCCTAAAAAGGAATGGTGTCTGAACTGCCCGACAAGCAACAGTTCAAAAGAACCTGATTTAACTTTCAAACTCTTGCCATGGGCTTTAAAATCACAGGCATATTAACAAATGAAGCCAAAATGTATTAGTTGGTTTGGACTTTTGGGCCAAATAAGCCTTAACGTACATTCATTTAGCACTCCGTTTAACACAAAATTTCCAAGGAAAGAATACCACTCAAAAATTAATTTGACCATTCCTCACACACCCTTTTGGTTTTGGCAGTGTTGTATTGTCTTTTCAGACAAATATTTTGATTCAGAGAAGCAAAACTTCCAGTCTAATGAGTGGAATATTGAGAAAATGGTCTTTGAGAAATATTTGAACCCTAACCCTAACTAGCAAAACCCGAAGCTAGGGTTAGGGTTTTATTCCCATACAATGTAGACAGTTTTTGATGGCATGGCTGTGTTTTAGGGCTGAAAGGATTCTTAGGAATATAGTTCTTTCAATGTTTTCTAAACATTTTTTTCTGACCTATATGGCTGTATGCAGTGCTTTGCCCTAAAAAGGAATGGTGTCTGAACTGCCCGACAATCAAAAGGGGAAGGTCTGACATGCACAGTTGGTACAGGCTGCAAACAGCATCTCAAATATATAGAAAAGTTCTCTCTTCTGAACACAGGTCTTAGCTGCCTTCTTGCCACATTAGTATGAAAACAAATGAAAATTAGACAGCAATAATATCAGTGGAATTGGATGGGGGGAAGATCAGTGGACTTTTTGGGGCTACAGTAGATATACTTTCAGTGTGATTTTGATGTAAAGTAAATCATTTCCAGAAAATCCTCTTCTTGTGATGTTCTGAAGGCCCATCCTAACTAGTAATAAATACATGTACAGTACAGTATGTCAACAATAGCTTGCCGAAGTTCATGAGAACAAGACTTTCAAAAAGGACTGTCATAAAGACAGAAAAGTTTTATCCTGTAGTTATTTTTCAAATGTAATCTTTAAAACAAACTTTAAGAAGCATAAAATTAAACAAATTCTCAAGTATATTCTATACAAGCTAATAGATCATATGGTATCTTCTATTGAGAAATAATGTACATTTAGCTGCTTGTGCCTGGTCAGATTGACACAAAGGCTGACATGCTTGGATTCATACTTCACCTACTTGCAGAACTAGGTTGAGCTCTAAATTATTTTGTGAGTGTGATGTACAGAGTTTTTGTTGTGACTGTACTGTACCCAGTGAACTATTTCTGTTCATTGTCTGATTGTATACTGTGTGCTTCTGATGTCCGTGTTCAACAACGGAAGAAAGCACATTATACAGTAAAAAACTGATTTAGGCTCATTAATTTATGGACATTCATTAACTTTTGCAAAGGAAGGGGATGTTTTGCTAAAATTTTACTACAAACTATTCATCTCAAAATACCCCCTTTGTTAACAATCATTGCTGCAGATGCTATAGTCATTCTATCACACAATGTAATGTACATTACAGTCAAAAATCATTGAACAGATTTTATATGCTTTGCTTTTTCTGTCTTTGCCACATTTTTTTCCAATATATTTTCTAAACGTGAAATTAAGAGATGCAAATCTTTTATCTTCTTTCTTGGAGCCATGGTAACTGAATTAATGCACATATTTCTTCTTCTTTTTCAGGGGCACCCTTTTAAAAGAAGAAGTATTTGATTATGTTCTAGACAAAATATTGCTGACTTTTCCCAGCTAGTCCTCAAAGCTGTTTTTGACTGACAAAAAACATACACTTCATTGATGGTTATCTCCATTAATTATTACACATATGTAGTTGAAATTGTTAGAATTTTAAAAAGGAGTTTTGCCTAAACTGCTTATTATAGGTTTTAAGTCAGGTTTCAAACTGGCACTATAATTTGGGATACAAATGATGTATCTAGTAAGAATTTTTTTATTACTTATATCAGCCACCCATGTCTGTTTTCATGATTTTACAGCAAACTGATGCTGTTCAACTCTATTTGTCAAGCTTGCCTTCCTATCTTTTTTTTCTTTTATAGTGATTGGAAAATGTAGAGCTTCTCCCTAAAGAGATAAATTGAGGGCACATATTAAAATTTTATTTTTAAAACGATGACTTTCAACTTTACCAATGTCATATTCTTGATGGTCAGAAACTTCTTTAAACAAAAACGACATGCTGTGCTTTGTAAGGGATATGCTTCTTGTTCTGTTTTAAATAATCCTTTAAAAATACAAAAATACAAAAGTCTTGTAAATATTTGTATTTTATCTTTATCTCCTCTTGTCTGAGCTAGTACTCAACATATATAATAAGGTCTGTGAGGGTCCTGCAGGAGGGTATGATTTGAAGGTAGATTAGCTTGTCTGTGTGAAACACTACATAATTTCTGAAATTCAGAAAGGAAACACACTTGTCACTAGCTGCAACCAAAAACAAACCAAATGTATTGCAGTTGATTAGCAGCTGCCTAGCTCACAGAGGTAAATGATAGATAGTAATAGTTTCACACTATTGTACATTGCCATTTGTATAGGCGACATATCAGCTATTAAACACAGAAAAAAACATTTATTATTGAAATATCATATATCTACAATGCATTGTGTGAAATGAAATGGGTTTAAAAAGCCAGTGGAATGTACTGATTTGGGACACAGCACACATGCACTCATACAGAAGAGAACGGTCTCTCAGGAAGAAAATGGTTGTTTCTATTTGATGGAGAAATATGAATGAGAGACTGAAATGACCCTTTTCTTCTTGATAAGCCTGGGGGAAGCTCATTGTACTTCCCACAATACTTTGTCACCAAACAGCAGGGAGTACTTCTGGGAACAACAGACAATGAATGGGCCTAGTAAACTAGACCTAGGTTCATATCTTCTGAAATAACCTCGTGGAGAAAGACATTTCCCTTACTGGCCTTGGACTGTTAAAAAGAGACTTAGGAATTGGAATGTAAGGAAGCAATTTTAAATGGATTACAGACAATGGTGTATATATTAACACTGTACATACAATGCCTGGGGAACAATCCACTGATGTGAATAAAAAGCTATTACAGCTTTGTTTTTCAAACTGTTCAATGTCATTATATAAAATAGGCAGATACTGTATTTCTGCTCCTCTTTCTCTTTCTCAAAACATATTTACACTTTGAATCAAGGGCTAATACCTTTGTGTGGAATGCTCATTGTCTCATGAGGTGATTACAGCTTGATCTGGCGGTAAATTAATTATTGTATATGCTTGGGATATACAAAATTTTCTTGATGCAAAATATTCCTTGCAAATTGAGAATGTTGCACACAATGCTTAAGCACTTGAACCAGGATTGTTAACTCTGCACTCGTACTGCCTATCTGCACTCCAGACCTAGTGTTTTTCTCACATCTCTGCTTGGGTTTGTAATGCTAAGCAATATTGGATGTCTGGCGACCACATTCCCTTATCCCCAATATTCCCCTGTGTTGGGGGGGGTTACAGTATTCAGTTTGAAAGGGACTTATTACGAGATATTATAAGTACTAAACAAAAACAGAATATTATCGATAAAGAAATGCTCAGTCCACACACAGAGAACATATCATTCTAATGGTTTATTTTCCAAAGTCGAAAGAAACATGAAATTAGATAGCACAGAGATTGTTTTCCAGATATTCTAGAGCAACAGCCTGCAGCGGGGATCAAACTCACAGTTCAGAGGTTTCAATCTTACATTAAATTAACTGGTTACTAAAAACAGAACAAATACATTACAACTTTGTCAGTTTACATTCCTGAATGCCCCCCACCCCCCCATGTATTCAACAATAATTGGATGAACACAAAAAAGTCTCAATATAAAACATTGCACATCTGTTCAGTCAGCTTTATCACATCAACGATTTGCTACGAACATAGAGATGCTCATTTGCTTAGATTTAATCATTTGTGAAGTAATAAATTTAATTAAACATGATATCTAATTCATTGTCATTTGTAATAAATAAAATATGCACAACAGATTGTGAGGATAAAAATCCTGTTTATTGTTAGTAAAAAACAGAGCACAAAGCTTCTGCAAAAATGAACCTCCATAATTTACGTACATTCACATGAAAGATTAGAACACTTAAGAACATTTCCTGCACCTCTACAGATGCAGACATTCAAAATGGGTGGGGTATTTCGCGGTATACCCCGGTGGGCGTGTCGCATCAAAACGCAGTATCACGGGGTAAATCGCGTCATTTGACGTCATGCCGGAAAGTATCCGGCATCACCTTGTAAAACCGCCAGGAGGAGCCAATAAAGCTTAACCTCTCATGTACAGCATTTGAGCTTTTAAATTTAAACTGTGTATTACAGCATGTTAATCATCAGTCATTAAAAAGTTGGTATATTTTAAGAAAGCAAGATTGCTCAGTTGGACAAAAGTACACAACCTACATTTATCAGAAATATTTATGCATCAAAGCCTTTACCGAAGATATTACTAATAGTATTAATAATGAATGACTTTGGACAAGCTGTAAACTCAATGTATTACGCTGGTCCACATTCTTTCTAACCGTCATTTTAAACAAAAATACTTTTAGTTTTTTCTTTGACAAACACCACAGCATTTCGTTGATCTAACTAACGAGGACAGGACATTAGCTAGCCAATACGATAAAGGAATGACTTTTTTTTGCTAATTTCTTTAGCACATTTGTACAAGCACTTGGAATCTGTCCAAGCACTACTTTGTCAGGCATTTTCTTTTACTGCAACGGACATAAAAACTCCCTTGCTTTTAACAGGGCGTTTCATAATTTCTAACTACGAAAATTATTTAAACTGCGACACTTATCATTCAACCAGAGCTCAAAATATCACAAGGATCCTCAAGAGCACATTAAAGACTGTATTAAAAGATACTTGTATCAGATACATGAGAATCCAGGCTTTTTTATCAACGCTTTCTTTTCCGTATACCAGATATTATGGAACCACTTCAGAAGGGTGTCAGCCAGTCAGATTCCAGGAATCGGTACTTTAAAGAAAAAATACACACCAGTCTTCCATTTCTCCCTAAACATTTTAAGCATGAAAGTTTTATGAAACGGTACCCAAATATGCGATTGCTGTATAGAATGAATTTTAATTTAAAAAAATTATTTAACACGAAAATTAAGCTGTTTACATCTTCCGCCTGAGAACAGTCACCCGTTGCTACCCAACGCAGAAACACAGCCACTAACTAGCAAAGAGAGGACATTAGCTAGCCAATATGTCAATAGCCAAGATATCTATCATCTATCTAAACTATGGGACAGAATTCTGGGGTCTCCCCATACCAGAGATTATGGTAGGGCTTCAGAATGGTGATTGGCTGACACCATCTGACACCCCTCTGATTGGAGAAAAAAGACGTGCTGGTTTGCTATACATACTGTACCAGGAAGAGGATTTCTTTCTATTCGAAACGTGTATTTTAAAAGTTTAAGAAGTAAAAACCTTACAGCGTACACAGATTTCTAAACTGATCAGGATCGTTATCTTTGTCTTATGCATAATAATGTTCACCGCTCTGTCCAGCAAATTAATAATAACCTTTATTTTATATAGCATTTTAAACGAATAATTAATTAGATTGCTCATAAACCTAATCACTTATTCTACATAAACACAGCGTAATTGTTCTCTGAAAATGCTTTTTCTTTTTATTTAGGCTCAGATTTCAGCTATAGATCGTATTATTATAAACTTTCTTGGAAAAATGTCTTTTATGTAAACCATGTTTGCTATTAATTAATTTAGGGCTAGAATATGTTCATTGTCTTCCAATCGAGTCGAGTTGACATTAGAAGCTTGCCACGCCCAGACTGTTACACCAACGCATTAGCATGTTAAAGCGATTTCATTGAGGAGCCTAGCTTTCTTAACTAGTAAGTACTGTACTTCCTTGGTTTTGGAGGGGGGAGGTGTCTTTCGCTGGAAATCTCGCCCCCTTCTACTTTGAAAATACCTGTGAAACCGGTTTAATTCGTCACAGCCAGCACTCCCGCAGAAAGGGGGGTTGTACTCGTTAATGTCTTAGCCGGAACACATCATTATATCTCATTTTGTATTTCTAAAAAAAAAATCTTTTGCCCAGCCTACCACTATTGTTGTTATTGTTTTTATCCTGTAAAGCGCTTTGAGGAACACAGCTTTCTCACCACTTAGATTACTTTTTGATACCATCCTTACACAAAGCAGAAACTTCTTGTATTTTCCGATGACATACAAGTGGAAAGATTACAGATTTTAATCGTCTTTTTTCTGAACCAGGGAAAATCTGATCATGTTTCTCTATAACAATAATAAAAAACTTTATTTTACATATCACCTTTAAAAGTGGCATCTCAAAGCAATACAGTAGATGTAAACCACAGATTACAGTAAAAAAAGTAAATACCCAGACAAACGCAAACGCGTTTTTAATAAAATGCTTTTATTCATTCAGCAGAGAGAGAGCGTAAAACCTGGGCGTAACAGCTGTTCCTTTATCTGATCACTCGCTCTCTGGATAAACGTCTCACCTGTCCTGTTCTTTGTTTTCCTAATTTGATGATTATGCCTTCTGCGATCCACTCCTGCCCTCACACCTAAAGAAGACTATTTTAAATTTCTTTGCGAGGTCCATTGTGCAATTAACCCTTGTATGTGCTGTCCTTAAGGTGATATCACATAAAGGTGATATGTAAAATAATGTTTTTTATTATTGTTATAGAGAAACATAAAAGTCAATTAATTGTCCATAATATTGCTATTCTATTTTTTCAAAGAAATGTCGCAGTACACGAATATAATCATATCGTTATTAATTTCTTTAGATAAGAGCATCACCTGGACATTAAAGCATCACTTTTTGGAGTTTTATATATATAAATATAGATATTCTTTATATAAATAATGCAGCTTTGTACCAATTTTTAAAGCTGGGTATTTTACAATTCACTAAATTATTACAGTAATAACTGGTTTAATTTAGGTAAAGTGTATATCCTAAAGGGTACTACATCAATTTCTCAACTAGGATTTGACCCACTGCTTTCTAGTTATGGGTGTACAACTTTAACTACTGCTCCAGGAAGTGGAGGAATTGTATTTTCATGTATATAAGGTCTAAAAATATACTATCACAAAACCTAAGCTCTTCCACAGAGTTTAACTGGTTCAAGAATCAAATCTGACTATTTTTAAAGGAATAATGTATCAGCTCTAACAGTGGAGTTTAGTACAGGCTCCCACAACTCTTTTACACACAGGTGTAAGTTTGTTTAAAGCAGCACACAATGAGATGCTTAGACAGAGGACATCTGTCAGACATTAAACGTTTCAGAGCAGACTAGCTTTATCTTGATGTGAATACATATGACTTCATTAAATCACTCCTCTTCTTATTAGAATTTCTAGTAAACTACAAAGGTATGTTGAAGATGAAAACACTTTGAAATATTGAAACTTCAATTGACAGGTTGATAATTTTTTTAAATTAATTTCATTTTAGAATTTTGTTTTCTGTTTAGAAACTCAAAGGGAAAATAATGAATATTTGAAATTCTGAATCTATACATTATGTAATCTTGAAAGTGTGCCCAAATATGTATGCTCATCCTGAGTTGTTCTTGCAGTAGACTTTAATGTGGTTGGTGACCTCATCTTTCAAACACTCAAGACTGTATTCAAAATAATAGTATCCCTTGTTGAGAAATCCTTCTTTGAGTCTCAACTCCCACAGCAGAAAGACAACAAAAACAAAACTCATCCCGAAAATAGGTTCACACCTTACCCCTTCTCTCAATGACAGACATATTTTCATGTACTCTTCTCTATTCTCATGCAGGTTTTGACTTCACACCTTTGTTCACTCCTCTCCACTTTACACTTCCTAAGTGGCCTTTCTGCCTCTCCCCTCTCCTTCCTCCTCCACTTTTCCAGCTTTTGTTCTCCTGTGCTATTTAATCTTTGCTGTCTACCCTGTCTTTCTCACACCTGAAGAAGGCTCCACAGCTGAAACTTTGTTTCATTTCTTTTCAACATGGAATAAACCTGTTACCTGGTCCTAATTATAGAATTGTTTGACTTGTGTTTTAAAAGGAAACATTATTCTGATACAAGTGATTTTGAACCTGATAATTCAATCAAGAAAAGATAAGACCAAGGTTTATGGTTGTTGGGGTTGTTCCTAAATTTTATTCAAGAATTATCCTACCAATAAATCCGGTAGCTTTGCTGTTGAAATTTTTTAAGCTTGATAGTTAAGTTATTTTTTAAATAAAATTTTGCCTTTTGTTTTCTTGAAATTATTTTTTTCCTCATTACAATCTATAAAACTACTGTTAATGGCAGAATGCTAGCTTAGACATATTCATAAAAAATATTCATTGTGTTATTTTTTCATGAGTAGAACAGAATGTAAAAAGTTTGCAAATGATGGAGCCATTGGACCCATCAACCTCATTTGAATTTTAGAATCGAACTCTTTTTTTTTCTATTCCATAAAAAGGATATGGATGTGATCATTGGAAAAAGAGGATTATCTACAGTATGAGGAAATACAATTGTAAGAAATACAGTATTCAACATTGTTTTCAGAAAATGTTGCTTAAGAAACTTAAGTGCAAATTATTAATCCAAGGAAGGAAAAGCACAACTATAGAGACAAAATGAGAAACGCTGCACTTGAAAAGGTTACTTATGAAAAAGATTTAAGTTTTTATGTTGCCACACCATAAACACATTCTAGACATAGATACTGTATATAAACATATCCTTGTTGTGTTTTGTGGGTACAATCAGACATACTGTATGTGTTCTATTCTTTGTTGCGATGTTCTGTTTTTGTGACTGTTTTTTTTTTTTACTTGGGCTTGTGATTTTGTGTTACACCACTATGTCACGGGAGCCGGGTTGACCTCCTGTGGAGTGTTCAGTAAAGACCCTATGCATGACGGTTTAATCCAGAAGAGGCAGGAGATGGACTTCAGGGAAAATGCACCAGGGTTTATTCAGTGATGACAGACAGTAAGCGGTGACAGTAGTGATCTGGTGCATGGGGAAAAGCAAAGGCAACCAATTCCAGGCAAGTCCAAAAGGGGTAGTTAGGGCATAGTCTGTAAGCATAGTCCATGAGCGGGGAGATCTATCTGAGACAACGATTAAAATTTCAGAAGGGGAACCAAGAAAAGGGAACACAGAGATAAAAGCATAATGGGACCGAGGGCTCCAAGCCCTAGGCTCAGAAGTCAGGACGTATGGGATGAAGGCCTACAGTATACCTTCAAGCCTGGTGGTAGGTGAGCCTTCAGACGTCATCTTCCATAGCTGAGCCAGGAACTACAAAGACGCTAGGCTTACAAAGACAAAACATAAACAAGGAACACCAGGAAATAATCGAACTAAAATCAATAACAGGAGTAGGAGTGCCCTCTAGAGGAGGGATGTCAACCTTGACACTTCTTAAGAGATGAGAAGTTATTTTTAGTTTTATATTCAATTTCCATCCAAAGTGGCACTTAACCCACTTGGACTTTAGCTACTTCTTAGATATGTACTTATTTTTGTGAGATGAGCATAATTATTTATTAAGGAACAAGTAATAGGTTTACTCCATGCTGAAAAAAAGAAGAAAGAAAACGCAAGGTTTCGGCCATGGAGCCTTCTTCAGGTGTGAGCCTTATTATTTGTTTATTATAATTATTTATTAGATGTTTAAGATATACTGTATACAAGAATTTCATTTCTATCTTGGGTACCTGGTGTAATCCTTTGTTCATTCAATGCTTTATTTATTCCTCTTTGACACTGGGTACAGTACCAATTACTAATATTCCTGTTTTCTGCTGTAATGTAGAGGTGATAAATACACTTGCTAAGCATGCTATCTGTTTGGATTTGCTATGCAACAAAAAAACACCTGTATCATGGTAAAGTCTGTTTCTTTTTCAAAAACCAGATTTTGTAGACTAGCTAATAAGCATTTTTAGGTGACAGCCTGCACTCCTGCATAGAACAACCTAAAGGTTGTTTATTTCAAAGATATTTTAAAATTCCTGTATCGGGGTCAGTGGGTGATGAATATATTTGAAAGCCAATATTCTAGATAAAATAATGCTTTTGAGTTTGCTATGATCCTGGGGGCAGATACTGTATGAATGCTGACAGGAATCTTATTTGACAGATTGACTTTAAAGGAAATAAATGTGTGGACTTCTCTGAATTGAGAAATTGTCTGATTTGGATGTAGTAACCTTTTTTATTGCACATCATATATTTTACACCTTAACATTATTCATACCAGCAGCTATATCACCCTGCAGCTCTCAACTGGTTATGCACTGAAGCTAAGCAGCGTTGAGCCTGTCCAGTACCTGAATGGGAGACCTGGGAAGCTATGGTTGCTGCTGGAAGTAGTGGGACCAGTAGGGGGCACCCACCCTGTGGTCTGTGTGGGTCCTAATGCCCCAGTATAATGGTGGGGACACTATACTGTAGTGGGCGCCGTCTTTTGGATAAGACGTTAAACCAAGGCCCTGACTCTCAGAGGTCATTAAAGATCCCCAGGCATAGGGAGTTATCCAGATGTCCAGGCCAAATTTCCCCTGCCTCCAAATTTTCCCCATGTATGATTGGCTTGGAACTTGCCCTGCAATGGACTGGTGCCCCGTCCAGGGTGTACCCTGCCTTGCGCTTGTTGCTTGCCAGGTAGGCTCCAGCTTCCCTCGACACTGTATGGTATAAAGTGGTTTGGCAAATGACATGACATTATCCATGCAGCTATAGACATCGCTTTCAGCTGTGTCATTATTTAATCAGACACTTAACTTCTGACTGGCTTAGGTAGGAATATCTAAGGTCCATTCTAGATCACATGGACTGTGGTTCATTTCTTAATGGTTAAAATTTTGTATTGGTGGGTGTGATGGAGCAAGCCGAGGCTAAGTTAAAGCTTCCTCTTTCTAGGGAGTAAAGTGGACACATCTGCCTTGAATGACTGATGGGA
Organism: Atractosteus spatula; assembly: GCF_055471065.1. Classification (NCBI taxonomy): domain Eukaryota; kingdom Metazoa; phylum Chordata; class Actinopteri; order Semionotiformes; family Lepisosteidae; genus Atractosteus; species Atractosteus spatula. The sequence goes on along the minus strand of NC_142711.1, from coordinate 27,407,459 downwards.
TTCCTCTGAAATGGAATTCCACAGGCAGAAAAGGGTTTGTCTCATTGGCCTATGGATATTCCTCAGGAGTAGCTGAAGGCAAGGCTATAGGCAGTCAGGTGCAGAGAGCAGGAGGCTTTGTTATGTGTTTTTCTTTGGAAACCAATGTGCATTTGTGAATCAAACTATGGTATGCACAGCCCACTGTGGAAATGCTCAATTTAAACTTATATGCTTTTCTTTTGAGACTCTTCTGATTGATTTAACTATTTGAGATACTGTTTATAGCTTTTGATGTACAGTATTTACTCTAGTGATAAATCTGTGCTTCATGCGGAATTTGTTTACGCTCTTTCCATTCCGTATTGCTTTTCTTCACCTCTCTATCTTCTTCAAAGTCTGCTTCCATGAAATTATAAATGGCTGGACTCATATTGTACAGATGCAGCCATTCAAAATGCGCGGGCGATACCGCATTATTTTGCGGTACGCTGTACGCAGTCTACCGCAAGCTACCGGTAAATACCGCGAGTTACCGTAAATTCTCCTATAATACGACAAGCAAAATAATAGTATCCGCAATTTCCGCAAGGTGGAGCTAATAAAGCTCAACCTCTCATGTTTGAGCTGTGGCCATCAAAGTCTTTAACGAAGATATTACTAATAGTATTAATAATGAATGACCTTGGACAAGCTGTAAGTGTAAACTCAAAGTATTGCCCTGGTCAACATTCTTTTTTTCATTGACCGTCTTTGTAAAAGTAACACCACAGCATTTCGCAATCACGCATTTGTTTCCAATCATGCAAAGTACAGTGATTCACCATGCCTTTCACATGCTCATAAAAGAGATTGATTTAGGAACATAAACATATTACCGTATGCAAACTGTACTGTATACAGTATGTATATGTATATTTAATGTCTTAACTGTGCCCGTTTAAGTATTGAATATTCATATCTAATTTTACCACTGAAGGGAAATCTTAGTAGCTGAGCATAAAAAGAATAGGAGCATACTGCAACGCGTGTGAAGGCCATAAACGATATTAATTTTGGAACATAAACATACAGTATATGGCTGGTCTCGGTACTTTAAAGAAAACATACATGAAACATGGTTTCATTATGACCAGAATCGGTCTTGAGATATTTTTAACTTGATTTACAGTATTTGAGAGGTATGTCTTAACACCGATACTACAGTGCTTAAGTACTGCTCACGTATATGTTTCTAGGTTTATATTATGCATTTCATACGGTCAAATTACTTTTGAGCAACTAATAAGAAGCGCGAAACGGTATGCGTTTTACTTTCGTTTTGTGCTGGGACCCGTGGATTGATTAGAGATATCAAGTACATACAAGTCATTTTTTAAATGTTGTAGTTCGTCTTGAAAAAATGTTACGAGTACATCATCTATCAACAATTACACAGGTTCTGTTTCCATATTGCGGATTTTGGTTACGTAATATTATTTTCTAGATTTCACGTTGTGAATATATGATTTGGGCAAACAGAGCCGCAAAGAAGTACATTATGGGTTGTTGTTTTTTTTTTTGCAGTTTTATCTAGAACAAGCGATGCTTAAACCTTTGTCTGATTCTTGTGAAACTATCCACACGACAGTTACAGTACCTAGGAGTTGACTTCAGTGATGTCACTGATGGGATGTTTCTAAAAATCCATCCTCTGTAAAACGTCTTCTCTAGTTGTCCTGCATATGTATTCGCTAATGAAGCTGTGTGTTCTGAGCCTGGATCTCTACATTTCTGTATGAACCAGCTTAGAGGGCTAAAGACAGCTTGTGTTTAAATTGAGTGTAAGGCAATTTATGCTTCTAAAGTCATGGTCAGCATTTATTATTGTACTGTGCTGTAAACTTGTTCTGTGCCAAGTCACATTATTTTATAGCGTTTTTATAGCGATATCAAATCCGGTGGAGTTTCCTGACTCCCATGTCACATGGTCTGTGATTAAAACTTGTAAAACCGGTTTAACTCGTCACAGCCAGCACTCCGGTTGTAAAGTAGAAGGAGGCGAGATTTCCAGCGAAAAACACCTCCCCCTTCTTCAGGTGTGAGGGTCTTCTGCTCAGAATAAAACGCTAAAATGTAATGTAGGCTCTGAATGGGTTCAATTGTGATTTGGGCTTGATTAAGGTCGCTGCCTTTCATCTAAAACCCTACTTGAATCCTTCTAAACTAAAAATCAGTGTTTGTGAGTTCTAAATAAAGAGGTATCCAGGTAACAGTGAAACGGGCGGACAGTCTGGGGAGATCGCCCATTTTCCATGTAAATAGTTCCCTGGTTCCGCACCCCTTGGTGTTTCTCTCGCTCTCTCTCGGGTCACCTGATCATTAGCTCGAAAGATTTGAGTGCTTTGTGTATATTCTAATGGTAGTGGGGGCAGGGTGTGTGGGAACAGGTTTGGTTGAAATTGCATTGGAGATCTATGTTCTTCACACCTGAAACATTTTCTCTGAAAGCATTTTCTTCGCAGTTTAACCGATCTTGTTACAGCATGTTACAGTTTACTATTATTAACCATATTAATTTTAAGTGCTTAATGTAAAATCTTGTAAAAATATATTTTCATTGTTCAAATATACATTAAGTCTGACTATCATATAATAAGTTAAATACAAAACTAAAGAAAAAATAGGGTTAAATATAATTCAAAATATTTTGCTAACAATGTTAACTGTTTATGAATAATAAAATGTATTAGCTAAGGAGTAGGATGGCACAGTTGTTAGTATGTTTTTTGTTTTGTTTCTTTTTCATAAATACAACAGTAGTACCTGATGTCTCAGTGGCTTTCAAAATTAAATTATGCATGCAAACCTGTGAACTAGAAAGATAACTAAGATATCCATCCATTTATAATGGTGGCAAAGTGGTTAGCATTGCTATCTTGCAGCACTGGGGTCCTAGGTTCAATTCCTGCCATCCTGTGTGTGTGGGGTTTACATGTTCTCTCTGGGTTACATGGTTTTTCTCCATATGTGTGATATGACTCCCTCTCGCACTGCAAAACATACTGGTAAGTTAATTGGTTTATGGGAAAACTGGCCCTGGTGTGTGTGTGTTTGTGTCTGTCTGTCCTGTGATGGACTGGCGCTATGTCCAGGGTGTATTCTGCCTTGTGTCCGTTGCTTACTGGGATAGGCTCCAAATCCTCTGTACTGGATAAAGAGATTAGAAATGGAAGTAAAGGCACTGTGTGGATGGAACTATACACAGTGTTAGAAACCCACTATGAAATGGCAGCATCTCACTGAGAATAAAATATTTTATACTGCTGGCTTAAGGAAACAGCCTTTCCACCTCTCTTGCACATCAGTATCCATACCTAGTTATTTAAACAACTTGCCTCTAATTATAAACATCTTAATATGCTGGCTCTGTGGATCCGCATCAGCTATGTTTGCCCATTCCTTCAATTCATGTGCATCCAACACACAGTTCAATGCCAGCAACTACACATAATCTAAAATACAATCCTTATTTCAGTATCTATGTAAACATATAGTCTGTTAACTTCATCATCTTCATCAAAAGTATGCCTAACCCCATTAGGAAGTGTTCTTGTTATAAGTGTATTCCTCAGCTTTCCCCAAACTATCTTCTTCTTGCCAACATCTCTAGTCTTTTATCCTGCAATAACTCAGCCAACACTTAAATCTCCAAAAGCTGCTTGTGTTAATTTCTTTAAATCACAAATATCATGTGTAAATACTGGCCATGTAATACTCTGCATTGTGGAATAATAGTTTATTTTAAAGGGAACTAGAGAAACTAAGAACTAGAGAAATCTAGTTTTTTTCTAGAATTAATAAATGCACATCCTGTTCACTGAGGAAATTAAATCCACACTGAGCAATCTTCAATATGTTCAGAATATGACAGCAAGAATCCTATCAGGGATGCATTACACCTGTTTTCAAGTCCTTGCACTGGTTACCTATCAGATTTCGAGTCAACTTCAAAATCCTTATCCTCCTTATATACTGTCCTACAACTGTTATTATTGATCTCCGAATTATTGTACTTGACATGACTTCATTCAGCCTTTCCTGAACGTCTATGACAGGCAGAGAGAGTGCTGTTTCTGGTGCTATCTTTTACAGCTGACATTTCACTGTTTTAAACGAACAAGAAATTAGATTGCTCATAAATCACTTATTCTATATAAACACAGCGTAATTGCCCTCCGAAAATCTTCTTTTTCTTGTTCGTTTTAGAGACCTTGATCGAAACTGATTTTAGATGTCAGAAAGGATTTATTTTCTCTGTATTTCCTACATTGCTTTGTCGAGATTTTAACTTTATATCTAACTTTATATCTAGGCTCAGATTTCAACTATAAATTGTACAGTAATTAATAGCAGTAAATACTGATGTTTATACATAAAAAAGTCATGCCTTGGAGTATAGACCCCCAAAGGAATGCCATAGACTCAAACTGCAAAATAAACACATACAGAAAGAAAGTATTTGTATTGTAATTGCAAATCCTGGTACTGTATGAGTGATTGGTATGACTTTCCTCATTACAAATCTCTTATTAGAATTTAAATTTCTCTGTAACTCCAGGTCAGAACAGAGAAAATGTAACTCCCTGGACATAGCGCCAGTCCATCACAGGACAGACAGACACAAACACACACACACCAAGGCCAGTTTAAATCTAACCTCAGAACCTTTCTTTTCAGAAGACTTAGTGTCTGTATCTGCTTCATTTTCTAATTTTGGTAGCACCTCTAACTGCTTGTCTTTCTTATATGCATTTACTTTGTAATCTGTGGTCCTTTTATCTGTTTTTACATCTACTGTATTGCTTTGAGATGCCACCTTTAATGGTGATATATCAAATAAAGTTTTTTATTATTGTTATAGGGAAACATGATCAGATTGTCCCTGGTTCAGAAAAAAGGATCTAAAGTATACTAGTTTGTCACTCTTCTAATTCCCTTTGCTAAATGACTTTTCATACTAATCTGATCAATCTAACTGCCAGTTTTCTGTGCTTTCTCTATCCTGCTAGATTTGCAATTATTCTGAAAATTTTCATCTTGAAATAACTCATTTCTAAATACCTTTTTCACTGTTAACATCTTGCAGCAACTCTGCGACAAAATATACACTCTGACAGTTCATCCTGCTACCAACATTAAATAGAACAAATCTTAAGATTTCTATATTTATGTCTTTATTTAGTGGTTTCATTAGTGACAAAGGCTAAACTTTCTTGGAAAAATGTCTTTTATGTGTTGTGGAAAAAACTGACTTGCTTTAACAAAATATGTTTACAAATCCTTTCACCTGGCATTTTCGTAGTTAGAAATTATGGAACGCTCTGTTAAAAGCAAGGGAGTTTTTATGTCCGTTGCAGTTCTTTTGCAACATGAATATAATTATATCGTTATTAATTTCTTGAGATACGCGATTCCATATTATATTCCCTTTTAATCAAATTCTAAAAGTATGCTTGTTGACTCCGGTATCGTGTTAGTTAAAGACTTCGATGCTTAAAATGTTTAGGGAGAAATGGAATACTGGTGTGTATTTTTTTCTTTAAAGTACCAAGACCAGCCATATACTGTATGTTTATGTTCCAAAATTAATATTGTTTATGGCCTTCACACGCGTTGCAGTATGCTCCTATTCTTTTTATGCTCAGGCACTAAGTAAAAGGAGATGCTTCATATTGCTTGACTAATTTTAAAAACTAAGTTAGAAATGCAGACGCTCCCTCGGTGCGCTGCTCTGGTGCGCCGGCTCTTACACAGTGCCTGTCTGCCGTAAGCGTTACAATATACATATCCAACACTGCTTGTACCCATCTGTCATGCAAATAAAACACCTTGAATTGAATTGAATTGAGGGGAGAAGGGGGGGATACTAAAGCCAATACTGGCTCAATGGGCTTTGACGTGCTAATGCGTTGGTTTAACAGTCCGGGTGTGGCAGGCTTCCAATGTCAACTCGACTCGATTGGAAGACAATGAACGTATTTTAGCCCTAAATGAATTAATAGCAAACATGGTTTACATAAAATACATTTTTCCAAGAAAGTTTATAATAATACGATCTATAGTTGAAATCTGAGCCTACTTTAAAAATAAAGGAAAAGCATTTTCAGAGAGCAATCACGCTGTGTTTATGTAGAAAAAGCGATTAGGTTTATGAGCAATCTAATTACCTAATCGCTTAAAACGCTATATAAAATAAAGTTTATTTAGAGATGAATGATCAATGTGGTAGTTTAAATAATGTGAGTCAGGAAACTAACACAGCGCCACCGGATTTAATAACGCAATAAAAACGCTATAAAATAATGTGACACAGTACAGCACAGTACAATAATACTGACCATGACTTTAGAAGCATAAATTACCTTACACTCAATTTAAACACAAGCTGTCTTTCTGTATGAACCTCTAAGCTGGTTCATACAGAAAATGTAGAAATGCATTAGCCTGATTATGATTAAAAACACATAATTAAACACGCGTTTGCGATTTAAATCAGAACACGATTTAAATCAATATAAATGTTTATATTGTAACGCATACTGTCCAGCCTCCATTTCTCTATAAAAATTTACTGTTGCACACACACACACAATAGAAGCAGGAACCGCTGTCAGAAGGGAAGATATGTTCAAAATATCGCAAATATCGATCATGTTGCGATATTTTGAAATATAAAAGTCAACTGATTGTCCATAATATCGCTTACCTATTTTTTCGAAGAAATGTTTGTTAAAATAAAAGTTCAGCACCAGCTGGATTCGAACACACAACCTGCCAGTTGGTAGTGACGCACCTAGACCAGTAGGCTACAAGAGAGCTCGCATGATCAGGCAGGCGAAACAGCCCTACACAGCCCTGCCGCAGTACACGGATATAATCATACCGTTATTAAATTCTTTAGATACGCGATTCCATATTATATTCCCTTTTAATCAAATTCTAAAAGTATGCTTGTTGACTCCGGTATCACGTTAGTTAAAGACTTCGAAGCTTACAATGTTTAGGGAGAAATGGAATACCGGTGTGTATTTTTTTCTTTAAAGTACCAAGACCAGCTATATACTGTATGTTTACGTTCCAAAATTAATATCGTTTATGGCCTTCACACGCGTTACAGTATGCTCCTATTCTTTTTATGCTCAGCTACTAAGATTTCCCTTCAGTGGTAAAATTCAATATCTACAACGGGCACAGTAAAGACGTTTACAGTAAGTCTTTCTACGACAGACCAACGGACCACGAGTGCCCCTGTCGGTCAACCAATCACGCACCGCGGTATCCCGTGTCATCATACCTGCGGTATCTGTACCGCGGTGTCTGTGCCGCGCACTTTGAATGGCTGCATCTGTACATGTTCAAAGTACACATCAAATTATATCATGCTATGATCACAGTTCCCTAATGTTCTCTCAACTCTGTTGGTGTTACTTTATCTTCATTGTTTGAAAAGATAAGGTCAATAAAAACATTTCCTTTTGTAGGTGTTCCCACAGAATGGCATTATTACCCATGTCTACCAGTTTGGTTTCTGCTGTTGACATTCCTGACGATCTTTCCCAGTCTTTGTGTGAAAAGTAAAAGTCACTCATCAAAACTACTTTTGTGTGCTGAAAATTTTAATTTTATTACACATTGTGGAATTACATTAAGTATCTGCATTTCCCAACCACAGAGCTGTCAGATGTTTTGAAATGCATGTAATATACAGCAAAGCAAAGATGACTGAAAGATTGACCTGCCTTTACAAAAATCTTTTTAAATTTGAACAGTGTAGTAATGATTCAGCAGTTATATTACAAGCTGTTTTTTAACTTCAAAATATAACTTTTTGCTATGATACGGTTTCCTAAAAACCTATTTGAATAACAGTATGTTGTTAGATATACAGTATAAAGAGCTGCTTAATAGTGGTCAGATATTGTTCAAGCAATACAAGTCTGAATCATTTTACTTAGGAGTAAGACTAAACACAAATTAAAATAACATAAACAAAGGTACTTTTTCAGCCTTCAAAATAAAAAAAAAAGATTTTGGTGAATTACAGAAACCTTGAACAGTTGTGTGATAGCTTCAAATCCATGCTCATCCCGGCTTTTACAAATCCTAATCATTCTAGACATTTCTGAAGGTTAAGTCATATGCAAACTCCTCTCATCTCACATTTCATCTTGCTCCTCCACTCCATCTCCTACTTTGGATATACTCCTTGATAACTCTTCACTGTGCATGGTGTCCTAGCCTCCTCCTCAAATGACCACGGACTGGCCCTCAGCCAAGCAGGTTAAGCCAAATCAAAATAGACCAACAGTTAATACTCAATAAATATCCTCAGACACATCTAGTTCTTTGTTGTTATTTTTCATGAAACTGTCGGGTTTGCATCAGATATGATAATTTTCATGAAGAAAATCCTATTTTGTCTTGTCTGACCACAAAACCTGTTTCCACATGTTTGCAGTATCACTTAGGTGTTCCGTTGCACATCAAACAAGATTTGAAATTGTTTTTCAGTGTTTCACAAGGTACCTTTGTGGAGTGACCAGGATATTGTCAACACATTCTTTTTTTTCCCCATGTCAACCACGTAGCTCTGTAACAAGGTGTTGTCCTCATGAAATGTCAGCTGAGGGACAGACTAAATGCTCAAAGAATCATTAAGGGTCTTTGAAATTTTTATACACTTATCCTGATCCTTGCCTTTGTACAACTTTATCCTTGAGGTGTTTTAAAATGTAAGTAACGTTAACCACTGTTATTGCACACACATAGAGACTATTCAGTTAATTGTGTGGCTCATATTTTTTTGTGAAAAATCCAGTCCTTTTAATAGCTGTATGAGGTTATTTTTCCATCTATACCTTATAAGAATATGTTCAGATTTTCAGCCTTTAGTATGCCACTGCAGGCTATTATTTTGTAGTTTAGTAGCACTCTTTTTGGCACTTTATCACATTATATGTTCTTGTACTTTATACTGTATACATAGTGTTAGATGCTAGAAATTCTTCAGACTCTCTGTTCTTTGTAATCCTGCATTTAAACCTTTACTGGAATGTACTCTTGGAGTGCTGATTATCATTATTGAAGTTCTCCCTCAACAATGCATATACTGCAGCTTTTGGCAAGAAGCCCACTTATGGAGTTGATCTTTTAATTCTGTCCTCAGGGCTAGCAGATGCAAATATCTCTCTCACTTGAAAGCTAAACCTAAGGCTTGTGATATGATCGGGCATATATCAAATGATAATGAGAAAGACCCTGAGTTTATTTTTTAGTATATTTAGATGAGTAACTGTGATAAATTTTAACTCAAGTCAGAATTCCCATTTTCTTTATTAATGTAACCATATGAAATGCAGTGGAACAAAAGTAACATCATGATGCAGTTTATAGAACACAGAAACAGTTGTACTGTAGATGAATTCCCTCTTGAATGTCCAATGTTAATGAAATAGATAAATTCTACATAGACATGACACATTCAGCTGTTACACTTCTGATAAACAGATTCTAAATATCAATCCAGTTTTTGCGCATATACATAGACAATTCACATTTTAAATGTTTTGAAGCTAGTACTGCATATGTTTCAGTAATAAATGTCTCCAAAAGTTATCTATTTATTTGGAACCTCTGACACTTTCATAGAAGAAGTATTTCAGAACTGCAGTATTCCCTATAATTAATTGAAAATAAATCACTGTATATGAATAATTTCAGATACCATCTGCTGAAACACTTGGACTCAAGGTTCATCCAATGTTAGTTATAACAGTTGCTTTTTTCTTTTCTTGGCTGAGGGTATTTATCATGTACATGCTGTATGTAATGAATGGAATGTAATATTATTACTCCTTTAACAATATGTATTGATAAATTTAACAGATATATGTAAATATATCCATTGTAGTATTGTGTAGTATGGTGAAAAGAGATGTAAGACCAATATAGGATTTATTCTGCCAGAAAACTACTTCTGAACATTCTGATTAAGTGGGGAAAAAAATAGCTTTACTAATAAAAACCCTCATTGCTTTTACAATCCGTGCTTAAGCACTGCCTTCACCTACAGTATTTGTATTTGCTTGGACTTTTAAGATGGAAAACTTGTAGGAGTAGTTAAGGGGTAATTAAATGAAATAAAAGCAGAAATAGAAAGGATTCACTTACTGTAGGTGAACGCAAGATGGAACAGTCCAGACTGGAGACAAAAAAAAAAGATGTAAGCGATCACTTTAAAAGACAGAAATATATCACGTCATTTTCGTTACCCTATAACCAAAACATCAGTAGCTGCTGTGTATTAATGTATTCTCTTTGTTTGAAGTCTATGGTCTGAAAATATTAGTGACATGCAGAATTAAGAAGGCAAAAAGCAGGAATACTTTGATACAAAAGAGTGATTTTACAAGGTTTGCCTTGGGTTTAATCCAAAGGAGGGAAACATGCAGGGTGTGTTGAAGATAAACAAAATGAGGTCATTATGTATGAGGTACAAATTCTTCAGAAACAATTCTTAAATGTTTCTTTCATTCTTTTGCATTTCTGTCTGTCTGTCTAATCAGTTTATTTAGTGTCCCATCACTTACTATACTGTACCTCTTCAAAAACATAATATTTTTTATTTCCTTCTGAAAAACAAGGGTGTCAAGCTCATTTGCTGTAGCAAGTTAAGTAACTGTGCCTACTTTGTTTGTGAGCTATTCGTGTGTAGGACATGTTCAAAATGTATCCAGTCTAATGGTTCTGACTGCAACTACTACACAGATTGAACAAATGGGCATGGCAGGCCAGATCCTTAATACTGTCGCTGTAAAAAATGCTTGATAGCAGGCAAGTCAGCAAAGTCTGCCTTACTTACACATACAGTGCCATTGCTTGCTGTTTTGCATTGACTTAATAGCTTAGGCAAACACGTTTACTGTATGATAAAATACCTCTAATTATTTTTAGTATTGACTGCTTATGAGTAAGGAAAAACACCCTGTAATGTTTGCAGGTAATTTTCAACAACAAACTTTCAAATGTCCTACATGACAGTTATAGATCTAGTCTGTTTGGGGAGTAAATGTCTGTGCTAACTTTCTCTGAGCAAATTTACTTGTCATATTTATTGTTTGTGTTTTATTTGATAAAATTAGCATATCATTAGCACGTTTTTAGGCTTTGATGTGGATAATTTTCTTCTACTTTGTCCACTTAAAAAGTTGACTTGATCACTATATTGCTCTTCTCCTCAAAGCTGTCGTGGCAGGTTGGCTGTATAGACATCATGTACTGTAGGTCCAATTATAGCCACAGGAGAGCATCAAGAAACTGTGGTATTTTTTTTAGGTGCCTTTATTCTATGATACAATTCTTGAAGATTTGCTAGACGTGGAATTTAATCACAACTGCCAGTTGTGTCTCATTGTCTCATTCTCTTTTTAGATACAAAGTCTTCAGAGAGAGAGTTAATATAAAAAAGGATAGCCAATAGAATGATACTGGCTGTGCATGAGAGAACAACTCATATACAGCAGTAGAGTATAGAACTGTGCTATCCAATTAATTTATTGTACAAACTGTTGAAGCATTTTTTATTCCAATTGGGAACGACTATCTTGTCAGCTGGCTAACCTCTGGACTACAATTTATTACACTGTGTAATAAATAAATGTGCTAGTTATATTTAACCGATAACTCAAGAGACAAAAACAGGATGGGAATTAACATTAAGAAATATGATTTAGTTTAGTTTTATGAAGATGGGAGATTCTGTTCTACTAACATACTGATTCCAGTTATACTGTTGTGCACTATATAAAAAAAATCAGAAATGTTTTACAATTGTAAACATAAACAATAAGATAAATGTCCATGTTCCACATACTGTAAATGACATTTACAGTACATTGTACAAGTACATTGAATTGTAGTACTATTCAGAAGTACCTTAAAGAACTGCATGCAGTAACATTTTCTAAAACAATTTTTTTCTGCTTTGATCTCAAAGCTTTTGAATTATATCTTAATTTCTTGTGACAGACTTTCTCTAGAGAGGAACATAGAATGCCAAAAAAGAAGTGCTGCTGATATTTAAATTACAAAATGAGACATCTTCTAGGATGGTAGGCTATACCCTGAGGAAAACATCAAAGGCAGAATACTTCTCTTCTTCTGCATTGTGTTGGAGAACCTAACTTGAAAACTTTTAAGGTTTTGACAGTATCCTGTTTTCTGATTGGATTTTCTATTCATAACTTCTTTCATAGCAAAGTATGAAATATTTGCATTTGAAGTTGAGCATTGGAAATACCACCCTTATTTTTTTTTATTTTTTTTAATTTAGTTATTTTTGAGGTTTTTATTTAAAAAAAATAAAAATTGTGAAACACCAAAAAATGACTGGAAAAAAGTATTGCATTCAACATACCACAATGTGTATTTTATTTCTGAATTAATTTCCTGTAGAGTGTCTAAAAATACAGTATAAACACTTTAATTTATTGTGCTTTACACACACACATAAAGAAACATCTGAAAGGTTTAGTTATTAACGTTTTAAGGGAGACTGCAATTAATTTCATTGCCTCCTAAAATGAAAGTATTTAAAAAAAAACAATATTCCTAACTACTGGTATTTTTTTTGTTTCTTGGCATATGAAATCCTTCTCCCAGCAGCCCATTCAGACAATAAAATAACTTTTTGAGATTCCAATACAGTTCAGATTCAAGATCACTGTCATAGAAAGAATGCAATAAAATAGGCTGTCAAATTAAATTTAAAAAGAATAATTTTGTAAGAATGAAATAGAAGCATGTTCATTTATAACTTTAAATATTTAGAAAGTCATTACTCAAATTCTGCAAGTTGTCAATGAGGTAGAATATCTCTATACTGTAGCTCATGTTTTCTAATTTACGTATACAAACAAGTTAAATTGGTTAAAAGTTATGATTAACTGCAGGCTTTACAGTACATGGTATCCTATCCATATTTACATACAACAAATTATTTTGCTTTGATACCAAAATTTGATATATCACCATAGAAATTAATTAGGTTAACAGACTAGTTTTCTAACATTCTAGTTATATTTTTCCATTACCCAAAATTGTATGCTACAGGTACAGTTATATGACATTTTGCCAATAAGGAATGGAAATGATTGCTAATACTATAGTTATATTTTTATTGGTTTCAATTTTTTGTAACTTTATTTTAATCAGATTTATTTTACTGAAAGTTAATTTAAATGTTGCATGCTAAAAGTATTGTGAGTCACTGTGAAGAAGGGTGTCACTTCAAAAATAATAATCTTGTGCAATATAGCTCAGTTGTCACAAGGTGGCATAGCAGGCCAACTATCCATACTATACATATGCAGTCATCTTTTAGATATAGACATCTGCAGTTGAATTTGGAAAAGCTAACATTGAGTTTAAAAAAGTAGAAAAATACTCTACATCTTTTAAAAGGTCATTTTGATTTTTTTCCTAAGAAAGCAGTTGTCTTTTAGAATTGAAACATTAATAAAGCATGGCTATGGATTTTTTTTTGTTGATTAGCCAATTTAAAATGCCACCAACACATTCACCCTGCAGCTCTCAACTGGCAACCCACTGAAGCAGGGTTCAGCCTGGTCAGTACCTGGATAGGAGACCTCCTGGGAAGCTATGGTTACTGCTGGTGTCACGGATGTCGGAGGGGATGAACCGTGGAATGACAGGAGAGCGAGAAGACCCTATGCGTAGTGGCGAGACGGGGGTTAGCCCGGGCTCAGCTGTTCAGGGAATGCCGTATAGAAACCTATGCCCTCAGGTAGCGGACATGGGGGGACCTGGTGCTAGGCGGGTTTCAGAACATCTGAACATCAATGCTGAGCACAGGCAGAGTGAAAGACCCAGAAATATATAGCCCCAGAGAGAGAGAAACACCGGAAGGACAGCAGAGAACCGGAAATGAGAGACAGGACAGCGAAGGAGCACCCTCTGGCTGCAGAGGGCGTGACAGCTGGAAGTGGTGTTTGTGGGACCAGCAGCGGGGGCACCCACCCTGTGGTCTGTGTGGTTACTAATGCCCAGGTGTGGTGGCGGGGACACTATACTGTAGTGGGCGCCATCTTTCGGATGAGACGTTAAACCGAGGTCCTGACATTCAGTGGTCATTAAAGATCCCCAGGTATTTCTTGATAAGAGCAGGGTGTTATCCCAGTGTCAGAGTCAAATTTCACCACTCGGCATTTACCATGGCCTCCAAATTGTCCCCATGTATAATTGGCTTGCACTTACCCTGATATGGACTGACACCCCATCCAGGGTGTACCCTGCCTTGTGCTCGTTGCTTGCTGGGTAGGCTCTGGCTTCCCACGACACCATATGTTATAAAGCAGTTTGGCAAATGATATGACATAACATTCACACTGGAGATTCACACTGTGTTAAAACATAGCTGTGGAAAAATGAAAAGGAACATAACATAGAACTCCAATAAGGGGAAGAGAACGAGAGCTCCAATCTCGGGGGAGATTGAGTGAGCATATTGAGGAGAGAATATATGCCAGTGGACCCCAGTAAGAGAACAGACAGGAGAGCAGCAGTCTTGGAAGAGACTGTGGAAAGAACATATTGAGAGAAGACAAAGCCAAAGCTTTACATTGTGTAATGATGTTTTCTGTTTTTCTTGTAGAAATAGATTTTTTAAATAATTATGATTAAGGAGTGGTGGTTTGTGGACATTGTGCTTATAAAAGCTGTTAAAGCAGGAATTTACATTTTAGTAAAAAAATTAAGTTGATTTTAACAATTATGCCTCACTTACATTATGCGGAAAAATAAAGAATTCATCATCATTAATCCTCAATTATTCTTGTGCTATTATCTTAATGATTCTCATCAGTTCCTGTCCCAATTTTCAAGAGATGTCTGTGTTATTAAAACTACTACATTTTAATTGAAATGTATTTTATTGTGTGTTAATAGCCTGGTATTAACTGTTTGTAGTATCTAGTCTATTTCCTGTCCATTGTTTAAGACTCAGTGCAGTTTTAAAAAAGAGTAACAAATACAAAATAGCAGTATGAGACCACTGCAGAATGGAATTTTCATGAAGATAGGTTGTCTGGATTTAGACATCCAGGAAGAGTTGTTCTATGATAGCTGTTAACTGCTTAAGAACCTTAATCCATTTAGTAAACTTTGTGCAAGAAGAAATTTGTCAGAATGTCCTATTAGAGCTCTTGTGTGTTACTGACAGGGGTGCTGGATGTGTCAAAACATAGAGTTGGAAACCATAGGTTACACCTGCAAGAAACTGAATGCACACTGCACTTTTTAGGGCAGCATCCCAAAGAGATTCCAACTTCTTATTAGAGACTTATTAGATATTTGGGCACTGATAGATTGGAGATAAAATGAAAGAACAGACCCCAGGGCACCCCAGAGCTCATTCCCCAGAGCAAAAGGAGGTAGGAGGTTATAGTGGGAGATTCAATTATACAGATAAAAACAGTGTTGTGTGCAAGAGGTACAGTGAGTATTATATGGTGTGTTGCCTAACTGGTGCCCAGGTTACAGGCATCACTGAGTAAGCAGACAGGTTCTTGGTAAAAGCTGGGATGGATCCAGTGGTCATGATGGTCCATGTTGCAACCAAACATCAAGGAAAAAGTAGTCTGATTTAGTTTGTAAATGCAGCCACAGAATTATGCTAGTTTTGTCTTTGAAGTAGGTCAGGATAAAGGAAGAACATAAACACATACCTGTAATACAATGCATAATACAGTGTGATAGAGGACAATGAGAAAGTGAAGACTGACATGTTGCATAATGCAACTGTTTTCCTAACATTACTTTGCCACAATCATCCCAAAGTCAACAAGTACCTGTACTGTACCAGTTACAGTAGCAAAAGTTATGTAACTTGTCATTCATGAAGCAATGCTAGTGCCATTAATTGCTTTTCTATTCATAAACAATACATTTACTGAGTTTACATACAGTATACCACTAAGTAGGCAAACTATATTATGCATAACCTTATATACACAACCTAGTGTAAGACAATTATGCAATTATGTTAAGTAGTTTGAGGTAATTTATTAGTGAAACTAATAGAAAAAGCATTATGTGGTCCTTATAGGGTACCAGTTTTTCGTTATCATTGTACAGTATTCATGTTCTTTTAGAAATTACAGAAAATGTCTCTCTTTTGTACAAGGAAATTATCTACTTTTACATTTTTCATTTAAATAATACAAAGATAATAGCATGAGTTAAGATCATAAAAAACACCATATATTCATTAAGGTATATCCATCTAATTCTTTTAACAATTCCAAGACCTATTTTGAGCCCTTCACTCACCTAGGACCAATACATAAGGAGAAATCCAAGATGAAGTTCAAGATAACCACTGAACTTTGATCGAATAAACATGTGATCTGTTAAAGTAAACATCAGCAATCAGTTACGACCAAAGACTAAGAGTTTCTTTTAACTAAAAAAACAGCTTAGTTTATCAATAACATGCAGTATGGCCTTTAGAAAGGTAATATACAGTAACTAGATTGTGAATCTCCAAGACCAGGGTTAGAGAGATGAGCCTTAAATAATAATTACATCTTTCTTAATTTAGGAATATAGGAATTCCAACCCCCACCTCTGAATTAAAATTAAGAAAATAATTGTGTGACTCATTTCATTTTTTGCTAAAGTAAGTGACTGAACATTCCTTCTGGCTTAAATCTTTGGAGGATCTAGTGAACATATGTGTAGTTTGATAATTTTATCAATCATGCAAAGTATGCAATAATTAAGCTAGTTAAGTTAAAATATCTGATTAATGCGCATGTTGTGATTTGTCTTAGAAATGTCAACCCAAAGACATGGGTTGGACACGGACTCAGGAGTTAACTTTTGTGAAACTTTTTTTTATAATTCATAAAAGGAATTCAAATCCAACATTTAGAGAACAATGTGAAGGAAGGGATTTTTTTAGGTAGTGAACCAGATATGAATTAGGCAACCATTTTTGTTTAATAAACTATCAAACCAAACTATTTTCACTCCTAGATGTATCTTAATAATTCTGTCTTACATTTAGGTGTTCATTCCATGCTGTTCATTAGATTATTGCTCATTGTTTCATGGGACTGGCATTAATATAATTGCTGCTAGACTGCTATTAGGAATAATGAGTAATTAACTTGACTTTTTAATTATTGATGCCAGGTTATAATTTTTTGATTAAGTGATTTTTTTTCCCAAGTATATCCTGACTATGACAATTATGCAAATATGGTACCATCTTTGTAATTTTTAATTACTCACACTTCCTGTCTTTAATTCGTATAATATGACCAAATATCGGAAATAGGAATATGGCATATGAGTAACATTGAGCCTTTTGTTTTAATATGCAACGAAAATATGTATGTCTACATTTTTATGTCTGCATAAGACAGAGGGGGACAGGTTCTGTCTCAAGTAGAATATGTTGGTACATGTCAGTTTCATAAATTGTTAACTGAATCTTTTCATAGATACTGTATTTTCCCCCCAAAATTAAAAACTATAAGTAGAGAATATTTGATCATTTTTGTAATTCACACATTCGATATACTACAGCCAGACATGAAAACTGGTTACAAAAGAAAGCATTCAGGTATTAGAAGTCAAGAGTGCAGCTGAAGAATCAGAAAGAGTTTTTGTATATACAGTATGTTGTTTGTGGGTTTTTATTTAAACCTAAAGTGGTGATATCGAAAGAGCAGGATGCAGACCCAATAGAGGAAGAATGCATCTACATCAAACATGTTAAAATGAAATTAAGCAATGTTAAAATTAAATTGATCACAAGAACAAAGCTTTACCACACTCCAGCTTTTATATTTATAAAGAGTGTTCTGTATCTTTCATCATTTAAGTTTGAATTGCTGTTGTTATTTATTACCTCTCCTTGAGTATTTTTAGACCAGTTCTAAGACTTTTAAAAATGAATTAAGATTTCACCTGTTTACCTTGTAAATCCTTACCAAGTTTCCTATGTCATTTTCCTCTACAACATTTGTATCACATTTCTATGGTCCAGATCAGTTTAATTGTTCTTTAAAGAGCTGGGTTCCTTATATAAGGAATATGGGTAAATGTATACAGGGGAGAAGTTAGAGATACCAGTTAACTTACACAGTCTTTGGGTTGTGGGAGGAAACTGAAGCACTTACACAGCCATGGGGAAGACATGCAAACTTCAAATAGAAGCAATCACAGGCCAGAATTAAACCAAGGATTCAACTTTCACACAACTGTACTGTCCCATATTAAGACTTGTTTGTTTAAAATGCAAAACTCAGTATTGAGTCTGAAATTAATAAAGCACACAATCAACTAAATCATTTCTAAGCATATAATATAATTGTGGGTTATACAATCAGCATAAAACTGACTTTCCACAAGCTTACATTCATTTATGCCACATAATTAAGACATGTTTTGATAGAAATTCAAAATGTGATTTTGCATTCTATATATCATATATACATAAATAGACATACAGAAAATCCAGTGTTCAGAGGTAAGATTAATTAGTGCAGTACTAAAAGGCTAGTATACAGTACTAAGCAAACAATCTTTTATTTGAAGATATATTTAGATTTTTTAGATAAAAAAGCATGTTACTGTACATCCACACAAGATTCACCCTTGTGAATGAAAATTAATGGGATAAATACTCAGCTAAATGTGGTTTTAGCACAAGGAATAAGTGTAAGAATAATTTAATAATGCAAATATGGCTTGAAACGGTTCAATAACACTTATTGAATTTCTCAGTAAGTGTTAATCTAGAGAACAGATAAGTGTAACAGGTAATTTTGCCTTAAAACTATACTGAGCGAAATTCTAATCACTATCTGGAAATTATTTTAGAACAAATAAAATAAATCACAGGCACATTTTATAAAATTGCACTTGTCTATAACATGAAAAATTATCTTTTTTCATACTTATTCATAATGTAGAATAATCAAAAGCAATCATTAAGAAGGAAATTAAATTAAGTGCTTGCAAAAAAGAGTTAAAGGGAAAAAAGTATGGAAATAAATTCAATAATAGAATAAAAGCAACATTAATGTGCTAAGATGTTTTAACAGTGTTATACTTGCACTTAATGTATAACTTTAGGTATAATGTAAATCACCTTGGATAATGGTATCTACTAAGCAAACAATTCATAAGAAAATAATAACACTGACAATAATAACACTAATAATTTGGCCTTGGCCTTACTGAATGGTATTACTTAAACCTGGACGTTTGCCTCCTGTCTCCTTTAACTTTCAATATACAGAACATTTATGTTATAGAACAGTTAAACCTTACATTTACTATGAACAGTAAAATCTAGTCATCTATATCAAAGCTATGTAGAAAACATGTTAAAATAGCTGTTCTCCACAAGTGGTATGGATCGTATTCTAAATAACTTTTGTTATGAATTTATCCTCACAAAACATGTTGCAATTCATCTTTCAAAACTAGGTTAATAGTGCCGCTGAAGAACTGTATAGCAACGATTCATAAACCTGTTCTATTGCTCTTAGAGAACAAAAATATGTTTTATTTATAAATGAACACAGCAAATGTTCCTAATGGTTTTCTTAATACTGTAGCATAATACTGTAAGCGAACAAGCACATAAACGGGAGCACTCTTCAATGGTTCTGCTGAAATGTTCAATGAGGACATCCAGTTTTGGGTTGTATTTTTTTAAAGATATTTCTGTTTTTATGTTTTATATGTGTTCTAAATTAATTGGAGGCATGCATACACTAACTATACTCAAAGAAAACAATGACCAAATACTAGGGTATTGTGCTATTGCATTTTTTTTTTGCTTTATTAATCAGTTCATGCACTATACCAGGAAAGCTTTTAACTGATGTAATTAGCAATCACAGCCAAAAGTACCTAACAGGAAAAAAAAAAGTTTTATATTTTAAAATTGTTTCATGAAACAAATATTTACATGGAAAATTAGGGTTATTAATATAAATGTCTCCCTTGGTTTCTCACTCTTACTTCTGACTGTATGCATGTGAAATCTGGACCTTAGATACCAAAAATGATAAAAACTACAAACAGAAGATTATGAATAACAAACAGATTAAAAGTGAAACATCCACTGATCCGTTTTCAAACCATTTTATCTAATTCATTTTCTTCCAACTCAGGGTTGCAGGGGAGCTTGAGTCTATCCCGGCAGCAATGGGAGCAAGGCAGGATACACTCCAGATGGGACACCAGTCCATTGCAAGACAGATAAAAAATGAAACAAACTGAATAAAATAAAATGTCAGCACCAGTATGAGGATACAAAATCACTGTTCGAGGGAACTGATAAAGATACATCAAGTCATCAGGGAAACATAGAAATGGATCTCAGGAGACAAAAATATTACCAAAAAAAACCCTTGTGCAAAATGGTGTCAATCCTCTTACACAGTACCGTGAAATTATGTGTCCTGCCAGGAAATAGTGTGTGTTACCTCATTATGGCTATTTTATTACTTCATTCATGCTATATGTTCTCTTTACAATAATTATAAGTTCCATTTCTGAATGTTACAGCATCATGTTACAGCAGTTCTACTCCTACTGTAGATTTCATTATTAATAGGAGAGGTTATTATTGAAATTTAAAATTACTTTCATGCATGCATATGAATGCGAGAAAGGAAATGAGTCATCATAAATCAGCTGATGGCTGATACTCAGCACTGATAGAACCATATAAAACTGCAATTAAACAAATTTTAAATTAACTACAATTCATCTATCATTCATTAAGATAAAAGGGTATAAAAAATAAAATAACTGCCAAAATCTGAAAAAGTATGACTTACGATTCACAAGTAGTTAATTACTAATCTAACTTCTAATATAAACTGAAAAAAGCAATATGATTATAAAATAATGGACATTTACTTTTGTCTTATTAACCATGACATCCAAGAAACTCTATTTTATTCTCAAAGATTTAAAAATTGTGCTGGGCTTTCATATAAAAATAAAACGAGGCAGAATATCAAAACTACTATGAAGCTAATCATATATTTAAATATCTATTTAGTCCATTTGTACCTGTAGACTAGAAAGGGAAACAATGCATCTAAATAGTTCAGCTGGGTAGCTGCGTCAGCATGCGTAGGCTGCAAAGGAACAAGTAATAGGTTTATTCCATCCTGAAAAGAGAAGAAAGAAACACAACATTTCAGCCGTTGACCCTTCTTCAGGTCTGACACCTGAAGAAGGCTCCACGGCCGAAAAGTTGCGTTTTCTTTCTTCTCTTTTCAGCATGGTATAAACCTATTACTTGTTCCAATGCATCTAAATATACATTCACAGTAAGGAAAGTATTGAAACAAAGGATAATTGTAATAAAGCAAGGCTTTGAGAACATGAGAAAGGTCACAAACGAGCGTTCCCCTTTCCTCTAACTCCTTTGGATGCTAGTGGCTAACTGTTCTGAGGATCACATGCAGCCTTTTCTTAAACTAAGCTACTAACTAATTCAATGGACAGTGTATTGGTAGAGTGTATTTAGACTTTCAGAAAGATCAGTCACCAATGAAGTGCAGCTCCCACGTGGTTGAGCAAGCAGCCATAATGCACCAGGAAACCCACAACACAGTGGGTAAGCTTGAGTATTGAGAAATTATATTACCACTTAAATTACACAGTAAACCAGGGTGTCTCTCTGTGTAGGGTTTACATTTTCTGCTCATGTTTATTCAGGTTTTCTACATATACTGTACTTGTATTTCCATTTCCCAAATACATTCTGGCTAGAAATGCCTGACTATCCTAAATAAAGTGTCCAAGATAACCTTCATTTGCATTTATGGATATTGTAGTCATAATAGAAAAATGGCTGCTGAAACATGGGCTCAGGTTTTTATGAAGCGTCTTTCAGGACCCTATGCAGACAGCACAATCTGGAAGGGAGCGAACAGGCATGGAGAAAAGACGAGGAACTGGGCTGGTAGACGAACAGGGGAGCGTGACGAAGGTGCTCGGGGGGGCGTGGTTCAGGCAAACAATAAAAGAGAGCCAGAAGGGAAAACCAGTACAGGCAAAAGTCCAGAGCCGGGTGATCCACTCCAAGACAGACAAGACAGAGTTAAAAGCCAAAGCGGGATCCGGCCAAGGGTCAGGGAGAAAAATGGGGGAACAAGACCAGGCGCTCCAAGTCCTGGACTCGGCTGGTTCAGGACGCCGATAGGAGGTCAATGCCCTCGAGCCGTGGACATAGGGCGACCAGGCTGGCTTCCTGGTGTCCGTGTTCCAATGCAGAGCCTCGAACAGAGTGAGCGTCGGGCTTTTGTAGGGAGGCTGGAACAGGGAGCAGGTGCACAAAATCAACAAAAATGTGAAAGAGCCGGAGCGCCCTTAAGGGGGAGGGATTACAATCGTGACACAGGTAAAATGTGATTGTGTATTTAAAATGATATTATAAAAATAAAATTACTGATATACAATTTAATAGATCGATAATGTTTTTTGCATTCTGTGAAATGCCTATACAGTAAAAACAACCTCATGCCACAATTTGAATTAGGTGTGAGGTACTGCATGTTATACAGAGATCACTGTGGAGATCATTGTTCCAAAGAACAATGAAAGAAAGATGTTAATAAAAATGAAGTAGCTGGAATAGGTAGCTGCGTCAGCATGCATAGGCTGCAAAGGAACAAGTAAAGGTTTATTCCATGCTGAAAACAGACAAAAAGAAACAACATTTTCGGCTGTGGCTTTACATGGTAATAAAAATGATGAATAGAAACAGAATTGGGTAGAAAGAAATGAAATTATAAAAAAAATTACACATTACAAGCAATTAGTTTAGAGAAAACTAGCAATTATTTTCTTACAATTGCTAATAGTAAATATCAGTTGTTTCTGGCTACAAAACAAGCCAAATTAATGCGTTGGCAACATCAATGCTTCAAATAAGATAAAAAGGAATTATTTTCCAAAGGTTTTAGACTTGGTTAGATAATGAGGGTTTTCCTTCAAATGTATTACATAGAAATTATTTTGAAAAACACCAGCCTTTTAATCTTACATTTGATCATTTAAGCCTATTAATTATCCAGCACATCAGAGTGAGTAAGCATATACAACTAAAAGCCAATAACAAGCCTGTGATGGATTAGGATTCCTGTAAATTTCATATATTCATGTCAGAGTTGGATTTAACAATCATCTCCTTTGTTTTCTAATTTAAAAGATCACACCATAAACAGTATTATAAATATATGTATTTCTTTAAATTTTTCTGCCTAGAGTGTTGTGAAACTAATAATTTAGATTAAAAAGATAAACACAATCAAAATGGCTAATTGAAATATTCATTTTAAATTAAATGATTGTGCTGTCTCCAAATCCCATCAAAAATAGACATTTAACAGATGTCAGATAATGATTTTAACAAAAGTATACAGTACAAATGTATTATGTTGATAAAGACATGAGATAAACACAAGGTACAGTATAATTTAATTACTTTGAGAAAACAGCTAATTGCTAATAAAAGCTTAGTACACTATTTAAAGCCATAGGCAAGCGATCTCTGATAGGCAGATCAGTCAGTTAAACTACCTGAATGAAACACCATACTGTCTGTTGCACAAACAACAGTCATAAGCTGTATTTAGTCATATCAGTGAACCTTGAATACTGTGCATTCTGCATGTTTTGTTCCCTTTAACTTTGTCATTGTTTAAAAAGCAACTTGAAAATATTGAATGAGTTTGGTTAGAATTAAATTGGACAAAATATACTGTGTATTTGGTAGTTAGCTGTGGCTGGGGTCAACTTCAGATTACACTTTATATTCAATTCAAAATGAGTAAAACCCATTTAAAATCCAGCCCTACACAGGTTGTTTGGTCTTGTCACTGTTGTTATTCTGGATGTTTCATGCACATTTTATACTATTGTGCCTTTGGAACTGCCTGTAAAGTCCCTGAAAACACGTAAAATAAAAGGAAGTAAAAAAGGAGATACTATATAAGAATGTGCAGGGCAGGAATCACAGGATAAAAATCACTATTGTGATAGATTGTAATGTGCAGGTTAAATTTATATCTGTCTTTGGAAAATAACATTTAAAAAGCCTATTTTCATTTAATCACATGTATGTATTTATTTACATATAAAAATGTACCTTTTTGTAATCTACATTCTGAAGATTGAGTATATTAAATAAATGAGCTCTAAATCTGGACAGGCATTACTTTTTGGTGAGCTCACAAATTACATTCACCTATTGTTTCCTACCTCTTCTGTCATTCTTGTGTTCAATGCTTTGTTGATAGAGCAGTCCCAGTTACTGTGCAATGTTTCATTATTTTTAATACTGTGTTGTTATTGGCACTGAAATAATTGGTGTTACTACAATGTTACAGTATTACAGAAAACTACTACTTTTTTTAGCCATTTTGTAAACAACATTTTAATTACCTGTCACATAATGTTAAGCAAGCTATATATTTTACCTGCAGCAAACCTGGAGCAAGTTATAATGGGCAAGGAACCTGGGTAAGACATAATGCTAAAGACCAGACTTGTTTGTCTAACCAATTCTGACAGGTACATTTATAAAACAAACCTTTTGTGGCAGTTGACAAATTGTGGATTTCCCTCTTTGTGTCACTGCACTGTGCAGGCCTTTTTTTCCCCTTTTTATGATCACCTCAACTGCTGAGCACATATCCATGACCCCGGCTATTTACACTCAATTATTTTTTTTTTACACTATTTAAGTTCTCAAGCTCCTCCTTGAAATATCTTTATTACATAGCTACTACAATTGACATTTCACACCCCTAAAACGCAGTGATCTTTCTCAGAATTGACACTGATATATTCATCCCAAAAATGTATGAAATGGATGCTTTAAATATAGAAAACCATGGAACTTGAAATAGTAAATCAAATATAAATGTCATCACAGCTCATTTTGTGAAACCTGGTATGTCACAAAAAATACTTGTGGGGCAGGTTGAAATATTATTCAGATAGAAAATGCTTTAGTGTAATAGATAGAGCAATGCTTACAGATGTAAGCAATTACTGTAAAAGTAAGGTAAAACAGTTTCCTCCCACAGTTAAAGACTGGTAGGATAAATGGCTTCTGGGAAAATTAGCCCTGGTGTGAATGTATGCGTCTCTATGTCTGAGTGTGCCTGAGATGGACTGGCATCACACCCAGGGTATATTCCATGTTCTACTGTCACAATCGTATCCCTCCTCTTAAAGGTGTTCTGGCTCTTTTCACATTTTGGCTGATTCCATGCACCTGCCCACCATCCTGCCCCGCCTTATTTTAGCCAGACACTCTCACTACTCCCAGCTCTGCATTGAAAGATGGACGCCTGGAGGCCTACCTACCACCAAGTCGCCTATGTCTTCGGCTTGAGGGCATAGGCCTCCTATCCGTGTTCTGACCCTGCTGAATCCGGGGCTCAGAGCACCTGGCCTCGTGATCCTGCTTTTATTCCACATCCCTGCACCAGATCCTGTTCCGGTTTTTAACTGTGTCTTGTTTTCATCTCGTTTGGACTTCCCGGTTTTTGGACTTTTGAACTTTGCCATGGTCATGCCCCCCGGGCACCAGTTCACTGTCATCACACCCCCCTGTTTGTCAACCTGCCCTGATCCTCGTCTCTTCCCCGTTGTTCTACTCCACTCACTTCCGGATTATACCATCTGCATGGGGTCCTGTTCTATGCAGCGTTACGCTTTGTGTCATTTGCTTACCGGGGTTAGACTCCAGCTCCCTACTATCTTGTATTGGATAAGAAGTAGGAAAGTGGATGGATGGGTTTTTATTCATGAATAGTTAACTTTCATTGTTATTACACAACATCAGTTACTATTAATTTAAATATACTGTTCAATACAGAGTGTACTCTCCAGTGATAACGAGAGTCAAGAATGTTGAGCCATTGAGTGAAAATGTGGGTTTCCTGGTGCATTATGGCTGCTTGCTCAACCACGTGGGAGCTGCACTTCATCGCGTATCTAAATAAATTAATAACGGCATAACTATATTCATATACTCTTGCACAAACAGTAGTATAAGACTTGGTGGTGTGATAGCTTAAGTGACTGATTTTTAACCCCTTATAACCATTATTAATGTATTTAGATACGCGGATCCATATTATATTCCCTATTAATCCAATTCTAAAAGTATGCTTTTGTTTAATCTGATAACAAGTTTATTTGCAGAAAAGGTTAAAACAATCAATTTTCACAAAGTATATAATCGTACAATAATATGGTCAGAAGGAGCACGTAAAAATGTTTCGAAATAACCACATGTAAGACTTTGATGCTTAAAATGTTTAGGGAGAAATGGAATACTGGTGTGTATTTTTTCTTTAAACTACCAAGACCAGCCATATACAGTACAGTTTACATACAGTAATATGTTTATGTTCCTAAATAATATATTTTATGAGCATGTGAAAGGCATGGTGAATCGGAGATTCTCAAGACTTACTTTGTATGATTGGAAATGAATGCGTGATCGGATCTACGAAATGCTGTGGTGTTACTTTTTGTCAATGAAAAAATTGCCTTTTAGTTTACAAAGACGGTTACAAAGAATGTGGACCAGGGTAATACTTTGAGTTTACAGCTTGTCCAAGGTCATTCATTATTAATACTATTAGTAATATCTTAGGTAAAGACTTTGATGCATAAAATATTTCTGCATAATTAAAATATTTATGATAAAGGTAGGTTGTGTACTTTTGCCCAACTGAGTAATCTTGCTTTCATAAAATATGCCAACTTTTTAATGTATGATGATTAACATGATGTAATACACAGTTTAAATGTAAAAATCTAAAGAGTATACAACTTAAATTCTTAATTGAATAAAGATTGTCCCTCAGTAGTGATCGGGATTCGAAACCGGCATTTTCTGGTGACAGCTCAAATGCTGTACAGGAGAGGTTAAACTTTTTATTAGCTTCTCCTGGCGGTTTTACAAGGTGATTCCGGATACTATTAACATAATCTGATTTGCATATGGTAATTTGCAGCATGACGTATAATGACCTTTTATACCACGTTTTGATGTGACACGCCCACCGCATTATACCACAGCGTACCACACTTGTTTGAATGACTGCATCTGTATGTGTGCTAGAGTTGGGTATCTATGCATCTCATTCCATCCTGAGTATGAGTGGGACCACTGCCAGGGAACTGAGTGTTTAAATAACTGGAGATTTCAAACGAGTTACATAAAAGCTTTTATATATAGTATGTATTCTATATAACATAAAAACAAGTGAAAGACTAAATCTTTCTGGTTTGTGTCATTGATCTTCCAATAAAATTATTTTTTCAAATATTATGAATAATGAAAAATATAGAAAATTATTTAATTCTGAGGGTATGCTCTTTTTTTAATGAAGAACTTGGCCTTGGCACTTTCCCGATATTTTACCTTCTTGTAATGACTTTATTTTTATTTGATATATCAAATTTTAGTGGTACATCATCTCAAGGAACTTTACAATAAACCAAATGTGAAAAAAATACAGAAATTTATACTTGTACAGTTGATTTCACAGAAATAAAAGCTGGACTATAGCAATGAGTTTTAACAGAGTCTTCTAAAGTGCTGACTGACTTGCTAGGATAAAATTCCACAGTTAGAGCAACAGAAGAGAAATCAGGGTCTCTCATTGTCTCTTATTGGAACTGAAAGAAGACCAGAATAAAAAAAGTGCAAAATAAACAGTATATACAGTATGGGAGGTAGTAATTCATTGATGTAGGCAGGAGCTTCTCAAATGTTTAAACTTTTCAAATACTTAAAGATGAGCAGCAATATTTTTATTTTGAAATCCACAGGGAGCCAATATGAGGAAACTAACATTCATTTTAAACTAAAATGCTAAAACTTAAGTTAGTTACAATAGTTCATTGTAGAGCAGTGTGACTCTAAAAAATAAACCTTAAATTGAAATGTAATACGATCTTTGTTCACTAAATTATTTGCAATATGTGTACATTTTGCTGACTAAACTCAGGCTTGCTTTATATTCATGCTGTTTTTAGCATACATTTTACAATTTAGATCAGTTATGTGATGTGGAGTATCAGAGCCAAAAAAAAACTTTTTGTTTGCTCTATGCTTACACTTTAAGCAATAAACACAGCTACTCAGACAGCAATTCAGTAAACAGAAACATTTACAATAAATACACAGTAAATATTAATCCAGTGGGATCAACATGAACTTCATAATATGTTTCAAGGGAGTTTATATAAGAATATTTAAAATGTTATGTGCCTGTTACTGAAATAATGTACTGCATATTATGAAGTACAAGGTTCTTTCTTGTAATACTGTATAATCTCAGACTATGCATCTTCATTTTATTTAAAATATAAGTAATATACCTAAATTTATCATTGCACCTACAGTTTTCATTTTCTCTGAAGTTTGTGCACGCTTTGATCGTCCTCCATATTTTCTGTGTTCTTCACCCTGTATAGCCTAATTCCATGCTTCACTGATTTACAATAAGTGTGTTTTGAGTAGCAGTAAATTGTTCACAGCCCTGGAGCCAATTTGATCAATCAAAATAAACTTTGAGAATAGAAAATATGTAAGTAAACTGTCTGGCCCCCTGTGTCAAAATCTGGCTTACTTTATTTTCAGAGATGGGAAATTTGCTTTGCAGGCAGGTAAAAGACATACTGTGACTCAACATGAAACCATAGTCAAACAGATAAAAGACACATGTATGATGAGAAAGAAAAAATTATCTAAAGTACATTATACAATTGTCCAAATTAAACAGGTTAATAGCTGCAGGACTAAAAACTTAAGGCAGTTCTATTGTATTTGAATCTAGGTAGTCTAAATTGATGCTCAGGAGGATTGACCTCAAATTGACTGTTAGAGGTGGGCATGACATTTCATAATTATTTTGGCCTTCTGCGCTATTTGTTTGATGTTGATGTCTAAGAGCTGTTGTAGTTGTGTGCCAATAATTTTGGTGGCTACTTTCACAATACCGTTTTTTTCTGTGTATTAAGGTTACCAAACCTTAAGGTTTTAAGGTTACCACAGTGAATGTTTTAGGTTTAGGAGTCCAGAATCAAATCTCTAGTGACATTGTTGAAGTTGATCTCAAAGGACCCCTCAAAAAACCACTTGATGGAATTCTCTAATCATTAGCAAATGAGAATGATGGGATAGATCTTTTTGTAAACTGCCTTATACTATTACTTATCCAACCCATTCATCTATCCATTTTCTAACTGTTTTATCCTATTCAGGGTCACAGGGGCACCAGAGCCTATCCCATGTGCACAAAACAATGTGCACAAGGCATTCTAGAAGGGATGCAAAGGAACAAGTAATAGGTTTATTCCATGCTGAAAAAAAGAAGAAAGAGAACACAACGTTTCGGCCGTGGAGCCTTCTTCAGGTGTGAGAGAGACAGGGCAGTAGGCAAAGGTAAAGTAGCGGGAGAACAAAGGTTGGGAGGGAGGAGGAGTGAGAGGCGGGAGCAGGGGACAGAAAGAGAGGCCAATCAAGAGGTGTGAAGTCAGAATGGGTGCAGAGAGGTGTGAAATGAAACTTCCAATGAATGGAGAAAATTTAAAAGAACAGTAGTCTGTCGTTAAGGGAAGGGAGAAGGTGTGATCCTAGCTGCAGAATAATTTTAGTTTCGGTGGTCTTTCTGATGTATGAGTTTGGAAAACCGTCTTTGAGAACACAGACGGAGAGATTAGAGTGGTCGTGGCCGTCAGAGGTGAAATGAGAAACAATGGGCTTGGAGAGATCTTTAATCTTTACAGCCCTGACGTGTTCTCTGAAACGGTCTCCGAGTCTCCTTCCCGTTTCTCCAATGTAGATGGCTGGGCATTTACTGCAAGAGATACAGTAAATAAGGTTGCTGGAGGTACAAGATGCTGTCTGGGTGATCCGGAATTGTCCTGAGGGGCCTTGAATGAGTGTGGTGGTGGCTGTGTATTTGCAGGTGATACAGCGAGCTCTGTTGCAAGGGAAAGTGCCTGGTGTGGATGGTTGTTGAGGGCGGTCAAGGGAGCTGTGAACAAGGAGGTTCTAGAAGGGATGCCCTTCTAGAAGGGATGCCAGCTCATTGCAGGGCACACATAATCCACCGACATACAGTAGGCACTGTACTGTATGTCTTTGTATGTCTTTGTATGTCTTTGTATGTCTTTGGATTGTGAGAGGAAAGCAGAGACTTCGAGAAAACCTACAGTGCGTGAACATGGGAGAATATATAAACTCCACTCAGATAACATCCTAGGTCTGGAACTAAACCCAGAACACCAGCATTGCAAGACAGCAATGATAACCACTGTATCAATGTGTTGCCCTTAACCAACCCAAATGTTTTACATTTCTTCAATTTTCTTTCTTTCAATGTACTATACCTAACAAAATGTTTTACTGAACAATATCACTGATAATGTAATAGTTTGAAAGAAAACCAAGACACTCTTACAGAAAATGTAAAACAATTGTAATTGAAAATAAACACCAAAATACTTACAGTATAGCTTAAACTTTAATTTAATGCAAAAGTTTTACCACCTTTCACAGTTTTGATACTCTGGATATGCATTATCACTGAAGTAGCAAATCAAATAACTTTGTAAAAAGTTAGAAGAGATGTAATAAAATATTAGACAATGTAAAAGGCTGCTGGCTGGAACTGTGCCTAATTGGTACTACCAAAGTATTACTCAAATTTACCTGAGTGTCTGTATAATTAGGGCATTTGGATTCTTATCTTGCTCCATTTTTTTACAAAGATAGTTTAATACTAATAGGGAAATATTGATAAACAATATGATGTACATTCTTTAATGGTTCTTATAAATATACTGTACCAAAACAAACTTAACCTTTGTGTGACACCAATTACAATGTTATTATTAAGATTTATTGTCTTGAGGGAAGATCATAGTGACAACCTTCTTTCAGATGCATCAACTGTAGCTCATTTACCCCCATAATCAATCTTTTGAACTAATTATATTGTAGTATGTTTCTTAAAATCTTAACATAGACTTTACCATGATTATACTGTATATACTTCACATATACTTATATTGTTCTAAATGTATTATTGTTTCTGTTTTTCAACTGCTTGAATTGTTTTAAAATAACCCAATTTTATTAGTGAAAATTAGTTAATAGTTAATAACATAGTTATTGATTTTCATCTAGCTTCATCCTCATCAGATATGTTTATATAGTATTGTAATTATTTTAATTGTTACTTATTGTTTATGTACAGTAGATCTCTCAGTAACGTACATACAGTACCACTTGTGTAGTTCTGAATATCAAACTTCCAGAAATGCCTAATTAAACATAATTATGTCATGTGAATGAACTGGAACATTTGGAAATTGAAACAGTAAATTGTGAGTGTTTTTATGGCTACTAGAAATCAATCAGAATATGTAAAAACCAATATCAGCATACAGATTTAAAATGTACAATATATACTGATGGAAAAAAGAAATGCAACACCTTCTCCTCCACACTTTGGCCCTCCCGTCTGCAATAAATTGACAACTTTTTGTGAAATTACATAAGCTATAACTATAGTATTCTCATTCCAGAAAATGTTGCGTTTCTTTTCTCCATCAGTATACAGTATACTGTAATTTATCAGTACTACAACAAAAAAGCAAAAGTAAGAGTAATAATATATGTGAGTTGTCCTGATACAAATGGCTCATTCTCTCACAGATTTCAAAAATTGAAATCTTTTAAGATTATAACATTCATTATGGTCATCCTTGCAATTAAAATCATATAGTTAAATGATATTCATATTCTTGAAGACAAATAAATAGTTATTGACATTAACTAAACTCATGTTTGAGTGAGTATTATAGGAGTTAGTTACTAATCTAAAATATGATATACTTGAGTAAAATTGTAGGTTTTGTAAATAATACAAAAGTAGACAGAGTTGCAGACAACAGTTGTAATACAATAAAACCTAATGAAAATTCAGGAGCTGACACAGTATATGTGAGCCAAAACAGTATATAATATGCAATATACAGTATGAGAAAAATATAAAAATCAAAGTTTAAGTTAGCTAAACTTTCCTCATCTTCTAGAGAAAGCAGGTAGGCAGTAAACAGGCAAATAATATCCCTGGGCATACACTATCATCAAGAGTGTAGACTTTTAATAAAGAGAAGTTTAATTATAGTTATAAACTATAACTGTACAACAATACATTATATAATTATTAATAATCACACCTTCACACCTGAAGTAGGCTCCACGGCCAAAACATTGTTTTCTTTCTCTTTTCAGCATGGAATAAACCTATCACTTGTTTCTTTGCAGCCTACACATGCTGACGCAGCTCCCCACCTGATCTAATTATTAATAATATCATTATATCATATATTAATTAGATATCATGCAGTATTGTCCTCTGTTTTGATTCCCACACTACAAAAAGTATATACAGTATGTAGAGATAATACAAAGGAGAGCAGCCAAACCTTTTTTCTCTAGAAAGCAAAGTATTATTCAAACCATTGGAATAGACCAAAAGGTCTGGAATTGGACGATGCAACTAAGAGAACTTCTTTAAGATCAGCAATAATATTGGGACCAGGATGAACAAGAGGACATGATATTTTGGACCTTTTACAATGGACAACACCTCTTTACATAGAGGATTTAGGGAAACCGTAAACCAAATGCCTAGTCATTTAGTTGTAAACAACAGATAGTAATTTTTTTATCACCAAACTACTAGCAATAACATTGGCAAGATGGAGCCAATGTCATCATTTCATTTATCTTTATTTGAAAGAAATAGACATACACTATTTTATTGCACTGTACATATTATAAACATCTAAGGGTTAAATAAATATGGAGCTATCTATAGTGCTACTTGCTAATCACATATTTTTGGGGAATGAGAAGAGATTAAAGTGCTTAAAGTAACAGTGGAATAATTGTTTCATGATTACTAATTACATATCTTGATCTGAGGCTATATTCTGATGCTGGCAAATAAATTACTGTTTAAAACAAGTTTGTGTACAACATACTACCCTGCATATAGTGATTAGGTGAATAAAACGAACATTCTGCATATACATGTACATTTCTTCTTCTTCAATTCTCTTAATGAAAATCCCTGATTTATTACAATTCCTTATAAACTTCTGCTCATTTCCAACAGCAATAGTGTAGCAATAGTTAGCTTAAATTAAAGAAATTGAGGGCCTGTTTTGTGGAATCCATTGCCAGGCATTCACTACAAAAGGTCAAGGTTATACAGTAAGTAGGGAATCTGGACCTTCCTACTAGAAATACTTCTGAAATTAGGATATTTCTATAATGTAAACAATGCTTTTGATAGGCTTATTTGAGACTTGAGGCTGTATGTATGTAAAATGTGTTCCTTGTTCTTCCTAGCTTTAACAATCTTAGACTTTTGCTGGATAGAGCGTGATAATATGGAGAAGTACTCTATATCTTCTAATCATGAGTTGCTTACTGTATGTAACATGACTTATCCTTTTCAACATTAGTTTGTGTGTTGTCTCATGTCTCTCCTCCATTTTATTTTGAACCTCAAGTATAGTCTCTTTTTTTACATCTGCTATATACAGTATATATTTATTACCACAAAGACTCATATTCTCAGACATAATAGTATTAAGGGTTTCTTTTATTTGTTTATTTTGTTCTTAACAAGAAATAGTCTGATAAGTACAGAGAAAATATGAAAACACAGCATTTTAAAAGATAGAAATGTATCTATATTTGTTGAAAATAAAATCTAGTTTAAAATATGCCCTGTCATTGACAAATACTTTATGTAGCTTTAAAAGATATGTAGTGCTGTTAATAATTGACTGAATAACCTAACATACTGTATAGGATGTCAATACATGTCAGCAACACTACATACTGTATTTGAAAGTCACTCATCATATTTGATTTTATTGTTTAATATAGCTGTTAATAATTCACAAGGAATGACAACGCCCAAGATCAAAGTGTAATGAACTATAGTGTAGCCAATATTTGGCTTAACCCACTTGGCTGAGGTCCGACTTCCTGGCCATAGGACGAGGAGGCCAGGACCCCCCCGCAAGGTAACCAAGGGGTACAGTAGCTGCAGAGGTAGAGTTGGGATGCAAAAGTCGCACGCGAGGAAAAGAGATATCGCATTTAGTATTCATAGCGTTCGGTGGAGGAAGGACGAAGTGATTGCCAAATACTGACGGCTGGGAATGGTTGAGCATGGTCGTTGTCATAACTTCCAAACTTTCATTAAATAAACTCCATTTCACAAGGACTGACAACGTCCAAGATTAAAGCGTAATGAATTGTAGTGAAGCGAATATTTGGCTTAACCAGCTTGACTGAGGGCCGGCCTCCTGGCCAAAGGACGAGCAGGCCAGGACCCCCAAAAAGAACCAAACGGGACCCCAAACCACCAATGCAGAATTTGGAAGGGCCTGAAGAAGGAGAGAAGGTGTGATCTGTGAAGCCTGGGTTGTTGTTGTGGTAGGGCAGTCGGAGTGCCTGTCTGCGTTCTGTATAGGTTTACTGTAGGGAAATCTGCTTCTGTTGGCCTAGGCAAGTTGCTTATTATGAGTACGCGTTGAGGTGTTGACGGAAGGGAATTCAAACAAACATGGGGTCTAAATGATGAGAAACCATGTAGGCTCTTCGTAGATGGGAAAGGAAATCGCTGCTATTATTGGATTGGGTAAGTGGTGCCGGTGTTATCTGGATGGGTATGGCCTGTGTTTGTGATTGTGTCCCCCCAAAAGCAGCAATGGAAATTGAAGACTCCTGCACTTGATGCGCACGGTGATCAGGAGGAGAGATGGAGGTAGACAATAGGAACTAGGCCTTTTATAGCCATTAACTTTAAGGGTTTTCTGGACAGATGGAGTAGCCAGCTCGAAGGAAATGTGGAGGCATGTAAACCTTATGGCAAGTGACACCTTTGCTATCCGATGATAAATTAAGTGTAAGGAGCTAACTGCTGGGACTCTTATGGACTCTGGAACTGGATGGCGAGCACTGATGGCCTTATGACAGATCCATGTGGGCACTGTGGAGAGGAAAACAAAAACTCCCGTTGGGAGAAAATAAACCTCTGGGGGTCCCGGCCCAATGGATGCCCCCCCTCTGGGCAGCTAGATAGTTTTTGGAGAGCTCGGGACTTGGCTGTGGTACTGTAACTCATGGAATTTATGTGTGTGGATGTTACCTGAAGTGAGAGCAGTACTGGATCCAAGAAGTAGCGGTGCGGAGTGGGAGAAATGATCCTGGTGCTGAATTGGACGTTGGGGATAGGGACTTGAGTAGAGGGGCGATTGTTGAGTAGGTAGAGGTAGGAGGCCGGGCAGACCCAGGGCAGAGAGGTGGTGGCGGCAGCTGGGGAGGATGAGAGGAATAGAAATGGGCCTGGAGTCGGATCGGATGCCGGGGATAAAACACGCATGATACGGGGAAATGAGGTGAGGGACTTACCTGTGCAGACGTTGAGGGGGGTGGCTTTGGTAGCAGCAGAGGACGGAAGGGATGAGACTGGGGCTGAGTTAGGGAAGAGGGATAAAGATGCGATGAGACAGGGATGCGAAACACAGGGCGATTGGCAAGAGAAATGAACTTGGAGCCCAAACTGGATACCGGGAATGGGGAAGCAAACGAAGGAGGAGCAGATCGAACATGTGGTGGTGGGGGGTAAATGACAGGGATGAAATGGGGACATGGGACAAAGGACTTACCTGTTTATGAGGCGGTACCAGTTGCAGAAAGGGCAAGAGAAAAAAACGCAAAGTCGAGACTGAGACGCAAGACGTGGGACTTACCTGTATGGACATTAAAGAGGTGGTGCTGGTAATGGTGGGGCTGAACAGACTAGATTCGTGACAGCTATGGACTGGACCAGAGGTAGGACGCCGGACAGACCCACGGCCAAGGAGATGGCCAAGGAGATGGCCGCAGTAGCAGCAGAAATGAAATGAATAGATCTGGGGCCAAATTGAAGGCCGGGGATAGGGAAAATAGGACACGGATTTTGAAAACGCACGCTTTCAAAACGAAGACCCAACTCTTTGAGCAGTTCTGTCTGAGCCTGGGAGAAATGCAGTCATGCGGCTGCCTGGAATGTGTTTTGTTTTTATAAAACAGAACACCGGGGGATCAAGACAACGAGATGCGGACATGAGACATAAGGGTTGGGTTGGACAGAACATGAATAGGACAGGGACGCGAGATGCGGGACAACTGCTGACTGGGCCAGAGATAGGAGGCCGGACAGACACGGTGCCAAGGAGGTGGCTGCAGTAGCAATGGAAGGGGGAACCCGGGGCTAAATTGTATGTTGGGTACGGGGACACGAGACAGGACAACTGCTGGCTGGGCTGGAAGTAGGACACCGGACAGACCAGGGGCCCAGGAGATGGCCGCAGCAGCAGCGGAGACGGGAGGAATGAGCCCAGGGCTAAATTGAACACCGGGTATAGGGACGCAAGACGATTGCTGACTGGGCTGGAGGTAGGACGCTGGACAGAACCATGGCCGAGGATGTGGCCGCAGTAGCAGCAGAAACGGGAACCCGAGGCTGAATTGAATGCCAGGGATTTGCAAACATGGCAGTGACCGTGCATTTGTCGAGAGCAGCCCATTTTGTTTTAACAGGAGAAGTATCTGGATGTTGAGATGCTAGGTGTTTCAAATGGATGGGTTGGGAATGGCGGGTCCTGGTCTTGGGAAAGGCGTGGCCGTTTATGCAGGGTGTGCGAGGTCCTGCGGGGGCCTGCTGGGGACGGCAGGGATATGGTGTGGTGGCGCCAGAGTTTAGAGAGGAGGCTGGGTATAGAGCGGGGTGCGGTTGTTCACCCTGGGGAAAGGCGCAGTGGTGGCTGTCGTGAGTGACGAGGAGGGCTCCCTGGAGAAGCTTTGTAAGATGGAGGCCAAGGGCAATCATTTTATGAAATCCCATGACAACCCAAGTGTTGTTATGCACTGTGTGATATTGTTGCCATATTTATCAAATGCAAGTAATGTATGCAAGTTAATACAAATTAATTACTTTTCTAAATACAGTAACTATTAAAAGGACAGCAGCATTATCACCTTCTAGGTGGATCTTGTCAGATTTCAGAAGTGAAGAATAAGAAATCAAGCCTGGTTAGTGGTTTGGGAAGCCTCCAAAGAAAAACAAATTGCTTCTATATGTGCTGTGTGGATCAGTAGATAACTAAGTTTAGTTAGTGCATGGAGAGAGCTAGGCCTTTTTTGTGTGTAGTTTTGGGAATAATCCTTTTATTAGCCTATGTTTCTGTGTCTGTTTTACGAGATGTACTCTGTTGGGTTTATGGCAGTTTTGTAATGCTCTGAATTAGGACCAAAAAGTCATCTGCTAATAAAACCTTCTGAGAAATATGTGCAGTATCACTCAAATGTTGTGACTGTTTTTGTCATCCTTCTTGCCACTCTACCATGCTGGCCAGCTTGGTGGAGTGGCAGGGATTTTCTTGACTCGTGGACATTTACTCCTATCTCTCTGAACTCTATAGTGCATTTATTCTAACATCATGTGTATCACAATTATTGCACACAAAAGAGGCCATTCTTTATCACATTTCTGTAGTGTAGTGGTTATTAAATTTGCTTCACTTGCAAAAGGTCCCCAGTTTGAATCTGTCCAGGAACATGTTGTGTTTTTCCAGCAGCCATATCACCCTACAACTCACAACTGCTAACCCACTGAAGCTAAGTCTGGTGTTAAGGTGTGAGCCTGGTCAGTACCTGGATGGGAGACCTCCTGGAAGAGATGTTAGTGCGGCCAGTAGGGGGCACTCACCCTGCAGTCTGTGTGGCCCTAATAATTCAGTGTTATGAAATAATGAAGACTTGTTAATTTCACATTCCCTTATATACTATACAGTATATATGTATATCAATGTTGAGATCCCAAGTATATATGCAGTAACCTCTAGATTTATTCAGAAATCCTGCCAGGAAGAGGGCTTATTTCATGAGGTGTCATATACAGTATGGGAAAGGGGTACAATAACAGGAATATTTTATAGGTGGTGGTGAATGTATTTGTGTGGTCCAGTTCAAGTCGTGACTTGAAAATTTGTGGTAAGAATTCAAAACTGACATCAATGAACTAACTTGGCAGTGTTTAAAAAAAGTTTTCAAAGGACAATGAGTGAAAATTTTGTCATCTTGGTGTGCAAAGTTAGTACACATATCCAAAAATCCTCAGAGCCATAGTTGTTGCAAAAGCAGCTTCTACCAAGTAGTGACTTTGGGTTGAATACTGATGCAATCAATATGTAGACTCTTGTCTGAAGTACATTCTCCAGAAAGCTGTGGGGTGACCTGCCATCCTCAGTTACCTGACCAACTGGTGTACAATAATTGATTGGGTGATATCAACCAGGAGGCTGAGGTTTCCAGGGTTGGCTACAACCATCATTAGAAACATCACTGGAGGGGCAGGGTAAAAAAAAAGCAACCAGAAACAGCCTTCTTTGAGTTCTATTGTAGGGCATAGTTTACTTTGAGTAAAGAGTGTTTCCATGTAAATCACCTTATGAAGTTTTGATTTACTAATAATAACAATGATAGCAATTTTAATTATAATTATCAAAGTTCATTCCATAGGATCCCAAAGCACCTCATTCATATTAAAGAGGATCTTATTCATCTTTAAAGACCAGCACCATTCTGGGTGATGTGTGAGAGCTATTATGCACCATAGCAAACTGTACAACAGATTAGAGAAGTGACAAAGTACTGTACTTCATCAGTTGAATTAATAGACACCTTTTAAAGGGCAAGGCAGTGCAACTCCAGAGTGAATTATAGTCAGTGCACTGGGATTAACACCCATATACTTTGAAACGTGTCAAGGGGATTTTACATGGCCAAGTAATAATATAATAATAAACTTTATTTTATATAACATCTTTAAAGGTGGCTTTTAAAAGTGCTTCACAGTAAGAATAAAAGGTACACAATGAGAGGAAACAGCAAAATTACACCATTAAATAAGGGTTTAGAATATAGTAGGAAAGCAAAGGGGCAGACACAGAACCAGTTACTGGTCCACTAATAGCATGTTAGAAGCAAGAGAAGATTTTTCCTAAGAGCAATGTTACCCAGAATCTGAGGCATCTTGTGCCCACCGTTTTTTGTCCCACCTAAGTTGACATTCCAAATTCATATCTTGAAATGATCTGCTTGCTTTTTTAAACTTGTGTTTATCTACTTATATCTATATTCAATTACTAGAATGTCAGCATACAGACCTAGATGCAGTTTCTCCTTCAATTTTAAGTTTACTTCTTTATTTCTGTCTACACAGATCTTAGTGTGTAATCTGTTTATGATGAACAGACATGTGGAAAGTACAAGACATGTTGCAAATTCTCACATTGAATGTGTTTTGAACTTCTGCAGATGTTCCATTTATTACATTTCAGTAACACAGCTGATTGAGGGGAATACTGTGGCTTTGAGCTGGCATATACTGTACTGTAAGTTCATACTAATTACATGTCCCTTTTACCTTTTTGTAAAAGCTTAAAGCAAAACTGCTATATGATTAAGAACTCAACTGGAACAACATTATAAGACACAGGGTCTCCCAGGACCAAGGTAAAGAACCACTGTAATAGAGGTCTCCTATTTCAATACTCATATAGCACTGCAAACAATCATGCAAAGGCTTGACTTTCCTTACAAAACAGACAATATATTTAAGGTTCTTACCCAGAAACAACCACCTGTTACAAAATTGTTGCACCAAACACTCATTTTGCATTTAATGATAAGCATCAGTTTAAACAATTGATCTTTTCCTTCATTCTTTCCTTCCCTCTTCAAGATGACAGGTATAAAATATGAAAATGTAAATATTGTATTCCAGTACAAATGAAGCGGTCCTAAAAAATACTGTATATTTAAAAAAGTGTTGCGGTACCTCGAAAAATTTGATGTACCAAACAATTAACAAATTGCAAATATTTGAAATACATTTGTGAAGTCAAAGTAAAAATGGAATGATCCAGGTACCAATGAGGTTATACGGTACTTGTCAGTATGAGTCAAAAGTAAAAATTCTAAAGTTCTTTTGAAGTCTTGGGTTATAATCCACCTGTAGAATGTTTCAAAAGAGAAAGTTATTTGATTTACACTATATTCAGTAAAGTGTTAAATGACATAGAATATTTTTTAATTGTAGCTGTAATTTCAGTAGACATAAAATATCAGTTAATACACTTATTTGTACTTTAGACAAGTAAGCATGTCATATTGCTGTATCATAGTGTAATGGGTCTAGTAGGGCTCTTGCCAATCTAAGCCCCTTGGCAGTCACCCACACAACAGCCTAGACACTCTTTGTCCAAAGAGCCCCTGACTCTAGTGTTTCTTGCTTCTGTCTGACTCTTCTCCTAGTGAGATTGCTCCTTTACTTACTTTATTGGCCTGCAAAGACTTGGCTCCTGCTGTTGCTCTTTAGATGATTATTAATGATAAGGGCTGTTAGT
Organism: Atractosteus spatula; assembly: GCF_055471065.1. Classification (NCBI taxonomy): domain Eukaryota; kingdom Metazoa; phylum Chordata; class Actinopteri; order Semionotiformes; family Lepisosteidae; genus Atractosteus; species Atractosteus spatula. The sequence goes on along the minus strand of NC_142711.1, from coordinate 27,366,791 downwards.
GGAGGGTTGCCCAGTGCCTGTTTCCACCAATTGCCGTTATTCTGCCACTAAGCCCCAAGCTGTGCTGGTGTGACCTTGCAGGGCAGTAGTTTCAAGGGCTGCTGTTCTGTTGCTGATACCTGAATGTCACCATCGTAAGTCTTCTATATTCTTCTATTCTTCTATATTTCATTGTACAATACCATGGTACCAATACCATGTTTCCAGGGCAGTGGTTTTCAGTCAGGCAAGCAGCAAGCAGATCGGTTACAGGGACCAATCAGCACTTGTAATTAAGGGCCAAGTTGAAACAAAAACCAGCAGACACAGGGGACCAAAACTGAGAACCACTGCACTAGGACATGATGCTTCATCGCTCTTTCTGATTCGAGACACAATTGTTTATGAAATTTCAAAATTTTGGTAGCAACACTGCAACTCAAATAAGAATTTGTTCAATCTTATATGGAATATTAACATTTTATTATCAGGCTGTCTAACCCAACAGATTTAAAATGAAGTAGAGAAATGTGTTTAAGACGTTTGCAAATACATGGTTGTGTCCATCTGAAAATTCAAAATTTAAACTTTGTAATTTATTTTGAATATTAATTTTGACTGAAATAGGAAAAAGTAAATTCTTACAATAAAATTACATCTCACTTTTTTACTCCTTCTGTATTTTTCCCACATCCTTCAAGTTGTCTTTTAAGAGGGTACTTACTATACCTTTTGTACTATCATTAACTATGATATATGGGACTACAGCAAACGGTGACATTTAGACAGAGCCATTTGTCTTCATTGAATCTGGGGTTTATGGAGTTCAGACTGGTACTAAATGAACCATATACTCTCCCTAAATAAAATACTTTTACATAACAAAAGGTATTCCGTTATAATCTTCCTACAAGAACATGAAACATTCCCTTAGTCTAATAAAGGTGTAAAGTAGGGAATGCATTAGTTAAATACTGTCACTTACAATTAAGACTTAATTATAACTTATTATAATGATGATAATATAACTTAATAAAAAGTCAACACAACATCTTAAGTACTATAAATGTATGACAATTCTATCACTCATTTTGTTACAGAATTTTGGTTTTTCTATTTCTTGTGACTTGGCATTTTGTTAGTTTTTCTTAATATGTTTCATACTGTAGCATATGAAAGTTTAATTGGTACTTTGAGAAGTAGACGTTTTATTATTATACATACAAATGTATTTTTAAATAAAATTAAAAAGATTTTTTGGTGTCAATATAACAACATAATACTGAATTTTAGATATTCATATCAAACCATCAGTCATTACAGTACAGTATCAGAAATATGAGTGCAGAGGATGGCCTTTCAGGTTAAATATCTGAAGCGAATGAATTTATTATAATGAATCATGTCCTTTGATATGTATTCTGTATGCAGTGCTCAGCTTAGTATTAAGCTTCTGTACTATAAATGTAGCATAAAATGCCATTTAAAACAGAGAACAGAAGCCATGTTTTTACATAAAATGTTATGTAAGACTGGAACAAGCTATCCAGCCATTTCACCCTGCAACTCACAACTGGCAGCCCACTGAAGCTAAGCAGGTGTGAGCCTGGTCAGTACGTGGATGGGAGACCTCCTGGGAAAAACTAAGGTTGCTGCTGAAAGAGGTGTTAGCGGGGCCAGCAGGGGGCGCTCACCCTGCGGTCCATGTGGGTCCTAATGTCCTAGTATAGTGATGGGGACACTATATTGTAAATAGGCACTGTCCTTCGGATGAGATGTAAAACCGAGGTCCTGACTTTCTGTGGTCATTAAAAATCCCAGGTTGTTTCTCGAAAAGAGTAGGGGTGTAACCTGGCCAAATTTCCCATTGGCCCTTACCAATCATGGCCTCCTAATAATCCATATCTATGAATTGGCTTCATTACTCTGCTCTCCTCCCCACTGATGTGTGGTGAGCGTTCTGGCGCACTATGGCTGCCGTCGCATCATCGCATCATCCAGGTGGATGCTGCACATTGGTGGTGGTGGAGGGGAGTCCCCATTACCTGTAAAGCGCTTTGAGTGGAGTATCCAGAAAAGCGCTATATAAGTGTAAGCAATTATTATTATTATTTCATCACTGCTGACCATGGCTTCTTTTTAGAAACAGGTAAATGAGATCTTAGGATCAATTAGCTCATAACAACCAAATCAACTAGACAGACAGAACATTCTACTCTGTAGTATTTCTTTTGTTACAAATGACCCCACACTTTGCTCATAAAATGGCTGGAGTACACAGGTGAAACAGCATACAGAAAATGTATCAGCTGCATCTATACTAGTAAATGTATGATTGTGTGACTCAATAACAGGCAGAATTTGCTGTGATTCTTTTCGTAAGCAATTTAAAGTTTAGATATAGCTCGAAGCAAGCTATGATTTTTTCTTTTGTATTTCCTCTGCACTGACAAAAAGTAATGGCTTTATCTTGACTTTGACTGTCTATCTTCTGTAGATCTGCCCATTTAAAAGATATCTGACACAGTGTCTCCCAGCGTGGTGCAACAATCTGAATAGGTAGATAATATTTCCCTCAAATATGGAATTAGTCATGACTCACAACACAGGACATGCAAGTCAGTGGGATCTGATGCCACCAGGGATTGAACCATATATCTTTGAACAACACAAGATATACTGTATATTTTTAAATTGTACTTAAAAACTTTACTAAACATATCCAATCAAAATATTTTAACTTGTAATTTGTGGACATTTAATTTCTTTCACCCATAAAAATCAGCAGTCAGATTTAAAAACATGTCTAGACCTCAGGGGGTGAATACTTTTAAAAGGCATTGTATATACCCAAGGAATCCACTAGTTTTTTCTACTATTAAATGTTAATATTACAGTCATATGTGGGTGATTAATATTACAGCCATGTGTGGGTGATAACCAAACTTGTCATTTAGCCCACTTTATTCACATTGATTAAAAATCTTTGTAACATAATTACAGTCACTCAAGGTAAATTATACACAGGCAGCCAATATGAAGTGTTGCATTGCCTAATCCGTTGCACTCATCAATCAAGTCTAATTGACTCAAAAATATTTAAGAATACATTTGACACTTGAAAACACGGAACTATCTGGGTTCACTTTTTTTAAGCTTTCAGATTAGCTAAAACGTCATTGGAATATTGTAATATAATTTTATTTCTGCCTTAAAAACACAGACAGACAGAAACGAGCTTTAAAAAAATAAGCATTTCTATCTTTAATGCTGTTGTAACAGAAAGAATAAGGTTCTTGATCCCGAGATGAAGTAAAACAGATGAGTTTATTGCATGCAAGGAACAATAAAGCCGAAGTCTTGTTTCCCGCAAGAAACAACAAAACCGAAGTATTGTTCGATGTGCCGGTACAAACTTTTAGGTTATATAGTCCTTGCTTGCTGCTTCAGACGTCATTTTGGTGTTATGGTAAGGGGAGGGGGTCATGGTATTTGGCCAGTTTACGAGGTCCTGGCCAAATGGTCAGTTTAAGATTACACCCAGGGGGGTTCCTAGCTTGCATCTGGAATCCTTATCAGTTAACCCCCTTTCCTGCCATAAACCCCTGTTGCTTAGAAGTCTAATTTTCAGGCAGAACTGACTTAAGTTAACCCTTTTTACATCTTGTCTCTTACTTCATTCCCCCCTTATAAAATATGGCATACGTCAGGACTGCCTATTTTACACATACAATGTCAGGGCAGATCTTTCCTTTTTAGATGTACAGGCATGCATTACCATGACATTGTGCGTTCCACGGTTACAACAAGATGTTATTAATGTTTTTGTACAAGTGATAGTTACAATTAAACACATAAAACAATCCTAATCCTACAAATACATAAAGTCCTACCCCAGGACCCAAACGCAGACCTCAGCCATGTGGAGATCTATCGTCAGGATCTTGGAATAGCAATATTGACCCAACTCCGATTATAATTTTTTGGCTGATAGATATGCCAACACCCGGAATGTATTGATACCATATCCCCAGTAATGCTCCTCAGGCCTAACAAGCACACTGTTGGTCTTAGGAAGTATCAGACACAGAAACGGTAACAAAATCCTTCTTTCTGTTCACTCAGTCTCTGGTGCCGTGGGTCGGTGAAAGTGCGATGCTTGGATCCAGCGATCTCATCCTGTCACTCAGATGGCACAATCAGTAGTTAGTGGCACTTGATATGGTCCCTCCCAGCAGGATTGCAACGTCTGGCAGGGTATCTCTTCTTCACCTACACCCACTCGCCAGGTATCCGGTCGTGTCTCCCCTCTACTGGAGGTCCCCAATCGTCCGGCACCTGTTCACGAGCCCTGTGCACCGCTTCAGTTAAAAAAACCTACAATACTTTAATAGAGAGTTAGTAAATTCATCAGTGCGTTAGCCAAACTTGGCCTCCAGGGAGTTTCTTTGGCTGCCCGTGATGATCTCAAATGGGCTCAGTCTCACAGTTCTGTTTGCTCCAGCCCGGAAACCGCACAGAACTGCAGGTAGAGCATCTACCCACGGTGTTCCTTCAGTTGATATTTCCTTAGTTGGTCTTTCAGACTGTGGGTGATGGGGGCAATGTGACTTCCAACTTACCCCTAGTGAGGCAATTACAGCCTGACACACCTTCCCAGTGTAGTATGCCCCTAGATCAGTATCCAAGGGGCAGGGCAGTCCGTACCACGGGATCATCTTTGTCATACAGTTGGGTATGTGCCAGCCCACATCCCATCATCATACAACCCCACATTCTTTATACATTTGTTCTAACCACTATTAAACATCTATTAAAGGCCTCAACCTGAATTCTCCCTTTTCCCCAATAGAGGTTTCATAGGGGTCTCAGACTCCCGCTCTCCCAGTGCCGCTCGTCTGGCATCTGCATCTGCATGGTTGTTACCTTGAGTTACTGGAATTCTTTATTTATTGTGTTATTTACACCTTACTCAAGCTGCTTCTGTCGGCAGCTGTAAAACTACAAATCAGTTCAGAGACAAGCCCAGTATTTTTAACTGAAGTCCCTGCCGTTGTGAGAGAATCCTATTTCTCCATAGCCATCGAGAATTGTGGCCTACATGCAACAAATACATACATTATATACATATACAGTAACCCTTTAACATCCTTCTTTTTACAATCTTCCATCTGGCTTAACTGGCTTGCTGCGCTGAGGCAGTGGAGGGGCATTTTTCCGATTGTTAGCACCTCGAATTCTGTTGTAACGGCTCAGCCTGTTCTCTGTTCTCCTTCATGCATCAGAGAGGACCCATCAGTAAACAGTATTACATTTTCTTAAATTTTCACGGTCCCCCACCTTTTGGCTACAGCATCTAATGGTATAACAGTGCCTACCTCCATGCTCCTGTGTCAGCACAGCTGCCCAGAACCCTTTGTCCACACTTACATACAAAGGAATGGTTGATCCATCTGAGGAAACCCCAGTCTCAGCACCTGTAAGAGAGCTTGTTTCAAATTATTACAGGCGGCTTTTGCTGCTGGAACCAAGGGAATCTTGTCCTTGTACTGCACTCCTCCCTTAAGCAGATCTGTTAAGAGTTGTGCTCACCCCGTAAAAACATTGCACCCAGGCCCTGTTAAAATTTCAAAATGCTAGACACAAAAGGGCCTTATCATAACTGCTTCTATTAGACACTCTAAAGCTGAAGCAACTCAGACTTGTGGGTTTCCTCGTCAGGGGAAGCACTCAGAATACCATCAACATACTGAGTGATCACAGTCAGTTGTAGCCACGTGATACCCTGTTCTGGATAGTCATTCTTTGTAATGCATAATATTCCAACCCAATAGATCTGGGATAAAACCACCCACATTCGTGTGATAAGTGCACGTGAATGTTAAAATCTGGTACTCAGCAAGTAAAACTTGCTGCCCCAATACTCCTGTGGCTTCCTGCCGTCTCCCCATATACATTACTCTATAGCACACTGTTGAACAGAGGAGTGAAACAAGCATGACAGTAGTGCTCCAGTATCCCCTAACAGAGAAACCAACACTCCATTAACAGTACATTTTTATCCACTGGACTGGGACAGACTTAGGGAGGCTACAAGGGATTTACAGGATCTAATCGTTAGGTAAACAGATCTTCTCACAAGACTGTTTATTCTCCCCAGTCTCGATTCTAAACCTACAGCGTTTCAGCATGTCTGGTTTCGAGGCATTCGAATAATCCAAATTGTTTCCACTATTGCAACTAATTGTATAAAAATACAAAAACTGTTTATCTAACTACTTTTACGTCCACCTGTACTGTACTTATATGTTTCAGACGCTCTTATATTTTCCAATCTCCTTAAGTTGATTTTCGTCAAGTCTCTTTAGTTACGTCTCTTGCCAGTCCCGCTGGCTAAACACACTCGCACCGTCATTTAGTATACCAAAACTCACAGTTACACACATACATGCCGGCACAAAAATTCATAAAACACACATACACATCGAGAATATATTTTTCTCTTCGTACTACAATGTGTTGTATTCTTGTTTCACTTCTTCATGAATCCTTTTAATTCCTGAAGCGCACTCCAGGTTCGCTGCATTCCTAATTTCGGGTGCGGTACTTTAGCCCACCGGTCAATATCTTCCAGTTTTGGATTTGATCGTATGGGGGAATCAGGGAAGGTAGGTGCGAGTGCGGACCCCATCGACGGGGTGCGAGACACTTAGAGTGACGCTGTCATCAACAGCGCCAGCCCCTGCTACATCAAGTCCTTTCCCACTTCGGGTGAGAGTACAGTACAGATCTGTGGGCGCCCTCCCTTTAAGAAGGGAGTCCCTGTTCCGTCTCTATTACACTCGTACCAGGTGTCATCCCACTTGGACCCCCCGTCTCCATATGGTCACTGTGGGAATTGATCCCAATTATTTTCATTTCCTGCCTGTCTGTTCCCCTATGGGAGAGCAGGATATAATTTAGTTGACTGTTGTAACCCATTAACTAGTGCAGTGCGACCAGGAACTAATTCTTCTTTTAGTTTCTGATTCTCCTGCACCGCCTCTTTTCGCTTTTGTTCATACTCTTTCGTAGCGAGTAAAGTATCTTTTCTTCCGGGTTTTTGTTTTCCCCGTAAACACACTTTTAAGAAGTCACATCCCAATTTCTTTTTTTTTTCTCTCATGTATCTGCCACCACTGGTGCCGGCCGTGCACCAGGGTGGGAGCTACATGCTTGTGCTTTTGCCAATCAATACGCATATGCTTTCTTTACAGGCGTCTTCGCCCCAAACTCCCTCTGACAAACTCAGCTTTTCCCATATTTTTCTCCTTCTTTTCCGTCAACTTACACTTTTCCGATATATAAACGGACCCTTCCACCACTTTCTCAAACCATCAGTTAGTACACATGTTCGGTCTCTTTTACTTTTGTCGTGTGTGAGGTAACAGCTCATTCAGTAGGGGGATGTTTTCACTTGGAAAAATCTGTGCATTACTGCACTCATTCAGCTAAGGGCGTCTGTTACCTCCAGATCTAAATACCTCTCAGAGACTTTACACCGCACTGTTCACAGGTAAGGAACGAGACCTCGAAAACCCCCTTTCCTGATCAGTAATTCACCATCCCCAGAACGCCAGCATCGCTGCTTTTGCCCCGGTGTGGACTTACACACTGAGCTCAATCAGGGCGATTCTCGGGTCTCAACGTCCTTTAAATCCTGCTACTTAATGCTTTGCTCTTTTATTATGAGGTGTGTTTATGTTAGTGTCGTGCGTGTGTATATGTATTTCACAAACAAGAAAAACACCAAAAACATACATATATATACCTCCTACTTCTGTTTCCTTTAAAACAAAAAACCACGCCACGCCAATCAGTGCACGATCAAGGCGTAGCTAATCTCAGGACCCCGGGCGCAATTAAGGCCCACACCAATCCTGGATTATACGTGCATTTAATGCACCACTCAGCTCCAGAACCCCGGGCGCAATTAAGGCCCACACCGATCCTGAGCCTCAGAACTCCGGGCGCAATTAAGGCCCACACCAGTCCTGAACTATGTGCATTTAATGCACCACTTGCTCCAGAACCCCGGGCGCAATTAAGGCCCACACCGATCCTGAGCCTCAGAACTCCGGGCGCAATTAAGGCCCAAACCAGTCCTGACCTTCAGAACTCCGGGCGTAATTAAGGCCCACACCAGTCCTGAACTTCGCGGTAAAGGTCCAAAACCCGTTGGAAAACTCCATGCGCAATTAAGGCATACACCAGCTTCGAACGCCTGTACACAATACCGCGGACCGCCTGCCAGACCAAATTCTGGGCTTACAGCAAACCACCCATTACATACACCGGTGTCTTCCCTGGGCCAGAGGAATTCAGGAACTCACGTTTACTCCATCATCTCGGGCGATTCTCGCAGGGAGCAGAGACTTCCCAATCGGTCAGAGAGAGTCGGGACTTTTTTTTTTTAAAAAGAGGAGTCCTTACCTCTTAGTAATGTGAGCGCTGACCGTCTCTCCTGCCGATGGGAAGTTCTGCACCTTCTGGAGCATCCTGCCGACTACGCCAAATTTGTTGTAACAGAAAGAATAAGGTTCTTGATCCCGAGACGAAGTAAAACAGATGAGTTTATTGCATGCAAGGAACAATAAAGCCGAAGTCTTGTTTCCCGCAAGAAACAACAAAACCGAAGTATTGTTCGATGTGCCGGTACAAACTTTTAGGTTATATAGTCCTTGCTTGCTGCTTCAGACGTCATTTTGGTGTTATGGTAAGGGGAGGGGGTCATGGTATTTGGCCAGTTTACGAGGTCCTGGCCAAATGGTCAGTTTAAGATTACACCCAGGGGGGTTCCTAGCTTGCATCTGGAATCCTTATCAGTTAACCTCCTTTCCTGCCATAAACACTGTTGCTTAGAAGTCTAATTTTCAGGCAGAACTGACTTAAGTTAACCCTTTTTACATCTTGTCTCTTACTTCATTGCCTAATTTGATCAGATCTCAGGTGAACAAGGCTGCACACTGTCAATACTTGGAAGGGAGACCTCCAAGGAACATCTTGTTTGTATCGTAGGTGGTTTTGATGAACCAGAAGGTGGCATTCTTTCATCTCTTTCATTGGCCCAACTCCAATTTTACAGTATGTTGATTGGAGACCAGGATACTGTAGGGAGTGTTATCCTTTAGATGACAACATGCTCATCTAAAATCCCATTTAAGATCCAATTGTACAAAAGTGTAAACAAATAAGTAGAAGTACACTAAGGAAATGTCTCTCTCTCATCCTAGCGTTAATCCCGCATCAGCAGGGTCCGCTTGTCGGCACGCCAGTCTCCATTTGGTGGTTTGAACCAAATCTTTGAGCTGACGTTGCCATTAAATGCGACCGAGAATACTCCAACCGGCGCGTCGCTCCACCTGCCGTCAGAGTGGGGGAGGAGAATAAAGTAATGTAGCCAATTCATAGAGGGGGATTATTAGGAGGCATGGGAAATTTGGCCAGGATGCCGGGGTTACACCCCTACTCTTTTCGTGAAACACCCTGGGATTTTTAATGACCACAGAGAGTCAGGACCTTGGTTTTACATCTCATCCAAAAGACTGCGCTTGTTTACAGTATAGTGTCCCCGTCACACTGGGTCATTAGGACCCACATGGACAGCAGGGTGAGCGCCCCCTGCTGGCCTCACTAACACCTCTCCCAGCAGCAACCTTAGTTTTTCCCAGGAGGTCTTCCATCCAGGTACTGACCAGGCTCACACCTGCTTAGCTTCAGTGGGTTGCCAATTGTAAGTTGCAGGGTGACATGGCTGCTGGCTACACAAAGGAAATGTAGCATCTTAAAACTATTACATGCAAATCTTTATACTTTGATTTTTATGTAATAGTATCATAAATAAATCATTTAGCAAATTTCTAGGTGTACTAGGTGCAAAAAGACTAGGTTTGCTTAAATTTAAATGTTCTAAAAAGTTTCATTATAATTTTAATGTCTCAAGAAGTGTGTTTTGTCATATGTGGTTGTATATGGCCCATTTGAAGCACTGTATACACTTACAGTATTTTAGTATTTATTCAGACTGGTGATCTGTAGAAATGCAATAAATATTTATATATCAATCATTACTTATGCAACCATACACAATTGATTAATTTGTGTGTTTATGAGATTATGACAGGGGTGTACATCTTGCCCAGGAGAGCAACATCACATGAACATTTTCATTTAGCATGGACTATTAGCTTCAGCTTTATTGATCTAATTGTTGGTTGAACTGGCTCGTGTTAATCACTTTTTGAAGATTGTTAGGTACTGGATATACAAAAAGACCTGAAAGACCTAGTGCTTAATCATGTTGCAACACGTTGCAACAGTACTATGAAAGAAACAGGAAATGGTGTGTAGGAATATTTCTGCCAGGAATATGGGAACATGAGATTGCTAGGGTATTCTATGTTCATTCTTAAACCATCAAGCTCCTGTACATCTGTAAGCTAATGAAAGTACCCAAGATCAACTCATAAACAGTGAATTATGTGTTATAATTCAGTAGTAAGTTCTTCAAACTACTTGATGGATCATTTCCACATGACAGCAACTACTATTGCTAAGGTAACCTATCAGTAAATAAAATTGCAGTCTCAGGACAGCCCTACAACTGTACAACATTGTGATTCAGCATCTCCTCCTTATTTAAGTATAGTTAGTACTTCTTATTGTGGTATTGCAATGATGTGTGGAGCCACTAATGCTAATTTTATAAGATGTCCTTACTGCAGAGTGTTATAGACACACATCAGATGTGGTATAAACTAAATACTACTGTACATTAAAATCAGGAAATGGAGGAATATACCTGTGCATTGCTGTATCTTAGTGTATTCATTTCGGGTTAGGTTTTATTCAAGGTAACAGTATAGAAACAAGCTATTGTTTCTATAATAATGGTGATACCAGCTACTGTATAATCACAAGCAATTGTCTTGTGTGTACATAGTGACACACATAACTGGATATGTTTCTAAATGATGAAAACCTCAGAACATATCTTAGAACAAGTACTGTATGTCTTTATCCTAACTCATGTTTATCTTGAATCTTGCACGTCATTACTTTATAGACATCAATAATGGGATGATGGATTGGATATGATCCAATAATGAACTGGAAGGACAAGGTAGCCTTGGCAATAAATTGATTCAGATGGGTCTATTGGAGAGTTATGAATTGCCAAGGTAAGTTGTGAATATTCAACTGTATTCTGCCATGTCTAGCAATATGAACTCCCATGATTTTCATTGGTTGTTTGATAGATTGACTATTCTTATATATAAATTTACATCCTAACATGGTATTCTTAAAAGCCTGGAATGGATTCTGACTTATCAGAGACTATCAAAGTAAACCCCTAATTTATTGTTGATATCAAACACAACAAAATTTAGTCCATTTAAAGTTTAATCTCAAAATTCAAATTTTATTATACAAAGAAATACACATATTTTCACTACATTCACACTAGTTACAAACAATACATTTCACTAGTAAAACCAATGTTTAATGTCTATCCTAATTACATTTTTTATGCCATGTAAATCATAAACTATATTGTTGCATTATAGAGCATCACCAATAGATATTCGACAACTGTTTACTTATATTCTGAACTGTCAAAACACAGCTGTGTTTGTCATATACGGTAGCAAAAAGTTTGTCATGTAACAAAAAGCCAAGTCTTTGATAACAAAGCTTCGCACAGTTCCTTTGGTTTTGTAGGACAGAGGTGGGAGGTGGCACTACAAATGGCTTAGAATTCTGGTTGATGAAAAAGGAATCTGGACTCACTATTCCACAGTTTCAAAAGCTAACAAAAGTCCAGCTTGTCAACAAGTGCCAGAATGTACTCTTATCATTAATTATACAGGATGTTTTAAACAAGCTACCTAAAAGCAAATATTGAATGCTGTGCTGTTGAACATAACCTTGTTTGTAATGCCTGGATGATAAAGTACTTTACTGCAATGACTATAAAAAGAGGATCAAATGTTTCTATGGTTTTTTTTCACCTAAGATGGTTTAGTAATGAAAACAAGAGTACATGCTAATTCAAACACCTTTTCACTTTCTGTTGGGTTTTGAGGTTTCCAAGATACTGGAAAGAAAGAAGGGAGTTGGACTACTAAATGGTTTATGATATTGCAATACAAAGTGATGAGTATGTATTAATAGTGTGATAAACATTCTCTAATATGGACATCTTATTTAAGCACTGCCCTAATGTTAATAGTATTATTGAAACGGAAACTTTTTTTCATAAAATGTCCTGACTGCATTGACAATCTCAACCAGAAGTATAATTAAACAAAATGTATGCTAACATTGCCATTCTAATGAATCATTCTAAGTGTCAATAGTAACTACTAATCAAATAGTTAATGTTTATTGTATAACTCAATTATTACAAAGCAAACGATTTCTATTAGCATCTGTATATTTAAATGTGGAAATTCTGACATAATTTTACTTCATGTGGCTTTTGAGACACTTACAGCTCTGTATATATGCTAATAAAATGCAAAATGATAGGTTCACCCACTAGACAACCTTAGCAAAATAATGAATATTAAATAATTCTAAGACCTCATACACAACTTCAGCAGTGTATTGCTATTTTTGTTGATGTCAAAGTCAAAATCATAACAGTCAGTAAGAGAATCTCTCAAACCCTCTGTTTTTACTGTTACTCTCATTTGTTCACTGGCAAAACAACTGTCTCTTTCATATTAAAAATATTTGTATACTTAAGTTAAAATACATTTTATACAAAAATGGTGATAAAGTTAGAGAAGTTGTAGTGTTTTATCTGTTAAACTTGAATGACTGAAAATCTTTCTAAAACCAGATTCCAGAAATCAAAACACTACCCTGCAAGTTTTATGATTTATTAAGCATCTTACTAGATTAATCACTTGATTATTCCTCAGGAAATATTGGTAAATATTGATAAGATTTAAATGCTTAACTTAACAAGTTACTTTGACAAAATAAGTCTTTTTTGAATGCCGATGTTTACAATAAATCATAATAAATAGTGTTTTTTTATTGGTGACTTATTTTTTCCTATTGTTTCTCAGTTTTATATAATCGTTTCCCAGGAATGTGTTTCATTTATGCATTGTCATGTCTTGAAGACAGTAATTGGAACATCTCAAGGCTGAATAAGAGTTAAGGCAAAGAAGTGTCTCAGTGTTTTTCATTTTGGGGACCAATGATTTCCATTTCATACCTGGAAGCCCTAGATTTCTTTTTGCTCAGAAGTTATGCTCTTTCAGTCTACATTGCTATTTATCTCTTTCTAGATTTCAGAATATTGTCACAGTATAATGTAGTAATAGTTATATGATGATAGTTCATATGTCGGTAGCTGTGTCAACATGTGTAGGCTGCAAAGGAACAAGTAAAGGTTTACTCCATGGCAAAAAGAAAGAAAATTTGTTTGTTTTCTTAGGACTTTTCCTGTACTTGTTCCATTATATGATGATGCAATGAAATGCAGAAACAACTGAATGTATTACAGAATACCCATTAGACTAGGTAATTATTAATACATGAAGTAATCACATGGGGAAATCTGGATTATCTGTATGTTGAAGTAGAAGTTAAACCTACAGACAAAAAGGCAAATAATCCCTAATTATGTCTTAACTGTAGTCATGGTAGATAATTGCCTAGCCTAGAGCACGCAGTGAAATACTTATATATTTGTTTACTGTAACTTTGGAAGTACTAACTAAATTACACATGGGCCAAATGTGTAATAATTATGATAAAGATACCAAAGAAAGGAACACTGTTATTGTTACAACAGGTGTGGGATAATAGTTCTGCCAATATAATTCTGTGCAAGATTTCAAGTGATCACAGAAGCCATAGATGAGGTGCTAATAAAAAAACAGATTTTAAAGTGGAACCGGTGCATGAATCAGAATATTGCTCTTCAAAACGTTGAGTGTGCAGAGCAGTAATGTGAGTCAATTTTATGAGGCATTAGAGAGCATTCACAAGAATAGTCTCTGAAAGATACTTTGAGCATATTGGATATCTCTGCATCATAAAAATAATCAGGTTATTTATTTAAGTTCAAGTTCAAGTTTATTGTCATTATAATCATATACAGGTATATGGTATAATGAAATGCTATTTAGCTAGCTCTCAGACGATACGTAGTACAAAGAGAAAAAAAAACAACAACACAATTGTATAACAAAAGAAGACAGAGACAACAGGCAGTGTGCAAAAACAACAATAGGCAGTGTGCAAAACAACAGCAGGCAATGTGCAAAACAACATCAGGCAATGTGTGCAAAACAGCAAAAAGGTAACAGGTTATGTGCAAGAACAACATCAGATGTGCAAAAACATGCATCAATAGAATGAAATAAAGGGATAGAAATTATGGGGAGTGAGCTTTTGACATGTAAGGTAGAGGTAGATTTTCAATGTGTGTTGAGTTTTTGGTAAGAAAGAAGGCACTGTGAGGATCAGATCATAGGTGAGAGGTGAGGTGAGAGTGGGAAAGGCTGGGAGTTTAATAGTTTGATAGTGCGGGGGTAAAAACTGTCTCTGAGTCTGGTAGTCCGGGCCATAATGCTCCGGTACCGTTTTCTAGATGGTAGCAGATCATACAGTCTGTAGCTGGGTTTGTGGGATCTTTGATGATGCTTAGATTTAAAATTTTGTTGCAGTGTTGATCAGAGTGAAATGAGCTTTTAGGCTAAAACTGGTGCACTGAGAGCCAGCCAAGAGGAATCAAGTTCATTTTTTAAAATATATTTGAGAACTTTGATTTTCCAAATGATCTTGTTCTTGTCTACAACATGCAGCAAAAACAGTTGACTTCACAACCTTAGCCTGCAAGTTGGGCTACACAATCAGTCAGAATAAGACTGAGACTCTGTCTGCCTTTCTATCACACCTTAGAAAAATCTTGCAATTCTTCTAAATAAGAGGCGGGAGCATCTCACCCAGAGTGAACATGTTTTCTGTCATCATCATTAAAAGACACCAGAGATGGCCAGGCATCCTTGAGATAGGAAAAGGGTCCAACATGGCACAGAAGAGAGCAGGCAGAATTGAGGGAAAAAAATCACATCTAGTGCACCATCCAAAGCCTAGCGACAGGAATTTGGATAACCTGTTGGCATAAGGAACAGAAAGAGAATGAGAATCTTCTGTTGTCTGTACTTATCTAGAGTATATCATGAGGGCTCACTGAAACATTAAGTACCATTCAATGATGGCTAAGTTTATTTGCTCTGTTACTGTAGAATAAAAGTTACTGTGTTACAAAAATAATGACATTCACAAAAAGAAGTCCATGTTAATAAATCATTTGCCAACAATATATTTTAAACCTGTTTTTTCATTAATACGAAATGACACCTATTTCTTATTGTGTAAATCCTAGGAAAAGTTTTAAATCCCTTTGATTTTGCAACACTATTTGCCCCCATTGTATATCATTTTCAACAATACTTTACAATACTGTACATTAAGGACATGGGAGAGAATGACCCATTCCCTCAACATTGCTTTACACTACGCTGTAGGGAAGCCTCATTCAACATTAACTTCATACTGGAGGTCATCCAGCACCTTCTTTCTTTTAATATACCTTGGGTGTCTATTTAGTTGAATACTGCATACCGCTCAGGCCATCTTTTCTTGGGAAATGTTTTTAGAGAACTAATGGCCACTCTACTAATGGATAAACAAAGATAAAGTTAAAACAAAGATAAATCTACTTACATTCTAAATTACACAGTCCATTGAACTTCCTTTTGTTTTGGTCCATCAGTGTGTATAGGTCTTGTGAAGATTAAAAGACTGTATAGTGAACATTTAAATTGTATAATGAAAAATATTAAGCATACATGATAAACACTGACATAAGTTGTTGCTGCGTTTTTCAAAATCATATCATTTTTCCACCTCACAAATGGATATGTCATTGATAAACATTAATGAATTAGCATATCAACAAATAAAACCTTATCTTGTGCTGGAATGCATGAATAATGTGTTGAATTTTAATTTCCTTTGTAGCAGAGAGTTAAAAAGGGTGACATAGTATTGTATTATAATTAGGGGCACTGTACAGACAGTTTGTGATTTATCTCACCATGAAACTGAAAGCTTCTTGACTAATAACTCCCTCTCAATGCCCTTTTGATTTGACATCCTAGATATTTTCTGGTGTCTCTTCTGTTGTGGTAACATTTTAACTTCTTTTTTTCACACTCTTCAAAATACAGACAAAAGAGCTGTCAGACATTTTTTGAGACATGAATGTATGAAAGTAATCATAGCACCTGGTCCTTTCTTTTATTAAATTGAATAGAAAGAGTTTTAAAGTATTGACTAAACACACTGACAAAAAATTTCAAAGCCATATGAGCTTTCAGTGGTAGTCTGCTTTTGAACTTTTTAGGTTTAAAATTTTATGTAGTGTTAATATACAGTATATTGCATTATTATTTGCTGTCAATGATTTTGACTATTCTTACAAAAAATGCAAAAGGAATAAACATGAGCATTACTCTATTATTGTTAAAAAGATTTAACAAACCATGTACAGTAAAAATGGATTAGTTGGATTAGATTGGATAGATTCGTTTTCTTTAAATTTATCAAAGATATCCCAGCAAAACACAAAAGTCCTAAATCAAGCCAAAACAAATTGAATGCAAAATGAATGGCCCTACACATATTGTCAGATTGTTTATGTAGATAGATATGATAAATAACTTCTTGCCTTTAAACCACCTATTTTCTAACTGCTTCTTCTAGTTTAGGAAGCAGTAACTGGAGCCTATGCTGACAAAAACATAGACATGTACGCACTCGCACCCAAAAGCGAATTAAGCTACCAGTATGTCTTTGGACTGTGGGCGGAAATCAACATACAAAAACAGGAAGAACATCCAATCTCTATGCAAATAACAGCCAAGGAGTTGAACCCAGGAATCGAGCGCTGCAAAGGCAGCCGTGTCATCCATTGTGCCACCCTGCGGCCTTCATCTTAATTCTTAATAAATACTTTGAAAGCTTAGACGCATCTGAATGCAGAAAGTGTTACAGTATTTATGTTGTTCAGAAGATTATTTTTCAGTCTCCAACCAAAACCATGCTTTACATTACTTAAACAAGTCGATTATATAAGAGTAAAAGACTTCCAAACCACTGAATAACAAGGTCTGATTTTCAAAGTGAGTGGACATGTGCTGTGACATTTACCAAAAAAAAAACATTGTAGAGTAATGTAGTGTCGAAAGAACAAGATGGTTTTAAAGGTCTACCACCACATTAGAAGAAATGTTAGCATTACTAACATGTCAACTGGATGCCTTTACACTCTTATTTTTGTGTACTTTTTGCAGCAAAAAAAAACATTTTACATTACTGATTGCAGTATGAGGATCTCTTTGGTTTTTTTCTGATACAGCATGGTATGTAGTACTCACTGTATCTTTCAGTCATCTTCAGACCCTCAAGCATTGACATTATCAGCCTAATAAAGCAAGTCATTAAGCAGTGGCTCCCTCAGAGACACATTTTCATATTCGAAAATTATTCCAACTTGTGTAAAAAGTACACCAAACACAAAATCCTAAATGAAATATGGTAAATATCAGTGCAAACCTACAAGTCAACAAGACCTTAAAGTGCATAAAGGATTCTGCTGAAATTGAAAAAAGGTTAACTTCAAATGCTGTTCATGTTTGAAAAACACAAGGATACTCCTATGATATAAAACAAAAATATGTCAATCACTTTTTTTTCTAATATTTTATTCATTTTATGTTGTATTAATCTGCAACAATACAAGGTGATATTTGGAGATACAATCAACTAAGTACTGTAGCTTCCTATCTTAACTACAATAAATGGGATCATAAGTTACCTCCATGGAACAGCATTGGTGAAGCTTATGAGGCAATGATCAAATCTCATGTTCATAGACCAAACTTTGTTTTAGATTTTGCACAAAACTCTTAGTTAATCCATTTGTGGACAAATGATATGTATTACCATTATTTTTCTAGTACATCTAGAATTTGCCAGCTGTAAATAGTCATCAGAAAAAAGGATTACAGGAATTCCAGTTCCAGCTAGCAGACTACTTACAGTAGCACATCAGAAGTTAAGGTGGAATACACTTGCATTTCTGGTTATTTGGATCAATCATGGCCTACCTCCAAGAACTTTTTTTCCATGAATAAACATTGAATGGATGAAGAAGTGATACTTTGGTTATGTTCTCCACATGCTGGAGGCCATACTACTGTATCTGTGATAAGCTGCTCAATTTGCTGGTCCGACTATGGCTACCTAACGGTACACTGAGTACTCCATTACTGTATATTCAGACCCAGTGCATGATGTGTTTTCTCAGTCCAAGAATATCAATTATTGGATAAGGCCATTACGGGGTTCCCATAGAGACCTACCGTGGAGTGGTCAGGCTAGAATTGGCCTTTGTAATATATTTCAAAGGAGGAATGTTTGAATAGTGTATGAACTACTTCCTGTCCAAATTAACACATACATAGGCTTTGCTTAACCATCTTTGAGAAAACAGAACAATTTACTAGTTTATACTACAGGTAAACTTGATACTTTATGGATACTTTAGAGTTTTTTCAGGCATTCTTGATTTTTTTGTTGTCTAGTAAAACTAGTTTTACTTCTACAATAAATAGCACATTTTGTCAACAGACTAGCACATTAAATTACCTTATCACCAGCTAAGTACCTTGCAAATTAGGACTAAGCTGCTACAGATGTTCTTTATTGTTTAATAATTAAGCTGGCTTTGGAAATTATGTACTGTATTTAATCACCAAAATGCTAAGATGTACAGTACTGTTAGTAGGGATGGGTTTATAGTTATGAGTACTTGCTTTCCTAGAGCAAGGCATCCAATTTATTAAGTTATCTGATTTTATCAGTTAGGGAATTCATTCTGTTGCTAAATTACTTTTAGTTTGTATTGAATGATGTGCTTTGGATAGTGATTTAGATTGAAATTAGGAGGCATAGTTTAGAAATTAAATGCAAAAATCAAACACTCAGCAATCTAGTAGAGAGAAGTGTTGATTGCACTCGCATTGATTCCCAATTATAATATATAAATTATAAATGGCTTGCAATTTCTTACTTGTGCAGCATATGGAGCATCCTAGACAACTTCCTGCAGCTAAGATACATCTGTGAAAACTGTAGATTCCTTTTAGGAATAGATTCCATTTAGGATTCCTTTTAGGAATCTACACCGTCAACATCTTGTCTCCTTCTGTTGATACTGATGCCACGTGAGCAAAATTAAAATATCCCATACTTGTAGTTTATGTTCTAAATATCTGTAATTAAAATAAAAACTGGAATTGCTCTTGCCCTTCTCTGTGATAAATGTACTCCAGGGTTTGGATGCTGCTGATTTAAAAACTGATAGTCAAGATGTGGACGTTCAAGGCATCAGTTCCCAAAAATACCACAGTGCCAGTGTCACCAAGAATTCAAGAAAGAAAAGAAGCTTCAGAATCACTGTGAGCATCAAGAAGAAAACTGATTCTCTTCCCAAGGTGGGTACTATCCTCTAGAAAAAAAAAAACATAATCTCCTAGGAAAAGCAGGTGAAGACCCACATGTTGTTCATATTGTAACAAATTATCACTTTATTGGCCATATACAATTTCTTGTATTAGGAATTTGTCTTTTCGAATACCCCAACTTGCTCTCCATGAGACACACAGACAGGGAGAGAAGCTCGGGATCAGAGCGCAGGGTCAGCCATTTATACGGCGCCCCTGGAGCAGTTGGGGTTAAGGGCCTTGCTCAGGGCCCCTATGGAGCAGGATTTCTCCTCCGGCCACGGGATACAAACCAGCAACTTTCCAGCCACAGGTGCAGATCTTTAGCCACAGAGCCATCGCACCATCTCATTTCATGTTTGTGAAATGATAATGTCACAAACAGTGCATTGGTCATACAAACCCAAATGAAGAGTAACCCATATGAGAGGTAAAATCCTCACCAGATGCCTGAGCCACTTCAACTGGTTCTCCCAAACTGCCGTGCTCCTCAACTTGTCACGGAGAGTAAGCCCAGCAAGTCTACAGAGAAACCTCATTTCTGCTGTTTGTACCCACAATCAGTCACTGCCAAGTGAATTCACTAGTGAGTAGGATGAACTGTCATTGTGTTCTTCTCTCTACTGTGGTGTTTTCTTTATTTACATTTGTGTTCAGTGAACTTTACAACTTTCTTTACAACATAGAGAACTAATTTCTGCTACATACTCAGAACCTCAGATACGTTTAATAAACATATACTGCTGTGCCATAGTCTTGGACACACTCAGGAGTTGCTACTGTATATACAGTATACAGTATATTATGAAAATCCAAAAATTTACTCATTGCCTTCACAGGGGCTTTCTAGTATTATAAAATATGTACTGTTATGAAATGTTACATTTTATCTTTAATGAGAAGAAATCACGCTTGTCATTTTTCAGTCTTTATTTCACAATGAAACAACTCAAGGTAAGCATCTTGGCTCTTGAGTAACCAGTGTAGTAAAAGCTAATGTATTACATTTACCAATCAAATCTAAGTTTTTTGTTAGCTGGCTTTTTTTGCCCTTAACATTTGTTATACAACATTCTGCGAGGAATTGGCATTCGTCACTGAAACTTCACATAAAACTACTTCCTGTGTCTTATACACCAGTACCAAAGCACGATGTATGGGAAATGTGTCCTGAAGATCACATCACAGTTTGACGGGTCTATTGTCATGTTTACATGTTAATAGCTAGATATTACAACACACTATTTTTTAAAGGTGCTGTTAAATATTCCCCCTTTACAGAATACAGTGGTATCTTCCACCTGAGGGGAATGGGGGATTTAAATCCCACTAATTGACAGTCAGTCAGTCAGGGGAAGAAGAGGAAAGAGGATATTAGTGCTTACAGTTGCCGTTAATTCCCTAAAATCCAGAAAGTTAAAACCCAGAATTGGTGTGCTTTCTATCAGTTGTTTTGTTAATTTTTTAGATAATGTTTTTCTATAAAAAAGGGTATACTTGAAGTAATTTTTTTAAGGAGAATTGTTTTCTCCCAAAATGTTTCAATTTTTCCAATTACAATTTTTGAAAATCTCATTTTTAGGGTCTCCTGCCTCCAGTCGTATGCAGGGGCAAATTTTCTTTTTTGAGGAACTGTGTCTCTCACCCTTTATTAGGGGACTGCACCATTACACATTCATACAACAAAATTACAAACTTTCAGAATGAAAAGTTAAAAATATCGGTAAATTATCATCATAGAATAGATTACACATAAAGAAGAAACAAAACCCAGCAGTTTTCAGGATAGATTGTTGAAAAGTGCCTGAGACATAATTCTTGAAAACAGAATAATTCTAGTCACCCTTAACTCCAAACATTCAATATCTTCTCTACATGCAGCAGCTACCACTGTGACAGGATGTCACTTGTCAATCATACCTTGCTTGTGCATGGTTAGCCAATTGATAAAAAGAGTCCTAACTGTGACCGGGAATAAAGTCTGTGATGGGCTGCAGTACAGTTTTGTTAATTACATGCTCTTTGGAGACAGGATACTCAGATCCAGGAACTGTTCTAGTGACTAGGTGGACCTTATTGAAAATGGTCCAGATTATTGACATGTGCCTAGGTTCGTCTGAGCCAATACTTTACATTCCTCAGCTTACTGCTGGGATGTTACTTTGGCAGCCATAATTTGAAAACTACTGACCAAGGGTAGCAGTTGTTTAAAGTGTACAGTATTTAAGTAAACACGTTGTGTACATATGTTGTTTTACTTAAATTTGATAGCTGTTATGCACTGGAAAATGTTTAAGTACAACTACTAAAAAATATTTTTTTATCTGGAAAGAATATCTTAAAAAGCTGAGCCACCACTATTTGCTGAAGTTGAATGTCAAATAAAGTACTTATTATTGCAGATGGGTTTGCACATAAAAGCAGCATTCATACCTTTAAACAATGAAATTTAAAATGTGACTTTACATTTAAAATGATTTACTTTTATTAGGTTATTAAGTTAGTTACTTCTTTGTTACATCTGTTTTCTTTGCAAATTGTGAGTTAAAAGCATTGACTAGTGTTTTTTGACACATTTTCGTAGAACAAAATCCTGTTAAAATTCTTTAGACTTGGTACTTTCTTTATGTGTTGTGAATTTGCTTCAAAGGCTAGCTTACAGTATGTACTGTAGACATGTTTGCTGTTTATGCTGAATACGTTGGTCTGTCACGTTTTTTTAAATAAAAGTCACTTGTCGAATATTGAAAGGCTGAACTGTTTGAAATACTTTAACTCTAAGTATTATCTTGATAATGTTTATTAATTTTTTAACATACTGTGATACTTAATCTGATTTTTGCTATTTAGTAAGATATCAGGGCTTTTGTATTTATAGAAGAAGCTAGTGATAGAACTTGTGTTATTCACAGTATTCAATTTTTTTTCATGTTGAGTTTTTGGAGTGGTTGCCATCATTCTCTAAAATGATCTTTTATAAATTTGTTATAGAAGTCTCAAATCAACTCTAATCCTACTTAATTCATTAAGTAGTTAACCGATTAAGTCTCTTATTTGCCGTTTTACTGGGAAGTAATGTAAGTTTAATCAGGCATCAGATCTGGAGTTCCCTGCAGTTTACATGCTATTTTAAAATAGTTTCTTTACTGTGAAACCACCCATTAAGTCATTCTTTTTGCTCCCCAGTGAGAGGAGATGAAAGGAATAGGAATGATAAGGGTATGCTATATAGCAAAGTCCTTTACTGTGGAAGTGATCTTCCAGTGTTTGTAAACTATTGTAATGACACTCAAAACTTTTGTGTGCACACTTGTTCTTTGCACATGAAAATGCACAAACATGCTTTTCCTATCGGAGGTGGTGTTAAAGTTATTGTGACTTTGAGCTTTAACATTATCTACAGGCATATTACTGCTTTACCTCATATCATACAGAGGTTACTTTGCTATTGTGAAGCAATTAAAAACCTTTAAAGGCAGACTATCCAATTAATCAATTCTGAACCTTTACTACATAATTAAAAACAATTGACTATACTGTTTCAAAATTGCACTGACTGGCTTTAAAATCCTTGCTTTTCTGCAGTTGTGGTCCTAATTGATTTTTTGAAGTATTATTTTGAAAAACACATGACAGGCAAACAATTTTATTTTAAAATAAAAATGGAAAAGTTCAGATAAAACACATCCACTTCAACACTTCTTAAATTTAAAATTTATTTCTATCTGCTTTGCCTATTTAAAAGAATGCTTGGGGAAATTATAGGTAAAATTATTTCTGAGGACAAAAATGCATGTTGTTGCCTAATATTTCTTGAAAAGCTTGCTATTATTAAAAAAGATTAAAATTAAAACATAAAGCTGGACACTTTGAACAACGGTGTCCAGACTGGACTATCCCTATCTAACGAGGTCCAGTCCTGAGTGAAAGTTGCTCTATCTGTGCAGTTAGAAATCATATCTTTTCTGTCTTTGGTGAAAATTGGTTAATGGGTAGAAAACTAAGGATAAAATGTGAATAAATGAATTGCTGTGATGGAATTAGCAATGTTTATAGATTATACTATAAATACAACTATAAATAGAAGGATTAGTACAAAAGTAAAGACCTGGTAAACAACTGGAAGATAACATTTAATGTAGACAAATGTAAAGTGTTACATGCATGTAGCAAAAACATCTAAATATAAGATGAAAATGAGCATGAAGAAAATATTAGGATACTGAATTTAGCTAAGAATACAGAATTTAAATCAATTAGTGTTTTGTTTATACTATTGTAGGGGTTTTGTGAATTTGCTGGGACAATTTACTGATTGTAGCAGCAATCACGAGGTGGTTCGTTATGGCTTTTAGAAAATCAATCGATCAGCGACGCACACACACGGATTCAATAAACGAGATACATTTTTTAATACATTGTGCATAAAACATATAACAGTCTGCCTGGATACAGGTGGCAGATCTTACTGTGAGGGTTATCAAAGTGCAAGGTATATAATCATAAAGAGATGCAAAACACAAAGAGATAAAAAGAATATGCTTCAGTTTACCGTGCGGCTGTACTATCGTTAATCAGTCTACATTAGCTATTCAAAAGTAAATACAATACTCATGTGAATTGAATCAATATCAACTTGTGTTGAGGTAACAGTTGAATTCCTGAGATGCAATGCAGAACATTGGGTTTACTTATCCAGATATGGATTCATATTTCCCGGCACGGGCACAAAAGACCAGCTAGCGGCTGCATCCAATCGCTGCGGTGTCCAATAGGCGTTGTCCCGGCGTCCTCTGGCTCCTTGCCATCCAGTCGAGGTGCAGCTTGGACTGGACAAATTAGGTGGAGAGATTTCTGCTGTGGCAACGCGCCAACAATGTCTCTCTTAGGGATCTACTAGTAGTACGGCTGACTAGTAGGAAGTCTCTATGCACAGAGGGTGACCACGGGTCCGAGCAAGTCACTCTTTAGGGGAAAGAAAGTCGGTTTGCTTCCGGTGTAACACTGTTGCTGAATAAAAACTTATTCAGGTTGTCGACAAGAGTCCAAACGTATACTTAGGTGATCAAGCGAAGCATTCACATTGGCGATTTTAATTTATTAATTAAAATCGCCCATTTTAGTTAGTTAGGTTTATTAAGTTAGGTTTCCCGAGCTATTATTTCACATTTGTCAGTAAAATCATTGATTTCTCTCTGTCATTTCTCTGGATGAACTGTTGCCCTTTACACAAGCAGCTGTTGCCATAAACAGCACTCATTTTATCTCATTAGAATGTTTTAATTAACAAGTGACCATGTTGGGGTCTATGAGGTGACCTGTGACATTTAATCTTTTTTAATGACCTCAAACAATATTCAAAGTATATCTGGACTTATTGAAGAATTGCAGTTTAAAATCAACTTTCATTACAATGAAGATTATTCATTACAGCAGATTATTCAGTGCTAAATGTGGCACTTTATTCACTACTATAGAGGGGATTCACTTGTTATCAGAATGGAGCATGCTGCCTAGTATATGTTGTTGAACCCAGATACTTCCTCAGATCATGCACAGTAACTACTAACTGCCAGATGGGCTAATTGGCCTCCTCTCATTTCTAACTGTACCATTTAGCCAACACAGCCCATTAAATGATGAGGTCACTGTTACGATCCCTGCCTCTCGGCAACGGAGGAGGCAGAAGTAGGCGTAGCCCCTATCCATCAGTTCACCTATCAGTTTTCGCATTCACCACCACACCCCCGTCTCATCCTACTTATACACCTGTCCTTCCCTACCTCGTTGCTCAGTATTGGTTTTCCCTTTCGAGCTTCCTGGTTGCGCTTCTTCTACTCGGTGTTCGTCTTGGCTTTCGGTTTGCGGTTTTTCCCTTTGGACTTCGGCTTTTCGGATCTCGGCTTGGATTGGTTACTTTCGCTCTGTTTTGGATTACTGGCTACCCCTGGATTCTCGGATTGCTCTACGGACTACGACCTCGGATCTCGTTTCGGCTTCGGTACTCGGTCCCCTTCGGATTTCTGGCTTCCCCTGGACACTCGGCTCGTTCCTACGATTACGGTTTGCTTTCGGATTACGACTTGGTTTTGTTTGCTCCTGCAAGTGGGTTCACTCACTGGTTCGGTCCCTGTTACCGAACCCATAACAGTCACATAGATAGCTCACTAAAGCCACCTGCTCAGTGGCTTCACTAAGTATAGAGAGACAGGTATTTTGCAGGGCCCCTGGTCAGGTTATGTCTTCTAAACTACTACCCACCAATCGGAAGTCTCTCACAAAGGGAGATCATGGGATTGGTATTGCCTAAAAAGGTGTACATGCTGACCCTGTGGGAAGGAGCTAAAATTAGGTATAAATCTTTGTGAAAGATATGAAAGGCTGATCTCAAGTAGACTAGCTTCATACCAATTTGTCATAACTGGCACTGGCATCTTATTGAGTGGAAGAAGCAAGACAATGTACAGTAAGTGAGTTCCATATTTTTATGGATTTGAAGCACCAGCCTCCTCTTTGAGGACTGAGAAAATATTGATCTCTCTGAACTCAGAAAAGAATGT
Source organism: Atractosteus spatula (assembly GCF_055471065.1). Lineage (NCBI taxonomy): Eukaryota > Metazoa > Chordata > Actinopteri > Semionotiformes > Lepisosteidae > Atractosteus > Atractosteus spatula. The sequence goes on along the minus strand of NC_142711.1, from coordinate 27,340,615 downwards.
AAGTAAATTTAGTGTTATGTTTTGATTACTATATATTTGAGGGAAGATGTATTTCCCTTTAGTATCTTCAAGGCTGAGTTTGTGTCTTTAAGTTGCACTGTTTGATTAGAGAAACAGTTCTCATTGGCATCTGGATTAGAGAAGAAGACTTTCCTGCAGATGATATTTTATTGTATAGAAAGTCTGGTCAATATTTGAGAAAACAAGTGAGAGTAACTTTGGACTGTAGAAAGACTGGACTCAGAGACTTGCTGTCTTTACACTTAAGTTGTATATTGGCCTTTTATGTGGGAAATGTAGAAATCCATTGTCTTTTAAGACTGTAGAAAGTCTGGACTCAGGGACTGGCTGTCTTTACACTTAAGTTGTATATTGGCATTTTGTGTGAGTGTGATAAATTATCTTGGGCTTTTAAAGTTGTGCTTCCTTATTTCAAAGTGCCAAGGAGATAAAGCATGAGTATGCATGGGAGAGATATCTTGTATTTTAAATAGTTTCAAGATATATTTCTTTTTAACACACAACCCTGGGTATTTTAATACAAATTAGTTATTTAGAACTAATATTTTATTAAAGTATGTCTGAATGTTATTATATGAGCAATATTTTAGTAATACTTAATATAAATCAAAGGATAAAGCTGAATAAATGTGAACACAAATAAAGAAAGATTGATAGGGAAATGGCTAGTACTTTAAGGAGGTTTATCTATTCAGTGGGAAAAATCACAATACTATTAAAATCATACCCTTTAGCTAGGAGATAATGGTCTTCAAAGTGTTTCTGTCAAAGTAGATCAATTAAATGACATTATTGAGGTAGTTTGCTGAAACTCAGCCTTGCTTTGAATTCTCTTGCCTTTAATACATGGAAATTTTTACCATCAGGCCTTGAGAAAATCATGAAAAAATTCAACAGTTCAAAAAGGTCTAATATACTGTACACATACTACATAATAAAAATCTATGTATTGCAGTATTTGAAATCATAGGGTTTCTTTCGTGAAATGTTCATAAAGCAAGGGTTTGTAGAAACTTTTTTAGTTTAAAAAGTTTAACCTATTTTATTTTTACATTCATAAAGTAAATGTAATTGAATGAATGTGTTATAAGAAGGATACACTGTAGATTAAGCCAGATTTTAACATGTAAAGGAATTTAAACCTAACAAATATACAGGACTATAGAGGACTATAGTGTTTTGTGAAGTTATTTTTAATTCACCATGATCTTAGAAAATGTAGGTCTTGCTTGAGTAATTTGTTAGAGTTATAGCAACAGCAGTAATGAATATAAACAGAACTACTGTATATCAGACAGCTTTTTATATTGTTACTCAAAAAAGAGTAATTCTGAAATGTCAAGAAATAGGCATTCATATAATTAACGTATTTGGGTTGAAAACTGGTTAATGGATAAAGGAACATTTTCAGGTCATAATGACAGGCTAAAGGAAATTAATGTTTGAAGTCCTGAACAAAAAAAACTACACATATTTAAAAATTACCAAAGGCATTGACAAAATCAAATTTTCAGATTCAGCAATGAAACATGGCGCATTTGACACAAAAAGAAACTATGAGGAAGTACACTTCAAACTGAGGGGGCACTTTTTACACAAAGGGCAGTGAGAGAATGGAACAAGCTACCTTGTCATGTTGTTGAAGCTGATACTGTGTTCTTTAAAGAAATGTCTTGATGGAATCAATTTCCCACTAACAGCCAAACAAGCATGATGTGCGACATGGCCTTCTCTGATTTGTAACCTTTCTTATGCATAGTACAAAATATTGATAATAGAATTAATTTTAAACAAAGTAAGATAAATGGCATTAATGATGTTGTTGTAAAATTTTACTGGTTGATATACAATGCAAAGATATTGTGAGTTGTTATATTTGTATAATGCTCTGTAATTATAATAATTAAATTATTATAGCATTAAAATGTCTGAAGGAAAAAAATTCATAATTCATAAAAAAATTGTAATCCTGCTATGATCCAGGCGGTGCAGAATATTGATTGAGCTCTTTTTTCTCTATTTGCGGAGGTCGTCTCAGAAAGAAAATACTGTACAAGTAAACTGGATTTATTGTTAACTGTGAGAGAAACAGTTTCAAAGGTTAAACTGTAAGATCTATTACAGGTGCTTGGCTGTGCATCAGGGAATTTCAGATTAGACTGATTAAAGGAGATGGTTTGTCTACAATTCGCGAGGGGTTAGAGAAAAATGCAATAGGGATTTAAAAATTTTACAGTGCGCTAGGAACTGTATTACTGCATTAGGTGGCAAGAATAAACATAAAAAAGACTGAGGATCTTAAACTTCTGTTGTGTCTTTAAAATATAGGTACTACATTACCATTAAAGGTTGCCCTTGTAGTTACTGTGCAAAATCCAGGAAAGTCATTCCGTATCCATCTCTTATCAAAGGTAGTCTTTCAATAACTATACAGTATTTTTGGAGTTCCAAAAATGTTGCACAATTCAATAATTAAATCAGGAAAATTAACTGACTTTTACCAGAATGATTTAGGCCAGCAATTGTTTTTTTATACATGAACCCTAAAATAGAAAAACTATTCTTCTTGTAATGTAGAAGAACCCTCTCTTTACTTACCTTTCATTTATGAAGAAAAATTTTGAATACAACATTGATTTGATGCATACAACTCCAACAAACAAAGTCCCTCCCTACACAGAAAAAAATTAAGTCTTAACCTTGGGAAAATCACTGTGAAGACACATAATAATACTTACTTTTTAATACCAGATGGCTGCATGAATAGATGATCACATAATCATGCTTGACCTGCAGATGCTGGTCTATATTTAATTATATCATGTAAAATATAGCATTAGTGGATTCAATACCTTCTTAATTACTTTCGCTTAAGGCATGTGGTTGTCACCGTAATGGAAAATCAATGCAGTATTCTGAATTTGAAGCCATCTAGGCAATATCATTCAACTTCAACATCAGTTTTGCACAGAACATACATGCTACTGTATGGGTTAATTTGTGTGTCAGTTTTCCTCGCACACAAGGACTACACATAATCAATGACATGAAAACAAAAATTAGACACATCTAAAGAGAAAGCTTGTGTCAATCATAATTTGTGAGTTACATTTTAAATTAAGGGGTTTGCTGGAAGGAGAACATGACATGACTTTGAATTAGCTGGTTGGTGGTTTGTTTGTTTTGGTTTTGTTCTATGCATTTTTTCTTCCTCAGTTTATGAAGCTGTTTAGGATTTTATTACAGAATATTTTTTTCTCATTTACATTCTTACAAAGCGTGACATAATGATAAAACTACAAAAATCAGATGGTTTATTTTACTTGAACACTGTTAATGTAAATTAACACTAGCAAAAAATATGACCACATACTGACCAATCATCAAATTGCATTACTAAATTAAGTACTATTAGTTTTCATTAAGCTGTGTCAATTCACATTGCCAATATTTAATTTTAATGAAAAAATATTTTTTCAGCTGCATAAGAAAGGTAGTGAAGTACAAAGCAAATTTGTGCAAATGATCCCATATTTTCACACAAATTTATAATATGACTACATGAAAACCTTATTTTATTGTACATCTGTGAAAAGATTAAAGCAACAGCTGTGAAACACTCATATTTTCAGCACTAATAATTCACCTTTCTTGGCATTAAAGGCTATCAAGATTAGCTACAGCTATTACAATTTTAAGACCTTTATTGGAATGGCCAAAAATGTTATAAAACGTTACAGAAAAGGGTGTTGAAAATGGTTCTAGCCATATAATTATTCAATGTAATTCCCCTTGATATCAGTGCACTTGGCCCTCATCTCCTTCAAACAATTTCTTACAGTAAAATAGTAATTATGGTTATTAATGCTTGCATTTACTGTATATAGCTCTTTCCATCTGGAAGGATCCCAATGTACTTAATTTACAGGTGAAGACCACCATTTCATTCACTACTGACATACTGCAAAAATAGCCCCACTATACATCAAAGCAAAGAACTGCTTCATGCGCTGAAATAAAAAGCAAAGAAAAACCTGGGTTAAAAAATATTCATACAATTATTGCCGTGGGATGTTTATTGACTATAATCATTACCTCAGTTTTAACTAACTATATCACCTCCTGTCATATGGTGTGATCTAGAAGGAATAATCCAACAACAGCACTTAAAAACCAACCTGTTTGTCCCTGATGGTCACCTATCTGAGCACCAGGGGCCGAAAGAAAAGTTATTAAGGCCCAGGCTTGCTTAGCTTCTAAAATCGAATGAGATCAAGTTTCTGCCACAGGAAGGGCAACAAGTGCATTCCCAAGACCTGGGCAAGTACTGTCACAGTCCATCTATCACTACAAGTTAAGATCTGTTGCAAAAAGCAATCCCAGTGAGACTATCACACTTGGACCTCCCATCAATCTTAGAAAGTGAATGACTCTAGATCTCCAAAACTGTGGCATTGTGCCATTGACAGACTGTAATATCTGTTTGTAATGTCTTTCAAGGTTAGATATTGTGCCTGTGAACTCGCCAGGTTGGCATGGACACTGACTTGGAGGGAGGATGTCCTTCTTCCAATAGACCAATGACAGACATTACTCTCTTGAAAAGAAGGGAATATTGATTTCTTTGTGTGTTTTATTTCTCGTTTTTTTATACCAGGCTTGACATTTAATGAGTTAAATCACCTATTAAATAACATCAGTCATTTATCTCTGCTCAATCAACATTCCCACAAATGTGGCGATTCAGTGCTAATGCAACAGTCACTCAACTGTGTCACGGTAAGTCATGAATGATCCATTAAACAAAGATTTAATCAGTATAGAAAGTCTATATACTTAAATTTTATAAAAAAACAAATGTACAGTATGAAAAGCATGTCAGAGTAAGAGCAAGTCAAGAGTCCTTTTTTAGATTTGTTTTTCTTGAATAAAAAGCTGATAGTATTAAAAAAGTAACTTAAAAACATTTAAGGTAGAAACCTCAATGTACAGGCTGTACAATGTACAATGTATTTGTTTTATTGTCATAGTAGCCCGTTGTATTTATTTCTTCATTCACCATTGATATTTATTGGTGATATTTGAACTTTACCTAGAGATAATTGTGATACGTGAAATAATCTTTATCACTTCTGTCTTAGCAGAAACATAGTTTTTTTTGTTCACCTTCTGGTACATCACTGGTTATTTTATTATGAGACAGAATTATATTATCTTTTATCTACTGTTTGCAGGCTTCCCATCTGCCCCCCTTGTTCCCCTGGTTCAGTGAAATTGAAGCTTAACTGTTTTAAAGACAAACAAAAACTGATTATTTGAATTGCACCTCTGTCTCTTCTGTCTTCATTTATGTGTAGTGTCTTGATTCTTCAGTGTATTTAGGATAGAGGTTCGACTCTCTTCTTTAAGATTTGGTGATGATGTAGTATTACAAAGGTACTGCAAATATAGGAATATATACAGGTATGAAGATTATTCTGTAGTAATAAAAGTAACCAAGACTGTTAAATTTTATTCCGTACTCAATTTATTTCTTAAATTTAAATTTAAAATGTACACTTAAAATAAACCAAGAGCTTTGGACAGCACATACAAATGTTATAGGTTACATTTTAGGTTGTAAACTCACTTCTAAAGGAAAACTGGAAAATCTTGTTTTGGGAGATTTTAAATATGATATTGATCAGAACCCCTAATGGGACTTTGTATTGAATAGTTCTTTCTAGGGTTCAAAGATGATTGTATTGCTTACTAAGGTTGAAACAATCACACTAATGGAGTCCTTTGTCTTTCTGCAGCTTTTAGAGTTTAATTATAAAGAGAGTGCATTTGATATAAACCTAATTAAATGCAGGTTCAGTAGCATCTTCCCATAGAGGCTGATGGATAGTAGTCATTATTATTGTAACCTCAAGCAGACAAACATTCCTCTAACGATTGGTTAAATTTCTTCATATGATATGGACAAGGGATGTATTTTATTATGCTGGCATTTTTATGAGATGTTTTATCAAACGGTGTTCAGCAATAATTTAGCTCTTGCCTTGGAATGCAACCTTGGAGACTACGTAAGATGCCAAATAATGGGAGATGATGCAGAGATAAACTTTGAATTGCTCATGGCCAGGGTTGAAGCAGCTTTAATTCCCTTATTTAAAATCTCAATAGGAACAGCATTTAATCACACAAGGCAGTGGGCTCTCAGAGCTGCAGTCACTGCAGGTGCCTCAGCTTCCGAGCTTTCTGGTGGTTTTCTACTTCACTTGCTCAATTCCATGTGTATATAACTCCATTCAGCTACTTGGCAAGCTGCTCCTCCAGTTCTTGCATGTCAAAAAACACTGGAACTGTACAGAATACAGATCATAATGAATAGTGATGATAAGGATTATAATGACAAGATTTAAATCTGAAAAAGAAACATTGTACACCTATTTTTCACCCTATTTAAGTTATAATTATCAACTGATGCAGTTTCTATTTATCTTTTAAAGTGAGAAAATGCTCTGAACTAGTGCAAATTACTCTTTTAACGATAAAATAGTATTCCAATTCAGCCTTCAGTGGTTACTTGTATCCTGTGGCTATCGTAATTTTGGTTTATATGAGAATTTCAGCTGCATGTACTACAGGACCTGGGACTCTGGACTGAGAAAGACTTGTAAATAGTTGTACATGTAATTCTTGCCATGTTCTGCACAGTTCCCTTGCCCTGTGGTTGTCTAGCTGTCTGTCTTGTCCTATTGTGTCATATGACTGAGTCAATGCAGAACCTGAGACAGATGGTACCATGTCTCCTGCCCTGTTGTGTAAGCAGTTAGGGAGGTGATTGTCAGTGCATTTAGTCTGCTTTTGATTTAGATGATGACAGTGTAGACAGCTGGACAACTGATACCTTTGTGCAGCACACTTTAATAAAGATATTTGAATTCCATGCTTGATTTCAGCCCCAGCTGGCACCAATGAATACCACATTATAATAATACTACAGACCTCTTTTGGATTACTGCTTTTTGGCCAATTTAAAACCCTCCACATTTAAAATAGGTATTTTATCTGATTCATATCAAAGCTGCAATGGAATTTCAGATCATGCTCAGAATTTGTTTTTGTTAGTTCTTTTTTCCTTATTTCAATGTGAAGAAAGAGTAACAACATATACAGTACTGTATATAGAACGTCTAATTAAACTTGTAACTCTTATATGCAGTATGTTAAACGTATCCGACAAGTTATAAGTGATTGACATGTATGTCCGGTATATTTGTAGCAACATAAAGTATACATTTTAATTAATTGATCATGACTGATACATTTGAGTGACTTTGACTTTGCGTAAACAGTAAATCACCTGATGATTGGGCCCAGGTGATTCATCCTGTTGTATGCCAGGCCAGGTGAAAACCAAGAAGAAACCAATGAAAGAAATCAATATATTCACTTATCAAGAGTATGTTGCTTTCACACCATCACTATTTAGTAGGCTAGATTAAGTAAACGTACAAGATATCTCTGACTTTGATATTATTCTGGGCACAGATGTGAATACTGCTTAAAATTACATACTTTAAAAATCAAATGTTCAGTCTCAAGAATCTTCAAAATTAAGAAATGTTATGCCTGATCTGGGATTGATACATATATATATTCAGATAGATACCTAGATTTTCTTTTGTTTTTCAAACTAGCATGATATTCATTCCAAAATTATGTATATTATGTATGTATATTAAGATATTTTTTTCACAATGTGGTGATACTGTATGACCCATTTCAATATTAGATCCCTACAGTGGTGGTATGACCCTTCTGGCATTTTATACATTTAATACTACTCAGCTATAAGATAAGATATTTCAATTTCTGTTTCACACTATATTAGATGAGTTCCTTGAATTTTTAACTATAATTCAGTTGACTCCCACATTCCACTACGGGATGTAGTGAAAAGCTTCATTCAAGATACAGATGCAGCCATTCAAAATGGGTGGGGTATTTCGCGGCATACCCCGGTGGGCGTGTCGCAGTATCACGTGGTATCACGCAGTATCACACGGTTAATCGACGTCATTTGACGTCATGCCGGAAACTATCCGGCGTCACCTTGTAAAACCGCCAGGGGGAGCTTAACCTCTCATGTACAGCATTTGAGCTTTTAATTTTGAACTGTGTATTACAGCATGTTAATCATCAGTCATTAAAATGTTGGTATATTTTATGAAAGCAAGATTGCTCAGTTGGACAAAAGTACACAACCTACCTTTATCAGAAATGTTTATGCATCAAAGCCTTTACCGAAGATATTACTAATAGTATTAATAATGAATGACTTTGGACAAGCTGTATACTCAAAGTATAATTTCTTTAGCACATTTGTACAAGCACTTGGAATCTGTCCAAGCCATACTTTGTCAGGCATTTTGTTTTACTTCAACGGGCATAAAAACTCCCTTGCTTTTAACAGGGCTTTTCATAATTTCTAACTACGAAAATGATTTAAAATGCGACACTTATCATTCAACTAGAGCTCAAAATATCACAAGGATCCTCAAGAGCACAGCAAAGACTGTATTAAAAGATACTTGTATGAGATACATGAGAATGCAGGCTTTTTTTATCAATGCTTTCTTTTCCGTATACCAGATTTTATGGAACCACTTCAGAAGGGTGTCAGCCAGTCAGATTCCAGGAATCGGTACTTTAAAGAAAAAATACACACCGGTATTCCATTTCTCCCTAAACATTTCAAGGATCGAAGTATTTAACTAGCATGTGAAATAGCGTGTGAAAAAGTGGTAGTTTTAAGCTTTTCTGCTAATATAATATGGAATTGCGTATCTAAAGAATTTAATAACGATATTAACCCCAGCCGGGCGCTCTTCGGCCTGTACCCGGGACGAATGTATATTTTGATATTTACACCCGGCGCGGCACCGAGGGAGCGTCTGCATTTATAACTTAGTTTTTAAAATTAGTCAAGCAATATGAAGCATCTCCTTTTACTTTTAAGTCCCTTAAATACATTGAGCGCAGCTTTCTCACCACTTAAGATTACTTTTTTGATACCATCCTTACACAAAGCAGAAACTTTCCGATGACATACGGTACAAGTGGAAAGATTACAGATTTTAATCGTCTTTAATTTTGTTACGTTATACATTTTAGGAACATTTCATCTAAACAAACACCACAAAACTATTCTCGATTGTATTTCTGAATGTTATGTTACACCTACAGTAGTTCACTGCTTTAAATACATCGAATTAATAATGTTAGGTGTAGCACTTTAGATCTTTTTTTCTGAACCAGGGAAAATCTGATCATGTTTCTCTATAACAATAATAAAAAACTTTATTTTACATATCACCTTTAAAAGTGGCATCTCAAAGCAATACAGTAGATCGAAAAACAGTTAAAAGGGACCAAAGTAAATACCAGACAAACGCAAACGCGTTTTTAATAAAATGCTTTTATTCATTCAGCAGAGAGTGAGAGGGACATCCAGCAGAGAGAGACACACACACCGGTTTCCACTGACAAAAAGTAATTGTTTTTTTTACATGTTTTGTTTGTGGACAGACTGTCCACAAACGTGAGACTGTCTTTCTCAGACTTACATTCCCGAATGTCCCCCGCCCCGGTCAACAATCCTAGGAAGGCTAGGTGCCTTTTGCCGAAGTCAGGAGACATTAGAGGCTTGCCACACCTGGACTGTTAAACCAACGCATTAGCACGTCAAAGCCAATTGAGGACCCGGGCGCAATAATTGTTTTGTCCCTTGATTTACTGATCTGCATTAATTATGGAAATCGAGTTCCTGCTCTGTGCAGACGACCTGGTCCCGCTGTCGCCCACAGAACAGAGGCTGCGCCAGAACCTGGCACTGCTGGAGCAGCACTGTCGGCACATATAGTGTGCAAAAATGCACTTTATTTACTAAAAATAAGATACACTCTACAGACATTCACAACGGCGACTGTCAGAAGATAGGACACAGCGGCTCAGGCACCAGCTGAATGGAAAAGGGGCACTTTAATGTTCTGTATGGCTAATACTAAAGCCAATACTAATATTCAATACTTTAATATCCTTTTCTGTATGTTTAACAATAGTGGGTACTGGCCTAATTCGTCCCTGCTCCCGTTGTTAGGTGTTAATGTGTTGTTAAGTGTGAATTTGTACCTGTTTCCCTGAGGTCTGGCTTTTTTTCTGGAAAACCATAACTCTGGTCTTGTCCAGATTGACTGTCGGCGCCCAGGTCTGACAATGCTGCTCCAGCAGTGCCAGGTTCTGGCGCAGCCTCTGTTCTGTGGGCAACAGCGGGACCAGGTCGTCTGCACAGAGCAGGAACTCGATTTCCATAATTAATGCAGATCAGTAAATCAAGGGACAAAACAATTATTGCGCCCGGGTCCTCAATGGGCTTTGACGTGCTAATGCGTTGGTTTAACAGTCCGGGTGTGGCAAGCCTCTAATGTCTCCTGACTTCGGCAAAAGGCACCTAGCCTTCCTAGGATTGTTGACCGGGGCGGGGGACATTCGGGAATGTAAGTCTGAGAAAGACAGTCTCACGTTTGTGGACAGTCTGTCCACAAACAAAACATGTAAAAAAAACAATTACTTTTTGTCAATGGAAACCGGTGTGTGTGTCTCTCTCTGCTGGATGTCCCTCTCACTCTCTGCTGAATGAATAAAAGCATTTTATTAAAAATGCGTTTGCGTTTGTCTGGTATTTACTTTGGTCCCTTTTAACTGTTTTTCGATCTACTTTATTGCTTTGAGATGCCACTTTTAAAGGTGATATGTAAAATAAAGTTTTTTATTATTGTTATAGAGAAACATGATCAGATTTTCCCTGGTTCAGAAAAAAAGATCTAAAGTGCTACACCTAACATTCTTAATTCGATGTATTTAAAGCCGTGAACTACTGTAGGTGTAACATAACATTCAGAAATACAATCGAGAATAGTTTTGTGGTGTTTGTTTAGATGAAACGTTCCTAAAACGTATAACGTAACAAAATTAAAGACGATTAAAATCTGTAATCTTTCCACTTGTACTGTATGTCATCGGAAAGTTTCTGCTTTGTGTAAGGATGGTATCAAAAAAGTAATCTTAAGTGGTGAGAAAGCTGTGCTCAATGTATTTAAGGGACTTAAAAGTAAAAGGAGATGCTTCATATTGCTTGACTAATTTTAAAAACTAAGTTATAAATGCAGACGCTCCCTCGGTGCCTCGCCGAGTGTAAATAACAAAATATACATTCGTCCCGGGCACAGGCCGAAGAGCGCCCGGCTGGGGTGCGCGGGGAAGAGCAGGACACTAGTGAAAGGCGGGGTTTAGGAAGGCGTACAGTCTGGGCAGGTATAGATTACACTTTTCTGAAACGTATTTGAAAAATAAAAACGATTACAATCTAATCCTTCCACGTTTGATCCCAAAATCCCAAGAAATATAAATCTAAACGGGTAGAAAGCTATGCTGAAAGTTTATTAAGATACCTAGAAGACAGAGATACTGTATCAATTTATGTTGCATTAGCCTGATTATGATTAAAAAAACACATATAATTAAACACGCGTTTGCGATTTAAATCAAAACACGATTTAAATCAATATAAATGTTTATATTGTATCGCATACTGTCCAGCCTCCATTTCTCTATAAAAAATTACTCTATTACACACACACAATAGAAGCAGGAAGCAGAAGCAGGGACCATTGTCAGAAGGGAAGAAGGTGACTATTCATTGTTATCAAAAATGACTTAGAATCGATCATGTTGTGATATTTTGAAATATAAAAGTCAATTGATTGTCCATAATATCGCTATTCTATTTTTTCGAAGAAATGTTTGTTAAAAGAAAAGTCCAGCACCAGCTGGATTTGAACACACAACCCGTGAGTTGGTAATCGGGCACGTAGACCAGTAGGCTACAAGGGAAGTCACATGAAGAAGAGAGAGGCGAAACAGCCCTACACAGCCCTGTCGCAGTACACGAATATAATCATATCGTTATTAAATTCTTTAGATACGCGATTCCATATTATATTCCCTTTTAATCAAATTCTAAAAGTATGCTTGTTGACTCCGGTATCTCTTTAGTTAAAGACTTCGATGCTTAAAATGTTTAGGGAGAAATGGAATACTGGTGTGTATTTTTTCTTTAAAAATACCATTCAAGACCAGCCATATACTGTATGTTTATGTTCCAAAATTAATATCATTTATGGCCTTCACACGCGTTACAGTATGCTCCTATTCTTTTTATGCTCAGCTACTAAGATTTCCCTTCAGTGGTAAAATTCAATATCTACAACGGGCACAGCAAAGACGTTTACTGTAAGTCTTTCTACGACAGACCAACGGACCACGAGTGCCCCTGTCGGTCAACCAATCACGTACTGCGGTGCCGCGTGTCATCTTGCGTCACACTGCGCGATGCCACCTGCGGTACGTGTCTGTAACGCGCACTTTGAATGGCTGCATCTGTAATTTTACTTTTTGCCTTACAATCTAAAAAATCCCATCTCAGAAACATTAGCCAGAATTTCTTTAAAAATCTCAACAAATCATTATTTAGACATCATATCAAGCTTCTTCTATGTTGTAGTGTGAGGGAGCTTATAGGCTTTGTACTTTGAACAGGAAGATTGTGGGTTCAAGTCCTGGGTATGGCACAAGCAGGATACTTCACTAAGATACAGTAGTTAACATTAACATGTCTGGCTGTATAAATAAGTACAAACATAAATTACAATGGATATAATCATCAGCCAAATTAATAATAAAAGATCTGCTCTGAAAAAGCCTACGGAACCTTCCTATGATGTCCCATTTTGGAAAATCATAAAATGATTCATACTAGTTTTTTTTTCAATTTAACATTTTATTCAAAACCCGAGTGCTCAAACTGAAAGCTTCTAAGGTTAAAATAAGCTACAGTAAATGTCAGAAAAAAACTGAAAAATATAAAATACATACTTTAACAGCTGGCCCTTCTACTTTGCCCATCCTTCTTGACACATTTGTTCAAGCTTTCTCAGGCTGCTTGAGGATTGCTTCTGGACAGCAGTTCTCAAGTCTTTCTACAAATTCTCAATAGTATTCACTTCAGACATTTGAATGGCAGGGACATAATTTTCTTATTCTGAATCAACTCCTCTGTACCTTGGACCTTGATTCTGAAAATTTAGGCTCTCTCTCTGCTGAATGAATAAAAGCATTTTATTAAAAACGCGTTTGCGTTTGTCTGGGTATTTACTTTGTAATCTGTGGTTTACATCTACTGTATTGCTTTGAGATGCCACTTTTAAAGGTGATATGTAAAATAAAGTTTTTTATTATTGTTATAGAGAAACATGATCAGATTTTCCCTGGTTCAGAAAAAAGACGATTAAAATCTGTAATCTTTCCACTTGTATGTCATCGGAAAATACAAGAAGTTTCTGCTTTGTGTAAGGATGGTATTAAAAAGTAATCTAAGTGGTGAGAAAGCTGTGCTCCTCAAAGCGCTTTACAGGATAAAAACAATAACAACAATAATGTTAGGCTGGGCAAACGATTTTTTTATAGAAATACAAAATGAGATATAATGATGTGTTCCGGCTAAGACATTAACGAGTACAACTCCCCTCTCTGCGGGAGTGCTGGCTGTGATGAATTAAACCGGTTTCACAGGTATTTTCAAAGTAGAAGGGGGTGAGATTTCCAGCGAAAGACACCTCTCCCCTCCAAAACCAAGGAAGTACAGTACTTACTAGTTAAGAAACCTAGGCTCCTCAATGAAATCGCTTTAACATACTAATGCGTTGGTGTAACAGTCCGGGCGTGGCAAACTTCTAATGTCAACTCGACTCGATTGGAAGACAATGAACATATTCTAGCCCTAAATGAATTAATAGCAAACATGGTTTACATAAAATACATTTTTCCAAGAAAGTTTATAATAATACAATATATAGTTGAAATCTGAGCCTAAATAAAAATAAAAAGCATTTTCAGAGAGCAATTCCGCTGTGTTTAATTGCTTCTTTTAATTGTGGCAAGCTTCTAATGTCAACTCGACTCGATTGGAAGACAATGAACATATTCTAGCCCTAAATGAATTAATAGCAAACATGGTTTACATAAAAGACATTTTTCCAAGAAAGTTTATAATAATACAATATATAGTTGAAATCTGAGCCTAAATAAAAATAAAAAGCATTTTCAGAGAGCAATTCCGTTGTGTTTAATTGCTTCTTTTAATTGTGGCAAGCTTCTAATGTCAACTCGACTCGATTGGAAGACAATGAACATATTCTAGCCCTAAATGAATTAATAGCAAACATGGTTTACATAAAAGACATTTTTCCAAGAAAGTTTATAATAATATGATCTATAGTTGAAATCTGAGCCTAAATAAAAAGAAAAAGCATTTTCAGAGAGCAATTCCTCTGTGTTTATGTAGAATAAGTGATTAGGTTTATGAGCAATCTAATTATTTATTCGTTTAAAACGCTATATAAAATAAAGTTTATTATTAATTTGCTGGACAGAGCGGTGAACATTATTATGCATAAGACAAAGATAACGATCCTGATCAGTTTAGAAATCTGTGTACGCTGTAAGGTTTTTACTTCTTAAACTTTTAAAATACATGTTTCAAATAGAAAGAAATCCTCTTCCTGGTACAGTATGTATAGCAAACCAGCACGTCTAATTTCTCCAATCAGAGGGGTGTCAGATGGTGTCAGCCAATCACCATTCTGAAGCTGTACCATAATCTCTGGTATGGGGAGACCCCAGAATTCTGTCCCATAGTTAAGATAGATGATAGATACTTTTATTGATCCAGTGAGGGAAATAAAGTAAATCATTTTCATTTTAGGAAATTATTAAACACTCGGTTAAAAGCAAAGGAGATTGTCTGTTATAGTGGACATAAAAACAAGAGTTTGCTGGCATTATATCCTAGAAGACACAGACCAGCGCCAGACCGGGAGAATGCCCGCAGCGTAAAAGAAAATGCCTGATGAACTAGGGATTGGACAGTTTCCAAGTGCTTGTACAATCGATGGAAATGTTCAAATAAATGTTCAAAAGAAATAAACAAAATAATCATTTATTTCTTTATCATATTGGCTAGCTAATGTCCTCTCTTTGCTAGTTAGTGGCTGTGTTTCTGCGTTGGGTAGCAACGGGTGACTGTTCTCAGGCGGAAGATGTAAACAGCTTAATTTTCGTGTTAAATAATTTTTTAAAATTAAAATTCATTCTATACAGCAATCGCATATTTGGGTACCGTTTCATAAAACTTTCATGCTTAAAATGTTTAGGAAGAAATGAAAGACTGGTGTGTATTTTTTCTTTAAACTACCAAGACCAGCCATACACAGTACAGTTTACGTACATACAGTAATGTTTATGTTCCTAAATTAATATCGTTTATGACCTTCAGATGCGTTATGCTCCTCTTCTTTTTATTCTCAGCTACTAAAATTTCCCTTTAGTGGTAAAATTCCATATAAATATTCAAAACTAAGCGGATTAAAATGTGCACAGTAAAGACATTAAATGATTAAATCTTTTCACTACCAACCAATGCACCACGAGTGCCCCTGTCGGTCATTTTGGCCAGCTTGTGGGTAGTTTACCGTACCGCGGGTTTGTACCACGCATTTTGAATGGCTGCATCTGTAAATCAGATACAAGATACAAAAACAATATCACTTTTCATGAGACCCTGACTGGATTTTGATTTCCTTAAGGTGTAAGCAGTATGCCAAATGTGGAAATTAAATGTTTCTTGCTTACTTGCTTGAATGTGTTTATTTGTACAGTGTATGCAGGCAACAGTAAGAAAGATTAGAGTAAGACCTTCTCCCAAACATAGGTATATACAAGTATAGGTATATACTGTATACAGTACAGATTTAAAGAGACCTGTTAGAACAGAAAGATGAAAATGCTTCTTTTGATTTTTTGTAAACATTGTCATAAAATTAAAAAAATATATTTAGCAGAAGAAGACAGAAACAGCACATATATTGAATGCATTTTAGTGGACTTCTAACTATAACAGAGTAAAGGTAATCCATTTAATAGCCATAAAATGAGCATGCATCTGAGAAACAAATCAGTATTAAACTTAGATGAATCCTTGTCAGTTTTGATAACCATGTAAGGTACAGTATATAAATAATTATAGATATTGTGAAGTTCAATCTGATCAGGTTGCAAATGTCCATTAAAGAGAAATTAGCAAGAAATATTTTGTATATCAACACAATTGTATTATTTTAAATATAATATCTGCATAACTGAAACATCACACTTCTAATACTTTAATGTCATGTAATTTACCAAACCACTTTATACCATACAATGACGCGGGAAGCCAGAGCCTACCCGGCAAGCAACGAGCGCAAGGCAGGTTACACCCTGGACTGGGCTCCAGTCCATCGCAGGGCAAGTGCAAGCCAGTCATACATGGGAACAATTTGGAGGCCATGGTAAAGGAAGAGGAAATTTGGCTTGGACACTGGGATAACTCCCTACTCTTAACAAGAAATGCCCGGGGATCTTTAATGAACCCTGTGTCAGGACCTCGGTTTAACGTTTCATCCAAAAGACGGCACCCACTACAGTATAGTGTAGTGTCCCCGCCACTATACTGGGGTATTAGGACCCACACAGACTGCAGGGTGGGCGCCTCTTGCTGGTCACACTAGCACCACTTCAGGCAGCAGCCATAGCTTCCCAGGAGGTCTCCCATCCAGGTACTGGCCAGGCTCATCTATGCTTAGCTTCAGTGGGTAGCCAGTTGAGAACTGCAGGGTGATTTGGCCGCAGTTAATATAATTCTTATTTGAGAAGTTTTTGAAGAGATAGTAAAATTATGATTTTCTGCTGTATTTATTCATATCATAATGCATTCCCTCTGAAATCATAAGATTTAAGAAGCATGGCCGCTTGATATGATTTTTTTTTTCATCTCAATATTACAATTGCCTGGGAGCAACAAAAGTCATTGGTACTGCACTGCCTAGCTATGGTAGTACATATTGGATTTTCTTTATGATTTCCCTTATGAATTCAAAAGAATATTTCTGTTTGCCCTGATGGTGGCTGAATCACTGAACATAGTTCTCCAAGTCACTGAATATACTGTATTTTCTACATCATGGCACTTGCATTTCTTCTGTCTAATTTTTTTTTCTATACAGTAGGTGATACATTTGAGTAATGTTTTCAACATTTAACTGTCAACTCTGTTCTTCTACTCAAAAATGTGCCAGAGAATAGTTTAAAAAATCATTTTGCAGTTGTTCTAACCAAGTCCAAAGCAAGAAGACTACAAAAGAATAATGACGTGTAAGACGTCAACTCTGTGGATAAAGGGATAAGGTACTGTATCTTAATCTGCAAGAAATAGACAATACTCAGCATTAAATCGGTGATATGTGCTATAAAATGTAAAATTTATTACAGCCATTTTCTGTCCATATAACACCAATGGAGTCTTGGTTTTAATTTGGCATGATAGCCTACAATCCATGAAAAACGAAGGCTTCACAGCCGAAAAGTGTTTTCTCTCTTCTCTTTTCAGCATGGAATAAACCTATTACTTATTCCTATATTTCTAAAATAATGACTATAATTTATTGTTTTAGGGTAAGGAAATTGATTTTCTTTTAAAAAATAACATTTCTTGAGGGTGTTAGAGGATGAATTGTTTTCCATCATTTACACTTAAGTTCTCTACCTGAAGTTCTGCTCTTAGCTGTGGATGAAAATGTATCTCTGCTGTATGAAACTGTATGAATCGTGACAAACAATCTTGTGCCTGTAATATAATTTACACTATTGGTTGCAAAGAATTATGTGTCGTTATACAGTGCAGTATCCTATTGTGTCGTGTTTATGACAGAGTTATAACAGTGTTTATTAATTCAAATTTCACAAAATGCTTTTGTTAAGGTATTTGTGTCAACTATTAAATCTTTTCTTCTGATGATGTTGTATGATCAGTCAGCTTTAAGATTAACTTATTCTTTTCCTGGCTGTTATGTTTCTGTATTCTCCAGTTTGTTAGCCCAATTTGAGATATCCAGTTCAGCCATCATATACATTTACAAAGGGCCATTTTGGCCCCAAGTTTTTTGATGTACCTACTGGGTAATAACTTGTAGCCATATGGGCCACATTTCCAAACTGCAGGAGACCTGCAGGGGCTGCTATTGTAATTACAAGCAGATATT
Source organism: Atractosteus spatula (assembly GCF_055471065.1). Lineage (NCBI taxonomy): Eukaryota > Metazoa > Chordata > Actinopteri > Semionotiformes > Lepisosteidae > Atractosteus > Atractosteus spatula. The sequence goes on along the minus strand of NC_142711.1, from coordinate 27,322,349 downwards.
CTAGCCCATTTGGGAATATTCCTAAACAAATGTATACATTTCTGCTTGCACGTTTGCTAACAAACTCATTGTACAATGAAACTTATGATCACAAAACAAATTATTATTGGGTTCTAACACCAAGATTCCAATCTTTGTAGGAACACATATTAAACAGCAAAGCACTGCTTATGTTATTAGAATGCATGTTATTAAATAAAGGACATTAATATTATATAGAAAATACAATGTATTCATATGTTTTCCTGAATTACAATTATAGTTTTTTTATAATAATTTCCATGAATATTATTTTCTTTATATTAAAAAACAATGTTTTTTTACTTGTTATAGGTTTTTTTGTGTTAGGACACATTAATTGGGATGATAGGTTTAAAGAAAAAAAAGATAATTTATTCCTCTTCTAAAGTTATAATGTGTGATCATAGTAAACCTATAAATAGAGAATAGTATATTGACAAGTGAAGTTGTACAAAGTCACAAAGGCATATAAGCATTAACACAGCTGCATGTCTTTAAAGTGAGCAGAATTTTCTTGACATGCAGACTGAGCATTTATTCTGCCCTTAGGAAGTGCTGTGGGGATGGTCACTTTACTTCACTGTTAACCATGAACCAGGGGTTTCTGCTTGATTGAGTAGCTGGACATTAAAGAATCACTCAAATTTAGAACTCTGATCCAGCAGCAATCACCAACAATCACAATGGTTTTATTTCTGTATCTTTTTTCTTGAAAGGTTCAACTGGTGAATCAACAAACCATTTCTAAAGGAATGATAACTTCGGCGTATCTCTTTGTTTTACAGTGCTCAACATCTAGAAAATTTCCTGAGGTTACCAGAAAAAGTTTATATATCCTGCACCAGTCAGAAATATGCCAGCTCTCCCCACCACATGGTAAATATAACTAGTATTATATCCTAAAAATGCAACAAATATTTAATATACTTATCAGATAAGATGTTAAGGATTAAAAGATGTTATCTACAACATATTATGGGCATTGAATAGTATTGAGAATTGTTAATGGTTTCAAAGGTATGGCAAAAAACAAAAATGAAAGTAGGCATCACTGATGTGTGATCCTGGAAATTGCAAACTGGGAAGAGTACTTATTGCCTGTTACCACTGTTGCTAAAGGACTGGAGAGTAAAAAAACTATATTAATAAAATCAGATCCCAAACATACTACATGTACTGTATATACAGTATGTTTTAGAGCTGACCATACATACCTCCATTGGAGCTGTTAAGAAACCATCAAAGTCAGGTGGCTCATCCTTAGCCATGATCTAACCTGCCATTTTTACCACAAACAGTGACATAGGTGCCATAAGTGCAGCATTCTCTGCAGGAGACTAGGTAAATGAAGAGTTAAGAGAAAATGCATACAATTATCCCAATCATATCTGAATTTCCAAACAATATGATTAATAATAATAATAATCATAATGTATATATATATGATGTAAACAATATACTTAAGAATATGCAATTTAAAATCTGGAGATAATCTACATTGGATCAGATGGCAGTAGCTCCTTTTCCAAAATAATAGAAGGAATATCTGTAAAGTGTTCATTGTTACACAGTCTAAAAGCTAGTAAGCAGCTGAGTCAACTTTCACTAAAGTAATAATTCACCACAATTTCTATATAATTTCAAATTGAATTCTTTTCTAATAAAGTTGATTTACTGTGCAGTAGATTCAGAAAAAGGGCTCAATTGAATTGTTATGCATGTTCTAGTAAAGCCAGCTTGGGTTCTAATTCAGTAATCTAAATAAAATGTGATTTAGTAGTAGTAGGACCAATATAGTAGACTTGTATTTAATGAATTCTTTGTTGGCATTTTATAGATAGAATTGATAGAGACAGTGTTAAAATCAATTTAGCTTTAAACTGCACCCAAATTTGCAATTTTGGAATTTCATGGTGTAATAATTGTCAGCAAGGCATATGTGTATCAATTAATACAATTCTGCAAAAACTGGCACCATGCTCTGATAGCAACATGGGTAATATAATATTCAGTATCACAGAAAAAAAATGTTTGAGGCACAGAATTAAGTTAATAGTGGAGTATAATTTTTATCTAGCCAGGTTCTCTGGTTGAGGGTTACATTTTAACCGTTTCTGATATACTATCTCACCCCACTATACATTATTGATGTATTGAGAAATGTAATAATTCCTCACATTTACAGTATGTCATTTTTCAAGGCACCAAACACCATCAAAATAGGTGGTTTGTGTATTATTTTTTCCAGAAATTGAAAAATATAGTGAAGAGCAGAATCATACATTAAAAATCTTGCTGCACTTGATTTAGACTTCACAAGCACACCGAACAATGCTGATCAAAATAATTGGACTAAGGTGTGATTCTTAAATTTAAATGTTCAGTGTAGAAAAAAATGTACATTGAAGCAGCAAATGGCTTTAATGGTGCAGATGAGACCAAAAAGTAGTAGGTGAGAATAAAAGAAGTACGTGACACTATCTATTTCTATTTGGGATTTGTATGGGTTATACATGCATAAAATGTATATATGTGTGTCTGAACTGCGTGTTAGAAATCCATATCTATGTATCTCAAGCTAATTACATTATTCCTTAATTATATTCATTTGTCTTTCTAAGTCATTAGGCTATTAGTTGCATTATTTAGAAATGTAATCTGGATTTATTAAGGCACCTTCTGTACTGTATTTGTTTAGCTACAAGTGCAACACACATGTTATCTAATTTGTGGTCCCTAACCTGATACTGTTCCACTGATTCTTATTGGAAACGTTTTGCGCTTTAAGATGTAATGGCAACTGATGATAATGATGACTGATAATCACTGATAATATCAGTAATGCTGATTTCTTGCTGTAATGCTGTAACAATCAGTAATGCTGATTATTATAAGATAGTAATACCAATATTACTGTGAGGGCCTCCCCTTTGCCAGAAATATGCCTCTATATTTTGTTTGGATTGGAAATACATTGTCTAATTAGATATTAATATGTAATGCTTTCTTTTGGGATAACACAGGCAAGTCACAAAAGTTCTAATAACACCATAAATACAAGACCTCTTTATTATTTAATCAGAGGAATCTCCCTACTTACTAGCTGTCCTTGTCTCCAGTTATGTCACAATATTTAACAAGTTCTTCTTCCAATACACACAGAACATACTTGTGAAGATTAACAGTTGGCTTGTTGATAGTTGATAGTTGACAGCAGAGGCTTCCAATGTTGTCCTTTTATATGATATCCAGAGACAGAAAGCAGATCATCTGTTATGCAATCTGCACCAGAAGAAAGGAGGGAAGGAAGCACCTTTTCAACAGCCATGGACTTAAATTTGAAAAAATAAGCAGCTTAGCTGCCTGCCTAGTGAGAAGCTTAAAGAGGGGCTTAGGCTTTTCTTTGGTTTTTGACTATTTTTCTTTGAGCTGTACATAAAAGAACACTTTCTCTTTACCTTTACAGCTTCTTTGTCTGTTGTACCTATATCTGCCTATCAGTGTTCCTGTTTATGACACTCCACCCCAGGGTGTGTCAATGATATTGTCATTCCACCACTCAGTTGGGAGTGAATAAAAAGAGGGGAAAGCTACAACTCTAATTTTAAATTATGATCAGTGTTGGAAGTCTACTTTTAAAACACCCAATAACAACTGTCCTGCACCCAGTAAATCAAAAACTGAAATGCAGCTCATTTCTAGAAATAATATATAAGGAGAAATAACACACTTTACAAAGTTTCTAAAATGAACATGACTCACTTAGGGAAAAGGGTAATGGACAAAGAAAAGAAATAGAAAGGAAATGTCAGTGGAGACTTAAAAAAGTATTTTTGGGATAAATGAGGCAGAAAAGCTATATACACTAGAAACATTTAAGATCAATACTGTACATCTCCAATTAGACAGTATTCACAGGCTTTTTGCACACCTCTGCCAAAACTCATTTAAGACGAGTAATACCTATGAACTGCAAAATCTGCTAATGTAAAATTCAATGAAAGGTAACAAGACTGAATCAAATAATTATGCACTAATAAGTCTCATTTCTATTACATGTAAGGCTATGAAAATGATCATTAGCACTAAAACAGGGTCATCTAAATGGAAATATGATCCTTGGGAATAGTATGGATTTAGAAAAAATCGGTCTGGGACAGGGCAGTGGCTCTGTGGCAAAGGATCTGCGCCTGTGGCTGGGAGGTTGCTGGTTTGTATCCCACGGCTGGCAGAGGAATCCTACTCTGTTGAGCCCCTGAGCAAGGTCCTTAATCCCAACTGCTCCGGGGTGCCATATTAATGGCTGACCCTGTGCTCTGACCCCAAGCTTCTCTCCCTGTCTGTGTGTCTCAAGGAGAGCAAGTTAGGGTATGTGAAAAGACAAATTCCTAGTACAAAAAAATGTCTATGGCCAATAAAGTGATCTTATCTTGTTTTTCTAGATAATTAGGGTTCTTTGAGTAAACAAAAAGATTAATGGACATTACTATTTACAAATAACTACTATTACATTGCTATATTATATATTGCTATATTTAGAACTTCTGAAGGCTTTTGAAAATGTTCTCCATAAAATATACTGTATATATACAGTATATAGTATTTTTCAAATTGCAGGCAAGAGCTGTGTGTTTGCATTGAGAACTGATTAATGGATATAAAGCAGAGAATAGATAATGAAATCCAAAAGATTAAGATGGAGCTGAAAAATCAACAAATGCCTGGCAGATATTTAATGTACAGAATATTACGTACACATAGCAAAAAAGGACACAAAATTGGAAACATTATTGTAACTTTTTTTACAGTTACTTATGAAAAAAACGTGGGTATTTATGTTGATGCATCATTTACTTCTAAACAATGTAAGAAAGTAATTAAACAGCAAGTGCAATTAAACAAAAATTTAGGATACTGTGTACTTTAAAATCATGGACTTAAGTATAAGTAATGTTATGTTAAAATAGTACAATTCAATACAAGAAGAATTCAATACAAGAAGATGCAATCATCTACAGTACAGGCTGCAAAGGGCCTACACCCACCTGGACAAGGCTGGCAGTGCTGTGAGGAATACGTTTTTCGATTTCTCCAGTGCCTTCAACGCTACCTAGCCCTTATTGTTAGGAAGGAACCTGGAGAAGATGCAAGTGGGTGTTTCTATGAGCTCATGAATCACCAACTATATGACAGGCAGACCACAGTTGTTGAGACTGCAGAACTGTGTGTTTGAACAGCTAGTGAGCAACACAGGGGCTCCTCATGAGACAGTTCTTTCTCCGTTCCTCTTCACCCTCTATACTTTGGACTTTAAGTACAACTCAAAGTTGTGCCACCTGCAGAAGTTCTCAGACAACTCTGCAATTGTAGGATGTATCGAGGGTGGGCAGGAGGAAGAGTACAGAGGACTGATTAACAGCTTTGTGGAGTGGTGTGTGGAGAACAACCTATAATTGATCATGGCAAAAATGAAGGAGTAGGTGATAGACTTCAGGAGGAAGAAGGTCCAACTTACTCCTGTCTGCATCCATGGGAGTGGCATGGAGACAGTTGACTCATACAAGTACCTGGGCGTTCACATCACTGATAGACTGGAATCGATCAAGAGCACTGAGGCCATCTACATGAAGGGCCAGAGCTGACTTTACTTCTTGAGGTGGCTCAGGTTCTTCAATGTGTGTAGTAAGATGCTTCATATGTTCTATCAGTCGGTTGTAGTGAGTGCCATGTTCTATGCGGTGGTGTGCTGGGGGTCTGGGATTAGAGCAGGGGATGCTAACAGGCTGAACAAGTTTATCAAAAAAGAACAAAATTCTGTCATTGGCTCTGATCTGGACCCCTTAGAGGTAGTGGCTGAGAGAAGAATGGTGTCCAAGTTAATGGCCATCATGGACAACGTCTCCCATCTCCTCTGTGACATGCTTGTGAGGATGAAGAGCATGTTCAGCAATAGGCTGATTCACCACGGTGTGACAATTACACTGTGCTGTGTTGACTGCCAGGCTGCTGTTGCACTGCAATTTCCCTCTAAGGATTACTAAAGTATCTATCTAATATTAAGGGTGAGGATTGCAGGTTCAGGCAAGACAACAGAAAACTGGCAAATCTGCCACCCTCAGTCACCTGAGCAATTTCTAAAAGGCAAAGACTTATAACTGCGAAGCGGGGATAGAACACTAAGAAGAAGAGAAACCTGTGTGAAAATCAGGTTGTGTGGACTTCTTCAGAATCAACAATTAAGCACAAATCAGAGGACACAACTGGAAACTACAGTATGTGAAATCTACTATCAGTTTTTAAAATGATGAAGATGTCTCACACAACTGCTTCCCTTTCTTCAAAGAATGGACCATTTTGTTGAAGCTTATATTTTAGCTTCTTTAAAGAAATGGCTAATTATCCTTAGATTAATTAAATTTAATCAAATGGCCCCTTCTTACTTGTGACATTTATGTTCTTCCATCTTTCCTGTCTTACTGGAATACATTTAATCCAATATTGCTGTATTGTTAACCAACACTCTCTGGAGACTATATTTCTGTTAGTCCAATTACATCATAACAAGATCAGAACACTTTACGGCAGAATTTAAAGCAGAATTCCAAGAGGAAGTCAAACCCTGGTCTTGCCCACTCTGCCTACCTACACATTATTGATATCTTTTGCTCCCTTTTTGCATGTTTCCTTTTCACTTCCCAGCAGCAACATTCTGGCTCATTCTTCATTAAAGAGAGAAGCATCCTTACGCTTTCAGCTCTTACCTCTAAATTTCATTCTATCACATTTAAATGGAGAATAGTGCAATAATTTCAAAGTTTTGTGTTCTTCTAATTTAAATAATTTAAAAACACAGTGAGGTTTTTTATGGTAAAAATAACTCACTTATAAGTTACCTTTCTTAAATATTGAACAAGGATACAAGTGAGCAGAATCTTGTTCAGTTATCAGGTAGTACCATCCTGATCATAGGATCTCACATACTCTAAATGTTTTTTGACCGATCCTGGGGAATTATTATCAATGTCCTTGAAAAAAGTATTATAATGCCTGAGAGGTGGCTTTGTGAGAATGTCCTTGCTCAAAACTCATGTCCAGTGGTGTGATTTGAGCCAAGATTACCACCAGTTAATTGGGAAAATCTGCAGAATGAGGAACAGGTGTTCTCAATGAATAATTAGCAGTCAAAGGGAGTGAGAGTCCACATGAGGGAAATCTGTCACAATAGACAGTGTTTGGAACTGGACACTCCTCTGGGTTTATTAAGAGACTTACTATGCCTGTTGGGAGGCAAAGGGTTTCCACTCTATCTGGACTAATAATGGATTGTGTTGGATTACAGGCCTGTGGGACAGAAAGATAGCCAGGCTTGAAAAGATACAGCTCAGGCTATATTAAGGGCCAAAGGGAATGACAGGTTCTGGAGAGGTGGTTTGTGTAGTAGTTTGTTTGCTTTGTCCAATGGGGATGAAGTGTTTTACCACTGAGCAGAGTTGGCCTGAGCCAGAGCTAACTGGAAGCTTTAGCATACAGGAAAGTAAGAAGCTAGCATTGTAACATCTCACACAGAAGGCAGGGAGAAGACAAGATGGCTTAGGTTGAGTTCTGAATACTCCCTGTCTTACCATCGGTAAATAGATGGGTGGTCTCTGAGACTGAAAAAAAGAGAGCAGATGGAAACTGTGAGCTTGGCTATTGCTATATCAGGGATGAACATGTCTGTTACAAAGAGCGGTCCATGACCAAACAGGATCAGCCTGTAACATTTGTGAAGATGTGGTGCTACAGATATGATATTATTACTATCAATAAATGTTCATTAGAAGCTGTTAATAATTTTACCAAAAAATAAGGAACTATATTCATGTGTATAAAAATACTGTATATATTCTGTCTTGTGACAAAAATAGATTAAACTCTTCATGTGAATGCTGTAGAATTAGAACTATGTTGCTATGGGATGGCCTTCACTTTAAGATCGAGTTGGGTACATAGTGACTGACATTCCCGTAACAGAAGTCACACAAGTTGAGACCACACCTGCTCTGCTTCTCCGGGATCATTCCACTCCCTTCTGCAAATCACTCACAACAAAAACTGGCTCACTCTCAGACTGCCTCAAACTTTTTGTCCCTCTTCAGCCGCTGATGTCCATCTTATGTGACCAGGCTTGGTCTCAGACTTTTAACATATTCAGAGTTTCTGGCTTCTCAGCTTGCTCACCAGACTCACCACACTTATGACTTACAGTAGCCAGTGTACCTCTCTGTCATGCCCAGCCACCACTGCCTTACCACACATTACTCACAACTTCTGAAGCAACTTCCTTGTCCTTAGGCTTCGCTTAAACATCAGCACTTCAGACCTCTCCATTTTCATTACATGTCTACAGAACCTTTGGCACCTCAGACCTCACCATCTTCACCACATACCTACAATCAGAGGTCAGTAGCTAGATAGGCCTTTTTCGCCACCTTATATAGTACATCATATTTCTAGAGTGAGAACCCCTCTACTACTAACTTGCTTTCTGGACTTCACTCTCACACTTATAACTCTTCTTATTATAAATTCTTAATTTATTCTAAATTTCCTGCAGAATTACTGCTCTTACTCGACAATGAAACAGACATTTACTTCTCTTCTCCAAAACTATTGTCATACAGTAACTCTTTTCGCGTTTGAAGAAACACACACAATAACACAAACATTTCCCTAACACAATTCCCTTGGAATTGTTGTTCTAACTCTTCTACTTGTGGGATAACCACAACACAGTTTAACACAAAGAAAGATGCAGTTTAACTACCCTGCTGTTTTTCATGCAGAAACAAAATGCCAGCCTTCTCATATGAAGGCAGACACAAAAACAGTCCAGAACTTTTACCTTGCCTGTGTGCCTGGTGGATTACTCAAAGACACGATATAACATGGGAGCTACAGTCTTGTTCTTCCTCTGGTCCAAATCCAGCTCAGACTGACAGCCTAGCTGTTACTACATCTACTGATCGAGGCAATGGTAACCTTAACTGGAAAACAAACATAAAGCACTTTGTTAAAATAAGAATGAAGCATGATTTAATGTTCTTGAGCTAAAAGTAGTTAAATGAACCTAACCTGAAAGGAAGTTTTATTTTCCCTGTGGTAAAACTGTCAAAGAGATAATTCAAGCCAATGTATATCTTCAAAGACAAAATTAAACTAATGGGAATATGTAGTATGTAAGATAGAAGAATATGATTTTAAACAAAAAGTATTGTAATATTCCTTTAATGTTGCAATACTTGGAATTTAAAGACAACACACCCTCTTGGTGGATGAATTGTGTGGGACGTAGGTGGAGTCATCTTTACTAAACATACTGGAAAATGCAACATGAGATTAACTGTTTTCTTCCCTTCCGTTTGAGATCCAAAATATATTATTTACAAAATCAAAAATAATAGTTGTAAATACATTATTAAAGCAGAAACACTTTAAAGAAAACAACCTGTCTTTATGTATGGGATTATTTGTAATTATGAAGCAGTGTTTTGAGTCCAAAACATTTAAAGCCCATATTAACAGGTAAATGTATGTTAAGATTGAAGGCTTAATGGGTACAGGCTTAATGGGTACAGGTCTGAAATTGGTCTTGTCAAGTCTGGTGTCCCCCAGGGCTCAATACTGGGCCCCTTGCTCTTCAGCATTTATATGTTCCCACTTGGTCAGCTTTTAAGATCACATGGCCTCAGCTTTCATTTTTACGCTGATGATACTCAAATATACATCCATACCAAACCCGACACTGATGTGTCTCTCTCTATTCTATCTAATTGCATCTCTGACATAAAAATTTGGATGACTCAAAACTTCCTTCATCTTAACTGTGACAAGACTGAAGTCATGCTTATTGGTACCCCCCATCAACTTCGTAAAGCCAGTCCTGTAACCCTGTCTGTAGATGGCTCTGTACTTGAGCTTCAATCAAAATTGAAAAACCTTGGGGTTATATTCGATTCTGGCTTAACATTCGACCCACATGTACAGCATACTGTCAAAACATCTTTTTTTCACCTTAGAAATATCGCAAGACTACGCCCTATGCTATCATTAACTGTGGCTGAAAAGCTGATCAACATATTTGTATTCTCTCGAATTGACTACTGCAATGCTCTACTCCCTGGGGTATCTAAATCTACTCTGAACAAGCTGCAGTATGTCCAAAATTCAGCAGCCAGAATCCTGACCAGGTCTAGTGCAAGTGTTCACATTAATCCTATTCTGGAGTCCTTGCACTGGCTTCCGGTCAAATTCCGCGTAGACTTTAAAATCCTCATGCTCACCTATAAGGCTTTACATGGCTTGGCACCTCAATACCTGTCTGAACTTTTATCGCCCTACTCCCCACCTCGCAACCTCCGCTCTTCAAATTCTGCCCTCCTTACTGTCCCCCAAGCCCGTCTACATTGTATGGGCGACAGGGCCTTCTCCTGCTATGCCCCCAAGCTCTGGAACTCTTTGCCCAAGGATATTAGAGAGTCACCTTCTCTAAACTCCTTCAAATCCAGACTCAAAACCTTCTTCTTCAGAAAAGCCTTTACTTAACTGGTTCCATTCTTCGCCCCTCTGCTCTTCTTAATACCACCTTCCACAGTCTCCTCTATTGTTATTGTTGTATTGTTGTAATTATAATTGTGTCCTATCTTGTGAAATCTTCTTATTTATTGTTGTAGTCTTCTTATTTATTGTTATTGTCATCCTGTAAAGCGCTTTGAGAAGCCACCTTTAAAGGCGCTATATAAAATAAAGTTTATTATTATTATTATTATTATTATTATTAATGTATTTTGTAGTTTCTTGAGATGTTATGTATGGTTGCAATGATTTTGGATATACAGTATATTACCATTTTGAGCTGCACTGTATTTCTCCACCAAATATACTGTAAAACAATCTACCTACCAAAAATAAAACAAACTACCTGGCAAAATATTTATTTTACTTTAAAACCTAATGCAGTTCCATTTGTACATGCTTATTTTGGTTATCTTGAAGGTTGTATTTACAATACATGTGTACAATATGTCAACCTGTTTAAATTATTTAAGCAATTAAATGAAAAAAATAAAAGTGTTAACAAGAAGCCATTTAGAGATAAGACCATGTATTTGCTCAACTGAACACACAAAATTTAAATTTAAATGTATTTATTAAGGTTCAGGTATTTGATAACCAAACTGAGAAAAAAATTCTGTGTTTGAGATCTCGGATTCATGAATGATCTATTTTTACATTCCCTATGTTACAGATGATGAGTGATTGGGCAATGAATGATTTCAACACCCGGCTTTCCTATCTAATGGGAGACATTATCAGGCCTCTGACTTATGAAATGGCTTCTTTGCATTTTGAAAATATTTGTTTTCTCCCTTTAAGGAATTATTGGATCATCTTTTTCCTGCCAAATGTAACTTTAATGTGCTTTCCTATTGAGATATTATGAACTGAGAAATACTTCTGCTACCACATTTGAAGCACCACTTGTGTTTTTCCTTTCAAGGAAATCTACATACAATTCAGTAGTCAGGTCAAACCATACATCTAGGCTGAGACAAAATACATTGAAAGTTTATTTGGAGTACCTCACCTGGTTTAGGGAACAGCAGCCTGATTTTGAGGATTAGTCTGACAGGAACTCTATTTGCTTATAAAAGGCCCAGGGAGTTCCAGCAAGAGTAAAGAGGAGATGCAAGAAAAGTAATGCATAACTTGTTCTAAAGGTGTGGCATTTCCAGTATACTGTATGTGGGATAGCAGCAGTGAGATTAGAGTCTGACCTCCTCCCAGACTTTTTCTTAAAAGGTAATTTCAGTAGGGTTTGACCAAAGTAACTAATGTCAAGTAGAGATGAAGCACCTGTATACAGAAAGATTGTTGGAACAGTGCAGTGAAAGCTCTATTCATTTCACTCCACTATTTACTCTATTCCATTTGGTGGAACTTACTAATGACATAGTAAACAATTGGATTTTTTATTCCAATTTTTCCAAAAAAAGTACATAAATGGAGATTCAAAATAGTTTGTAAAGTGCAAAATATCTCTTTAATTATGAGGAGCAGCTGACATTATTTTATTTCTTCATATTGTCTGCTTACTCACAGACCCTAATAAGAATATGTAATGCAATGCCTGTAAATGGAAAAAAACTGTTTTATCTCAGAAGATTTTGTAATAATCACCCATCCACTTCCAGAAAATCTCTTATTTCTGGTATGGGTCATGAAACCCTGGCCCGAAGACCTGTAAGGTAGTAGAGCAGTAACTAATACAGCCTGTGTATTTTAATTATGTATTCATGTTATATACAGAATATATACAAATTTATATTGATATTTCTTGCATACAATTAATATCCCCAGCACAAATTTCTGCTATGTATTGTGCAGAGATGTGAGATAATGTGTGTGGGAGTAGAGTGAAGCATAAAATAATCCTGTGAGGGTTAAGAATAAATAAAATAGGAACTGTATAAAACAGCTGAAAACCAGAAAAAAAGGCTTGGTTCAGATGCAAATCCATTTTTTTATCATCAACCAATCTGACACCATCCATGTTCAGAGAATGCATTTCAACCAGTATTTTCAGTAGGTTTTCCAAATTCAGTATGAATTGGAGAGAAGATAAATAATTAAAATTATACAAAAGCATTTACAGAGAGGTGTGCAGTGACAAATACAACTTCAGCAAAAGATGAGGTGAGTGTTAAGATCCACAAGCCAAAACCTGCACCTAAATAGATCTTACCTTTATACCTGCAAAGGCCTCTTCTTGTCCATAACTTTTTCTTCTTATGTTCTAAGTGAGTTATGGACATTTAAGAACATTTAATAATGATGGTAAATAGGAGATGAAGGGAAAAGTAACATTTGATTTACAGAAATTAGAATTACAGTTTACATCATCTCAACGCTCAGTATTTGACAAATTACACTGAAGTTTTTTTTTTCCCAGGTTCAATCTATAAAATGTACAGTACAGTGGTAAAACAGAAATCTGCTACACTTTCTGTTGGGTTTTTGCTACATGCAGTCAAATGCTTCTACAAATGAGAAAAGCTAAAAAAATAACTAATTTTCCATTTCAGATTCTCAACCATAAACAATATCTACAGAAACATTATACAAATTAAATTAGTTAAAATAAAATTGCAGTCATACTTAGCACAAAATGCCATACTCATATTTACATATTCATATGGAAAAGCAATTACAACTAAAGTACTCTAAAGAGGAAGAAGTATATTTTAATTGGATTTACAATGAATTGTAAATCACTTGCTTTAATCATAGTTGAGTCCTTTAGCCATAACCGTTTAATCTCCCACCAAATAAGGATAAAAAAGCAAATCCTTCATATGATAGTGGTCTTTGACCAGTGTGTCCTGGCACATTGATATGCCTTGAGAACTGTCCAAGTGTTTTGTGAGACAAAAATCCCAATCACAAAAACCTCTATAAACTCAGCCGTGTGGCTAAGCCGCTTATCGACTGTAAAAGGGCAGTGACTTCATGACCAAATGGAGATCCTGGTCTAAACCACATTCCCAAGAATGCTGTTGGGAGTGAGTTGCCTCTCCCAGTCACCAATGTAAACTCTATACTCTATTTAATAAACTAAATCTATAATAGACATTCTGCCCATTAGGTATTTGTGGGGTTTAGTTGTAAACAAGAGACAAGAGACTTTTGGGTTTGCTATTTTGGTAACTGGATCTTTAAAAATTGATTGTTGAAAAGAAAAAGAGGTTTCAGCAATAAAAGACTGACTCCAACTCCAGGTATGGCACTGCTGTGACAGAGCTCCAGAGGCAGAACTGCTGATTCCCTATTGACATTCTGCTTATATTATTCATTTACAGCTTATTGCTTCAGTATTTATTTTGGGACTCACTGCCATAACCTGGGCATCCAAGAACCCTGTGCTATAAATAAAAGATCCTTTTATTTTAATAGTGGACTAGGAATTTTATTGCAGTTGGGCATCTGGCATCCAATCTAAACAGAAGAAAAACCTTGTGAGAGGCCTGTGATAGCTACTGTAAACAGATGGTTTCTATGATCACTGGTGATGGGCATTGTTCTCTGATCCAACTATTTTACCTGTGAAATTGCTGAACATGGAGTTTCAGGATCGGGATGACATGGTACTGTATGTCACATACCGCTGTACATGTCTGTTGCATGAACTGGACAGAGTAGATGTGGATGATGAATTGTCAAAAGTTTGAAGACTGTGATAACATGTGCTCTGTGCACTGTAAGCTATGAGTTGTTCATGTTTTTTTGCAAGCCAAGTAGAGATAAGCCTCTCTGACTTTCAAAGATTGGAGCTTACGTTTACATGATGGGCAGCTGTAATGCCCAATAGAAGTCTTTTAGGTCAATAGCCACAATAACATGGTGTCCAGTGGTGAAAAGGGGCAATTGCAAGGGCCTACATAACCATTATGAGATCCCACAGATAAACCACCAATCTCATCCAAGTGCAACCTGGATGGAGATGTAATTAATGCTCATAGTCTCTCCAGCAATCCTGTCTAATCAGGCACAGTACTGTGGCACTGTTATATCTTTTATAAGATTGCTTAAAATAAAATTAAAATAAAAACATTTTCGGAGCTTGAACTTTTTTTTGTATTCTGACAGGCTGTTTGAATTTATTACTAATATTGCTCTAAATAAAACATTTTTTCAGTTGTCTTGAATTGTCTGGAGAGCCCCTATCCTAAAATGTTCAGGATAGAAAATAATAATGTTAATTGGATATACTGAAGTTTGTTTTGAATTGAAATATATTATCCACTAGTTCTGTAAAGAGTGTGAGAGTACTATGAATTTTGTAATCATGGCTAATTTATCAAATCATTTACTTCAGCAGGTGGGCAGGCATGCGGCCAGCATCTGTTAATTGGTTTAGCTTTGGAATTTTGCTCTCTCTAAATGAATAATTCATGACTACTCAGACTGAGTCACCATGTAGTGTAGAAATCTGATTGTATTTCTTGTTTACCAGATACTGCAGTTGGAAGATTAGAGTAATTCATATTTAATTTTGAAGATGTGCTATCAATAATACCTTCAACAGATCTTGCACTGGAAGACTGCTGAACCAAGAGGAGTGTGAAACATGAGCAACATGGATGTTCTGTCAGATGCATAAAAATGAATATAAAGAGACAGATGTATTTTGATGAGCCATGGTTTAGAACCCACAAAACAAATACACAACTATACAAATACATGAATACTGTATTCATGTACTGAATTTCAAATGTGTATAAGATATGTAAAATTTTGAGCTTTTAGGGTAACTTTTAGGGATTTTTTTCAAACTTTGGGAAATATGATTTGTCTTATTAAGATCAATATTCATATATACACTACAGCACATTTTTGTATATTTTATATATAACTGCAAGAAAAAACAAACAACAGGAACACCTGTTGTAACTTTGGAAATCAAGACATTTACATCAGTCAATTTGGTGAATGTCTGTACACATCAAATGATTTGCTTCACTCTTGCTGTGAAAGAATCACCTAGCAATGCAGTTAACAGGCTGTAGAACATGATAATACATACAGTATATATTATAATAAGTAATAGATCAAGTGCATGTGTTTTTATATACAAATGAAGTTATGAGATCTACTATCTAATAATGTGTACATACTGTAATTACACAGTAATGAAAAAGGTAGAGTACAGGGTCTCCAAGGACCAATCCTGCCCCACCAGCTTTAAGAGTTTATGCCTGTTTTCCCTCCTGAAGAGACTTTCAGTACTTAACAGCTACAGACCAGCAGGCCTCTTCAGTCATCAATGCTGTCCCTCATATCAGCTATACACACACAGTAGAAACAGCAGAGATTGTAACTGGGCACCAGACAGGGCTAATTGACAGGTCAAATGTTTTTCTCCAGCTTAAGAGCTCCATCTTTACCAGGGGTTAATATTAATCATGAGGTTAAAAATAGCATTAAAGCTAACTGGGTTAAGGTAGAGGGCTACTGAAAATAGCCTGTCAGTTTTAAAACCATGTGTTGTTCTCTTAGAGTTAAGTGAATTAAGTTTACTCTGCTGATGTTTTTATGATACTGACAACAAACATCAGTATAAGTTGCCTTCCTGGAGACATTACAGTAAATACCGTAAAAAAGAATGGGCTGGTATTCTGCTTCCCTGTCTTGTTTTCATTGGTACAGTCTGCTGGAATTCAAATGGAATAATACTTGCAATTATAAAGTATGAAATACGGAACTTTGGTGTTTGCAAATATTACCAAAATTAATCATAATAAGATAAAATTAAAGAATGCTCGCAAATTAGTTATACTAAAATAGTCTTAAATGGATTATTATAATTGTCTCAGTACAGAGTTAGTGGGTGGGCTACTGCACAACTCAGTTCTGATATGCTGAGGTTTGGTGCCTACCAAAACAACAGCTAAATTTCAGGTCACCAATTTAAAGTTTTTTTCTGTCGGCATACTGTAGAGCTTCAGATAATTTGTATTGTAAGTTTCAAACCTAGGTTTCAAGAACTGTGAGACAGCAATGAAAACCACTGGCTACGGACATGTTTGAAATAATTTCCTAAAATTATTTTTTATAAAATAGCATGTTACAACATGTAAAAGTAAGGCTTTGTGAACTGCCTATAATTTTATGTTTTAATATTGTTACACATGACAGGGTTATTATCAAAATGTTTCACTTCTACTAACAGTACTTTTTAAGTGTGAGTGCATAATCAGTCACAGGAGTAAAGGTACCGTACTGTATATGGATGAAATGTGCCATGGAAACTATGAAAGAAATACAGTACATACAGTACATTCCGAATGCAAGTAAGAGCAGCAATCTGAAATAATGTAAAGTATTTAAATAACACAACATTTTAAAAATATTGAACAAAATCATAATTATGAATTAAAAGGCATGAAAAAATAAATTTGGGCTTTTAAATAATTTTATCTTTCAAATTTCTGTTTACAAGCTATAGTACATGGTGGCGCAGTGGTTAGCATTGCTACTGTACCTTGCGGGTCTGGGGCAATGGGTTCACAGGGCTTTGTTTAAAGCTATACACAGTACATAATCAAGTATGTTCTTGTGGGTTATCTCCAGGTGCTTCGGGTTCTTCCCACAGTCCTAAGAAATGCAGGTAGGCTAATTGGCTTCTGGGAAAATTGGCCCTGTTTTGAGTGTGCTTGTCTGTGTACCTGTGTCTACTTTACAATTGACTGATGTCCTGTCCAGGGTACCCTGCCTTGTGCACATTATTTGCGAGAATGGGCTCCAGCCTTGACCCTGACTTGGAATATTTGATAAGAAAAATTAAATGAAATGTATAAATGTATTAATAGTTTTTCAACAATGACCTGTTACATTGTGCATTTCATTACACAGAACATATCTCCAATGTTTATAATAGAGAGCTTGAAATGCTTTTGGGATTTATTATAATGTTTTTTTTTCCTATTTTTTCTTTTTTGGTGGGAATATATGGGTTTTATTTAAAGCTGCTTATTGGGGTGAAAATCAGACACACCTATCTAAATTGACTAATTGGTATTCAGTGTGTAGGAAATTCCACAGGTGGAAAAGTGCATGTGTGATTTGCTCTATGGGCATTTGGCCACTGCAGTAGATTAAAAATCTGTTGTATATTAGCAACCAAAAGGACAAGAGCTAGCAGCTGAATCTATTTTCCTGCACGAGTGGAAGAGAGGGAGAGCTCAGAAACTGATGAAGTGAGTCTAGATAGCACAAGCATAGTCTATTAGCTGTTTGTGCCTGTATCAGAGAGGGTCTAACACAACAGTTCTCAATCCTGATCCTGGTGACCCACACACCTGTTGGTCTTTGTTCCAGCTGAGTCCTCAGTTACACAATCAAACTCTTCATTGACTAAATAATTATAATACGATTAATTTGAGCTGTTTGGAGCCAACTCTTACACATGTTGGACCTTTAACTGTTGTATGTTGTAAGTTAAATAAAACCCTAAACTTGTGACTTGAAACAAAATACAGATTAAAACAATTAAAACAATGTCTTAGATCGAGTAAGGCTTCAATTATCTAATTATGTTGGGATGGGATGAAAATTAGCAGATGTGTTGGTAACCAGGAGCAGGATGGGAATCGCTGATCTAATCAGAGTATGAGCATGAAGGAAGAAGTAGGATAGAAGATAGAAATCAAGGATTTGTAAATATTATTGAGAAAAAGACAAAGGGAGACAATAGCTACAGTCCAATCTCCTAACCCCCAGTCAGACAAAGGAGATAAAGGTGATACAAATTCAGTCAAAAGGGTGCAGTGTGTTTACACAAACTCATCTGCTAACAGTAAGAGCAAGGCGACTTTGTGCTCAAGCAAACAGATTTCAAATTCTTCAAGCAAAATTAGCTGTTTAAGTTTGTTTGCAGCTACTTTGCAAGCAGTACACAACTTCTCAAAATGTACTACGTTCCACACGTGTGAATCCCATGAAGTCACATCCATAGATATACCAAAAAAGTAGCATACACATTAATGAACTGTAGTGTGAGCATACTGTATAAATATGCTGTATATACAGTATGATACTGTATGGTTTTATATGTGAAAAGTACAGTATGTGAAATACATTTTCATAGTCAAACTTTAGTTAATTTGTTTCCCAATTACTCATTCCTGACATTTGCATTAAGACAAAATGTAGATGTAGATCTCAATCTCAGGATGTAAACCGGAAAGAAACATATCGTGTCTCAATAAGCTACACATAGTAGTATACTATTTTTTATATATCCAACTGAGTTTAATTATGTTTTTGTAAAATATCCCTACTCTCCTTTTTAATTAATTTAATATTTAAAATACTGTAAAAAACATTTAAAATTAATAAAGGTCTAAACAGTATACAATTAAAATTCTATAACTGGAAAAATAATTCAAAACCAGGTGTTTTCTGGCAACAGCCCAAATCCTTCCACACGCCACACAACAGTATTCACTGTTCCACCAGGCAGTTTTACAAAGTAGAGTAGTCCGACAACTGATTTTTTTTTAAATGCACAGCGCATTGTGGTGTGCACAGTGCAATGTGCTGCATTATCCAACATGCATTCTGAATAGCTGGATCTGTATGTGTACATTTATCCAAATTAACTTGTACACTGTACATACAACAATGCATAACCAACTTGACCCAAATCAAGTCAAGCTTGGATGAACAGAAAAACAAGAAGGACTTTATTGCATAACTAGGAAAATTGAACACCAACAGGTGCTCAGTTTTCAAATTCAAGCAAAGTTGCCAAAACCCTCAGCCCTCATCACTAAAAAAGCTTTAAAGAAAAAGCTTAATGAAAGCTTAAAGCTTTCTTTAACTAAAGAAAATAGATATGCACATAAATTTCTGAGCACTGACAAGCTGGTAACTAACATTAGGAACTAAGTTTCCAATTGCAGAATTCTACAACTAACTGTAGAATACTTGTTTTGGCCACTGAACTGGGACAGACTCTTCAGACCAGTGGATACTATTAAAAGATGAGCTAAACAATGATATTGCAGTAGAAGAGTATAATGTAGCCTTCCCAATCAACATTCCAGTAGAAGTGTAAATAATTTGGTATATGCAGTATACTAAATGAGCCTCTTATAACTATCTGGGAAGACAAAATGGTATCAGATGAATGAAAAGACAGCTATGTAATGCAGTTATTAAAGAAAGGGGACCTCAGTGAATGCTGGAACTACAAAGGAATTGTGCTATTTACATTTCACAACAAAGGGTCTCCCTAAAAACATTTTAGAAAAATGATGCTGCCAGAAGATAACCAATGAGCCTGAGAAAGAAAATGATCACATGCAGACTGAGATGACACTCGGAATAAGAATCCAACAATCAAGAGAATGGCACTGCTTTGTGTTGTGTCTGCTTTACTGACACTTCACTGTCTTCAGAAAAAAAAACAACAGTTTTAGGCTGGAAGGAATATTATATCGTATCTGAATGGTACCATCACGAGAAAAATCTTGATATTTTTAAAGAACTTTACTTGAAGGACTTACCACCTCGCTTTTTTCTATGGGTGTTGGAGTTTATAATAAAAAATCAATAGGTGAAAAAGGAAATGGAATCCAAAGGGCCTTATTTACCAGTCTAAATGACCTTGACCTAGAGCTAAAATATCAAGAAATGAAATTCAGAAAACCAAAAATAAAAACTTTAAATGCCAACCCAGGAATGATACAAGGCTTTCAAGGCTTTAACATGTGAACCAGTCTACTTCTCACAAATGTTTGCAGTTCAGTTGGTACAAGGAGATACAGATGCAAATGTCAACATAAGACAGCTACAAGATTGTAAAAATTAAAATTTGAAAAATTGAACTCCATTGAAAAACCAGTATTTATTATATAATGGAAAACTCTGGAGGACTGTCATGGAGGTAATTCTTCAATGAATCTATCATGAATTTTGACAAACCGCAGATGCTAATGTTTAATTATGTAGTTAAGTTTCATTTCAATTCAACCATATTTTTGTCTACAAAAACAAAAATCCGGATTGTAGAAATTTAAGAAAAAGGCATGACCAGGAAATATTGGCAGCTGTTCTCAAGAATGTGGTTACTGATCCATTGCTGATCTTTTCTGAAGCTCACATTTGTATTAACAATAGAAACCGTGTATACACTGTATTTTTTACCTACTGTATATAGCCTACACTGTATATCACCTATCTATCCATTTTCTAACCACTTTATCAGTAAAGGGTCATGGGGTCAAGGTAGAATACACCCTGGTCGGGACACCAGTCCATCACAGGGCACACACTGACACAGATACCAAGACCCATTTTCCCAGAAGCTAATTAACTTACAGGTACGTCTTTGGACCGTGGGAGGAAACATGGGGATATATAAACTCCACACAGATAGCACCCCAGGAATTGAACCCAGGGCTACAGAGCTACAAGACAACATGGTAACATCTGCTCCACTGTTACCCAGCCTATGTACTTCTGTTATTTATTGATATGATATTTATCTTTCTATTGAAGGCTATTTTTGTATAAGTTTAATTGTTTTATACAGAGTGTGCTTTATTGAAACATACTTAGTTTATGGCGATCAACTACTTCAGCATTATGATCTCAAGGATTTGAAATGATACACGCCTTTGTTTGCTTGCCCTATGTATGCTTGTATACGAATATTTACTCCACAGTAAATATTGAAACATTTCAGAAAGTAAATATGTACCTGCATATTGGAAGAACAAGAGCTCATTTTTAACTGGCTTGTTTCAGTCAGAAAGGAAGCTCATAAAGCTGTCATTATGATTTGTCTCTATCAAGCTGAGTAAACCAAGTGTACCTTTGACTCACACACATAGGCTGAGCACGTTTCATCTGCAAGTGTGAAAAGCTTTCAAAGAAATGAGTGCTAGTCAACTCACGCAGTAAAACACTTACAATACGAAAAGTTTCTTTCCCCTTAACACCATTGTTTCACTTCTTTATGCCGGTTTAAAATTAAGGTTAATTAAATAATATATGTAATTATACAGTATATGGACTGATGAGGATTTCATACTTTTTCATTGATATTGTAATGATCAAAGTGTCCTTAAAATGTAATTTTTGCCTATGACTAAGGAAAGAAAGTGACTTAGAAAAATGTAAAAGGATACAAAACATACCTGCTTTGTGTCTTTAAAAATTAAAACACTGTTTAAAACAAGTGTTCCTTTATTTTATTACTTGTCTACAACATAGCTCACCTTCTGTAAATGCCCCCAGGCTGTCTTTGCCCTGCAGTCAAGGCCATACGTCACTATCGATGACCTTTAAGTTGGTATTTTTTTGGATCAATTCCAATTTTAAAATGATAATGATGGACTATGAGATTAAATCATCTTTATTCTCCATTAAATATTATGCAATTTGAAGCTTCATTTACATTGTTTTGTGTACTTAGAAAAGGTTCATAATGAATATTTACAATGTATTTATTTGCACTAATGTCTTAGATATTTGTGTGTCTCTTGTCACTATTTTTTAACTTAATTTGAAATCATTAATAAATAGAAAACTAAATGATTGAACTGTGTGCTTTAGATTTCACTTCATTCCAAACAAGATGGATATATGGGGGGGAGAAATCATAGCTTGTGGTACGAGTAAAGATAAGTTCTACCAAAGTCCCGAAATTCCTAGAATTTGTGAGTGATATTCTTTAGACATCACAGGAGTTTGTCTTAGGTGTTTTGTGATGTTAAGTACAAATGAGGTGTAATATAATATTCTTGAATAGAGTTGAGGTGTCTAAGCTTGGTATTATTTGCATTTGGATGTTGCAATTTTATATTGTAAAATAATAAGTGACTCAATTGGTTATTTTAATATCCATTTTGTGCTGCATACATCTTTTTAAAATATTGTGCAGTAGGCTCTTTTTTATAAAATTGGCAATTTCTGGCAATTGATCTCTGATCCACTTAAGCAAAATGGATGCAGGCTGTACTAAAATTCAGTGGAGTTTTCATAAATTTTAACTTTGTTAAATTGCAAAAGACTTAAAAACAAACTCTTCAAAAAACTGACTGAAATGAACCAGTACTGAGTAATGACAATTCTTATCCTTTTAGACAAGCCATTAACATGTTTGTGAGTTGTGACAGATGCTAACATTTCTTTTTTGGAGTTGGAAGGGATTTTAAAATAGGTTGGGCTGTGCCTTAATTAGGTTTACTCTAGTAGTATAGATATAACAACTAAAATTTAGAAATTAATCACTGAACAGCAGGCATTGCACCATTTTAAAGAGGATAATTTTTTGAGAGCGATAAGAATTGGGATATATTTCAAATGGTCCCTTACCAGCGCTACTCAACGTAGTAACTAACATCATCAAAAGCACTTCTGATAGCTTGCATGCAACCACTCATGTTCTATACTTGGATTGTGATTAGCATTCAGCCATCCATCAATTATCAGAAAGCTACTGTGGCAGGTTGTTCTCTGAGGGGATAACAGCCAACTTGACAGAAGAGGCTGTCAAAGGCCTCTGTCACTTGTAAATAGTTCAATTAATGGTTATATTATCAGAGAGAAGTTCACGCATTCTCACATAGGTGTTAATTTGTGATGCATTAGGGTATACAAAAGGCTTTCCTGGTGTTTATTGTGGTGGTGATGGGTTTAGAAGTTGAAAAGAAGCTGATTTTGTGTGTAGACACACTTACAGTACCTATGTACTGTGTGTGGAAACAATATCTGAGAAAATATCTTCACATATACATTAATGGGCAATCCTCACAATGCAAATGACTTTTTAGAAACTAAACAGCATATGTTTTTTAAATCTTAAAGTACCACAGCTGTTAATTGTAGGGTTGCTGTCATTCCACATTGAGTGAAACAGAGAACACTAAATAAAAACAGAGAGATGATTGGATATCCTTGGAAAGATAAAAGAGTACATGTGTGTATATATTTATGCACGATTTACATTCTATACTTGTTTTTGATCACATACTGTATTAAACCAGATATCCGATCAATATACATATTTGATCTCTTAAATGTTTTGTCTGTTCTTGTTGATTTTGTTTTTTTCTATATGATTATATAGTTTTCAACAATTCTGCGAGGATCAGCATATTCTGTGATGTTAAGAACTCTTTTATATCAGCTCACTAGCCATCTTTGAAAAATGTGGAAGTTATTTCTGATCTAAATGATATGCATTTCATGTCTTTCATTATTATATAAATTACTAAGCTTAATTAAGGCTTTTATGGAAAGGAAGAAAGCACAAGTGTTAGCAGGTGGGCAGCTGCGTCAGCATGCATAGTCTGCAAAAGAATAAGTAATAGATTTATTCCATGCTGAAAAGAGAAGAGATAAAACACAACGTTTCGACCATGAAGCCTTCTTCAGGTGTGAGAAATAGCACAGAAGCTGGGAGAGGGGAAGAGGCAGGAGGGGCAGAGAGGCAGAGAGGCCACTCAAGAAGTACAAAGTGGAGAAGGGTGAAGAAAGGTGTGAAGTCAAAATCTGCATGAGAATAGAGAAGATTACACGAAAACAAGTCTGTCATTGAGAGGGGGGAAGGTGTGAATCTAGTTTCAGGATGAGTTTTGTTTCTGTTGTCTTTATGCTATGGGAGTTGAGAGACCCTTCTTTAAGAACAGAGACAGAGAGATCAGTGTGATCATGGCCGTCTGAGGTAAAATGAAAAACTATGGGCTTGGAGAAATCTTTAATCTTCACAGCCCTAAATGTTCCCTGAAGCGGTCTCCTAGTCTCCTTCCGGTTTCCCCAACGTAGACAGCTGGGCATTTTTTGCAGGAGATACAGTAAATGAGGTTGCTGGAGGTAGAGGATGTCATCTGGGTGATCCGGAATTGACCTAAGGGGCCCTGAATGAGCATGTTGTTGGATATATATTTGCAGGTGATGCAGCGAGTTCTGTTGCAGGGGGAGGTGCCTGGTGGGGATGATTGCCGAGTGCGGTCAAGGGAACTGTTAACCAGACGTTTATGTAGATTGGGTGGTCAGGGGTATGAGATGATTGGGTGGTTAGAAAAAAGGGTACCGATGGAGGGATCGCCCTGTAAAATGGAATAGTTGTTAATAAATTGTCCTGGGGACAGAAAGTGTGTTAGAGTGGTACGGAAGCACCAAAGGAATGTGGTTGTGAGACCGGGCGTTCCTGGTCGAGTTGATGATCCGAGGGCTGTTTTTGGCCCAGGTGAGGGCCCTATCGATAACATTGGTGGGGTATCCTCTGTTGATGAATAAAGAATACATTTTGAGTGCTTGGTTCTGGAAATCCATGTCATCACTGCAGAGGCGACGTAGCCTGAGGTGTTAGTATGTGCTTTTCTGATCTACTAATTTTTCTGATCTACTGAAACCACAACTCCCTGTTAGGTTGTCCTAATAGAACTAATAGAATATTGTCCTAATAGGAGGTGGCAGACTACTTACTCAAGCACATACAGTACAGTATTTCTGAGCATTGTACCACAGTGGTCATAGGCTGGAGCATTCTTGTGTCTTATCCATTTCACATTTTTAATTGTTTTATAAAATCTCACAATTTAGATTTTATTTATTTTCTAGCCATTGTCTTATATCGGCAGAGGCCTGAGGATTTAACCTTAGCCTTCATGGTCTTTGCCTTCCCAAACCTCCTTCCCATTTGATTACAGGAAAGCTGAATTCCTTTAATTTTAAGTGAAATTGTCTTAAACAGTTAAACAAATGGCAGATAAAAATAAAATGTACTTTTAGTCTTGTTTCAATTTTAATTACGCAATAAATTGTGCCAAGGTCTGAAGGGCTGTGTAGAAAAGCTTTAAATTATACTAATTTATGTCAATTTGTACATATTCATTATTTCTTATTAAATAAAAGAAAATTAAATTAAAGAACAATTGCTATTGCTTTCCTCATTGATTTTAGTACACTTAATTTTGCTATCATTTTGTGAATTAAATGCCACTGATATCTGAATTGTTCATTAAAATATCTGTTTTATACAACATAATTAAGAAGAAAAATAGATTTTTCTTCAATGTTAAATAATTCATCACCTTTCAAGGTTTTTTAGATTTTCTGTCTTTCCAGTTGAGATTTTTACAGCAATCACATTACTCTTTAAGGCCATAAAGGGCCTTGCAAAAGTATTCAGATCCTTATTCCGTTTTCATATTTTGTTGCTTTAAAGTTCACAGACTGAAACTTTGAAACAGCTATTAATATACACTAAGTATAATATACATACATAATACACACATTCAAAGCAAAAAACAAACAAAATCTTAAAAAATTGAAGGTTCATGATTGCGTAAGTATTCAAATCCTTTGGCTGCATTCATTAATTTAGGTAAACAAAAGTAACTTAACAAGTCACATAGTTGAATAACTTCTGTTTGTGTGCATTGTAGTTCACATGATTTCAAAATAAAGTCACTGTAAGGTCCCTCAATTAGGTACTGAATTTAAACAAAGTTTCAACCATGAAGAAGCAAGATGCCATGAAAACCCAAGAGAAAGGTCTAAAAAATGTCATATCCCTTGGTGAAGTTGATCATTAAGAAAGTGGAAAGTGTATCGTACTACCCAGATGCTGCCTAGATCAACCTGATCTTTCAAAGTTTGCAGCTGAATAAGGAGGAAACTGTTTAGGAGTTCCACTGTGAGAATACTCTTCCCCAGAATTACATGACCTTTGCTTACTGCCCTGTCTTTCTCACACCTGAAGAAGGCCCCACGGCTGAAACGTTGTGTTTTCTTTCTCCTCTTTTCAGCACAGAATAAACATATTACTTGTTCCTTTGCAGCCTACGCATACTGATGCAGCTACCCACCTGAACTCAGAATTATGTACAAATTTGTTAACCACTTTGTAGAAAAAATATTTTTGATCTGGAATCCGTCTACAATAGGGCAATCAGATGCATTCCGGAGCTAAAAGGAATTTCTTCAACAGAGAAGACTGTAAGGGGATCTGTGCACTTAAAACTAAGAACAAGCACTTCTTTACTCAAAGGATTGTGGGACTATGAAATACTCTACCTAACCATGTTGCGGAGGTCAATACATTGGCTTCTTTCAAGAAATGGCCCAAGAAGAGATTTCCCCAGAAAGAAATGGGAAATTACCTGCTGACCTCCATCACCTGACTAACTGGTGGAAGACAAATGATGACATTAAAAAAGAGAAAGCAGTCATTTTCACTGGAAATTAACCTCTGCTCTCCTCCTATATATCCTATAGAGTGGATACAAGAAAAGAAGATACAGTAAAGCTAGTATTCTTTGTTTTTCACTTTGCACTGTTTCACCTTCACTGGAAATAAACAGCACTGTTTTTTACCTTCATGGCATCACACTTTGACAAACAAATATGATAATAAGTAAATAAAGTTCCTTACCTCAGCTCAAAATGATAATTAGAGATATTGTGATTCCATTACTGAGCATTTTCAAAGACTGATGCTAAAAGGGTCTATAAAAAGTGCTTTATTACTTTTAGTTTCAAGACCATTTAGGTGTGTAGATTACTTCAAATTAATAGAAAGATTGGGTACTGAAGTAAAATAACTCTTTGAGAAATGGGAATACAAAACAAAAATAGGCTTCTGGAATTTATTTCTGAGAATCAATGTATTTCCTAGTCTTTAAATATAAATTATGCTAACTTTAACATCCTAGGCCCTTCCCTAGCCAATGTTAGGGAAAATTATGATACAGTATTTGTTATTTTTGTTAAATGTGCTACCTGCTCTGTATCTTCTCTGAATCACAGCATCTCTGAATTGCTTGGTTCAGCTCTGTGATCTTATTTTATAAACAGATAATCCACATCTGAGCAACCTAAACTTAAACTTAATAACAGTTGCTCAAACTGAATTTGCAGCATAACTTTTTCTGCTTGAGTTGATATCTTATATACAGTAGTCTCTGCTGGGTCTGGAGGATTGTCAATAGTGAATGTCCCAAGAATTAGGTCATATTCCCTAATGCGTGCCTTACATGACTGCTGATGAAAGACACAATGTGGTCTTTTAAGGTACAGTAGGCCAGCACCTAAAGGGTCTAGAAAAAGTCACACAGACTGTAGGGAAACAGATAACTAAACAATACAGTATATCATATTAAAGGTGTGTACAGTACTATTGCAAAATTTCACCTTACCTTGAGCGCTTTGGGACACTGAAGCGCATACTTTTGGAAAAGCATTTAAGATAGAATATTTCATAAAAAAAGATTGCAGTAACCTGGAAAAAACTAGCTATGTTATTAAAGCTAACACCCAGAGATTCTTCAAGATTCTTCCAAAATGGCTGAAAGAGAGCCTTTGATTAATCAGCAGCTTGCAACTAAATGAGCTACTGTAGATAGGCAAAATCTACTTTGAGCCCTTCTATATTTTAATAAGAAAGAAAAGCAGGAAACAAGCAGAGACACCACCTTGCAATCAAATATTACTGGACAGGAGCAATAATGACTCCTAAAGGATAAAAACACTTTTAGATGCACATATTTCATTGTTATTGATTAGAGCCTTGCTTATACATACCTGCATATCACCTGACAGATAAAGTGAAAGAGAGAAAATTACACTTAACCACTTATCTTTCAGAGAGAGCAAGGGTTAGTTTGTGAGCATTTATCTTCATCTATTTTTTACAAATCTCAATTATTTAAATATTATTTATTTGCTTAAAATAATATTTGGAAGTTATGATGTTCCATTTTATAATTGTTTCTTACAAAACCGTATTCTCATGACAATGGTGTGTTTTGGAAAGTTTAAATTGAGAGTGACAGAGTTAAACTATGATTCTCTGGTATTAGTCTAGTAGTGCCTTTTCTGTTAAGGATACGAAAACCATGCAGTTAGAGCGCACTCTAAAGACACCAGACTTTAAGCAGCTGATATAGCTACACAGTATTTTCTCTCGTTCATCACCGCGCGTGCACTGAACAGGGCGTGGACAGAGACAGCAAGCCTGTCATTCCCTCCCACAGACATTTGACATTGGACTAGAAGAGACCACAATACACTTCTTATTGGTTATTGCCTTGTCAGTTATGACAGAGCCTCCAGGTTATGAATGGAGTGTGAAGTTGAGAGGACTCGAGCAGAGGAGCGATAAAGGCAGCATGAGGCTGGGCGCACAAGTTCTGAATTATTTCGCACTAACCTCCAAGAAGGCGCTTTTTGTGAAAGCTTAAGTGGCTTCGCTTGTAACCAACTTTTAATCTGAATCTACAGTGACTGCTTTGTGAACTAAGTTATTTTATTTGAATCTGTCTGGATTGGACATGATCAGTACTTTAAACACGTAAGAAGAACTGCAAAAGAAGATTTTTAAATCCTATTCGAAATGGATATTTCAGAATGCATGATCTTAATGATCAGCCTAAATTGCTTGCTCACTTCTGTAAGTATCTTTTTCTCTAAATGACCATTTATGAGATGACAGTTGTCCTCTGTTTTACCGAACTAAAGGTTGAAAAACAATTATAATTTGAATTTTACTATTAACCGACATCTTTATACGTATTGGATGAATGTAAATATATTGAAGTAAGGCACTTTAATATCCATTTTGTAGATTTACAAGATTCATTGCTAGTTTAACAATAGGGGTATTTAGTAACGATGTAAATTTATCTATCGGGTTAAAAAACCGATGACTTTATGGCAGGTACTTAGAACTATACAAATAGTTGCATTGCAGATAAAATTAAATGATTCAGTTGCTGGCGATGAAGAACCGTTGAAAGTGTTAAATATATTAAACTCATTATAGGATCACAAGTATTTTAAAATATTTTCGTGATATGTAGATAAAAAACAACAGCAATACAATATTGGTGCTACAGATTTTTGGTACTGAGTTTTCCAGCTAGCGCTTCTCTGCAAGTTAGTACGATTAATACTTAAACTGTACTACTCCGTTACAGAAGAGTTACACACGACTTTCAGAGTGTATCAGGAGTATTATGTGTCACATTAGGATTGCAAGGAAAATCTGTAATAAAATAAAATTATATAATATACGAAAATATATACAGTATGGATGTTGCCTACTTGTTTAAAATGCAAGTTCCTAATTTTGCCAAAGGTTTGTGATACTACAACATATACAGCCATTTTAATAATACATTTATTCGAAGTATAAATTTGAAGTTTTGGTTTATCAGCATCAACTTGTTAACTGCCAGATCATATTTATGAAGATGAGCACAAACATTATAAATGTAAAGCATGTATCTCATGAAGGACAGTACCTTGGCTTCTGACTCTGGAGTTTGAAAGGACATGGGATGCAAGGTGTTTCCTTTGCTAACGTTGGAAAGATTCTTTTTAAAATATGTTGCAGCAGATACAGTAATTGTCTAGACTTGACCTGGACATTACTCTAAAGCAGCTTTGTTTACTGTTGGACTCTTCATTGGACATGGAGATCATAAAATTGTTATACTATATACAATACTTTCCATTTTTATATTTAAATGCCACTTTTTATAATGAACCGTTTTGTTCATCTTATCTAAAATAAATTGCTGGTCACAGTTTTCTGGATTGATTCCAAGAAGCTTTAGCTCAGCATTCTCTCATAAAATAAATATTTAGACCAACTTAGTGTGAGGAGCCAGCTGACAGTTACTTAAGCTTCCTTAGAGTGTCACATTTATCTTCGTAGCAGACCAACATCTGAAGTAATCCTCAAGAAACAGTCACAATGGTTTCGTATTTCATGAAATTTTCCAGAAGGATATCTCTTTATAGTGTTTTTATGCATGACCTACAGTTTGAAAACTGAGTTATAACTTATGTACTGACACCAAAAAAAGACCCATGGGTTGCATGATCACATTTGCAAGTGAAACTGAAGAAAAAAGAAACCACTTAAAGCATGCTTTTCTTGCAAACAAAATGGTAAACCTTAAATTTGTATTAAAAAGAAGTGGAAGCATGAGTGTAAAATGCCTTCAGTAATATATTTTCTTTGACCTAAGGAAGGACTTCAACAAGTAATCTATGAAATAAAACTGTTAATTTAAAGTATTCTGTGTTTATAACTGTTAATGCTGCAACTTTGGGAAGTCTATTTTTGTCCTCTATGAAATGGACATTTCGTAGCAAGAGTAGTAAATAACAGAAGTGTGAATGCAGTTGTATATCAATGGCACTGAGTTCAACCAAACAAAATACAGAGTACAGCTAGAGGCAATGTCAGTTGAATGGGTCAGAAACCTATCAAACTTATCTGCATTCACCTTCTGTTGCACTGGGTATGAGGAATAGAGAACTCAGAAATACTGTACAATTGAAAATCCTTTAGAGCCATTACCGCCCTCCGAGGTAGTTGTGGCTTATTAGAAAAGCACTAAGTGTTATTATTTACAATTACATAGTATTTAAAATTGTATTCATATGAATCAAATATTACCTTGTTGTAATTATCATACTTGATACTATTATAAGTTATTATTATTTCTTTAATACAGTACGTATCCTGCTTAATACTGATATGTTCTGCTTATGTAAGTACAGTGTACAGCTTATGACTTATGTACTGTTCCTGCACTGTATAGTTTTAACTTTCTCCTTAGGAGTTACAAATGGATTTCATAATTAATTCTGAATTTTAAAAGAATACTAATACTAAGCTACTAAAAATACATAAAATAAAAGTACGTATTTTTGAACTACCATTTGCTATTGGTGCAACTCCTAAAATATTTACTTGGTGTTTGAACTTAGTTTTCAGTGATCATATCGTTTACACTATCTCATTAATTTTCAAACAAATGCAGCAGAAATATAAACAAGAACATTGAATTTGCAATCAGTTCTGTCCTTATTGAAAATGTCCAAGAGTTCAGAGTTATTTGATAGTTGTAATCGGATTGAAACTTGCCAGGTATAAAAAAGAAAAAAGACCAACGATATCACATCGGTTAAGAGGGCCAAGATAGTAAAACTGGTCAGTCCTCCAAAAAATTAAACACAGATTCCATTTTGTAATCTACTTGCCAATTTCTGTCTTAACTTTTTCTATACAGTATGTGAAATGTTTTAATCAGACATTACATTTAATATTCAACAGATGGGATATTGTAATTTTTTTCAATAGTTTCCCTTGTTTTAGCAAGTAATTCTTTCAGGAGTTAGAAATGCTGAACATCTACAGTAGATGCAATACACATAAAAAGCAAGATGCAAGTTTAGTGCATTTTTGGGACACATGAAAAAAAGAATCAGAACAGATTGTAAACTAAACCTTAGGTTAATGTATATAATTTAGACACAGCTTGGTTTTTAATTGTCTTTTAACTGTGTTAATTGCACAAGTTTAATACTTTCAACACCCTTAATCTCCTTTATGTGCTCATCTAAATTTTCATTTTTTAAGTGAAACTCGAATTTACTTTTCAGAAGAAATAAGAAAAAGACTATAGATTTGGTTCCCTAATCAAATGTCCATGTTATGTATTCCACTAACTCTCAAATCAATGCATTATTCCATTATGTTCTTTTTTCAGGTCGTCCTAAAGTATACACATGTCATGCTATTTTAAAACACCATGACAACAGCCTTGAGCATGCAAAGGTAATTTTGTCCCTTCTGTGACAACCTTGGATAAAACATGAGAGAATCCAATAAAATACCAGTGTATGAATTAAAAAAATACTGCAGTAGTTTGCTTTTACAGAACCCCTGAAGTAACACCCGTCCATTGTTTCACCCAGCTGAAGTACATAACGTTTGGTTTTTGGCCTTCACCAACAAGAATGACTTTTTTCTTTGCTGTCCTGTGGATCAGATACCCTCATTCTGAGGGGAAATAGCTCCTGAGAGCAAGAAATGTTTGCATTTTACATGTATTAAATCAATTTTACAGCAGTTTTACTTATGTTTACCATGTTGCTCTTTTCAACATTGGCCTTTTGCTGTATAATCTGCATACTTTGCAGAGAAAGTGGTATGTGTGAATAAAAAAGTTAAAAAAACTTAGGAGAACACTGGTTCTCTTCTGGTTAAGGTAATCAGCAAGCAAGTCTGGTACATTTCAGAAAGGCAGATGTTAAATATTTAGCTTTCAATGTATATAGTTTTGTGGAAAGGTAATAGTCACCTTTCTTTATAAATGCTCCTCCTCAGGGCAGGCATGTGGAATTATTTGTAACCATATAGGTTTATCTAGTTCTTATTTGAGTATTTTACACACCTTGTACATCTAAGAGGGCAGAAAAAAACATATTAAGGTACTAAATTCACAGAATGTGGTGTCTTACAATTCAGTGGGAATTAACAGGAATTATGTCTATTAAAATTAACAAATAAATTCTGCTTAACACCTGTGAAAAGACTACTGATAACATTTCTTCAAGGATTTAGTATAGGAAGTGTTGTATCACATTTCTTTTAATGTGTAATTTTGAAAGTCAGAATAAATTGAAATTGCATAAATATTTAAATTGTTTTTTAATTATTTATACATGACTCAAGACTTGATATATGTATGTATCTTTAGGTTTACCGGAGTTAACACCTTTACTGGTTGAACCACCATATATTAATATATATACTGTATACGTTGCAAAATATTTAAAAAATGTATAATAAGCTAACATATATAAGCTAGTACAGTACTTCAGTAGTAAAATATGGTTATTCATTTAGGTGGGATACAGCAATGATCAGTTTTGTAGTTTGGGAATTAAGTTAGTTCTCCAGCTTTTCTAGAACATGATTGTTTAGTAATTGGTTACAACAGAATGTTATGCACTCCTTGTTGGAGATGCTGTAATTGTCCAAAGCATAGACATTTTCAAAACCATCATTTCATCTTATATTTTGGTTAAGATATTAAAAAAGAAACATTGGCTTGAAACATATTTAAAATGTAATATTTTACTAAAAAAAATCTTCTTTTCATACTCTTTGACACATGTACACACCAAACAGCAGTTTAAAGAATTTGTAATCCAAACAAACCTTTAACTCACGCACAGTCTGTGTTTTGTCATTTTGATTCTTCCTTCTTCATCAGTTAAGCTATTTTGTGTTATACTTTAATAACACTTCTTACTCTTACCAAAATAGTTGTATTCCAAAAAATGTTTTAGCCTTATATTAAATTAAAAAAAAAATCATTTTCTTTATTTTATAAGCAAAAATAATCAAAGCTCAAAATTAAGTGACTGTCCAAACTATAAGGTTTCTGGCATAATTTTTGCTAGCATAAGTTTTGCTCATCCATTCGAGTTAATGCATTAATATAGAGTTTGATTTTAGGAGGAGAACTAACATGCTAATACTGGTTGTTTGGCTAATATTAATATACATGTATGGTAAGGGCTCTTTCAATGTTTATTTCTGATACAAAGATATACTGTAGTAATAAATCCTGTATGGTGAGGATCACTACATGTGCTTATATTATGATAATTTAGTAGCCTGGCAACATTAATCATTTACATATACTGTTCAGTTTAAGAATACTGAATAAGTGTAATCCCTCCAAGTTAAGTACTTGCTTTTTAGGAAATTATAACAGGACAAATTCTTGACTTTATAGATCCACATTTAGGATGGATTACAAAACTATTCATAGGATTGAAGAAGTTTAGATAAATGTTGCTTAAGCATGATTAGGTAGGTGAACATTCAATATTTTCTGACAAATCAAAAATTTAAATGCTTGTATGTCTTTCAATGTTGTTGATGTTAGAGTGCGGGAGCTGTGTCAAAGAAACAAACAGAGATTAAAACTATATTTGGACTATGGAGCCTTCTTCTGATGTCACAGAAGCTTTGGAGGAGTTCACATGCCTGAAGAAGGCTTCACTGCTAAAATAGTTTTTAATTTTCAATATGGAATTAGCCACTATCATTTCATTTCCATATTTTTCTATAAATAGAATATCTGTCTAAAACAAATATTTGTTTTAATAATTTTAATATTTGTAAAAACAAGATTTTTAAATTCAATCAAACACCAACAATAATTGTTATGAACAGAACTTTAATTTTGAATGGCTTTCTTGACTTTGGCCCTTGAGGGTCTTATGACTACTATTACATACAAAACCTGTCAAGATCTTTGGTTGCATGACCTGCATTTATTATCTACTTTCTTCAGCCAAAACTTTAAATGTTCTGCTGGAGCCAAGACTATAATTAAGAACACTGATTGTTATGCTTTCTTAAGGCATTGAGTTTGAAGCATTCTTTATATTATTATCCCTTGATAATGATAATCCCATAGTCCCTTAGCAAACAAGCCTGAGCCATAATTACTGGAATTAGGAAGATATCTGCTCCTGAGCTTTATTTTCTTGATGTCATTTGAAAGGGGGTATTCATGAGCAGAGTGATATAATACAATTGATACTATGGGTTCAGTTTTCCATTGGACTGGAGCTTAGAGTCTTCAGTAAAGCAAAAACAAAAATGGAAGCTCCTCCATTCTCGGATTCCAACACATACAAGTTTGTTGTGTTTTGCAATGTTAGTTAAATACATTCTACGTTTCCTAAGCAGTGCATCAGATGAGGCTGCCATTTTGAAAACTGTGAACTGTGAAGACCAGGACAAAAGTCTAAAAGAAGTGTACAATACATGTATTGGAAATAATCAATAAATATAACAAGAATACATAGTGCAACGCATACGGCCGACAGGTACTGTGTAAGAGCCGGCTTACCAGAGCAGTGATGTCACCGCCCTTCCCTGTAATAGCAGGACCACAGCCACTGGGTTGGGGGGAGATCTTTCTTTAGCTCACCAGGCTGGGTCCCTGTTGAGTGACGCGGGAGGCCCGGGTTCGCGTTCCCGACAGTGCAGGGCCGACCATAAGCGGCAACGGCAAGGGCGCCTGCCAGAACCCCGAAGCGTTACAATATTTAAATGTTGCAAATATTTTCAGAAAATGTAAAAACACACACTAAGTAATTTTTATAGACATCCTAATTATCCGCAATAAAACATAATTCTACAATAAAATGTACAGTAAAATCCACTTTTTTCAATAAAAAAATAAGTTGTTTGAAGAGTTCTTTCCAACCATACAACAGATAAGAATAACAAAGAAATAGGTGTAGTTTACATATTACAGATACTTAAACATCTTAAACTATTTTCTGAAAAAAAGACAGAAAGGGCTTGGGACATAGGGACATTATTAAATATAAACAAGTTCCAATGTTTCTAAATTACAGCAGTGGAATAAATCCTGTAGCCTAGGTGATGGGCACTTGAACTATGGAATTGCACTCCACATTGTCCTCTTCAAACATGAAAACTAAAGTACTGTATATTTTGCTTTCTAAATGAAAACTGTTATAGACTTTTAAAAAACTGTTGTCAGTGGAAAATTCCAACAATAACCCTTATGTAACAGTATATGGCCGTGAAATCATACACAATTCTTTAAATAAAATGGATTAAAAAATTGTTTATGCTTTCTTGCTTCCTATACATTTTTGTTTTCAGTACATCATGTATTATAGGAACTGATAAAACATTAAACCTATAACCCCAGTGAGGAGATAATATTCCTCATACCAGATTCCTGCTACAGTTAAACAAAATCATGCATGCAGTCTACATTACAGTATGATTCATAGAACTAAAAGATAGTGTTATCTGGTATTAAAAAAATAACATGCTAGAGAATTGCTTGTACTTATGCCATATTTTTTAATGTTAATTATCAGAACTAAAGGCTTGCTGTGAAGTGTAGGGAAATGCATTGAATTTATTTGAAAAAATTCCCCCACAGACACTAAACATACTGTAAATATCATACTATTCTTCTCTGTGTGATTTGCAGAAGCAAAACCGTGCTTTGTGTCTGACTTCTCTGTTGTATGTTAAATAATATACTGTATATTGGAGGACAGCAGTTTGAGAAGAGATCTAAAGAGACCATAACTGAAAAAAGTTAATTTCAAGCCAAAGTCTCATTAGCATATAGTTCAGATAAAGTATAGCTAACTAGTTTACATCTACAGTATGTACAGGTATGTGCACCCTAGCAATTTATTTGGGTACCTTTCAAAGTTAAGTATATGGGTGAAATATTTTCCTGCACTGATTCAGGTTATGTGATTATTATATGGTCATGACTAAGATGACTAAGATGAGCAATGTCAAAGATACCATCACTCTCTCAGCTGGCAATTAACAGGTCATTAATGACAATAATTAGACCATATATTATTTTGGATGGATGTAATACATTTTTCTGTCAAGGAAATTCATTTCTCCTGAAGGCAGCATACATATTATTCATTAAATTGTTTTCTAGCACTAGGAGCTTGTTTTCCCTTTTTAAAAATGTTAGGTAAACTATGGATGGAATGGTTTATGAAAATATAAAGGCTTATCACAGAATTTCAGCATTAACCAGTGTAGTTTAAACAAATAAGAAGTGATTTAATTAAACTGCATTCAATATTACTTCTTAAAGAAACATTTTACATGCCAACAGTGAACACCCTTCAGCCATTGTGGTAATACAGTATGTGTATATTGACAGCCTGTGTCTAAACCAGCAACTCAATTGCCAATAGCAACAGCCAGACACCCACAATATGTACTGCAGTAGTGAAACAGCAGCTTGATGATACTGTACTTCATTTACTACATGGGTTACAGTTATGTAAATATCTTTTATCTCCAAAATATTTTTTATTTAACTGTTCCTGACACATCAGGAAACTCCAATCCAAAAAATGTTTAAAGTATTTACATTTTTATTGTTTTATTTCCTGTATTTCGTCACTAGAAATATTTTTAGTTCAAATTTTACAGTAGAGAGATTTATGATTTTTATATGTCGTTGACATTTTTGTTGCCCTGTAAAATTTTTCATTAAAACTTGCCTCTATAAACTTCTGTTTATGCAAAGGCCTTTTAGAGCATCTTTGTTTATAACTCCGATAAGACATTCTTACTTGTTATTATGTCAGTGGTGGTTTTGCTGATGCAAACAGACCTGATTTATTGGTGTTCAAACCTCATTTTTAAGATCACAGGTGATAAATATTTGTTTTCTCTCACGTCCCTAAATACCATACCGGTACATATTTTGATGTTGCTAGGAGACAGCGGGTAGCAATATCAAAATAAATGGCCTTGCTTGGAAAGACAAATGCTGGCTGATTTTTCAAAGCTGTGCATTGAACTTTATTTTAGTGCTTTAAAATGACAAAAAAAAATGTTATCTACATAAGTAGAAACACAAGTAAAATAGTCAGAGTAAAGTCTTGAATTGACTTACATTTTAAAGCCATTAGCTATTATATTTTATGGAACAGTAAAGATTTATTCCTTGCTGAAAACAGAAGTAAGGAAACACAACGTTTTGGCTGTGGAGTGTGACAACCCCCCGAAGAAGGCTCCACAGCCGAAATGTGTTTCTTTTCTTCTCTTTTCAGCATGGAATAAACCTTTACTTCTTCCTTTGCAGCCTACGCATGCTGACGCAGCTACAGTACCTACTTGATTATATTTGATCATCTGTGACCAATTTTGCAACTATAGGAATAAGATCTTGAGAGTTATGTATTTTAATAATTCGTTTTATGTTTGATTTTTATATATGGTACTTAAACATTAAACAATTTTAACATTACTGCCTTATGCTATTATATTTACTTCTTATACAAACAGATGTCTAGTGCACTTTGCTTGAGATAATACTGACAAATAGGGGGTTATGGAAATGGTAAAAATCAGGAAGTGACTGAGCGGTTAAGTCAATAAGTAAAATAAATATTCAAAACCCCTAGCTTGTAAGTGATTTCTCCTGAACATACCTTAGAGGTTGGTATAATTAGAGGCATGTGAATTCTTTGTTCTCTAGCACATGTTAAACAAATGTTTATGACAAGACAAACACTATGCTACAGACAAAAATAAGTTATTCTATTTATACAGTATTTACAGACAAGACATTTTAGATGCCTAACATCTTTTGTTTTAACACTATACTGTAAAAAAAAAGACACAATCCTTCGGATGAGACATAAAACTTAGGTCCTGACTCTCTGTGGTCATTAAAAATTCCAGGGTGTTTCTCGAAAAGAGTAGGAGTGTAAATTTCCCATTGGCCTATACCAATCATGACCACCTAATAATCCCCATCTATGAATTGGCTTTATCACTCTGTTCTCCTCCCCACTGATAGCTGGTGTATGGTCAGCAAACTGTGGACTATGGTCGCCGTCAATCATCCAGGTGGGGCTGCACACTGGTGGTGGTGGAGGGGGGGTCCTCAATACCTGTAAAGCACTTTGAGTGGAGTGTCCAGAAAAGCTCTATATAAGTAAAAGGAACTATTATTATTAATTATTAACATCCTAATCACCCAGAAACCCTCAGACTGCTACTAAGTATTGAACTCTTAAATAATGCCCACAGAAGCCACAATACAAGATCAGCTGCCTCCTTAATAAATGCAATACAGCCTGCAGTTAAATCTCTCTCTTTGCAATCCTCTCCCAGGATGCAAGTCCTCCTAGGAAAAACTAAGAAAAACTTAGAGGGGCCAGCAGGGGGCGCTCACCCTGCAGCCTGTGAGGGGCCTAATGCTCCAGTATAGTGACTGGGATACTATACTGTAAAAGGAGCTATCCTTCAGATGAGACGTAAAACCGAGGTCCTGACGCTCTGTGGTCATTAAAAATCCCAAAGTGTTTCTCGAAAAGAGTAGGGGTGTCACCTCGGTGTCCTGGCCAAATTTCCCATTGGCCTTTAACCGTCACGGCTTCCTAATAATCCTGATCTATGAATTTCCTTCATCAGTATGTTCCCCTCCCCACCGATAGCCGGTGAGTGTACATGCGCACTATGGCTGCCGTCACATCATCCAGGTGGATGCTGCACATTGGTGGTGGTGGAGAGTCCGCATTACCTGTAAGGTGCTTTGAGTGGAGTGTCCAGAAAAGTGCTTTATAAATGTAAGCAATTAATTAAGTAATGTGACAGCCAAACAGAACAAATGTATCATTATCCCTCCTTATGTTTTTTGTGAATCAGGGTTTGAATTTCTGATGATATGCGAGTTTTGGGTCATTTTTAATACCTTGGAAAGTGAAAAAATTGTTTGATAAAAAGAATCATGTATTGGCCACAACAGAAGTTACACCTCTCCATTTGATAATAGAAATAAGGAAGCAAATAAGTCTTAAATATATATTTTTTAATGCAAGCTATTATGAAATGAAATCATGAAGACAGCCAGAAACATTGATTTTTATATATATATATTTTTAGTTTTCTTAAAATAACAGGGATTATGAAACTAATTTGTAAGTGTGAGCAAATGAAAAATAAAATTAATCAATTGTGCATTTTATAGGTGATGGCTTCACCCCAGGGGTGCAACATTATGCTGGAGATTGAGAGAACAAGAGAAAAATGTATCACTACAATGGAAACTGAAACCATCATTCAAGGTAAGGTCATACATAATGCATTTGAACAAATAGAGGTTAGTTCCTTGAAGGAAAGAGTATAATGCACAACATTTCAGCTGTGCAGCCTTCTTCAGTTATGGATCCATGTACTGTTTTTCTAGTTCACAGGATGAAAGAGCTCCTCATTTGTACCTCATACTGTATATACTGTATATCATTTCAAATTTCAAATATCTGTACAATGGAGAGAGATAGTAGTTGGAGGGTGCAAACTGAAGTGTATAAATTTGGGCTTTTACAAAATAGTTGACTTTTTCATAAGAAACCTGTTAACTTATATCCTGCATTTAACCTTTATACTGTGTGTATGTCACTAATATTGTTTTGGAAAATTGTTGTAGCTTATAAAATACACACTGAGTTTTTATTCACTTGTATAATGGGGAAATGATCCAGGCAGTACTTGGCCAATGGTCAATTTATTTTTTAGCATTCATTTGCACATTTGCACTAATTTTAATGTACTGTAACTGCTACCTCTACGACATGTTGCAGGAGAATTTTTAGTTGTGTTTTTTTTAACTTTACTGGAAGGTGAATATCATTGATCAATTTGTTTTATCAACAGAGAAGTATTTTTTTGTTTGTATGCCAGATTTTGATAGAACATAACTGTTTATTGTTTTAAAATATTTATGGATCTCAGTACTATAAATATTGTATAGACAATCCAGTAGATGTATTTAAAAAATCAATGTTTAAACTTAATGTTTTATATTTTAAGTATCTGAACAGTTACATTTTGCCAAAATTAACAAATGTATTTTCTATTTTTGTTTAAGACTTTCATCACTGACCACTATTCAGTGGTATATTCTTAGCATATGCATTAGTTTTTGCTTACAACTTGCAGGTAAATGCAGCAAGTAAACCAAATACAAAACACAGTTTTGTAGAAATCACAGTGATGATGAGATAGTAACCTTCCTTCCTAAGAAACACTAGCATGGAATCCCATCACAGTAAATAATGGAACACAGGACTAAAATGATACCCAGATGTGGGTGAACACATTTAAAAGTTACATATCATTTACGTAGAACATGAAACACAGGTCAGTTGTAGTTAGTCAGTTGTAATTTTTAGAATGTAATTTTAGTTGTACTGTATATTGCAATAAATTTCCCAGTGGCAAGCATTTAAAATCATTTAATAGAAACTATTATTTCAGTAATAACCTTCTACTGCATATGAAACTTTACCTTACAATCTAATGTTACTTTGTTACCTCTGGTACAGTAATAAATGTCTTAGTCCAGTGATTCTTAACCTGGGGCCATGGTTTTGCACATCATGGTCTTGGGTGGGTCATGTGAATAGTATATTAAAATAAATACAAAGTCATTAA
Source organism: Atractosteus spatula (assembly GCF_055471065.1). Classification (NCBI taxonomy): domain Eukaryota; kingdom Metazoa; phylum Chordata; class Actinopteri; order Semionotiformes; family Lepisosteidae; genus Atractosteus; species Atractosteus spatula. The sequence continues at coordinate 27,280,912 of NC_142711.1, read as the reverse complement.
ACACTCTAATAGTACAATTAAATTTCTGAAAAGTGCACCAGAAACCTACTACCTAGTGGCTATTTTAGTCACTCCACTGTCACAGTGAATTAGCCATTACTTCGTAAAGAGCTTAAAAATGGAGCAGTTGCTAACTGGAGCGAGTGTACAACTCAAACAGTGAAACAGTGAAAGCACAGAGCTGCAGAGATAAACAAAGAAAAAAATGCAAAATGTAGGAAACTCCAAGTATTTGGAATATGGTTTCTGGTAAAGTATGGCAAAGGAGATGGCCTCAACCCATCAAATATGTTACGACACCTACTGTACAAACCAGGCAAATCTCTGCAAAACAAAGTCACTGGAATATTTTGAGAGTAAACGACAAGGCACTTTGGGCCTTATTCGTTATCTTGAATTGGATTGCCAAAACTGGGAAGGCACACAAAATATGTGAGACTTTTTTACATGTGTTTTTCCAAAAGCATGGTAATTTCTACTGCAGACAGATGGATCAGAAATCCATATTCAGAGACCGTTAATGATTATAACATAATTTGAAGAATTAGTGATTGATCTCACAAGTGACTTGACTCTGAAGCAGATGTTCACAGAGAGCCACTGGCTGACTTTTAAATCTCAGTGTAAGGCGAATACCAGTGACTGAGTAACATGAACATGAAAAAAATTCTCCCATTTGCATCAATTTATCTTTGCGAGTTCAGCTGTTCAACACTTACCTACATGAGGTATGATGATTTGCATCTTTGCCTCAGTCCAGCAAAACCCGAACTAGAAGTCCTCTCTGCCTCAATGCAATTGCAACCTTCTCATTGAGTGAGTAGTTTTTTTTACCATTTTTCTTTGTGGCAATATGTGTTTTTTCATAGGGGTTCATGCGCTTTTTCAGTCGTCCAAAGGAAGTTGCAGTTGCAAAAGAGTTAAGAACTGTTTTCTTAGTTTATAGGATTAGTAAATAAAGTTGCACAAACATATTCCTGGACTTTACTACCCTATAGAAGAGATGTTACTTTGGGTTTGTTACAGTTGAGAACAAGTTTTAGTGCAGAGCAGGGGACTACTTTCACCAGCCAAGTTTTGCATTTGGTATTTACCTAGCATGCTAGCTTAGTAATGAACTGCTAACTAATCATGGGATCATCCTCCATATGCTGTTTTCAGTGCATTGCAGTTGACCTTAATGATTTACCGATAAGTTAATAAGCGTAAACCAGAAATTTCCCTTTTATTCTCTGAATTTACCAGCTTGTAAGTTCAGCTACAACTGGGTAGAGTGGAACTTATTGTTTTAAAACACATCCCCAGCTATAACACTATTCACACCTACAAAATGAGTAAAAAAGGAAATAGTATCTTGAACGCAAGACATAAAGCCCCCAGAAATCTTTTATCAAAGTGGAGATATGCTATGCTCATTATACAGTGTACCAGTTGAATACACATGCAAAGCAAGCTGAGACAAAAAATTATCCTCGAAAGGTACAGCACACACAGTTCTATTCCATATGCACCTCACAGAGAAAGGAAGAACTATTGAACTATTGTATTCCACCCAGTCCAGGAATAACATGGAGGAACAGATGGATCGAAGTAGCCTTGTTTCTCTTGCATCCCACAGAGGACTGTCTTTCATTTTTTCAAAAAGAATGAGTTGGGTCCCACAGTTCATCATAGATATAAGCAATATGTGCCAGTCAACCAGTCAAGAACTGACCAATTTACAATGGTATGTACCCAGTATCATGCATATATTAACAAAATACAAAGAGCCCGTGATTTGTTTATATATTGATACAAACAACATGAGAGAATTTGCAATATGGACAAAAAGATTAGTGTCAGTGAATGCAATCACTCCAAAAGATAGGATACACTTCCATGAAAATACTGGGAAAAATAAAATAGAAAAGAAAAAACTCTTTCAGAACATTCTGTTGTTTGAAGATGACACTGTAGCCGCACACTAATACTGTTTCAATACCAAACGTTTCAGTGCGTCTGACATTATTTTTTTTCTAAAGTTAGGAATTAGCCTTGAAACTATCTGTGATGATGACAAAATATATATGGTCTTGTCTTATGTCATTAATATGTTGAATTGAATGTACAGAATTCTAGGTTTAACAATATTGGGCCACAGGTCATTAGTAGTGAAGTGCAAAAAGTAAATTGAGAGCAATAGTCTCAGTGTATGGTTTTAGAGTATTTGGAGAGTCTAGTTTTTTTTGCGGGGGGCGGGGTTTAAAAGGATGTTGTAAATTCTATGTATTCTATATATTATTTTTTGTTCAATTGATAAACTTTCCCTATATCCCACCTTCTGCTGTCACATTGTTGTCTTGTTGTTGTTTTATTTGTTCCAAATATTTGACTTTATTCTTTTGTTATTTTTTTTCATATTCTGAGTGCTCTAAATAGTTATGAGTGTTTTTTGCCAACATATGTCAGAGTTCAGCCTGTCTATGTAATCACCACCAAACTACCAGAACAGATTCCAGCATATGCTAACATTTTCCAGTTATAAAGGATGAATCATGTGTCTTTTTCTGTAAAACATTATACCACATTGTCCAAATATTGTCCTTCCCTCTCTAGAATTTGAAGACAGCTGCTGAAGAGACACACAGTTTTATTTCCCAGACACGAAACAATTGTGCTACTGTAAAAGGACAATAACAGTGTCAAATAAATATCACAATTATACATAAATACTCACCCATTTCCATTTTTGAAATGAGGGTCAGATTTTCTTTGTTCTTTTAATGACATGCAAAATGTATTTTCGAAGGAAAGAAAATGCCATTCTGTATTAATGGCATTTATGCAACAATATGAACATTTTGTATAGCACATTAAACATTAGCTTTATTTTATTGTTAAAACTAAAACTAACTGCACTAAAATAGCTGAATTATATCCACACGACTCCATAAATATCCACATATTTACTAGGCAAGTTCAGGTTAGTGAAAGAAAAGTCTTTTTTCCCTAGATATTGAAATGAAATTTCAATTTTTAATCATTTTTTAAATGCATCCACTGCCATAGTGGCAGTAAGGACTATAATTGATCAGGATGCTAAAGTTATCCTTCTGGTTCAGTAGGCTGTTTTAAGATTCTGACTTGAAGGGAGAGTCTCCAGGAGGTGAACTATTGTGGCAGCTCAACATAATCAAAACCATTGATTCTACCAAGCCTGCTTAAATTCTTTCTTAAGCAGGACCAGTAGACAGCTGAGATAAAGAGTAAGAAGTTCTCACAGGCTTCATTTCCCAGAAAGGAAAGCTAGAGATTCAGCCAAATGTGCAAGGTGTCAGGTGGTATATTGCAAAAAGTACAGCAGCATTATAGTACCGTGCCTCACAGTTTTTATTTTTTAAATAATCTGATGCAGGACCACTATGTAAAATTGCTAGGTGGTGCAGTGAATCCTTAATGTAGTGCAGCTGTGTATGGTTGTCAGACAAATCATTTTTTCATAAAATTTAAATGCTTGTTAACCCATTAGTGCTTTCCAGTACTAATCATACTGTAAGTTTCACTAACAGAATTTTTTTGTTCACAATCAACACAATTATTAGTAATTGTGTATAAATAGTAATTAGAAAACATAATTTTATTTTAGATTTCAATTTTTAAAAAGTATTATATATAGTGGCTTTAAAAACATATTGTAAAAACACAATTAACAAACAAAACAGTGTTTTTTATTATATAATTGTATTTGGAAACACTTTGGTCTCAGCTGATTACATTTCCTCTGCAAGCAACTATAACATCAGTAATTATAATTATTTGTTTGTATTATATATGTTTGCAGTGTAATGGAAAATGACATGACATTATTTGCTTTTTACTGTATGTAATTAGACACACACTCACAATTTTTATCTTCTTAAAAGTAAAAATAAAAAGAGTACACACAATAGTGAACAACACATGAAGCAAGACGCGGTGAACTGTATCATGTCCTGTCTCTCATGCCACTCTGTAGGCTCTGTGCTAGCTCTCACCCATACTATTTATTGGAATGAAATGAAACGAGTTATATGACACTTTCCTCTTCACTCTCTACATTCGGCACAGGTTTTGAAATTTTTCTTTGTATTGCTTCTTCGTAGTTTCAAAGTTGGCTTTCTTTATTCAAACTGTGATTAACAATTCAATTGCTTTGTAGTATTACATTTTCATAAAAAGAACATTCATAAAAAGATGTAAGAGTGTACTGTTGTGTACCTCATTTTTTTATTTTCAGCTACTACATCTAACTATATAAATATATTATATTAAATTGATATCATTGGTGATATTCAGAGACATTATTACACTTTGTTTATTTTTATTTTCAGCTACCAAATTTCCCTTTAGTTACTGTACATGATTCCATATTAACATTCAATATTAAGTGGATTTAAAGGAGTACAACAGATAAACTTAAACTATCATTTCAGTAACATCTAACGCACCGCAATTGCCACCTATCAATCTTCTTTGGGCCTTGAAGCACTAAATTTGGTATGCCGAATGGTACATGGTACGTCATGTTACAGAACCCTCTAGCTTACCACGGACACGAGATTTGACACACATTTTGAATGGCTGGATCTGTATAAAAGACAGCTAATAAACTGGTATGAGGCACTGTACCAAACAATGTTCATATCAATTATATGACTGCTGGGTAAATTAGTGTCTGGCTTTCCTTCAATAGCAGGCCTACTGCCTAGAAGGTGCATCCACCTTGGGGCGCACATGGAGTGCACTCCGAAGATACAGAATGGAATCAGTGCAATGAAGTAGATGCATTGGACTGAGATTGAGAACATCCTGGTGATTGATGAATGTCACAATTGTCACGCTCATGAAGATGTATTATCACTTGTATAATTGGGAAGACATTTTCCAGCTAAAGCCATTTTTCTGACCTCCAACAGATTGATGGGTGCTGAAGACTGATCAGACTCTCTTGGAATTGGTGACATCATAAATTTTCTATGTAACTTAATGCAGAATCATAGCCTGAAACAGAGGTCAAAGACTTATGGGGAGCAAGCCATGGCTCAGTGGATCCTGGAAAGGAATGAAAGTTTGATCTCTTGTAGAATCCTATATTGGATTTGCCACTGAGACCTGTAAAATGAAATAATTATACATCACTATTAAACCAAGAAGAACTCGCTTTGAGACAAAAATGGATATGTAAGGCTATGCATGTTAGGCACAAGATAAGGTACAAAAATGTTGATGAGCCTTGAAAAAGATTGTCAGTGGACTGATGTGCTAACAGCTAAGGGGAAATCCACACGGAGAATAGCAGAGAGAACAGAATTAATTGAAGTTAAGAACTCAGGTCACTGTGTTAATCTGTTGAGTCATGCATTCCAGTACTATACAGTGTAATAATCAATCCCTGAGGTTGAGTGATTGATACAGCTGTCAATAATAATCAAGTAAAATATTTCAATAACACTTTCAACAATCCTACAATAATATACAGTATTAATGGTATTAAAAGACTTTCAAACATATAATAAACACATGTATGTCATTAATTAGTCATTATTTAAAAACACATGAAGGAATCATTATTCACAAATCCCATAGATTTCAAGGGAAAATTTTAGAAGCATATTAGTATTTTAAGCGTAACGAACAGTTCTTTCTGGACCCTATGCGGACGACACAATCCAGAATTGTGAGGAAACACTGGGAAAAAAGTCATGCAGGAATATGGGGATGAAAACAGGGGGGCGTGTCCATGCTGTGCTGGTGATCCGGGGAGGTGTGGCCGAGGCAAACAATCCAAAGAATAAGTCCAAGGGAGAATCCAAAAAACAAGCAAAAGTCCATGGCCAGGTAATCCATCCAAAACTAGGGATTAAAAACAGGTGCCGGGTCGGGACAGGTGAGGGGAACAGGAACAGGAAACTAAAAACATAACGGAGCCAGGAGCAACCAGGTCCCAGGCTCGCACAATGTGAAAATCAGATGCAGAGCCACGATTGGCGACTGCGTCTGGCTTTTAAAGGGAAACAGGAAGGAGACTGGAACAAGGGGCAGGTGCAGGGAATAGTGCGAACAAGGAAGCACCCTTAAGGAGGAGGGACTACAATCGTGACATTAAGTGTCGTGACATAAATTGTCTTTTGCAACTTTACTGGTCTTTTGTTTTTTGTGATTTTCAATTTTGAAATTTTCGAAAATGGAAAAAATCAGGAATTGACCGGCCGGTTTAGTCAATGTGTAAAATAAATATTCATGCTTGTATCCAATTTGTAAGTGATTTCTGTCAGAATATCCCTGAGAGGTTGGTATAGTTAGAGGAACAGGAATTCCAAAATAAGAGATAAGTTGCCTTCTAAACTAAATACAATACGACCTGTAGTTATCTCTCTCTGTGCAAACCCAGATGCCACAAAATAAATGAGAGCATACTGTATCTCCCTATTCTAAAAATCCCTGATCTGATTTTATATCCTGTGTTTCTGGACTGTTGGTTGACACTTAATCATATAGCCACAACTAAATTAACTAAAGTAAACCAATTTTGAATGTTTTGATCACGGTATCCGGACCCTGTAAATCTCACCAAACCCGCCCTTGGCTTTGAAGCTCTAGCAAGTGGAAATATTGACACTAGTTAGGTATTACCCATTGTGTCTAAATTCTTAGAGACCTCCATTGTCATCTGTCTCAGCCTGGAACAATAAAATTAGTTGTCCACTCTATTAAGGTATAACTTTAATTGAGCATCTAAACTCTGCAAGGTTTTTATTTCTACATAATATATGTCTGAGCATAGTACTGTAGATCCATGCAGAGATACCTCTTAAAAGTTGTAAAATCTAAAAGTTAAAAAACAAGAAAACAATCTCTTGGTGTCAGACTTTTGATAGCTGGTATCTGTTTTGTTTGTTATTTGGTAATTGTCATGTAATAGAAATGGTGAATTACAAGAATATTTCTAATATTTTAAACCAATTAGGATTTGGTCTCAACAAAGAGAAAAAAGTAACATGTGGAAAACTGCATTATGTCTTAAACATAACTTTCTTAATGCCTGTCAAAAAAGTGTTTTAAATGCATATAACATATCATGCAAGCTCCACAGGAATTGTACTCGTGCTGTGATTTTATTGAATTTGTGCTTTACTTTATGTATCATTTTTTGAGCTGCAGGGCTTTCTGGAATATTTTAATACTAAAGTGTATTTTCCCATCCTTACTAAGGCAGTTAAAAATTATTGCAATTTTATGTGAAATGTACTACACCACCCTCTGGGATTTACTTTATGTTTAAAACATTAAAGGGCAGTTGTAGAAAACTTAACTTAATTGAATCTGGCAACAGTGGTATCCTAAGATTACATTATCCCATTCTTATATAGACGCTATCCCAGGTGTAAGGCTATAAAAAAATTAAAAAAGGAACAGGAATAACTTTACTGCTAAATTACCTAAAACAAAAGTAGAATGTACATATATTATGTAATATTAACAAACAAAAACAGAATTGTCTGCCATAGTCTATTTATTTTAAAAATGATGTAAAAAGCATAGTGAAAGTTTCTGGTTCCAGAATTATATTATCCTATTTTGATTTGCAAACTCTATCAAAAGAAAAAGATAATGAAAATCTGAAACATGATGACACTGTGCCCTTTTAGCACCCATTTTAAGAATAAAGAATATTGATGTTAATTTTTGTTTTACCAAGTTTTGAAATTATCACTCGCATTATAACATTTTTATTCAGGGTATGAGAATCCAGTTTTAGGACAAAACAAATATAATTCCCTGGTTACATGATTTACATTATTTATTTCAACCACATGTCCTATGGACTTGATATTGTGTTAAAACATTTATAGTAAAAAATATTAGTTAATAAGATATCAATCATGACTTTAACTATACTGCTACAGTATACAAATTCCATTGTTTTACATATTGTAATTTTGTTGTTTACAAAGCCTGCAGTTATTCTACATGACATGAAATTCACAATGATAATAACATTTAGCAGTTAATACAATTAGTAAAATAACTGTACATAGAACTTTATTGTGAACATTCTGAATTAAATCTTAAAAATTGAAATCTCATAACTACTAGTCAGATTTGAAAACAAGAAAATATACATACTGTATAAATACTACAAATGTTGCTGTTTTAATATGAAAATATTCAATCTTGTTCTCTCCAGAGGTTCATCAACAAATACTGGTACCAGACCTCCCAGTAAAACCAGAATATCCCAATTTTGTCTTAATCTTTTGTCCCCATCACAAACACTAAAATAGTTCAATTGTATCCTTAGCTGTAGAACTGGAAATTAACTGCTTACAATGCAGTTGTTATCTTTCTTTACTCTGCACTAAAACTGAAACAATTGCATGTACTGTGAAAGCTTCTTATGCCATCACATGCTTCAGACAATGCTTAAATTATTGACTCTAATAACTAAAGTAATAAATACAGCAGATAACGTAAAAAGTAATATTAAAGAAAACATTTTGGAAAACAAACTCTTTGGAGGTACTGTAATAATACAGACTTGGGAGTTTGAAATATACATAATTAATAATATATGTCAATTTGTGTTGTTTTAAATATGCTGTCATATTTGTAATATTTAAAGTAAGCAATATAGCTTTTGTTATACGATAAAACAAACTGATATATTACATCTTGAATTAAAGGAATTAAAAACTGATTTTTAATTTGAATCCTCTTCACAAAGCTGATTGTCACATGAATTATTTTACATTTTTTTAGAAGAGCTAGAATGGGGTCACATGTGCTAATTTCATTATTATTCAATCTACATCAGTGTAAAATATGCACACAGTAGGGCTTTTGTGAAATCTTTTGGTCTTTTAAAATCAATGCAGTAGTACAACTCTTCAAAACCATAATGATTAGAGGTTTTTTCCTTATTGAAAATAAAATGTATGAAAATATATAAAAAAACATTTAGAAAGGAATAAAATATATGATGAATGTTAAAATGTTTATCTTCTGGTAAGTAACTTGGATCCAACTCACAGTACTACTGGCAAATGGATGACATAGTTAATAGGAAACTGAAGTCGTTTACTGGAAATGCAGTGACTGTGAATCATGTTTTTAGTGCATTAAGAATTTATTTTCCATGTCATAAGAAGTTAAATGTTGAAGGTGTTTTTTGTGTCTCACTAAATTTATTTAACTGTGTGTCATTATGCCAGTATGACTTCCTGCCTCCATTTTAAGAATTACCTAGGCTTCAGCTGAGATGTCTCTCATATTTTGCTTGTTTTTTTTTAGGCTGCCGAACATTGTGGGATAACATTACCTGCTGGCCCTCAGCAAGCATTGGAGAAGTGGTCACAGTGCAGTGCCCCACATACTTCAGTTTTTTCTCTAATGTAACAGGTAATTAAGCTGTTACTTATTTTTATAATTGCTTAAAAACTTGTAAACCTTTAAATATACTAAGGCTGTCAGCAAATATTTTGTGGAGAACTAAAAATAAATAATACAGAGACAGGACAGGGTGCAGTGATGCCAGGAAAGGGAATGCAGGGGATATCAATGCTGCACCAATGCTTATCTTAGCATTTTGCAGACAAGGATCTTTTTCTGAATAAAATTCTGACATCTATATTTAAATCATGGTTGCTACTGTATCTAGTTTAGACTTGACATCAGAAGCTGTCCAATAAGATGTGTTTATCATCAGCATTTTTCTGTCGGTCCTTTTTATTAATAGTAGTTTGACGCCCAGGACTCTGCTGTAAACATTATGTTAAAAAAGTGATTGTTTCCTGTTAGATTAATGTTCTTGGAGCCTAATAACACATTTCAGTATTTGTAAATTGCAGCTGGATTTAAACGTTCAACATGCCATACACATGTGAAGAGTGTAGCATGAGTATAACACTGGTAAGGTATTTAAGATCAATGAGAAATCTTTCATTTCTAAATTTCCTAAATTGGTAATACAAATATTTTCTTGCAAGAAAATCCCACTTCCTACTCTTAATTGCCACTATGTGTGACTAATATAAATAACTTCCCTGAACTTTATTCATAGTATGACCTGAGGAAAGGGGTTTGTCCCAGCATTTCCATGGATATCATGCAAATATTTATCTGGCCTCACCCAAAAGTCTTAAGAGAAATTTAAACATACCAAAAACTAAGCATTAATGTATTTTAACTTCCTTGATGCACTAAGTGTAGAGTTTTCCTATTACTAGATAAAAGTATAGTGTATGGTGTAATCACTGTAATCAGTGTATGCAGCAAATAACAGTTAATGTAAGATCTGTGACATTAAATAACTGACAAATACCAAGGTAAAAAATAATTCAGAGCCTTCTGATTTTAACTTTTACAATTCAGAGAGTGGTTCTCTCAAAGCTTGCATTGAGAAAGTCCTTTTCTGTGGGTTGTAAATAGTTACATTGTTTTGTATGAAGATGTATTTCTGCATCATTAAGAACTGAATGAAATGATGAGATGCCACTTTCCACAAAAAAAATCTGTGATACAAATAGAAAATTAGTGTAAATAAATTAATTAAAGGGTTTGAAGAGAAGTATAAGTATTGCCTATTTGGTGTCAGTAGACCATAAATAGAACTTTTAGTAGTATCAAGCTAGCTTGAACAAGTTCTAAATAACTGCAGTGTCTGATATTTTCCTGTTCAATTTTCTATGGTTTTGATCCTTGTTGTGTAATATCGCTCCACTGTAAAAATATGAAGAAATATTCTTTATATTTTTGTGTTATTACAGTACATTTCAGTCCTGTATGCCTTAGTTTGTAAAGAATCTACTGACACCGTTTCATCATACACACATATATATTTGCATTGGGTTCTAAAGTCCAGTAGAAAGGTTTATATAAAGTACTAGGATGTCATGTAATTTCTTAGTACTTGAAGTGATCTGCAGCACCTACTGTACGGTATGTTGTTTATGCAATAACAGATAAATTAAGTACTGTTGTAACAGAAAGAATAAGGTTCTGGGTTCCGAGATGACTTTAAACAGATGAGTTTATTGCATGCAAGGAACAATAAAGCTGAAGTCTTGTTTCCCGCAAGAAACAACAAAACCGAAATATTGTTCAAAGTACTGGTACAAACTTTAGGTTTATATATCCTTTCCTTTCCTCTTCTGACGTCACTCGTTATTATGGTAAAGGGGGGAGGTTACGTGTTTCGCCAGTTTACAGCCTTTTGGCCAAATGGTCAGGGATTAAGTCCCCAGGGGTTTTCCTAGCTGGCATCTGGAATCCTTATCAGTTAACCCCCTTTCCTGCCATAAACTCCTGTTGCTTAGAAGTCTAATCTTCATGCAGAAAGGACTTAAAGTTAACATCTTGTATCTTTCTTTAGTACTTATTACAAATGGGTACTAAAGTTGACGACATCAAATGGACATGTCCACATGGGAGATCTCTCAGACAACAAGATAAATACTTATGCCATGTTTCAGGTGATATGTCTCCTAAAATTCCCTTGTGGTTTTGAGTGTGTAGATACAAGACAACTGAAAATGAGGACAGGTGAGTCATTTGTATAGAAGACCCTTAATCACCTGTAGGAAGACATTTTAATGAGTGCTAACAGTCTGTTTCCATGCTAAAAAGTATTGGTATTAAACTTCCCATAGATGTGATGACATTGATCTTTTACCTCTAAAAAGTGAGGCTTATTAGATTTATCACTTTGGAACAGTATATCCAGGTGGGTTGAATGACAAATTAGAGCTTTGTCATTCTCTGTAATTAAGGTAATATTGATAGAGGATTAAGTGAAGATTAATTTTACTCTGAAAAGTAAAAAGAAAGATGGAAATGTGCTCCTTTGTTGATACGCTGCTTTTTTCTTCTTTCTTTTTATTGCTGAGCATGGAATTAACCTTTGCTCACTGCTTTGCAGCTTGCACGCTAACACAGCTCCTTAGTCGAACCTCTAGATAGGATTCTTTTTCTTTTTGGCTCTGGTGTTTGGTCTGACTGATATATGTAAATCATACAAATGTTTTTTTTTTTAAATAATAAGTAACACTTTGATTGATCTCTATACTGTAACTCTATATTAGATCTCTAATTTGGAGCTCTAATTGTTTGTTTGTTTTTTTGCAGTTTGACTAACCCAGCTCTAAGAGTTAAACGTAAATGGAAAAAATCCTTCTATTTTCAACCCAACATCTAGCAAAATATTATAATTTGGGTAGAACCACAGTATAGCATAATAAAAGCAGCCAGAATGCCTGTTTTTTCAGAATTGATTTGCCTATTTGTGTGGCAGAGAAGTTTGACAATAAACACTTGGAGTTTGATCCAGCCTCTGGAAGTGCAGTTGACAAATTATGTTAGCTCTTTTCACCTTCTAGTCCGGTTTTAACAAATCTGGGAGCCTTGCAGAGATTATTTTCTTTAAGTGTCTGACTGAATAGTCTTGCTTAGCACTTGTAGAAGACCCACTATGTGAATGTTATATGGAAGTAGTCTTCCTGAATGACCAGTTTTCCTGTGGTTCATTGACATTCTTTTCCTTTTTTCACCCAAAAAATCCAATTATGAGGTCAATTGTTGAGAGCTGACATCCCCTTTTTGTAAGATTAGTGAGATTACAACTGTAATCTTAGTTTTAAAAATCACCACCTGGTTCAATTGACTGTGTGAGTAGAGTACCATGTTTGCTAGTTTGGGACAGTCATTTTTAAACTGCTTTTTAAGTAAGAAAATGGTGATTTTTCATTACTTTGTGATGGTAAACAAAAAAACAGGAAGAATACAAACAATGAGTGTGTTGATGGGTGACCTGGAGCTTTTATCTTGAGTTACCTTCTCCATATACCAGTTATGTGATTTTACCAGCAATAGTTTTGATAAATGCTAAATTGCATTAATTTTTCCTGTGAAAATTGTTCAGATCATATACAGTAGGAAGAAAGAGACATCCTAACTATCAGTTTGAAAAAAACGATAAACAGAATAACCAACTTGCAAATGGAAACAACTAACTCGGAATATGAAATTCTACGAATCAAAGTTATAATTTAAGTGTAGACTTGAAAATTAAGCTCCTGGAAGTTAAGTGTAAGATTACATGGAAGATAAGGAATAATTCTGATTTAGTGTGACAAATTTCACAAACAATGTAACACAGTAATAAATTTGTAGTAGCTGTTATTAAAAAGGTGTAAAGGTCATTTCCTTATTTGCGGCAGCTTAAATTTGTAACCTTGTTATCTTTTATTATTTGAAGTAACTATTATGACTGCAAAGTCAAACTCACCTACAATTCCACAATTCTACAAACAACATGCCCTTAGTGGTCTATATTTAAAAGGTAGTACAGTATATTCAAGAAATAGCACATACAGTAAGTAAAGTAAGTACAGTAGAACTTATTTTAATACAGAATCAGGACTGCATTAATAATTCATCTCATTGTACCTTTTCTTTCAAATTCAATGTTGAATAAAACATAATGGTTTTGTATTTTTAGATAAAACTGTTAAACTTAAAAAAGAGAAGTGTTAGGGTAGGATGAATGACTATATTTGGTTACTTTTATTTGTAAATATAAGTAGGAGGTTTTTGTATTTACTTGTTGTCTGATACAGAACCAGAGCCAGGAAAGGACTTTTAGTTCTACAACTCTAAAATAAATGCTGATCAAACAAACATGTTTTTGTTGACAAAACTTGAATGCCATGAATATTTGCACACTATTCCGTATTATAAATAGCATTAATCTATTTGCAAAGATATGTATTAAATAACTATTAAAGATTAAAATAATAAAATTAAGATACTGCAAAAAGGGAAGAGCTCTTTTCAGTGTTGTTATTATTTGTAACTTACATTGTTTTGTTGTGTAATATTCCAGTCTTACAGAACAACTTTTGTTATGTAAATTCTGTCTGCTGAGGCTTAGTTGTAAAGGATCAATCATACTTTATTGTTTATTCACTGAATGTTTTGCTGGCTGAGTTACTTCTGTAATATTTACATTCAGACTGTGTCAAATTCTATTTCGTCAAGACTGTAACTATCAGCAATCTGCAGTGCAGAAATGACTATTGTTTGCTTTCAGCCTTTCAGTGGTTGACACCACACGCATTTTTAATATAATAATCAAAATGAAAAAAACCTTTATTTAGAAAATTGAAACCTTTAAAATGAAATAAACTTTAAATAAATGAAATTTCTGTTTTCTAAAATGTTTAGATGTAAGCACACATCATTTTAAATTATTTTACTATTTACAGTAAGTGTTTAGATTATGATTACTATATTATTGCCACTTTAATGAACATAGCTAAAATCATTAAAATAATATATGAACAAGGCAATGTTGAAGCGATCTTATCTGCATTCTAATACACTTGACTCTTTTAGTAGTAGTGTGGGACTTTAAAATTGATTTTTATATACAATCGTAAAAGATTTATGTCCCTCCACACCCAGTAAAACAGTAACTCATTTTAAATTAGATTTCTTCTGAAATAATAAGGAATATTGATTTTTGGAAGCTCTTAAGAAGCTAACCAGCATTATTTAATTCAATGTTAAATACACTACAACAGTGAAAATGGTAAAAGCTGAAGATGGAGTAACAAAAGGAATCTGGCACAAAAGCAGAAATGCATGGAAATGCAATTTGCTTCAGCTGAGTCAATCTTCATTTTCTTTAAGTTGGGTTACCTACATGTACTTTGGATACCCAAAACCTATACAGAGTCTCTGAACTTCATGTGGAGGTCATGAAGTATGAAGTACTTTTGAAGTATGAAAGTATCATGGCTTTCTATTTGTAATTGTGAAATGTATATTACTTATTGCTTTACTTGTTGAACAACAGACTATATATATATACAAATCAAAACAAGAAAATCAAATATTTCTTTACTAATTTAGTTATCTGTTATGACCGTAATTTGTTACTCAGATGTTTATTATTATTCACATTCAGTAATTGCTTTCATTGTCCCCTTCTCTTTGTTTCCTAGCTGTATGACTTCAGGTTTCTACCACATTTTTAGCACATTAATTGATGATAATATTGTATTTATATTGTAAACCGGCCAAAATCTTTATTGAAAAAAGTGTGGATGTCCACTATTCTAATCTAGCAGTTATATATTTTATTTAACTCATACTTTGTTGCAAGTCTTAAATTGCAATTCTCTTCTCAACCAATGTGAAAAAACAATAATCAGCAAGTTTCTTTTCTTAGAATGTGCTTTAAATTTAAAGCATCATGTTTGCATTCATTTTATCTCCAATAAACTAACATAGCTTTCATGAAACAGTACCTTGCTTTGTGCTTCCAGTTCCATATTAATATAATGAATGTAATTTCCGAAAGTCAGACATAATGCAAAAAAACATTTATAGATAACATTACCATAAAAGGAAGTGCAATGTATTATATGAATTTACAACTGTGTGCATATTGTAAATGTTAGATGGTCACCCAAGCTACTTTATCTTTGTTTCACAATTATCAAAATATACTGATTTCATATGTTTACTCAGTCTTGTTTTGAAATTCAATGAAAAACACAATTTGCATTGAACGACCATTAAATAAAGTCTATCTGCACAAAAATGTAACATTCATACCTCCATTCTCACAGTGAACAGCATGTCACCACTTCTTGACCAGTCATAAACATTTGAAAGGGAGATTTTTTTTTCAACTGCAATTTTCAACATTTAATTGTTTTATGTGAACAGAAAGAAAGTATTTTACTCATATGGATGGGTTTTGTGATCAAAATGTAATATTGTAGATTTAATACTGCATTCATATAAATTATGCAAATTATATATATACAGAATCTTACTGTTCTTAGAACAATAGTAATAATAATAACAATTTACAATAAATGGAGAATACATACTCAAAAAAGAATAGTCAAATAATCATATATCATGATGGTAGTAAATTAATCCTATTCATTGTGTTGATAATGAAAAGTGATAAGTGAACTCATTAACAGTAACAAAAAGTGTGGTTGTTTGTTTACCTGAAGTGGATGGAATGTCCGTGGAGCTGAGGGTCAAGTATTGCTGGATAATTATTTAAAGCAATTTAAAGGCTACCCACTAATTTGAAACATGGAAATAATGAGGGGAAATGAATACAATTTTGCTAAATGGTATTCATATGTCTCTACTGCTAAATTCTATTCCACTGAAGTTATAATTGTGTATGTTCATTACTGATAATACAATTAACCCCTTTATCTGTTGGCTTCACTAACCTATTGATACACTTAAATGTACTCTGGGTATACTTACTTTCTAAGGTGAATCATTAAAACCTTATTTTCAGTTATTTTTCTGCTTGTGTCAATTACTGATGTAGATAAATTGCATTTTAGATTCCTACCACTGTGAATTCCAGTTAATTGGAAAATATGTAGTCTTTCAGGCAGTATGGACATCACCTTTTAATATAAAAAATAATGCTTGAGATTTACAATTTATCCAAAACTTTGATTGTTTCCCCATACAGTAGGTATTTGATAAATTCTGCATATAGTTTCATCTATTAGAATATTTTAGTATAGTTATTCCTCCTTTAACTAGTGAAAGGCATCCTTTTTATCTCGGGAAGCTCCACTGAATGAACGTATTGTTGAAACTGGCAGTGTGGCATTTCAGAGGTGTTTTTGTGCGTACTGTATGCTTTTTATAAACTTACCCAATACATCTGGAACCTCAGTTTGTTCTGATTCATATTTGAATGTTGTTTTGCATCACATTTCCCCTTAGCTCACTTTATATACTGTACAATGTCTGTTGTGCCATTTACTGTACAGCACTTATTTTCCATTAGCCTGAGGGTTTAATATACTGTAGCCAACGTCAAAAAGACATTGGAAAGTCTTTATTTTAACCTCAAAGATCAAATTTACTTGACAGAAAAAAATAAAGGATGCCGGGCCTTTGAAGTTAGTCTTTAAAGAAAACAAATTAGAATTGATGACAAATAATGTAACAAACAAACAATCTATCCATCTGTTATAAGAAAGCTGCTAATTTCAGATATGGAGCCTATCATAGTTGCAAGACCTTCTGGAAGGAAGGTAATTCCGTCACGGGGCAAGTAGTGACACACACAGGAACAATTAAAGAGTGATTAATCTAATTAGCATGTCTTTGTGGACAATCAAGCCATTTTAAGAAAGATTACACAGACATGAGAAGAATGTGCAAACACTACACAGGAGACACGATAGTCAAGAATCAAACATAGGTCCCAATTCCACCTTCCACACAAATTATAGTGTTAAGAGAACACTGATGTGTAGGTGATAAAAAAAATAAAAGTATTGAAAATAAACCATTCCCAAGGACAAGCAGTTAATCACCCAACCTTAGGCAAACACTTTCTAACATCCAATCTATCAAGGGGTTTACAAAGGGAAAATAAAAGATGACATGGAATTTCTGGTAAAGGTATTTTGTGAAAATAATGTTTAAATAAACCTTTAGCTAAACCTGCTAATATATGCAATATAGAACAGAGGTAGCCAAAATCTCTGAAAAAAAGTTGTAGAAAGGAACAGATTTTCACTCGTCCTAAAGTTTCCTTGGGGCCCAAAATCCAGCACCGATCTTAAAATCTAAGTAGTGTGTGAATTCTAACCCTAACACTAGCTGGGGTTCAGTAGAGCAATCCTGAAATATTTTTCTGAAGCCCTCCAGTCATCATATTTGAAAATGTTCCTCAAATAAAAAAAAAATACTCTAAAGCAGTGGTTCTCAAACTTTTTGGACCAAGTACCACCCCTAATCCAACCAAAGCATCCAAGTACCACCTACAAGTCATCATCTCATAGGAACCCCAGAAATTCTCAATGACCAACATGAGCACGCGTGCACACACACTCACACATACATATAATAAATATTATAATAATAAACTTTATTTGATATAGCGCCTTTAAAGGTGGCTTCTCAAAGTGTTTTACAGAAAAAAAACATTAACAACAACTAATAAAAAAGCACCATTTCAGAGAGAGAGGTGAGCCTGTTTAGTTGAGCAAAGCAGATCTGAATTAATTTTTCGAGCCTTGATACAATTCACAACAGAGTCTAACAGATTTTAAATCGTCAGGCATTTTCTTGACGGCAAAGGTCTCGCAGTGGATGTTGTAATGCGTCCATTAATTTCTGGAGCAACCTCTCTAATTCGTGCAACTACACCGTTATGTCGGCTTGTCATTGCTCTAGCACCGTCTGTACAAACTCAGACGCATTTTATCCAGTCGAGGCCATTCTCTTCGATAAATTCATTCAGAAGCTGAAATATGTGCTCTCCTGTAGTTCCTGTTGGTAGCGGTTTACAGAACAGAAAGTCTTCATGGGACATGCCCTCAAACTCGTATCTAACGTTAATGAGCAAATTGGCCAAATCGACTACAGACTCATCTAATTGCAGTGAAAAACATCTGCTTATCTTAACGCGCTCTATCAGTGTACTTTTGATATAATCCTTCATTTCAATAATTCTATGAATGACTGTGTCTTTCAGGGGGAGGGGGGCAGCAGGTCGAGCTGTTTAGCAGCTTTTTCTCTACACATAATACGTGTCAGCTCTTTTGCCAACGGTAAATAAGGTTCTTCAAAAATAGTGTAGCTTACCTGCTTTAGCAATACGCAAGCTTGCATTTTTCCGCGTTTCCGTTTTTATTTCCGTATTTATTTAAAGTTTTTATTTCATGCGCATGGGAGCGAAACACAGAGACGCTCTGTGTATTTTTCTCAAATTAAAACAGTTCTTAAATATTTTTCTGTTATCACGCTTTCCTGTGCTCACAATATTACCAGCGTTCGTAGCACGTATTTCTATGCATTCCTGTGTTTAGAACGTTGGCATAGTTCCAAAATCACGCACATTCTCCTTTCTCCCTATTTGCTGGAGATACAGTAGCTTTTTTTAAATACAATTGGTCACTTGCGTCCGTAGCACGCATTCCTATAGAGTGGTATAGAATTACAGAGTATCTCTTGTGTCCACTGAAGTATTAGCGCACACTGTATCGTAGTACGTAGGCTGCGTATTCGACACGTATTAAAAAACAAAATATGAAAACCCGTCCCGATTTTTCAGCGCACACGACACAGTTCCAGGGTCATTTGGCGTACCACTTGGCGGCACTCCACGTACCACTGCCGGTACGCGTACCACAGTTTGAGAACCACTGCTCTAAAGCAATCAAAACCATTGGAAAAGGTTCTTAGAAAGTGATTGTCTCCAATAATGTGTCCTATTTCAGCAATTTTCCAATCAGCTGAGAATGCTATACAAATGGTATTGAAATGAGCATGCATTTCAGGCCAGTGTTGGGTATGGGTTACAAGAACCATTAAATGTTCACTCCGGATATACATCTAGTTGCACATTAAATGAAAAAATAAGGAGATTTTACCAATTAGAACAGGATTTCTTACAACTTTTTATCTGAGTCAGTTTTGGAACACAATTATTGAATGCTGCAATGTACAATATCGGGAGCCACAAGTCTCAGAAAAAAAGTTGCAGATAGGACCAAATTATCTCTCATCTTAAAGTTCCCTTGGGACCCAAACTCCACTGTTGAGCGTAAAAAATGTCTGAGTAGTATGGGAATGCTAACCCTAACCCTAGCTGGGGTTTCAACAGAGCAATCCTCCAATATGTCTCTGAAGTCCTCCAGTCATCATATTTGAAAATGTTCCTCAAACCAAGAAATATTACTCTAAAACAATCAAAACCATTGAAGAATGCTCTCGGAAATCAATCGTCTCCAATAATGTGTCCTATTTAAGCAATTTTCCAATTGGCTTACAAATGCTGTACAAATGGTATTGAAATGAGCATGCATTTCAGGCCATTGTTGGGTATCGGTTTCAAGAATTATTAAATGTTGACTCTGGATATTTATCTTGTTGCACATTAAATTACAAAATTAAAAACTTTTACCAAGTAGAGAAGGATTTTTTACAACTTTTAATCCAGATCGTTTTTGGAACACAATTATTGAATGCTGGAATATAGAACAGAGGTAGCCAAATTCTCTGAAAAAAAGTTGCAGATATGAACAGATCATCATTCGTCCTAAAGTTCCCTTGGCACCCAAAATGCGGCACTGAGCATAAAAAATGTCTAAGTAGTTTGTGAACGCTAACCCTAACCCTAGCTGGGGTTTGAACGCAGCAATCATTTAATATGTCTCTGAAGCCCTGTAGTCATCATATTTGAAAATGTTCCTCAAGCCAAAAAATATGACACTAAAACAATAAAAAAAATGTTTGGCAAACCAAGAAATATGACTCTAAAACTCCAAGAGAAAGCTCCTGGACATTTATCTTCTTAAATAATGTGTCCTAATTAGGCAATTTTCCAATCAGGTTAAAAGGCCTGTACAAATGGTATTTAAATGATCGTGCATTTCATGCCAGTGTTGGGTATGGGTTACAAGAACCATTAAATGTTGACTCCATATATACATCTAGTTGCATATTAAATGAAAAAATAAAAGCTTTTTACATGTAGAACAGGATTTCTTACAAGTTTTGACCTGAGTCAGTTTTGGAACACAATTATTCACTGGAGGTTTTGCAGGTGTTCTGGTTTCTCCCAACATACAAAGACATACTGGTAGGTTAATAGTCTCCAAGTGAAAATGGCCCAGGTGTGAGTGTGTGTGTCTCTGTGTGCTCTGCAATGGACTGGCATCCTGTCCATGGTGTGTCTCGCCTTGCGTCTGTTGCTTGCCAAGATATTATTATTCTATATTATTCATTAATTTTAAGAAAGATTACACAGACATGAGAAGAATGTGCAAACGCTACACAGGAGACACCCTAGTCAAGAATCAAACATAGGTCCCAATTCCACCTTCCACACAAATTATAGTGTTAAGAGAACACTGATGTGTAGGTGATAAAAAAAAATACAAGTATTGAAAATAAACCATTCCCAAGGACAAGCAGTTAATCACCCAACCTTAGGCAAACACTTTTTAACATCCAATCTATCAAGGGGTTTACAAAGGGAAAATAAAAGATGACATGGAATTTCCGGTAAAGGTATTTAATGAAAATAATGTTTAAATAAACCTTTAGCTAAAGTATCTGTCTTGAATACATTGTTCTCAGACATATGTCATCTTATGACTTACATGAAGCTTTGTAGTCATAATCACGTTTAATATATTTCTATGACATTTTAAGTTCTAAAAGCAACATACAATACCATATCTGTTTGAAAGTAAATTTAAGTAATGTCACCAAAATGCTTGTGTGTTTTTAATATATTTCTACTGATGTACTTTATATTTCAATGTGAAACAGTTGAGGTCTTTGGCATTTTGCCTGATGGCTAGGCCAAGCAAGTATCAAGAAATACTTGATTCAGAAGCATGTTCTTCATCATTTGTAGATTTTTTTTTTATTTGGAGCATGTGAAAGCCATTTGTCGTGCAAAGTTTTGTCAATTAAGAAATAAAACCAGACACCACAAAAGGCTTGACTTCTACTATAATTTATACATTGTAAACCTCTTTACTGACCTACAGTATCTACATATACTGTACTTACATATTTGAACTTTTTACCTTGGATCTATTTATGACAAATGCATACACTTCATTTGTCCTGCTAAAATACTTTTTGAATTTAAATAACATTATGTTGGCAAAGTATCAAGTTTCCCATCAAACTAACTTGGCTCTTCTAATTGTACAGTATTGCAACTTATCTTTCTAGTATTTTCCTGACATTGGATGTCTTTTTGGATGTTTTTGTTGATAACATCTCACTTAATGAACATTAAGGATTCTCAGACACAAAGTCTGTACTTCCTTAATGTTTTTAGGCAAATTAATTACCTCCCGAGTAACTGCAAATATCTTGTTTTCAAAAACATTTTCTATCTCAAAAATCATTTTCAGTTCTCTATACTGTGTTAAACAAGGCCCTACTTAAAGTCATTGTGGAGGTTCTTTTAAAAAGGTGAAGAAACAAGCTGTAGTTAGAAAATGACATAAAATGCCAAAGGTCTACTTTATATTTTTGGAAAATGAATCCACTACTTTCTCTGTAGTATATTTGTAATTAATTTCCTTTTGATGCATTCCATGAAAACACCAGTGTTTCCTGATTGTATTTCACTTAAATGAAGCCTTAAAACCTCTTAAAACTTGCTTTTTTAATAATTTGATAGAATTAAAACTGACTAGGATAAAAAAAATAAACACTTACAGTATGTGGTTAGTCTCGTCTATTTTCAAGATAAGATTAAATTACATATATAACAATTGAATGAACTGATATGAAAAGTTTTTTTTTGCTTATTTTCCCATGAAATAATCTTGTATATAGCTATGTATAGTGATATGAAAAGCGGTACATTTTTTCCCTTGCTTATTTAACTCTAAGTTGGGCCAAATACAAACTGCACAACGTCTCATGGCTTCTGAGATATCACTCAGCCCTCTAACTGGCTCAGCAGAACTAAATACTCTAGGTCTTAATTTTTGTACCTTATTTGTGCTGTATGGATTGTAAAAGTAGCATTGGATTGTTAAAATTTGTGCTACTTTGGTTTATGAGCCATGATGTACCTTTTTTGAGCTCAATCAGCCCCCCTACAACTGTGCAGCAGAACCAAACCAAGCTCATTTGTCTGTGCTACATTTGTGCCAGTGTGTGCTATAAATTGCAGCATTGGTTTCTGAGATAAACAAGGCAATCTTTCTTGGGGGAATGACTTCAACTCAGCGTGTGCAGTTAGCCTCTATACAAACTACACAAGACAGAATTCACAATTCTTTTATTTGTGTTACTTTGGTGCCAGTATACACAACTTAAAACCAGTTGTGCTGATTTCTTGAGGTACAGTATTCTTTTGTGGGGAGAGATGTCATTCAGCCCTCTTACAACAGCACAGGGACCAAACTGGTTTCATCTTTTTGTGCTATGTTTGTGCCACAACAGCTAACATTTGATTTCTGAGATGTTAGACATTCTTTTTTCAAGAGAGTGATGTCACTCTCCCTGAAACTAGTAAATGGTTAAACGGAATGGGAAGAGCAGGATCTCACCCTTGGCATACCATTCCCATTACATAGCCCTGTGGCAGAAAGATGAGTATTTGAAGAATTAACAATATCCACCGAGTTAGCACAAACTTTTTAAAAATAAATTTACTTGTTTATTTTTACTTTGCTATGAAGAGGCTTGATTGTGCGAAGTTTCAGTACTGTTTGATTTGTATATTTTGTGCTGCACAAAAAAAAATCTCAAAAATCTCAAAACATTGACTCTGAAAGGGAATTGTTTTGCTTTACCAAATATTGACACCTAATTTCTTTCTTGATCTTAACTATTGATTTTCTACTTTCTGTGTATGTCTACTTCCTTAATTTAACCACAACGGAAGAAATAAGTATTCTTATCCATTTAAAAAATGAAAGGTAGTTAAGGTAGTTAAGAAATGCCTGCATTTTCTAAAAAAAGTGTTTGACTATCTTATAAAGTATCTTAACTGTCACAGATGTCGGAAGGGACGAACCGTGGAGAGGCAGGAGCACGAAAAAAGACCCTATGTGAGGCGGCTGAACGGGTAGTCAGCCTGGGCTCGATAGTGCAAAGAGTTCAGGAGTGCCGTATAGAATCCTATGCCCCCAGGTAGCGGACTTGGGGAGACCTGGTGCTAGGCGGGACTCAGGACATCTGAACGTCAATGCAGAGTGAGGCAGAATAAGTGACCTGGAAATATATAGTACAAGGAAAGAGGGAAACCGGAAGGACAGCAAAGCAGGAAACTAGGGACAGGACAGAGAAGGAGCGCCCTCTGGCTATAGAGGGCGTGACAAATACTTAATACTATCTTAATTCTTTATAATTTTGTTGATTTGAAAAAGTGAAGAACAGTTTAAAGAACTAACCATTTGTTAATCGCATACTATAAATTTATAAATTAATATACAAATGCAGCCAATCAAAGTACGCATTACAGACACGTACCGGAGGTAATTGGCTACGGCGTCGCGCATTGTGACGCAAGATGACGCGCGGTACCGCGGTACGTGATTGGTTGACCGACAGGGGCACTCGTGGTCCGTTGGTCTGTCGTAGAAAGACTTACAGTAAACGTCTTTGCTGTGCCCGTTGTAGATACTGAATTTTACCACTGAAGGGAAATCTTAGTAGCTGAGCATAAAAAGAGTAGGAGCATACTGTAATGCGTGTGAAGGCCATAAACGATATTAATTTTGGAACATAAACATACAGTACAGTATATGGCTGGTCTTGGTACTTTAAAGAAAAAATACACAACAGTATTCCATTTCTCCCTAAACATTTTAAGCATCGAAGTCTTTAACTAAAGAGATACCGGAGTCAACAAGCATACTTTTAGAATTTGATTAAAAGGGAATATAATATGGAATCGCGTATCTAACGAAATTAATAACGATATAATTATATTCATGTACCGCAACACAAGAATAGTACACGCTGTACATTGTCTGTCGATAATGTTTCTGTAGTGCTTTTTCAGCAGTCTGCATGTGACTGTGCTGGTGGCGCTGTGGGTTAGGTTCCTGACTCCCTGTCACACGGTCTTTTTAATAACAATGAATAGTCACCTATGCGTTACAAAATAAACATTTATATTGATTTGATTGATCGCGTTTTGATTTAAATCGTAAATGCGTGTTTAAATATATGTGTTTAAAGGCGATATATAAAAGCGCTGATTCTTATGGAATGTGTTCCGCTGGGGATTCAAAAAATTTATTTTTTTTAATCGCGTATCTAAGGAAAATAGCAGTATAACTTTGTTCATGCACATCATTATACAGTATCTCATTTTGTATTTCTATAAAAAAAATCGTTTGCCCAGCCACTATTGTTGTTATTGTTTTTATCCTGTAAAGCGCTTTGAGGAGCACAGCTTTCTCACCACTTAGATTATTTTTTGACACCATCCTTACACAAAGCAGAAACTGATTGTATTTTCCGATGACATACTGTACAAGTGCAAAGATTACAGATTTTAATCGTCTTTTTTCTGAACCAGGGAAAATCTGATCATGTTTCTCTATAACAATAATAAAAAACTTTATTTTACATATCACCTTTAAAAGTGGCATCTCAAAACAATACAGTAGATGTAAACCACAGATTATTACATAAACAAAATCCACCTCAATTTTCAACATAAAGCATTACACAAAATCAATACCTCAACACTCCATACTCAACAACGATAATTCACAAACAGCCAGAACATGTAACTCCAGATTCCCAAACAGCCCCTAGCCCCGCCCATTATGCAAAACCAACATCCCTCCCCTGTTCTCTCTCTCCCCTGGCATTTGTAATCGTTTTTATTTTCAAATAAAATTTAGCAAAGTCATGTATTTTAAAAATCTTAAGATTTTTATATTTATGTCTTTATTTAGTGGTTTCATTAGTGACAAAGGCTAAACTTTCTTGGAAAAATGTCTTTTATGTAAACCATGTTTGCTATTAATTCATTCAGGGCTAAAATATGTTCATTGTCTTCAAATAAAAGAAGGGTTCCTTTCGCCGTGGTTAGGTTAAAATTAGAAGCTTGCCACGCCAGGACTGTTACACCAACGTATTAGCATGTTAAAGCGATTTCATTGAGGAGCCTAGCCTTTCTTAACTAGCACTGTACTTACTGGGTTTTTGAGGGGGGGGAGGTGTCTTTCGCTGTGAAACCAGTTTAATTCGTCACGGCCAGCACTCCTGCAGAGAGGGGGGTTGTACTTGCAGTATATACAGTAGATGGGAAAACCAGAGCCGACCTCTACGCCGCCCACGTGTTATGCTCTTCCTTAATGTCTAAGCCGGAACACATCATTATATCTCATTTTGTATTTCTTAAAAAAAAAATCGTTTGCCCAGCCTAACAGTATTGTTGTTATTGTTTTTAACCTGTAAAGCGCTTTGAGGAGCCACCTTTAAAGGCGCCATATACAATAAAGTTCATTATTATTACTATTGTTAATTTGCTGGACAGAGAGGTGAACATTATTACACAGAAGACAAAGAAAGCGATTTACGTTGCATTGTGCATTGTGCTGCTGTAATACAGTTTTAAATAATTAAAAGTCTAAACAGTATCAGCTTTGTTTATGGGTTTTAAATAAAGGCGATTTAAATGCGATTTAAATCAATATAAATGTTTATATTGTTACGCCTAGGTGACTATTCATTGTTATTAAAATGACTTAAATTCGAACATGTTGTGATATTTAGAAATATAAATTTGTTTGGTGCGAGTGAGGTTTTTTTCCCCCAACAACTTTCCAGAGGAGCTATAAATATTTTAAATAAATACACACAGTATTGCTCATAAGGTCTGCTATTTGAGGTCCAGTTATTTAGATGCATACATCTTATTTTATCTCAGCTTTTCAGCTGAGATACACAGATCATACATAAACAATGCAGTAAAAAAATGTCTCATCAAGTATTTAATCATTAAGTATAACAGTTTCCCTTTAGGCCTCTGAAAACACCACCTTCTACCTTGTGAATACCAGTACCTTCTAATTGTCTAAAGGCTTTATTTAAAAAATAAAAAAAAAAACTGATGTGCTGAAACAGTACAATTAAACACGCTCTGCAGAAAAGGGGATGGTTGTTAGGTCAGCTTCAGTTTTACACGTACAGTACACATTTGATTTCATTAAAATTATGAGGTACCCTGTATCTGCAGGACTCAAGAGGCTCTCAGTCATGTCACTTTGCAGTTGATGTCTCCTAGAGGTTCCTAGATTCTTATTGTAAATAAAAGGAACAGCATACAGTGGGACTTTTTCAAAAACGGGGAACAAATTTCAACATCCGACTGCACCGAGCACACAAATATTGGTTCTAGGCTCCTGAATCACCTTTGGTCCCTGGATCATTGCTTTTAACCATTTACACAAAGTTTTTACTGTAAAGCACTTTCACAGCTCAACATAAATGGACCTTCTGGGGCACAGGCTTTAAAGGAGCTTTTTAAAAAAAACAGACTTTGCCTTTCCTGTTATAAGCTATTCTTTTAGCATATGACAAGCATGCCCTTATTATGGCGATATCCTCCTAAACATTGGAGAAATAACTCTAGAAGTTCAATTAAAACAGAAATGCTTCAAATCACTTAGGATACAACAAAAAAGTGGTGTATTATAAAGTGTGTTAAAAATGTAGCTAGTTTGTTTTCATACCTTAGATTATAATAAAACCTCACCATTTAACACCAACAGGTGTTTTCTTGAAGTCTTCTAGCTTCAAAGTTTATGGTTTGGCTTTTGTGTATAATGATAGTGAACTGCATTGGAAATGTAGGAAAGTAAGCATTAATAAGCAGGAAAATTAAACCAAGAAACACCTAAAGTACTGGACTATATTGCAGATAAACTACCGATCTACCTTTTAAGCCTGTATAACCTGCAGAACTCCAGCTTTAATTGATTGGACTCAACAGCCTAAGTTTTAAGGTTATCCTTACAAGTGTGGAAAAGCATGGGCATAATGTTGCAGCCTTCACTGTTGTTTTAGAAGTTGTTTTTTCCAGCTGTACATGAACATTTCTGTCTTGAGTCTTTCTTAACAATATGGTGTAAACAGTGTCTGGTTTCTACTGTGATCATTATTTCATTACTGAAGTAGCCTTTTGATATTTGCACAGTATTTTTTGTTGCTATGGCTGTTTTCATATTCGTAGTTTTCTTCTGTTAAAACTTAAAATCTCTCGCATTAAATTGGCTACAAATGCAAGAATTCAACCAGATATTCTTACTTGTAAAATGTCTACTGTTGCATTGCAGTTAGTTAATGTAGTTAGTCCATAGTCAGCAATCTAAACTTTATTGTTAAGCTTTAATGATTGATGTTGTACCAGTAACCTTTAGAAATACTATAGTACTTCACAAATGCTTTGTGTGTTTGGAAATCGTTTGAGTAAAAGCCTTATAAAAATAGGTTTAGTTTTTACAGGACATCACAGAGAAATAGGATGGTATAATTCTTATAATTGCTTAGTGACTGTATTTGGAAGATTATGGACTAAACAGATTTCAGGGATGCCAGTGGATCATTGTGCTATTTGGAATTATTCCAAAAATCAAGTGACCTCTTTGCTGTAGTATCTTTAGTATTATTTATTTAGTATTAATAAAGAATAGATTTATTAAGTCGTGCGATGTATAAGCGGGATATGTAAAATAATGTAAAATAAAGTTTTTTATTATTGTTATAGAGAAACATGATCAGATTTTCCCTGGTTCA
This sequence comes from Atractosteus spatula, assembly GCF_055471065.1. Taxonomy (NCBI): domain Eukaryota; kingdom Metazoa; phylum Chordata; class Actinopteri; order Semionotiformes; family Lepisosteidae; genus Atractosteus; species Atractosteus spatula. The sequence continues at coordinate 27,252,586 of NC_142711.1, read as the reverse complement.
GAAAAAAGACGATTAAAATCTGTAATCTTTCCACTTGTATGTCATCGCACATTAACGAGTACAATCCCCCTCTCTGCCGGAGTGCTGGCTGTAACGAATTAAACCGGTTTCACAGGTATTTTCAAAGTAGGAAGTACAATGTTAACTAGTAGCTAGGCTCCTCAATGAAATCGCTTTAGCATGCTAATGCGTTGGTGTAACAGTCTGGGCGTGGCAAGCTTCCAATGTCAACTCGACTTGATTGGAAGACAATGAACGTATTTTAGCCCTAAATGAATTAATAGCAAACATGGTTTACATAAAAGACATTTTTCCAAGAAAGTTTATAATAATACGATCTATAGTTGAAATCTGAGCCTAAATATAAAGGAAAAGCATTTTCAGAGAGCAATCACGCTGTGTTTATGTAGAAAAAGCGATTAGGTTTATGAGCAATCTAATTACCTATTCGCTTAAAACGCTATATAATTATTATATTTAAAGATGAATGATAAGTGTCGCAGTTTAAATAATTTTCGTAGTAGGGCTTGGACAGATTCCAAGTGCATTTTTGCAATTTACGTTGCATTGTCCAATGTGCTGCTGTAATACAGTTTAGAATACAGTAAGTCTAAACTGTATCAGCTTTATTTATGGGTTGCAATTTAGAAAAAGTCAAAAACCGCACTCAAAATGCAATTTAGAGCTTTCTGGCAAGAGGAGACACCCAAATTAATAATGTAACATGCCACTGTTTGTGCATGAACAAAGTTATACTGCAATTTTCCTTAGATACGCGATTAAAAAAAATAAATTTTTTGAATCCCCGGCGGAACACATTCCATAAGAATCAGCGCTTTTATACAGTATATCGCCTTTAAACACATATATTTAAACACGCGTTTACGATTTAAATCAAAACGCGATTCAAATCAATATAAATGTTTATTTTGTAACGCATACAGATGCAGCCATTCAAAGTGCGCGGCACAGACACCGCGGTACAGATACCGCAGGTATGATGACACGGGATACCGCGGTGCGTGATTGGTTGACCGACAGGGGCACTCGTGGTCCGTTGGTCTGTCGTAGAAAGACTTACTGTAAACGTCTTTACTGTGCCCGTTGTAGATATTGAATTTTACCACTGAAGGGAAATCTTAGTAGCTGAGCATAAAAAGAATAGGAGCATACTGTAACGCGTGTGAAGGCCATAAACGATATTAATTTTGGAACGTAAACATACAGTATATAGCTGGTCTTGGTACTTTAAAGAAAAAAATACACACCGGTATTCCATTTCTCCCTAAACATTGTAAGCTTCGAAGTCTTTAACTAAAGTGATACCGGAGTCAACAAGCATACTTTTAGAATTTGATTAAAAGGGAATATAATATGGAATCGCGTATCTAAAGAATTTAATAACGGTATGATTATATCCGTGTACTGCGGCAGGGCTGTGTAGGGCTGTTTCGCCTGCCTGATCATGCGAGCTCTCTTGTAGCCTACTGGTCTAGGTGCGTGACTACCAACTAGCAGGTTGTGTGTTCGAATCCAGCTGGTGCTGAACTTTTATTTTAACAAACATTTCTTCGAAAAAATAGGTAAGCGATATTATGGATATTATGTGTGTGTGTGCAACACTAAATTTTTATAGAGAAATGGAGGCTGGACAGTATGCGTTACAATATAAACATTTATATTGATTTAAATCGTGTTCTGATTTAAATCGCAAACGCGTGTTTAATTATGTGTTTTTAATCATAATCAGGCTAATGCATTTCTACATTTTCTGTATGAACCAGCTTAGAGGTTCATACAGAAAGACAGCTTGTGTTTAAATTGAGTGTAAGGTAATTTATGCTTCTAAAGTCATGGTCAGTATTATTGTACTGTGCTGTACTGTGTCACATTATTTTATAGCGTTTTTATTGCGTTATTAAATCCGGTGGCGCTGTGTTAGTTTCCTGACTCACATTATTTAAACTACCACATTGATCATTCATCTCTAAATAAACTTTATTTTATATAGCGTTTTAAGCGATTAGGTAATTAGATTGATCATAAACCTAATCGCTTTTTCTACATAAACACAGCGTGATTGCTCTCTGAAAATGCTTTTCCTTTATTTTTAAAGTAGGCTCAGATTTCAACTATAGATCGTATTATTATAAACTTTCTTGGAAAAATGTATTTTATGTAAACCATGTTTGCTATTAATTCATTTAGGGCTAAAATACGTTCATTGTCTTCCAATCGAGTCGAGTTGACATTGGAAGCCTGCCACACCCGGACTGTTAAACCAACGCATTAGCACGTCAAAGCCCATTGAGCCAGTATTGGCTTTAGTATCCCCCCCTTCTCCCCTCAATTCAATTCAATTCAAGGTGTTTTATTTGCATGACAGATGGGTACAAGCAGTGTTGGGTATGTATATTGTAACGCTTACGGCAGACAGGCACTGTGTAAGAGCCGGCGCACCAGAGCAGCGCACCGAGGGAGCGTCTGCATTTCTAACTTAGTTTTTAAAATTAGTCAAGCAATATGAAGCATCTCCTTTTACTTAGTGCCTGAGCATAAAAAGAATAGGAGCATACTGCAACGCGTGTGAAGGCCATAAACGATATTAATTTTGGAACATAAACATACAGTATATGGCTGGTCTTGGTACTTTAAAGAAAAAAATACACACCAGTATTCCATTTCTCCCTAAACATTTTAAGCATCGAAGTCTTTAACTAACACGATACCGGAGTCAACAAGCATACTTTTAGAATTTGATTAAAAGGGAATATAATATGGAATCGCGTATCTCAAGAAATTAATAACGATATAATTATATTCATGTTGCAAAAGAACTGCAACAGACATAAAAACTCCCTTGCTTTTAACAGAGCGTTCCATAATTTCTAACTACGAAAATGCCAGGTGAAAGGATTTGTAAACATATTTTGTTAAAGCAAGTCAGTTTTTTCCACAACACATAAAAGACATTTTTCCAAGAAAGTTTAGCCTTTGTCACTAATGAAACCACTAAATAAAGACATAAATATAGAAATCTTAAGATTTGTTCTATTTAATGTTGGTAGCAGGATGAACTGTCAGAGTGTATATTTTGTCGCAGAGTTGCTGCAAGATGTTAACAGTGAAAAAGGTATTTAGAAATGAGTTATTTCAAGATGAAAATTTTCAGAATAATTGCAAATCTAGCAGGATAGAGAAAGCACAGAAAACTGGCAGTTAGATTGATCAGATTAGTATGAAAAGTCATTTAGCAAAGGGAATTAGAAGAGTGACAAACTAGTATACTTTAGATCTTTTTTTCTGAACCAGGGACAATCTGATCATGTTTCCCTATAACAATAATAAAAAAACTTTATTTGATATATCACCATTAAAGGTGGCATCTCAAAGCAATACAGTAGATGTAAAAACAGATAAAAGGACCACAGATTACAAAGTAAATGCATATAAGAAAGGCAAGCAGTTAGAGGTGCTACCAAAATTAGAAAATGAAGCAGATACAGACACTAAGTCTTCTGAAAAGAAAGGTTCTGAGGTTAGATTTAAACTGGCCCTGGTGTGTGTGTGTTTGTGTCTGTCTGTCCTGTGATGGACTGGCGCTATGTCCAGGGTGTATTCTGCCTTGTGTCCGTCGCTTACTGGGATAGGCTCCAAATCCTCTGTACTGGATAAAGAGATTAGAAATGGATGGAAGTAAAGGCACTGTGTGGATGGAACTATACACAGTGTTAGAAACCCACTATGAAATGGCAGCATCTGGCTTAAGGAAACAGCCTTTCCACCTCTCTTGCACATCAGTATCCATACCTAGTTATTTAAACAAATTGCCTCTAATTATAAACATCTTAATATGCTGGCTCTGTGGATCCGCATCAGCTATGTTTGCCCATTCCTTCAATTCATGTGCATCCAACACACAGTTCAACGCTAGCAACTACACAAAATCTAAAATATGAGCTCTACTTGCCACTTACAGTACCAACAGTACCAGCTAACTTTAGTAGTGACATTTTCATGGATCTTTTTAACAATAAAATTTACAACATCAGACTTCAGACACAATTAAACAGGCCTCAAAAAAGTCTGGTACAAACATTTTCAGCATGGAATAAACCGTTACTTTAATGGTATAAACCTTAAATGGATTCATATTCTCAATAAGATTTGGTGCTCAGTAACATGACTTAGAAAATGACAGAAGACATACGTATCATGCTTATCCTTCTATTTTTCATAATCGTAAACTCCTTAAGGCAGTTACATTTTCTCTGTTCTGACCTGGAGTTACAGAGAAATTTAAATTCTAATAAAAGATTTGTAATGAGGAAAGTCATACCAATCACTCATACAGTACCAGGATTTGCAATTACAATACAAATACTTTCTTTCTGTATGTGTTTATTTTGCAGTTTGAGTCTATGGCATTCCTTTGGGGGTCTATACTCCAAGGCATGACTTTTTTATGTATAAACATCAGTATTTACTGCTATTAATTACTGTACGATTTATAGTTGAAATCTGAGCCTAGATATAAAGTTAGATATAAAGTTAAAATCTCGACAAAGCAATGTAGGAAATACAGAGAAAATAAATCCTTTCTGACATCTAAAATCAGTTTCGATCAAGGTCTCTAAAACGAACAAGAAAAAGAAGATTTTCGGAGGGCAATTACGCTGTGTTTATATAGAATAAGTGATTTATGAGCAATCTAATTTCTTGTTCGTTTAAAACAGTGAAATGTCAGCTGTAAAAGATCGCACCAGAAACAGCACTCTCTCTGCCTGTCATAGACGTTCAGGAAAGGCTGAATGAAGTCATGTCAAGTACAATAATTCGGAGATCAATAATAACAGTTGTAGGACAGTATATAAGGAGGATAAGGATTTTGAAGTTGACTCGAAATCTGATAGGTAACCAGTGCAAGGACTTGAAAACAGGTGTAATGCATCCCTGATAGGATTCTTGCTGTCATATTCTGAACATATTGAAGATTGCTCAGTGTGGATTTAATTTCCTCAGTGAACAGGATGTGCATTTATTAATTCTAGAAAAAAACTAGATTTCTCTAGTTCTTAGTTTCTCTAGTTCCCTTTAAAATAAACTATTATTCCACAATGCAGAGTATTACATGGCCAGTATTTACACATGATATTTGTGATTTAAAGAAATTAACACAAGCAGCTTTTGGAGATTTAAGTGTTGGCTGAGTTATTGCAGGATAAAAGACTAGAGATGTTGGCAAGAAGAAGATAGTTTGGGGAAAGCTGAGGAATACACTTATAACAAGAACACTTCCTAATGGGGTTAGGCATACTTTTGATGAAGATGATGAAGTTAACAGACTATATGTTTACATAGATACTGAAATAAGGATTGTATTTTAGATTATGTGTAGTTGCTGGCATTGAACTGTGTGTTGGATGCACATGAATTGAAGGAATGGGCAAACATAGCTGATGCGGATCCACAGAGCCAGCATATTAAGATGTTTATAATTAGAGGCAAGTTGTTTAAATAACTAGGTATGGATACTGATGTGCAAGAGAGGTGGAAAGGCTGTTTCCTTAAGCCAGCAGTATAAAATATTTTATTCTCAGTGAGATGCTGCCATTTCATAGTGGGTTTCTAACACTGTGTATAGTTCCATCCACACAGTGCCTTTACTTCCATTTCTAATCTCTTTATCCAGTACAGAGGATTTGGAGCCTATCCCAGTAAGCAACGGACACAAGGCAGAATACACCCTGGACATAGCGCCAGTCCATCACAGGACAGACAGACACAAACACACACACACCAGGGCCAGTTTTCCCATAAACCAATTAACTTACCAGTATGTTTTGGAGTGCGAGAGGGAGTCATATCACACATATGGAGAAAAACCATGTAACCCAGAGAGAACATGTAAACCCCACACACACAGGATGGCAGGAATTGAACCTAGGACCCCAGTGCTGCAAGATAGCAATGCTAACCACTTTGCCACCATTATAAATGGATGGATATCTTAGTTATCTTTCTAGTTCACAGGTTTGCATGCATAATTTAATTTTGAAAGCCACTGAGACATCAGGTACTACTGTTGTATTTATGAAAAAGAAACAAAACAAAAAACATACTAACAACTGTGCCATCCTACTCCTTAGCTAATACATTTTATTATTCATAAACAGTTAACATTGTTAGCAAAATATTTTGAATTATATTTAACCCTATTTTTTCTTTAGTTTTGTATTTAACTTATTATATGATAGTCAGACTTAATGTATATTTGAACAATGAAAATATATTTTTACAAGATTTTACATTAAGCACTTAAAATTAATATGGTTAATAATAGTAAACTGTAACATGCTGTAACAAGATCGGTTAAACTGCGAAGAAAATGCTTTCAGAGAAAATGTTTCAGGTGTGAAGAACATAGATCTCCAATGCAATTTCAACCAAACCTGTTCCCACACACCCTGCCCCCACTACCATTAGAATATACACAAAGCACTCAAATCTTTCGAGCTAATGATCAGGTGACCCGAGAGAGAGCGAGAGAAACACCAAGGGGTGCGGAACCAGGGAACTATTTACATGGAAAATGGGCGATCTCCCCAGACTGTCCGCCCGTTTCACTGTTACCTGGATACCTCTTTATTTAGAACTCACAAACACTGATTTTTAGTTTAGAAGGATTCAAGTAGGGTTTTAGATGAAAGGCAGCGACCTTAATCAAGCCCAAATCACAATTGAACCCATTCAGAGCCTACATTACATTTTAGCGTTTCATTCTGAGCAGAAGACCCTCACACCTGAAGAAGGGGGAGGTGTTTTTCGTTGGAAATCTCGCCTGCTTCTACTTTACAACCGGAGTGCTGGCTGTGACGAATTAAACCGGTTTTACAAGTTTCAATCACAGACCATGTGACATGGGAGTCAGGAAACTCCACCGGATTTGATAACGCTATAAAAACGCTATAAAATAATGTGACTTGGCACAGAACAAGTTTACAGCACAGTTCAATAATAAATGCTGACCATGACTTTAGAAGCATAAATTGCCTTACACTCAATTTAAACACAAGCTGTCTTTAGCCCTCTAAGCTGGTTCATACAGAAATGTAGAGATCCAGGCTCAGAACACACAGCTTCATTAGCGAATACATATGCAGGACAACTAGAGAAGACGTTTTACAGAGGATGGATTTTTAGAAACATCCCATCAGTGACATCACTGAAGTCAACTCCTAGGTACTGTAACTGTCGTGTGGATAGTTTCACAAGAATCAGACAAAGGTTTAAGCATCGCTTGTTCTAGATAAAACTGCATAAAAAAAACAACAACCCATAATGTACTTCTTTGCGGCTCTGTTTGCCCAAATCATATATTCACAACGTGAAATCTAGAAAATAATATTACGTAACCAAAATCCGCAATATGGAAACAGAACCTGTGTAATTGTTGATAGATGATGTACTCGTAACATTTTTTCAAGACGAACTACAACATTTAAAAAATGACTTGTATGTACTTGATATCTCTAATCAATCCACGGGTCCCAGCACGAAACGAAACTAAAACGCATACCGTTTCGCGCTTCTTATTAGTTGCTCAAAAGTAATTTGACCTTATGAAATGCATAATATAAACCTAGAAACATATACGTGAGCAGTACTTAAGCACTGTAGTATCGGTGTTAAGACATACCTCTCAAATACTGTAAATCAAGTTAAAAATATCTCAAGACAGATTCTGGTCATAATAAAACCATGTTTCGTGTATGTTTTCTTTAAAGTACCGAGACCAGCCATATACTGTATGTTTATGTTCCAAAATTAATATCGTTTATGGCCTTCACATGCGTTGCAGTATGCTCCTATTCTTTTTATGCTCAGCTACTAAGATTTCCCTTCAGTGGTAAAATTAGATATGAATAGTCAATACTTAAACGGGCACAGTTAAGACATTAAATATACATATACATACTGTATACAGTACAGTTTGCATACGGTAATATGTTTATGTTCCTAAATCAATCTCTTTTATGAGCATGTGAAAGGCATGGTGAATCACTGTACTTTGCATGATTGGAAACAAATGCGTGATTGCGAAATGCTGTGGTGTTACTTTTACAAAGATGGCCAATGAAAAAAAGAATGTTGACCAGGGCAATACTTTGAGTTTACACTTACAGCTTGTCCAAGGTCATTCATTATTAATACTATTAGTAATATCTTCGTTAAAGACTTTGATGGCCACAGCTCAAACATGAGAGGTTGAGCTTTATTAGCTCCACCTTGCGGAAATTCCGGATACTATTATTTTGCTTGTCGTATTATAGGAGAATTTACGGTAACTCGCGGTATTTACCGGTAGCTTGCGGTAGACTGCGTACAGCGTACCGCAAAATAATGCGGTATCGCCCGCGCATTTTGAATGGCTGCATCTGTAGGTGATTATTCATTGTTATTAAAAAGACTTAAATTCGATCATGTTGTGATATTTAGAAATATAAATTTGTTTTGTGCGAGTGAGGTTTTATTTAATCTCTGACCAAGGGAAACGTTTCATTTTTTCAAAGAAATGTTTGTTAAAAAATAGTCATAGTTCCATGGGATTCAATCACAGACCGTGTGACATGGGAGTCAGGAAACTAACCCACAGCGCCACCAGCACGGTCACATTCTGAGGGCTGAAAAAGCACTACAGAAGCATTATCGACAGACAATGTACAGATTTGATAAAGCTATAAAATAATGTAATTAGGCACAGAACAAGTTTACAGCACAGTACAATAATAAATGCTGACCATGGCTTTAGAAGCATAAATTACCTTACACTCAATTTAAACACAAGCTGTCTTTAGCCCTCTAAGCTGGTTCATACAGAAATGTAGAGAACCAGGCTCAGAACACACAGCTTCATTAGCGAATACATACGCAGGACAACTGGAGAAGAAGTTTTACAGTGGATGGATTTTTAGAAACATCCCATCAGTGACATCACTGAAGTCAACTCCTAGTTGTGGAAGTCAACTCCTATCAGTGACATCCTATCCAACTGTCGTGTGGATAGTTTCACAAGAATCAGACAAAGGTTTAAGCATCGCTTGTTCTAGATAAAACTGCAAAAAAAAAACAACAACCCATAATGTACTTCTTTGCGGCTGTGTTTGCCCAAATCATATATTCACAACGTGAAATTAGAAAATAATATTACGTAACCAAAATCCGCTACTACAACATTTAAAAAATGACTTGTATGTACTTGATATCTCTAATCAATCCACTGCACTGCATTAAAACAAAACGAAAACTAGAATGCCCTGGGCATACCGTTTCGCGCTTCTTATCAGTTGCTCAAAAGTAATTTGACCGTATGAAATGCATAATATAAACCTAGAAACATATACGTGAGCAGTATTTACGTAGCATCGGTGTCAAGACATACCTCTCAAATACTGTTAATCAAGTTAAAAATATCTTAAGACCGATTCTGGTCATAATGAAACCATGTTTCGTGTATGTTTTCTTTAAAGTACCGAGACCAGCCATATACTGTATGTTTATGTTCCAAAATTAATATCGTTTATGGCCTTCACACGCGTTGCAGTATGCTCCTATTCTTTTTATGCTCAGGCACTAAGATTTCCCTTCAGTGGTAAAATTCCATATAAATATTCAATACTTAAACGGGCACAGTTAAGACATTAAATATACATATACATACTGTATACAGTACAGTTTGCATATGGTAATATGTTTATGTTCCTAAATCAATCTCTTTTATGAGCATGTGAAAGGCATGGCGAATCGATTCTCAAAAATTACTGTACTTTGCATGATTGGAAAAAAATGCGTGATTGCGAAATGCTGTGGTGTTACTTTTACAAAGACGGTCAATAAAAAAAAGAATGTGGACCAGGGCAATACTTTGAGTTTACAGCTTGTCCAAGGTAATTTATTATTAATACTATTAGTAATATCTTCGTTAAAGACTTTGATGGCTACAGCTCAAACATGAGAGGTTGAGCTTTATTATCTCCACCTTGCGGAAATTCCGGATACTATTATTTTGCTAGCGGTATTTACCGGTAACTTGCGGTATTTACCGGTAACTCACGGTAGACTGCGTACAGCGTACCGGAAAATAATGCGGTATCGCCCGCGCATTTTGAATGGCTGCATCTGTAACTCCTCAAATTAAACATTGTTATGGAATTTTTATGGTGATACAGAAACATAGAATTCCAAAGCTTAGAGTACCAGGCTATTGGAATACATTATCTGTTCTGGCACTGGCCAGAACTGGTCAGAATATAGTGGGCTAATTAAAATATTTCAACATTTCTGAATAAAGTAAAAAACAAGCATCTCATGACTCAAAATGTTAATTAAACTAATTCTAAAGCCTTTTAACTTTTTATAGTAAACATTTTCTGAATTATATACAGTGTCCTGTAAATTTGTCCATACACCTAATGCAATTGGGGTAACTGGGTTAATGCATTTCAATTACAAATCTTCTAATATGTTACAGTAATCATTTTAGCATATGTCAAGGTTAAGGTCAGAAAGCTCTTCCAAGACTGCAAGCAAAAGATTATTAACCTCCAAATGTTGGGAGATGTCTATGAAAGAATCTACAAAAAGCAGAATCCGCCACTTTCCAGTGTATTGTCCATAAGACATTTAAGGCTAAATTTATAGCTGCCACCCTGCAAGGAATCGGGTAGTTAGTGTATCTTGCCACCATGAACTGTGAAACATGTGGTTTTTAAGAGGCAACCAAAAATCAAAAGAAGTTTCTTCTGAGGGTAAACCACAAACAGTGGCAACTCAAACTTGCCAAAAATCATGTAAATGACAATTGAATCTTGTGGTAAAAGAAAATGAAAATTAAGCTTTTTTGACATGCTAGTATAATGTTTGAAGTAGATTAGGCTCACGTTGAAAAAAACATTTAACATGACATTTTATGGGGTAACTATAACATTTTGGGGTTGTTCTGAGAGGAGCGCTTGTCACAATATAGGAAATCATGAACTCCCAAATACCAGGACATTCTGGCCAGACACCTGGTTCTTTCTGCCAGGAAGCTCAGGTTTGGCTTAAAATTGACATTCCAGTATGACAATGATCTAAAGTCTGTATCCAAAACAAAAAAGAACTGGTCAACTGCACACAAAATAAATATTTCCATCTCCACACCTCAATGCAGTTGATTGTTTGACATGAAATGAAGATGTTTCCCACATAGAAACCAAAGGGTCTTACGTTACAGCAGTTTTACATGGAGAAATCCTCCATGTATAATATCTCCCTTCTGAAATTTCAGAACTTCACTAAACATTAGAAGAGAAGTCTAGTCAGTGTAATCCCTGACAAAGGAGAATTTTATTTTAGATTTAGATGCTTTAAGCAATAAACATTATTTCAATCCATAGACCATTCTGTTTACTATTAAATCTGTTAAATGTTTATTGTTCCTACTTCATCAGAGATATGGGAAATGCTGTATAATGTGCTTAGTTTATATTTTTGTGTTTACTTAGTATGTGTAAAATATGTTGCTTCTTCTTCAACAGTCCTGCAGTACTTTGTATCATCTATCCTTCCATCAGGAAATGCATTGCAGCACAAGTGCCCTATAAGTACTTGTAGATCCCTGAATACTAAAGTGATTTTTTTTTTCGAATGAGAATACACAGCTTATCAGACAGCCGTTACCTTTCTGTCCTACTGTATATACATATAAACAGTGCCTAAACAATCCATCCAAAATAACACATTTTGTGGCCCAACACGTTCATTTGTAATTACTTTTCAGAATGTTTACTTTTCAGAATTTGCTTTTCACTTGGAGGCTGTGTGTTACAATGTGTAAATAAAGATAAAATAAATTCTGATTTAATTTGTCTAGATCACAGGCTATTATGCCACAAAATGTGTTATTCTAGAAAGGATGTATAGACTTTTGATAGACACTGGTCTAATATATACAGTTGGTCTAATAACGTATGTCCTGCAACATGATGGAGTGTAACTGCTGCTTGGGGCTTACGTCCAAAGCAACAGCCATAAGCAATATTATATGTAGTACAGTACCGATTAAAAGGCTGGAAATTTCCAGACAACATCAGAACTGTTTTGTACATTGTATTTAAATGTTTTTCACTAGACTTAATGTGAAAAGACAATTATATAATGATAAATTAACAGTAAGGTTTAATAATTTACGACAAATTCTTAGTAGACTTTCTACGTAATATCTTATAAACCAAAGAAGCAATCATGCTGTTTTCAATGACACAAATTAATTCAGAGTTGTTGTTTGTACTGTTTGTAGGAGGGGCAATTTCACCACTGAGTGAATATACGGTATAATCCCTTATATCTCAGAAACCAAAACAGCACAAACACAAGTTTTAGCAGCACAAAACACAGGACAAACAAATAAATTGGGAGTCGTCCTGAGGTGGGGGTGTCTTCATGGAGCTTGCTTTTATTTTGATTTTGTAATAATATGAACAAACACAATACCTGAAAGGATAGTAAGAATCCAAATTGTACTCTTTGTTGTTTTTAAGACAGTTTTTTTTCTGTTGAAAATATTGTGCATGGTGGAACCTAAGACCTCTTGTATTACACTATATATAAAATCTACTACTATAAAATGTATTTCACAATATTGCTGTATATTTCAGTTAAATAATCTGACTTGATAAGTCATTCTATTTGCCTTATTTGAATTGTGTATAAACTAAATTGTTAATGTGTAGGCTTTACTGTACAACCTTTTTCATTTTTTTATTCCCGTTTGTCTCTCTCTTATGTAACTCTCCAGTTATATGTCAGTGGTAGAGCTTGCTATTTAAGTCTAATCACACTTTTTTATGTCACAGGCCTTTAATTTTTGGATTGCCCTATCTTGCCCTGCAATCAAGTGTCATCTCACACGGCTTGTGGTTCAGCTTTGCACCCTATGGTTCTGGGATAAGCTGTGTTGCTGCAACTTTCACAATACATATGTAGATTTTTTATAATGGCTGAATCTTTCAGTTTTGTGCTGTTTACTAGATTCCCATTGAAAAATGTTAACTTACTGTAGGCTTCTCAAAACACTGCAGTAAAAGTGATTATGTAAGCAACAGATTAGGTAATAAAATAGCTTAGCTTGAGACCCAGCATGTTCTAAGTTTAGTGCAACTACGTATTTAGTTAAATCCATACATTTCTAATGGAACACGTTTTTTTACAGCATAACTGCCTTTTGACCTGTACATTGCATTTAGTGAGACGTGAGTCATTTTCTTTATTCTCTTATGCCCTTAAGGCCTAATGTGCAATGCTGTGATAAGTTGAGGAAAAGAATTTCCAGGAATGTGCAAAAACAACATACATAAGGATGATTAACTCATTTGTGCATTCGGTGTCTTGGCAAATAACACACAATCCCAAATGGCTCCCTTGCCTGCCTTTTTCAGTTGATTAAAGCATTTTCTTTCAATCTGTTATTAAAGATGTATTCATCTGCAATGTTGTTTGTTTTCTTCTAACCTTTCTAGATGTTTTAGACTGTTTTTATTTATTTGATTTTAATTATCTTTTCCTCTTTTTATTTTAATTAGTTTTGTTGAAAGCAAAAACTGCACATATGTGCAGAAAAATGTAAACACTTGAAAAGAATTTTACAGACTGACCTGGTCAAAAAGCTGATGTTTTTGTGACAGTTTTCTTCTCCAGTAAGAGAAGACTAAACATCGGAACAAGAAGATGATGATAGTGTTTTGTCCCAGATGGCACCCTGAATATATAGTCAATAAAAACTACTATAAGCCTCTAGGTCAGATTAAAAAATACAGGTTAATTGGGAATATTTTATAACTGATTCTAAGACACTTAAATTGGCTCTTCCCTGAATGGATAATACTTATCCTTGCGGTAATGTACTTACAGTAAATATTTTTAGTGAGCTGTAGGTGCAGTACTTGAATTGCAATATTTTGCCGAAGTTAGTTAACCCACACCTGAAATATGTACAGATAGAGTTAGTTGAAAAAGTTTTTTGAAAGAGCAAGTGCAGTCTGACAGTGCTCATTTGGCTTATTGCTTGAACAGTTGCAAAGATTGTTTTAAAGAGAGCCAACATGGTATGAAAATGGATATCGACTACCCCGGTGGCTAGTTTGCCAAGCTTTGTGTTTGTCTTTTATTGTATCAATTCAGACATATTCCTGTTTTTTTAAAAAAATATGAATTTCATGAAAAAGAAGCTTAGCTTCCATTCCAAACATATTTGAATTATAATAATGATCCTCTACAGCTGTATATCTAATAAATTTACTGTTAGGGTTTTATTTCATGATTATGGACATTTCTGTTGTTTGGATTAAGGCACTTCAATTATATTCACAACAATGACTCAGCTGTATCTCCCACTGTGCATATACTTCATTGCATCAATTTTTCACTTTAGTACGCAGTCTGTGTGTTTCATTGGGAATCATAGTAATTGTTCACTACTACTAAAATCCAAAGGGGTCCAGAGCACCACTTCTTCAAAAATAGATGCTCTATTATCAAAAACACTGGCAGTCCCACCAATGTGTTTATCTGCAAATCATACTTGTCCCTATGTAATACAATGTAAATCTGTCTTATGTAAGATGCCAAATGAAATTTTTTTATAGGATATATACAGATGCAGCCATTCAAAATGGGTGGGGTATTTCGTGGCATACCCCAGTGGGCGTGTCGCGGTATCACGCAGTATCACGCGGTTAATCGCGTCATTTGACGTCATGCCGGAAAGTATCCGGCATCACCTTGTAAAACCGCCAGGGGGAGCTTAACCTCTCATGTACAGCATTTGAGCTTTTAATTTTGAACTGTGTATTACAGCATGTTAATCATCAGTCATTAAAATGTTGGTATTTTTTATGAAAGCAAGATTGCTCAGTTGGACAAAAGTACACAACCTACCTTTATCAGAAATATTTATGCATCAAAGCCTTTACCGAAGATATTACTAATAGTATTAATAATGGATGACTTTGGACAAGCTGTATACTCAAAGTATAATTTCCTTAGCACATTTGTACAAGCACTTGGAATCTGTCCAAGCCATACTTTGTCAGGCATTTTCTTTTACTTCAAAGGGCATAAAAACTCCCTTGCTTTTAACAGGGCGTTTCATAATTTCTAACTACGAAAATGATTTAAAATGCGACACTTATCATTCAACGAGAACTCAAAATATCACAAGGATCCTCAAGAGCACAGCAAAGACTGTATTAAAAGATACTTGTATGAGATACATGAGAATCCAGGCTTTTTTATCAACGCTTTCTTTTCCGTATACCAGATATTATGGAACCACTTCAGAAGGGTGTCAGCCAGTCAGATTCCAGGAATCGTTACTTTAAAGGAAAAATACACACCGGTATTCCATTTCTCCCTAAACATTTTAAGCATCGAAGTATTTAACTAACATGTGAAATAGCGTGTGAAAAAGTGGTAGTTTTAAGCTTTTCTGCTAATATAATATGGAATTATCTAAAGAAATTAATAACGATATGATTATATTCGTGTACTGCGACAGAGCTGTGTAGGGCTGTTTCGCCTCTCTCTTCATGCGACTTCCCTTGTAGCCCACTGGTCTACGTGCCCGATTACCAACTCATGGGTTGTGTGTTCAAATCCAGCTGGTGCTGGACTTTTCTTTTAACAAACATTTCTTCGAAAAAATAGAATAACAATATTACGGACAATCAATTGACTTTTATATTTCAAAATATCACAACATGATCGATTCTAAGTCATTTTTGATAACAGTGGATAGTCACCTTCTTTCCTTCTGACAACGGTCCCTGCTTCTGCTTCCTGCTTCTATTGTGTGTGTGTGTGTGTGTGTGTGTGTGTGTGGGGGGGGGGGGGATCCCTTCAGATTTAAAAGGTTATTAATCATATCTTCGGTGTCGCATCTTACCAGTGCAGCTGATCTTTTGCTGCCTGGGTGGGTCAGCTATCACAAAGCTTTAGAGAACCTAACATTTCTATTATCAACAAATTGTAAATTTGTAATAGAGTAAATTTTTATAGAGAAATGGAGGCTGGACAGTATGCGTTATAATATAAACATTTATATTGATTTAAATCGAGTTTTGATTTAAATCGCAAACGCGTGTTTAATTATATGTGTTTTTTTAATCATAATCAGACTAATGCAACATAAATTGATACAGTATCTTTGTCCTCTAAGTATCTTAATAAACTTTCAGCATAGCTTTCTACCCATTTAGATTTATTTTTCTTGGGATTTTGGGATCAAACGTGGAAGGATTAGATTGTAATCGTTTTTATTTTTCAAATACGTTTTAGAAAAGTGTAATCTATACCTGCCCAGACTGTACGCCTTCCTAAACCCCGCCCTGACCACTTTCACTCCTGTCCTGCTCTTCCCTGCGCACCCCAGCCGGGTGCTCTTCGGCCTCTGCCCGGGACGAACGTATATTTAGATATTTACACCCGGCGCGGCACTGAGGGAGCGTCTGCATTTATAACTTAGTTTTTAAAATTAGTCAAGCAATATGAAGCATCTCCTTTTACTTTTAAGTCCCTTAAATACATTGAGCACAGCTTTCTCACCACTTAGATTACTTTTTGATACCATCCTTACACAAAGCAGAAACTTCTTGTATTTTCCGATGACATACAGTACAAGTGGAAAGATTACAGATTTTAATCGTCTTTAATTTTGTTACGTTATACGTTTTAGGAACGTTTCATCTATACAAACACCACAAAACTATTCTCGATTGTATTTCTGAATGTTATGTTACACCTACAGTAGTTCACTGCTTTAAATACATCGAATTAAGAATGTTAGGTGTAGCACTTTAGATCTTTTTTTCTGAACCAGGGAAAATCTGATCATGTTTCTCTATAACAATAATAAAAACATTATTTTACATATCACCTTAATGTGATATCACCTTAAGGACAGCACATACAAGGGTTAATTGCACAATGGACCGCGCAAAGAAATTTAAAATAGTCTTCTTTAGGTGTGAGGGTAGGAGTGGATCGCAGCAGGCATAATCGGCAAATTAGGAAAACAAAGAACAGGACAGGTGAGACGTTTATCCAGAGAGCGAGTGATCAGAAAAAGGAACAGCTGTTACACCCAGGTTTTACGCTCTCTCTCTGCTGAATGAATAAAAGCATTTTATTAAAAACGCGTTTGCGTTTGTCTGGGTATTTACTTTGTAATCTGTGGTTTACATCTACTGTATTGTTTTGAGATGCCACTTTTAAAGGTGATATGTAAAATAAAGTTTTTTATTATTGTTATAGAGAAACATGATCAGATTTTCCCTGGTTCAGAAAAAAGATGATTAAAATCTGTAATCTTTCCACTTGTATGTCATTGGAAAATACAAGAAGTTTCTGCTTTGTGCTAAGACATTAACTAGTACAACCCCCCTCTCTGCCGGAGTGCTGGCTGTGACGAATTAAACCGGTTTCACAGGTATTTTCAAAGTAGGAAGTACAGTACTTACTAGTTAAGAAAGCTAGGCTCCTCAATGAAATCGCTTTAACATGCTAATGCGGTGGTGTAACAGTCCGGGCGTGGCAAGCTTCTAATGTCAACTCGACTCGATTGGAAGACAATGAACATATTCTAGCCCTAAATGAATTAATAGCAAACATGGTTTACATAAAAGACATTTTTTCAAGAAAGTTTATAATAATACAATCTATAGTTGAAATCTGAGCCTAAATAAAAAGAGAGCAATCACGCTCTGTTTATGTAGAAAAAGCGATTAGGTTTATGAGCAATCTAATTACTTATTCGTTTAAAACGCTATATAAAATAAAGTTTATTATTAATTTGCTGGACAGAGCGGTGAACATTATTATGGATAAAACAAAGATAACGATCATGATCAGTTTAGAAATCTGTGTACGCTGTAAGGTTTTTACTTCTTAAACTTTTAAAATACACGTTTCGAATAGAAAGAAATCATCTTCCTGGTACAGTATGTATAGCAAACCAGCACGTCTTTTTTCTCCAATCAGAGGGGTTAGACGCTCGGTTAAAAGCAAAGGAGATTCGTCTGTTATAGTGGACATAAAAACAAGAGTTCGCTGGCATTATATCCTAGAAGACACAGATCGGCGCCAGACCAGGAGAATGCCCGCAGCGTAAAAGAAAATGCCTGATGAACTAGGGATTGGACAGTTTCCAAGTGCTTGTACAATCGATGGAAATGTTCAAATAAATGTGCAAAAGAAATAAAATAATCATTTATTTCTTTATCATATTGGCTAGCTAATGTCCTCTCTTTGCTAGTTAGTGGCTGTGTTTCTGCGTTGGGTAGCAACGGGTGACTGTTCTCAGGCGGAAGATGTAAACAGCTTAATTTTCGTGTTAAATAATTTTTTTAAATTAAAATTCATTCTATACAGCAATCGCATATTTGGGTACCGTTTCATAAAACTTTCATGCTTAAAATGTTTAGGGAGAAATGGAAGACTGATAATGGAATGGAATGAATGATAAGTGTCGCAGTTTAAATAATTTTCGTAGTTAGAAATTATGAAACGCTCTGTTAAAAGCAAGGGAGTTTTTATGTCCGTTGCAGTAAAAGAAAATGCCTGACAAGTAGGACTTGGACAGATTCCAAGTGCATTTTTGCAGTTTACGTTGCATTGTCCATTGTGCTGCTGTAATACAGTTTAAAATAAGTCTAAACTGTATCAGCTTTATTTATGGGTTGCAATTTAGAAAAAGTCAAAAACCGCACTCAAAATGCAATTTAGAGCTTTCTGGCAAGAGGAGACACCCAAATTTATAATGTAACATGCAACTGTTTGTGCATGAACAAAGATATCAATTTATGTTGCATTTGTCTGATTGTGAATCAAAAAACACATATATTTAAACCCGCGTTTGTGATTTAAATCAAAACGCGATTCAAATCAATATAAATGTTTATTTTGTAACGCATAGGTGACTATTCATTGTTATTCAAAAGACTTAAATTCGATCATGTTGTGATATTTAGAAATATAAATTTGTTTGCTGCGAGTGAGGTTTTATTTAATCTCTGACCAAGGGAAACGTTTCATTTTTTCAAACAAATGTTTGTTAAAAAAAAGTCGTAGTTCTAGTGGGATTCGATCACAGACCATGTGACATGGGAGTCAGGAACCTAACCCACAGCGCCACCGGCAAGGTCACATGCAGGGTGCTGAAAAAGGAATACAGAAACATTATCGACAGACAATGTACAGCATGTACTATTCTTGTGTTGCGGTACATGAATATAATTATATCGTTATTAATTTCTTTAGATTCGCGATTCCATATTATATTCCCTTTTAATCAAATTCTAAAAGTATGCTTGTTCACTCCGGTATCTCTTTAGTTAAAGACTTCGATGCTTAAAATGTTTAGGGAGAAATGGAATACTGGTGTGTATGTTTTCTTTAAAGTACCGAGACCAGCCATATACTGTATGTTTATGTTCCAAAATTAATATCGTTTATGGCCTTCACACGCGTTACAGTATGCTCCTACTCTTTTTATGCTCAGCTACTAAGATTTCCCTTCAGTGGTAAAATTCCATATGAATATTCAATACTACAACGGGCACAGTAAAGACGTTTACTGTAAATCTTTCTACGACAGACCAACGGACCACGAGTGCCCCTGTCGGTCAACCAATCACGTACCGCGCGTCATCATGCGTCACCCTCCGGTACGTGTCTGTACCGCTCACTTTGAATGGCTGCATCTGTAAGATGCAAGTGCATTTTTTAGCATGATACAGATGCAGCCATTCAAAATGCGCGGGCGATACCGCATTATTTTCCAGTACGCTGTACGCAGTCTACCGCGAGTTACCGGTAAATACCGCTAGCAAAATAATAGTATCCGGAATTTCCGCAAGGTGGAGCTAATAAAGCTCAACCTCTCATGTTTGAGCTGTAGCCATCAAAGTCTTTAACGATGATATTACTAATAGTATTAATAATGAATGACCTTGGACAAGCTGTAAGTGTAAACTCAAAGTATTGCCCTGGTCCACATTCTTTTTTTCATTGACCGTCTTTGTAAAAGCAACACCACAGCATTTCGCAATCACGCATTTGTTTCCAATCATGCAAAGTACAGTAATTTTTGAGAATCGATTCGCCATGCCTTTCACAAGCTCATAAAAGAGATTGATTTAGGAACATAAACATATTACCATATGCAAACTGTCCTGTATACAGTATGTATATGTATATTTAATGTCTTAACTGTGCCCATTTAAGTATTGAATATTTATATGGAATTTTACCACTGAAGGGAAATCTTAGTGCCTGAGCATAAAAAGAATAGGAGCATACTGCAACGCGTGTGAAGGCCATAAACGATATTAATTTTGGAACATAAACATACAGTATATGGCTGGTCTCGGTACTTTAAAGAAAACATACACGAAACATGGTTTCATTATGACCAGAATCGGTCTTGAGATATTTTTAACTTGATTTACAGTATTTGAGAGGTATGTCTTGACACCGATACTACGTAAATACTGCTCACGTATATGTTTCTAGGTTTATATTATGCATTTCATACGGTCAAATTACTTTTGAGCAACTGATAAGAAGCGCGAAACGGTATGCCCAGGGCGTTTTAGTTTCGTTTTGTGTGGGGACTCTGCTTTAACTATATCGCCGTGGATTGATTAGAGATATCAAGTACATACAAGTCATTTTTTAAATGTTGTAGTTCGTCTTGTAAAAATGTTACGAGTACACCATCTGTCAACAATTACACAGGTTCTGTTTCCATATTGCGGATTTTGGTTACGTAATATTATTTTCTAATTTCACGTTGTGAATATATGATTTGGGCAAACAGAGCCGCAAAGAAGTACATTATGGGTTGTTGTTTTTTTTTGCAGTTTTATCTAGAACAAGCGATGCTTAAACCTTTGTCTGATTCTTATGAAACTATCCACACTTCAGTTACCTAGGAGTTGACTTCAGTGATGTCACTGATGGGATGTTTCTAAAAATCCATCCACTGTAAAACTTCTTCTCCAGTTGTCCTGCATATGTATTCGCTAATGAAGCTGTGTGCTCTGAGCCTGGTTCTCTACATTTCTGTATGAACCAGCTTAGAGGGCTAAAGACAGCTTGTGTTTAAATTGAGTGTAAGGTAATTTATGCTTCTAAAGTCATGGTCAGCATTTATTATTGTACTGTGCTGTAAACTTGTTCTGTGCCTAATTACATTATTTTATAGCTTTATCAAATCTGTACATTGTCTGTCGATAATGTTTCTGTAGTGCTTTTTCAGCGCTCAGCATGTGACTGCGCCGGTGGCGCTGTGGGTTAGGTTCCTGCCTCCCATGTCACATGGTCTGTGATCGAATCCCATGTAACTATGACTTTATTTTTTAACAAACATTTCTTTGAAAAAATGAAACATTTCCCTTGGTCAGAGATTAAATAAAACCTCACTCGCACCATTTCAGAAAAAAGACGATTAAAATCTGTAATCTTTCCACTTGTATGTCATCGGACATTAACGAGTACAACCCCCCTCTCTGCGGGAGTGCTGGCTGTGACGAATTAAACCGGTTTCACAGGTATTTTCAAAGTAGGAAGTACAGTACTTACTAGTTAAAAAGCTAGGCTCCTCAATGAAATCGCTTTAACATGCTAATGCGTTGGTGTAACAGTCCGGGCGTGGCAAGCTTCCAATGTCAACTCGACTCGATTGGAAGACAATGAACGTACAGTATTCTAGCCCTAAATGAATCAATAGCAAACATGGTTTACATAAAATACATTATTCCAGGAAAGTTTATAATAATACGATCTATAGTTGAAATCTGAGCCTAAATATAAAGAAAAAGCATTTTCAGAGAGCAATCACGCTGTGTTTATGTAGAAAAAGCGATTAGGTTTATGAGCAATCTAATTACCTATTCGCTTAAAACGCTATATAATTATTATATTTAAAGATGAATGATAAGTGTCGCAGTTTAAATAATTTTCGTAGTAGGGCTTGGACAGATTCCAAGTGCATTTTTGCAATTTACGTTGCATTGTCCAATGTGCTGCTGTAATACAGTTTAGAATACAGTAAGTCTAAACTGTATCAGCTTTATTTATGGGTTGCAATTTAGAAAAAGTCAAAAACCGCACTCAAAATGCAATTTAGAGCTTTCTGGCAAGAGGAGACACCCAAATTAATAATGTAACATGCCACTGTTTGTGCATGAACAAAGTTATACTGCAATTTTCCTTAGATACGCGATTAAAAAAAATACATTTTTTGAATCCCCGGCGGAACACATTCCATAAGAATCAGCGCTTTTATACAGTATATCGCCTTTAAACACATATATTTAAACACGCGTTTACGATTTAAATCAAAACGCGATTCAAATCAATATAAATGTTTATTTTGTAACGCATAGGTGACTATTCATTGTTATTAAAAAGACTTAAATTCGATCATGTTGTGATATTTAGAAATATAAATTTGTTTGGTGCGAGTGAGGTTTTATTTAATCTCTGACCAAGGGAAACGTTTCATTTTTTCAAAGAAATGTTAGTTAAAAAATAAAGTCATAGTTACATGGGATTTGATCACAAACCATGTAACATGGGAGGCAAGAACCTAACCCACAGCGCCACCGGCACGGTCACATGCTGAGTGCTGAAAAAGCACTACAGAAACATTATCGACAGACAATGTACAGATTTGATAAAGCTATAAAATAATGTAATTAGGCACAGAACAAGTTTACAGCACAGTACAATAATAAATGCTGACCATGACTTTAGAAGCATAAATTACCTTACACTCAATTTAAACACAAGCTGTCTTTAGCCCTCTAAGCTGGTTCATACAGAAATGTAGAGAACCAGGCTCAGAACACACAGCTTCATTAGCGAATACATATGCAGGACAACTGGAGAAGAAGTTTTACAGCGGATGGATTTTTAGAAACATCCCATCAGTGACATCACTGAAGTCAACTCCTAGGTAACTGTCGTGTGGATAGTTTCACAAGAATCAGACAAAGGTTTAAGCATCGCTTGTTCTAGATAAAACTGCAAAAAAAAACAACAACCCATAATGTACTTCTTTGCGGCTCTGTTTGCCCAAATCATATATCATATAAATCAATTATTTTGAAATTAGAAAATAATATTACGTAACCAAAATCCTCAATATGGAAACAGAACCTGTGTAATTGTTGACAGATGATGTACTCGTAACATTTTTACAAGACGAACTACAACATTTAAAAAATGACTTGTATGTACTTGATATCTCTAATCAATCCACGGCGATATAGTTAAAACAGTCCCTGCACAAAACGGAACTAAAACGCCCTGGGCATACCCTTTCGCGCTTCTAAACAGTTGCTCAAAAGTAATTTGACCGTATGAAATGCATAATATAAACCTAGAAACATATACGTGAGCAGTATTTACGTAGTATCGGTGTCAAGACATACCTCTCAAATACTGTAAATCAAGTTAAAAATATCTCAGGACTGATTCTGGTCATAATGAAACCATGTTTCGTGAATGTTTTCTTTAAAGTACCGAGACCAGCCATATACTGTATGTTTATGTTCCAAAATTAATATCGTTTATGGCCTTCACACGCGTTACAGTATGCTCCTATTCTTTTTATGCTCAGCTACTAAGATTTCCCTTTAGTGGTAAAATTCCATATAAATATTCAATACTACAACGGGCACAGTAAAGACGTTTACTGTAAATCTTTCTACGACAGACCAACGGACCACGAGTGCCCCTGTCGGTCAACCAATCACGTACCGCGGTACCGCGCGTCATCGTGCGTCACAATGCGCGACACCGTAGCCAATTACCTCCGGTACGTGTCTGTACCGCTCACTTTGAATGGCTGCATCTGTACGTGATTTTTTTATTTGTCAGAACTGAAGTTAAATAGTAAAACATTTAACAGAATACAATACATGTTGCTGTCTCCTTGTGTTTCTGATTATGCAGAAATGAGCCTGATAATTCAGAAATTAGAAATAGGGAGATCACAGCAATAAATATGATAAAGAGTATAACAATGTTTTTTGCAGTCTGTTTGGAATGCAAACAATACTAACACTTTAATGTGATAATTTTGGAAATTATAATATGAGAGTGTCATATTCTTTGTTTTATGATAGTATCCTTGTATTTTATTGTTATTCTTTTTGTAATACTGATTGTAATCTCTGTGTAGTGGGTTTATGAATACAGCAAAAATATGCACTCTTCTACCATACAGCAGAACTATATGGTTATGACAGATGATCTATTTAACCAATATTCAGTGGAAAGACTCTTGCCCAGTACACTACAAGTAAAAGACTCACATTTTATATTGAAAACAATATGTGGTATAAGTGGAAAAATTAAATCTTAAATCTGACATTAATGTGGAAACTTCAGTTTTTAGAGCAGTGCTACACTGGTATCAGTTCCTTTTCAAAAGCAAAAAAAGTTTTATTTTATATCAATTTAAAATATTGATATTTGATACATATTACATGTACAGTATTTGTGTACATTTGTCAGGAACAGTTCTTTCCGGGCCCTATGCGGACGACACGATCCGGAATAGTGAGGACACAATAGGGAAAAAGTCATGCAGGAGAAGGGTCTGGAGACAGGGGGCGTGTCCGAGGAGTGCAGGTGTCCAGGGGGAGTGAATCCAAGGCTAAGCCTATATCCAAAGGGGAAATCCAAAACGGGAGGCAGAGTCCAAGACCAGGGGATCCATCCAAAGTAATTAAAAACCAGAACCAGGTCGGGACCGGCGGGGCAGGAACAGGAAACTAAAACCATAATGGAGCCAGACGCGGCAGGACCCCGGGCTCTCAAGAAACAGGATTCAATGAGAAGCGTCGGGGTGACGTCTGCGTCTGGCTTTTAAAGTGGGGCGAGAACTAAAACAGGTGCAGGTAATGGGGCAGAACAAGGAACGGCTGGAGCGCCCTTAAGAGAGGGAGTAGCGATCGTGACACATTACATGACTGTGAATTTTACAGTTTCTACTGATTTCAGAATATTGCTTTTGGTCCAGTTGATTTGGACCAGCTGATGCATTTTTTAGTGGATAAATGTATTAATTTTCTTTTTTTCTTTTTTGCCTTCTTTAAATGAAGTAAGTATAAAATTAAACTATCTTGACTATGGATCCCTTAGGGTACCTTAACAAAACAATCTATGACTTCATCAGCAGCTCTGGTTTACAGTACTTATCTCATTGCTGGATTTGTTGTCATGATCTATGCTTCATGGCGACAACAGTTAAACAAACTAAGGTATATATCATGCAATAAAACTTTGGCTGAATAGATATGGCACACAAATAAAAATGATTACGTGATTACGTCTTTACCTTCCATATTTCAACAATTGATAAAATACTTGGCCACATCATTGTGGTCTAAATAATATTTGACAGGAACATAAACTATCCTCCCTTAAACTTAAACAAGATAGTTGTTTTTATGCTATATGTTCTTTGTATGCTATTTGTTTTAAGATATATGTTTTTATTTTGTAACACAAAATGCTAAATGTTTTTTCTTAGTTAACTACATATACTCTATACAGTATTAATCATGTACTGATCACACTTTGTGTGATCACAAAGTACATTTACAAAAGTTGTTTTGTAGTTATTGTGGCATTGGGACTCTAATGAACATTGAGCTCCCACTGGTGTCTATCATGAAGATTATCTCAGGAACTTTGTAATTACAGTAGCTCATGTTAACGTGTCTTAATGACTACAGACCAGCTCATAATGAAGGCTTTCAAACATATGGTACTTTGTTATCTCAAAGCTATTAGAGATTCACACCTTCTTGATCCTCTACAGTTTGCACATAGGACCAATATGTCAATGGATAATGCTGTTAACTTTACTATATTTTGCAACATCTAGAATCCTCAAGTGCAGATGCAGAATTACTTTTTGTGGATTTTAGTTCTACATTTAATACCATAATTCCAGAATTCCTTACAATAAATTCTTACTGTTGAATGGTCCACTTTCCATCTACCAGTGTATTTTCAATTTTCTCAAAATTTGAAGGCAATGGGTGCAGCTAGGTCCTTATTTGTCAGAATGTCTGTGAATACTGGTGTACTTCAGGGAAGTGTGCAATCCCCTCTACTCTACTACTTGAACCACAATGACTGCACCTCCAGCAATTCCTTCGTCACACAAAGTCTGTGAATGACATCGCCCTTGTAAGTCTCATCACTAAGGATGATGAGACCATGTACAGGAGGGAGGTGATCATGGTGTGCTAACAACCATCTGGAGCTTAATAAAAGTGGAAATGGTTGTTGATTTCTGGAAACATTCCCCAAAAACTCTATGTCTGGTATTCAGTGATGTGGCTAAGAAAGTGGTGCAGCCCAGAGATTTTTAGGAATTAAGATCCCTAATACTCTAATACTAAAAGAGGACATGAATTTTTCCAGTATCACAAAGAAACCTCAGCAGAGAATGTGCTTTTTGTGCCAACTGGAAAATGCTGGTGTCTTTCAACCAATTCTATTCCAGTTTTACAGAGCCATTATTGAGATCATTCTGACTGCCTCTATTATCGGTTGGTGTGGCAACATGTGTGTTGTTTGCTCTCTAGAGAGAGTCATTGGCTGTCATCTGCCTTCCACTGATGATTTGTACAAATGCAGTGACCAGGAAAGATTGCTGACAACAGCTCGCACCCTGCTTACTATCTGTTTCATTAACTCCCCTCAAGAAGACACTACTGGTCTATTAAAACCAGAACCAGCCAGTATTTGAACAGCTTCTTTCATAGTGCTGTCTTATTAATCGACCAGAATTCTTAGTTATATATCTAGTTTGTATATAGTATACAGTATGTAGAATGTTTTTGCAGCTCCAAATACCCCAGACTACATTCCTTGTACATGAAATGTACTTGGCAAATAAAGGTGATTCTTTTTGAATGGAATGTAGGCTGCATAGATATGTTTGTGTATACGAAAAGATATGTCACTGTGTGTACTTGGTAAACCAGGGTTTATAAAACTAAGAGTTTGTGTAGAGCAACAACAGAAGACAATTAGCATAGCTTAGAGAGGTAATGAAAGCTATTCTGTTTGCAAGACTTTATGTATAGCATTGAGTATGTTTGAAGAATATGTGTTATAAATTTTGTTTATAATACCCTGAATAAAGCCCAGACACATTCTGGATCTGGACTCACACTAGTATTTAAAGTGGAGTTTTCATCTGAGAAGGTCACGAACCACAATGTTCTAATTCCTCAGTATAAATGAAGTATACAAAAAAAGTACCATGGTGTACAATTAGGTCTTAAAACTCTGATTCATTATGTACAGTACATGAGTTTGTCTGTTGATTGTTGTGAAAGAAATTGTGAGAACACCAGTGTTCATGAAATGCTTTATATTTTCTATTGTGACTTAGGCCATTCATGCCTTCAAGAATGAAACTGATGACAAGCAGAGTTTTACTCAAAATTAATAAAAGGTGTTTTTGGATTCATCGATAATATCTTTTTCACAGAATAACAAAATGAGTCTTCACTTCAAAATTTCTTCACAATCTCAAATCCATGTGCATTCTAGTTGTGAACTTCATTATCTGTGAGAAAAAGAAGCAAAATACAGTCAATTACACTGAAATTATGGAAATTATAAACATTTCTACTTTATTTTTTTCTCCCCATAAGTTTTCAAAGTAATATAGTAGTGGGGGAAAGGTTGACTAAAAATAATGATCAGTGCTGTCTTTAATCTGACATGCATCTCTGGTGAGCTAGAAAAAATATAAAATACTGTTTTTGTAGTTTTATGGAAAACGTTAAAAATCCATCAGATTTTGAATAATGTCTTTGACCTTTCATGGAAATTCTATTTTGAGACAGGTCTCAATCAAACCTGAGGGAAGAAATCTAATTTCTATGCATGCATTTTTGTGCTTTGATTTTCTTGAAAGCACAATTTATGGCAGATCTTCGAAATTGAATATTTTTCCTGTAGTTTTTCCTGTACTATAGTTCCTGTAGTTTTTTCACTTTTGTAGCAAAATTTGTGGAAAATTAAACATCTCCAGAATAATAAATACAAAATATTTTAGCCCAAACAAATCTCAAACAGAAAAAAATATTTCTGCACTAGATTTCAAACATTTCTGCATGCCAATGAAAGGATTATAGAATTAGGTGTGAGAAAATAGTTTTCCATAGCAGGGATTAATCAAAGACTGTTCTGTGTAGGTTAATCAGCTTTTAGACTGAATACATTCAGAAGAAGTTCTAATGTGAACAAATACTGTGTATGGGTGTGGTAAGATGGAAG
This sequence comes from Atractosteus spatula, assembly GCF_055471065.1. Taxonomy (NCBI): domain Eukaryota; kingdom Metazoa; phylum Chordata; class Actinopteri; order Semionotiformes; family Lepisosteidae; genus Atractosteus; species Atractosteus spatula. The sequence continues at coordinate 27,224,170 of NC_142711.1, read as the reverse complement.
TAAAGGATATTTGAAGAAAATATAAAAAAAGCTCAACATAAAGGGATTATAACAGGAAAAATAAATAGAGAACCCCTGGCTTTCTACTGTACATGTATGAAAAGACATTACTCTGGTGAACAGTTTTATTTTGACATAAAGATCTGAAAAACAATAATGTTTGTATAAGACTTATGAGCTTAAGTAAAGCAAAGTACTGTAGATGACCTGTTCTTGTTTGATTATTTTTTTCTATATATGCTTATGGCAGACATTTATGTGAATTATGAAATCAACCCAGTATATACTTTAGGACACTGTAAAGGCACGCAGTGCTGATGCAGTTAATGGACCCTATGCGGAGTTCTGGATGCAGGTCAGAAAAAATGTGAGCTGGGAAAGTAATCGGTACTACCAAAGCCAAATCGCTAGACGAGAAACAAAGTCGAGGACAGGTTCCGAATTCAAGGCCATTAGTAAGACTAGAAAGAGCAAGAGAGGAAATGCAAAGCAAGGAGTTCCTAAGGAGCTACCAAAACCGAGCAACAAGATGAGAGTTGTTGCTAGAAGAGGTATTAGAAGGGCCTGTAGGGGGCACTCACCATGCGGACTGTGTGGGTCCTAATGCCACAGTATAGTGACAGGGACACTAAACTCTAAAAAGGCGCTGGCCTTTGGATGAGACATAAAACCAAGGTACTGACTCTCTGAGGTCATTAAACTCCCAGGGTATTTCTTGACAAGAGTAGGGGTGTTACCCCAGCATCCTTGCCAAATCTCCCATTGGCCTTTACCAATCATGGCCTCCTAATAATCCCCATCTATGAATTGGCTTCATTACTCTGCTCTCCTCCCCACTGATAGCTGATATGTGGTGAGCGTTCTGGCGCACTATGGCTGCCATCGCATCATCCAGGTGGATGCTGCACATTGATGGTGGTGGAGGGGAGACCCCATTACCTGTAAAGAGCTTTGAGTGGAGTGTCCAGAAAAGCACAATATACTAAGTTTAAGAAATTATTATTGTTATTATTTAATAATATGTTTATGAAATAACTGTGTCCTTTCTGTACTAGAGGAATGGGGAATGGAATATAAAAGTGCAGTTTCACACCAATTTACAGTATTTGGCATCAGGAACACTGTATCTTTAAAGTCAACTATTGATACGATCTGGATGTTCTTGAATCACCATTTGATAGACAAATGTGCAGAAGAAGATATCTCAAAAAGATTTTGACAATATCTAATTTGTCCACATCAATTTCAATCAATGCATTTTGATTCTGATCTTTAGTCACAGTTGTATTTTGTTTTGTTTTTTTACATTGATTGATGCCTTTTAGGTTTCTGATTCCCTGGCAACTGTATTCTTCCTTATTAGTATACTGACAGGAATTGTGTTTTCTATGCGTATTTGCCATTTATAGTGAGGCGTCTCCTGTGGTCTCTCAGTGGTATATAGCACACCACACAGTGTGCAGGTGTTCTAAGTGATTATGGAATCGCTGGATTCAGTCATGTTTGTTCAAAATTTCAATTTAATTTGACCTATCACAGAATGCTCTGCACCGAGCTTGTCTCTCTTACTCACTGATTTTAGTATTGTTGATATAGAACACATAGAAGTAAAGACAAACCAAAAACAATTCTTTCAGTTTAAACTAATTCAGCAAAGTGTATTCCCTGTTTCCTATCAACGATGGTTATGATTTATTTGTTTTAGGATTTTAGAGTTGGAATGAAACTGGGTTAAGGTTAAACATGCATGATTAAAATCCCCACCCTTCCAACAACCCTCTTACATTCTCTTTCACTGTATCAGATTTATTGGAATACAATTATGCAAACAAAGAGGACATTAATATGAAGAAAATTACAAATAAGGAAACAGTTGTCTACACTGAATGTCTTTGATACTTGTAAGAAGTTAATTTAATAGAGATCTCTAGGCTTCTTACTTAAAACAGCATTTTCATGAATAGAAGGTTAACATTTCAAGTTCTGTTTGTGTCTCCAAGATAAATATGTCTTTAATACTTGATAATGCTGCATGCCACACTATTATGTACAGTAGTTGTTCATGTAGGCTGAGGTCTAAGGTAAAGCTAAATATTTGCTCATTAGGTCCATAAATGTGAGAGTATTTTTTATGGTGTCCATGGCTGGACTACACCTAATTTGTTCTATTATTATCATGATGACTCAAAGTGTTATTACAGTTTCTGTATATATAGGAGGTTGGATTTACATACATTAATGATTTATGTTGGAAACTGGAGCTACACCATAAATATCTTAATTTAACCTAATTTAGCTTGATATTTCATTTTTCATTTTTCTGTTTACAGCATAATTGAAATGTTTGTTTTTTGGTTAGTGACAGATTGTACATCTTTAGCAGTCACTTCATTTGGCTGCGCTCTTTTTGTCATTCGTACTTACAGATGCAGCTATTCAAAGTGCACGGTACAGACACGTACCGGAGGTAATTGGCTACGGCGTCACGCATTGTGACGCACGATGACGCGCGGTACCGCGGTACATGATTGGTTGACCGACAGGGGTACTCGTGGTCCGTTGGTCTGTCGTAGAAAGATTAACAGTAAACGTCTTTACTGTGCCCGTTGTAGTATTGAATATTTATATGGAATTTTACCACTGAAGGGAAATCTTAGTAGCTGAGCATAAAAAGAATAGGAGCATACTGTAACGCGTGTGAAGGCCATAAACGATATTAATTTTGGAACATAAACATACAGTATATGGCTGGTCTTGGTACTTTAAAGAAAAAATACACACCAGTATTCCATTTCTCCCTAAACATCTTAAGCATCGAAGTCTTTAACTAACGAGATACCGGAGTCAACAGGCATACTTTTAGAATTTGATTAAAACGGAATATAATATGGAATCGCGTATCTAAAGAAATTAATAACGATATAATTATATTCATGTACCGCAACACAAGAATAGTACACGCTGTACATGTCAGGAACAGTTCTTTCCGACCCTATGTGGACGACACGATCCGAACGGTGAAGTAACAATAGGGAAAAATATCATGCAGGAGTCGATCAGGAGACAGGGGGGCGTGTCCATGCAGTGCTGGTGTCCGGGGGGAGTGAATCCAGGGCGAACAATCCAAGGGTAAATCCAGAGGGGGAATCCAAGACGGGAGGTTTAGTCCAAGACCAGGGGATCCATCCAAAGTTAAAACCAGAACCGGGTCGGGACCGGCGGGGCAGGGAATCAGGAACAGGAAACTAAAACCATAACGGAGCCAGGCGCAGCAGGACCCCGGGCTCTCACGATGCGGAAATCAATGAGAAGCCCCGGGCAAACGCCTGCGTCTGGCTTTAAGGTGGAACTAAAGAGGGTCTGGAATAAGGAAAAGGTGTGGGGAATGAGACAGAACGAGGAAGGGCTGGAGCGCCCTTAAGAGGAGGAGTAACGATCGTGACAGTACATTGTCTGTTGATAATGTTTCTGTAGTGCTTTTTCAGCATTCTGTATGTGACCTTGCCGGTGGCGCTGTGGGTTAGGTTCCTGACTCCCATGTCATGTGGTCTGTGATTGAATCCCACTGGAACCATGGCTTTTTTTAACTAACATTTCTTTGAAAAAATGAAACGTTTCCCTTGGTCAGAGCTGTGCTGTCCTTAAGGTGATATCACATAAAGGTGATATGTAAAATAATGTTTTTTTATTATTGTTATAGAGAAACATGCCCCATTAAGATACTTAGAAGACAAAGATATCAATTTATGTTATATAACATAAATTGATATCTTTGTCTTCTAAGTATCTTAATAAACTTTTAGCTTTCTCCGCGTTTAGATTTATTTTTCTTAACTAGTATACTTTAGATCTTTTTTTCTGAACCGGGGAAAATCTGATCATGTTTCTCTATAACAATAATAAAAAACATTATTTTACATATCACCTTTATGTGATATCCCCTTAAGGACAGCACATACAAGGGTTAATTGCACAATGGACCGCGCAAAGAAATTTAAAATAGTCTTCTTTAGGTGTGAGGGCAGGAGTGGATCGCAGAAAGCATAATCGGCAAATTAGGAAAACAAAGAACAGGACAGGTGAGACGTTTATCCAGAGAGCGAGTGATCAGAAAAAGGAACAGCTGTTACGCCCAGGTTTTACGCTCTCTCTCTGCTGAATGAATAAAAGCATTTTATTAAAAACGCGTTTGCGTTTATCTGGGTATTTACTTTGTAATCTGTGGTTTATATCTACTGTATTGTTTTGAGATGCCACTTTTAAAGGTGATATGTAAAATAAAGTTTTTTATTATTGTTATAGAGAAACATGATCAGATTTTCCCTGGTTCAGAAAAAAGACGATTAAAATCTGTAATCTTTCCACTTGTATGTCATCGGAAAATACAAGAAGTTTCTGCTTTGTGTAAGGATGGTTTCAAAAAGTAATCTAAGTGGTGAGAAAGCTGTGCTCCTCAAAGCGCTTTACAGGATAAAAACAATAACAGCAATAGTGGCTGGGCAAACGATTTTTTTACAGAAATACAAAATGAGATATAATGATATGTTCCGGCTAAGACATTAACGACTACAACCCCCCTCTCTGCGGGAGTGCTGGCTGTGACGAATTAAACCAGTTTCACAGGTATTTTCAAAGTAGAAGGGGGCGAGATTTCCAGCTTAATTTTCGTGTTAAATAATTTTTTTAAATTAAAATTCATTCTATACAGCAATCGCATATTTGGGTACCGTTTCATAAAACTTTCATGCTTAAAATGTTTAGGGAGAAATTGAAGACTGATAATGGAATGGAATGAAATGAATGATAAGTGTCGCAGTTTAAATAATTTTCATAGTTAGAAATTATGAAACGCTCTGTTAAAAGCAAGAGAGTTTTTATGTCCGTTGCAGTAAAAGAAAATGCCTGACAAAGTAGGGCTTGGACAGATTCCAAGTGCATTTTTGCAATTTACGTTGCATTGTCCAATGTGCTGCTGTAATACAGTTTAAAATAAGTCTAAACTGTATCAACTTTATTTATGGGTTGCAATTTAGAAAAAGTCAAAAACCGCACTCAAAATGCAATTTAGAGCTTTCTGGCAAGAGGAGACACCCAAATTAATAATGTAACATGCCACTGATTGTGCATGAACAAAGTTATACTGCTATTTTCCTTAGATACGCGATTAAAAAAAATATTTTTTTTAATCCCCGGCGGAACACATTCCATAAGAATCAGCGCTTTTATATATCGCCTTTAAAGGTGGCTTCTCAAAACGCTTTACAGTATAAAAACAACAATAACAGCAACAACAACAATATTGTATTTCATTGCACTTTGAAAACCAAGTAATAACTTAACTATATGTGCAAACGTTTTATGATATGTCGCTGTTGTGAATGTCTGGGGAGTGTATCTTATTTGCCTGTCTGTCCTGGCTCTCTCGCTCGCCCTCCCCCCTCTCTTCCTCAATTCAATTCAATTCAAGGTGCTTTTTTAGCATGACAATCAGTGTTGGGTATTTACTTTGCTTTGAGAGTCCACTTTTAAAGGTGATATATAAAATCAAGGCTTTAACTTGCTTTAACTCCGCAAGTCTGAGTTCTCGGGTCTGTCCTATCTGAACCCGAAAGTATTACAATATGTATCTGTATAGCAGGTGGTGTACAACTTTTTAGCATAGATTACACTTTTATAAAATGTATTTAAAAAATAAAAACGATTACAATCTAATCTTTCCACGTTTGATCCCAAGATCCCAAGAAAAATAAATCTAAATGGGGAGAAAGCTATGCTGAAAGTTTATTAAGATACTTAGAAGACAAAGATATCAATTTATGTTGCATTTGTCTGATTGTGAATCAAAAAACACATATATTTAAACACGCGTTTACGATTTAAATCAAAACGCGATTCAAATCAATATAAATGTTTATTTTGTAACGCATAGGTGACTATTCATTGTTATTAAAATGACTTAAATTCGATCATGTTGTGATATTTAGAAATATAAATTTCTTTGGTGCGAGTGAGGTTTTATTTAATCTCTGACCAAGGGAAACGTTTCATTTTTTCAAAGAAATGTTAGTTAAAAAAAGTCAGGGTTCCAGTGGGTTTTGATCACAGACCATGTGACATGGAAGTCAGGAACCTAACCCACAGCGACACCGGCAAGGTCACGTGCAGAGTGCTGAAAAAGCACTACAGAAACATTATCAACAGACAATGTACAGCGTGTACTATTCTTGTGTTGCGGTACATGAATATAATTATATCGTTATTAATTTCTTTAGATACGCGATTCCATATTATATTCCCTTTTAATCAAATTCTAAAAGTATGCTTGTTGACTCCGGTATCTCGTTAGTTAAAGACTTCGATGCTTAAAATGTTTAGGGAGAAATGGAATACTAGCCATATACTGTATGTTTATGTTCCAAAATTAATATCGTTTATGGCCTTCACACGCGTTACAGTATGCTCCTATTCTTTTTATGCTCAGCTACTAAGATTTCCCTTCAGTGGTAAAATTCTATATAAATATTCAATACTTAAACGGGCACAGTTAAGATATTAAATATACATATACATACTGTATACAGTACAGTTTGCATACGGTAATATGTTTATGTTCTTAAATCAATCTCTTTTATGAGCATGTGAAAGGCATGGTGCATCGATTCTCAAAAATTACTGTACTTTGCATGATTGGAAACAAATGCGTGATTGCGAAATCCTCTATAAAAATTTACTCTATTACAAATTTTCAATTTGTTGATAATAGAAATGTTAGGTTCTCTAAAGCTTTGTGATAGTTGACCCACCCAGGCAGCAAAAGATCAGCTGCACTGGTAAGATGCGACAGTGAAGATATGATTAATAACCTTTTAAATCTGAAGGGAGATCTGAAGGGATCCCCCCCCACACACACACACAATATAAGCAGGAAGCAGAAGCAGGGACCGTTGTCAGAAGGGAAGAAGGTGACTATTCATTGTTATCAAAAATGACTTAGATTCGATCATGTTGTGATATTTTGAAATATAAAAGTCAATTGATTGTCCATAAGATTGCTATTCTATTTTTTCGAAGAAATGTTTCTTAAAAGAAAAGTCACAGCACCAGCTGGATTTGAACACACAACCTGTGAGTTGGTAATCAGGCACATAGACCAGTGGGCTACAAGGGAAGTCGCATGAAAAGAGAGGCAAAACAGCCCTACACAGCCCTGTCGCAGTACACGAATATAATCATATCGTTATTAATTTCTTTAGATACGCGATTCCATATTATATTAGCAGAAAAGCTTAAAACTACCACTTTTTCACACGCTATTTCACATGTTAGTTAAATACTTCGATGCTTAAAATGTTTAGGGAGAAATGGAATACCGGTGTGTATTTTTCCTTTAAAGTACCGATTCCTGGAATCTGACTGGCTGACACCCTTCTGAAGTGGTTCCATAATATCTGGTATACGGAAAAGAAAGCGTTGATAAAAAAGCCTGGATTCTCATGTATCTGATACAAGTATCTTTTAATACAGTCTTTGCTGTGCTCTTGAGGATCCTTGTGATATTTTGAGCTCTAGTTGAATGATAAGTGTCGCATTTTAAATAATTTTCGTAGTTAGAAATTATGAAACGCCCTGTTAAAAGCAAGGGGGTTTTTATGTCCGTTGAAGTAAAAGAAAATGCCTGACAAAGTAGGGCTTGGACAGATTCCAAGTGCTTGTACAAATGTGCTAAAGAAATGATACTTTGAGTATACAGCTTGTCCAAAGTCATTCATTATTAATACTATTAGTAATATCTTCGGTAAAGGCTTTGATGCATAAATATTTCTGATAAAGGTAGGTTGTGTACTTTTGTCCAACTGAGCAATCTTGCTTTCATAAAATATACCAACATTTTAATGACTGATGATTAACATACTGTAAGACACAGTTTAAATTTAAAAGCTCAAATGCTGTACATGAGAGGTTAAGCTTTATTGGCTCCTCCTGGTGGTTTTACAAGGTGATGCCAGATAATTTCCGGCATGACGTCAAATGACGCGATTATCCCGTGATACTGCGTGATACCGCGACATGCCCACCGGGGTATACCGCGAAATACCCCACTCATTTTGAATGGCTGCATCTGTAGGTTAGTGCCACTTTTCTGTAAGACACCACTTCACAGAAAGCTAACATACAAAACTACATAAGGAATGTTTATGTAATCCATTTTAAAAAGTTTTAAAAATTGATTAATAAGGAGCACCTAAGCCACATCTTGCCCAGAGTATCCTCCTGTCATTTTGGAATAAAAATTTGTCTTCCAATGAGACTAAACAAAGCTGGGAAAAATGTTCATGGTGCCTTTGGTAGGATAAAAGAGGGACTTGTATGGGAAGGTGGGCATGTCACATCAATTTCATACTCTAAAGGGTTTCTGTCTCAGGGATTGACCATAAAGTTCTAATTTTATAATTAGGATTAGTCAATATACAGTATGTATTGCAAAAACCTTATAGAAAATGGTCAAGATGTAAGTCTTTAAGATGGAAAGTATTTTAGGATATCATATTGAGTTTAAATTAGAGCAACACTGAGATTTTGTTTTGTTGAAACTACCATTGTGAAAGTTTAGAGTAAATCTACACAAGTCATTTTGCCCTAAGGCTTTGTTAAGTTTTTCCTTTGCTTTTATTGGCTATTTATTGATGTTTTGTATAATTTACCATAAAATCACTGGCATTAACTCAATTTAAGTGTGCTCATAGAACAAAACATTGTAATAATTGTAGCTCCTTAATCTTACAACTACATGCGGGTTAACTGTAATGTTAGTTATATTTTACATTTGTTTTATTTATGAGGCATTGGCAACTGGATTATATAACTTATGTAACTTAAAAATAGGGATCTGTTATTAATTGTTATTGGTTATGTTTTTATTATTTACTCAGGTAATGTGACAAGAACCTGTACTTCAGAAGGCTGGACAGATATGAACCCTGTCTCCTATGTTGTGGCTTGTAGGTATGATGCTAACAGCACCGCTTTGGAAGAGGTTTGTAAAACTCCAAATTATGGTTCAACATTTTATTGTGTATGTCTATATTAATAATATATTCATTCACTCCTTTTATTTGTAGCTATGTAGAAATTTATTTATTACTTATTTTGTATGGGTTTTACAACTTTTGTTCAGCTATTGGAAAATATAGTTTCTTAAAATTGATTTTTTCTTTCTTAAATGAAGAAATGTCAGGATCCAGATAAAAAGATGAAAGAAATTACATATTTTATTAAGACAAAGCTTTACAGATGCTTTTCAGCTTTTTTATTCAAGAAGCTTCTAAATTCTGACCAAAGCATTTTCCTGTACACAGCAGGACAACTGTCACAAGGAGGTGTGTGCTGTGATTACCAATTGGCTCTCCTCTTTGTTAAACTATCAAAGCAAGTTCATTTTGCATCTAAATTAATCATTTTTCCCAACATTCTTAGTTTAAATATTATTCCAGTTGTCACATAATGAAAGATAAGCACTGAAAATTTTAACTAAAATAAATAATCTGTGACAAATGTGTTTAGCTTCTCTTGTAAAATAAATATTATTCATATAGTTCATGTTGCAATTCACTGAACAATGAACCTCTTTTAAAAGGCGGTAAAAGCTTTTTCCAGTTTTTGCTCTCACGTAGAACTCACATAGCGTTCCTGATTAACATGCAGGTGGGGGACTCAGATGGGAATGTGTTAGTAGGAGTATTTAAAAGGAATTTTATGTTGTGTGGCTGGATACCATCTAAATATTATTGGATGTTGCAGCTCAGCTTTAGTTTGGGGTCATATACCATATTATGAATATAATCTAGATTTCCTGCAGCTGAAAAGTTCCTGTTACCACAGGTGAAAGGGGTGGTGTACAGTACACAATGTGCTTTTCACTGCTATTTATTACTTACCTTGCTTCACATCCTACCATCTCTTTTGTTTAGTAGAAAAAGAAAATATTTTGAAAAGTTTATTTAATGCCAAGGAAACAGACCTTTTTTCATTTATTGTACAAAGAGAACACTACTCTTCCTTTTCACCAGCTTTTCACAATCTACTTTTGTTGCTTTCTTAGCAGAATGTAAAATATTTTGAAAATGTTCTCACCAGACAGCACACACATAGTTTGTATATAGGTGCAGTATTTGAGATGTAAATTATATAAAACAATTGTTTTTTAACATTGACAAAAGTGAAAAAAACTATTCTTGTTTTTCTTGTTTTTCAGACCACCTTTTTTGGAAGTGTGAAGATTGGCTACACTATTGGTTACAGTGTGTCTTTAATATCCCTCAGTGCTGCCACAATCATATTGTGTGTATTTAGGTAAGGCTCAATTTGAAAAATAGTTTACAAGACTTTCATTTCTTATTGAGATAGGAATGTTAGAATTTAAAATATCTTGTTCAGAGAATGTTTATCAACTAACTTTTAATGACCTAGCAGCTGTGATCCTTAATCAAAACCCCATGTTATTATGTGGGTTTTTTGACATGACTAAAATAATAAACCTGCTACCTGAAATATAACTTGTATAAATATAAAAAAATTAAATAAAGGAACAAATACTGTAAATCAGCATTTGAACACCTCAGATTTTCCTTGTTTCCTTATGTAGACTGTAAAATTATCAGTGAATGAAAACAAAGTAAATTTTGAATTGTTCATTACCTGTTAATGCTACTGTGCAAATATAATTTTAAATAAATTATTTTCCAGTACAGAACAAGGGGATTAAGCATAATCCATAGGCTTAAAACACTTTGTTATCTATATGATATTTTTATAGACAGCATAAACTGCTGAAGAAAAAAACATGATTACAAATTGCTGCAAAAAAAAATTAGGCCATTTGACACCCATGCATTACCATACCATATGTTTACCCATATGCAAGTCTTGTGTTGTGATTAAATAAACTACATTACTATTAGTTTTGTATTTTAGAAAATCTTCTAAAATTATCTGCTGAATTTCAGTTATGCATTTTCGTTCTATCCTTGCAAATGCAGTTATAAGCATGGATTAGGCTCTAGTATTTTTCAGACTTTCAGTTTTCCTTTCCTACTTTAAAGCCCATCATAAGAAGGCTCACATAAAATATATATGGAGATGAAATAACACATTTTGTGTTCAAAAGAGCAGTTTGATGTTGCTGTAGAAAACCTATAATGAGAGTTCAACAACTGTCTTAAAGCTATGGTGACAGTGACAGTCTGTATTGTCTGTAACATTAACTGATTAACGGGAGTAAGGTATTATAAAATATAGCACTGTGGAATAATAGTTAAAGCTCTGGACAGGGAGTTGTGGGCCCGAATTCCAACACCGCTCCAATAAATATTATGCTGTATAAATGGGCCTCCAGGGGATCATTCTAAATGAAAATTTGTTTTCAATTGACTTACCTGGTAAGAAACTAAAAAACAGAAAAAAAATGTTACAAATATTTTATTAGTTTACATATCCCTTATCACCTGTTTAGAATGAAATAAACAGTGACAAATTAGTGGAGAAAATAAGTATACATTATTTGCATGCAGTCATAGCAGAATAAATTAATTAGTTTTAACCAATTGTTATAAATAGAACAAAACCAACAACAAACTACAATAAAAAAGGCTCATGAACATAGGAAATGATGTTCACGATCCATGATTCATACGTCCATTTTCCAACCTCCAGTAGAGAGTTGCGTGGAACAAGCAAGCAGAGCATGACTGGATACACCCTGGTCATGATGCCAATTCATCATAGGGTACACATTGATACAAACACGCACACAATCACATTAGGAACAATTTTCACAGATGCCAATTAACCTACCAGTATGTCTTTGCAATGTGTGAGGAAACTGAAGCCCTGGAAGAATCCCATGTGAACATGAGGAGAACATCAAATGCATTACAGATAGCACCCTATCTGTAATGCACCCTAGGCATTGAACTTGCGCCCCCAGCACTGAGAGGCATCCATTGTGTTGCCCATGACACAAATCAAACAGGCAAAACAATTTAACCATATAAATGAATAGAAACAAATGTGATTTAAGAGGTTTTCAATCTCCACTAAACCTCATAAAATAGGTTTTCTGGCTTTAGTTTGCCTCCCCAAAAACAAAGTCCTGCCTGCTGGAGTAGGAGCCTTTGAGGGCTCAGCATTGCAGTCACACCTCACATTTTAAGACATGTGAATAACACACAGCCAAAAAACAATCTTATTTTCAAACAAATGAGTAGGTTGGCACCCTAAATGAATACTTGACAGAGATGATTGGGAACCATCGTCCACAGAGCAGCCTCTTCAGAGGTTCCATTTGCACAGTCACTCCTGCTCCTTTTCCTGTTGTCGCAATCTTCAGAAGAATGCCAGGAGAAGATGGAACAGTGGTGCTCACATTTAAGGCTCCAAAAAGAACTCTCCATTACAAAAATACATGTCAATATCCCTAAAACACATAACCTGACTTTGCCCTTAACAGTCAGGCTTCCCTTCTTTGGAAGATCCAGATTGCTTGTCTTCTCGGAGACCTTCTGGTACATTACTTAGCTTAGCCCTTTTACACCCAGATTCCAACAAAACTACACTAATCAACTTACCCTTGGAGACTCTTAGAGGTTTAAAACAAAATGTAAGAAATACACTCTTAGCAAATGAGTTAAATGCCCCTCTGGATCCTTCTATCACTAATAAAACTAATCCAAAAAGCAAATTAAACCCTTGCTAGTCTTCCTTCTAAATGTTGTAAACCTTCGTAAATACTGGGACTGCCTGCTGATCTGCTGATGGAATAACACAGGAGTTATTTAATTATTTCTGTGCTATCTATGTTCACTACAGTTCTGCCACATTCTCCCTGTGACCTCCTGTCTAAGCACACCTGGCTACTAATATACCCTAAATTAATCCTGTGGAATGTAGAATCACAATTTGGACCGATTACATCAGTCTTTTCCTCCAGTAGCATTCCAGTCATTGAGTCAATACATCCTTGCAGTTAGCAATCCATATCTCAAATAACTACAAAAAGTTTGTTGTTGTTGAAGTGGAAATCTAATAAGTAAATTGATTCTTAAAAATGTAGAGAGCTTTGAAAAAAATATATTGGTGCTTTTAGATAATATATTTCAAGGATGTAACTGCTGTGCTACAGTACGTGCAGAATTTTAGAAAACAGTTTGTCAACAAAGTACACTGTTTAGGTTAGTTTAGAAGACAATGTACCAAAACAATATATGCTGTCTGGGTCATTAGAATTAGCTGAAAGTAACTGATAAGCTTTGAATAACAAATCTAGTTTTTCTTCTCTCGCTCTATGATGTAATCTGTTTTCTCTTAGAGAAAGGGGAAGTTTTAGAAGGGACCAAGTGCTGAACTTTTTTACAGCACAACGTCTTATAAAAACCCTGTACTGCTTGTAACAAATTGAGTCTCTGGTTGCACTTTGCGAAGTGGCAGCAGGGCTCCCAATATTGCAATATTGAAATAAAGACCTTACTCAGGTGAGAACTCTCTCTTGTGGCTTCCTTGATAGTTATATTTCCATGACAGTTGTACTTTATGTTGTTATTTGAGATGCTCTGCTACAGCCAGTTTGATTTCTTGCTTATTCATGGGGTGTACTGACTTCAGTTGTTTCTTCACTATGTATTATACCTGTACATGCTCAATTGGATTTAAATCTGGAGACATACAGTACTTGATCAATCTAAGATATTTCGGGCGTTTTCTCCTGATAAACTGGTTAATTACATTGGCCATATGTTTTGGGTGATTGCTATGCTGCACGATGAAGAGCTGACAAAATTGTATGGAAGCATTTTCTTCCACAAAAGCAGGCAAGATATTTCAGTAAGCTTCAGAATTTATTCTGATTTATTCTGCTTTTTCTGTCATGAGTTACATTATCACTAAAGGCAAGTGAGCCAATTCCAGAGACAGTGATGCATTCCCAGGCCATTACATATCTTCCACTATGGATTGGCCACTCAGCGTGATCTTCATTTTGGCTAGAGTAGGGATTACGCCACACTACAAAAATGTATTGCACAGTAAGAGTTTAATGATCATTGAAAAACAGTATTGAAGGCTCGTCATGCTACATTAGTAGTGTAAAAAGAAAGTTATGAGTTTTGTTGCTCTGTACACCCGAATTGTGCACAGACTCCTACGTACTGTACCCAGCAAAGATTGCCGTATTGTTAGAATTGTTTTGTAAAAATGCAATAAGACTGTCTTCCTTGGCAGGCTTCCATGATGCAATTAGATCACAAACCCCTATCCTCCAATTCCGCAAGGTGAAATTTAAGCTGAGAAATATATTTATTTGATTTTTTTATAGTGTCACAGTTCTGGCAATATTCCACCTGCAAAATGTCATTTTCTTTGTTGGCAGGCAACCCTGAGCAACTGCAAACTCAGAAGTAGAAAAAAGTTATTTGGAAAGGCTTTGTTGGGAACTGCAGTGCAGCTCAACCTGCATAAGCCTGCTGCTCCCTTTCCCTTGTCCTTGTAGCTGTTTTCTGTTTAAACCTGAAAGAAACATCAGATAGGAAAAAAAAGGATTGCAAAAGCTCCAAGAGCCATTCAAACAATATGGAAGGAAGAGTAAGATCCTTAAAGCAAAACATATAGAAAATAAAAACTCTCTCGGTTTTGTAAAATGGAAACAGTGCCGAGCAACCAGACCTGTAAAGAAACCAACTGAAGACAACGGACAAAAGACAGGAATGGCATACTCAGTTCAGAAAGGATTCCCTTTTTTAACTCCAATATGACATAGCCAGCAAAGGAAAGGGCACTTGTAACCCTCATATTAATATTGTATAGTATATATAATACTGTATAGAAGCAACTGAATAAGATCCTCAGATCAATCAGTTATAAACTGCTAAATGAATTTCATGGACCAATAACTCTCCTCTCATTTGTATATTTTTGTATGTTCTTAATAAGAGAAGTAGAGAGGGGAATAGGAAATGCACACACCAAAAAAGCGGATAGGTTTAATAAAAGAGAATGGAGTCCGAACCCGTGTCCAAAACAGAATAACTACTGTATATAAAGAGCTCTTTTTGGACATTCTTACTTTTGCTACAGAGACGACAAGTGTGGATCAGTCGAAAGTGTGAGAACAAGCTTAGAATGAGGTACACACTCTTGACAATTATAGTGAAAAGATCACTTACCTGCTGTGATGAAAGGATAGGAAGAGCAGGAGGTATGTCATACCTATAGGGTGTCATGCCTCTGACATGATGGCAGTATTGATGTAAGTGCTTGATCTATCACCCTTCTTCATTACTGCTTTCTCCTCTTTCTTCACGACTCCTTTGTTGTTCTTTACTATTTTACCAGCTGATCCTGTTTAGCCAGGGACACCAGATCTATGTTGCAGATTTTTCACTGTCTTATGCTCTCACACAGCTTATGTCTACAGCTCTTAAAGGTTGTGTAAAATCTAGACTGTTGCCCTCACTTCTGTGATGAGAAAAGGCGTTGCTTCTATGTCAGTGCCCCACTCCTTCCAAGGGCTAATGCTTGTTTCCTGTTGCTTCCTGTCAGCCCTGATCCAGCAAGCCTCTCCTGTTCCTCAGCAGCCCACTTCAACACTGCGCCTGGCAAGGAGGCTACTCACATAACCCACCTGTCCACAATCTGTGATGCACCTCATTACAGCATTCTCTATATATCTTCGTCAAGCCATTTATCTCACTGAGTCACACATTGGTTTTAACAAAGTCCTTGTGGACTAACTGTCATGAGCCAAAAGGGTCCAAGAGCAGCACAGATTGTAGATAGTGAGAAGTTGGTCCAAATAAACAAAGACGAATGATGAAGAAGGAAAAACTGTCACTTTAAACAGATAGCAATTACAACAGAAGTGAAAAGAAAGTCATTCATATTTAAATATTGTCTGTTTTTTATCCTCAAACATTTCATTATGGAAAACCAAAGACAAACAAAAGACAACTTAGAAATAAAACATTTTAAGTGTGCCATGTATTTCACTAGAATTATGCCATTTTACAATCAGGATAAATAAACTGGGTGATATTTGGTTCCATATTCCTTAGGACAGTGCAGAAGCAGTGTTTTCCAAATATGGTCCTGGAATTCCACAGTATTCCATGTTTTAGTGACATCAGGTGCCAATGTCTATTGCACATTGAGCAAAGTACTATACCCCAATTTGGATCTTGTATTTTTGTCTTTTTCTAGGAAACTCCACTGCACAAGAAACTACATTCATATGCACCTCTTTATGTCCTTCATCCTGAAAACAATCTCAGTGTTTATTAAGGATGTGATTCTTTTTGAAGCTGGGGAGTCTGATCACTGTGCTGTTGGTTCGGTAAGTCAGTAATTTGACATTTTAATCTGTTAGAAAAGAACTGCTGGGCATAAAACGCTTCATTCACAGTTGGTAGCATGATAGCTACAGCTATATAATGCTGAGGATCATCAATTTAATCATTTTTTATTTGGATGCCTTTAAATGTTTTTGAAGCAATGAGTAATTTGTTGCTTGTTACATGTACAGTAATCAGACCTATTTGTGGATACCAATATACCTCAAATCTTTCCAAAAACACATTATTCTTATTTAGGACAAGGTGTATTACCGTATATACAGTTGCCTTTGAATGAATTCATAGCTTGGACACAATGTGACTGAGACTAAGACATTTAAGCATGTATTTTAATATTTTTACATAATTGAAAACATGAACAATTATACTATTCATATTGGCTGAAGCAAAAATGTTTGTCAAAAAAATGACATATTTCTCTAAATGTGTTTTGATGTTTAAATTTATTCATACCCTGTAAATATATTGAATTTTCAATTCTATAATTTTATATTCCTATTTTTAGTTACTTTTAAGTTTTAGTCAACTGGTAGTTTCACATAACATCTGCTGTATAAGCTGTTCTGAAAAGCTTCTGAATGTCCACTTCACTGCCACTTTGTCTTGGAGAAAGAATACAGAAGGAAAATAGTTTGTACCATGTGATCATGGAGACTACCATTACAGTATTGTCTTAATCTTAATTACAGTTAGACAATTTAATAATGCTCCTTAGTTTTGACGATAGTGTCCATCACCAAGAAGTTGTGGGGTAATAGGATGGTGCCTGCTCTACGAAGAACACAATGTAAGAAAAAAGGTTTAGGAAAAAAATCATACTAAATCTTCAGAAACCTCTGGCATTATGAGCATACAACATCTCCAAGACTATTGTTTGAAGCTGACCATGGCAACTGGCTAAACAGCAACTAATTGACTCCCAAGTCAAATGGAGCCACCTGCTGTGATAGGATAAAATATACTGTAGAAAGAACACTTTCACTGGGAGTAACAGAGAAAGGTGAGGTTTATGTTGAAACAGAACGTCATCCCTGCTGTGATGAAGAATAGAAAATCGAACTGTTTTGCAACCTTTAGTTCTGGTGCCCTTCTTAAAAGAATAACTTAAAAATCAGTGGATGTCCACAGATAACCAAACTGTACATCATCTAGTTTTACTGCAATTCTAATAGACTGCCTAGATATAGATGCAATTAATTACATCACTGTTTTGCAAGAAAATCATTTAAATGTTTTGAGCAGTGCATATTAATATAGTATTAATATAGCGCAGACTTGTATCGAGTACAATGCAACTTACAGTACATGACAAACTCATTAAAATCTACTCAAAACTTTTATTTTAGTCTGGCCTTTTTTGTTTATTACGTGTTTATTTGCTTTTAAATACAATGTTTTAAAGATCAATATGTTTTTTTAAATTAAAATCTAAATAGTAGTTGTTTTTTAACAAATATTTATACACAATTGCTAATAATTTGATATACTGTATGTAAAGATTTATAATTCAATTAGTATTATGCAGCATTGTGACATATCTCATTTGGAGATGTGGTAGCAACGTGGTAAAAACATTCTGTTTCAACGATGTAATCATTATATGAAATTGTTGCTAGTATGCATACTGTATGAATAGAACAGTAAAGCACTAATGGATACATTAATAAACATTTAGTAGTGTACAGATTTATCTGAAAAACACACACAGCTGCAGTACTTTATGAATTCACTACACCACATGGCAGTTTTACAGAGTAGTGCAGTGCTGTGATGATGCACTGCACTCTGCGTGGGGCCTACCGCAGTACATTTACAGACACCTTGCGCATTAAATACGGCTAAATTTGTAGTTCTTACTATTAAGAAGCAGCTTTTGTTATCTAGTTACATTAAGTCAGACAGTATTTCTAAAAGAAAGAGAGAGATATACAGTACTTGAAATAATGCCCCTGTTCTCCTTTGTGTTATATTTTTTTTTTTATTTAGCCTTCACATCACTTCTGACAATATTTTTTGCTTAATTTGCTTTTATTCCTTGAAAAAAATAGATAAACCTCAACTTTATCTCAGACTTATATGAGAAAACATGACATCCAATATTCCATCTTTATCTTCTTTGAAAGCAAGAAATTTCTTAACCTAGTTAATGTG
This sequence comes from Atractosteus spatula, assembly GCF_055471065.1. Lineage (NCBI taxonomy): Eukaryota > Metazoa > Chordata > Actinopteri > Semionotiformes > Lepisosteidae > Atractosteus > Atractosteus spatula. The sequence goes on along the minus strand of NC_142711.1, from coordinate 27,205,622 downwards.
ATTCACCAAGATTTCTAAATTATTTTATGATAACAAGAACGCCTATAACATAAAATGCCCAAAGTATTATTTTTGAAAGTATATGTTCTTACAGTATTTTTAGATTAAATGAAAACATGGAAATATGTACTGTAAAACACTTGGTATTTGATGACACAATGCTGATTTCTGTAAAATAAAAGTGTATTTTTTCTAAATACTGTATATGACTTTAATACTAAATACTGTATATGAAATTTAAAATTATTTACACTTCAGCAATCAGATTTTTCATATTTATTTTGATCCTCACTTGGCTTTGAGAACATTGTTCTTGTGATCTGCTTTCTTTGGTTTATATCACAAATGTACTTTTTTATTCAGATCTGGATAGTGTGATGATCACAAAAATAAGCATGTTTATTTTTTTGTTTTCTTAACTATTCTAGTTAAATATATTTCTTAATATTTCTGTGAATATCCGTACTGTACATCAAATATATTATTACCGCTTTTGTTGTATACTGTCCTCATCTACTATAGATGCAGTTATTGACAAAACTGTTTCGCAAGCAATCTTTAAAAAGATATTAAAGCAGTGCATACAGTACCTCAATAATATAATAGCAAATTGCAATATGAACAGTGTCAGTTGTTTTGACTATTGTATAGTCACTCCATGATATTGCTTACATTCTGAGAATTTCCAGGCTGATCCAGGCATGTATAGTAATGCCTTTTCAGAAAAAAAATAACATGCAGCCAAATTACATTTTAAAATGGTAGGTATGCTTAGAATTTTATTTTTATATAACTAATAAAGTGTTATTTGTTCAAGAAATCCGATTATTAAACTAAAAAACATATTTAATGAAGCTACTGTTTCAGTAATATCTAATGCATCTAATGCAACCCAAGTGTCACCTATTGATCTGTATTGAGCAGTGAAGGGCTGAAAGTGGCCTGCTGGACCAAACTATAGTATTCTGCAGTGTGCTTTTTGCTGATTCTGAGTTTTGATGTACATTTTAGATGGCTACATCTGTACATATTCATATAATATATATTAAATTACTACTTGCTTTCATTACTGCTAGATATATTCCCCTTTGATGAATGAAGTCAGGGTAAAATGGTTTTGAGATTAATCTGTAGTACAATTTATTTTACACATGCTGTTAGATTATGATCTCTTTTGGTGGCAGGCTATTACATTTGTAATGTTTTTCATTGGTTTAGGCAGCAGAACACAATGCATCAGAGAACACAACTGGACATCATGTAACCTGACAAACATAATATAAAACAATAACTGCCAGGGTAATTAATCTTAATTCAACTTAATAATAAGGGGAATAAATATTAATTTGTTACATAGTGGTTACTTTTGTTGAAGGGCATTATATTCTAGAAGGTGCCTTCATGAGAGAAAATTGAATTTGCAGCTTTCATTTTGCTATCTGTCTCTTGACTTTTGTGTTTTCATGTTTTTTTAATTAGATATCGGCACACCACGCCACCCTACTCCTCTTATATTTACAGTCCCCTGCATTTTTGTGCTATAGTATCTAAATTATTGTGTAATTTTTAATTGTGTAAAATAAAACATTATATAATTTTATAAAAATCAGTGTTAAGAAGATACTGATGTTTTCTCTTCCTCTCAGTTATTCAGTTTATGATGTTGAACAATGATTGGCATGTGTCCATGAAATCCTTTTGTGTATTCATAATACATTGATGGATTGTATGAGGATGTACAGTTGAAATGACTGCCATTTCTTTGAGACATGAAAATGTCTCAAATAATGAAAATGCTGAAATAAAATGTAAAATTGTTCACTATCAATTGTTATCAGAGTCATTCTAAATTGTAGGATTTAGAGTTGTCTATGGAGGAACTTCCTGTATCCAAACCAAGTAAATGCTGAGTTGATTATTAGAGCATTAGTGTAAACATTAGGGTCTGACATATCTGGTTTCATAACTGGGGGAGTGAGTTCAAGCTTCCACTGCATACACTGCTTGAGCTACATACTTTAACTCCTTAATTTACATTTGTTTTCTTTTATGTTGAGTTTAATTCATTTGACTTTTGTTTTTGATACTGCTATCACTTTCTTTTTGCCAACTGTTTGGATACTGCTATCACTTTCTTTTTGCCAACTGTTTGAGAACTCTTTGGTGAGTGAACTACATTTCTCAACCTTATCAGATTGAGATACCTTATAAAAGTATCTTGCATGCTCTTCCTATGTTTGTCCCATAGATATGCAAGATATGCTGGGTAGGTTAATTAGTGTCTTGTTCTTGCTTGGTTTTTGTATGCACTATGATAGATTGGTGTCCCATCCAGGGTAAAATCCTGTGTTGCGCCCAGTTGTTCTAGGATAGGCTCAGGTTTACTGTAAGCCTTACCAGGAATAAGAAGCTTCCTGATAATGGATAAATGAAAGGAGTTTACTGTATCCCTTGTAGATCCCCTGTAGATGCTGTCTTCTAAAGCTTTTCTGTGGGATGCAGTGGCCACCTATTTGCTTACTTTTAGGATTTATTTTTTAGGAAATACAATTAAGATGTAGTAGGGTGTTTCCAGTTTTCTGGGATATTCTAGATTTTAGAAAGATATTCCTTATTCTTACATAGTTTAATGATGACTCAAGATTGGCCTCTCACAGAAGAAGAAATGTAGTCTAACTACAAAGAAAAAGGTGTTGGTGCTTGGTCTAGAGCCTCCAAATTCCCTTTTTCAGAGTCTGGCATTCTGTCCTATCTTGACATTATTTACAGTATATAGCACTTGGTATTACTGAGATCCCTAGTGCCAAGAATGGGGGCAGTGAGGGCTGGAACGTTTCTTTTAATGCAGTCAGATTCTTACAGCACAGAGCTTCGCTTGTAGCTGTCTAACTGAGAGGGGAGTACCCCTGAGGCATACTGAAGGAATGTTGTATTACATTTTTCTGATTTTGTTCTGTTTTTTTTCCAAAAGGAATCATCATTAGCTAGAATACAACTTTTGTAAGAAATACGGTTTCATCTGAAGTGAAGCAGATGTTATTTAGTGGTTAAATACAGTAAATAGAGATCAGTGATGAAGCATATAATTTCTCAACCTACTGACTGCTAAGGAAAGATCTGCAGTTTGTCATGGAAGCAGTTATAACTGAGCCCCACTTACTGTGTTTATTATCTCTTAGAGCAGACTCCTCCATCTTTTTTTTTCACTAGAGGCATAAAAGCCATGTTTAAATATCTACCAAGATTCTTTTTTCAGTTAGGTAATTGTGTTCTTGTGCCTTTGGCCTTCATTATGCAGTAGTTTACTGTAGTTACAATAGTTTAGGTTTACCTAATTAAGAAGGATTAAAACATTTTAATTTAAATACAATTCAATATCATGAATGACCAAATACATACAACATTAGATTGAGTAATTAATAGTGTTACACTTTTCTCTTTATCTTTATCTAATTCAAAAATAAACATCAGCCTTTTCCAAAAAAAAATGGGATTTGGCTTTATATCTTGCATTTAAAAAGGCACTAAGTCAAGATCAGTAGTGTGTTTTGCAACACTTCTAATATAGAAATCTGGCATAACAGTTAATGAAACATCTCAAGCTCTGAATAACACAGACATGTAACTCATGGCCAAAATCCTATGGCTTGGAAAAACTCTTTATCCAAAATAAAACAGAGCAGAGCACCAGTAGTTTTTCATCAACATAATTAATAACAGATAACTACAGTATATATGAGAATACAAGTGTTTGATGTTGATATTTTGTGTTTATTTACATTTTAACAATAATTTATAAAAAATTGCAAACAAGCTGTGTATCCTTTCTCTGAAACCCTGCAACACTAAAGAAACTAAAAGTGAAGCAATGTAAAAATGTACTGTAAATATATATAAAGTTTCCTGTTGCAGTTATAAACATTTATAGAGAAATAAGATTAATAGATTTTGGTGGATTTTATTTGCAAATAAATGAATTGCTAAAGAGCCATGATATGATTTAGTGCTGATCATGTGTTTTACCCCTAGTGCTGCTGTGAAGACGAGGCTCAGTGTACAATCTCCAATGCCCCACACCATTTATAATCAAAAGGCTTTGGCTCTATGACCCTCATACCATCACACCACCAGGATTAGGAACTATACACATTTAATTTTCTTTACTTCAGAACATGTAGAACATGTAGTATCAGAGCTGTAGTGTTTCCATGGTTTGAATTTATTGAAATAATTAGAAATTTGGACAGTAAACCCAGAAAGCACCTTAAGGCTTTCAGCACAATGGCAACTTGTACACATAGAATCAATGCCCCGTCTGAGGGTGAGGGTGTGAGGCTAACAAAACCCGAATAAAAAAATGAAAAAAAAAAGAAAGAAAGAAAAGTGTGTTGCTGTGCGGCATCCAGACTGGACTTACTATTTATCAGGGTCCAGTCTGGGAAAAAGAACCCCCTGGCACAGAGATATACAGACTGGGACTTACCCTATTTAATGGGGTCTGGAAGAACAGGGAGCGCAAGGCCAAAACAAAAAGATGACTCAACCTTTCCCGGTGGAGATGCATGGCAGGGCAGGCGAAAAGAAAAAGAAAATGAAATTAAGGAAAAATGACAGCCTTACGCTCGTGTCACAATCCCCTACAGGACTGTCGGTGGAAGGTTCTCCGGTTCTCCCCTTACAGGGGTCTGCTTGTCCCTCCGGGAGGTGTTCAGTGTGTTCTTAAAGGACCCCCACAGCTACAGCTTGTCGTTAGTTAGCCAGAACAGCTGTGGTTGCTAAGGCAATGCATCACCCTTAATCCAAGGCTCCGCCTCCACTCTGAACACACCCCTCGTGTAATGTCACAACACTAAACTATTTTATTAATATAGTAATAAAATATACAAAATAAACCAATACAACAGTAAATATACCTTACATGAACCAGTGTGAAATACTATAAAACCTGGTCAATTCTGTTACTCAAAATATATAAATCTGAACAAGGTTAAAATACACTGACTATATTACTCATTATTGAGTATTATAATCAACCTTGTGAACCAGTCTCATACATACTGTATACAGTACATCCATATGCTCAAAAGGCAAGTAGAAAATTGTTTTCTTAAATTAGTCTTTACCAAACACTGCTTTGAAAATCCTGAGTATTATAATGTGAACGTTGAATGCATACTCATCCATTTTAGAATGCTTGTCCAAGTGCAATCTGGATGGGAATTTTAAGTGCCATCAGCAGAGAAATACTGGATCTGATTGAAGCATATCCAATCCCTGTCTCTGGCTCTGTGCAAAAGCAAATTATTTCAGCTCAAGAGAAGTGAAAAAAAAATGTTTTTACTTTGCCTTGCACTGAAGATGAAATATGTTTGAATTTGGACCAGCTGTGAATGTGTTTTAGATGGTAAGACACGTAAAAGAAATGTGCTTGCCATTATTCTGAATATTCCATGATATTCAGTGGTGTTGACAAAAGTTTGATAGTATTAGTTCATTGATCTGGCAAGATGAATGATCAATTGGGAGCAGGTTACAAAATGTCTCTTGTCGTAGAGAATCTCTTGGGCATAATTCTGTTTACAGAGATCTCTCAGTCTGGTAGTTTTTTTCAGTTGACTTTATTCCAGTTATGTTCGAACAGCAATAGTTGCAGTCACAATATTGGGTAGCTGTCATGTTGCCAGGGTAATAGCGCATTTTAAACTATTGAGCAGAGCCTGGTAAGTTGCTTCGTCATGGATGCCGATTGCTTGTGCTGTAATCAGGGGATGTGTCTGTCTCCATGTGAAATATTCCTCATAGGTGTATCACACTGGCCCTTTCAATGGTTATATACAGTATGACAGGTGGCTTGCATCTGGGGTTGAAGTCCACACGTCTCTCCCTCTTTGAGACCTAGTTTAAGAAGTGTCACTCTGAGCAGTTCATCACTGGAGGTGTCATGATGAGTCTATATTTAAGATACCCTGGTTTGTGTTAACGAATAAGCCCATCCAAATTGTTGGTGTTCCAAGTTATAGCTGCATTCCTAAGAAACTGACTCAAAGGAGTTAAGCAGTGCCAGGGTTATTTTCTGTTCATGGCAAGGGAAAGATTATTATCATTTTTATGAACACTTAATTCTAAACACACAGTAAATAGCTTTGCTGCTACAAGGCCATACAACATTTTTCATACTTCATAGCACAGTGTTTACATTAGAATCAGCATAATTTATGACAGAGTCTGATCTCACTGAACAACACTCTCTGCTTACAGGTAGAGCTGAAATCACAGTTCTCCGAATGAGAACCTTTTTAGGTTGAGACAATTGGAAGACTCCCAGGACATACGGAACTTTTATATTAAGGTTCCTAAGTTGTTTATGGTGTTTATGTATTTCTTTAAATGGCTAAAGCAAAACATTTAGCCAAATCTACATTCAGATTAAACTTAGCTCCATTGTAGCAATTTCTACTTTCTATCCAAAATAATTTTATGTATTTTATGTAATTATGTAATCAATCTTTTTATGTATATATACAGTGTATATATATATATGCATTTATATTCAGTCTATCTATACCTTTTATTTTTAAACTTGTATATTTCTTTGTAAATTCCATTTTTATTTATTGCAAGTCAAATGTTAGTACATTCTGTTATTTTGTTTTAAGTTGAACGGTGATTGTTTTAGCATTTGCAGAGTATTTGTCAAGCTTTTGTCTGTAACAAATGTAGCAATCTTGTGTACAGAGCCCAGTATTGTGTCATGTTCAAACTATAAATAGCACATTATAAATGTAACATCTGGTGAACCAAAACCATTCTATTTGTATAAAATACAGAAAAAATCCTTGGGTTTCAAGACCCCATTTTCATCACCGATCATCTGCAGGCAATCCATTAGTCATGCACAACAGTGAATTGCTACAAAAAATAAAAGGTGAAATAAAACAAAAGTGAAATGAAAGAACTAAGATGAATAGTGACACTAGTTCATTCTATAATATGTTGAAGTGCCGTTTGATTCTAGTTTTTTTCTTTCTCTGATAGTATTGTACCTGCTTTCTATTTTTAAGGTAGGTTTTTAGGAGATTTTACAGTAATTCACCCATAATTAAGAATGTAGATGCATTCCTAGAGCTCTGCTTCTGATATCCATTAAAATAAGTTGTCAAAGTTGTAAAAAATTGTCATTGAAACTGATTATCCAAAACGATTTTAATGAGTTTTTATTATACATTTAAGAACAAATATACAACATCACGATTTTATAAAAAGTGAAGCTTACAGAAAGGATTTTTTGTCTTTTAGTGCAGAAAATAAGTAATCCTATAATGTAACTGGCTAACTAATGTACTCCTTGACTGAGTACCATCAGACTAACACACTTGAATGGAACCGTGTCCTACAGTAAATGCCCACAATCTTGTTGAAGGCAAGATAACATGAAAAATGGCAAGTAAGCTCTCAGCCAGTGAGGGTAAGGAATGATATGTTCAGTTCTTTTGTTTTTAAACTAGGTGTTCACAGCACCAAAAATCCCACAACCTTAATAACTTGGTAAAGAACTCACCACATTATATATACATATGCAAAAATTACTTTTTTCCATAGAGCAGTACAGGATCTCCTTCTTTTGGTTTCCTTTTTGCAGCTGGACAGCTGGTTAACTGTAGAGATTGATTGTTTCAATGTATTTTTAACCAAAACAAACTTTCTTTTATACAGTACACAGAAATACAAAGTAAAACATTAAGTTATTTTTTCAGGATTACATAAAAAAGAAAAACCATAACGCTTACTGTAAAATTTCTGTTCAAACATGGTTTAGACTGGTTTGTTTGAAGGCAGTTTTTCTTATTTTAAAGGTATCAAATTAGATATTTCTACATTTGTTATATCTGAAGCTTGCCCTGTTTTCCAGTCTGTTACCTTCATCTGTTATACCACCTACCTATGATTCATCTTTGCTTGAATCACAAAAACTAATTTGCCAGAATCCCAACTCCCACAGTCTAACCACTTGAAGTTGCAGGCATGCTATACTTTTACTCGCTTGCTCTGCACAGTGATGACACTTAAGAGAAACAGTCAGTGGTATTTTGGCTCATTATTTGAGTTGCAGAAACATTCACAGCTCAGTTGTTTGGTATTTTCTTTTTTTATAGGTAATTGGAAATAAGGAATCATTAATGACTTTTAAGGTCCAGTGGGGACCTTGAGCCTTTGAAAAATCTCTGTTGTGATGCCTCCAGCTTTTTGTTTACTGTATCAGCAGACTGAGTCTGCATATGTTCCAAAAGTTTTCCATCTGTTGTGTATGGTAGAAAAATCACATCACTGATAAATTTGGATTTAAATATTGACAAAATATATAGCCTATAAGAAATTCCTAAAATAAATAAAATTAAATTATATTATAAATAAAATTATGCTTTATCTGCATTTGAAAAATCTTTATAAATATTTGAAAAATATGTATACTGTAAATATTTCAGTGAAGAGAAACAAAAATCAACAGAAAGAGAAATTAACCAATTATAGCCATTGTTAAATTGCTTTCAATTAATTAGTCAATTAATACATTAATAAAAACAAAATACACAGATATGAAAATACCTAGTGATTTCCAAACTATTCCCGTATTTTCTGTAAGCAATATTTTAACAAGAAATCTAACATGCTAATTATCATATCCTAACAACCTTTGTACAAACTGTAAGGCATAATGTACAGATGCAGATTATTAAAGTAATTTTCTTCCCTACTCAAATTAAACCTCATACTTTTCTTCAAAATGAATGATTCTGCAGCTTATAGATATTGTATATACTCTTTCAAGATTTAATGTAAATGTATAATGTTTTTTTTAATTCACATTATCAACTGTTACATTTTTCAGGTGTTTTTCTGATTCTGTCAGTTTTAGAAATAGCTAAAATAGCCCTAAAATAACTTACCCATGGAAGTGTGATAAATTTAAAGATGTGTATTTGTGCACATTTCAATTTGAGAATAAAAGCACTATTATAATAAATCCCAAGACTGGTTTTAAGTATATAACTCCAACAGGTTAGATAGACTATATTTGGAATTAAGTTTAGCATAGTAAAATGTTCAGTAACAGACAATAGTTTCTAACTAAACAGTGTAATGTTTTTCACTGCTTAAACAGGGTAGTTCTAAAAGGTCTGATCTTAATTTCTGTAGCAAGAACCACATGTTTGCTGTTCTCTTTCTAGTGTATGCTGAGTGTTCTTAGACTGTCCCAACATTTTCTGTTATTTCATGATATTATTTATTCGTGCATACAAATAATGGATACTAAACTTTTTGATAAATTAATGGATAATAAAACTTTTTGCTGTTGTAGGTTTTATAATTCAAGAGAACCCTTTAAACATGCATTTTTACATTTCATTAAGTGTTTCATTCAGTATCACTGAAGCACATCTTTAAAATATTGAAATTATCGTGCTGATGGGTACTGTTAAATCAAAATCACATATCACTGATCTTACTGTATGTTTTCCTAGGTTGGCTGCAAAGCTGCAATTGTCTTCTTCCAATACTGTATCATGGCCAACTTCTTCTGGCTTCTGGTTGAAGGTCTTTACCTGCATACCCTATTGGCCATATCATTCTTTTCTGAGCGGAAGTATTTCTGGTGTTACATCTTGATTGGTTGGGGTAGGTTTCTATTTATTATTACTTTTTATAAAAATTAAAAGTATAATGTTTTAATGTTTTATAGTATAAATGTTTTCCAGAGGGATACAATATAAATAAAGTGAATTCAAATTATTTTTGCTGACCTAGAAATGATTGGCCTCACTCTTTGTTTCAGATGCTATAATTATATAATCTTCCATTCTTCCAGGAACACCATCAGTATTTATCACAGCTTGGAGCATTGCAAGGGCCTATTTTAATGATATTGGGTGAGTTTATTAAACCTAACTTTGTCATCACCTAAGACTACAATATTTTTTCTTATATTTGAATTTGAATTCACCTGCAACATACTGTACCAATACTTTATTACATAATTTAATTTGCTTTTGTCATGGAATTTTAGCCACTTGATTTCACATCAATGGAAGTTTAAGTTGGAAATCTCCACTTTTTTTTTTGGAAAAGGTGCTGTGGGGCCGAGAGGAAGAGTAAATTTTGGAATTTACCAGATGTTAAAGAAACAACACGGTGGTTAACATTGCTGCTTCACAGTGCTGGCCCCTCTTTTCAATTCTTGGGATGCTATCTTTTTGGAGTTCATTCTCCCCGCATTTATATGGGTTTTCTCTGGGTGCTCTGGTTTCCTCCCACAATTCAAAGACGTACTGCTAGCTTAATCTGTAAAAAAAAAGAAGCTTGATCCTAGTGTGTTTGTTTGTGTTTGTGTCTGTGTGTGCCTTGTGATGGACTGGCATCCCATCCAGGGCTTAATCCTTACCCCCAATGCTTCCTTGGGTATATCCTGGATGGGATGCCAGTCGCACATGCCCCAGCACGTTGCAAGGCAGACACAAACACGCCAAGGCCAAGTGTTTGATCCCAGAAATGCCACAATGACCCTGAATTGGATAAGCTGTTTTTAAGGATGGTGTGATGTTGATGTGATGCAGACATTAAAGGCAAGCTGCAGGATCTCTGTCACACGTTTGAAACCTGAGTGAGCAGAATGGGCACTCTGTGGTTATTTGGTTTGTCTTGGTAAATATATACTTTTTAATCATACAATCTAATATAAGAAATTCTGAAATGTGTTTTCACCCACAGAGATTGAGCAGTGGTAGTCACAAATATATGAATCACTTATTGTTTGATTCTATTAATTTCCTGATTGATTGATTCAGAGTGATTTTAAAGTGCTTTGATTGTGGTGAAAAATTTTTCTTGATTTCCAGAAGTCATCGTTAAATTTGAAAAGTACAGCAAAATACTGGGAAATTTTCAGAACTTGCCTTCAAAGTGTATTTTTGTCTTCTAATAAAATTTAAATCTACCTTCCCCTTCCACATAAGGTGAACTGAGGGGATGGTGCAATAGCAGTGCAATGAAAATAGAGGAGGGTGAAAAACCTGAACTGATTTATACTGCAACGATATTTTTATATTTTGGGGTTAGAAAGAATCAGCATTGATGAGTGCCTTTCAAACCACAATGAAAGTAAAATGTACACAGTAAAAACCTACAGAATGTCCAGGTATGCATAGTGCCATATTCTGTGATGCAGAAAGGGGCAAGACAACTTCCAATGAGATGAAACAGCCTTATTACATTGTAAACAAGCAAGCTTGTAAATACATCACTTTTAATCCAATAGGTCTCCACTTCAAGTCAGGTTTTCCAACAAATACAACTTATTTGTTAACTCTGCATGCAGGTCACTTTGGAACATTTCTGCAGTGAAATGTCTGTTGCACAACCTGTACTTATTCGCTTGTAGATCGCATTACATTAGCCATTACAATGACTAGTGAGCAGGAACGGCCGCCTCACATTGCAATTCATGTGAACTCTCATTTTTGCCCGTAGCCAGGCCAGGGTTTTTTTGACAACATGGCTGCTATCCAGTACTTTCATTGAGTTTACGATTTTGTGCGTAATTTGGAATTTGTAAAATTTTGTGATACTGTCAATTTATTTTGTTATCAAGATTTAATAACTAGTCTGAGGAATTGAGACGGCAGTTACCCTTTAATTACAAGTGATGTTTTAACTTGTATTTCTGTTTATTCAGTCTGTTAATACATTTATGTGATGAATTTAATTTATCAATGCACTTTATATTTGTTTTATCACCTCATATATAATTTTAACATAATGAACTTTGCAAATTTTCATTTTCATTTTCAAAAGGTTTTGAGCAAAATATTTTGCACATACTGCGAATTCATAGGCACTTATTATGCACAAGAATTACCCAATGTTTATTCTCTCCTTATCTACAGTATGTTGTGTTTTTTTCCCTGTAATTTAGATGCTGGGACATGATAGTATATCCATATTGGTGGATTATCAAAGCACCCATTACTGTATCAATAGTGGTAAGTTTAGAACCTGTCAAAGGGTTGTTATTAGTATTAGTGGAAATACTAATAGTAAAAAGAAAAATAATAATTTATATAATAAATATAATTTTCTAAATATGTGTACAAAGTAGTGTACATCTATTATTTTTGTTATATGTGCAACATATGAATAGGATGTTCTGAGCATTAAACCTTGTAGATTTTGTTAATCCTGAATTATTTTAGAAACATAAAATTAATTTGAATTTAATGATTTCAGATTTGATATCAATTTCATATGTGTAAAGAAGCTTCTCCAAAAATGATTTAAAAGTGAGGTGTGGTTTGCATTCAAATCAAATACTTCTGTGTTACAGATAATTACTTAGTGTGTCAACTGTTAGCTCAAATACCAGCATGTTTACAGAATGGCATATACTGTATTGATAAACGTGTTACAAATAGATACCATTCTGTAAAGTAACTGTCAGATTAGTGACAGTGCTTGATCTGAGAATACAGTTAACCAGAAAAAGTGAAAGTGAAACCTGAGTAGAGATTGCTGTGTGTGAGTAAGTATTACCTTTTTGAAAGCTTAAGGTCATGAACCCTTATAAAGGTCATAAGGTAGGTTATTGAAAAATCTTAAATACCATTAAGGCTTTAGCTCATAACTCCATTTGAACATAACACTGTCTGAAGAAAACCTTTGTGAGTTTAGAATTGTAAATTTATTCAGAGAAATGTGGCAAAAGAAAACGTTTTCATAACATACTGAAATTATACAACATGACTTTATTGACATTATTGAAATTATTTTTCATTATACATTTACATTTATTGTAATGCATTTCAGTAGCTAGTAGCCACTGTATTTAAATGAGTAGCTCTCTTACTACAAATGGATTAACACCATTTTGGTACACGAAATACATACAGATACTGTTTACCCCAATATCTTTTATTGAAGTAATTTGTCAGAAATCAACATATACTGTATATAAAGATAATTTTGCTCATGTCATTTGAAATTCCCAGAATACATAATTGTTATCAATCAAGAGAACAATAGTTAACAAATAAGAGTAATACCTCAGCAGAATCTGCCATCCTTAGAGTATTTCACAGGATGGAGCCTCACAGTCTTTCAGGTACGGAAATGCATTGCTGCCACCAAGGGAAAAAAATGCTTGTTATCTCGTAATTACAAGAAAGCAACAATCATATCAGTGTATGAGCAACCTGTTACATTTGCAGTGACAGTACCTACAAGCTATCGATACATTGACTGGCACTGGTTTATACACAAGTATGATCATTGCTATCTCGTAATTACTTACTAATGAATCAATTTGTTGTTTTTTTCATTGGTGGCAGTAATGTGCTTCCATATTCAGGCATGTGAATTGTGAACTTCTTAAAAATGCAGTTCAAATACATGGAAAAGCTTATAACTGACAGAAGAGGTCATTAGCTCATAAAAGTTGTCACAGATTGTTAACTATTCTTAAAAAGAAACATATTTACATAGTTTGCTTTCCATGATACAATCCTTAGAGTTGTCTTTTGATTTGGAGTTTAGTGTAGTTGAACACCATACTTTTCAGCTGAATAATCAGGTTCATGTAATGCTACATTAAAATTCTCTATATGATTTCAATGAACAACACAAGTCATTCCAGTGCTAGTTCATTTTTAGATATAACAAGTGAGGGAAAATGTTCATGCTCCTTGGTCCACAAACAAGTGTGTCTGTGTTCTTTTCAATTAAAAGGTAACATAGCCCCAGTTCTCATATTTTAAAACTTGATAAAAACATAAATTAAAGATGCGGAGATATATTTTACTTAAACCTTAAAAAGCAGAAAACAGCTAAGTAAATTATCTGAAAAAATATGAAAGGAAGTAGACTGCAATGTACCATCCATTGACATTGTTCTATTTTGTTGATAGGTGAACTTCATTCTGTTCATTTGCATTATTCGCATATTAGTTCAAAAGATACACTCTCCTGATGTGGGAAGAAAGGAATCCAGCCAATATTTGTAAGTATGATTTAATATCGGTCGGTTGAGAGGTTTCCTTTTTTTATTTTAATTGATCTTATTAAGTTAATCTTGCAGTGTCAGAACAGAATTTGTCAGTTTTAAAAAATATTAAACAGATACTTTTAATCATATGTCTGCTTTATATACTGTATATACTGATGCAAAAAAGAAACAGCACAGTCATGACTAATGGATACATTTAAAAAATATATAATCCCAGAAAAAACTATATCAGAGAAAATATTAACAAAATATAAAACAAGGTAAATGGAAGTGTTCTAAGTAAGAAATACAATACAGTATCATATGAAAACACTTTGACATTAGTATTGGTTATGACCTTCTTGCGGTCATACTCCTTTATTCACTGATTGTCATAGTCCTGGCAGTATTGTTGCATAGACATACCATACTCTGCTCAGACTACTGTGGGACATTCCAGGATTCTCTCTGTGTAGCAATTGTCATCTGGCAAAGGTTAGCCAGTTGCAAGTGTCTTGATGGCACTAATGAATGGGTCCCACAGATGTTCTTATCTTATAATCTGGCCTTCACACTGTTGACAAAATTGTCTTGAAGTCATGCCACTGTAATCAAAGCAAAGTGTGGTCTTATTTTGTTACTGGAAAAAAGACATTTCCAGATTGGCATGCGGGAATGGAAAAATTGTTGACTCAAGGACTTTGCTGAACAGGTTGCCCTCAGTCTGCATCAAAAGTTTTTTTTTTATGTTAATGAAGATTCCTCCTTTTCCAGCACTACCAGTTGGTTTAAAAATTAAATAGTTACCACAATGCTCACGACAACTTTCCACAACTTGTCTAATGTTAGGTCTGACAAGACTATTATAGGCATTCATAACTGAGTAGAATGCTCCACCACTCACTACTAACATCTCAGAAGTCACTCTGCTGAAACACAGGATAATTATTCCCAGAATTTCTTGTGCTGCAGTTACACTACACTGCGCTGAAAACAATTACACATGTGGGTCATATAGCTGTGATGGTTCTTGGCCATTGTTATGTCACACTTAATGTACAGTAGCTTGTGTCTAATAGAGGCAGTTTACACCAGACTAGTCTGTTGATTATAGCAGCAGAAAATATAATTCTCCAGGCAACATCTCTCACAGACAGTCTGCCTTCAATCATCCTGATGGCAAACAAAACATTTTCATTGCTCATTAGTGGGGTGTGATTGAATCTCGACACTACTTTTGCATTAATTAAAAATAATATTAAATATTCAATGCATATTTATATAGATCATTAGTTCATTTTTTCAATATCCACCCAACTAAAATGCCAAACGCAGAGCACCTGGTGTTTTTTGTGAAATCACATAACTTGAGTTCAGTTTTTTGTTATGTGAAGTATCAATTCTACATGAAAAAATCCATGTGCTCACTATTTAAATCTTAAATACAGTATGTATGTTCCCAATGAGCTATTGGTTTAAATGTTAGATTGTTGCATTGTCTTTGTGCATTGGTATATCAGGTTTACAAATTGTTCTTCATCCTGAGGTAAAACAGTGGTTCTTCAGAAAGCTTTTCATAGCTTTGTACTGCAGTAGTTTCCAGATCCTTTGCTGATAATGGAAAGATGTAAGATTATTTCGGAAGTGTATGAGGAACTCTCATGCCACTTAAATTCAGTAGATGATGGTAACAGATTTAATTAATGTTATAATAAGAATTGGATATTAGTAATGCAAGCTGCATTGCAAGTAATATTCTTTTTGATGTTATAGACGACTGGCAAAATCCACTTTGCTGTTGATTCCTCTCTTTGGGATTCATTACATCATGTTTGCATTCTTTCCTGACAACTTTAAATGGGAAGTGAGACTGGTAATCGACCTCGTCCTTGGGTCATTTCAAGTAAGTAGAGAAAGTTGCTCAAAAGCCTGTATTGTATATTAAATTTGCTGAGCATACTGTATACACATTCATATGCATGTACAGTAAGTTTGTTTTAAAAAATAAAAAACATTTTTTAATTAAAAAAGTTAAATGATTGAGAATAATTTCAATTAGATTATTAGATTAATTGATCATTCAGGCCTGATTTACTGATAATAATAATGATACTGATAATGCATATGTTTTAAATCACCTTCTCTCAGTACAAATGTTGATTGGGCCAAGATGAGGAGGTTACTTGACCTGTTGAATGTCAGGCCTGGAAAGAATTAAGAAAGAAAAACAGAAAGGCAGCAATGTACCCTGCTTATCAAGAAAACAATTTATTTGAGTTGACTGTTGACTTCAGATCTTTCTGACTTGTAGTGAAGTGAATCAGTTCCATTTGTAGCTGAAAGCCTCCAGACCTCCAGTACAGACGTATACCTTTATCACGCCCTTTGACCTCACATACAATCCTACCTTCACCTCATCTTGACATGACAATATTACAAGTCAAATATTACATTACAAATATTACAACAGGACAACACACATCTCCCTGCTGTTCATGTAAAAACAGTTTTCTTAGGAGATGAATGTGAGTTTTATCCTTGCCACACTTGAGCACACATTATTTTATGAGTTAGGATGAAATATGGCATGACCAGACAGATTTTTGTCTTAGCATTGCAATAATAGGACAGGATCGCTCGAGATTGCAACCTGATGCAAAACATGCATTGCAGATGTACAACTTGTATTGGTTCCAGTGGTGGCCACACATGCAATTAGACTCTGACTTTCACTGCTGACCCTGTGTTAATCAACCCTGTTGATGACAAATGTTAACCAGCAAACCAAATTTACTTTGTCATGTTCAATAAAATGCCAGTGTATCTTCTACAAAAAGGATTCATTAATTTCCCTGGTTTTAACTATATGAATTTGCTGAAATTCATATTATCTACTATAAGTGATTTTTTAAGTTCAAGTTTACAGTATATTTTCACCTTATTTCTGTCTTTGGCATTTCAAAGATCTAAAGGGAAGCTTGCTAGGTCTCTTTTTTGTAAATGTCAACAGGCAGCTTGATGAAGCAGTAAGATTAAAGATGTAACATGTGAGCTGTGACATTTCCAGCTTTATACAGGTATCTTCTTCTAATGTTTCTGTGTAAGAGTCCTAACTGTATTGTACAACAATTAAACATATTTGAAATGCAGCTTTGTAGTTTGTGGCAGAAAGTAGTTTTTTTTTTCTTTTTTCATTAGAGGATAATCCTTAGCTATCAAGGTGTAAATAACATTTCATCCTGAATTTATATATGACCACAGAATACCCTTAATTCTTAATTCTAATAAGGGCCACTGATTAGATCAGTAGGAGAATAGCAAATAAACATAAGGACCCTTTTATCAGAGGAATGGAATCTATCACATACATCACCTCATACATCAAACTGCACTATTTATACTGGAATGAGTTTTCCAGCCTGGAACTACACTTCATTTGCTCCCTTTTTGAGCTGGTTAAGTCTTTGGCCTTAATGGAAAAAAAAAGTGTTTAAATGGGTTTCAGAGCTCTGTACACAGCAGCATTACAACACAAACTTGACTTAAGAAGATGGTTAGCATTTTTAGATGTCAGTATTTTCATTTTAAGTGCTTTCCTTCTGTTTTCCACGTCATTGTATGCACTTTGAAAACAGTAAAAGCAGTTTGCCACTTGAACATAACTAAGGCACTCGGTCTAAAGTGGTCATCCATCCATTAACAGGAAACTGTTTATTCCTGGTAAGCGTCACAGCAACTCAGAGCCTATCCTGGAAGCAGGGGGCACAGGGCCTATGAATTACCAGTGAAACACAAACAGGGGACACAGGTGGAAACTATGTGGAGAAACTTTTAAAATTGCGAAAGGAGGCACATTTCTGGGAAAACAATGGTCTATCCAGCCTTGTTCTTGAAGCAATTAACCTGTCTTTTTTCATGAAATGCTTGGATTTATTATTATCATCATCACCACCTTCTAATGTAGTAGGCCAAGTGGACTCTTGTTTGTTTTTATTGTTCTGTCATGTTAGTGACTAGGGGCTACTCTCTGAACCAAATGATAAACACTCACATGCTTACAGGCAGAATTTAAAAACGCCAGATAACCTACACTTTCAGATTAGAAACTGGAGCACCCAGCATAAACCCCATCGAACTCAGGACTCAAAAGCTAGCAACCAGCATTATTAACTGCCGTTTCACTATGGCACCCAAAGGATTCACAGTTTTACAACAATAAATATGTTTACTTTCCTTATTTTTTGTGTAAGTAATGAAGCCATGCATGTAATAATTCTCCTTTAACCATAGCACTTCTCGTGTTATGTTTTTATTGCCACAAATAGTACAATTGTCAGTAATAGTTGCTTTGTATTCATGACCTTGTACAATATATTTAAAAACCTGCATTACATACACACACCTGTTGTATATCAGTTGTGGTACTTAAATTTTAAAAGTCTGCACTGCAGCCATCATGTATTAAAAAAAAAACAGGTCCGGACGTCTTGTGGTAGTAAATGTTTTTAGAAAGTCCCAATTAATTTACTTTTAAACTCTGAAAGCTTATCTTTTAAATTACATCATAAACAATGGTGTCTGTCTTATTACGAAAGCTTGTCAAGACAAACAGTACAGTGTACTGTTGTCTTTCATTTTAAAAATGTTTTTTCTGGCACAGGGCCTAAGACTTCTAACTGTCTGTTGTCTTTTTCAGGGGTTTCTTGTAGCTGTCCTGTACTGTTTTCTAAATGGAGAGGTTGGTTAAAATATTTTAAAATCAAATTTTAGTATATCCTTTTTGAAAAGAGTCTGGGACAATTAACGTGCTCGTTTGATGTAGCTGCTTTGTTCACCTTCTCACTTTTTTTTCTCAGAAGCCAACCACTTTAGTGATTCACTTAATTTCAACAAAAGCTTGTCTGGCATCACTTACCCATGGTGACAGTGGCCTCAGAATGCACAGCCAGCAATCTTCCACAGATGGCTGCCAATTGTAGCCTTGGCTACAAAATGGTGTCATTGTTATTATCATTTGTCACTTCTGTGTTCACAGGGTGTTTAACTCACACACACTCGCTTATTTTGGTTCATAAAACTTTTATTAATATATTTAATACATATTACAATGACTTCATTAGAAATGGCAATATTTTTTTAAATGGTTATCTTAAGCATATATATAAACAGGGCAAAAAATAATTTTCCTGTTAATCATTTTACATCAGAAACATTTACTGCCTGTGTAGCAAGAACTAGTACTCTGCATGTTGCAGGAGTGGTGTGTCTGTGTTGATTGGCTTTCTGATTATTTTACATTTTATTCCAAGTAATATTGTTTTCTTATGTGCAGTTCTAATAAAACAGTAGTTTATGTCCTCAAGTTCTAATTGGAAATAAGAAAGGCATTCCCTTTCTTATTACCACCATGGTGAAAGTAAATTCCTAACACTCAAGAGCCATAAAAGAAATGCTAGTTGTTTTTTAATTCCAAATTTTATACTTACACATTAAAGATACAAGACTTTACAGCTGAGATTAAGGTTATCCAAATATACCTGTTGACTGTCTTTCCGACTTTACCAAAATTAACTGAATTTTATTACAACTGGTAGTTTATTACTGTATTTATATAAAGTATGTACTGTATATGTCTCATCATAAGACCAAAGTGATAATCATAATAAAAAGTATCTCTACTGTTTTACCACAGGTTCAAGCAGAAATAAAGAGGAAGTGGAGGAGGTGGCATCTGGAGAGGCTGCTTGGCACGGACATGAAGTACCATCAGCCCTCTATGGGAAACAGTGGCACAAACTTCAGCACTCAGATCTCAGTGTTCACAAGATGCAGTCCAAAGACCCAGAGGGCCTCTAGCTTTCAAGCTGATTCCTCTGTAGTTTAACATAGTTATGAACTTACAATATATTCCATCTCTGCTTGGTATTTCAGTTTTTTTGTTGGGAAAGTTTATTCAAGATACAAGAAGGTCTATAAAAAATTAAAGCAAAATGAAAAAAGAAAAAGTAATACATTCAGACAACAACAGTATTCTAGAAGAATCTTAAGCAGTTCTTTTGTGAAACTTTATAAAAGTTCTAGTAGTAAATCAATCAAGAAATGTCAATGCTAAACTTCACAGCTGGCTACCAAGAGTTTATATTAGTGTACATATGGTGAATATTTTAAGAACTTATTTGACACAGACATGTCTTTAAATAGAAAAAAAACTTTAAAAATTCTGCACATTCCTGAGTCTGTGTCAATGGCAGTAGACTTGATAAATTCACAGTTAATGACCTTTTCTACAGTAAGTGTACTAAAAAGCCTGCAAATACAGTACCTTTATGACAATCCTCCCGTTTCCTGCAAACAAAAAACAATTGTCCTTTTCACAAATACATAGTGGTAGTGTGTGTCAATCTTGCTGGTGCTTACAACTGGATAATGAAGCACTTTGTCTGAGTTAAAGCATCATTAAGCCAGGTTCCTCAGATCAAAATGTTTAAGTTTTTACAACTGCACACAATCACCAAAGAAAAGCTGTAAGTACTTAAAATGTAGGAGTTGAACAAGTGGTCAGCTTTTAGAAAACCATATTTATAAATAAACAAATTTAAAATTAATAAACTAAAAAAAACTCAAACATAACTGGTTTCACATGAAAACATGTAGCGGACAGATATTATATATATCTACAGTATATTAGGATATTGTGCAGCCACACCAGCAGAGCAATGTATCTTGTGACTGTAGCACTGAAGTGCATTGAATGATGGCTACTGAACTTTTTATATATACCGTATAGGTACCTTTAAAGGGAAATACTATGTGGTCACTGGAATCTCATAAGAAGACAAATTGCCCTCCTCTGTCTGATCTGTTTGTTCTTACCATATATGGAATAAACAATGGTTTTAAACTATAGAGGTTATGACCTCAATTTTATGAAGTTTTACCCAATGACTAATGATTATAAGGACAGCATAAAAGTATATAATAAAAGTAATAATGTTCATAAATCGAATGTATATGTAATATTAAACTTTATTGTTAAGACATTATATAACAATACACATCACAGATACAGTATTCTTTTAGCTTTTCCATCTGTGGACCATCTAGATACCCAACTTACCAAATTGTGGTACCATAATGAAAAATTGATGTTGATGAAATATTCTTTACTATGTTATCACAGTCGTAGCATGAAAGAAAACATAGAATTAACACACTACTGGTACAATGCTTGATGTATAAGAACATATTCTGTATACCACATATACTGTAAATAATTTAGGTTTTTGTAAAATGGCTACATTATGTGTAAATGCCTGATTGTGCCAATGACACTCTTCTAGTAACATTGTCAAACATTGCAAAATATTGTCTAACATAATCTAATCACATCCTTACAGCAACATTTTTAAATATTATTACAACATTTTTTTATGTTAGCTGGGTATGGACCTGCTCTGTGGAAGTGTTGTTGTATTTAGATTTTTCTATTCTGTGATCCTGCTTGATTAACAGTTTAACAGTTTATAATTGCAATAAAATAAGCATTCCTGTTTCTGTTCTTTGAAAGAAAGCAAATGTGAGTTGACATTCACAGTAAAATACTAGTAATATGTAATTTGAAATGAAAGCGGTGCATATCTGTTTAACTGACAAAGAGTTGTTAGATGGTAACAGTTCTGAAACACAAATTGTACAAATAAAACTTAAAAAACTACTGGTGATATACTTTATAAGGTTGGAATATGTTGTCTATATTAGGTTTGTGTTTCTATCTGTAAGCCCTTTGCATTTCTGTTCTTGTATTTCTGATTTCTGATATGTAACTGTGCTTGAAAGCTTCACATCAATATCTGTTGTCTACAGTGTAAAGGTAAATGTGAATTAGCTTCTCTACCTCTAAGAAAATGTTGTCGAGAATGTATATTCTTAATTATGTTAAAACTGTATATAATGTTCTGTATGGTTTGTTCCTTTACTGTTTTTTTTTTTTCATTTCTGGAATGGTAAATTTACAATGTATTATGTGAGATTAGAATGGTTTGTTTTATTAGAAATTCTATTAGTCTGTCTATTTGCAGAATATATTATATACAGTATTATTTGTACTTTAAGATGTAATGATGTTTTCAAAGTAAAAAAAATCATCATATGTAGTTGCAAAACTGGATGTTGTGATATTAAACAATATATTTCACTTGAAATAGTTTGTAATTTGGTTATAATTCTCTGTGTTAGATGCCAGATTTGTGCTTGTTGGTCACATGCTGTTTATTTAGTCATAAAGTCATTAGAAAACTGTAAAAATGTATTTTACACCATAATGGAGACTTTCCAATGGCTACAAAAAATTATTGTCCACACATTATTGTTGTCTGATGTCTGTCTCGCACTCAAAAGTTCTTTTTTTCCATCGAAATATCTTACGTTAATATTTTGTAATGTACAGAGCTCTAAAGGAGCTTCAACAGCTACTGTATCTACAAAAACAGAATTCCCATACTAATTCACTTTGTCAAGCTACATACACTAGTAAAAACATGAAAAGAATAAAAAGATAAATGCATGAGATAAGTAAACGCACACATATAGATAACATTGTATAAATACTTCATAAAAATACCCTGGAGACCATTTTTAGTCCACTTACTATTTAAGTGTCTGGAAAGAAGGAAAAGACTCTAATATTTAAGTTACATGTGTAGTGTGCTCTCACGAGGCACCAGTTCTGTAGGGTTTGGGCATTTACGGGGACAATTATTAATCGTAGCCGTAAATCACAAAATGATTCTTTTAATGGCTTTAGAATCCAACCTTGCGATATAACTCAAACAACGCACACACACAGGTACTAATACACGAGGATACATTTATTAATACATAGAATATGCATGTAAACCTTACAGATCTTATCGAGAGGGTTATCACAATACAAAAGGTATATATTCAATCAGTTACGAAGAGTTACATATATCAAGAGGACATACATTCAGTATATCATTCATTTAGACTGTTTCATAAATGAACTTGGTTATAACTTCTACATTGGATACTCAAAACAAGTACATAACTCTTAGGAATTAAATTGATATCAACTGGTTGGGATAACAATTGAATTCTCGAGCTGTAATGCATTGAAGTTGAATACTCATCCAATCTCTGGGGATTCAGATCTCCTGTGGGCTCTCTGGCTCCGTGCCAGGCTGTGCTGTGCGGCTTGCGACGGTGCGCTGCTGATGCTCACTGACCGGCTAGTTAGTGTTGGCTTTAACTAGCAAAGTTTGTGCACAGGAGAAAAGATGACTGTGGGTCCCAGCAAGTCAGGAAGAGGACCACGTGGGTTACTCGGCCCTACCAGTCCCTGATTGGTTGATCAAGGTGAGATATGAGTCACTTACTCCTGACACCTAGGAGTGCAGTCCAGATGTCCATCTGGCACTCCCTAGACAGATAGGCGCCAATGGATGACCATTGATCATGATAGCCAGGCTTAGCTAAGTGCATCCCCATTTGGGAGCTGTCCCTTATCAAAAGAAAACATCTTTAAATCAGCCTGCATGAATAGTTTCTCTGTGGCTGCACCACAGAGATGAAGAGAGAGATGGAGCCTCATTTGGGAAAGCACAGCAACACTTAATTCTGTCTTATTAATAAGCCTCGCCGCTACACATGTAAAGACTTGAATTATAGTTTTATTTAGTGGGCATACTTATGTTAAGTAGAATACTTCTGTGTTTTTCACCTTTTCAAACTCCCATTAATTATCAGATATTGAAAGCATTCGGTCTTTTTCATCATTTTGTTTCTTTAAAGCTTGTCGCACATCATTGTGTGTTTTCCCTCTCAGTAATGCAACGTTCAATTTGAATAAAATATTTACAGTATATACATCTTTAGTCCATAATTCAAAAGTAAAAGTAACCCTACACTCCAAATTATAGCACATCCAATCTTATTTAAGAGTAAAGGAGAATAGACTGTTGAATTTTTATTGTATGCAATAAGTTCTATTTATAGTTTCCTGTAGGATAAGGTACAATATCAATTAATTAAAGAGGTTAAAACATACTGTTTCTCTCAGGAACTTTTTTATCTTTCACAAGGAATGACAGCAGCCCAAGACTGGGATAAAGTAGAATTGTTCATTGAGATGAACTGAGGGTCAACCTCCTGGCCATTTAATGGGGAGGATAGGGCTTCTGTCCAACCAAGGGGCTAGCTGCAAAGGTGGAGAAGGGGTGGAGGAGGGGTGAGAAAAACTAGCAAGGAAGAGGAGAAGGTGACGTGGTATATATGAAGACAGAGCACTTATAGTATGTCAAAATGAGTGCGAGTTGTGGCAGCTGATTTTAATTAATAGTTCAGCTGCCTTCATCCCTCTGAACTTTCATTAAAATCTCAATTACACTGTTGTTCTTAATTGACATTTATTTCCTTCAAAATCTGTGGATGTTACAGACCCTTATGTTTTGTTTTATGAGGTTGCTCACCTTTAAAATATTCCAGTCTATTGTAATAATTGTGTTTACATAATACAGAAGGAACATAGAAATGGGAAAAGGGAGACACCGGAGGTGAGAGGTTCTTGTCCAGATCAACCTTAAAGACCAGACTCTAGTAAATTATTTGAACCTTGTGTAGGGAGCTTTCCATTTTGTTATTTCACACAGGGCCATGTAGGTTTGGATTTTGTTTTTCCCTTAATAATAAAAACCTTCATTTAAAAACTGCATTTTGTGTTTACTTGTGTTATCTTTGTCTAATATTTCAATTTGTTTGATGATCTGAAACATTTCAGTGTGACAAACATGCAAAAAAATAAGAAATCAGGAAGGGGGCAAACACTTTTTCACACCACTGTAATTAGCAGGAACTGCAGGGGGCTATGAATCAGAACATTTCAATTAAACTAATCAGTAAGTTCATATGTAGGCCATGATTATTACTTTTTCTGTCACATGTTGATATATAACTGAATGTTTGTGGCAATTTAATGTTATTTTTAATTTAAGAACAAGATTTATGTTAAAATCTGTCAGATAAGGGTACATACCTACTGATGTGATACTTGATCACGGAATTTTTAAAAAAGAGATTTGCTTGTTTCTCATTAGGTCTGTGTACCAATCCATTAAGAGCCAGCACCAGATTACTATTTAGCCAGAATCTAACCCAAGAGACTGATTAGAACAAGTTCCTCTTGCATGACACGAGCTTTGAAGAAGAGGAGGTTGATGGTGATGTTTCTTCTCTCTATGTCTGTTCCTCTCTTACTTTTTCTTCCTTTCTTTCCTGTCTTCCATTTCCATTTGTTTTTCCTCCTGCTTTCCTTAGTTTTTCCTCCCTTGTCTCTATATTTATGGTACAGTATGTTCTGTGGCTGTTACATGTTTATCCTTAATTATGGTTCTAGTGGTTTATTATGGTTCTAGTGATTTACTATGGATTTAATTAACCAGAGTTAGCCATTAGAAATCCTTTTGACCATTCATATTTACCAGTCTCTTAGCCCATCTTCAGCTACACAAACACTTCAAACCCACTGTTTTAAAGCTTCTTGTGTCTTTGAGTCCTGAACTGCTGAATGGGGGAGTCTGAAATATAATCTGGGTAATGGAATATGAGGAGTGCATATTTAGAATTTGATACAGATAGAAACCCAGGTTAAACGCCTGGGCAGGTTCATGCTAAGCAGAGATTAGGATTTGTAATGTGTACAGTACATTGGATACAGAAGTGTGTGGAACAGAATGGTACAGAATCAGCAAGTGGTATCCCCAAGGAAGTGTGGCAATAAACATAGGGTACAGTTTTCAAAAATCTAGAAACCTCAAATTTAAAAGTTGCCAAAGAAAACCATTAATGTTTCACACGATGATATTTACAACCAAAGTTGCTAAGGGAGCTTCAGGAGTTATCTACAAACTGCATTCACACTAATTCACCTTGTCAAACTACATAGTTAAATCAAATAAGCCAGGAATAAAAAGATGAATGTGTGAGATAAGTAAACACACACATATAGATAACATTGTGTAAATATTTCATACAAAATATCCTGGTGACCATTTTGTTGTGCACTGATTGTTTCAGGATCTGAAAAGGGAACCACTGCAATGACACTAAATCTATGAACAGGGCAGCACCTGTGAAAAGATGGAGGTCTTTAGGTTACAGAGAGTGATCATTATAGACAGTGATAGTTCAGGTGGGTAGCTGCGTCAGCATGCGTAGGCTGCAAAGGAACAAGTAATAGGTTTATTCCATGCTGAAAAAAAGAAGAAAGAGAACACAACGTTTCGGCCGCGGAGCCTTCTTCAGGTGTGAGAGAGACAGGGCAGTAGGCAAAGGTAAAGTAGCGGGAGAACAAAGGTTGGGAGGGAGGAGGAGTGAGAGGCGGGAGCAGGGGACAGACAGAGAGGCCAATCAAGAGGTGTGAAGTCAGAATGGGTGCAGAGAGGTGTGAAATGAAACTTCCAATGAATGGAGAAAATTTAAAAGAACAGTAGTCTGTCGTTAAGGGAAGGGAGAAGGTGTGATCCTAGCTGCAGAATTATTTTAGTTCCGGTGGTCTTTCTGATGTATGAGTTCGGAAAACCGTCTTTGAGAACACAGACGGAGAGATTAGAGTGGTCGTGGCCGTCAGAGGTGAAATGAGAAACAATGGGCTTGGAGAGATCTTTAATCTTTACAGCCCTGACGTGTTCTCTGAAACGGTCTCCGAGTCTCCTTCCTGTTTCTCCAATGTAGATGGCTGGGCATTTACTGCAAGAGATACAGTAAATAAGGTTGCTGGAGGTACAAGATGCTGTCTGGGTGATCCGGAATTGTCCTGAGGGGCCTTGAATGAGTGTGGTGGTGGCTGTGTATTTGCAGGTGATACAGCGAGCTCTGTCGTTATGCATACGACGATTATGCAGCGACGACATCGACTTCGAGAACCAAGCCCTCGAAATGTACTCATTTTTCATCAACAGAGGATACCCCAGCAGTGTGATTGACAGGGCCCTTGCCCGAGCCAAAAACACCCCCCGGACCATCAACCCGATCAGGAACTCCCGCCGTAACAACCGCATTCCTTTGGTGCTTCCTTACCACCCTAACACACTTCCTATCCCCAGGACCATTAACCACAACTTTTCCATCCTACAGGATGATCCCTCCATTGGGGCCCTCTTTTCTGATCGCCCTATCATCTCATATCGCCGACCACCTAATCTGTGTAACCTCCTTGTTCACAGCTCCCTTGACCGCCCTCAACAACCATCCACACCAGGCACTTTCCCTTGCAACAGAGCTCGCTGTATCACCTGCAAATACACAGCCACCACCACACTCATTCAAGGCCCCTCAGGACAATTCCGGATCACCCAGACAGCATCTTGTACCTCCAGCAACCTTATTTACTGTATCTCTTGCAGTAAATGCCCAGCCATCTACATTGGAGAAACAGGAAGGAGACTCGGAGACCGTTTCAGAGAACACGTCAGGGCTGTAAAGATTAAAGATCTCTCCAAGCCCATTGTTTCTCATTTCACCTCTGACGGCCACGACCACTCTAATCTCTCCGTCTGTGTTCTCAAAGACGGTTTTCTGAACTCATACATCAGAAAGACCACCGAAACTAAAATAATTCTGCAGCTAGGATCACACCTTCTCCCTTCCCTTAACGACAGACTACTGTTCTTTTAAATTTTCTCCATTCATTGGAAGTTTCATTTCACACCTCTCTGCACCCATTCTGACTTCACACCTCTTGATTGGCCTCTCTGTCTGTCCCCTGCTCCCGCCTCTCACTCCTCCTCCCTCCCAACCTTTGTTCTCCCGCTACTTTACCTTTGCCTACTGCCCTGTCTCTCTCACACCTGAAGAAGGCTCCACGGCCGAACAGTTGTGTTCTCTTTCTTCTTTTTTTCAGCATGGAATAAACCTATTACTTGTTCCATTATAGACAGTGATGCCATTCTGTTGCTCCAGGAGCAAGAGCCACAGCTTAAATTCATATTTATCATTCAGGATAACATCATGGTGCAGAGGTGTTGCAAAGGAAGCAAGGGAGGAAGAGATCATTGAACCTGAAGAATTATGTAAAGGTTTATTCCATGCTGACAAGAGAAGAAAAGAAACACAGCGTTTCGGCTGTGGAACCTTCTTTGGCTGTGAGATAGATAGATAGCGATAGATACTTTATTGATCCCATGAGGGAAATTGCAGTACACAGCAGCTTAACACAGTCAACACAGCACAGTGTAACAAATGATACAATAATAATACAATACATACAATACAATATGTATCTAGTAACCGGCAAGAATATGAAAGAAAAACACTAACTCACTAACTAACTGAAAGAAACGAAAAGACAACAAAAAGACACAGAGCTCCTGTAACAGGCTGCCACTAACAGGGTGTCATCTTGGAAGCAGATATTATAACGATGACATCTGTAAAGGAATAGGAGGTGGTTAGAAAGCCTGGTCTTGGAACAGATGGCTATGAAGAGATAGAATGCTGGTTTGGTGAGAGAAGGGGGTAAGTAGGCCAGGGAGGAGGAGAAGGAAAGATGAAGAGAAGGAAAAGACTTAGAGGAAGGCATAGTAGGTTACAGCAGAGGTGGGCTGAAGTAGTTTAAGTAGGTAGCTGTGTCAGCATGCATAGGCTGCAAAGAAACAAGTAAAGGTTTATTCCATGTTGAAAAGAGAAGAAAAGAAGCATAACATTTCGGCTGTGGAGCCTTCTTCAGGTGTGGAACAGCTGAAATGTGTTTCTTTTCTTCTCTTTTCAGCGTGGAATAAACCTTTACTTGTTCCTTTGCAATCTATGCATGCTGATGCATACTTGTTTTTGTCCTTGTGTTTTTTTTAATGAAGTTGATGAACACCTCAATCCATGACATGCAATTAAATTCTTTATTAAACAACTGTTTTACCTCATGCTGTTGACAGATCACAGAAGCTAAGGAAGGCTAAGCCTGCTATGTTCTGAGATGAGAGAGCACTGAGGAAAAAAAACAGGTTGCTGCTCCAAATGGTGGATCAGTGGGTGGTACTATTACCTGTGGATCAGAAATTACAAAAACACATGCCCAGTATGTCGACTGCAAACACTATCCATTAAACATTGTACATTAAGCATGAGTCATTAAACCTAGGATCTACCTACTTGATTATTAAAGATCCCTATGTAATCTTCAAAAGAATACTTATAGTGCCTAAATTCAACTTTGGGCATGTACAATGCACTTTAAGATTATTACTTTTAGAGGTGTTATATATACAGTATACTGTATATGTGTGTATTATTATTTGATGAAATAATTTCTTATCTCTTCTGTATTTTGTTTTCTATTCTGTTGTGTATTGGGGATGCTTATACATTATGGTTACATGCAACATTTATTACAAAATCTGGAATAGTATATATTACAAAATAATGCAAATAAGCAATAATATAAGTATATACGCAAAGGGCTAGATTTCATTCAATAAAAAATCTGGGGGCGGGACGAGAGTTTGGTGAATAAAGGGGGCACCAAGTCAAAAAAGTTTGTGATCTCTGATCTAAACCTTTTCCTCTCCCTCTTTCTTACAACTTCTCTCTAGGTGTTCTTTTTCTTTCCCCTGTGACCCTCTCTGCATTCACAGAGGTCTTACACTAACATGCACAGAATGTTCTTCACAAATCAATCTGTAAGACTTAGTCCTTTTTCAGTTCTCTCTTTGTCTCTCAAGGTCTTCCCACAGAATACTTCCCACTATGTCTGGAGTGCATTCTTTATGGTTTACACTGCAAAACCTAGCTCTCTGTCTCCTAGAACACCTTAGGCTGTCCATTTGTCTGCAGCTTACATAGCACAATTATTCATTATATTAATTCCCGTGTACTTCATCATGTTTGCACCCTCAATTGTCTCTCCGCTCACACATAGTGAGAAGGTACACAGTTTGCTCTTCTAGCTGGCTTTGGCCAGCAAATAATCTCTTCTCTCACACCACTGTGGTATCCCTCACTCAGTACAGCATCCCTCACTGTATTTTCTCAAGCCATCACATACTGTAGCTTGCCTAGTTCCAGTCCATTAGCCAGCTCAATTCACTTCTCACCGGGAGAGTTTCTCTGTCTCGCAATTTTGTTCCTGATGATCCCTGTGAAATACTTCATTTACACCGATTTTTATGCTGATGTGTCCAGGAGGCTTTGCAATGGC
Organism: Atractosteus spatula; assembly: GCF_055471065.1. Classification (NCBI taxonomy): domain Eukaryota; kingdom Metazoa; phylum Chordata; class Actinopteri; order Semionotiformes; family Lepisosteidae; genus Atractosteus; species Atractosteus spatula. The sequence goes on along the minus strand of NC_142711.1, from coordinate 27,175,389 downwards.
TGATTCTTGGAGTTGGCATAGTAGCTGGCATGTGTACTAAACCCCCAGAGAAGGTGCAACTTGGAGTTACAAAGTCATTACCGCATATTATCCTTGAAAACTTAATAGAAAGAAAAAAACAACATTTATTTTCACCTCACAGCTGCTCAAAATATGCACCAAAGATGGAAAAAAAACTTAGAACTCGAGTTGTAAATAAACGAAATTTAAACATCAGAATAAAATAGACTGATCCTAGAATTATCAATCACATTTTAATTTACAGTTGTCAAGTACATGATCATGTGTCATGAACTGACACTTCTCTGCATTGAAGAAAATAATATATTAGGATTTCTCATTGCCAGTGTTAGCAATAGAAAAAGAGTAAATTAATATACTCCAAAGAACCAAGATGTCAGATGGTAGCACTGTTTTTACCATTATGTTTCGCTCAAAATAAATTACTAATCCTTCTAAAAGCACATTTTGCTAAATAAAGCTAACTAAACCTTCTAAAAGAATGTTCACAATGTACTTAGATGATACTAACAATGAAGTGTGGACCAAATGATTTTCCTCTTAATAGCCTTTTAATCACCTGGACTGCAATCCATGTACTTGGACTTAAAAGTACACTGTTCTCTGTACATATTCATTCAGATGTATACTGTTTTGTATTTTAATAGCTTACAGTACATTTGAGGAATCTTTTTTTGTGTTATGGCGTGGTCTCTATAGTACTTATTGCCTCAATTATCTTCTGCTTTTGTGTTAAAAAAAACTTTGAGTGTTTCCATACTTTCTTCAATGATTATAATATTTTTTGTCTCATTTTGTATTGTGTCAGATGACCTTATATTCCCCACATCATGGTTGATCATATTCTTCAACTCTTAAGCTCTGTCCTTGAAGTCGCATGATGAAATAAAGTTCTTTAGTATGTACAGTATAGAGTAATATGGATAAAAAGTTTTTTTGCCACTTGCTCAGATTGCTAACTTCTGCAGCATTATATTTCATAATTATATATGTCCCTGATGTCTTCCTTGCCAGTTGCAAATAATTTTACAAGGTAATAGCCTTGTCAGCTGTATGAATAGTTGAAACTTTCACTAGGAAATTAAAAGATTGCAATACAACAGTCTGACGTTGGTAGTAATTGCGTAAGGATGTAATAAGACATTTTGGAGCGAGTTAAAATCTTTGTGAATGCATAGCTATACAGTATCTAGCTGTATACACAAACTATAAATTGTCACCCACATTTTGTAAATATTACATAAGTGACTCAGAGGTAATTTTATAACCAAACCTTCCTGTGGTGCTTCAACAAATGTGGGGAAATGTTTACTGAGTTAACTGCTGAACTTTAATGCAGATGAAAATAAGTTGTCGAAAAACATCCAAATTAACCTTACTTAAATCACGTCATACACTAATCGTAAAATTACCAGTGGTCTACAGTTTTCAATGTTTTGACAAATCTTGGATAAAGTGCTGTATGTTTTTTTTATTTAATGTACAGTATATACTAGCTATACAGATGCAGCCATTCAAAGTGCGTGGTACAGACACGTATCGGAGGTAATTGGCTACGGCGTCGTGCATTGTGACGCACGATGACGCGCGGTACCGCGGTACGTGATTGGTTGACCGACAGGGGCACTCGTGGTCCGTTGGTCTGTCGTAGAAAGATTTACAGTAAACGTCTTTACTGTTCCCGTTTTAGTATTGAATATTTATATGGAATTTTACCACTGAAGGGAAATCTTAGTAGCTGAGCATAAAAAGAATAGGAGCATACTGTAACGCGTGTGAAGGCCATAAACGATATTAATTTTGGAACATAAACATACAGTATATGGCTGGTCTTGGTACTTTAGAGAAAAAATACACACCAGTATTCCATTTCTCCCTAAACATTTTAAGCATCGAAGTCTTTAACTAACGAGATACCGGAGTCAACAAGCATACTTTTAGAATTTGATTAAAAGGGAATATAATATGGAATCGCGTATCTAAAGAAATTAATAACGATATAATTATATTCATGTACCGCAACACAATAGTACACGCTGTACATTGTCTGTTGATAATGTTTCTGTAGTGCTTTTACAGCACTCTGCATGTGACCTTACCAGTGGCGCTGTGGGTTAGGTTCCTGACTCCCTCGTCACATGGTCTGTGATCAAATCCCACTGGAGCCATGACTTTTTTTAACAAACATTTCTTTGAAAAAATGAAACGTTTCCCTTGGTCAGAGATTAAATAAAACCTCACTCGCACCAAAAAAATTTATATTTCTAAATATCACAACATGATCGAATTTAAGTCATTTTAATAACAATGAATAGTCACCTATGCGTTACAATATAAACATTTATATTGATTTAAATCGCGTTTTGATTTAAATCGTAAACGCGTGTTTAAATATATGTGTTTTTTGATTCACAATCAGACAAATGCAACATAAATTGATATCTTTGTCTTCTAAGTATCTTAATGAACTTTCAGCATAACTTTCTCCCCGTTTAGATTTATTTTTCTTGGGATCTTGGGATCAAACGTGGAAAGATTAGATTGTAATCGTTTTTATTTTTTAAATACATTTTATAAAAGTGTAATCTATGCTAAAAAGTTGTACACCACCTGCTATAAAGATACATATTGTAATACTTTCGGGTTCAGATAGGACAGACCCGAGAACTCAGACTTGCGGAGTTAAAGCAAGTTAAAGCCTTGATTTTATATATCACCTTTAAAAGTGGAATCTCAAAGCAAAGTAAATACCCAACACTTATTGTACCCATCTGTCATGCTAATAAAGCACCTTGAATTGAATTGAATTGAGGGAGAGAGGTGGGGAGGGCGAGCGAGAGAGCCAGGACAGACAGGCAAATAAGATACACTCCACAGACATTCACAACAGCGACATATCATAAAACGTTTGCACATATAGTTAAGTTATTACTTGGTTTTCAAAGTGAAATGAAATACAATATTGTTGTTGTTGCTGTTATTGTTGTTTTTATCCTGTAAAGCGTTTTGAGAAGCCACCTTTAAAGGCGATATATAAAAGCGCTGATTCTTATGGAATGTGTTCCGCCGGGGATTCAAAAATTTTTTTTTTTTTTTAATTGCGTATCCAATTAAATAGCAGTATAACCTTTATGTGATATCACCTTAAGGACAGCACATACAAGGGTTAATTGCACAATGAACCGCGCCAAGAAATTTAAAATAGTCTTCTTTAGGTGTGAGGGTAGGAGTGGATCGCAGCAGGCATAATCAGCAAATTAGGAAAACAAAGAACAGGACAGGTGAGACGTGTATCCAGAGACCGAGTGATCAGAAAAAGGGACAGCTGTTACGCCCAGGTTTTCGACGCAATTGTTTTAACTTGCTAATGCATCAGACACATTTCCTGGTGTCCTGGTATTAGCTCATTGGTATGGTGTAAGTTTTATCTGTACCATACCATACAGTATATAGGTACAGAATTCAAGCTGCACCACTGTATCGCTTTGGTAAGGAGACGGACAATGGCCAAAATCACGAAGACTCTCTCACACCAAATAATGAAGATGAAAAGAAACGGGAAGTCAACACGGGACATTGTACAGCATTTGGCTTCGATGGACATCTTCATTTCTGAAAGCACAGTGAGACGACATTATAAAGGGGAGAGGAGGCAAAGAGAATCTAAACCGAGGACGATTCAAAGGTAAATAACTTTCTAAAAATACTTTTCTTGCATGTAAATACAACTACGCACATTATTTTTAAAACTAACTGTTGATCTCTTTTTTTTCAAGTCCTATTGTGCGAGCTATCGACAAACTGACTGATGAAAATGATGATCTACAGGCGATGCAAGTCCAAAGACGGCTATGGGCTGACCTCGGTGCGACCGTTAGTCCGACATCGATAAGAAGAGTGCGCAGGAGGCTTGGATGGAGATACAGAAAAACCAACACATGCCCCATGATAAGGCTAAAAAACAAAGAGGAAAGACTCAAACAAGCGCTCCAATGGATTGAACAGGGGGAGGCATTTCAGGATGTACTTTTCACCGACGAAACAACAGTGGCTCTGGAACAGTTTTCAACAATGTCATTTTGCAAAAAGGGGAGATATGTGGACAAGCCAAAGCCCAAACATCCACTGAAGGTTCACGTCTGGGGGGGTATATCTAGAAGAGGCCCGGGACCACTTCTTATTTTCGAAGGAATTATGGACCGTGAATTCTTCGAGGAAGTCGTGGTCACACAGCATGCCGCCCCATATATCAGGGAGCACTTTGGATCAAGGCACCGTCTCTTTCAAGACAACGATCCGAAACACACAGCAGCAAGGGCGAGGCTTGTAGCAGAAGGAGTGAACTGTGTGAAAACTCCAGCCGAATCCCCAGATCTAAATCCGATAGAGATGGTTTGGCATTCGCTGAAAGACTATGTTCGGAAAACTGCTAAGCCCGTCACAAAGCAGGAACTGATCGATGCGATCTATAAATTCTGGGAGGAAGAACTGACCGGACAAAATTGTAACAATTTTATTAACAGGCTGTTTCGTGTTCTTCCTAGGATTGTTGACCGGGGCGGGGGACATTCAGGAATGTGAGTCTGAGAAAGACAGTCTCACGTTTGTGGACAGTCTGTCCACAAACAAAACATTCCTGTTAGACAAGAGGAATGTAAAAAAAACAATTACTTTTTGTCAATGAAAACCTGTGTGTGTGTGTCTCTCTCTGCTGGATGTCTCTCTCTCTCTCTCTGCTGAATGAATAAAAGCATTTTATTAAAAACGCATTTGTGTTTGTCTGGGTATTTACTTTGTAATCTGTGGTTTACATCTACTGTATTGCTTTGAGATACCACTTTTAAAGGTGATATGTAAAATAAAGTTTTTTATTATTGTTATAGAGAAACATGATCAGATTTTCCCTGGTTCAGAAAAAAAAGATCTAAAGTGCTACACCTAACTTTCTTAATTCGATGTATTTAAAGCAGTGAACTACTGTAGCTGTAACATAACATTCAGAAATACAATCGAGAATAGTTTTGTGGTGTTTGTATAGATGAAACATTCCTAAAACTATAACGTAACAAAATTCTGTAATCTTTCCACTTGTACTGTATGTCATCGGAAAATACAAGAAGTTTCTGCTTTGTGTAAGGATGGTATCAAAAAGTAATCTAAGTGGTGAGAAAGCTGTGCTCAATGTATTTAAGGGACTTAAAAGTAAAAGGAGATGCTTCATATTGCTTGACTAATTTTAAAAACTAAGTTATAAATGCAGACGCTCCCTCGGTGCCGCGCCGGGTGTAAATATCTAAATATACATTTGTCCCGGGCAGAGGCCGAAGAGCGCCCAGCTGGGGTGCGCGGGGAAGAGCAGGACAGGAGTGAAAGTGGTCAGGGCGGGGTTTAGGAAGGCCGCCAACCAGTGCGGCTGTCCCACAGTGAAGCGGGCGTACAGTCTGGGCAGGTATAGATTACACTTTTCTAAAACGTATTTGAAAAATAAAAATGATTACAATCTAATCCTTCCACGTTTGATCCCAAAATCCCAAGAAAAGTAAATCTAAATGGGGAGAAAGCTATGCTGAAAGTTTATTAAGATACTTAGAAGACAAAGATACTGTATCAATTTATGTTGCATTTGTCTGATTATGATTAAAAAAAACCACATATAATTAAACACGCGTTTGCAATTTAAATCAATATAAATGTTTATATTGTAACGCATACTGTCCAGCCTCCATTTCTCTATAAAAATGTACTCTATTACAAATTTACAATTTGTTGATAATAGAAATGTTAGGTTCTCTAAAGCTTTGTGATAGTTGACCCACCCAGGCATCAAAAGATCAGCTGCACTGGTAAGATGCAACACCGAAGATATGATTAATAACCTTTTAAATCTGAAGGGATCCACACACACACACACACACACACACACACACACACACACACACAATAGAAGCAGGAACCATTGTCAGAAGGGAAGAAGGTGACTATTCATTGTTATCAAAAATGACTTAGATTTTGTTGTGATATTTTGAAATATAAAAGTCAATTGATTGTCCGTAATATTGCTATTCTATTTTTTCGAAGAAATGTTTGTTAAAAGAAAAGTCACAGCGCCAGCTGGATTTGAACACACAACCCACAAGGTGGTAATCAGGCACGTAGACCAGTGGGCTACAAGGGAAGTCGCATGAAAAAAGAGGCGAAACAGCCCTACACAGCCCTGTCGCAGTACACGAATATAATTATATCTTATTAATTTCTTTAGATATGCGATTCTTTTAATACAGTCTTTGCTGTGCTCTTGGGGATCCTTGTGATATTTCGAGCTCTGGTTGAAAGATAAGTGTCGCAGTTTAAATAATTTTCGTAGTTAGAAATTACGGAACGCTCTGTTAAAAGCAAGGGAGTTTTTATGTCCGTTGCAGTTTTTTTGCAACATGAATATAATTATATCGTTATTAATTTCTTTAGATATGCGATTCCATATTATATTCCCTTTTAATCAAATTCTAAAAGTATGCTTGTTGACTCCGGTATCACGTTAGTTAAAGACTACGATGCTTAAAATGTTTAGGGAGAAATGGAATACTGGTGTGTATGTTTTCTTTAAAGTACCGAGACCAGCCATATACTGTATGTTTAAGTTCCAAAATTAATATCGTTTATGGCCTTCACACGCGTTACAGTATGCTCTTATTCTTTTTATGCTCAGGTACTAAGATTTCCCTTCAGTGGTAAAATTCCATATAAATATTCAATACTTAAACGGGCACAGTTAAGACAATAAATATACATATACATACTGTATACAGTACAGTTTGCATACGGTAATATGTTTATGTTCCTAAATCAATCTCTTTTATGAGCATGTGAAAGGCATGGTGAATCGATTCTCAAAAATTACTGTACTTTGCATGATTGGAAACAAATGCGTGACTGCGAAATGCTGTGGTGTTACTTTTACAAAGACGGTCAATGAAAAAAAGAATGTGGACCAGGGCAATACTCTGAGTTTACAGCTTGTCCAAGGTCATTCATTATTAATACTATTAGTAATATCTTCGTTAAAGACTTTGATGGCGACAGCTCAAACATGAGAGGTTGAGCTTTATTAGCTCCACTTTGCAGAAATTCCAGATACTATTATTTTGCTTGCTGTATTATAGGAGAATTTACGGTAACTAGCGGTATTTACCGGTAACTCGCGGTAGACTGCGTAAAGCGCACCGCAAAATAATGCGGTATCGCCCGCGCATTTTGAATGGCTGCATCTGTATTTGTAATTTAAGATTATATTGTCACACCCGAGCAAGTGCTGGTGATCGGTCCCGCATACACACGCGGAACAGCACACCTCCCGGCGCTGTTAGAACGCGCTCGGGTAGACTTTCCCAGCGGGCGACTAATTAAACTATTATTGAAATATAATTTCCTTATTAGTTCCATTTTGATTTTAAATACTTCCCTCGGCCTTCACACAGGGTCCCGTTATTAGTTGAGCTACTGTGCGATTTGCTAGTTTGTAGCTTCCTTGTGCCAGTTTGCTTCTTCTATTGTGGTTTTGCGCTTAATTATATTCAGCGCTTTCTTTGTTCTCTGCAACTACCGCTCTGCTTGATTACTTTTTCTTTTTCTTTTTGGTTTCCTTTTTCCCTTTTGTTGCGGTGTTCCCCGCCTCGTTGTTGCCTGAGACCTGCTTGAGCTCTCAGTCAGACACGGCTTTTTTCGCCTTGCCGCGTCATTACATACAGTGTAATATATTGTATATGACAGAAATAAAGCATGCAGTATCTCACATTATATTTACAGCAAATTGCTAATAACCCTGTTTCTGATAATTAAAAATATTTAAGGTGACCTGAGTGTTATAATCAAGTTCATATAATATTCAGTTGTATTCGAAAGTATAAAATATATCAAATATTTAAAAATATTTGGACACCATATTGCATTGTTCTGATTTATTTATACAAAAACAATACACATTGAATTCTGCAGCTTTATTTTCCAATGAGCAATCTGTCCATTTCTAGTTGCAGTAAGTGTCATTGTTGCTATACACATTACCTAGCAAAGTTGTACTTCATGTCACAATCTAATGTAAGTGAATGAATACAATAGAGGTATCGGAACCTCTAAAGGCTGCACATACTGTAGGATTTTTACATTAATGTCCTCCGAGTAGTAAATACACCTTATTCCCACTTCTATCACAGATTATGTGGTACAGTATATAATAATAATAATAATAATAATAATAATAATAATAATAAACTTTACAGTATATAGCACCTTTAAAGGTGACTTCTCAAAGCGCTTGAATATAAGGGGATAACTCTCAATATCTCTGTATGATACATATTCTAAAAGGGCATGCAGTCCATGCAGTCAGATTGGAGCATTGTACAGTATATTGTGTTTGCTCTATTCTTTGTTCTGTATCCAAGCATAATATTTACCTTTTTTGTTATTGGAGTACATTGCCTAGGTGCTAAAAATGATAATCAACTGCGAGATCAGCATGTTTTATCAGATAACACTTCTTAATTCTATGCATCTCTCATAGTTTTGTCTTATATATTAACTATACAGTATATACTGTAGCTCTTTTTGTTCATAGTAAATTTAATTTAATGATGACTGTTCATTTCTTAATCTTTTCCACTACATACCATATTACTATTATGTTCTAATTATATCCTTAGTAGTGTTAATTTCTCTTACCTTTGCAATGCCTGAAGATTGTACTAAATTGCTATTAGTGCTCTGATCTCAAGGGAGTGCTTTTATAAGTAACCTCCAATTCTGCTACTCTCTAAAACTCTGTGTTTTATGTCAATGTCAGCTATGAGTCAAACTAGTGAGTGCTAACAGTGGAATATCTCTAATAGGAGACCTTTTCCAAAGGCTCCTTGAAAATAAAGATCCAGAATATTGTAAGGCCTGTGTGAATTAAAATTTTTATAGCTTAAAATTTCTATTAAATTACCAGCAGCTACTGTACAGTATATCACCCTGTAACTCACAACTGGCAACCCACTGAAGCAATGCAGGTGCTTCTGAGCCTGGTCAGTAACTGTGAAGACATTTATATTCCAAAGTTAAAATTCCAAACCTTTCTCAGTACTAAATTGCAAATCAATGAAAGGAGACATGATCTGTCTGTCGAGATCAAGTGAAAGGTATCACTAAATAAAACCTAATGTCAATTGTTTGCAGGCATAAAAACAAGCTGTTTATCAAAACAGCTATTTCTTACCAGTATTATAAAGAATAGGCTTATTATGTATTTATTTTATTTTATATTTATTTTGTATAATTTTTCGTCTATTCTGATATCTGTTTTTGCTTGTCTTGGGCTGGACTGCTGTAACACATCAATTTCCCTTCTGGATCAATAAAGTCTTATCTATCTATTTTGTTCTGCAGCCTACCCCTGATAGCCTTTCTTATTTATTTCCATTCAACCATTTGAACTCTTGTATCTGCTGTAGTTAGGATCTTCAGTATTCTGCCCTTTACAATAGTAAAAAAGGTGCCCTTTTAATCTCTTTTTTTAGTTTGCCATGTCTTTGTGTGATTTATCATTGCTTTACTACTTAAGTAACAATTTCAGACTCTAGCTTGTCCATGATAGTTCTATTATGTAACAATTTAGACTTTTGGAGCAAATACCAAATGTCTCTGGTTAGTTATTAAATAGTTAATTGTGTACAGTAATCTGGTAATATCTTTCAATAGATGATTTTTCATAGATACCATACATTATTTAAGTAAAAAGTGATGTACATTTAAGGTAATAATGTCGAATAAACAGCATTAAAGTTTAAATTCTATTCCCCTTTTTTAGCTTGTGTGAAAATTAACATATGATATTCATTCACCGGATGTGTTCATAGTTTCTGACTGGTGAGTGCAGTGTTCTCTTGAAGGCCACCTCTGACATCTGCAATAATTAAGCACCAATTGTAATGAACACGAAGAATTGGGATTATCTTATCATCCAGTTCTATTATAGTAGCAGACATTCATTTTGAAACTGGATGTTTTGAGTGGTTTCAGTATCAGGCATATTTTTTGCAGATAACATTCAAGGGCTCTTTTTTTTCTAGAAATAGGTGTTCTCCCCACAGAGAAGGTGTCTGTGCAAATGACCAGCGGACTTTTCATTTAAAGGTTCTTTGGAAAAATGATCTGATGTTTATTTGGCATTACAAAATGTGGCACAAATATTAGAATTGACTGAAAAACATTGGAGGTTGCCCTTTTAACATTATTATGAAGATCAAGAGTGGTACAATGGAGCAGTGGTTGGCATTGCTGTCTAACAGTGCTGGGGCCCTGGGCCCAATTCCTATGGTGCTATCTGTGTAGAGGTTGTTTGTTCTCCCTGTGTTTATGTGAGTCTTGGGTGTGTGCTCCAGTTTCCTTCCATAGTGTTAGGAAATAGTAGTGAGGACCCTATGCAGAAAACCAGAACAATCTCCAGAGGAGTAGTCGATATAACAATCCAAGGTCCAAAAGCCATGGGTAAACAAGCCAGTGCAAAAGTACAAAACCAGAAGCAGAGTCGAACGAGTCCTCCGGGGGCATGGTGTAACACATGGTCCAAAGACATACTGTTAGTTGAAGCAGGTAGCTGCGTCAGCATTCATAGGCTGCAAAGGAACAAGTAAAGGTTTATTCCATGCTCAAAAGAAGAAAGGAAATTCAACGTTTCCTTTCTTCTCTTCGGGTGACACATCTGAAGAAGATCTGAAACGTTGTGTTTCGTTTCTTCTCTTTTCAGCATGGAATAAACCTTAACTTGTTCCTTTGTGACATACAGTACTGTTAGGTTAATTGGCTGAAGACTGTCCCTGGTGTGATTATCTATATCTATTTCTTTTACAAATACTATGAATATATTTAGTGTATTAAACTAAGATGAAATTTAAATTTATAGATTCTGTTTGGAAATATTTATGGTGAACATGAAATAAAGATGTGAAACTACTTTGAATTTCCTTTTTTTGGAAATGTTTGCTCTTTGTCTTTGGAAACATGCTCCCTCTTAAATGACTTGTATAATAAAACCTCCCTGAAGCAGTCACAGAATTACTTAGATCTTAGCCATTATGTTTATTTTCTAATATTCAATTCTTGAAATGCTTGAAGTTGTTGTCCATTATAATAAAAATATTGCCTCCTACTGTTTTCCAGTTCCCTTGTTCAATTCTACACAGACTCAGGCAGGAACACATTCCCATTATTTCACTTTCACACACTTTTCTATTTTCAGTGTAACAGAAGCATACATTACTATAGAGCATTTTGCCATTTATATTAGGTGAGGCACTATAATTGTCAGTTGACACCCAGGGGCATCTTACCTGTGAATTTCTTATTGTTTTTTGGATCGGTTTTAACAGCCATCTTCATCGCAACTTTATACAGCACTTCATTTGGATAAAAATCTTGACTTCAAGACCTTGTTTCAGCCCCCCAAGCTACCTATCCATTTTCTAACTATGGGATTGTGGGGGAGCAACAGGCGCAAGGCAGGATACACCATGAACAGGACGCCAGTGGGTATCACAGGGAACGCACTGATACGAACACACACACATTCACACCAGGACTAATGGTCCCAGGAGCTCATTTACATACCAACATGCTTTTGGACTGTGGGAGGACACTGGACCAGCTGGAGGAAACCCAGGCGAACATGGGGAGAACATACAAACTCTATGCACATAGCATCCCAGGTCTTTGGCCAAAGCCCCAGCACTGCGAGGTAGCAATGCTAACTGCTGTGACACCGTGCCACCCTGACAAATAATGTTTCAGAAAATAATTATTGATTATAAATAAAGGATTATGGATGGAATTGCAGTTTGTTTATGTAGCCTCTATAAATATGCTGACAACTTAGAACAGCATCTATATATTCCAATCTATATACTGTATAAATTGAATTCACTGTGACATCTTGCCCCAAGAGAAGTCTTTAATGACCACAGATCATGTCTGAAAAGTTAATGCATAAATAGTTTCACCCATTTTATAATTGGCTTATTGCTTACCTGAATGTAATACAGGTATGTGCATTTTCACATAGGGTTAATTAGTAAGTTGTATTGTTTTGTGTGAAACACATCTTTGAAAATAAAGCCAGGAAGTCTCCTATCACGTTCCAGGAAGGAGGTAGGACCCTGTGCGTGGCTACTCTGCTGGAGTCTGATCGGTAGGTATCTAGTATTTCCAAGTGGTACGGTGCCTAATCGAGAGACAAAGTCGTGATCTTGGAGAACTAGGAGTCAAAAGCCAGAAGAGTTCCAAAGAGGCAAAGTACCAAAAAGAGAGGCGGAATCATGGTCTAGAGCGAGAGCGAGGAGTCAAAGCCAGAGAATTAGTATTGGAAAAAACGCTGGGACAAGTAGCAAGTACTGAGCTCAGGGAGGAGACCTCAATAGTGAGCGAGCTAAAGAAGAAGTGTGAGGGTTTAAATAGTGTGGTGTTAATTGGTGCATGGGCATTTAGAGAGACTAGAGGTCGTGGAAATGTGGTAGCACTTGCATGCTTCTATGTGGTTTGTGACACCTCCTGATCATCCTTTTCTATCCAGGTTCTGTTTTATGTGTGAATCCACTATACCACAAGTGGGGATCTAGTAGTGTGATAGCTCCTCTGCCACAGGACTATTGGACTGTAGTGAATGTACTGGAACCTACAAAGCACATTTTTAATCTTTGATAATGTCAAGAAAGATGATATATCAGGATGAGAAACCAAAATTGTTAATTTCATTTACATCTGAATCTAATTTTACATTGGGATTTTTTTTTTGTTTCTGCTACGAGAGGTTAGATTGTTAAAAAATATATTTAAAATACATAATGGTATCAGGTGCATCCGATGGAAATGCATATGTAAACAAAAGTATTTTTACTGATTATTTAATTGACTTTCACAATGTTTTGGAAAAGGCCTTATCTCAGTTTATGCTAATCTCCAGCTGTCTACAGTATACATACAAGCCTCTAGACCAATGACGTTCACCCCTTGTTCAGAAGGGCCTTAGTTCAACAGATTCAGTAGGAAATGTGTAATCTTGACTGAGTAAGGATCTTGCAATAGTATTAATAGAGATCAATTAAGTGAACAGTAGATGTAAATCAAGTCATTAAGTATCCAGAATTAAATGAAAACCAGTAGATACTTAGCCCTCCAGGAATTAAAAATACTGATTTAGACCATTCATTATCCTAATGTCCCCCCAGTGCAGAAACACTTCGCATTTTCATTTTGGGGGTTCTATAGTATCTTCTACTTCCATATTGCCAGTCAGCGATCCCTCAAACCAAGCATTTTAAAGACAGTCATTATTTAATCACATCTGGATTATTGTGATTTGACTGTATCTTCAAAATTATACATTATCTAAAATAACCGTGTGAAGCAATGGTGGACAATGGTGTGAAGCAGAAATCATAAGGCATAGCAAGACACTGTTAAAATGTACTAGGTGTAAAAATGTGGTGGTGTCAGTATCTTAATGTGTTCACCAGTGTGAAAATATTTGAAGATTAGTTTTAAGAGAGGTGTTATCTCCAAAGAGCAAAGCCTTTCAAAACCCCTTTCTGGGAATATATACTGCTGTAAATCTTGTCAGTTTCTGCCAAGACCTGCTATTTCTTCCTTACCTAAGAGATTGAATTCTTTTGTCACATACGATTACTTATTTGGAATCTGGAGAGCATGAAGCAGGAATAACTGAAAGCCCTGAGGTGCTTTTCTTTCACTAATCTCCCTGCAGATGACATCCATGGGGAATATTTCTGTTTTATGTAGAACAAATACTCTTACTTTTTCATATAAATTATTTTGATTTATTTCTATTTTGCAAAAAATCATATCTATAAAATATGTAACAGATGTAACAGAGTAACAGATGGATCTACTTACTGAATTACCTGTCATACTGAGAGAATAATGTCAGATGTCACTAACCGTATATGATGATACATAATAGAGATCAAGAAACATTAATGAAGCTGAGAAATGTTATAAAGAACACACGGAGAAGGAATTAGGTCATTTAAAGCCCACAATCTGATCAATTTTATATTAGCTTGTATCATCTTTCTAATTTTATCTCAGCTTTACAGCAGAAATTTTCTCTGAACATATACTGTACCATAGTTTAATTTATGTTTAATCCCAAGATAATCACAGAAGTGTCTTAAAGTATTCTTGGAGCCGAATCACCAGCGTTTTTTAATGGCCAATAAAATACTACAGTATCATATCTTGGGAAGGTTAAGTAATTCCTAAAACTAATCTAAGTGGACCTTTATATGCCTTTTCTAGCTTCTATATATGGTGCCTTGCAAAAATATTTAGACATTATTGATGGTATCCCATTTTGTGAAATTACAAAATGATGCATACACATTTTAACGTATTTTAGACAAGACTCAAATGCTCAAACTGAAGACTTCTAGTCATATTTCCTATCTAATACACTGAAATAAAATGGATAATAAAAAGGAAAATATGTATTATTCTTGGTTCAACTGAAAAGTAAATAAGAGTTTAATTGATTCCATGCAGTTTTGCCAATGTCTCATCTCATCAATGTCAGCAGTTATGGAACTTGCACATGTGATTGGTTTATTTGTGCATATGCAATATCATGCCTTATTTAAGAAGTGTATAATACAGTATTCAAGTAGTTTAATTAATTAGTTTAATTATTAAGGACCATGAAACTCACTAATTAACTTAGCTAAATATCTGCTGTTAACATTTTTTCATATTTTCATTCCATTTTTGTTATTCCTTTAACATTTCATAAATTTCATCCCAGTCATCTGAAATTATAGACATAACATTCAGCTGATGAAGAATGCTGTTAAAAGCACTGTTAAGCTTCAAGGTTCTTTAGTGGCTTTAAAGCTGCTTTTTTATGTTGTCTCATACAGGCTGAGTGCACAGAATCATTTATACATTTTTCAGATGACTGTCAATTTATCCATTTATTAATGTCTAATGTTTAATTAAAATCCATAGCACACACTCATACACACTTCCTAATAGAAGAGTATTGACCAATGCCTTGGTGAAGCAGCTCAGGTTAAGATGTTGCTTGAATACCTTCCGATTTTCCATAAACGACTGTGATAATTTATAGTAGATTTTTTATGTTATTTGTATTCTGTACAAACGATCTAAAGGAAAAGAAAAGATAAGCTTTAAACACTGCTTTAGTAGTTGATAACCTGTACAATTTCGAGCAGTATATTTGTCACTTTACAGGAAAATTGAAGTCTGGGACAAAGTAATTATGTTGCTTACATTTACTGTACATAAAGCTGGTGTAGCTCCAAGGCATATTATTACACCAAGAATGAAATGCAAGTAAAATTTTCTGATAACATTTCTGTTGCCTTGACCAGACAATAACCATGTAGGTCACTCTGTGTTAAGCGCTAAGAATACAGCTGAAAGGAGCCTCTATAATAAGCAGCATATTCCAAGTGTATAACACAGAACAGGACATTGTAAACATTCTTGATCTCCCTGATGATGAAGGGTCTAACACGGCTCCTCTCACAAAAGAATGTCTTCTCCTTTACTCCTTTACTAATAGCACAGAGGTCACTTACCCAAAGGATGACCGGTCAATGAGGATCCCGCTTGGTTGTTTGAATACACCTTGTGTATGTCATAACCAATCACCAACCTTGATTTCTTGGTTTCTTTGCTCGCTTGCTAACTCCTCCTCTCTGTCTCGATAAACTGACAACATTACCAGTCACATAACTGCAACAGACTAGCTCAGGACTTTACTTTATTCAAGACACTAGGCTGAGAGCGTGAGTCTGTACGAAAACATAATTCTTTCTCTGTTGTACAAACAAAATCATGTGACACATGAAACAGTGGTTATTTCATTTGAAAAACTAAATTAATACAGTTTGATCTTTTTGTCTACATCTTGAATATCAGTGCATAGTCTGTAAAGCTCTATAGCTTTGATGAACCAAGTTCTGCTAACTTCTTTAAACAGCCTTAAACAGCAGCAAAGCAAAGCTCTGTCTCTCTGTGTGTCCTGGAACATCTCTGGAGATTGGACCATTGCGACAAACCCAGCTCAGCTTCGTTTTCAGCAGGAAGTTCAAACTTTTCAAGAGCCTTTGCTTTGATTTTGAGTATAAATACTAATATTCCCATTATAATTCTCAAGAGTTAAAGAATTATTTCAAACACATTTTTGATCAAGTTTAGTTCGCAATAATAAATGAATATACAGTATATTTGTCTTGGAGTATAAAAATATAAGTAGCGATATAAAACTGATGTTACGGCCAGTCACCACCTCCCAGGGAACCGAGGTGGACACAGAATGATGATAACGGATGCAAGAGCTAGGGTGGTCACAGTCCAGTCAGAGTGGCCAGCTCACTGCACACGGCAAGCCTAATACACAGCTGAACTCCAGGAGCAGGGGCCACGTGGGGTAAAGGACAGTCCGGGTTGAGGGACTGGAACGCAGAGAAGTAGCTCTGGAGGAAGCAGGTGCAGGATGGGGAAAGCCACCAGGGTCCACCGCTGTGCTTCATTCCAGGGTGCACTACAGGGCTGAAGGGTCCAGCACCGAGGCTAGGCAGGATACTCCTAGTCAGTTGGTCATCCTCAAAGCGAATTTATTGCGGGCTGATCGTAGCGAACACTTGTCAGCGGGTCTTCTCCAGTTCATCACAAGGCACACACAGACACGGACATGCACACACTCCCACAAGTCAGTTAACTGCCAGTATTTCTTTAGACCATCGAAGGAAACCAGAGCACCTGGAGAAAACCGACATGAACACATGAGAGAACATACAAATTCCACACGGATAGTACCCCAGATCCACGGATGAACCCAAGGCCCCAAGGGGGCAGGAATTTGAGACTGCAATGCTGACCACTGCACCACTGTGCCACCTGTATCATTTATCAAAGAAAATTAAAGTCAAGCCACTGTAATACACCAGATGATCAAATTCAAACCCACAGCAGCTACTGTATACTCATGTGCATGGCACAGTGAAATTGATAGAATAGGTAATTATTTGAAATATTTTAGCATACATTCATGTATTAAAACGTAACATTAAATTGTCAATGAGCATTCAATCATATAACTATGATTGACAAAGTAATAATTATGTGCTAATGTTGGCCCACATTTTAACTTACAGGTCTGAATAATTCAAACTCTCAGAATCATACCCCCCCCCCACCCCCCCTCAGTTCCTGCTTTATAGAACAACACTGATGCTTAGTCATTTGAACCATACTAAGAACAGGATCAGCTGGTCTCCAACTTGGGGTTTTGTTTGGTTTGTTTTGGAATTGATTCCATGGCTCTGTAAATAAAAGAGCACTTTCTCTTTATTTAATGGCTGCTTTGTGTTTGTTTTACAGAACCTAGACCTGTCTATCAGTGCTTCTGTTTACAGCGTACTGTTCCAGGGTGTCTCTCATTGAGGACTAATTCTGGTTACCATGTAATATTAAGTGGACTGAAAGCATGTTTCTCACCCCCTGGGTTAAATTGTAGTGATCCATTGTAGGGATTACACCCAGCAATGCTGGTCTGCAATTATACTGTTGTGTAGACTGGAGCAACAGGTATGAAGTATCTCCCTCAAGGGTACAACAGCAATGTCTGCAGAAAGGACTTGACCCCACATCCTGTCAAGTATGGGTTTGGAGGCTTACAAACTATAATATGTCTTCCCCCCCTGAATTTCATAGAAAACTCCACAATTAAGTGTTCAATACAAAGTGATTTTCCCTAACGGAAGAAAAAAGTTTGTTGATCACTAAAGACATTCTAGGTTGTTTGCTACCCAGTTTTTATACAGTTTCCCTGTATTCTGCTATAAAAGTAATCTTCACATGCATCAACGTTGGTTTGGCAATCAAAAACAAATGCCACACTTGAATATTACACCAGTGAACAAGATTCTCCAGAAGCTGAACTACTGTACAGGAACTACAAATTCCACTTACTGCACAATTTGTTTATAACCTTTTATATATCATGACAACAGAATGTGTTTTATTTCACACTAATGATTAATTGTGGTTCAGAAAAAATATTGTTGGTTAAAAGATTTAATTAAAATAATATTACTTTAAATTACTTCTTGTAGCCTTGTAAACAAACTGTAGCTAACACAACTTTGAACAACATGCTAATCACAAATTACAAAGCCAGTATTTTCTGTTTCATTCCAGTGCAAACCACCATCAAGTACTGCGATAACAGAAGAAATTCAGATTTTTTCAGAATTATTTAACTGCAAAAAAATTTCCCCCTACATTGATGTTATCCAAAAAGCACTTATTTTCATTGAACATAACAACAAATATAGTATTGTTTAATATAGCATAATAATTTTTCACTTTGTATTGTTTTGCCTGCAGAGCACTTGCAATAGAGTCTGTAATTGCATAGTTTCTGAAAGTAGATGTTTTTTTACAGACTATATACAGAACTATGTAAAAAAGGGGCTTTACTGTGCTACCTGCAAACAGGTTGTCATTAAGGCAGTTTTTTCTCAGATTTTTACAACAATGTTCAGTAATATGTTTTTTGTACTGTCACTGTTTATGTAGCTGTTGTCAAAGTCAATATCAATAGCCAGAGGTATTAATGTTGAGAAGCTCGAGAATTTGTTTTATATATGTTAAAGTGACTTCAGAAAAGAATTAGGCATTGCATTTATACAATGTAATTAGGCAAAAAGCCCTTTTTATCTGAGGAAGGGAAAAAAGTTGTCTTTTTTATTTCAGTGTTCACATTTTGTATTTGTACAAAAAATATCCTGCAATAGTCTATATTAAATCCTCCTTATTTGGTATCATCTACGGAAATTTTCCATTATAAGTAAAATTACTCAATTAGTTTTTCTTCTTCAACTTATTTGTTGTTTAGTGACAGTTGGGCACAAAACATCTGCCACATTTAAGCTAAAACAGCTGCACTTCAGTGCTGGATGGAGTCTGGCTCTTTTTACTGCTATAATAGTACACAGTGGTCTAATAATGAAAGGTAGACTATTTGCAGAGAGGTCATTTTTTCTATCTAGATTACTCATTTTGACAGTGGAGATGGCTGTTCTAATTTCAAAGGCAGCTGTGTTTAATTTATATCTGAGAAAACATTCATGAACACACAGCTTTTAACAGCATTTTATAGTCATTAAGGTTTCAGATTATCAGGCTAATGCTGAGAACTGAAGAAAATGTATTTAGATTGATCTTTACATTTATCTAAATGAACAGTATCTAAACTCTAGAACGTCCTTGTGTGCAACAACACAATTTGTTATAATTAGAAGTGATTGTTAAATCATTAGCTATCCTGGGAAACTCATCATGTAATACTGTATTAATCTCTCCATGTTCTTTTTAGTGAGCTTTTAATATATCAATACAATAAAATGAGTTGTTTTCATTTTATGAATTAATAATTAAATTAATAGAAATCTGGCATAGTTTATAAAGTAACACGTTTAGAGTGGGGATTACTCAGATGAAAATAACATTATAAAAAAATATTAAAATTGCTTTCTTTAATTGGAGGTTTCCACCAGCTTGAGTTTACCATTGAACTCAGACAAAGAATAGTGAAGAATCAGCATCAACAGGGTGAAATATGAAAGGACTCCTTCATTCTTGGAGCTGCTTTAGTTGCTGGTCTGATAGGATTCCTGTATCCTACTGTATATATTGAGAAATTGGGGCTCTGGCAAACAGCTCCACAATAGAAGAAAAGGTAGATGCACCATCTGTAAAATCTCAAGTGTTGTTCTGGAAGACAATGGCTGCATCACAATTAGAAGATATACAGTAGCAGAATTAGACCTCCAATTGTTTTGGTCTCTTTTTGTCTACTCAGAAAATAAAAATATTTTCAATGCTGGTGGACTCTGCCATTTAAAAAAATGTAGGTTTCAAGGCATTCACTATGCAGCTTTCTTAGCAAGTTTTCTAAGCAAGGTATTATTGACTTATTATTTATAACTTAGAATATATAACTTAGAAAAGTTCAAATATCTTTTTTATGGTACACATTTTAACAGTTGTTTTCCAAGAGTCATTCTTTACCTTGAGTTAGTTCTGTTCTATGTTATGATCTTTGTGTACCATTTGAAAAGAAGCATGTTATTTACAAAGTCTAAACAATGTCTCTTTACAAACTTTAAATAATTAACTGCTGAGACATTTATACTTTTCACATTAATCACCTAGTTTTTACTTTTAGAACTTGATTCCTACCAAAATGACAGCTGATGATCCCTCGGCAAAGTCTGAGTGCCACACAAATATACCTTAAGTGTTTTAAACAGAAAACAGAAAACAAAATCGAGTGAAGATTCCTTAATTAATCAGGATTGTTTGTGTATGTGTGGACACTATTTTTTGAAAGTCATTTAGAAACTCAAATTGTGTAAGCAGTTGCCATTACTCTTTTTGGAAGGTATTCGTCTAAATTACATTGATTTGTTTAGTGCAATAATAAGATAAAGCGCCCACAGCTTTTCAGTAGTTGACATCAGTTTTAAAGAAAAGACTGTCCTGTGGAGGAACTTTTACAGAAACCAATGTTACCTCCTTAAACTGTTGCATCTCGTTTAATTTAATATGGTTGATTCATGACTACACGGGACAACTGAAAGTAGATGTGGATGCTAGAAGGCCTGGTCTCAGGGCCTTAGGAACATTCAGTCGTTCTTAATAATTTTTTAAATAGTAGTTTATGTGTTAGTTTGTATTTATGTTGTAAATAATGCTTTGATGGTTTTTGTGGTATCCTCCTTGCTCCACCATCTCAGTGTCCAAAAGGAAAAAGAAAAGAGGATGTCACTATTATTTGTACTTTGCAGTAATACACCATGCAGGATCACCCCACGACTCTTTTATTACTGTACATTGTGTATGTTACATGTATCAACAATATATTCAAAATCTTTACTAACGTTTTCTACATTTATCTTAATTTTAACTGTGATCAATAAATCTGACATTATCCCTATCTGGGTTAGATTTAGCCAACTTGTCAATTAGCAATTTTAATTCAAATTGATCAGAAATATGATCATGATATCTAAATCGTACATGAGCAGCTAATATCAAGTATCAAAGTAGTTAATCCTTTAAATTTACTAATCAGATCTAACCAATTCAGTGTCATGTGTTCTTATACATTAATACAACTTGTTCACCTCTATATATCCATTTAGCAGAATACAGGTATGCATCTAGATGAAGTGTTAGATTAAAACTAACTAAAAATGGTTAAAATGTCAAAAGAGAGAATGGTGTACCTCTCAAAAGATATTTGTACAGCAGTGTAAAAAGATGTAGTGTGTCACATTTATTTAGAACAGATGTACAGTACTGTATGGTTCTCTATCTGAAGGGCTCAACTGATTTATTGTACTCTAAGAAGACAAATAAAACCAGAACTTAAGAGTAATGGCAACCAGTACTGCCAAGAGTACAGTAAATGAAATATTTTCAGCACTGTTTCAGATTATTATATCATTTATCAACAGTCAGAAATCTTTTCCAGATTTTTCTAGTATCTGATTTTATTTTATAGCTCACATAAACACTCTAAATTACTGTACCTTCATTTTTTATTTGTATTTTTTAAATGACAAGTTATTAACAATCAAAGGAAAATAAAATGTATTTCAACAGTGTCATAGGTCAGACTCTGTTAAATGTACAAAACTGAACCTCTTTGAGCATTTGTCCTTTTGTTTCCATGGTCACAAGGGTGAAGCCCCTTGTGTGCTGTAAGCATGCAATCCTCTTGCTTGATAGCTACAAGGCTTCAGGTCACAAGTCATAATAGATAAATTTCCAATTTTGAAAGGCCCTTTATTAACCAGATAAAAAATAATGTAACAACTAATAGAATATATCTTCTGGAATATTGATAAATGAATGGCTTTGTGGAAAAAAAACATATTTCTTTGCATTTTGCCCAATATGTTTAATATGACAATGGGTATCTCATCATTTAAATTTATACTGATTACAAAACCACTAATATGCATCATTGTGACCTTTACTTGTTTTGTCTAACTTTTTCAGTGTGTTTTTTTAAGTTGAAGAAATTTTCCTTGTAGTTCGAAATGTTACTTGTGTGGGCTGATAATCATTATCCGAATAAATGATGATAAATTATTTTGAATCCAGACACATTAGATGCATCTGATTTTAGAGTATATTAAATGCTTTTCACAAACAGCACTGAAGGTCATAATTTTAGAAGCAAAAAACAGAGGGAAAAAAGGAAAGAACGATACAAATTCTTCTTGTTCATTTTAACCTCTGCGTAACAATTCTTTCGCCTCATCTTCAAATTTTCAGATTTCAGACAATAGTGAATAGGACTAGGTGGTTTCTTCAAGGTTGACACTCCTTTTATCATCGTACCTTTCTTGTCCAGCATTCTCAAGGAAATCCTGAAGTTTATAGTCAAGGCCATGGAGTCTGTAGTGCTCTAACAAATTTTTGTATTTTGGAAGGGAGAGTGACAAAATAAATTAAGAAAAACAATAAGATAATCAGACCAACCAAGGAGAAGGGAAGAAATCCAGCTCTCAGTAGGCCTAAGGTGAGAAATTAACTGTCCTCAATTGAAGTAGAAAGGATTCAAAGGTAAATTGTCCTTGTTCCCTAAGTGTATTTTCACAAGACACTTCCTCATTGGTGATGACTGCATTCTGTACTGAAACAGAACTACAGGACTCCTACAAGACAATCTGGAACACAAACTCTTCCATGTGGGTATTTCAGCTTTGACACTACATGTTTTTCATTCAGTCAGGATAATAAAACAAAGGAAAGGTGTTTTAGTAGACTCACCAGTAGAAAAATAAGTAAAGAAGATGGTGTTTAAATTATAAAAGGTAAAATACCACAAAGTAAACAGCTGCCCAAATTCTCAACTCAATCTTTTACAGGAGGGCCATAAAACGCTGACGTTTTAGAAAAGAAGATCCCTTCTCTGTGCACACATTGTTTAAGAAAGGACCAAAACACGGGGCCATTTGGCCTATTGGCTCAGTGAATTACAAGTCAGAAAATTATAACTGGTCAGACCACTATCTTAGAGAATATGATACCCTAGGGAATTTGTAGGCAAGGGTACTCAACAACCAGCTTTGAGTCTCCTTTGGACAGTGAAGGGGACAAAACTCATTGTATTTTTAAGCAACCAAGGCAGGAAAGACAAACCATAACCAAACATAACCAAACGTTTCCAATTCTACCTCCCATTCCCATATATTGTTGCACGAGAATGGAAACGTTCAGAGGAAAGCAGAATAGAAAAAGGAACAGTTACTAAATCACACTCATGGGTTAAATAAATGATGGCGACAAAAGTCCTAAAACTAACCAAATTTCTTTATTTAAATTTATGCTGATCCCATACTTGTATCACTTGTAACCGTAATACAGAACAATATACAGTGTATCCTTTAAAAAAGTATTTGTTAAACAACTGCTAATGCTTTTTTAAGTACAAAATATAATGCACAGGTTTTGTGATTATACTATATTTTTGTAAGTGCATCCCTTTTATAAATAGATCTTTCCTTCTTAAATCCTCTGTGTAGATATATTTCTGGACACTTTGAGACAGAACAGGATTTTAAAGTTTCTCTAAAGCAGAACTACTATAAACTAACATGTAAACAAAAACTTTAAAATGTAACATACAGTGACTACCAATCTAACATCATTTGTAAAAAGAAAAGTGTGCAGTAACTACTTAATCAGCAGGATGTGCAAATTAGGGCAATAACATAAATGTAGATGGTAGATTTTAATTAAGGATGGTAAAAATGATGCATAGAATTAAATGAAACTGAAAATATCCAAGACGTTTTTTTTTTTTTAAAGTTCACATAAACCTATTTTATTATCAGGCCCTGCATGATAATTAAGCAGCAATATCAATTTAGTTAAGGTTTAGTGCTCAATCTGCATGTTAATATAGTTCAGTTTCAGGGCAAATTTAAAATTTGACTTATAATGTCTTGGGATCTGAAAAAAAGATCTATAAAAGGAGCCAGATAGAAGTTCTAGGTTCTGTAAATACATCAGATCTGACATTACACCAGAAAGAATCCCCCCTTTCTGAATTCTGCCTTTTATAATGTGATGGATGGCTTTGGAAGTTCTAGAAATACACAAGTAATGAAAAAAACAAAGCATCTAAGAAATAACATGTTCTCAAACCAAGGACAAAGATCACCATAGAAAAACCCTGACTACTACAAGCATATGTAGGGTTGCCCCTTAGGTAACCCTCCTTGGCAGAATGTGGACATGAAGGATGTTTACCATAATACCCATACAACCTACTGTAGCGGCGAGGCTTATTAATAAGAAAGAATTAAGTGTTCTGAGCTTTCCCAAATGAGGCCCCAACTCTCTGTTCATCTCTATGGTGCAGCCACAGAGAAACTATTCATGCAGGCTGATTTAAAGATGTTTTCTTTTGATAAGGGACAGCTCCCAAATGGGGATGCACTTAGCTAAGCCTGGCTATCATGATCAATGGTCATCCATTGGCGCCTATCTGTCTAGGGAGTGCCAGATGGACATCTGGACTGCATTCCTATGTGTCAGGAGTAAGTGATTCATATCTCACCTTGATCAACCAATCAGGGACTGGTAGGGCCGAGTAACCCACGTGGGACTCTGATGCCCATGGAACTTTCAGCCAATGAACAAGCTGAAGTTCCTCCAGGTAAAAACAGGCAACACAGAGGGCCTGAGAGAATTCTGTGAACTTTTTCGGACAATTCCAAGGAGAATTCCAGGGCAGGACAGCCCAGGAGCAGAAAGGCTCCCAAGGGCAGGACATTCTCTCAGCGCGCCTCCTGACCATCCTGAGACTCAGCCCGGACAACCACGGAACGGCCAGTGTGTCCGAGTGCCAGAACTTTCCTTTGTTCTAAGAGTCTAGAGCGGAGGTTGCCAGAGAGTAACCCGAGGATCCACCCGAGGTTAGCATCAGCAGCAAGCCTCATGAACAGGTCAGAACTGTGGACAGCTGAATCACTATTCAGAACTAGCTCTTCATCAGGAACAAACCGGTCCTCTTCCTGACTTGCTGGGATCCACAGTCATCTTTTCTCCTGTGCACAAACTTTGCTAGTTAAAGCCAACACTAACTAGCCGGTCAGTGAGCATCAGCAGCGCACCGTCGCAAGCCGCACAGCACAGCCTGGCACGGAGCCAGAGAGCGCGGATTGGACAGCAACAGCCTGCAACTGTTTCTTTGTGCCCGCAGGAGATCTGAATCCCCAGAGATTGGATGAGTATTCAACTTCAATGCATTACAGCTCGAGAATTCAATTGTTATCCCAACCAGTTGATATCAATTTCATTCCTAAGAGTTATGTACTTTTTTTGAGTATCTAATGTAGAAGTTATAACCAAGTTCAATTACGAAACGGTCTAAATGAATGATATACCGAACGTATGTCCTCTTGATATGTGTAACTCTTTGTAACTGATTGAATATATACCTTTTGTATTCTGATAACCCTCTCGATAAGATCTGTTAGGTTTATATGCATATTCTATGTATTAATAAATGTATCCTCGTGTATTAGTACCTGTGTGTGTGCGTTGTTTGAGTTATATCGCATGGTTGGATTCTAAAGCCATTAAAAGAATCATTTTGTGATTTACTGCTACAATTAATAATTGTCCCAGTAAATGCCCAAACCCTACAGAACTGGTGCCTTCAGAGAGCACACTACACTACCAAGCCCCAGTGTCTCTCTGTCCTAAATGACCAAGACAGGGATAAAAAATGACTTAGGCCTGGGTTGTAAGAAAATGTCCAACTCTCTGACAACCACAAAGAACTAGAGTACTGCTGGGCCTGGCTGTGGCATACTGTACAGGTCATGTCCAGACTGATCACAATCCAGCAGGTTTTTCTGGATTTTGTTTAGATTTAAGGTGTGGTTTAAACCTAAAACATCTGAAAGGAATAAAGGTTTCAATTAGTAATAAGATTAAGTAATTCTAAAGGTACAAGTAAAGGAATAAACCTTTACTTGTTCCATTCCAGCCTACGCATGCTGACGCAGCTACAGTACCTACTTGAACTACTTATGTAATTATTGTCAAGGGTTCAATATGGAATAAAAATGAAATAAGTCTCAAGAAAATCTTCCCCTGTAAATAACTGTTTGTGCATCAGGATTTCCATTTAATCTGTGTCCCAGTGTAAGAATAAAACTACTCTTACAAAACTACCAAAAAACGCCAAAAAATTCAAAATTATTTTGCAAAGATCAATAACAAAGTACAAAATACTGGACAGAAAATGAATTTTATTTGGCTGAGAATTAAGTACTGTACCTCATGGAGACAAGTAGAAATGGATGTAATGACTTCAGATGGATGACACAATTGAAAGCTACACTACAACACTAAGGTTAATTCCACACTGAAAAGAGAAGAAAAGAAACACGTTTCAGTTGTCCCACACCTGAAGAAGAAAATCTTATGTTTCTTTACTTCTCTTTTCAGCATGGAATAAATGTTTACTTGTTCCTTTGCACCCTATGCATGCTGACGCTGCTACCTACAGTACTTGAACTACTTCAGCCCACTTCTGCTGCAACCCACTATGCCTTCCGCTAAATCTTTTTCTTCTCTTCGTCATTCTTTCTCCTCCTCCCTTGGCTACTTGCCCCCTTCTCTCACAAAACCAGCATTCTATCTCTTCATAGCCATCTGTTCCAAGACCAGGCTTTCTAACCACCTCCGTTATAGTATCTCACACCCAAAGAAGGGTTCACAGACTAAACGTTGTGTTTCCTTTCTTCTCTTTTCAGCATGGAATAAACCTATTACTCATTCCTTTGCAGCCTACACATGCTGACGCAGCTATCCACCTGAAACACTAAACAAAAACAACCTACCTCTCAAAAAATGATGTTTTATGAGCTGAGGTAAGTTAATTGGTATCCTGGCCAAATTCGTCCATGCAATCTTATACAGTACCACTCAGTGGACCTCTTCCAAAAAAATATTGCATGAATTTCAAGTTACATTATATTGTGCTTGACTTGATTAATCAAGGTGATTGAGGCAGCTTTGCAGTAACCCATTATTTCCATTCTTTTGGTTAACAATCAATGACTTGAATGTGCAAAGCTTTGTGAAGAATTTCAACTGAACCATTTCTTTCTAAAGAGTACTTGCTGAATCTAAAAAATAGTTTGTCAAGTT
The DNA here is from genome assembly GCF_055471065.1 of Atractosteus spatula. Lineage (NCBI taxonomy): Eukaryota > Metazoa > Chordata > Actinopteri > Semionotiformes > Lepisosteidae > Atractosteus > Atractosteus spatula. The sequence goes on along the minus strand of NC_142711.1, from coordinate 27,148,047 downwards.
ATGAGATCTTTAAAACTATAAATCTCCTGTATTATTCATTTACGTTGTTATCGTTTGGACATGATCAGACTTCATCTAAAATTATTTGATGTTGATAATTATTTTCTTTTTTACAACATTTTGTTTGGTTGATTGGTTGACTGGTTGATTGTCCTGTGTCTGAATCCACATTCTTGTTACCCATGTGGTTTTAATTAGGAACTGAACTATTTATCACTTAAATACATACAAAATAAACAAATAATTTACTAATTAGACCTTTCAAATTGTCTTCAGTTTTGAAACTTATATAAAAATATAAAAAGTTATAGTAAAATGTAAATGTTTTCAAAATAAAAAACATAAAAAAATGTCTAATTAAGCAAATAACTCTGCTTAGCAACTGAATGCCTATATTGAATGAAAAGAACACTCACCACACATCAGTTGAGAGGACAGCAGAGTAATGAACCCAATTGATGGGGATTATTAGGGTGCCATGATTCATAAGGGCCAATGGGAAATTTGGCCAGGACACCAGGGTTACACCCCTACTCTTTTTTAGAAATGCCCTGGGATTTTTAAAGACCACAGAGAGTCAGGACCTCGGTTTTATGTCTCATCTGAAGGGCGGCGCCTGTTTATAGTATAGCGTCCCCGTCACTATACTGGAGCATTAGGACCCACATTGACCGTAGGGTGAGTGCCCCCTGCTGGCCCCACTAACACCTCTTCCAGGAGCAACCTTAGGTTTTTCCCAGGAGGTCTCCCATCTAGGTACTGACTAGGCTCACACTTGCTTAGCTTCAGTGGGTTGCAGAGTGATATGGCTGCTGGCTAATGACAGATAATGACAGTCAAAAACAAGTCAAAACTAATTCCACAGGATAAGATATAGGGCTCTATATAGACAATGATTTTGCAATGATTTTGCAATTATTTTATTCTCTAGAACAATATAATTATTTTCTTTAAATTGTAATAACTGATTTTTAACTACTCTGAACTCTTCAACCTACTCTAAATTGTTTAAGTAAAAATGTTTTAGTGATTGTCTGGGTCTGTCTGGGTCTCCAAATATTACAGAAACTATAGTTTTGAGAGGTTGGAGCTGTATCACCAGCATTTAGGGGATTAGGTGGGATCAAAACATCTGACAGAGGATTCTGGCATGTATTTCTATTTCTGTAGAGTGTAGTGCAAGTAGTGGAGAGATTTACAGAACTGCCTGAACCTGGCACATACATCATTTTTAGTTCTTACCAGAATAACCTCAGCAAAGGACTGTGAAGCCTGCAACCTACGAAACAGCAGTACTTAATGCTTTCAGATTGTTAACTTAAAAACTAAAGTTACACACACTTACAATGTACACTGAGATCCAGGCTTCACATATTTGTTGAATTCTTTTGTCTTGGAAAAATTAATTAAAAACTTCAAAACGTCAAGTACAAAAGCTGGACTGTATCCATGGCAACTAGACAAAAAGCCACTAGTCATCTAAATAGAATACTGCTGTGGTCTGGCCACTCAAAAGGCAGCATATGGTCTCAATGTGAAATGTCTGTTTCAATCTCAAGGATACTGGATTGAAGGTAGGCAAGACTCAGCTTGTACAATAAAAAATTGACAGCCTCCAGGTGACACTCATTTTACACTATGAATGTAATTTCTTGCAGGATGAGTCACTCCACATTCTTTGACATACAATTTTAATTAGAAACCTAGAATTATAAAAGTACATTACAGATAATATTTGAAGAAAAAAGTGACACACCTCTTTTTATAATTGGATCTTTCTTTCATAAAAATAAAGAGCTTACAGTGTATACCATGGTGTTGGTAAGGCTGAAAATTGTACATATTTAGTTTCAGTTTAGAAGAGTAATAATGATTACATAATGTCATAGGACTTCATGGTAGCATGCTGGTTAAAACTACAGCTTCACAGCTCCTGGGTCCTGAGTTTCTTTCCTGCCTACATGCAGGTCTCATGGTCTCCATGTATTTGCATGGGTTTTCCCAGGTAATCCAGTTATCTCCACAACCTAAAGGTATGCAAGTTCACGCTGATTGACTACAGTATATATTAAACTAGGACATTTTAAAAAGAGTGCTAAGAGATTGAAAAGCAGCTTTCAAAAATGATCAGCACTAACTTGAACTTGAACTTTATTGCCATATGTAACCGGTACATGTACTGGTACAATGGAATTCTTACAGAAAGTCTCTCAATTGTAAAACAAGTGTAAAAACACAAAGTGCAAACAGTGCATCAAGACAATATACAAACAAACAGTAGACAATGTACAAGTAAACATGTAGACAGTTTGAATGTATACAATACAGACGTGTAAACAATGACTAGAGATGTGCAATAAATAAGAAATCATAATGAGAAGCCAATTTGTGTTCAAATTATTTTTTGTCCGTTAAAATCAAAGCTCTTTTTGTTCAACTTTCTGTTAGGGAATATTAATGAGGACCCTATGCAGAAAAACCAGGATGAACTCCAGAGGAGTAGTCGATTTAACAGTCTGAGGTCTGAAAGCTGAAGGTAAACAAACCGGTGCAAAAGTACAAAACCAGAAGCGGAGCCATAAGCCGTGAGGAAGCCGAGAGTGAAAACCAGAACGATAACCAAAGTACCAAAGCAAAACCAGGAGACGTACTGTAGTCAGAGAACAAACCAGGGTCAGGAAGCCAAAAACCAAGTAGTAATTAACTGAGAAAAGTCAAGGTAGCTCTAACCAGGAAAAACCTAATACTGAGCACAGGGGAGAGCGTGAAGCAGCATTAAATAGGTTGGGGTAAATGGGCTAATTGGGAACCATACTGGAATGCGAGGTGGAATGACGAGTCCTCCAGGGGTGTGGCGTAACACTTTCTTACATGAAACTAATCACATGTTGAGAATTTATCATCTCAAAATCCTTATCAGAACAACAAAGTCTATGCACTGTCAAGAATTTTCAGACCAGAAGAGTTTGCTTCAAAACATTATAATGATGACTGCTAGCTTGCATTAACTTGTTCTACCTGTAAGCATTCTATAATTTGGTAGAAAAGTTTGATTTTCTTGGTAAAACCCACATATTGTTCCATTTCGAGCTGATATTTCTTTATATAAGTATGCAGGTAACCATAATTCATACCAGCTACATACACTAAATATACACCATAAATTTTAAATGCGTCTAAGATACTGTACATAAATAAGTCTTGTTGGTCAAAATAAACTGTTAAGTTGTTCAATCCAAATAAGGGTAATACTTTTATCTGTGATGAATAACTTTAATTTATCTCTCTCATTCTATAAGTACTATATGTACTGTGTGGTGTGTCAGTCATACAGGTCTATTTGGAAGCAATATGAGCCTACAGGGTGGCTGAGTGACTTGATGTTCAATAATAAGGCCTTTCAGGAGGGAATAAGATACAGTTTGCTCAAGAATGTTTGGCATACTTGAGAAAACTGAATTAAAAAAAAACGTATAAAATAAACAACACAGATAATGAGCTATATTTTATGCCCATAAAAGGGACAGCTCCAGACTTTTATTCTAATGAATTTATTTTAAAACAAATGTTTTTACAGTAAATGAAAAATACTAGTTTTTTCACAAAAACTTAGGTCCCAGAACTATTGGATATAAGAAAATCAACTAAAATGAAATCTGCAATGAAATTCTGCTTATTTAAACACAGCTCATTCCTAAATTGCATTGTTTGGACTTGTTACAATAGTGTATTTAAAAGAGGTAACACACCTGGGAAAACTTTTTGTCATCCATCACCATGGGGAAAAGGAAAGAACTGACAAATCAAAATGGTCAACAGGTTGTTGATCTTTGACAAATATCCTAATGGCTACAAAAAGTACATAAAACGTTAAAAACATCACTTAGCAATATTACGGCAATAATCAAGAAGTTCAAAACCACTACAACAGTGGTTAACATACTGTACCAGGAAGAGGACACAAGTGCATCTTGTCACCACTCACAGTGGATGGATGAGGAGGGGTCACAGTTGGAGAACTGCCGTGTCCTGTTGCATTTTGCGGTCACCAAGTCTCCAAATCAGCAATTAGATGGTACAGTACTTCCATGCATATTTGGTGTGTTGCCAGAAGAAAGACCTTATTGACAACAAGAAACAAATTGAAGTGGTTGGAGTCTGCCAGACACCATTGGGACTTTGATTGGAATTGGATGCTATCGTCAGATGAAACCAAAACTGCAATTTGGCTACCCATAATATCAGTACATTTGGCCTCAGAAAGGGAAGAATTCAAAGAAAAGAAACTCATATGGAAGTGGATCGTTGATCTTGGTAGCTGATTTTCTGCCACTGGCCCTGGAGCCCTTGTAAAGATCAATGGCATCATGAATTCTACTAAGTATCAGGATATTCTGGTCTTTCTGCCTCTGCCAGAAAGCTCTTAGTCACAGAGGTGGACCTTGCAGCACAACAATGACCCTAACCACACCTCAAATAAACAAAGAAATGGTTGACTGAACACAAAATCAACATCTTAGTCTCCAGGCTTAAACCCCATTGAAAATGATTTGAAGAGGAAAAAAAGGAATACAAAAAGGAATGTTCCAAGTTCCCGCCCAATGTGTTCATGTGTTCTCCAACTTTATTAAGCATTGCAGGAAAAAAAAAGCTTTGTGCTGTTACCCATGCCAGTGAAGGTTGCACCAAGTATTGGAAACAATGTATCCAATAACTATCTATGTTTTTGAAAAAAAAATAGAATTACTCATTTGAAAACATTTTGAAGTAATTGTATTAGAATAAAAGCCTGTAGTTTTCCCATTTCGGGGACATAAACTATAGCTCATTAATAATGAAGAGATATATGTTTTATGTTACAACAAGGTTTGACACACATTATAAATGAATCCATCTGTCAAATAACCTACAAGTTGTCCAGATTTAAGTTAAATACTGTACCAAAACACTATATCACATTATGTTTATTTCTTTATAATTTGTTTGTAATTTGCATCAAGTTTTGCAATGACATCCTGATGCCATATTAATGGATATTAATATGGAATCAGAATGTTCAGATCTTTATCCTTTGCCTCTCTGGATTGTACTTGCCTACTGGGCATGCCTGGTCTTTAACAAGGCTTTTTTGGATATCTACTCTATATACACTATTTACCGATTGAATTGGATGCATGTCAGATGGGGGGAGAGGGCTCTTAGTCTTTATCCTGATTGTAAATGCACTATTTCCATACTACTTTCCCATTTCCATATTTGTGTTGCTTGCTTGAGCATTTAGTTTAATGCTATATTTCTATTATTTTATTCTTTATTTACGCAATTAATCAAATAACATTTAATTCTATTATTTTTTCTGATGTTGCTATCTGCAATATTATTGCTTAATTCCATCAAAACAATGAACAATTTGGCTTTATTTATTTTTTTATTCTATAGCCTTGAATTATATTTCCCTATTAATTCACCAGTTTTAATCACAATGCAAACCAGAGATATACAGTACTACCAAAAGTAATCTGTGCTACAGAAAAGAAGAATTTTAAAAGCAGGAAAAATAAATGATTAAAGAAACATTGCTTTTATTTCTTTTTCTTTTTCATGCCACGGTATATTACTAAACCCTTATTGAATTCATCTTGCTTGGTAAGAAAGATTCTTTGCCCTCGCAATAGCTTTCAGTCATGCAGTTTTATTTGTCTTATTTATCATCTCTTATATTCTCAGGGGAAATTTTTATATCCAAGAGGTTGAATTTATCCTAGCCTTGTCAAGATGCTGACTGATTTGTCTTAAGTATGTAATGCCTTGATAGATGGACAGGGATCTTTATAGGTGGTCGTCTCCATGGTTATTGGTCTACTTTCTATTTAGAAATTCAATGTCCAAAAAGAAAAGGCAATGCTTTGAAGAACATCTTATAATCTTCTATTGTATATTCTTACTATAAAAAAAATAAAAGGAGAGATTATGGATTCCGGTATTGTGACTGTCAGCAGCACAATTGAACTAAATGAACAAAAATGATGGCTTTTTCACTAACAAAACAAATTGTCACTGTCAATTATCTTTCATGACAATGCTTTTTCTCCTCAAAAGACCTGAAAGGTAAGACTAAATTAAATAGTATTAGTCTCAAAGTACAATAGGTGGAAGTAAGTTATAATTTATAGTGAGCTATAACACCTGTTACATGTAAGGTGTTTAAACAGATCTAATTTCTTTATTCCCAGATAGTTACTTTGCAAGCTGTATTAAATACTCTATACAAACTCCAAGCAACCTTTTAATAGACACTTACTGTAGTAAGCTAACTTTAAAGAATCCATTAGTGATATAAAGTTACAAAGCACAAATACGAACTTATTTATAATATATTGTTCATTTCTGGTACACCAATTACAAAAGGGTATTTCTCTTTCCAAGAAGAGGAAACATTATTTTCTGGTTTAAAAGTACAGATAGAATAAGACAAAGAAGGAAATTAAGAAATACACCATGCAGTATCTCTCCTCAATGGAGAAAGTATTGAATTTTGTCACACAATGGCCTGAGCAAGGCCAAAGTAGGTCTGTTTTTTCTCAAACTGGCTCCGCCGCAAAAGCACCCAAGCAAACAAGTACAGTCTATTTACAGTGCTCCCAGTCCCCCACACCAGAAAACAAAACTAATTACTCAAATAAAGGTAAGTCCTCTATCTCTTGTAGTGTGCTCTCATGAGGCACCAGTTCTGTAGGGGTTTGGGCATTTACTGGGACAATTATTAATTGTAGCAGTAAATCACAAAATTGATTCCTTTAATGGCTTTAGAATCCAACCTTGCGATATAACTCAAACAACGCACACACACAGGTACTAATACACGAGGATACATTTATTAATACATAGAATATGCATGTAAACCTAACAGATCTTATCGAGAGGGTTATCAGAATACAAAAGGTATATATTCAATCAGTTACAAAGAGTTACAGATATCAAGAGGACATACGTTCAGTATATCATTCATTTAGACCGTTTCGTAAATGAACTTGGTTATAAATTCTACATTGGATACTCAAAACAAGTACATAACTCTTAGGAATTAAATTGATATCAACTGGTTGGGATAACAATTGAATTCTCGAGCTGTAATGCATTGAAGTTGAATACTCATCCAATCTCTGGGGATTCAGATCTCCTGCGGGCTCTCTGGCTCCGTGCCAGGCTGTGCTGTGCGGCTTGCGACGGTGCGCTGCTGATGCTCACTGACCGGCTAGTTAGTGTTGGCTTTAACTAGCAAAGTTTGTGCACAGGAGAAAAGATGACTGTGGGTCCCAGCAAGTCAGGAAGAGGACCGGTTCGTTCCTGATGAAGCGCTAGTTCTGAATAGTGATTCAGCTGTCCACAGTTCTGACCTGTTCACGAGGCTTGCTGCTGATGCCAACCTCGGGTGGATCCTCTGGTTACTCTCTGGCAACCTCCGCTCTAGACTCTTAGAACAGAGGAAAGTTCTGGCACTCGGACACACTGGCTGTTCCGTGGTTGTCCGGGCTGAGTCTCAGGATGGTCAGGAGGCGCGCTGCGAGAATGTCCTGCCCTTGGGAGCCTTTCTGCTCCTGGGCCGTCCTGCCCTGGAATTCTTCAGAATTCTCTTTAGAATAGTCCCAGAATAGTCTCTGAGCTCTGTGTTGCCTGTTTTTACCATGAGGAACTTCAGCTCGTTCATTGGCTGAAAGTTTCATAGGCATCAGAGTCCCACGTGGGTTACTGGGCCCTACCTGTCCCTGATTGGTTGATCAAGGTGAGATATGAGTCAGTTACTCCTGACACTTAGGAATGCAGTCCAGATGTCCATCTGGCACTCCCTAGACAGATAGGCACCCAATGGATGACCATTGATCATGATAGCCAGGCTTAGCTATGTGCATCCCCATTTGGGAGCTGTCCCTTATCAAAGGAAACCTTAAATCAGCCTGCATGAATAGCTTCTCTATGGCTGCACCACAGAGATGAAGAGAGAGATGGGGCCTCATTTAGGAAAGCACAGCAACACTTAATGCTGCCTTATTAACAAGCATTGCCGCTACACTCTCTATCTCACCACCAACAACCAACAACAAACGCTTAGGCGTTTTGAGCCTTTTGAGGCCACCATAGGCTGACTCACCCCAGAAGTACTGACACCAAACAAACAGTGAGTAACATCCATTTTGAGAGCGCTCTCCATTCACACCACAATACTCACTCATACCTGTGTTTAAGTATTTGAATGTATGTGAAATTAGGTATGTTTACTGTATGTACGTGAATGTATATGAAATTAAGTAATAGCAGTTACTAGTCAAGCCCTTAGTGTGCACCCTCAGGAACTTATCTAGCAACCGCTCAATGGAAGGTGTATGAATGTTGTATTTTCTGTGCTATCTGTACCCCGTGACAGACTCCTCTGTCACAAATTTATTTTGTTCAAAATTTAAAACCTAGAAGGTACTGTAGAAATTAATTGCTCATTTACTGAGATCTAAAACAGGAAGGCAAAGGGACTGAAACATACCGCCTAATTGTAAGAGGGCAACTGGATCTGGACAGTCAGTTGAGGGCTTTAGTCATCAGAGGGCACTGGTGAGACTTTCTAGTGACAGAGGAAGAACATAATAAACCAGATTATTAGAGAACTGACCTCACCTGGGTGAAGCTACTATCCTAAATAAAGGTTCAGTGAGTAAATGGTCTTGGTAAACTCAGGGGTGTCAGCCTATCACTGGCCGGTATATCGGCGAGTAGCACACCTCATGGGGAGCTAGATCCTCATTATCATGGGGACAGTGAGTATCTGGGTCTCAGGATGAGATGCTGAGCTACCAAATAAAATGAAGTAATTAAGCAATTAAGTTAAATCTTCTACAATATACTGTAGCATCTGAAACTGTTTATGATGATGTTATTAAGCAAATAATCACTTTCCATTTTTAAATTCCAAAAGGAATGAAATCCAAAAAGAATTGGTGTCTTAATGAATAACTTTAAGAATACTTTAGTCTAGGGAGTATGTTGAAGCCAAAAAAATATCAAGAAGAATCTTAGTTCTAGTATAAAATGAGGGGAAATTTACAGTTGGACATATATTTTAAAAGAAAATTTGTTTAAAATTTGAATTCTAAGTTGTGGATTACTCTTTGGTTGGTTGTTTTGGAGGTTGTGAACTCTTTGAGACTATTTATAAAGGGAGTCTGCAGCCATTTTGGTGCTGGATGCACTCATGAACTCTGACTTATGGTGATGGATTTTGCCTTTTTTTCCCTGACTTATTGTTCCTGTAAGAATATACAGTAAGAGCAATAATTTAAATAATGTCGATTTTTAAGTCTAGTGTCTCATACAGCTGGTGTTTGTCTTGGAGCTTTATGCTGTAGAATTAAATACTTCATGAATGGGATGATGGTCCCTCTTTATGTTACCACCAACATTTCTGATGCTCATTTATACAGCTGTCAGAATTGGAGCAACCGAGATTAAAAAAAATACCTTGCTCAGAAATATGTCAGAATTGATTCTTTTCTTCTTGTGGATAGCACTATGATTTGACAGAAAACTAAAAACACATGCCACTCCTCCACTCCAAATGCAGGGTGAACATCTGAACTCTGATGTTTATTGAGTGACACTTCATGAAATAAGAAAGAAGAGTGAAACCAAAGGATAAAAAATTAATTCCAAAATAAATATGAGTTATAGTAAAAATATACTGTATATGAAAGATAAATATATACTATATATTTACAGTGATAAAGGCAACATATTATGCAGACTTCTTCAAATACTCTATTACATATTAATTAAATGGACAAGGCACTTTGTAGCCATAGGTTCCAATCGATTGGACATAAAATTATTGGAAGTGCTCATTTTAAAATGTAAAATGACCACTGCAGTAGCAAAGCAGTTTCTCTGCCTCCTTTGTACATTAATGCAAAAAAAACATTTATATTATCAAAGGCTTCATTAATAGTAAGAACATGTTAAGAAAAATGTATTTCTTTGCAATGCTCTCCTGCTCATGATTCCATTCAATGTGCACTGAAATAGAATCTCCATGAATATGCAGCATCAAAATGTATTTTATTTTTCTTAGCAAAACAATTAATTGCACACATTTTAACGTTTATTATTTTGATATACAGTACAAACATTACAATGATAGTCAGATTTTTTATGGTTTTGATAACTTTCTAGCACATGATGAAATCCAACAAATCCATTTGTGATAAATGCAGATACTGCAGATATCTGTATGTAGCCCACACCTTTCATATATTAATTTTTGAAGAAAAAAAATATTTTGTCAAATGATGAGCCAAGTGAATGCTGCCTCACTTTGCTTCCTCACCAACATAAAGCTCATTGGGAGAAAATCACTAACTAGTACTATCAAATTTGGCAGATTCAGAGGTTTATACTGTAGTTTTTCTCTGTAATGATACATTTCTGAATTACAAATCTTTCCGTTTCTGATGTGCTGTATGTAGCTCCTACAAAGTTTACTCATTGGCACCAATTGTTTTGCCTAAACCTCAGACCCAGCCATTCAGAATGTACGTTAGATAAAGCAGAATTTTGCGGTGCACACACACCTCAGAGCACCATACTGCATCACACTATTTTGAAATATTCTATTATTGGAGCACTGTTTTATAAAGCTGCCAGGTGGAATGCTTAATATGATATGTGGAAGCATATGGTCTGTTGCCAAAAAATGCCTGGTTTTGAATCCCAGTCAGTGCTGAACCCCTTGAGACAATCTTTTTCCAGTTATAGAATTCCAGTGGTATACTGTTTAGATGATTATTAATTTTAAACTGTGTATTACAGTATGTTAAATATTAAATTAATTTAAAAAGAAAGTAAGGCTATTTTACCAAAACAAATGTACTCAAGTAGGTATATATAAAGGTTTATTATTATACTGTGGTTGTTGTGAACTTGATGTGCTTCTTTCAGGCTTACATCCGCATTGAGATAATCTAATTTTATTTTTGTCTCAATGCAAATTTCAGCAACAAGTAATCAGGAAACAATTTAACTTTACATTTTGATTATGAAAAATATATTTAACAGGTACTGTACTGTATTGGCTTTAAAGCCATATGGTCTCATGCATAATATATACTGCACCTAATGTACATACAGTACATGGCAGTGGTAGCTAAATATAAAAAATACAATATACACAACAATATTTAACCTTCTTCATAAACATTTTATGCACCAAAGTCTTTAACTCAGTAACTTGCAGTGGTTATTTTGGGAAAGTGTTGATGTGCTAGTTCTAATTATTATTATGTTATAATGTGTTAACCTTTTTTTAAGAATATGTAATAAGAAAACTGTTCTGGCTGTTATTGTAGTACAAAGTTGTAGTACTGATTTAATGCCACTTAATAGGAAAAATCAATATGGAATCGTGTAACAAAATAAATTTTGGCAGCTAAAAATATCACTTGTGGGTATTTTGAAAACATTGTGACATGTTTGTTTTTATTAATTTTATTGTCCTTATAATTGTAATGAACAATGAAATGCTCATAGACTGTAATGTAGCACACTGAACCCAAGAGACAGTGTAGTACAGTGGTTTAGACGCTTGCCTACTTAGAAGGTAAAGGGTTTGATTCCAGGACAGAAAATTGCTTTGATTTTTTTAACATAGCCAGATATATAAAAATTAGTTTATTATTACAGCTTGTTGTGAACGCAATATGCCTCTTTCAGGTTTACATCCACATTCAGGAAATCTATATTTGATCTTAATGCAAATTTCAGCAATGATTAATCAAGAAACATTTAACTTTAAGTTTTGATTATGAAAAATAGATTTCACACATACTTTACTGTAGTGGCTTATATACAGTTAATTTATATAGTATAGCAATCATTGATGTGTACACTATTGTTTAGATATATCTGTAGATATGACTTTATATGATTTGCATGTGAGGAAAAATTCACTAACAATTCTAACAATAAAATAATTTGTAGTCTATATTCACAGTTCTGCATATTAAGTTATAAGATGAAGGAACCTCTAGACCAACAGTCTCCTGTTACAGGGTTACTCCCTGGAAATTAGACACAAGAAGGTTTTGAAGAATGTTGTGGGGGGGAATTTTTCTGTAAGCTGAAGTTATAGAGGAGACATGTTGTGTCTCTTTTCCTTTGAACATGGAATTAACCTTCACATTCCATTGCAGCCAATGCATCTCCATACTCAAACTTCTTTAACAAACATTATACTTGTTACAAAGGATGGGGGTATTACGTTTTGCTGGGTATGTTATTTGGAGTTGGCAGTTCTGCTTGTGGGACAAGGCCTACAGTATATACAATAAATACAGCATGATTTCATATGGTTTTAAAGCCAGTACAGTATGTGTGAAATATATTTATATGTACTGTACCAAAGTGTACCTCAATCACAGCACCCTACAGTACAAATTATGAGCATTTCATTGTCTATAGCAATAGCATCAACAGCAAAATGTAGTTTAAAACTAACATGTTAAAATGTTTCCAAAATAACCTCAAGTGAATGAGTTAAAGAATTCGATACTGATGTCTACGTAGAAAGTGGAATTTTTGCATGCTCCATTTTAGCTATATTACTGAGTGATGCTTTGTTACGGTGGTACAGTAAGACTGTGCACCTATCACCCAGATGGTCCCGAGTTCGATTCCAGGTCAGAGTACAAGCTTTATTTCTAACAAATAAAGACTCCTTCTTTATTAAATATGTACACTATATTGATATTTTTTATTATTTTTATGTATCGCAACATGTTCAATTTTAAAATAATATTAAGAGATTAAAAATAAAAATGAGTTAGCAAACATGAATACTGTCAATGGCAGGAGTAAAAAACACTTCTACTGGTTTACAACAAATCTTAAAATGAAATCATATATATTATAACAAAATGGTATTAACATGACCACTGAAAGCAAAGTATAATAACATCTCTGAACATTATTAACAATATAAATTGATTACAAATAAATAATAACTTCAAACTGCTTGCATTTTGTTTAGGGTGATTTGTCACTGTTTTCACAACCTTCGTTTTCTTATAAAAAATCATTGTTTTTGAGACACAATGTTTTAGATGTCAATAACTTTGCAAACAAAACACAAAAAGCCTTCAAACTACAGGAATTTTAAAGATCACGATTTGTAGAAATGTTCACAACTTTTATTTAAACAACATCTAGTACCTAGTTGCATATTTTTTAAGAAACCTTATTTTTTTTGTTTTTAGTTTCTGCAAAATTATGCACAGGCGTGAATAAAGTGGATCCCTGGTGTAATTAGGTTCATAACACAAGAATTACTATACAAAACGCTCTGTATGTGAAATACTTGACCATATAAAGCATAATAGCAAAATCCTTTACAATTGTGCATTTTGTGTGAGCTTGGGTTCAACCTCTTTAACTTGTGAAACCCTTTCTGTATTTTCTGTTTTTAAACAAATAAGAATAAACTACATTTGCAATTCTTTTGACAGGAGGAAAGCTGAAGTCTCTCAAATACGTAACAAATATAACAGAATACTGTAGGTTGCACCCATACCTTAACAACGCTAGTAATAGCATGAGACTGTAAATAAACAGCATGTAGTGGCATTTTCACATATCCCATCTCTATACATTGCTATAATAGCACTGAACCCAAGAAGTCTGGTCTTTTTAAATAAAAGACATTCTAAAAATGAAGGTTTTGAGTCTAGATTTGAAAGAGTTCAGTGAAGGTGACTCTCTGATATCCTCAGGTAAGTCGAAAGACTAAGAAAACCCACAACTTGATAATATCTGCCTTGAGACATATCTCAAACTGCTCCAAAGTCGGACACAGATTAAAATCCTCTAAGTTGAATGCCATGGTGGACACACTACCAATTACCCTTACACGAATTACCCTTCGTATTACAAAGGACCACTAAACCTAAAACAACCCCAAGTGCATGCACGCACCAATGAAAAAAATGAGTTTTTACGTCTATACAGCATGTAGAACCATAATATACCATTTGTATATTTGAGAGGCTATGAACTGCGGCAGCTCTTTTGTTGATGTTAGTGGCTTTATAAAAAATCCTATTCCAATTAGATTAACTACAGAACACATTCTTTTTCTGTTTCTGCTAAATGAGACAAATAGAAAGTCAAGTCAGTCTGGATCTCGGAGATTAATAAGGGTCAAAAACATAATGAGACTGTCAAGTTAAAACGAACATGTCAAAATGTTTCCAAAATATAAAGTGATATTTTTAGCTGCCAAAAATTCTTTTACATGATTCTATATTAATATTCCCTTATTTTACAATATTTGTTTACAGCAATAACAACAACTACAATGTATTACATATTCTTAGAAAAGCATAAAACAGTATAGCTTTTTATGAAGTATATAAACTCAAAATAGTTAGAACAAGCACATCAAACCTTTTCCAAAATAACCACTGTAAGCTACCATAAGTTACCAAGTTAAAGACTTAGATGCATAAAATGTTTATGAAGAAGGTGGAATATGGTTGGTACCTTTGTTTTGTATATTTAGCCAGCACTACCATCTAATGAATGTGCATTAGTTATATATATATTAGGTTATATTTATATTGTTTCTATTTTCAGCTACCAAAACTTCCCTTTATTTGTAACATTCCATATTCATATTCTATATTAAGCAGACTTAAACATGCACAGTGCGTGATTTTTTACATGTTCAGTCTGGTTTTTTGTCTCGCTCTTCCAGAGCCCAGTCCGGCCCCCCCTTCCTCAACTCAATAAAGGTTTTTTACCCCGGAGGAGCCACCCTTGAAGGGGAGATACTGGCACGCCCTGTACACCTCGAGGGCACTCTACTTCTGTCCTGTTCCTAGTTCCCTGTGATTAATCTTGTCTTTCCGTGTGTTTTGTTGTGTAGCCTATTTACTTCTTGTGTCTGCTCTGCTCCTTGCTCAGCATTGAGGGTACGGATATCGTGAGACCCGCCTATTACCAGGTCACCCCATGTCCGTGGCCTGAGGGCATAGGTTTCTATACCAACATCATCCGACCCCCTGAGCCTGGGTTAACCTCCGTGTTGCACCTTTTACCACTACGCATAGGGTCTACTGCTTGCCTAGTCATTCCACGGCATGCCCTTTCCGACATCCGTGACACATAGTACAAATTTGTAATCTATGTACACTAAGACCCATATGTGAACTAATTATTTTCTTATGGACAATATTTGCCAGTGTAGTTAAATTATGGATGCAAGCAGATACACATTATGACTCCAGCAATATGCTTGCTTAGCTAAACAGACACTGAGATTGTACGAGATGCATAATGCAGTTATATCCTTAAGCATGTAGTCATATAGTGTGAAGTAATGACAAAACGTCAGACATTATTTTATTCCAGGAGCCAGAAGACAATAGATAGTTAAATCTTAACATTTGAAAGCATACTGTAGCAAAAAGTAAAGAATCATCCAGAGGAAAGTGTGAAATTATAGTGGCACCATAATTGCACAGACAAAGCCAAAAGGATCATTGTCACCTCAATAATGAGTCTGCAGAGAACTATTATAAATTAAAACGGAAACTCCAGCTTGTATGCTGGCAAACTGTAGAATGATTTGGGTTGAATGCTTTTAGAATGTGACATAATCCTGGAAAGCAACCTCAACAAAATAATGAGCTTGCCACTGAAGTCATAATGTTTTAATCACTCAGATAAAATGCAGTATTGTTTTGTAGAAGACCTAGATGTTTGATCTGACTTTCTTTTTGATAACTTCAGAAAATCCAAAGTAGCCAAAACTACAGTCACACGATCTTTCAGGTAAGTATAATGTACTTTATGTTGAGTATGCTGAACCTTAAAAGTTGAGTCTGTTATGTAAAAATGCTATTTACTGCATGTATACAGTGTATGTGCTTGGGATTTCACCAGTTGCTCCAGTTTCCTCTCACCTTCCAAAGACATGTTGGCTAGGTTAATAGTTATGTCTAAATTGTCCATGTGTGCCTGTGCCTGTTTGTGTGATTGCCCTGCAATGGACTGGCATCCCATTCAGTGTGTAGTTCCTGTTCCTGATCCTCCTGTTTTGGGAGATGATCCAGGCTACCAGTAGCCTCGTCAGGAATAATTAGCTTTCTGATATTGGATGGATGAACCTTAACAAACTTAACAGACTCTATGACAATTATCAAAATATCTGACAAAGCTTTATTAGTTGAAGGGAGCTTTAGTTAATTAAAATGACCCATAAAATATTGTTGGACAAGTAATTTTTCAGTCCTTTTTAATATTTATGACATGCAAAACTCATAATTATAACTGTACATAGCTGATTTATAAATTAAATCAGATATGGTTTAAAGGTATGATACATAAATTACATATTCATATCTAAAAAGTATGGTCATGAAACCAAATAATTAAGTGATGCTAAGAAAATGTAATATTACATCATTTAGCTCAGCGTCTGACAAATAACACTACTAATTGGACATTACAATCCAATGTAAACCAGTTTAAGATACAAATACACAGCATTGTGCCCTCATTAGGACTGTTTATTGCTGTTCATTGGTGCTGATCAGATGCCTCCAGTATTTCTCCATAATTGCATTATAACTAAACAAAAATCGGGTCAATTCCTAATAGAATAAACCACTGCTAAGCACTTCTTTCTTATTTCTTCCATTTCAATTGTATACACTCAAATTAGGCCAGGAAACTTTTGTTACTTATGAAAGTTTTGCTGTTATAAATCTTGCTTTCTGATTACAAAGACAATTGGATTAGATTGAGAACCAATTCACATCAGTGTAGAGTCTCCAGCCTATTGATCACACATTTTTATATTAACCTCATTTACATATCCTATACTGTAACTTCTCTTTCCAATTGTCTACTTTAGCATAATCATATACAGTACTAATACATAACTTTTAGACAGCAGTATTAGTACCATGTAACCTGATCTCAGAAGCTAAGGTTGGATTTGGTTAGTACTGGAAAGGAAGACCTCCAAGGAAAACCACTCTGTAATGGAGCAGTGGTTTATCTGAGTCAACTGGGTTTGTTTGCGCTCCAAGTGTAGCTTGGAGACCAGTCAGAGAGAAAATAAGTTCAGCCTTTCACACAAGAGATTCAGAGTAACATTCACGCAGGTTTGACTGTCCTGTGCAGGATGTGATCCATCAAATTGTAATGGCAGAATACTGTAGTTTTGGGTTCCAGTTAGATGTGGGAGAAGGTTACAATTTCCCATAAGGTTTAAAGGGTCAAGCAAAGTTATTCTCACCTATGTGGATCACAAGGAAATCCAGTGGTACACAGAAAGTTATGGACCAAAAGAGGGTTGGAATTTTTCCACAACAGGGCTGGTCTGACCTCAATCTTTGTGTCATACTTTTACCACAGGTTTATAAGTTCATTCCTCACTATCAGACTGAGCTGGATTTGCCACATTGATAAAGGAGGTGGAGGACCAGAATTTACAAACCATTCCCCCAGTATGATGACTGGAGGTACCGTCCTGTAGGTGGTGCTGTCCTTCAGATGAGATGTTAAACCAAGGTTCTGACTTCTTGGTCTTTAGATCTCACCATACGATTCGTAAGAGTAGGGGTGTTAATCCTGGTGTCCTGGCTAAATCCCACTGTTGACATACACAATCTGTCCTAACCCAATGTCTCCCTTAATCTAACAATTGAAATAATTTCTCACTTCTCCACATGAACTGCTGCGCAGTGGTGGTGCTAGTCTAAATAGTACTTCAGTGGTTGCCCTCCTGTGTGAAGTGCTTTGTTATTCTTTATGATGAAAAGCACAATGCAGATGCAATACATTATTATTCTAGTTTCTTCTAAGCTTGATTATTTAATTTGCACAGTATAATATTCTTTTATTTTCTGTATGTGATAAAGTAGTCTATTATTTGGACACATTCAAACTCAAAACAAGCTTTATTGCGGTGTTATACAAGTATTTCCAAAGCATTTATGAAAAGTAGAACACTGAAGAATATTAGTTTTGTGCATAATATGTTGTAGTACAGTACAACAGTATACATTATACAATACAATACATTTCTAATACATTTCATCACAGCATGTCAGTGCTATACATCACAGTAGTTATCTCCCTTTTGTGAAAATAAATTGCAAAGTATTACACAGTGTCCTCCTTCAAATTAGTTTTTTAAATGTATTACTTTCTCACTTTTATCCCAAAAAATGTGGATTATGTGGATTAATGTGGATTACGTTTGACCCATTTATACAGCAGGGTATTTTTCTGAATCACTCTAAGAAAAATTCTGTACCTTGCTCAAGGCTACCGTAGCATTGCCCGCCTGCAATTTAAACACATCCAGTTACAGTATGTGACCAGAGTCACCTCTAGTCTACACAGTATTTCATGCTAGACAGTTTCAGTGATCAGTCTGTAGTCTGTCATTTTTTTTTTACTCTGATATTCTTCTGGATTAATATCTCTTTTTTGAGCCCAATAATTATTAATATTTTTTCAAACTCAAATTTCACTTTTTCAATAATATTTCTTCTTATTTTCTAGGTATATATTGGTTCCCACAAATTTGAGTTTTAGTTTAGATACTTGAATTATGTCTGAAAGTGTTAAGTAAGTATTCCAACTTTCCCCAGGAAGAACAGTGTGTTCAAGGTCACACTGTTTATTTAATTAAGTCAGATTTTAATGGGGCCAGCAAATTAAAGATTATTGTACCATCTCCATAAAAATAATTGCATTTCTTAGAATGGCTTTTTCACCTCAAGCTACTCCACACTGAGAGTGACTCACCCATTTTAAAACAATGTACAAATAGGGAAAAGGGTTAAGGTTTGCAAATCAGAGCATGTAAGTCAATATATTTAATATACAGTTGACATTTGCTCAAAAGTCAAATGTTTGTAAATACTTAATTTTTATTTTTATTGATAATTGTGTGCCCCATAATGAGAGTTTTCTTTCATTTTTGAATGTCTTTTTTGTTTTGATTGCTGTTCTTGGTTGACCCTAACAAAAATCAATAACAAATGAGGAACTGTAACAGTGTACATTGGCTCGAAAGGAACAAGTAAATGTTAATTTCATAAAAGAAAAGAAGGAAGAAAATATCAATTTTGAGTTGCTGAGCCTTATTTGGGGTAAATGAGAGAGAAAGGTAGGAAGGAAGAGAGGAGAACAAAGGACAAAGCAGGTGAAAGTGTCCAAACAAAGGGAAATCTAAGGGGAAAGGGGTTTACATCCTAAATCTGTGAATGCATGGTGAGGTTTTAAAACAAAAAATCAAAATGTTTGTGCAGGAACGGGATATCTCAAATAGGGGCTCCCAAGAAAACTGGCACACAAACACAACCAAAACACCAAAACAAAAGCTAAATCCCTTTTTAGAGCTAGACTTCTTCCAAGTTCCTCACTATTCACAGTCAAGCAGCTAAGTTGCTAACCAGCCCCATAAAAACCTCTCAAATGTACGCAAAACGATATCTTTCTCAGGGACTCTTCACTTAGTCTCTCTCTGAGTCGATTCCAAATCAAATTTTCTCTCTGTGAATTCCAAAATACAATCTCTTCAAGACTCTTCACAAACACTTCCAAAATTTCACAACTCAATGAATCTTTTGTGCTTTGGTTGGTGCTTACTTCTCCCATCCTTCTGGTGATTTTGCTCGACTGGGCAGCAAATATGACTGACCCAGAAAGCCTTGTTTTCCTGGTTCTTAAAATGTAACCTGACCAATTATCTTTTAGCAACTGTTGTGGTTACTGAGATCAGCTCATTTCCCGCAGCTTTCTGGGGAATATGGTCCAGTCAAGGTTTTCCATCTTATCTGTTCCTGCAGTGACATCACATTTGGCTTCTATTTGTTTCTATTTTTTTCCTATACTTGTTTCAAGATAGACTCAAACTTAAAGTCCAGATTCTCACTAAGTATTTTAATCTTGCTTGAGAGAGCTTGGTGTTCTGTTTTTTTAAGAAAACTCTGATTTCCTTTAAAGGAATCCTCAAGCTAAAAACATTCTCTCCCAAGTGGATGCATTTTTAGAATAGAGAGATACAGTAGATTCCCATGCTTTGGGAATTTGCCACTTTGGGAGCATCCAGATTTGTAGGAAGATTTATATCACATAGTTCTGGGTTATATTCTGCTTTATTTAGGACACTGGTTTGTCTTTCTTGTTGGCCTGTTAGGCATTATATAGGATTTCTGAGTACTGGATAAGCATTCTTTTTTGTTTCTTGTTGGGAAAGATGTAGGCCTCTGAAACATTCTGTTTTGTTAATAGGGCAACGTGTGTTTTACAGTATGTTGTGTTGTGTGTTACAAATAATAGTTTGTATTATTGTTAATATATATTTGTTTATCCCAGTTTTCCACTAATTTAGAGTGCTAGGAACGTAAGCTGAAATGGCAGTCATGTCTAATTACTTTTTTTCTTACTCAGATTGCCTACTAGTACAAATTTGACCTGATTCATTCTAGCACCGATCTTGTGTTTTCAATCAGTCAACATTAAGAGACAGAAAAACGGATGTAAGAGAACCATTATGATATTTGATGTTATTGTGGTTCTGCATGGGGCAGCTCCCAATTGGGGCATATTTTCTCAGGCGGGGTTCTGATCACAGACACTCCGCACATACAAGACTTAAAGCTAAAGAGTAGTTGAACTTGAACTATGTGAATTATGGCTTATACCAGACATAGGGTTGCTGTAGGACAGTCCTCTTCTCTGTGGCTGTATTGATGAGGATGACCGGTAATCTGCACTTAACAGTATGTACACGGCTGAGAGAGAAAATAACACAAGTGGTTTTCAGACCTGAAGGTGGTTTAGTATAACAGCGGGGGATGGGAGTTTTTGTCTGGGCTGTGGCAAAGCCTATCACAGTAGCAGTAAAGCTGCTCTTCAGCCCTGAGGCTGGAAAAAATCCAAAAAATAAGGAAGGTCTTGTTTAACTACAGTATCTCACTAGACTTTTTTGAAAAAACAACGTTAGTAATAGATAAAATAAGAGGGCATGATATGGTATAGTAAAATGTTTAGAAGGCTGTGAAATTGTAGGTTATTAGACATTCAAAATCGTAAGTGTGCTTGAATGGAGAACTAGTTAATAGATTAGTACTGATAACAGGAGACCGCTCAAACTGGGGTAACAATGGGTGATAATAGATAGGTGAGAGGGTGATTTGGGAATTGCAAATATAAAAGCATCCTGTTTATTAGAGACGTACAGTATATCAGAAATATTCCTAAAGAGCTAAGAGGAGTTGACCAGTTCCTGGATGTATTACTAAGGCTAGAGAAAGAGGATTATTTTAGTATTCTTAAACAATTAATATTAGGATGTCCCATAGTCTTGCTGCACAAGTCTAATTAGTTGAGTTTGACAGGTATCTGTATTAGAGTCAATGCACTTCTCAAGTTATTTTAAGGATACACATTCAGATATAGTTAGTAAACTAGTGAAACACAGACTACACCAAAATAGGAGGATTAGGAAACACTGTTGACATACACAATGGGAATTCAGATTTTAAAAAATCAAGACAGAGCAAACCCCTAGCAAATGATGGTCAATCTAGACAAGTACAGAGTATTATATGTCTGTAGCAAAAACAATCATTATGGATAAAATTGAGAAACACCGAGTTTAAATAATAAAAAAAGATCGAAAAAACAGGCAAACAGAATGTTAGGATAAATAGATATAAGGGTGGAATGTATGTTTAGGTATGCTAATTAGCTCATGTAGAATATTGTGCTGTATATGATTTTGTTCACTATGTTACAAGTATATGACTCAAGTATTCAAAATCCTAAGAGGCACTGACAAAGTAAGCCCAATGGACTTCTTCAGAATCAAGAGTGAAACACAAACCAAAAAACATAAGAGCAAATCATAGGGAAGTGCATTTACAATTGAGAGTAGGAGGCTCTTTTGAAACAAAGGGTTGTAGGAGTCAATGTTTTTAAGATGATGGTTTTATGGAAGATAAGAAAATTAAATTGATTAATCCTATCCACAGTAATATTAATGTCCTGGCACCTGGTTTGTATCTTCTTTGCTGTAAACCATAAAGTAATAAAAGTTGGAAATCCTGATCTGAAGAATACTCATATTAGTAACCTTGCAGGAGACATGATATTTGGAGCACATGCAATTTATCTCAGTGGACGTAATAATTTAAACATTAATAACAGATTGCAGGTCTATAGCACTTTCAACCAAAAGAATCACAATGAACCTCATACAGTATATAGGATAATTATATTCCAGTCACCCCACTACACAGCAGTCAGAGAGAACAGTGAGAAACCAATGGAATTAGGGAGAATCTTTAAATTAGCCCATAATGTGATTTCTATAGTACACCAGGGATAATGTGCCCCTGAATTATGAACACTTCAACGAGATCTGACTAAGTAGTCAGGACATCTCTTCTAGAGTACGTCTGGCAACAAAATGTCCCTGGTCAACATTTTGGGACATTGGTATGGAAAGTCTGGTCCACAAGAATGTGTATCTTCAATTACTGGGACAAAGTTTTCAAATGTGGCAAATGATTTGAAATCCCCACTGGAATTTGGCTTTTATTTCTTTACATTTAATTTAATTCATACAAAGGGGAGAAAAAAAAACATTGTTTACTAATTAATTGAGACAAGTTCATCTAAGATCTAGAACTAAGAAATGCATTGTAAACTTCTAATTTCACAACAGAAAATTGTGGCAAGGTAAAATATAGTTACTTACAGTAACTATATACATATATATATACTTACAGTAACTATTACAGTAGTTTAATATAGTTAAAAGCTGTGGTAAGAAGAGTCCTGAAAATGTTAACTTACTGTGACTACTGTATGTAAATTGGGAAGTCACTACACTTCTATTAAACTGTATATTCCTTACTTAGATTTAAGAGGAACATGCCTTATCTTAAATTGTTAACATTTAACAATTAAATCTAACAAGTGTTAGATAAGACTTTTGTATTTAAGTTTACTGATAATTTAATGGATTTAATACCCACATTTAAACTACTGTATGTGATCATGATAACAGCAACTGGTTGCCATGTAGGCACATCTTTTTCTTTTTTAAATAACCTTTAAAAATGAAGAAAGAAAAAAACTTAATAAAATAAATTGTGCACTGATACAAGGTTAGATCTCTTTTCATACTGCATAAAATACTTCGCCCTTAATCTTCTTCCATTCATTCTAGCGTTAATAAAAGTAAATTGTCTTTCTGCAGCAGTAGTGTTTATTTATTTCCTTTAAAATGAAACACATTGTCAGTCTTACCGTCAATTCTGACGCAGAACATCTTTGTTTACGAAGACTAGCCCTTGAATTCTTTCAAGTTCTTTCACTGGATTTTCTGTTAGTGTGTGGGAAGGAAACATACTTCATTCAGAGCACATGACCTCATTCACAACAAGTGACACTTAATTTCAAAATCTTTGCAATACAACATCCATCTTAGTTACATGATTCCAGCATTCTGAACATTTTTTCAGAGTGCCGCCACATGAACAACTGTTCTCATAGCTCATAAATTTAGTCCATAACCCCTTCAGAATTTTTTTTTACCACAATTATAGTCAAAATAATGTTCTGTTATGAAAATTAAATTATGGTGGGAGGCAAGTGGTGTGGTGGTTAGTTCTGATGTGTTATATCAGTTTTGGGCTTCCTGGTATTCAGGTGTCAGCCTACACCAGTGTTCATGTGTCATGTACCTGTATTCTCCAGGTGCTCCAGTTACTTCCCACCTTAAAAAGACTTGCTGGTTAGGTCCAATTGGATATTCTAAGTGAATTATTTCTCCTTGTCGTATGATGGTCTATAGTCCCATCCAGTAAGAGGCCAGTTTCACTCTCAGATGTACTTCCCTTCAGTGTGTGCACCCAGGATAGAATCACAAGGATAAGTGGATTACTGATAATAAATAAGTAGAAAAATGATAACATCGGTAGGGTAAGGGCACATTCATTTGTCTGCATTGCTTAAATGATTCATTGTGTGCAATCAACAAATGTATTCCCACCAAAGACTTTTAAAAGGAAACAACATGTTCTTGTGCAGTTTAAACCAAGTATATACTGTGTTGTGGTTGTCTTTCCTTTGAATTTGAATAATCAATTTTGAAATGAATTTATACTAAATATAGTGCACATGCATTTTTGGATTCTTAACATATTATCACAAAACATTTAATTGAAAATACACTATCCTCTCTTATTATTAACAGAACTCACTGCACTAATTTTAGTTTTTAAGAGAGCTAAAATACAGTATGCATCTGCTCAAAACTATATAACAATAAAGACTATTAATGCAAGTTATTATTTTTAACTGTGAATTTGTAAGCCTGTTCGTGTAATAATGGCCAAAAGTCAATCATATATTCTGGCCTTTTTCAGTAAACCTACCAGAACGATTTTGATTGAATCTGAAATGAAAAAAGCCCCAAGCAGCAGGCAGCTTGTGAATTGTGGTACTGATGTAGTTGTGACTAATGATGCTCTGGCTGAAAGCATAGTTGTGTAAAACAAAGAGCAAGATAAACCAGATGATTTATCAAGTGAAGAGGATGTGAATCTTTGTAACAAAACTCAGATGCTTCTGACCTTTAGTCAAAACTGAACACTTTTAATTTAATCAAACCAAGAAATCATGATTAATTATGAAGAGAAGAAATATCAGCTGCACAACTTGTCGAAAAGTTGTGCTGTGTGATGAGTTGGCACTTGTCCCCAAAAGCTCAAATCAAAAGACTTAGTAAAACGGCAATATTACCTTGTGGAGTGGTCGGGTGTTCCTCGTGTTCCAGCTTCACCTTCAGGATTTTTGGGGATTTTGCACACTAGACTGCAGTTTTTTTTTAAAGTACTGTATATACCTGTACCATATTAATGTATGGGGACATTAGCCTTAAAAAGATTTAATGATCTGTGGATCCGTATCCCCCTTTTGTAAGAATACAGTGGTATTTTCCACTTAAGTGGAATGGGAGCTTTGAACCCCTAACAGTCAATCGGGGGAATAAGAAGAAACAGGATATTTGTGTTTACTGTTTATACTTGCCTTAGTTCCCAAAAGACCAGGATGATCAGTTTTTTCCCTATAAATAAAAGGTAGGCCCGAATACATTTTTTCGCTCCCTGAATTTCTCAATTTGTTTCAATTTTTCCTATACAGTTTTTTACAATACAAATTTTTTGGGCTGCCCCAGCTCCAGTAGGATGGAGTGGCACTTTTTTTCCTTTCTGGTTCTTGGCTGGAGAGAGCGCCCTCACATTATTTCACATTTTCACATTTTCATCCCTGATATGTTCTTTGCGCCCAAAGAAAATGTCATGCTTGAGATATGCTAAAGAGCGCCCAACAAGTACTGTGACCTTCACTGCACCAGAAAACAGCATTTGAGAAAAAAAGTGTGGAACATGGTTGAACCAAGGCAAATGTAGCTGTGTCTAGACCATTGGAGAAAGCTACAGGGAATACTATAATACAGATCATTGTCAATAATCGATCTAAACAAATATCCACTTCAGCCAGAGTTTTCCAAAAATATTAAATATTGCCTGGGATATTGGGAAATTATTCCATAGAAATTTAAATATAGATTATACCTTATAATATTACAGTGGTCACAAATAATACTGTCACTTAAATGTGAGGGTTTATATGATTAATCTTTTTGGGTGTAACAGCTAACATCCCCATGTTACCCCTAAATGGTGTGGTAATTACCTGGCGTCTGTGCTAAGAGGGCCTTTGATCAGGGCAGGAAACACAGAGGATAAGGCATTAACCTGGCCCATCAGTGCAATTTACAACCCATACAGCCCTTGACACCTGTGACCCCATACTCATAATTTCATTTCTCTGACATGTTTACTTATTAAAAACCATATCACTCATTTTATGTAGCATTTAATGTTTAATTAATTAATGTTTAAACATTAATTTTAATGTTTAAATAGGGTTCCACATCAAAACTTTCAATCAAAAATTAAATCTAAAATCATTTAGTTTACTTTGGAACATGGGTTGTATGGATCTTTTAACATTGTGATAAAGATAAAGAACTGTAGACATTTGATTTATTCCCTATAACTGTGTGCTGTTTTAAACATACCCACGCCTCCTGGAGACAAGATCAAGCACTCTTTCATCTGTTCACAATGCTCTGTCTCCATCACGCTTGAAATTTTTGAAAGGTTCTAGTTTCCAACCCTCTGGTCATATCAGAGATATTTATTTTCTTATTTGTTTGAAATAGTGAGACTTGGTGTGGAACTGAAATTGGAAAAAAGGTAAGTTTTACTGAGGAAACAATTAGACTTGGTCCCTCGATCAATCAGTCTATCTTCTATTTTAGTTGTTTTTCATTTTCTGTCTTTTGTTTGACTAGATTCTGCATTTCTGTGGATTGCGATTTGCGTTTCATTCTATTAATATTCAATTTTTTACCTCTCTACTGGATTAGATAGAATAAGGACTGTGCACACTGTCATCCCAGAAATGTGCAGTTGAATAAATCTTCTTTTTATTCACACTGCAAATCCCACAGTATCTACAACAGGGTTAGTATCGATTGTGGGACTGATACATTTCTGAATTATAACACTGCAAGCACAATGAGGTCTGCAATTCACAAAAGTCATTAATATTTTTAAGACACCCTGGCCAACTGAAATCTACTCAGCCCTGAAGTTGCCCAGCCAGCAGTACACTGCTACTCAGGGAATCTCAAGCACTTTTACTAAAGACATCGTCAGTATTTGTCATATAGAATTTCAATGAATAGACAAGGGTTTCCAGTTCTCCGAGTTCTTCTAAGAACAGCAAAAGTTACAAAAAAGATATTTGACCTATCATTGTATTTTAGTTAGTGATTTATTAGTGCAAGGATCTTGTTCAGCTCTTTCGAGATGGTAGTTCACCAGAAATCCACTTTAAAAAAATGTACCTCCTTCTCTTTCTTAGTACATGAACTCCCTTTGAAATTCCATTTCTTATGCCTGAAGGCTTGGTTTCGTTGGTGGTAATGTGTCAAATCTATTTTTTATGCATGTACAATCTGCTTATTTATTAAGAAAAGATTCAGGTTTTTACAGACTATTTTGCTTTAAGTTTGCTTAGGTTGCTTTAGGAACTGTGAAGGGGTGTAAATTGAATTCTGGTGCTTGATCTTTTTATTGTCACTAGCCTGGATTTAAAGCTTTTGTTTGATTATTTACCTGCTTCAGGTACATTTTTGTGGAATGTAACAAATTTGATTCCCTCAGGTCAATATAAACAGATCTGCAAGGTCAAATGAGTGCAGTTTGCCTGAGATTCCTAAAAGAATAGCAAAACTTATTGTTTTAGTCACTTCCCAGTGATATTTTCAATAAAATTTCAATTTTGAATGACCTTCCTTTTTACTTTTATTACAGCCTGAGCATAAACCCAGTGTGAATATTAAGACAATTGCTGATGTAATCTAAAAATATAAAAATGTCTAGCACATAAAATATATTAACAAAATCTAAAACAGAGCACAAAACCTTAAAACTCTGGCAAAGCTATTTAGATTAAAGCAGTAAAATTAACAAAGAGCATGGAAATGGTCTTTAAATTCCAGTTATTTGACAAATGCATTCTGGCAACTTACATTGCCATGTTTCTTTTAAGTGCTAGTGCATGCTTTTGTGTGTTTGAAGTACATTGTGATGTCTCATCTTAAAAGTGCTTTATTTTCCTGACTACTGCTGCCTGACATATTATTTTTCACTTACATTCTAATGTTTCTTGGCCATGGAAGCCTTTTGGTTGTATGGCTTTTAGACTTTTTACTAACTTAACTATAGCTGTAGAAAAAAAATTAAAGCAGAATCTAATGTTGTAGGGTAGAACCAAAAGATTCTAGCCATAATAATTGATTCTTCTGTTTTCATATTAGATCAATTTCATCTTTCAGAAGAAATGTGGTATGAAACCAACACTAAATACAAAACAGTACTCAGAATACACAGTATGAGGTCACTGCTTAAAAATCGTATGCTCCAAAACATTTCTGTAATGGTGTAGTGGTGAAGTGGTGTTTTTAATAATCAAAACAAAAGGTGTTACTCGGGAGGCTACACTGAAAAGGTTCAGTCACAATTACTCCTGCAGTCAAAACATTACAGTCTTGTGCAAGTGGTAGATAACTTCATGTAACTTCTACTTTTGTGCCAGTTCATAATTAGAAGCTTCTTTAACTCAGAAAATGGTGTTTCCATGAAAGAAACCTGTGTATAACTTCTTTTCTCATAGAGAAGCTATTGCATATGAGAATCCATATGGTTTTTGACATAAGTGGACTTTGAACCAATAGTTGATTGGAAGTCTCATTCTGTATTAGCCTTTAATCACCTTTGCAGTTTTTGAGATTCTGATATCTTCCACCTGTCATTCTGTTAAGGATTCCAGGACCCGCGGCAGGAATATTAATTTAATAATAGCACATTGGCCAGGTCATCTGGTGAGTACCAATTTTTAAAAGAATTTTTCTAAGGTTTTTAAAGTTTGTTTGAATAGATGTAATTTGAGGATTTGAGTTTGTGTGTACAACTGGTTCCTTTCCACAACACTGCTGAATGTATTTATTGACTATCCCTTGTGGTCAGTGATAATCATCTTTCATGAACCCAAATGTGACTCACCATAAAGGATTCACACTTTCTAGCAGATTGAGGTGTTATCTCAGGAGAATTAACTGTAATGTCAAATAAAGTCATGGTGAGCTCTGATAGACTGATAAATGGTCTTCTTTGCTTCCTCATTCCATTAACTACATGTCTCAAAGTACTGAGCTCCTTCTTGGATACGTTTCCTCCATCTGGTCTGGTCAAGAGCCATGGTTTCCCAGGTGCTGATACTGATGTTGCATTTCTTCATGTTTAGTTTTGTCATAGCTTTTAAACACTTCTTCTGTTCCCCTCTGGTACAACTCCCTTTGCTTCACTGGCATAAGACATCCTTTTCTGGGATTTTGAAATCTGATGTCTATTACATGCTATAATATATGATATTATATGTGATATTACATGATATAATATATGACCAATCCAATGGAGATGCTGGTGGACATTCATAGCTTCAATGTTTTTGCTGGCTGTTGGCTTTATGCTAGTGCATCAGAATTTCCACTGGATAATCAAATCTTCTGCAAACAGTGCTGGCAGTGTTAACTCTAGTTTCTTAAAAGAAAGACTGTCAGAAGTAAAGGGATGGTGTGCTCTGCCTACAACAACATGTGGAGATGGGAAAATAAAGAAATGGGTTTGTCTTGCTGATAAACAAAAACACAGTTGTAATTGCCGACAAAAGTGCTACCACCAAATATTGACTCGGGGGGTAAACACTAACCAGCATATTTTATGCTGACTTTTAACTTCTTTCATAGCAAGAACAGAAGGAACATTAAAAAGGAACATTAGCATTCTGTTCAGTAATATACTTACAGTATATCATTCAATATCATAAAGAAGGTGACTTGGGAATGAAAGGTTTGATTTTAAAGTCTTCTGTTAGAAGACAACCAGGATTAATTGGAAATCCACAGAGGAAAATTATTTGAGCATATACTGTATGCTTTTAACATTGAAGTTTATGTAATTTTAATGTTCTTGTTATTTTTCATAACTTTGGTTAAAGTGACTGATTTAAAGTTAATTATAAATCCAATTAAAATAGTTTTCTTTCTGTTTAGAGTATTTTAGGGTTGTAATTGCTTTTGCATTTGCATATGTAAATATGTGAAAGTAGAATTTGTGTGCTAAGTATGATTGCTATTTCATTTAAACCAGTTTAATTTATATTAACCTTTTGAAGGTACTCTTGATAATTGGCTTTCTGAAAATGAAAATGTTTTAATTATATACTGTTGGCTTTTCTCAGCCAATGTTATATTGAACTATCATATTGCATGTACACTGTAGCAAAAAACACATCTTGACACATAGAAAATTTAACAAACCTTTACAGTACATTTTGTAAACAAGAGTTTTTTTACACATTTGCTGAGGCCTCTGGTCAAAGTCTACTTTAGTATATTAATCAAATGCTGAGTTGAGATTATGCATATCTGCAATACTAAATTATCTAATTCAGGATATTCATTTGCCTGTATCCCCTGTGTAACATTAATCCACCTTACTCATTTAGATGTTAATAGCTTATTCATCTAAAAATCTCATACAGCTATTTCATGAATGATCCCAAGGGAGCAGCAGTACAGTATGTGCTAGATACGTCTGCTTCTTATATTCAGTCCTAAATGTGCATCCCTGTCATTTCTGTATGAGTCTTTTGGTCCTTGTTACATTGTATACCATGAAGTAGTGCTTTGGGTTAACTTGGCAAATACATTTGAAATTCTGAATACTTGTAAAAAGCCTTTGAGACCCTGAAAAGAACTGCCCAGCTGTATTATTAAAGCCAGTACCCTGGCCTTCTTTCAGATATTGTACAGTATATTTTGGCACATTTTGTGACACTTGTAATCCTATTAATAACACAATTTTTTTCCATGCATGCAAGTGCATTTAACATTAGTGTTCATTTATATTTTCCTGACCAAGGCAGAACAAATCAAAGAAAAATCAAAGATTAAATTAAATTTATTTATTACAGACTCCAAGTTGCAAGCCTTACCAAAAGTGGCTTTCTAAAAATAGATGGTTATTTTTTTTCATACACTACTTGAGATGGGTTTCCAGAAGTGATTTTAAAATTCTAGTCAATGATGCGTTAATTCAAACAGAATATGTTCCAGGATAAAATATTAAGTAATTATTTAAAGAGATTTAGAAAAAAACATTGAATGATAATCCACTTTTTGGAAGGTGAAGCTGAGTCATGACAACGAAAGAAAACACAAAATACTATAGTAAGAAGCACTATAGAATGTATGCATTTCTGCAACTAACATCTAACATATTTACAGATGGTGGTCTGTTTATACTGGATATGGTGAATCCAAAGCCCAACACATTAAAACATGACTAAGAACTAAACTAGAGGATCAGCTGTATGGAAATGTTCTCCTTGTCACGATCACTACTCCTCCTCTTAAGGGCGCTCCAGCCCTTCCTTGTTCTGCCCCATTACCCGCACCTGTTCCTTATTTCAGTAACCCCCTTAAAAGCCAGACGCAGACGTCATTCGAGGCTCTTCATTGAATTCCGTTTTGTGAGAGCCCGGGTCCTGCTGTGTCTGGCTCCATTATGGTTTTAGCTTTCTGTTCCTGATCCCCCCCGCCGGTCCCGACCTGGTTCCTGGTTTTTAATCCTCTGGATGGATCGCCTGGCCATGGACTTTACTTCTGTTTTGGATTCCCCGTTTGGACTTCGTCTTGGATTGTTCGCCCCAGACTCACTTCCCCTGGACACCTGCACCCCTAGGTCACGCCCCCTGTCTCCATACCCGTCTCCTGCATGACTTTTTCCCCAGTGTTTCCTCACTAATCCGGATTGGGTCGTCTGCGTAGGGCCCGGAAAGAACTGTTCGTGACACTCCTAGGATAAAGTTCTATTTCCATGTTGAAAGTCTTGCTCTTGGAAAAGCAATAGTAGTAATTGATATACAGTACATACTGTAGGTCATACAATATGCTGTATTTAAATTTTAAACTTTATCAAGGTTTTGACAAAGTTTCTCATAAAGGATAGATTCTCAAATTGAGGGTGATAGGCATTCAGTGAAACTGTGTTTGGACATAAAATTGTACAGATACTGTAAGTGGTGAATAGTCACATGTATTACCATTTTTTTAGGAATGAACTATTTTTTGTTCAAAAAATGTTTTTGAGTGATTTTGAAACTTGAGTACTTTCTGTAAAATTACAAGTAAAAATATACACTATATTTTGTTTTTCACAGGATAATTAGTGGATTTCTTAAAATGTAATAAAATATATAATTTAATAAAATGGATACTTTTAATAGTGACATTTAGTTTCATGTTGAAAAAGTTCATATTAAGAAACTGTACAGTATATTACAGTATATTAGTATATTAGTTTCATAAGAGGCCCTACTATACCTCATTAATGTTTTGTTGAAAAATATTAAAATATTTGGGCAAGTTGCAAAACATTCTTTGACCATTCTGTTCCTTATATGTTTTTCTGTATATTTAAGTTGTGGTAAGCTTTATTTAACAAGTATTAGAAGATACAAATCAACAGAGAAGCATATCAATTTTACCCAAACTTTAATCATGCTGCTAAAAGATAACTGAAAAAAATCCTCAAGGACTCAAGAAAAATATAACTCAAAAGTGTACACTAAACTTTTAAACAATTTGAAATAATTTAATTACATTAGAAGGAATTATATTTAGGCATCTTCACTGAATCTTCACTGGCCAAAGAAGATCGACAGATGGTACTTGTTGTTGTTGTTTCTGTTGTCCGACTTCTTTAAAAGCACTTAATATGGAATATTAATATGGAAGCATGTAACTAAAGGGAAATTTTGGTAGATGAAAATCAAAATATAATTTTGAACATCATTAACAATATTAATGGATTATTTTAAATGTATATATTGTAACGCTTACGGCCGACAGGTACTATGTAAGAGCCGGCGTACCAGAGCAGGTGACGTCACCGCCCTTCCCTGTGATAGCAGGACTACAGCTACTGGGCTGTGGGGAGATCTCTCTTTAGCTCACCGGGCTGGGTCGCTGCTGAGCGACGCGGGAGTCCCGGGTTCGAGCCCCAGACGGTGCGGGGCCGACCTGATGCGGCAAGGGCACCTGCCTGAGCCCCCGTTGCGTTACAATATAATATATTTACTATACTGTATATAAACATTTTTGTTGTTTTTGAAGTTTTAGACAAAACTTTGCAACCTTCTTAATCTCAATGTGAACTTCAACTACAGGAAAGCCTAGAAAATAGTCCATATTACAACATTAAAATAATTTTGTGAGACTTTAATGTAAAAGCAGTAACAGATGTGCAAACAGATGGAATAACTGGAAAGCATGGACTGGGTGATTGTAATGAAAAAGGACAGAACCTCATTGACTTCTGCATCAATAACAACCTAGCAATCACATACACAGTGTTCTGACATCACAGAAGACAAAAATGCACATAGCGATACCCATACAAAAAGATATACAGTGTAATCAAATAGATTATATCCTCATAAACAACAGATGGAGAACACCCATATCACGATGCCAAACCATTCCCCAAACATACAGTATTGTAGAAAGCAATCATCTGTTCCTGACAAAGCAAAAGCTGAAGTTGAATTACAAAAGGGAGAACAAAGAAAGAGATATAAATGTAAACAACATGGATGAAAAGTATACCATTGATATCATGATCTATTTCTCAATCTTTTTTGAAGAGTTTTAAACACCATACATAAATGAGAAATGGAAAGTAATCCAGGAACTGTCAGACCAGACAATTCCTCTGAAGAAGGGCAAAGCCATGAAGCTGGAAGAGACACGAAGTAACATAAAGATCTTAGCAACATACAAATAAATCAAAATATACTGTACTAGAACAGCAATTACATCATGGGAACATGAAACATTTGTCAGATTGTCAACTATGGAGTACATGAAATTTTAGACATCAAATGTACTTCATAAAATGATTAAAAAGAAGGGACACATTACTGACAAATAGAAGAGTTACAGCATAGAGCTACTATATATGTAGAGAACAATACAAAAACACTATGGTAGAAACAATGGAACAAAGGCAACTAACAGCAGCTATGAAGAAAATAATTTATATCTTATATGGAAAACACAAGAGTAGCTGGATTTGACATACTTAATATGCACAGAAAAGGTGACTGTGACAGATTCACTCCTTAACCAGAGCTGTTCATACGGTCAGCACACAGAAAACTCACATAACTGCAAAGAAGAATTGGATGATTTATTGCTTGCTATTTCAGATAACAAGAAAGAAACCAACCACACTCAAAAAAACCAACTACCACTGGAGAAGTAACCTTACACACCAAACACAAATGACTCCTGTAATGTTTCGTAGCCGTTCAGGGACGCCAAATATGTAATGTAGTGGCTCTCTGAAGGCACCAGTTCTGTAGGGTTTGGGCATTTACTGAGACAATTATTAATTGTAGCAGTAAATCACAAAGTTGATTCTTTTGATGGCTTTAGAATCCAACCATGCGACATAACTCAAACAACGCACACACACAGGTACTAATACACGAGGATACATTTATTAATACATAGAATATGCATATAAACCTAACAGATCTTATCGAGAGGGTTATCAGAATACAAAAGATATATATTCAATCAGTTACGAAGAGTTACACATATCAAGAGGACATACGTTCAGTATATCATTCATTTAGACCGTTTCATAAATGAACTTGGTTATAACTTCTACATTAGATACTTGAAACAAGTACATAACTCTTAGGAATTAAATTGATATCAACTGGTTTGGATAACAATTGAATTCTCGAGCTGTAATGCATTGAAGTTGAATACTCATCCAATCTTTGGGGATTCAGATCTCCTGCGGGCACAAAGAAACAGTTGCAGGCTGTTGCTGTCCAATCCGCGCTCTCTGGCTCCGTGCCAGGCTGTGCTGTGCGGCTTGCGACGGTGCGCTGCTGATGCTCACTGACCGGCTAGTTAGTGTTGGTTTTAACTAGCAAAGTTTGTGCACAGGAGAAAAGATGACTGTGGATCCCAGCAAGTCAGGAAGAGGACCGGTTCGTTCCTGGTGAAGAGCTAGTTCTGAATAGTGATTCAGCTGTCCACAGTTCCGACCTGTTCACGAGGCTTGCTGCTGGTGCTAACCTCGGGTGGATCCTTTGGTTACTCTCTGGCAACCTCCGCTCTAGACTCTTAGAACAAAGGAAAGTTCTGGCACTCGGACACACTGGCCGTTCCGTGGTTGTCCGGGCTGAGTCTCAGGATGGTCAGGAGGCGCGCTGCGAGAATGTCCTGCCCTTGGGAGCCTTCTGCTCCTGGGCCGTCCTGCCCTGGAATTCTCCTTTGAATTCCCTTTAGAACAGTCCAAAGAAGTCCACTCCTGAATCTTACTGAATCTCTGTGTTGCCTGTTTTTACCTGGAGGAACTTCAGCTCATTCATTGGCTGAAAGTTCCATGGGCATCAGAGTCCCACGTGGGTTACTCAGCCCTACCAGTCCCTGATTGGTTGATCAAGGTGAGATATGAGTCACTTAGTCCTGACACTTAGTAATGCAGTCCAGATGTCCATCTGGCACTCCCTAGACAGATAGGCGCCAATGGATGACCATTGATCATGATAGCCAGACTTAGCTAAGTGCATCCCCCTTTGGGAGCTGTCCTAGGACCTTAAATCACCCTGCACTAATGGTCTCTCTGTGGCTGCACCACAGAGATGAACAGAGAAATGGGGCCTCATTTGGGAAGCTCAGAAACACTTAATTCTGCTTTATTTTTAAGCCTCGCTGCTACACTCCCATGTGAGAACATGCAGGAACAGCCTTCACTACTAATCTAATCGCAGGTTTTAAAATCTGTATAGTGGTCTCTAGTAGAAGGTCAGCTGGTAAACACCTTAAAAAGTGTTCAAATGTATCAAAAAATTCCCTTTGTTTTGCACAAAAGCAAAATACTTCTAGCAAAAATTATTTGCAGAATAAGTGTAGAGAAATAAAGAAGTGTGAGAATGAACAAGTTTCAACTTGTTCAACAGAATGGGACACGATACTGAACATGAGGTTAATAACGGAGTGATTCAGCCACTATAGTTCTGCTTCATTTTTTATAAAAAAGTCTTTGACATAGTGATCAATACAGAATTAAGAAAATGAATGTTTAAAACGGATGTACATTTACAGTAGAAATGAATGTATATGTATTGTACAATAAGCAGGTTTGCTCTGTGAGAGTTACTTTTGGCACATCTAAATGCTTTCTTATTAAAAGATGTGTAAGAAAGAGCTGTGTAATGTCACTCTACCTATTTAATCTTCTGGAAGAGATGACAATGAGAATAGCAGTAAATCGTTATCACAAAGCTTTTAAATTAGGTGTTTAATTAAGTGGACAATTAACAATCTACATTGCGGTATTAAAAGCAACTTCAGAAAGTGAATTGCAAATAGTAGTGAACAGTTTTAGTAGCAACAAAGAAAATTAAAGGGACCGTACAAATAGAAAATGAGGTACTGAATCAAGTAAATTTCTTTGTATAATTTGTATAATACTCTATCAGGAAGGTGGATGTGAGAAATAAATTGATGAGAGACTGCAAGATCAACAGATATATCTTTAACAAGGCAGTGGAAGAGTAGGAGATTAAAAAATGTAACAAGCTTTTTCAAACTCTGCTCTGATCCATTGGCACATACTGGATGAGGAGTAAAAATAAATAGCAAAATATTAACCCTTTTAGAAGGTGGTACTATAAATATCTGTTATGAATATCCAAGATGGCGTATAAAACCAACCTACTGTATGTACTGTATATTAAGGATTTGGATACCAACTTCGAACTATTTGTCAGTATATAGAAAAAAGAACTACAGTAGGCTGCTTTGGTCAAGTGACGAGAACAGAAGTAGAGAGGCTTGATTCAAGGATGTAGGCCAGGATCAAAATCAAGAGGAAGGTAACACACTTGAGAGATGGACTTATATGAACACATTTAGTGATAAATTAATTTGAGAGTGCAGAAAAAATGAGATGATTAGAAGGACATAGTGCTCACCATTAACCCTCTGGAAAGTTGATGGCACTAAATGACAATGGCAAAAACATAGGTTCCAGTACTCCATTACAAAATGAGTAGGTTTGAGTAATAATGGAAACTTTGGCTGTAAGAATATTGGTAGTAAGGGTAAAGTAAGATTTTAAAATGGATCTCTTTTGTCAGGAATACATAATTTCACTTTTGTTCTACTTTATACTGTGCAGTACCCCATTCCAATAGAATTTATCCCTAAGCATAATAATATTTCCCTTCTAAATGTGTATGTAAGTCTTCTGTTAATTATAGAAAGAACTGCTTTGTAATTACAAAACTCATCAGGAGATATGAAATATTTATAGGGAAATTAAATCTTTATAAGAAAAAATTCCCCTTGATTTCATAGAATCTAGATTTGTATTGTGTCATTTTAGGTATTTCTTCAAATAAAGTTTTATTCAATGTGTATGAATTATTGTAATATGCGTTACAAATAATAAAGGCAGTGTTAACAATACTGTTCAACAAAATAATCCCATCTACCACCATTGTTGCATGGTTTTAAACCAACTTTTTTTTAAATTCAAAATGGATATCCATGATGAATGACTTGACCCATGACAAAAATATTGACGCAGAATTCCAGAATTGTCCAAACTATATGAGCTTCTTGAAAAAAAAATCATTTACATTTTAACAGAAATAATTGCTTTTTATTATGATTCTTAATAGCCTTAAATTGTTTGCCTTTTAAATCTTTTTTTGATATTTTGTTAATGTTTTCTGTATTTTCTCTAAATGTTTACTAGCACATTTTAAACTTCGCTGCAGAACACAATCTGTGGTGGCAATATGTAAACTAAATAATAAGATTTATTATAATTAAAATAATTTAGAAAAAATACTCTTTCTATTTTAATTTTTTATTTATTAAATACTTGGGTAAAAAAATTAAAAAAAAACATCCAGGAATTCTGTTAATTACCAACACCTAATTGTTTTTTTTTGTGAAGGAACGACTGTTTAAAAAATATAGACAGGACTGTCTGATTCTTTTTGATTCAGTTCATCTACAGTACATGTAATTACACCCCACACTCTCCCTCTCAAACGCCGTTCCATTCCTGTCATGCTCCACACTATCCCTCGCAAACACCGTTACATTCCCAAACCCACTGTTTCACAGTCTCATTCCTTTTTGAACCCATCACATTCCCACATGCACAGGATTCCACAAATTCTCACTCCCAGACCAATTATCCAACCACATCCCTTTCCCTTCAGTATTTAAAGTTCCCTCACACACCAACCCATGCTCATTATTGAGAAGCCTCCTGTAGAATTCTCTTGTGTGTGTTTCTAAGCCTTTTGACTGACCTCCTGGTACCAAATCTTTGCTCCTGCCTTTTGACTATGCCTTTTGGATTTCCCTGGTTACCAGACGTATTGCATCTCTAATTGACCAAGCACCTTGATTATGTTTTTGGATTGTCCCTGTGCTACTCCACATTCTGCAGGATTCACAGTTAAACATAAGGATCCTCCTATTCTACCAATCAGTTTCGTGACAATTACATTGTAATGTAATTCACTACTTATTCCTTCCAACAATAGCAGCCAGCAATACTAATTCTTGAGGGATAATAGCACCCAAGAATGAAATATATTGGGGAGTGTTAGGCATGAGAAGATTTGGCTTAATCCCTCTGAGATTGGCTGAAGAGGCTGGGACCCACATTCAGAGTGAACTTAAACAAGTTAGGAATGCAAGAAAAAGAGGTATTTAATTGCTATTTTGGGAAACTACTGTACATCATATGATTACAAGTTAAGGCAAATACAACGAAAGAGAATGTAGTTAATGTATTCACTACCCCTCATGAATTTTTATTGGGATGATACACTGAGTAGGTTCCCCGATGAGGCAGGAGAGTATGAAGGAAGAAAAAAGGAAGTTATAAGGTGAAGGGGCCTGTGACGTGGGGACTCTCATTGAGCTATATTGGAAGCCAACGGACAGGAAGGAGAGCAGAAATTGTAGGATGCCTGCTGATTGAGCTGGTAGGAAGCTGAGCAGATCTGAAAAGGCCAAAGAGGTAGTGTCAGAAGAAGCAGCAGGGACCAAAAGAGTTTGAAATGTGGCCAAAAGCACAAATGCATGTTAGGTCTGAACTAGATAAGAAGGGCAGACAGAGGAGAGAGCAAAAGTTAGATTTTATAACACAGAGGAACGATCAGATAGAAGCCCTGAGTGTTAGAGCTTTAGTAAAACCTCGACTAGATCATTGTGAGATGTGAGGATGTTGGGAGCGGTAAGAGGCTAGAGGTGGCCATCAAACCATGTTTGACTCCTGGGAGCAATGAATAGAAAATGGACTGTAGGATAGCTTATTGATGATCTGAGGGCGGAATAGGTACAGTATAATCCTGGGGACTCCACTCAAAGCTTGGTTTCATGTCTCATCCAAAGGACAGCAACTTCCAACAAGGACAATTACATACTGTAACTATTTGTAAATGTTTTATGTCTTACTGGCTAGGCCCTAAGAGGTCCCACAATCTTTTATGAATTATTGATGATGTATAAAACTACCTCTATGATTCTTATTTATTAAACAAGACGAATACAGTATACCCAGGAATTGTTCTGATATGATACATGTAATGCACACAGTTCTTATTGTTACAGCTTTAGGTGACTAGGAAGTGTCTATTAGATTTTAGATAAAATCTGTGAGACTAGGTGGAGTAAAGACCTCTAGCTTCAAAGCAGAGATCACATTAAGACCACAGGAAGAAGGAAAGGACAAGTAGAAGAGGGAGAAAGGACAGAGAGAAGGTCAGACCACAAGAGAGGAGTGGGAACTTGAAGCATGCTCCAGGCGAGAGCCCCTACTTCATGATCATCCAAACAAAACCTGACTGGAGCTCAGTATCTGAACCTTGCAAGAGAGAGTATGCTATTGTGTCTTTTTAGGGAACATGGGTTTCCTGGGCAAAAGATCTCTAAGTTAGAAATGTCTTTTCTTCTTGTGGGTGCATTTCTAGAAAGGGAGATAGGCTCCCATTTATTTTGTGGCATCTAGGATGTAGAGAGAGAGAGATTTAACTGCAGGTTGTATTGCATTTATTGAGAAGGCAGCTTATCTCTTATTTGGTCTCTGTAAGTATTAAGAGTTTAATACTTAATAGGAGTCTGGGGTTTTCTGGGTGACCAGAATGTTAGGCCTCTGAAACGCCTTGTTTGTAAATACTGTATAAAGAGTAACTTGTGTTGTTTTTGTGTGTAGCATAGTGTTTGTTCTTGTCATTTGTTTAAACAAAAGTGCCTGGACTATTACTCTTCTCACCAAAGCTGTGCCAAAGAACAAAAATCATGTGCCTCTAATTATACCAACTACTCGGGTATATTCTCGAGAAATAATTTACAAGTTGAGGGTTCTGAATAATTATTTCATGTATTGACTAAACTGCTCCGTCAACTCCTGATTTTCACTATTCATAACTCCCCCCCCATCTGTGACATCATTTAAGCTATTTCTTGATTTTTCCCCTATGGCTACAGCATATACAGTGTATATATACTGTATATGGTCATTCCCTTTCTCAAATGCTTGTTTATGTTTACGGCCTGTGCTTTGTGAAATATTTAGAAATTTACAATCCTGCTTTTCAGTTTGTGACTTCAAATAGCTTTTTGATAAATGATTATCCTTCCTACATACTGTCTATCCACCTAAAGATAACATTATCATTGCTAAGGTGGACAGCTAAATGTCTATGACCTTTTAAATACTGCAGCAGAAATGTGAATTTTTTTTTTCTGGGAAATGAAATAAAAAAATAAAATGACCTCAAATAACATATCACAGAAATGAAATCACAATCTAATGATAACATGAAGCTTAAACATTAAATCCAAAACCATTGATTTTAATTCACCCAATTTGATTTTACTACACCCAATTTGTATAAACATTTTAAATGCATTTGCAAAGCAGTACCTCATGCAAAATTTAGCCTGCCTATAAGCAAACTTCCAGCAGCATCAATAAGCTGCAGCACAAGACAACTGCACATCATTTCATACTGTCAAGCAAGTGATTAATTATTACTGATGTTCCAGTGCTTCTAGCACAACCTCAAGTAATCAGTCTTCGCATTTCAAAGCAAGTAGATTTGTGACAGATACAGATGGCAACTCAGTGTTTTCTGAGAAAGTTTTGTCATGTTCATAAAGATTTGCAAAAGAAGTTACGCAAAACTAAGACAAAAACAATGCATTGAGATTTGAGATATTATTGATACAATTAAATGTAGTCTGTGAAGAAAAAAAACATCATATCCAGTTTTAGTTTCAAGAAAAAAAAAAGGATTTTTTTCTTTATCTTTATAGGATATCCATCAGAACCCAAATCATGCATGATTCATTTAGCTTAGAGGTTTGATTCTTTTATGTATCTCACATTGTGCCTGTACCTGAATTCCAATCTTGTATCAAACTAAAAAAAAATCCTTAATTTCCAGCAAAAAATGTATCAAGCTTTATCTTGAATTATACTAAATACTACAACTTGGTTGAATTTTCCCTGACATTAACAACTATTCAAAATAAATGACTGTTTTCTGTCCTAAATATATTCATACAGTATCTGCATTGTTACTTTTTTTTTGTTTGGTCTGATTTTTGCATTGCATTTATAAATATTATTCAGAATTTTAGATACCTTAATCAAGTTTTGACAGTCTTCTGTATATATTTCTTATTACAACATCTTTCAGTGCAGGAATTCTTGTATTTTATTTGTCCTTCTTGTATTTTTTTTATGAGAGTCATGCATGGTATGTATGGTTTACATAGTGTAAGTATAACCTTTAAAGTGTTTTTTGCAGCCAAAAGTTCTTAACTAAACATTCCTTTTCTTCCTTTACCACCCTGTCTGATTCTAACCTCCATCCTCTGTTCCTTTATCAAACGACTATCACTTTTTCCCTGAATCCCATTCCATCTCATCAGTTTCAGACTATTGCTTCTGCTATTTCATTTCTTAACACAAACATTCACTCAAGTAATTTCCTTTTGCTTTAAAACAGCTTACATGTTCTCTGTTGTCAATAAGCCTTTTATTAACCTCTCCTCCACACAGACTCCCTTGAGTGACAAGTTCACTGGCTACTCTCCTTACTAAGTACTCTTTCCTAAGCCTGCTTTAGTCATGATTCTGCTCTCCATGTTGCAAAAACAGTTCTCCTCCCAATCACTGATGCTTTCTGACCTTGACTCTCCTTTGTCCTAGTTTTCCACTGACCTTTTACAATGATTAAATAAGATTAATTTCATTTTTGCCTCTTCAAGACATTATCAGAAAGCAGAACAAATGGTTTTTCAAAGTAAATTCTACACTGATATAAGAAATATTTCTTCTTATATACTGTATGTAGAAAATCACTGATCCATTAAATATATTGTCTAGATATATTATATTTGCCATTACAATGGGATCTTTCACAATTAAAATCAATCCTGTTCTAGAACCATTTGGAATATGATAACAGAAAGCTGCGATGGGTCTCACAAAAAAGGTTCTTACATACAGTGTTGTGTAGCTGTACTTTTGTAAAGATACAGGTGGATAGCAGTGAGCGATTCACTGGTGACACTTGAGGTGCATTAGTTGTTGGTGAAACAATTGCTTCATTTAATCACTCTACAGTCTCTACGACCCCAAGTGTCTAGGGGTAAAGGTGTGTAACATTTAGGATAATTCTTTTGGAAGCAGGTGGGTTTTGGTGAGGGACTAGGAAGCGTGATATCAAGGGTAAGATACTAGAGTGGTGCCAAAGAAAATAAAATAAAAAACAAAATGGAGCTGGCTAGGAACATGAGGGAAAGCTAACCTGACTGCAAAAGAAAACCTGAAACACACGGTCTTCGGCGTCTTCAACACCCTAACTAACGTCCCCTGACTTCCCAAAACCATACAAGACAAATGGCACTCACCCGTACTAAACTAGTGTTACTAATACAAAATCAACTAAGTGTGTAAAGTGTACCCAACAACATAAACTAACCCTATACACAAAAGTTCACACAAAAAACACAAGTGAACCAGGAATACAAATAAAGGAAAACAAGAGTAATCAACAGGAACAGGGTACAAAAGAACACAAAAGTTGAACATGTAACAGGTTAGGGCAAGGTAATGGCAAAACAAGGATAAACACAAACAAACGAAAGTACAAAGACACTAACAGAAAACCAACAAAACAACAAAGCCGAAGCAATAACCAAAAGCAAAGCGAAACGAAGCAATAACCAAAACCAAATGGGACTGAAGTTAAACGAAAGGCTCTTTCCTTCCTTAATATAGAATTTTACAAATAAAACTAGCTGAGCATAAAAATAACAGGAGCATAACATTTCTGAACATCATAAACATGTTAACCTGTCTTTTTCAACACTGTCTCTAAATGATGCTTTGGTACAGTGGATTAGGTGCTTGTTTATCAACCTGGAGGTCAGTGTTTGATTCCCTGTCAAGGCACGTTTTTCTTTCAACATACATGTATTGTCACGACTCATACCTTCTCCCGTAAGCACCCTGGCATTCCCACGCATACTAAATTCCACACTCATCCAGGAATTAATTATCTCCAATATTTAAACACCGGCTTACCTATGCTCACTATTGAGAAGTCCTCCACAGCTTTCTCATGTGCGTTCTAATATTGTCAACCTGACTCCTTGATTACTCAACCTGGTTCTCCTACTTTTGACTTCGCTCTTGCCTATCGACTTGGATTTGGAATCTTGGATTTACTTTTGCTATAACTCCCTTCCTCACGGCTTCACACAGGGGTCCAACTACTCACCCTCTGTCAGGAATTCTGAAATTCATGTTTCTCTCATCCAAACAAAGGTTTGTTTTTTTTTTAAGTTTCAGAACATTGGATGGTTTGCCTCAGGGACTCATTCATAGTGTAGACCAAACGTAGGCACACCATGATCTTAAAATACAGGTGTGAAGTAGAGTTAACAGCTTCTGTTTTAAGAGATTTTGGATTTGTGTTAAATTTTTGTATCTGTTGTAACTGTTAATACAATGGCAAATATAATTAAGTTCTACTATTTAAAGTTTAAGCTTTTAAAGTCATGCAATGTCTAAGTTAGGCAGGGATATGGCAATGTTTCTTATTTTTGATTTTCTTTAAAAAATGTTAGAAACAGCTTCCCACTTTCACCTTGCCATAACTATAGTGGTGATGTAGCATATTTGGGGGCTTGTTCAGGATCTTTGATTTGTTTTGTGGATTTTTAGTTTGTAGTGGTCCTTTGTATTACAGGTATTACAGTGCTACAGTACTACACTTTGTATTGTATTGTGGTGTCCATAGTGGCTTTTAGTTTAGAGGATTTTATTCTGCACCTAAATTTGGAGCAGTTTGAGAAATGTCGTTAGGCAGATGTTTTATTGAAAGCGGGTGTCAGTTTCTCATTTACTGGGGACATATCAGATGTTAAACTGAGGAAGGGATACAACCCCAAGCTCCAAACAGACAAAGGTGATAAAGGTGATAAAAATCCATTCAAAAGGGTGTAGTGTGTTAACACAAACAGAGCCATTTGTAGTCCATGGTATACTACCGGTCCAAATATTTTTCTTAATCAAAATTTAAAGTTAAATTTGTATTAAGACAAAATATAGATTTTCTTGAGCTATAATAACAAACTATTTTTACACATCCAGCTATGTAAAATATATAGCCAAAAGGATTGCTCTAAAGGTTATTTCCAAGCTGAAATGACAAGACTCAACATGTCTTCTCCATAACTCTTCAGTTTACAGCTCCTCCATGGTCACCAGGGCACACCCGAAGAAGGCTCCACAGCAGAAATGTTGTGTTTCGTTTCTTCTCTTTTCAGCATGGAATTAAACTTTTACTTGTTCCTTCATAACACACTGTAAGTCACCAAGTTAAAGACTTTGATACATACAGTATAATAATTATGAAGATGTACTTGTGTAATTTTTTATATTTAGCTACTACTACCATCTATTGTGTGTATATTAGGTATGTATTACAGATGCAGCCATTCAAATTGGGTGGGGTATTTTGCGGTATACCCCGGTGGGCGTGTCACAGTATCACGCA
Source organism: Atractosteus spatula (assembly GCF_055471065.1). NCBI lineage: Eukaryota > Metazoa > Chordata > Actinopteri > Semionotiformes > Lepisosteidae > Atractosteus > Atractosteus spatula. Next base: position 27,103,083 of record NC_142711.1, on the reverse strand, counting down.
GTATCACGGGGTAAATCGCGTCATTTGACGTCATAACGGAAAGTATCCGGCATCACCTTGTAAAACTGCCAGGAGGAGCCAATAAAGCTTAACCTCTCATGTACAGCATTTGAGCTTTTAAATTTAAACTGTGTATTACAGCATGTTAATCATCAGTCAATAAAAAGTTGGTATATTTTATAAAAGCAAGATTGCTCAGTTGGACAAAAGTACACAACCTACCTTTATCAGAAATGTTTATGCATCAAAGCCTTTACCGAAGATATTACTAATAGTATTAATAATGAATGACTTTGGACAAGCTGTAAACTCAAAGTATAATTTCTTTAGCACATTTGTACAAGCACTTGGAATCTGTCCAAGCCCTACTTTGTCAGGCATTTTCTTTTACTGCAACGGACATAAAAACTCCCTTGCTTTTAACAGAGCGTTTCATAATTTCTAAGTACGAAAATTACGTAAACTGCGACACTTATCATTCAACCAGAGCTCGAAATATCACAAGGATCCTCTAGAGCACAGCAAAGACTGTATTAAAAGAATCGCGTATCTAAAGAAATTAATAAGATATAATTATATTTGTGTACTGCGACAGGGCTGTGTAGGGCTGTTTCACCTCTCTCTTCATGTGACTCTATTCAAAAGCCATTTAGCAAAGAGGGGATGAGAAGAGTGACAAACTAGTATACTTTAGATCTTTTTTTCTGAACCGGGGAAAATCTGATCATGTTTCTCTATAACAATGATAAAAAACATTATTTTACATATCACCTTTAAAAGTGGCATCTCAAAGCAATACACTAGATGGAAAAACAGTTAAAAGGACCAAAGTAAATACCAGACAAACGCAAACGCGTTTTTAATAAAATGCTTTTATTCATTCAGCAGAGAGTGAGAGGGACATCCAGCAGAGAGAGACACACACACCAGTTTTCATTGACAAAAAGTAATTGTTTTTTTGTTGATCCGATCATGAATTCTTTTCAAGTCGCACGAAGTAAGGGTTGAGAATCTCCGATTCACCATGCTACTAATGGTTTCCCAGAGATTGCAAGGCAAGGCACTTTTGCCTCTGGACCCATCGAAATTTACAGACGTGGTCCACCCCCAGTAAATTTCAAAAGTCACAAGATTTCGAAACACGGGGGCGGTGTAGCGGTCGGCTCTTGCTTTCCCGTCCAATGAAAGGCAGGTTCCTTTTGCCGAAGTCGGGAGACATTAGAGGCTTGCCACACCCGGACTGTTAAACCAATGCATTAGCACGTCAAACCCCCTTGAGGAGCCGGGCGCAATAATTGTTTTGTCCCTTGATTTACTGATCTGCATTAATTACAGAAATCGAGTTCCTGCTCTTTGCAGACGACTTGGTCCTGCTGTCGCCCACAGAACAGAGGCTGCGGCAGAACCTGGCACTGCTGGAGCAGCACTGTCAGACCTGGGCGCTGATAGTCAATCTGGACAAGACCAGAGTTATGGTTTTCCAGAAAAAAAGCCAGACCTCAGGGAAACAGGTACAAATTCACACTTAACAACAACACATTAACACCTAACAACGGGAGCAGGGCCGAATTAGGCCAGTACCCACTATTGTTAAACATACAGAAAAGAATATTAAAGTATTGGCTTTAGTATTAGCCATACAGAACATTAAAGTGCCCCTTTCCATTCAGCAGGTGTCTGAGCCGCTGTGTCCTATCTTCTGACAGTCGCTGTTGTGAATGTCTGTAGAGTGTATCTTATTTTTAGTACTATATTTTTATATTATATTCCCTATTATTTAAATTATTAGTTGTTTTTCAAGAAGTTAAAAAAAACACTTGAATTACTTATCCAGTCTCTCGAAATAAAGTTATTTTTCAAGCAATGCAACAAACGTCGGGCAATGTGTTTTTTTTTAATCCAACATTGACAGCCACATCTTAAATCTTGTCAGTCAGCTCATTTTTCTCTATTTGAATTGTGGCGATTCAAACAACCTGGGATAACAAGTGGTCTCAAAGTCACCGAGCTCACAGAGCTTCAACAACAGATGACAATTCCCTTAGTCCTTCCTTAGTCTTCCTGAAATTGTCAGATTATGAGTGAATAAAAGCATCTTATTAAAAACACATTTGCGTTTGTTTGGGAGCTATATTATGTATTTTTCATATGTAAGATATAATGATGTGTTCCCACTTACACATCGCACGACTTTAAAAGCTAGAAAAACAGGTTTCGATTCACATTATCTGGCGAGCCTTGTTTTGTCAAAGGACAGCACAAAAAAAACAGACAATACACGGGGGGGGGAGGGCAAGCGAGAGAGAGTTTTTTACCCTCTGTCTAAAAAATGCAAAACACCCGGGGCAGAGACTCTGGGGGGATCATTGTGTGGTACAGAGCGGAGCTCAGTCAATCCAGACAAGTACAGTAGTAAAGAGAGAAAAGTCAACAATTGATTTAAGGACGATCTGTCAAAGTGCAATGAAATACAATATTGTTGTTGTTGCTGTTATTGTTGTTTTTATCCTGTAAAGCGTTTTGAGAAGCCACCTTTAAAGGCGATATATACAAGCGCTGATTCTTATGGAATGTGTTCCGCCGGGGAACAAGTATAACCTTGTTCATGCACAAACAGTGGCATGTTACATTATTAATTTGGGTGTCTCCTCTTGCCAGAAAGCTCTAAATAGTCTTTTAAGCTTTTCTGTGAATTCGCTTGTTATCTAACAAATGCATACTTTTAGAATTTGATTAACAGGGAATATAATATGGAATTGCGTATCTAAACAAATTAATAATGATATAATTATATTCATGTACTGTCTGGCGGAATAAACTGAAGAGGTTAGTTAATGCGACACGGAATTACTTTCCACCCCCTCTACATTCTCAGAGTAGAACAGACTAACCTTCTAATGAAAGACGGTCCACCCCCCACGGACAGGAAAAGTGCCACAGACACTTAAACTTAATATGGTCAGTAACAGTAAACAGTAACATGGTCAGAAGGAGCACGTACAAATGTTTCCGAAATAACCACATGTAAGACTCTGATGCTTAAAATGTTTAGGGAGAAAGTGGAATACTGGTGTGTATTTTTTCTTTGAACTACCAATACCAGCCATATACAGTCTGTAACGTAGGGATTTTTATATGTCTTTATTTAGTGGTTACATTAGTGACAAAGGCTAAACTTTTAGCTTCAGTAACGCATACATATCTCCCCTTTTTATAAACGACATGGTTGAAAACTGTTCCAGAGCCACTGTTGTTTCATCAGTGAAAAGTACATCATGAAATGCGTCTCCCTGTTCAATCCACTGGAATAAAGAAAAGGAGCATAAAGCGTCTGATGGTCATAAACGATATTCATTTAGGAACAGCATCAGAGATATGTTTTTAACTGCACTGCATCGGACATCGGAGAGAATACCATAGTGTGTTTTTTTTTTTACTCCCTGGCGGAAACTGGCTTCCATAAGAATCAGTATGGCTCAGAGATTAAATAAAACTTCACTCGCACCAAACAAATGTATATTTCTAAATATCACAACATGATCGAATTTAAGTCATTTTAATAACAATGAATAGTCACCTAGGCGTTACAATATAAACATTTATATTGATTTAAATCGCGTTTTGATTTAAACTGAAAACACGGGTTTAAATATATGTGTTTTTTGATTCACAATCAGACAAATGCAACATAAATTGATATATTTGTCTTCTAAGTATCTTAATAAACTTTCAGCATAGCTTTCTCACCGTTTAGATTTATTTTTCTTAACTAGTTACTTTAGATCTTTTTTTCTGAACCGTGGAAAATCTGATCATGTTTCTCTATAACAGTAATAAAAAACATTATTTTACATATCACCTTTATGTGATATCACCTTAAGGACAGCACATACAAGGGTTAATTGCACAATGGACCGCGCAAAGAAATTTAAAATAGTCTTCTTTAGGTGTGAGGGCAGGAGTGGATTGCAGAAGGCATAATCAGCAAATTAGGAAAACAAAGAACAGGACAGGTGAGACGTTTATCCAGAGAGCGAGTGATCAGAAAAAGAAACAGCTGTTACGCCCAGGTTTTATGCTGTCTCTCTGCTGAATGAATAAAAGCATTTTATTAAAAACGCGTTTGCGTTTGTCTGGGTATTTACTTTGTAATCTGTGGTTTACATCTACTGTATTGTTTTGAGATGTCACTTTTAAAGGTGATATGTAAAATAAAGTTTTTTATTATTGTTATAGAGAAACATGATCAGATTTTCCCTGGTTCAGAAAAAAGACGATTAAAATCTGTAATCTTTCCACTTGTATGTCATCGGAAAATACAAGAAGTTTCTGCTTTGTGTAAGGATGGTATCAAAAAGTAATCTAAGTGGTGAGAAAGCTGTGCTCCTCAAAGTGCTTTACAGGATAAAAACAATAACAACAATAGTGGCTGGGCAAACGATTTTTTAATAGAAATACAAAATGAGATATAATGATGTGTTCCAGCTAAGACATTAACGAGTACAACCCCCTTCTCTGCGGGAGTGCTGGCTGTGACGAATTAAACCGGTTTCACAGGTATTTTCAAAGTAGAAGGGGGCGAGATTTCCAGCGAAAGACACCTCCCCCCTCCAAAACCAAGGTAGTACAGTACTTACTAGTTAAGAAAGCTCCTCAATGAAATCGCTTTAACATGCTAATGCATTGGTGTAACAGTCCGGGCGTGGCAAGCTTCTAATGTCAACTCGACTCGATTGGAAGACAATGAACATATTCTAGCCCTAAATGAATTAATAGCAAACATGGTTTACATAAAATACATTTTTCCAAGAAAGTTTATAATAATACGATCTATAGTTGAAATCTGAGCCTAAATAAAAAGAAAAAGCATTTTCAGAGAGCAATTACGCTGTGTTTATGTAGAATAAGTGATTAGGTTTATGAGCAATCTAATTACTTATTCGTTTAAAACGCTATATAAAATAAAGTTTATTATTAATTTGCTGGACAGAGCGGTGAACATTATTATGCATAAGACAAAGATAACGATCCTGATCAGTTTAGAAATCTGTGTACGCTGTAAGGTTTTTACTTCTTAAACTTTTAAAATACACGTTTCGAATAGAAAGAAATCGTCTTCCTGGTACAGTACTGTATGTATAGCAAACCAGCACGTCTTTTTTCTCCAATCAGAGGGGTGTCAGATGGTGTCAGCCAATCACCATTCTGAAGCCCTACCATAATCTCTGGTATGGGGAGACCCCAGAATTCTGTCCCATAGTTTAGACAGGTGATAGATACTTTTATTGATCCCGTGAGGGAAATAAAGTAAATCATTTTCATTTTAGGAAATTATTAAACGCTCGGTTAAAAGCAAAGGAGATTGTCTGTTATAGTGGACATAAAAACAAGAGTTCGCTGGCATTATATCCTAGAAGACACAGACCGGCGCCAGACCGGGAGAATGCCTGCAGCGTAAAAGAAAATGCCCGATGAACTAGGGATTGGACAGTTTCCAAGTGCTTGTACAATCGATGGAAATGTTCAAATAAATGTGCAAAAGAAATAAACAAAATAATCATTTATTTCTTTATCATATTGGCTAGCTAATGTCCTCTCTTTGCTAGTTAGTGGCTGTGTTTCTGCGTTGGGTAGCAACGGGTGACTGTTCTCAGGCAGAAGATGTCAGCTTAATTTTTGTGTTAAATAACTTTTTAAAATTAAAATTCATTCTATACAGCAATCGCATATTTGGGTACCGGTTCATAAAACTTTCATGCTTAAAATGTTTAGGGAGAAATGGAAGACTGGTGTGTATTTTTTCTTTAAACTACCAAGACCAGCCATACACAGTACAGTTTACGTACATACAGTAATGTTTATGTTCCTAAATTAATATCGTTTATGACCTTCAGATGCGTTATGCTCCTCTTCTTTTTATGCTCAGCTACTAAAATTTCCCTTTAGTGGTAAAATTCCATATAAATATTCAAAACTAAGCGGATTAAAATGTGCACAGTAAAGACATTAAATGATTAAATCTTTTCACTACCAACCAATGCACCACGAGTGCCCCTGTTGGTCATTTTGGCCAGCCAATCACTTACCGCGGTGCCCTCCGGTGCCCCGCGGTGGCTTGTTGGTAGGTTACCGTACCGCGGGTTTGTACCGCGCATTTTGAATGGCTGCATCTGTACGTTATACTACTGTTTCTATTTTCAGCTACCAAAATTTACCTTTAGATTTTCTGTATGTGAATGTAAACCTGAAAGAGGCGCATCACGTTCACAAGCTAAAGTATTATACTGTTAACTGTTTTTTTATATATCCAACTGAGCAATCCTGCTTTTATAAAATATACCTACTTTATAATTAGTTTAATGCTTAACATGCTGTAATACACAGTTTAAAATTAATAAAAGTCTAAACAGTATACAACTTAAATTCTATAATTGGGAAAAGATTGTCCCTCAGCATTGGCCAGGTTTCGCTACCAGGCGAAAGCCAAAATGCTCCAAATGCCATGTTAAGCTTTCACTGCTCCACCTGGTGGTTTTACAAAGTAGTGCAGTCCACAATGAGTATTTCTAAAATTCTATGGTACCCTGCATTCCCTGAACTGCAAACTTCTGCAGTATCCCCTGCACATTCTGAATGGCTGGATCTGTATGTGATGATTTTACCATATGTTAAACACACACATAAAACTTTACAAGGTTAAATGGGGAATTCTGTGTTTAAAAAAACATGCACTGTATCACGTGTTCACAAGTGCAGGATACATATTTACTGGGATTTATTATGGTCTATTTTTTGTGTTCCCCTTGTCAGATCTGGCCATACCAAATGTAATTTTCTTACTCAAAATTTACTGCACTTACCAGTCTCTGAAACTGACAATCCATCATCCTAACCCATTATCAGGATTTAAACCTGGAATTGCTTAACAGAGTAAGGAGTGCTATTTTTATATAACAGGCACAGGGCAGTTTGTACTCTGTGTGATTAAAAAAAAAACATTGTTGAAACCTTTGCAATTTTTGGTAAAGTGTTACTGTAATTATACCAATTACCTTCACTTTCCTTAAATTGCCTTTTATAATCTACCGTCTTATCTCAAAGGCAATATCAATGTATAAAAAGAGGTGAATCCAAGGGCAACCTGCTTGGTTGAAAAAAGAGAGACCAACATATTTAACAGAATTAATAGGTGTCTCTTGGTCACAGAGGGATGGCTTCCACTTCAACGATTTCTTGTGTTATTGAAAGTGTGAGAAGCACAGTGTGACCTCTTCATAAGCACAACACACAACAGTAACATGACAGTTCAGAAAAATAAAAGCCTCAGGTAATCTTATCAAAAGAAATCTCAATAACTATATACAGCTTAGCATACACAGTATTTAACGTGTCCTAGTTAAGACAAGTACATTAAGACAAAAAATTAGTTTACGGGAAGCTAATAAAAAACTGGCCAGACAGATCTCTTGTTAGTTGTTTTAGACCATAAAATGGAATATAGAAAAAGCAACAGCTTGGCAACATAAAAATAAATATTACATTTACTTCTAAAATATATTTTAAGTGAAAGTAAAAGTCAACTATACTGATTAAAAAGGCCATAAGTAGAATAGATTTTAAGGAAAATTCAGGTTTAGATGATACACCAAAGGGAGATGTGACTCTCGAGGGTATGTATGTAACTGTGTCTGTCAATTTTAATCTTAATTGCAAAGCTCTGCTTGTTCTGCCAGTCTATCAGGCAAGATAAAATAGATTCTAATGAAAAAATTAACTGTTTACATAGCATTTACAGTATAAGATGTTATTCATGCTATAATGGCCTATTATCTGCACTGGTAGTGGAATGAGCTTCAAAGAAGATTTAAACAGAAGATGGAGTCTGTAATCTTGCCCACTTCCACGCTCTTGTGTAGAAACATCTTACCTCCAGAGTGCCCACTCGTGCATCTTCACTTTGCTGGCACATTCCTCACAAAATGAGGGGGTTTACTTCAGCCTTGTACTTAGTCTGGCTGCTATTCTCTTAGCCAGGTGAGTTAAGCCAATAAAACAATTACTCTAAATCTCACTTCTCCTTTTGATTAGTTAGAGTTTAGTTGAGTTGTTGAACTAAGTGAATAGGTTTGGGGGTAAAAATCATTGATGTTGAAATGAATCTTTTTAAGAACATAAGAAAGCCTAAAGACAAAAACAGACCATCAGTGCTAAGTTTCCTATACACTGAATGAATCTATCTAGCATCATGCCACCACCCCTACTGTACATGCCCTTGTAATGCACTCCTTGCATAAATCTCCATGTAAAAAGGTATTTTTTAATACTTACAGATATTGTCTGTTAATCAGTTCCCAGTTTTGTCCATGCATCCTGCTCACTTAATTGAACTTGAAATAAGTATTAGGATCTACCCTTGTTGATTTTTATTACATCTCTGAAGACCTTAATCAGATCCCCTCTCAGATGTCTTGAAAAGGTTTAATTCCTTTATTGTGTCCTAAAAACTCTGTCATTAAGCTCTGGAATGTACTGTATCTTGTTGACATTTTGGGTTTTTTTTCCAAATCATGACAGATTGGGGCTGTCTAATGCATTCTACATTTATAACATAATCTCTCTTGAATTGTATTCTATACATTGCTATGTAACACATGCCTATGTCGTTTACTTTCTTCTTTGGATTGCATGAGTGTTAAATCTACTACAACCTACAGGTTCTTTTCCCACAAAGTGCTAATTATTTGCCTCCCATGGTGTGATTACAGTATGTCTTAGAGTTTATATCAACTGCATCTTGATTGTGCACCATAGAATGGACTGTGTATCATTCCAAAAATCTTTTCATCATCACCAAATTTAAATAATTTGTTACTGACATCTTGATCAATATATACAGTACACCAAACTCCATTTGCACACAGCCCAAACCAGATGTTTCCTCTCTTACCATTGTCACTGTGTCCAGCCAATTTTGATTCTATCTACATGGTGCACTATAAATTCCAACAGCCTTACGTTTAAACCACTTGTGGGAAACAGTATCAAAGACATTCTGAAAATTTCCTACTTTAAATGCTATAAGTGTAAGTTATTTAAGCTACTGTTTTAATTTGTATAATACCTCAGTTTTGCTATTTAAATGATTATTATGTTTGTTGATATTATCTGTGGTAATGGGCAGATTTGTGACATTTTTATTAGTAAAAACATGAAGATGTTATTGAGAGTAAATGTAATTTTAATTTTATTAAACCCTGTATCTCTTAAAATGTTCAACTTCTTACATTTAATTTATTGTTTATCAATTTTCATTTTATAAAAAAAAACTACATTTTGGGTCAGCCTTTGTACTAATAGCAGTCTTCTTTTCAAGATCTTTTTTGGCTGATTCTATTTTTCCTTTTCAAAGAAGATCACATCTTATGATAATCTATTTTATCACCCTCTTTTGACTTTTGCGTAATAACTTTGAACATCACGAAACCTGTCCCAGTTGCCTCATAAACCTAAACCTCTCCACACGATTGCAGTCTCAAAGCATGTGTTAAATCTCCAATTGGAAATTGCAATTTGGAATTGCATGTGGTACTAGCAGAATTGAAGAGAAGATGAATATGGAGGTTATGCTCCTAAACGTTACTTATAAATATTTGATTGTCTTTTCTACAGAACCATTAACCTATCCTTACTTATGCAATTAGTACCAACGTGAACCATGATATCTGTATCCAGTCCAGGTCTGCCTTTTGGCCTGTCCACTTGCTTATTGAGATCTCCAAAGTGGGCACAAAGCTGACAACAGTTTGACATTCAAGACTTTTTTTAGGTTGTATACACAATGGAGTGAAGTGGGATGGACTCTGCAGTGTAATGGAGTGCTTTAGTTCCACCATTTATCTCTCAATTACTGCTGTCCAGAACCACTTCTTACGAAGGTTGCAATTAATTAAGCACATCTACCTACCATCATCCAACTCTCTGTCTGGTCTAATGACTCCCTTCGACCTGATCTTGAGACTCATACAACATATCCAAAGATCCAGTTAATCATACATCTGAGAAATGTTGTTGCTTCCTTATCACAGTACTGGTCCCACTAATGTGCATTCAAGGTGTATAACTAGCTGACATTATTCACAGCTAAAGTCCCAGAAACAGTATGTGACACCATTCATAGATGCTTCATAGATCACCATTCATTCATCTGGATGGAGCTGTGAGGAAAAAAGTAAATAAAGGGGAAGGGATAGGATTCCTGATACTTCAGTGGGCTAAAGAAATTTACTAAAAATGAAATCAAAATTCAGACTAACTACTTTATACAGTACACTTTATAAAGTTAAAAGCTCAGTTATGCTTTTGCATAGTCTATCCATGTAATATTGCTGAAACAAGCAAAAATGGGTCTAAAGTTAATTAATTACCAGGAGAGTGAGCACTCTGGGGGACCATACTATGCAGTGGTAGAAAAATCTCCTGCTAGAAAGCACTCCCAGGAGGAAGCGCCTGCATATGCAAGAAATACTTGTACTGCATCAATAATATTTTTCTAAATAAAAATTTTCTTCTCATCATTCTAATAGTTTTTGGTGCAAATAGTCAATTAATTACACTCAACAACCAAACAGAAACATACATGAACAATTGTATACTGCATACACAGAGCACAAAAATAGCTCAAAAACTTTTAAAGCAACACAAAGTAATAAAATCTGAGTCAAAGCTGAAGTTTCTGACAACATAGTTAAAAAACTTAAACCATCTTAACAAATATGTTATACAGATAACTGCATTTATTAAAAGCTGCCTAACAGCTTGTCTCACTGTAGTAATGAACTTTGCCTAATATATGGGGCAATGATTACAGCTAAATGAAGACAATGAGGAGCAGGTCAGGTCTTTTAAACCTGTTTTCTCTCCCTTTCTGCTGTACTGTTTTGTTGTTTTCTTCATTTAGTTCAGTAGGAAAATTATTTTTTTTTCTATATGAACTTTTTTCTTTTGTACTTTGGGACCACTCTGCACGATTATGTATCAAGATTAAATCATATTTTAAAATGTGGAAGCAAATTGAGAACGATATTTTGGAGTGGGCACAAGGGTGAGTGCTTGCTGTTGAAATGGCCACAACTATGAGATGAAAAGAGCCATGTCTGTGGGACACACACAAAAATCTACTTGCTTGGTCGCTGTGAAGACAAGAAGAGAGGTTAGAGCTGGGGGATGCGCTGCGCAGGCAATCAAAGACAGATACAGCAAGGGATACACTGTGCAGATAGATGGAGGTCAGAAAGAACAGGGAGGGCGCTTTGTAGCCAGACTGAAGGGACTGTGAAGGCATGGCACAGCTAGAGCTGAGCAAGGCAGGGGGGCTGCAAAGCCAAGTAGGGCTAGAGAATCAGATAGCTGCACAGTGCCGCTGGTGTGGTAGGTGAATGAGTAGGGTGAGTTAATAGGGACAGATGGGGATCTGGCTGGCCGCACAGTTTCATCTCAAGATCAGGCAGATGGGCTGAATCGGGCAGATGTTCTTTTTCTATTTCCAACTCCAAATCAGCTTCCCCTTTCCTCTTCTCAGCTTAAAGGGGAACTGCAAAGCTGTTTTTGAATTTTGGGGTTATAAAGAAACAGCATTTATTGAAAGCATTTCAAATCACAATAAAAGTAAAGTGTTCACACCAACGTTTTAAACCTCCACTTTACGTCACAAAATAGACGAAATTTCCAGGTAAGCACAGCGTCATATTCTGTCATTGGGAACGAGACAGCAAAACTTTGGGTGACGTGAAGCAGCCCTATTACATTGTAAACAAGCAGGCTTGTGAATACATCTCTTTTAATCTAATAGAAGTATTGCTCTTGACTTTGAGATGGTTTTGCCAACAAATAGTAGTTACTTGTTAACTCTGCATGCAGATCTCATTGGAACACTTCTGCAGTGAAATGTCTGCTGCACAACTTGTGCTTATTTGCTTGTAAATTGCATTACATTAGGCACTACAGTGACTAGTAAGCAGGAAGGGCCATTTCAAATCTCGCAAACTCTTTCTCTCGCCTCTGGTGAGACCAGGGGTACATGACAATATGGCAACCATACAGTACTTTCACGAAGTCCACAATTTTGATATTAATTTGGAATTTGCAAAATTTTGCATCAATTCTGTCAAACACTGTCAATTAATTTATTATGTTACCCAGATTAACCGGTCTAAGAAATTGGATGTAGTTCTCCTTTAAGCCTCAAAGCATTATTTATTCTGGCCTGTTTCTGATTTCTCCAATACTACTGCTAGCTCTGCATTTCACCACATCACCATTTGGTTTTCAGATGTTTAAGTTTGCTCTCGAGAGAAAATCACTTTTTACCTGAACATAATACGTACCAAGGCATTTTAATCTCTAATTTTAAAATTAATTCTGCAATCAGTCCTTAAAAATCTCTTTATTCCTATCATTCCCTTCTCTCATCCCAATCAGACATTCGAGTGACACTTACTTCTGAATATGGAAGGATTTCATATTTATAAATATATTTTAAAAATACAATGAAATCTCATATTTCATAACTTTCTCTGACAATATACAGTACATGGATGTAGTATAGAATAATATTGTTGCAAACTTGAGGTGATCACTTGAGGTGTTTATCTAACTGCTGGTGGGCTGAGAGACAGGTAAGCACAGATGATTAAAAGAGGTTTACTCTGGTCAATTTCAACTTCATGGTGTGATGCTTGACCTGCTAGAGCACTGTGGAGTATGCTACATTACCACAGCAGTCAGACACACCTCTATTCACCTGTCAGTCAGTGCAGGTTGCTGTGGCTACACAATCAGACAGGAAGCCTGTTTCACCTGTAGTCAATTATGACCATCCCTGTCTAAGGTTAAGCAGGTCTGATCGGGCAGTACTCTGTGTACTCTATGAATCTATGATTTGTGGCCCACAATTTGCTGCTTCACTCCAAAATAAGCAGTGTTTATTACACATGGTAAACAAACTGAAAAACACCAACAACATAAAAAGACAAAGCAGCAGGCAGGAGAGAAAGAGAAACAGAAGGCAAAGAAAGAAACAGGAAAGGTGCAGAAAGAAGAAGGAAAGCCAACACCTCTTCAACTAAGCTTATACCTGTCATGCTTGGGCTGAGACTGACTCATGACCTGCGGTTGCCAGGGCAACTCCAGCATTCGCATAAGCTCACAACCAATAACTGCATGTTCAGTCGAGGTTGAGATGCTTAGCAATCTGACCTTTCAGTCTAGCAATCAACGTAGGTCTCAATCACTTTAACAAGCTGCTCATTTAAGGCAGGTCTCTATGCTGTGCCTTTGCTCCATCATTGAGCTCCGGTGTATCTGAAAATGCAAACATTTATATGCTACCATTTTTGTTTGCCCAGTGGCAAACCTTTTTAGGCATCAGATTTTCAGCTGTTTCTGACTTTTCCTGACTGAGAGCTTCCAACTATTTTTTCCCTGTTCCAGACTTTATACCTCAGTCCACTCGCTGCAGTTCAAGCAGGATTTTCCTACCTAAGCCCCCACTGCATAGAAACTAGTCTGCCCGCATTTTCTCTATTTCTAGATGTGTCTTAAGTTCTGTGCATGGGCTACTGTCAATCACCACACTTTGTTTTTTCCTTAACAAAAGCTGCAGCATAGTAATACCATACTCTGGGGGTAGAGTGGTGGCTCTGCGGCTAAGGATCTGCACCTGTGCCTGAAAGGTTGTCAGTTCAAATCCTGCAGCCAGCAGAGGAATCCTATTCTGTGGGGCTGCTGAGCAAGGCCCTTAACACCAACTGCTCCAGGGGTGCCATATCAATGGCTGACCCTGCACTCTGACCCCAAGCTTCTTTCACTGTCTGTGTCTCATGGAAAGCAAGCTGGGGTATGCCAAAAGACAAATTCCTAATGCATCTTATCTTATCTATACAAGAGAATTTGTTCTGGTCAGTCTTCTTGATCAGATTCTGGCTAGATAATCTAAACTTTATTTTAAAGAGCTTGATATCCTATTTATTTTAGGAACTTCATCAGAGCAAAAACTGTAGTTTTGTGACACCTTTTTTGGAATAAGGAGATTCACTTTGGGGCATCCATTGTGTAGGAAGGGGGATTTAATACTGACTCATATTTCTTTCTTGAAGTTCTTATTACACTTTCACCTCCCCTTCTTCCCCTTCTAGAAACACCACAAGATATTTCAAAGTGGCAATACAATGCATCCTCTTAAGCATCCTATTTAACCAACACAATATGTACCTTTCTTTTAAAAAATACGATAAGAGAACACATTTTTGAGACTGTTAAACTACTTGCATGCATGTCAAACTATGAAATGGGAATCAAGAAGACTGGGCTCTTGGCCAAAGGGATTGCCTGGATAGGAGCCAACCATGGTCTGTCAATTATGTTAATATACATGTGTCCTGTTATTACATTTTTGATGGTTCATTGATTTTACTGATATAAACGACTAAACCTACTGAAGCAGACCCATGAGCTGAGTTTGACCTCAGATTTTCAATGACATAATTAAAAACACTAAGGATTGCCTTTTCAGCTATTACTTTGGTTTTATTTTTAGATAAATCCAATTTTACCTGCTCTCTACTGTAATATCCAAAATGGTAGAACACTTCTATTTCTTATACTTCAGAGCTTATTTACATGCTATAGGTATATTTGAACCAGTCATATGGTCAAATAGTCATATCGCTTAATGTGGATCTTATAAGAAATATAATTAAGGTGTTATAGTGTTCTTAACAACAGAAGGTTGAGTGTATGCATAAAATATAAATGATCTGTTTGGTTAGAACAAGGTAAGACACCATTGCTTAAATTGTAAAAGTGAGCATGCAATTATGCGTTTTCTTTTTTAAGGGGAAATTTGATCTCAAAACTACTGTGACAGTGGACCACACCTCCCACTGCACTCCCCACTCCGCGGCGCATGGGAATGCGCAGCTACAACACCAGAGGCTAATCAGGGCTGCGCTTTAAGATCCCCATGCACCCGCAGATGGGGTTCAGCCTAGAACCGAATGTGTTCCCCTCATCGGCAACACAAACAATCACTCCGATCTAAGAAAGGATTCTCTCCTCTACCAGAGAACAGAAACCTCTGCAGATAACTACACACTGGCATGCTGCAAAGAATTAAGAAGCGCTCTGCCGGTACTCAGGCAGCTCCCCCATCAGATCCGACACGATCACACTACAATTGTACTGCCCTTTCTGTCCATTTACAACTATATCACTAAGTAAAGTGTTAATGAGGAATAGTAATAGAAATGGAAGAAAACTCTTAAAACTAAGGTGCACAACTTTGTTAATTTGGGTAGAAGCCTGAAAAAGACACAGTACACAAGAGAGAAAATTGAAGAAAAGATAAAAAAGTAAAATGCAGAAAAGATAAAGAGGGAAAACTGTGGAAAACATAAGAGTATTACAATTTATTAAAATTAGCTTCAGTAATTATTTCAAAAAGGTAGATTGAAGATTAAACCATTTACGATAAGACAAAATCCAGAGGTAGTTCACTCACAAAAAATAATATGATAAAAATATAATATTCAAATGAATTTACATTAAAAGCAAACTCATAAATGACAATGAGCTGACCTTAGACTTACTGTAGCACATATCAGACACAAAACCATGCACCACAAAGAATCAGAATGAATTGATGTCTTGCAAAGGCAATCAAGATGTGTAGTAACACAAATACTCTCGGTATTAGACAGTATATGCCTGATTACTCATATGAATTATAAAGTCACAATTGAAACATTGGTGAAGACACTACAGTGACAAATATTTATTCCTTTTCCTTAAACTACACACTACTATTATTCACATTTTTTTGTAGCATATTGTAAAGTCCTCTCCAGTATAAAATTACATAAATAAGCTGCCAATACTCATAACGCAAACAACTACTGTAGGTGCAAGTAATGAGCTTTAATTTTTTTATTATTTCTTCTCAACTTTACTATTTTTTAAAATTGACAATGTTTTGAATATAAAAAGATACATCTCTGTATTTATACATGTATCTTATTAGAATAAAATTGGTGGGGATTTGGGCTACTGATTAAATAAATGCCATAATTTTGATTAATTGATCAGTCAGGAATGACTGTGATACACTTTGACTACTGCCTAAGAGCTCCCATAATACTGTGGCCAGTGGTCAATCTGAAAATCAATCATCGAATCTGCCCCCCCATTTCAGCCCTGTATGACAGATTGTCAATACCACCGAGCTGTAATCAAATGGCACTCACCTCACAAACAGCAGGCCGTGTGCTTGTTTTGTGGACCAATGACTTCTAGAACTGTGATTCGCTGTGATCTGTGACCTGTGATTCACTTCATTGCCTGCTTCTGACCCTTTGCCTGTTTTACAACCCATTTGGACTTTTCTTCAGTGTTTTCGCCTGACTCCACCTTAGTGGTGTGCTTGCAGCTCTACTTCCTCCAAAGCTTCCCCTGCTTTATCTGCCCCACCTGTGTCACCTGCTGCTCAATACAGCACATACAACTACAGCCTTGCGGTGTGCGTTCTCTACCCTAACTCTACTCTATTCCTGGATTAGGACCCTTCATTGAACCTGGACTGCAGCCCCTTTCAGGTGCAGACGGTGGTCCACTACAGTTACTGTACGTGGCAAGATTTCTGAACCTGTTGAATCTCTTACCTCATGAAAATCAAAGGAATAAAACACTTGTCATCAGTATTCTGGAGCACCACTTCAGATGGATTCACCATAATGGAGTCATGTCCTCTTTAGTTATGAAAGGTTTTGTGCAGACCACCCTGATGCAAGTATAGGCATGCACTATGATTAGGTAAAATTTTTCGACTAAAGACCAATTTAGTGTGACGGTCTGGATAGAAATGTCTACAGATCCTCACATTTAGTGATTGATGGCATCCTGAATAAATTGTTTAGGTACTGAAACTTCACCCCTTTCCCTTCCTGATGGCTCATCCTATTGTAGAAGAACAACATATCACGACAATGTATATCCTCTACTTGGGTAAAAATGTATTTCTTGTAAAAATAAGAATATTACAGACAATATAAGCCTTGGATGCCCTATTCACCAGACCAGAGCACCACTGAATATTTGTGGAATGAAAATGGTGTGGCATTTATGGCTCAGAAACCAGTGAACCAGTGATTTTTCCTATCTCTAAGAGAGAAATGAAGACATAATCACTCAAAAAAATCTGGTGCAAAGCATGCATTACATAACTACAACTTGTATTGCCTCCAACAATGACCAAAATTACTACTAGCCTGTATTTTGTAGTAGGAGGACTTCTTAAACAAGCCTTTCAGAAATATTAAAATATTTAAATAAAATATCTGTACACATATAATTTCCTAATGATAACCTTGTAAATTTGTAGTAGTTATAAGTGAGATGTTTCTTTTGATGCTTACTTTGTCCTGCTCTGCTCTTTCTCACTTAGAAGGCAGGATCTGCACACCCCTATGGATGACCAGCACCAAGTTTTCAGTAGACAGACTTCCTAATTAAAACCTTTAGAGAAAAGAAAAGAGTCAGGGAGTGATGGACAACCAATTCTGCACTAGGGAGACAAGTAGAAAGCTGATTCTAAATTATATCAGGATATAATTATATTAATTCTAATTCTAATTCTTATAATTAATTATATAAGATTGTAGATTACGAGAGTCTGGAAAAGACTATCCTAAAGCTGATACCCTTGCTTCACTCAAAGAATATGTTGATGAGATCTGGTATGTTATGTTCAAAGAACATTTTTCACTTATGCCATGGAAAGGAATGTGGAGGTTCCAAACACAGCACAAATATTTGTTTTAGCTGTAGTGATAACTGCCAACCAAACTCTTCAGCAGCATTTAGACTACCAAAGGGAGAGAAAGGGATATCCTTATTTAGAATATATTGACCTCCAACAATTACAATACTACTTAAACAGCTTTGAGACTGCATAAATTAAAGAGATGGGATAATAGTTTGTTAAAGTTGTGGGATCTTTGTATTTTTTAAATTATTAGTATAAAGTTAATTATTGAATTATTATTATAAATTATAAAGTATTATTTTTAAATAAGTAGGTATATAAAGGCAATATTAACATCCCTGGAAAATGAACCTCTCCGAATGGTAGAACAGTATGTATTTTATCAAGAGGAAGGGGACTTGTACATCAGAAACATCTCAGGAGAGAAAAAGTCAATACCATGGGATTAACCAGATGTCATGTTCTGAACTGCCTGCTTTCTTAGTACAGTACAATTTTACAAAAATTGTCAGTACTGTTTACCAAAGAAAAAAGCTTACAGTGAAAGGCATACAGTAAATATAGTCATTTCTGCAGTCTAATTTATGGCCAAATGAGAAAATAAAATAAATAAAAGTTTGTATGCAGGCCATATAGTATATTTACATTACTCATATCAGACACACAATTTTTCAAACCTGTAGAAGTCAGAGATTGGGTATTCATCTTCATCAATTACAATATGTGAAGGACAGAGCAATTCAGAAATATTCACTTTGTTCCAGTGATGTGCCATGTTCTTGAATTTCAAATGATGCATACACATTTTTAAAGTGAATAGGTTTAATCTAAACCTGAATGCTCAATCTGAACTTTCAGACATTATCATATCAGCTACAGCTTAATATAAATAACAAATGTAGTCTAAGCCTTAGGTTAAATAAAGACCTACAGTACACACTAAGCTTATTTCACAGGTTGAATTAAACACAATATTTGAAGGCATTTTTTTATTTGCCAGGAACTTTCTCCTTCTACCTGATGGAAATCTGAGCCCAGGTTAGGCCATGTAGCATAGTATTTTTGCATTGTATTTTCTGTAATTTAACAGTAATTTAACAGTATTAAAAAAACTGCCGTTCAAAAATATCCTTAAAAATAAATAATTAGGAGACTGAGAAATATTGACACAGGGATTCATTTAGATCAATTTTGTAACAGCAATTAAACAAGTAAGGGACTAAACTGGAGCTAAGATGTAATTTTTATCAGTTTTATTGGAGTGTTAATGAAAGAGCTGTTTTGATTTTGATTGGGTTTTCTGATTGGTAACACAAAGTAAAGACTGGATTCAAAAAAGATTTTCTCTTTTTGTACCAAACAGACAAAAAAGACAAAATAAATGCATTGTGGAAGCTAAAATCTAAATTTTGTACTTTATCCTTTTGGATGTTTATAATTTGTTTTATTTATATGTTATTTGGTGCAATTTAAAATACATATAAAAATATACTTCAGAGGGAACAAGTTACACCAAAACAAAATTTGTTGGTATAAGCATCTTTAGAATTCCTAGAATTTCAGTCTTTGAAGGTAATGAAACATTCAAATTTTAATTTGAACTGAAAATTCTCAATTAAAATATAAACAAATATAATATAAAATATAAAATATATTTAACTTCTTGTTCCTGTTCTGGATCCTGTACTGGATTTTAACCCTGTCTTGTCTTGGATGGATAACCCAGTTTTTGGACTTTGGACCCAGATTTCTCGTTTTGGACTTTCCTGGACTAGTTCCCTTCACCAAGCCCACTGAGCACCAGATCACCGCCGTCACCGCCCCCTGTCTGTCAACCCGTCCTTTCCTGCTGTACCTTCCCCTGATGTCCTTCTCCACTTACTTCCAGATTATACAATCTGCATACCAATAAAAGTCCAAGATAAAAATATTAAAATTCTCTGGAGCTACCAGTAGAGTGAGAATTTTGGTTTTCAGTCATTTTCTATATTTTCCTTTAATGCAACAAATCATACTTTCTTGCCATCAAAGATTAGATTTTAATGGTGTTAGAAACCAGTACAATTGATGACTGTACGTCGTTTTAAACTATTTAGTAGGTCTTGGCTTGAAGAAACAAGGGACTTTACTACATTATGTTTTGGACACCCCATGTGGCTCAACCAATAAAGATGTTTCCCTAAGCATAGGTTGAGCTCCACGATCATGGGCTTAAGACTGGGTCATGTCATAAATTTACAGTGACTGAAAAGGTCACAATTTACTAAGTGTTCGAAAGGTACAGTCAGTCAAAGTTCCAATGTCTTTCAGCAACACAGCAACTCTGCAGCCTCCCAGAATAGAGAAAAATATGTTTTTCATGTCTTTGCTCACAGTTATAAAACCACGATCATACACAGGGGGAAGGGGGGAAGTGTAAACAGACTCCTCTGACACACCAAACTTCTGGTCATTCATCGTTTAATATAACAGAGCACAACAGTCTTCACGAGGTACCAGAATGACTGAAATAAGCAATGTCTGATCTTTTCCTGGGAGGATTTCAGATACCAATTTCAATTTATGGAATGATAAATAATTTGAAACCATAAAAAGCAACATACAGTAGGAGAGATCAAAGCTTCTTGCATGATAGATTGCACTCATCAAAAACATATTGTAGAAGGCAAATACCATTCCATGATTCATTATGAATAATAACACCCAAGAATTAAGAGTACTGACCAGATCATGGAGTATGTTAGTCAGAATTTAGATTAACCTGCTTGACTGAGGGATAATCTCCTGGCCATAGGACCCCCATGGTGTGAGTGAGGTGTGACCAAGAGTTAGCTGCAGGGGTGGAAGAAGGATGTAACAAGTCTATGTGAGGGAGAGATGGGGATAACGTATAGTATTTAGAATGTTTTAGGTGAGGAAATGACATCATGAAATATTGCAAATTATTGACAGCTGAGTCTGATTAAGTTTAGCTGTTTTCATCCTTCCCAAAGATTTGTTATAAACTTCATTATGTGCTATGGAGACATTTTTGGCTGAGTCGTCTGTCAGGAGAACCAAACTGGGAAAATGCTGAAAATGAGAAAAAGACAGGATCATCATCCAGTCATCATGCAGTGATGTGAATGGCATGGAAGAGAGAGTTTTAGTGACAGTGTGGCAGGCGAGATGTGGAATGCTAGCTCAATTAAATGTGAGAAAAGTCTATTTTAATTGGAAAATGCAACAGTTCATTGAGTTTAGAAATTAAATTGAATGCATTTTCTGGACCACTCATCCAACCACACAGCACATTTAAAATTCAGCAGCTATACTTCATAATTCAAGGAATGAGGTAAGCTATTCTGAAAGTAGGTGTGACCATTTCTGACGGTTAGGTAACATTCAAAGTAAAGCTTGGAGCTGAAGGTCAACAGATGATTCCTGTGTGAATTAAATGACATATAATATTTAATGGGGTTAAGATTTGGCGCGGTTATCTAGTTGAGCGAGAACTACGCCTTCTTAAATGGGCTGCGGTCTGATTACGTGAGGCCCGTACTGCAACACAGCCAGTTCAGATCTGTTGGAACATGTAAATATTTACATGACTGCCTCCACAGAAACTGTGCACATGTAAGAAATCTCATGTTAATAGAAAAAAATACATTATCACAAGACGGGAGCACTTGGTGATACATCCTTCTGCAAATTGTTAAGGATCATAAATTATACACCTGGTAACAGTGAGATAGGAATCTTGAAACTCTACAAGTGACTAATGAGTATGAAATAGAAACAACTCCTGATTGTAAAGAAATTTTGTAAAAATTTAGTATAAAAATAAATGAATTGTCTTACAGCAGACAGTTGACAATAAGTTACCAACAAGGAACTAGTGTAGATGCTCACTGAATTGAGATAAAAGAAGACAGCCTTTTGGGGAACATGTCTTGGAGTAGAAGTGTGCTACAGTATCTGATCTCCATACTAAATGACAAAGTAAAAAATAAGGTCCTGAAAGATACGGTATAAAGTAAAGTTATTTGTAAAGCTCACAGAAGGAGAGAGTGCAGACAAGGCTACCTACTTAGATACTTTTAAATCCACTCCAAACAGTAGCAGGGATAATGGGCTTTGTAATTCAGGCCTGTGTGCGTCAAAGAGAACAGAGATGTCTTTATACAAATAATAGCCTTTTAAGAAGGTTAAATGTGGAAGCTAACATAGCAGAAATATTTATTAATTATTTTGATTTATCTAAGCACAGATGTGAGATGTTCTACAAAGCCAGAAAAGGAAAACCTACACGACAGTGCTGGGAATAGTTAATACAGCACGAGCAATTTTTTTTATCCTAATATTTGTGTACAATTTACATAATATAAACATATACTTTAAATGTGATATAATTCTAATTTGATCGTTTTGTTCTCAATAATGGGCTGTCTTATAAATTAAAGTAAGTAATGGAAAATTATTTAAATTCACAAGCAGTAAAGTAGGTCACCAAGAAATATAATCTGCCAGATGCAAAGTGATGAATTTTTAAAATTATCTGCATAAACACAAAAATAAATGTTGTACCTTAAAAAATAAAAAACAAATGTAATAGTATGTTGTTACTGAAATATTAATCCCACCAGAGGTTTGTAATTGTTTAATGACTTTTTTGTATTACTGAATGTAAGTGCAAATCTTTGTTACTGTATATAAAATAAAAATATTGTTGTTATGATTTCACAAACTACTTGTGACATCAGTAAATGATTTTTGCTTGCTTCTTGTCTTAGGAATTTTACTAAGACACTTTGCCTGCATTCTTAATTACACACCATCAGGCATTTTTACATACAAAAAGGTTACAATGATTTCTTTATGTTGTTTGAGGTCATACAGTATGTGTCTTCAGTCAATAATTAAGTATCATGTTAATCTTGATTTTTTAAGACCGTATTTAGATCAGGCAGGTAACCAAGAGCTCATTTGAAATAATATCCGGAAGATTCTGTGAACCTCTGGGAGTGAAAAGTGGACACACCTGTCTTAATTGTCCGATTAGTATTTTGTGTGATTGTAATGCTATTGGAGGGAAAATAACTGCTTTGATTGGTCCAGGTGGTGATTCTACATTCCACAGGATTAATTTAGGGTGTATCAGTAGCCAGGTGTGATTGGGGGAGGTTTGTATCTAGCCTTTTGTTGCTTGGGTGGGAGAGTGGGTTGTTGTGGAGTTGTAGTGTATTTAGATTGAATATGAGTCATGATTATTCCTGTACTGTTCCATCAGCAGACTAGCTGGCAGTCCCAGTATTTATGATGGTTTATGCCACTGAATAGGTTAAAGGAAGAGGTGTGAAAATGATCTTTTCTTTTTGGTTAGTTTTAGCTTAGAAGAATCCAGAGGGGGGTATATCTGATTCACTAGGAGATACCTGAGTTTCCAAGAGCGAGTTGATTAGTATGGTTTTGTTGGGAACTGGGTATAAAAGGACTAAGCTGGGTAATGTGAATCAGAAGGTCTCTGAGGAGACCTAGAACATAAATCTTTGAAAGAAGGGAAGCCTGAATGTAAAGGGTGAAGTCAGGTTAAGTGTGTCAGGCTGTTCCAGGGAAGGACAATGTAATGTGTTTTGGGGAGCCTTTTTTTTCCCTGATGATTGGGACAGTGGGAGAGGAACAGGAGTGACTCTGCAAATTAAACCTCTGAGAAATTAGCTGGTTTTGGAACTGTGCTGGCTTCTCCACAAGGGGACCACTGGTACATCACAGGAGCCCAGTTTGATTCCAAATGCCAATTACAGTGACGGAGGGCTGAAATGTGCGCTTCTAAACTGGTGAAGGGTTGTTTCCGGGTTGCATGATGGTGGCCTGGGGACTGGCATTCACCACAAGACTAGTCTACAAATGATTTGCTCCTGCCATATTTATTGGATTAGGTGGGAGTCACTTAAAAATGAGTCGATTTACTAAAGTATAAGGCTATCATTTTGTGTTTTTTATGTTGCTTGACTAATTTTAGGATGAGTTCATTTTAGAAGTTCATGTAATGAGCAATGTTATAATGGAGAAAAACTGCTCTGAAATGTGAATGAAAACAAAATATTAACATTTTGACTTGCAGTAGAAGATGCAAGGCTAATGCTTAATGGCTGTATAGCAATTTCTATAATGCATGTTTGTTCTAAACAAAACAATTCAATCTTCCGTATTGTAATTATTGGATTAACCTTTATTTTGCATTTTTTAAATAGATTCATCTAGTTACTAATGTCGACTACTAGATCTTCTTTATTTCTCAAACATCCTTGTGAAATTCTGCAGTGTCAAAATCCAAATAAGATGTGTTATAATATGATATGAATGTAATGAATTTATTTGTGTATTTCTATCTTCAGTTTGATTTTGTTTGATAATGGGCTTTAACAAGTTAAGTGATTAGTATTGAAATGCAATACAAAGACAACACAACAAAGTAGACCTTTAAGAGGGAGTGGTTCTAATGTTTATTCACCCATTACTGCTTTCTGGTACTAATCATACTGTACAGTAACACCAACAGTATTTTGATTACATACAGCAATCAGTGTACATTATTATTAGTAATTAGAAAACAAAGTTTTAACTTGTATTTTGTTATGAAAATGCAAAGCATGTAAAAAAGCAAATAAGGACATCAAAAACAAAAAGAGGCCAGTAGTAATTTGCATGACTTACTGTACAGTTGTACCGTATTATATTATATACATAATATGTATAAAACAACCAGGATACTGGGGTTAATACCACTACTGTTTTAGGAGAGCTATGGGATACCTTGACTATGTTGTCATTAATATCTCATCCAAAGAATGGCATCTTCTGATAATGCATCCATCCATTTTCTAACTTGTTTATCCAATACAGGGTCATGGGGAGCCAGAGCCTATTCCAGTAAGGGCACAAGGCAGGATCATTGCCCCTTGGAGGGCATGCCAGTCCATCACAGGGCACACACTGTAAACCGTCAACTCTACAAATAAGATGTACAGTACATGCTTCAATAAGACCGACACATTCTCACCATGGTCAGTTTTCCCATCAGCCACCTAACCTAACGCTATGTCTTTAGCCATCTATAAAGAACACACTCCAAGCTCAAGAGATGTAAAATGTTAATGTACTATATGATGCAAAACAATTACACACAGACGCATAAGAACCCTGACTCTGAAAACCGTAAATGGATATTGGAAGTTTAAGTCTGATTTAGTGATTATTTACTTGATAACAGCAATAATAAAATCTCTGCAGCAAACCTCTGAGCAATAGTAAAACTTCTGCAGTACTCTTGTACTGTATCATTGGATCACCTCCAGCAGGAAATGGTACAAAGAAACTAGTAAAGGCTAGATCTTAAACACATTACATATTGCGGAGCTGGAACTCTTTATACAGAAAATATAAACCAAAGATCATAGAGGAGAACATGTTCCATAGTAATTACCTAAACGACACTTCTCTTCTAATAACTGCAAATTACAACTACTTGATATAAATCATAAAGTAAGCAAAATATCTTTGCAAGGGGACTCCATTTCCAGCCATGAACATTGTAAACTATATGCTATAATCTATGAGGAACATTAGCCACTATAATATATAGTTATTTTTCTACCTGTGTATTTAAAGAAACACAATGTGGTAACTAGCCAATAGAATTTTAATTACAACTGCCATGGCAAAAAAGAATGAGTTATGCATGCATCTAAGATGTAAACCATCTTGGAGATTTAAGTATAGATTTTGATATAGGCCTTGAATATAAACTGGTAAATAAATCCATAAGTTAGAAAATCAAATTTCAACATGGAAATGTATAATGTGTAGCTACAGGAGTACCTAATGCAGCTACTCTATATAGATCTAAGGGCTGTTGAATTTTCACAAGGGAGACTGATCTATTTCTCACAACCAAGTTTAATAAGCTAAACTTTCTATGTCACACAGAAGTCTGATATAACACTAACAAATTCTGACTAAGAAGGTTCTATGATCAAAACCTTCTACAGATGCAGCCATTCAAAATGCGTGGGCGATACCGCATTATTTTCCGGTACGCTGTACGCAGTCTACCGTGAGTTACCGGTAAATACCGCAAGTTACCGGTAAATACCGCCAGCAAAATAATAGTATCCGGAATTTCCGCAAGGTGGAGCTAATAAAGCTCAACCTCTCATGTTTGAGCTGTAGCCATCAAAGTCTTTAACAAAGATATTACTAATAGTATTAATAATAAATGACCTTGGACAAGCTGTAAACTTAAAGTATTGCCCTGGTCCACATTATTTTTTTCATTGACCGTCTTTGTAAAAGTAACACCACAGCATTTCGCAATCACGCATTTTTTTCCAATCATGCAAAGTACAGTAATTTTTGAGAATCGATTCACCATGCCTTTCACATGCTCATAAAAGAGATTGATTTAGGAACATAAACATATTACCGTATGCAAACTGTACTGTATACAGTATGTATATGTATATTTAATGTCTTAACTGTGCCCGTTTAAGTATTGAATATTTATATGGAATTTTACCACTGAAGGGAAATCTTAGTGCCTGAGCATAAAAAGAATAGGAGCATACTGCAACGCGTGTGAAGGCCATAAACGATATTAATTTTGGAACATAAACATACAGTATATGGCTGGTCTCGGTACTTTAAAGAAAACATACACGAAACATGGTTTCATTATGACCAGAATCTGTCTTGAGATATTTTTAACTTGATTTACAGTATTTGAGAGGTATGTCTTGACACCGATACTACGTAAATACTGCTCACGTATATGTTTCTAGGTTTATATTATGCATTTCATACGGTCAAATTACTTTTGAGCAACTGATAAGAAGCGCGAAACGGTATGCCCAGGGCGTTCTAGTTTTCGTTTTGTTTTAATGCAGTGCAGTGGATTGATTAGAGATATCAAGTACATACAAGTCATTTTTTAAATGTTGTAGTTCGTCTTGTAAAAATGTTACGAGTACATCATCTGTCAACAATTACACAGGTTCCGTTTCCATATTGCGGATTTTGGTTACGTAATATTATTTTCTAATTTCACGTTGTGAATATATGATTTGGGCAAACACAGCCGCAAAGAAGTACATTATGGGTTGTTGTTTTTTTTTTGCAGTTTTATCTAGAACAAGCGATGCTTAAACCTTTGTCTGATTCTTGTGAAACTATCCACACGACAGTTGGATAGGATGTCACTGATAGGAGTTGACTTCCACAACTAGGAGTTGACTTCAGTGATGTCACTGATGGGATGTTTCTAAAAATCCATCCACTGTAAAACTTCTTCTCCAGTTGTCCTGCATATGTATTCGCTAATGAAGCTGTGTGTTCTGAGCCTGGTTCTCTACATTTCTGTATGAACCAGCTTAGAGGGCTAAAGACAGCTTGTGTTTAAATTGAGTGTAAGGTAATTTATGCTTCTAAAGTCATGGTCAGCATTTATTATTGTACTGTGCTGTAAACTTGTTCTGTGCCTAATTACATTATTTTATAGCTTTATCAAATCTGTACATTGTCTGTTGATAATGTTTCTGTAGTGCTTTTTCAGCCCTCTGCATGTGACCGCGCTGGTGGCTCTGTGGGTTAGTTTCCTGACTCCCATGTCACACGGTCTGTGATTGAATCCCATGTAACTATGACTTTATTTTTTAACAAACATTTCTTTGAAAAAATGAAACGTTTCCCTTGGTTAGAGATTAAATAAAACCTCACTCGCACCAAACAAATTTATATTTCTAAATATCACAACATGATCGAATTTAAGTCTTTTTAATAACAATGAATAGTCACCTATGCGTTACAAAATAAACATTTATATTGATTTGAATCGCGTTTTGATTTAAATCGTAAACGCGTGTTTAAATATATGTGTTTAAAGGCGATATACTGTATAAAAGCGCTGATTCTTATGGAATGTGTTCCAAAGGGGATTCAAAAAATCTATTTTTTTTAATCGCGTATCTAAGGAAAATTGCAGTATAACTTTGTTCATGCACAAACAGTGGCATGTTACATTATAATTTGGGTGTCTCCTCTTGCCAGAAAGCTCTAAATTGCATTTTGAGTGCGGTTTTTGACTTTTTCTAAATTGCAACCCATAAATAAAGCTGATACAGTTTAGACTTACTGTATTCTAAACTGTATTACAACAGCACATTGGACAATGCAACGTAAATTGCAAAAATGCACTTGGAATCTGTCCAAGCCCTACTACAAAAATTGTTTAAACTGCGACACTTATCATTCATCTTTAAATAAACTTTATTTTATATAGTGTTTTAAGCGAATAGGTAATTAGATTGCTCATAAACCTAATCGCTTTTTCTACATAAACACAGCGTGATTGCTCTCTGAAAATGCTTTTCCTTTATATTTAGGCTCAGATTTCAACTATAGATCGTATTATTATAAACTTTCTTGGAAAAATGTCTTTTATGTAAACCATGTTTGCTATTAATTCATTTAGGGCTAAAATACGTTCATTGTCTTCCAATCGAGTCAAGTTGACATTGGAAGCTTGCCACGCCCAGACTGTTACACCAACGCATTAGCATGTTAAAGCGATTTCATTGAGGAGCCTAGCTACTAGTTAACACTGTACTTCCTACTTTGAAAATACCTGTGAAACCGGTTTAATTCGTCACAGCCAGCACTCCCACAGAGAGGGGGGTTGTACTCGTTAATGTCCGATGACATACAAGTGGAAAGATTACAGATTTTAATCGTCTTTTTTCTGAACCAGGGAAAATCTGATCATGTTTCTCTATAACAATAATAAAAAACTTTATTTTACATATCACCTTTAAAAGTGGCATCTCAAAACAATACAGTAGATGTAAACCACAGATTACAAGGTAAATACCCAGACAAACGCAAACGCGTTTTTAATAAAATGCTTTCATTCATTCAACAGAGAGAGAGCGTAAAACCTGGGTGTAACAGCTGTTCCTTTTTCTGATCACTCGCTCTCTGAGATACATGGGAATCCAGGCTTTTTTTATCAACGCTTTCTTTTCCGTATACCAGATCTTATGGAACCACTTCAGAAGGGTGTCAGCCAGTCAGATTCCAGGAATCGGTACTTTAAAGGAAAAATACACACCGGTATTCCATTTCTCCCTAAACATTTTAAGCATCGAAGTATTTAACTAACGTGAAATAGCGTGTGAAAAAGTGGTAGTTTTAAGCTTTTCTGCTAATATAATATGGATTTGCGTATCTAAAGAATTTAATAACGATATGATTATATTCGTGTACTGCGACAGGGCTGTGTAGGGCTGTTTCGCCTCTCTCTTCATGCGACTGTACCAGGAAGAGGATTTCTTTCTATTCGAAACGTGTATTTTAAAAGTTTAAGAAGTAAAAACCTTACAGCGTACACAGATTTCTAAACTGATCAGGATCGTTATCTTTGTCTTATGCATAATAATGTTCACCGCTCTGTCCAGCAAATTAATAATAAACTTTATTTTATATAGGGTTTTAAACGAATAAGTAATTAGATTGCCCATAAACCTAATCACTTGCTTTTTCTTTTTATTTAGGCTCAGATTTCAACTATAGATCGTATTATTAATAACCATAATAACAACCAACCAACAAAAACAACCATATAAACATAATACCAACCAAAAACATAGATAACAACCACAATACAAAATCAAATATATCAAACCATTATACTCTCGCAAATTCCTCCAATTATCATAATCCCGCCCCTTATGCAAAACCAAACCCTCCTCCCATCCCAGTTTATCCTCTTTATCATAAACAGAATCCACCTCAATTTTCAACATAAAGCATTACACAAAATCAATACCTCAACTCTCCATACTCAACAACGATAATTCACAAACAGCCAGAACATGTAACTCCACATTCCCAAACAGACCTTATTTCCATAGCCCCGCCCCTTATGCAAAACCAACATCCCTCCCCTGTTCTCTCTCTCCCCTGGCGTTTGTAATCGTTTTTATTTTCAAATAAATTTTAGCAAAGTCATGTATTTTAAAAATCTTAAGATTTTTATATTTATGTCTTTATTTAGTGGTTTCATTAGTGACAAAGGCTAAACTTTCTTGGAAAAATGTCTTTTATGTAAACCATGTTTGCTATTAATTCATTCAGGGCTAAAATATGTTCATTGTCTTCAAATGAAAGAAGGGTTCCTTTCGCCGTGGTTGGGTTGAAATTCACGCCCGGACTGTTACACCAACGTATTAGCATGTTAAAGCGATTTCATTGAGGAGCCTAGCCTTTCTTAACTAGCACTGTACTTACTGGGTTTTTGAGGGGGGGGAGGTGTCTTTCGCTGTGAAACCAGTTCAGAAAAAAGACGATTAAATTTAATAAACGATTAAGGGTATTTACCTTGTAATCTGTGGTTTACATCTACTGTATTGTTTTGAGATGCCACTTTTAAAGGTGATATGTAAAATAAAGTTTTTTATTATTGTTATAGAGAAACATGATCAGATTTTCCCTGGTTCAGAAAAAAAGACGATTAAAATCTGTAATCTTTGCACTTGTACAGTATGTCATCGGAAAATACAATCAGTTTCTGCTTTGTGTAAGGATGGTTTCAAAAAGTAATCTAAGTGGTGAGAAAGCTGTGCTCCTCAAAGCGCTTTACAGGATAAAAACAATAACAACAATAGTGGCTGGGCAAACGATTTTTTTAATAGAAATACAAAATGAGATACTGTATAATGATGTGCATGAACAAAGTTATACTGCTATTTTCCTTAGATACGCGATTAAAAAAAATAAATTTTTTGAATCCCCAGCGGAACACATTCCATAAGAATCAGCGATTTTATATATCGCCTTTAAACACATATTTAAACATGCATTTACGATTTAAATCAAAACGCGATTCAAAACAATATAAATGTTTATTTTGTAACGCATAGGTGACTATTCATTGTTATTAAAAAGACTTAAATCCGATCATGTTGTGATATTTAGAAATATAAATTTGTTTGGTGCGAGTGAGGTTTTATTTAATCTCTAACCAAGGGAAACGTTTCATTTTTTCAAAGAAATGTTTGTTAAAAAATAGAGTCATAGTTCCATGGGATTCGATAACAGACCGTGTGACATGGGAGTCAGGAACCTAACCCACAGCGCCACCAGCGCAGTCACATGCAGAGTGCTGAAAAAGCACTACAGAAACATTATCGACAGACAATGTACAGCGTGTACTATTCTTGTGTTGCGGTACATGAATATAATTATATCGTTATTAATTTCGTTAGATACACGATTCCATATTATATTCCCTTTTAATCAAATTCTAAAAGTATGCTTGTTGACTCCGGTATCTCTTTAGTTAAAGACTTCGATGCTTAAAATGTTAAGGGAGAAATGGAATACTGGTGTGTATTTTTTCTTTAAACTACCAAGACCAGCCATATACTGTATGTTTATGTTCCAAAATTAATATCGTTTATGGCCTTCACACGCGTTACAGTATGCTCCTATTCTTTTTATGCTCAGCTACTAAGATTTCCCTTCAGTGGTAAAATTCAATATCTACAACGGGCACAGCAAAGACGTTTACTGTAAGTCTTTCTACGACAGACCAACGGACCATGAGTGCCCCTGTCGGTCAACCAATCACGTACCGCGGTACCGAGCGTCATCTTGCGTCACCTGCAGTACGTGTCTGTAATGCGCACTTTGAATGGCTGCATCTGTATGTCTATGTCAATGTTTAACAATTATCCTCTCTCCATTTAAGCAAAAATATATAAATCTTTAAAGGGGTTTGTGGCTCTAGTCCTCCAACCATAGTAGGCAGAAAGGATGGATGCTGAGTTTCTATTTTTGTGTTCAATTTAGTTTTATTTATATAAACTTTAAATGGGTTTCCTAATGACAACATCCTTAACTGTTCCCATTGGCCCTAACCAATCATGGCCTCCTGATAATCCCCATCTATGAATTCATCACACTGCTTCATCACGCTGCTGTCCTCCGCACTGATAGCTGATGTGTGGTGAGCGTTCTGGCGCACTATGGCTGCCGACGCATCATCCAGGTGGATGCTGCACATTGGTGGTGGTGGAGGGGAGTCCCCATTACCTATAAAGCGCTTTGAGTGGAGTGTCCAGAAAAGTGCTATATAAGTGTAAGCAATTATTATTATTATTATTATGTATAAATGAGCAGATACAAAGTACCAGGAAAGAAGAACAACAGAAAAAAGCTTTAAGAAAGTCCTAATGAATACAAAATCCATACAGTATGCAGCTCAATAGTGAAATAAAAGCTGTGTATGAAAAAAATACTCTTAAAAATATATCTTTAAGATAAGTAGATGAGGTGTAATTATTCATAAATCTTAAGGACTTCAATCAATGCAAGTAGAGATACATTCAATGATATTAATTGTACTATTGAGTAGAAGTCAGCACAAATATGTAATATTTGGACTACCTAGTACACAAAATAATAAATACAGATACTGTAATTAAAGTGTAAATTTAGGACTTATCATATGTAAAAAAGAGAAAGCATTTTGGATTTAAAGAGTTGTGTTGTCTGTGAAAATGATTATAGTAACACAGAATACAAACTTCCTGCCTACTACAATATTACAAAATGTTTGACAGGACATCATATCAGGTGGAAATAGACTCTTTTTCCAAAGGCAATAAAGTGTTAATCAATCTACCCAGAATTGAATTAAGGTAAGCAGAAGATTCTTTTGTTCAGTGTTTCTCACATCCAGCACAACTACACAGTGGAAACACAGTAAACAGTGGAAATATTGACACCCGTTAAGTATTACCCACTTTTTTGGCATAATTTTGATGAATTGATCAATCATGACTGACCATGGTACACCCCAGTGCATAAGAAGTAAACTACTTTATTAGTGAAAGAGTTAATTGGGCCAAGGTGATGAAGTGATTTAACCTGTTGCATATCAATCCTGGTGAAAATAACAAAAACATAAAAAGAACACATACTGTATGTCTTATCACTTATAAAGAAAGCAATGTCTTCAAGTCATTCATACGTTGGAACAACAGCTTACTGTAGGTGAATACATCCAATAAAAATAAAAGCTTTGTGTAGATCAGCCTTCTAGACATCAGTAAGCACAGAGCAAGTGCACTGGTGATAACATAATTGTTATGTATAACAGACCGATTTTGGGGGGAGGTCCAATTGTGATGGTTTAGGCACGAGTGTTTAATCACTACAGAAATAGAGACTGTAGAGACTGATTAGAAACTGATTGTATGGCATTACATTTCTCAAGACGTTATTTCCTGCAGTCTTATCCTGATGTGACAGCATTCCAGCAGCACAACGCACATCTGCTTTGCAACAGTTCTTGTGAGAGGAGAATTGTGCTTTGGATGCCTTGATTGCCAGACTTGAGCTCCATTTAAAATTTGGGAGATGAGCAAGAATGAGCAGTGCTCAGACACCAGTGAATATTTTTCCTGGGTTTTACAAGCAAAATGGTATAAATTCCCAAAAGACAGAATGTGCAAGTCTGTGCAAGGCATGTATTTTCATAGCAGGCCCCCTGTTGACAAATGTTAATCAACACATTTAATTTCCCTGTACAGTATATTGAATACAATGTATACCTACTACAAAAAATTGGCATTATTATCTTTATTACTACAGGCAGCCCTAGAAGGTACAGTAGATTCCAGCAGTACAGTATCTCATGGATACCAGCTAATATCAATAGTATTCTACCTGGAAATGAATTAGTTTTTAGATGTTTTATTAAACATCATTAAAGTAGTGAAGCACCAGGGAGTTTACCAGAAAGTTAGAGACAGCTTCCATATACTGTATATATATGTTCCGGTGGGTAGCTGCGTCAGCATGCGTAGGCTGCAAAGGAACAAGTAATAGGTTTATTCCATGCTGAAAAATGCTCTTCTTTTTTTCAGCATGGAATAAACCTATTACTTGTTCCTACTGTATATATACTGTTTGTTAGCTGAAACTAGAGGATTGTACAATTAGTAGACAAATGCATGCAGTAGATGCTCCCAAACAGCTTCTTTTATGTCTTTCAACTGAGATATTTTAATTCAATTAAGTTACATTTTAAAGCAGTGCCACAAAGTAATGGTGTTTGTGATCTTCTGTCAGATTTAGGTTAAAAATGGTTGATTCTTTAACAAATTCTTTAACTAGCCCTAACCCTAACTGTCCATGACAAGCTAGTCTGCCTTCTCTTTTTTTTTGGTATTATAACCGGCTTTTAAATTATAACAATAGTCTCAGTGTTCTTCTAGCAACTGGTCTACTCAACCCAGTCAAGCAATGCATCCACTACTTTAAAAGACTTTCTGCATGGTGTCTGAATGCTTTCAGGAGTCCTGTGCCATCACCTGAGCAGTCTCTTCTTATACAATGAGATTTATACCAATTCACAAAAAAGCAAGATACAGTAGTTATTAGAAAGTTAAAATTATTGAAAATATGTTAAAGTGTCCTATATTAAATGTGTATTACAGTATGAATATTAATTAGCTCTTGTCACATCCATTTGTCTTAAGGCATCTCCCAGGCATCGTGATATGGCAAGAGTAGAATCCATACCCATAATTCACAGCAACTGCATGCTCTTAAAAAGCCATCATACCTCTGGAGGGTGCTTCTTGTAATATATATGTATATATCTCTCGCATATATCACAGGTATGAACATAAATAAAATTTGAAAAGCCTTTTGCCAATTTCCTAGCAATCTACTGTCCTTTCTTTGAAAGAAATACCCAGTGTAAATCATAAGATCTACTTAATAACTTTATTCATACCTGAAAATGTGTTCCTTTTTTTTTTTGAGAAGAATCATCAGGTCCTGGCTTAGCTTCCTATGCACACAAAAACTAAAGATCAAGGATGTCACTCCCATCCCAGTCAGGGATTGCTGAACATTATTTGGCACGTGTGACTTTTATTCACTGGAACAGCTTGATAATAGAGTCACAAACAGACCAAAGCTTACACAGGTCAAATATGTATTTATTAATCTTAAATATAACACATGCAACCTGAGTTATAGGATAAACAGATTTTTACAGGGCTGCATGTTACAGAAACCTGTCTTCCAAAGATATAGAAAACCCTGAATTCTGCCCTTATAATCTAAATAGAACAAAATACCTTAAAAGATCAAAATGAACCAGAGAACCTGCATCCTAATAAACACAACAGATCTTTACTAGGACTAAATCTCCATCTCACAAAATACACGCTCACAAATGAATGGTAACTGATTCCACAATATAGGCAATCGGTATTTACTTAAATGAATAAGAAAGGAAGCACTCTGCTATAATAAAGAATCTGGTATTCAGTCAGTGCTCACATTACCTGTTCACATTATTCACATTAGGCTTATGTTTCATTTCCAAATACAGTTCATTCAAGTTGAATATATTTGTCCTTCAGTGCAAGTGTTCCAACCATTACGGGTATCAATAAACTGATCTGGAAAAACCTGAAAGCACGCTGGACTTTCTTTTGCTGCAGTGTGAAATAAAAAGTTCAGTTGCAAATACCTCTTTTACGAAAGTGGTTTGCTTTATCCATATTCTGTATGTGAAAATCAAAACATCATTAGTGATTAATTAAACCAGCTGAAATTAAAAACCGTTTTATGTACCATACATGCATCAATTTTAATCAGTCCTTTTTAATTTGTGGGTATGGATATATGATGATATAGAGCTCAAATCTGTCTGTAATATTTTGTCACACCCTATTGCAACAAGAAATATGGAGTTACTAGTCAAAAATGTGTAGAGTGTATTATGAAAATTAACACAAAGTGATTCCCCATGACTGGCATCCTGTCCAGGTTGTACCCTGTCTTCTGCCATTGGCTGCCTTTATAGGCTTCAGGTTCCCTTCTACCCTGCATCCACAGTTACACAGTTAAAAAATTGATGGATTGATGATTCCCCATTGTACTAATTATACTCAATAACAAAAGTCACAGATTTATTATGCATTGTATTTATTTGTTAAGTTCTATAAAACAGTAGTTTGCATTCCACATAAATATATTTTGTGTAAGATAATGTAAGATAAGATTACTTTATTAGCCATCTACAATTTTGCATTAGGAATTTATCTTTTTTGCATAGCCCAACTTGCTCTCCATGAGACACACAGGCACACAGATGGGGAGAGAGAAGCATGGGATTCAGCTGTGGAGCCTTCTTTGGGTGGGGAGAGGGAAAGATACTGGTCTTCATGTACAGTAATTCCATTATGACTTAAGAAGTGTCTCAGCAATACAGGTTAACTTTAATGATTTTAGGGTTAACTACGGTTAACAGGTTACCTTCTTTACACCCGAAGAAGGCTCCACAGCCGAAACGTTGTTTCCTTTCTGCTCTTTTCAGCATGGAATAAACCTTTACTTGTTCCTTTCCAGCCTGACACAGCTACTGTACCTACCTGAACTAAGTAAAAAAATATTTGTGTAGTCCTTTAGAATTGATAACACTTATAATTTTGCTTGATCATTTAACTTATGGAGATCATGGCTCACCTATGATACCTGCATTATCAAATGGGAATGTCTACAGCCTGAAAAGCAGAAAAATACAATGTCCCATTATCCCTCCGCAGTATCCAGCCATATCAATCTTCTATATTTCTTCACATTCTACTTCTTTTGCTAGTCACTTTAGCCAGAGTTTGTTTATATTAACAAAATGTTCATACCACAAAATATGCAAAAACAGAACTGTGTGTGCTTTGTGTATATTTAAACTCTGCAGTATGCATTAAAGTGTTGTAATATAGTCATTATGATTGAATGCATACCAAGTTGTATTCTGGATTTCCATAAAAGTGGGCACCTGTGCATGAATGAAAATCTATACCAAGATTCTAGACCATCTATATATTGATACCAAGATCATAAACAGCATGGAACCCCTCAGGTACAATCTTAGAAAGAAAAAGGCAATACTAACACTAAAAGTACAGTTTCTTTATCCGTAAAGCTACAGTATCTTCAAGGGTTTGTTGTTTTCGGTCACATTTAAAATAGGCAGAGGTAGAAGTATTTAAGTAATAAAGTTCACATGTAAGATAATACCATACCATATGACCCACAAGACACTCAAAATTTCCCTACTTTTTCTGAGATTATAAACAGGATTGTAGTAAACAGGATGGGACATTCATAGTTATTTTGATATCCAAAATGTGACTAATCCAAAATGACTAATTCCACACTTTATTATAATTCTAATCAATTGCTTTAACCCAGTCATGCCCAGATAGCACATTGGACACGTGACCATATAATACTGTATGTATATTCTGTATATGGCTGGAACTTTTTTGTTATTAATCTATGATCTGTTGACCATGAAGTCAGAGTGCTTTGTTTCAAAGAAAAAGCATGGAAGCACAAAATTAAAAGACAGATAAATATTTATTTACTACAATTCATACATGAACATACAAGCTATTATTTACAACTTATTGACAAAGACTGAGACTCCCCGAGTCCAGGCTTCCTATAGTCCAAAACTATTCACACTCATCTCCTGAACCTTGCACCAATCCTGCTGCAAACTAACACTGCTTAGGGAGATAATGCTGGTTGCAGTACAATAATAAATCCTACACATGACAGCTTTATTAAATTAAATTAAATTTGATTCTAGTCTCTTTTGGGCCCAGAAATACCCATATTGTTTCAGTCCTCAAGTAAGTAAGAGTAAGCTGATGTGCTGCTGTATTGGATCTGTAGAATTCACTCACAGTGTCACAGTTCTTCTGTGTTAGAGAGCAAAAGGGAATAATGAGGTGAGTTGTGTCTATTATGAAAACCTGGTATAATAAGTTGTTCTTTCTTGGTCAGCCATTCACCTCTTAATGTGCTATTTTGTTACTTTGTTTAACTTTCCACAGGGTTCTGCCTAATTGTTCCTCCTCCTCTTCCAAGGAATGAGGTTCAGCATTTTTCTTAGATCATACCAATACATTGATCTGCCTTTCTTATCGGTGGGCATTAGCAACAACCTCCTTAGCTCTTGTGGGGCTCTGTGCTCAAACAGTTCTTGTTACTTAGTGCAGCCAATAAGTAGGTGGCCTAAGCGAACCATCAGTGTGGCCCTGTTTACAGACCTGTATTGGCTAAACAGCACAGAATGTTAAATGATTATCTCATAAAACATACTGGTATACAGTAGCTAATATTCCCTCTAACATGCAACAATACATTCCTGTTAAAAACACATTCTCACTCAGGCCTTCATGAACCCATTGTGTTCTGTAACATTAATAACAATATATAACATATGTAATATTAGTTGTTTCAGTTTTTCTGTTCTGTTTTAAATATAGTATGAAAAACATAAGAAAGCCTTGTTTTTACTCTAGACTATGGACAGCAAATAAGTTATGTCTGTTTGGTGGTTAAAACATCTTATCTTACATTAGCACTAGTGGCCAAAATGTAATAAACTAACTTCAGCTTAGTTCATTTATCATGTAGGACAGCAGGGTGCAGCTGCTTTACCAGGCAACTGAGTGGAAATATCTCTTAAAAAAACACTCATCATATTTGGCACTGTTTACAAAAAAGTCATAAAACGCACTGCCAAAATATCAATGTGAAATGTGCACACATGTTGAAAAAAATCTTTCGGCGTTTGGACAAATTCCCCAGATTCTTGAGCCAAATTTGTCATTAAATTATTGTACAAGCCCTAGCAGCTTTATAAACAGCTACAGTATATTCATTCTATGTTTAAACTGAAAGTCAGATGATTACATGTTTTTTAGTTACCCACTTCATTTGAACCTGTTCTGTGAACCAGCTGTTTTATCTTCTGAATTACCTTCTGAACCTCTTGAATATTTGTTAAGAAATGTCTGAAACCAAAGCAGTTTTATTCAATACTGCATATTCAAATACAAAGACAGAGGGACACATACTTATTATACAGAAAATCAGGAGACGGGAAAGGTTTTATGCAACAGATTGAATAATGTTATCATCTGGATTACACCTGCCTAAAGCCTGAAAAGAGACAAAATAAGATTTTCTGGAAGGATGGTCTCTTCAGAATAAATCATCTGATAATTGATCTTTTTACAAAAGCAAATTTGATTTGTTCTTCATAACTTCCTTCAAAATTACTGAAGAAGGCTGAAGAAAGTTCAGTACCTTCCACAGAACAATATATTTTATTTGTTCTCAGACACTCTCAGGACAGTGGGTTTTCCAGCCATGTACAGTAGATACAGTAGGGTCTCTCAGCCTTCTGAGAGTGCAAATTCCAATATTTCATGTTCCTCACACAATAGGACATACATGAAATATGTATAGCATATCTAAAACAGGGGTAAATACCCTTATAAGACTAAAATTATTTTACTTGTTTTTTTGAATAATCCAGACTTTACATAAACTGCTGAACTAGTAGTGCACTGATACATTATATATATATATTATATTCAGTCTTTCAACCAAGACCCTAATTAATGAATAGCCGCTTGATTTGGATGCGTCATTTTATTGGTTTAACTTGCCTGGCTCAGGGAACCCGCAACTCATTTTGGGATAAATGAGGGAGGGGGCTGCTGAAGGGGTGATGATGGAGTGGAGAGATGGGTGCAAGTGAAGATTTGTGAAGGGGTACTCTGAAGTCAAGTCATTGACACTGAATTAACTGTGTTGAATAATCGAGTGCCTTGTGATTATTGAAGACTTGATCACAACTGGTAGGAGCATGTTCAGTGCTGAGAGACTAATGAAGACAGTGAAAGATCTAGTGACTTTGTGAAATGTCATATGTGACAAGTAAGATCCAGAGAGAAGAACACACAGAAAAACCATGGTAGCATGCTAGCGGTGTTGAAATTAGGGTGTTTGCTGGCGATTGTCACACCTATATTATCTGAAGTTCTGAGGTACTGCCAAGTAGTAAATTTAGCTTACAGAACTCTTTCAAATTAAATTATCTACAATTGTCATGCTACAACAATGAGACTACATGCATCTTTATAGCTGATTAATAAAACACAAGATACTACTCTAAAGCTAAATAGTCTTTACTGAAATATTACTTTTACAAATTTAGCTTTGCATTTTCATCGCTATGGGGAATGCTTATGAAATATTTTTCTTTCAATTTTGAGTTCTCATTTATCTGACTGGTATTTATTCAAAGCGATTTAAATTTCTATCCATTTATCTTTGTGTAGCTGTGTATTTTTACTGAAGCAAATTGAGTAAAGCACATGATTAAGGGCACAACAGTAGTGTTCTGCCCAGGATATGATCACATAAACTTCAAATTATAAGTCTGCAGCCCTAACTGCAATGCTGCATGCTTGCCTGTTTTTTTCAGATATATACCTTAGAGATGAGGGTAAAGTGATTTTCAGTAAGTCTTAAGTGCTTTTTCTCTGTGCCTGAAATCTAAGAAAACTGGAAGATGATATTAATTTATCATATTAGAGAACTAAATTGCTTGATACATACAGTCTACCCTCTAGCAACCACAAACGTATTAGAAACCACAACTGTATATTTCATTTAGGTATAAAATACAATGAAGGAAGCACCCAGGCTGCTGTCAAGTATCTATTTAACTTCATCAGTAGTCGAATCCGAGAGGTGCTCGACACATTATCATGCTGTGGGAAAGAAGAAGGATATTGTAACGCAACGGGGGCTCAGGCGGGCGCCCTTGCCGCATCAGGGCGGCCCCACACTGTCCGGGGCTCGAACCCGGGACTTCCGCGTCTCTCTGCAGCAACCTAGCCCCGTGAGCTAAAGAGAGATCTCCCTACAGCCCAGTAGCTGTAGTCCTGCTATCACAGGGAAGGGCGGTGACGTCACCTGCTCTGGTACACCGGCTCTTACACAGTACCTGTCGGTCGTAAGCGTTACACTCTCCCCCGCTTTAAATCGCCGTCCCCGGCGAAGGGCTATCCCACCCCGCTTCTGACACCAATGTAACGCAACGGGGGCTCAGGCGGGCGCCCTTGCCGCATCAGGTCGGCCCCACACTGTCCGGGGCTCGAACCCGGGACTTCCGCGTCTCTCTGCAGCGACCCAGCCCCGTGAGCTAAAGAGAGATCTCTCTACAGCCCAGTAGCTGTAGTCCTGCTATCACAGGGAAGGGCGGTGACGTCACCTGCTCTGGTACGCCGGCTCTTACACAGTACCTGTCGGCCGTAAGCGTTACAATATTTATACTTTATGCCTTATGTCTTTATGTTAATTATTAAAATGTCAATTCTTTCTACAAATACTGTAAGTCTAGAAAGCAATCTAAAAATCAAATTAATAACAATGATATTTTATGAATCCAGGCGATTAAGCCTGTCTAATAGTTAACGTTGTCTGATAGTTTGCCTGGGCTCCTGTACTTTGAAAGAAAGAAAATACAAACTTATTGTAAAAAAAAACAATCAGTGCTTGAAGGAAATTGTCTTATATTATTTAGTCCATTAATAGTACAACAAGATAAATCTGGAAAAAATAGTTGTCATTTTGAGGAGAGCAGCATCAGAAATGGGATGCTTATTCTTAAATACATGGAGAGCTACAAAAACTAATGTTAAAGACATTACATTTTATTCAGCACCTTATGGACAATATATTAGACTAGATAACATCTTTATAGACAAAAAAGTCTTTCTTCAGGTGAGCAAATGTAAAAAAAGAACAAATTATTTTATTCAATTATGCTCCAGTATGTGAGACGGTTAACACAGGATTAGATCAGTGGTTCTCAATTCTGTCCCTGGGGGCCTGATGTGTCTTTGCTCCAGCCAAGTTGTTAATTGCAGACAAACCGATTTCAATTTTCTGTATTTCGGTGGGTTTTTAAATTCTTACACATCTTAGATCATTTAATGAGGTTTGTAATTTAAAACAACCCTGTGGAAATTCCTGAGTTTCAGAATTCTCCTCACACCTCACAAGTGTATTAGGACTGGGAGGAGTGACAAGAGACTGGGATTATTTGAAATATTGCAATTTCCACCTGTATCTTTTCATCCTAAATGGATTGGCTACTAAGAACTTGTAATTCAGAAATACGGCAGCAAATTCTTAACAATATTTTGTATGTATATGTTCTGAAATAATATACTTTAACTTGGGTATTATTGAAAACAAGGATGGAGTTTACACAATCATAAAAAGTAATCACCAAAAAATGTCACACAATGTCCCTCTGCGTGGGTAGCACTGGCCAGGACATGGGGTTTACAAAAATCATAAAAACATCACAAGACACCCAAGATACCAAGGAACCCGACCAGATCACAGGTATGTCAGGAAACATGAGTTGGTTACATTTATTGGTGGCTGTGCACCCAACCAGCGGAAAAAGGAAACAAAAAAATCTTCAAAAAAGCAAGCAAGAAGACAGCATATCCACAAACCAAGTAAAAAATATGTCGAAAGACATTTACAAGAGAAACAAAAAAACAAGAAAAGGAAATATTTACACTCACTATTCTCCTCAAATCTCTTTTCACAACTCTAATTCATCGTTACTTCTCTGTGCCTCTACTCTCTCACTCACTAACTCTCCTATACTCCTACTCCCTGTGCTGCAGTGTACTGTAGCTTCACCTTTTATACTGTACATACCAATGGAAACATTTAACAGTCCATTCACTAGTATACTGAAAAGCTTACA
This sequence comes from Atractosteus spatula, assembly GCF_055471065.1. Taxonomy (NCBI): domain Eukaryota; kingdom Metazoa; phylum Chordata; class Actinopteri; order Semionotiformes; family Lepisosteidae; genus Atractosteus; species Atractosteus spatula. The sequence goes on along the minus strand of NC_142711.1, from coordinate 27,060,547 downwards.
TACTGTAACTATACAAACAGACAGTTATAGGCAGGCAATACATTTAAACCAGTTTTTTATTTAGCAAAGGATACATTTTTCCTCCCCACTTTGCTAAACTAATTTGTTTTTCTGGCCGGGTTTGCCAGCATAAAACCGCCTATGCGTCCTTTCTTAGTACCCCACGCAGTTATGCACCATTCATTGCTGAGACCGGTCCGTTCTGCAGGTTATGTCTCTGTTTAGCTACTCGTGCTGTTTTTCTAACAATGTTTGTAATGCGTCTCGCAGCTCTCCGACCCTTTCACTGTACAGTACATGCCGCGTGTGCAGCTGCCGCAGCAAAATATACATGGTAAAAAAAGAAGAAAATAATGCACAGTACGGCTTTCTCTCCTGCGTAAGGAGAACAGAGCCTCCAAAAAAGAACGTACCCGGCAAAGCTGCCTTAACCAGTGACAGTGCTCTGTCACACGATCATAATACTGTATATCATGGTAGATCAGTTACAAGTATCAATTAACACAAGTGATTAAGAGCAAAAACCAGCAGACACTATGGTCCCCCAGGACCAGGATTGATAACCACTGCAATATTGGGAATATCTAATGGCAACTGAACAACCCCTTACTTTAAAATAAAAATTGTATTTGTAAATTAATTCCAGACATATATGCGTTTAATTGATTCACAAGAGATAACTTCTATAATTCCCTGGAAGGCAGCCAAAACAATTATAAGAGGCAAAATAATTTCATGTGCTGTAAATTTATAAAAGTAAAGGGAAGTAAAGAGATTGGAATTAGACAAAGAAAAGGTCTGGAGAAAAAGAGCAAAGAAAGGGATAGATTGGCTCAGCTGTAGGGAACTTGAATGGCATTAGACTCCTTCATAGAAATTGTTTAGAGAGCTGGCATTTGCCAAAGAGAAATATTAAGAATTTCATCGGACGGCCTTCAAGCCTCTAGATTTCAGAAAAATCATGTAAAATTCCTCCTACATTCTTAAAATCCAGGGGAAAAAAACAAATCAATTCTAGTATTGAGGACTGCAAAGTCTAAATAATTTGCCCAAGTAATTTATAATTTTGACAAGGCTTTTCAGGAAAGTCAACTGAAAATGGGCACCAACCTGGGATGACTCAATTATTACAGTTATACACAATAAAGGCAAAGATTCCTCTAACTTGCATCCCATAAGCTTATTTTCCTTTTAAACAGAATAATATTGACGATGAAAATAGGTCAAAGATTAGCAAACATTGTCCCAGCAATAATTAATCCAAATCAATCAATTTATACCAACTGGTCAATTATCTGATATGTCTGATATACTTCAATGTTATAAATTATGCATTCCAACCAAAATAGCAAACTCTGTTCTACTCTTGATGCTGAAAAAGAGTTTGCTCTTTGCTCACAACCTCCCAGGCTCAGTTTCCTACTGTATGCGCCAGTTACTTTCACAGGCTCTCTTGTTACTGTCACAACCTGGCCCGTCACTCAGAGACTTACAGTACTAGCGTCAGGGTATGGACAGATGCTTTACCTACAGTGTGTCCCTCACGGACATTAGAGTGAAACTCCATTTCTTGGTCATTCCGGTTTGGCCGGTTCCATTTTAATGCCTTTCTGACCTTAACGGCGGCCCAGCACAGCAATGAGTGAGTACTGATACAAATTATGGAGCCCTCAGCTCCCTAAGGTATTAGAATTGGATCCCTGGGCTCCTCGATGTGCAGTGTTCTGCTGCCTTAGCAGCGCCCTTATCCAGAGCCCTAAGCTCCTTGATGTGTTCCACTGCCTTATCAACACCTTTAATTGCAGCCCTTAGCTTTGTGGAATATTAATTTGGAGCACCCGGCTCTGTGATGGATTCACTTGGAGCTCCCGGCTCAGTGGTGTGTTTTATTAGTAGTAGTAGTAGTAGTAACAGAACAGGTACTAGTAATTGTATTCCTTGCACAGCTTTTCTGGACACTCCACTCAAAGCACTTTACAGGTAATGGGAACTCCCCTCCACCACCACCAATATTAAGCATTCACCTGGATGGTGCGACGGCAGCTATAGTGCACCACTCACCACACACCAAGCTATCAGTGTGGAGGAGAATAGAGTGTTGAAATTAAGATTCCTGATCTGTTCTATGCTTTTGTTCCTTGCTTGGAAACTAAAAAAGTGCCACACAATTATTATTTGGATTTAAATGCTATCAAATTAGAGAAGTCTTATTTGTAAACTAAAAGAGGACTAAACATTTTCCTTAATATTACAAAGACTAAAGATTAATTAAAAACCTTTATACATTTTGTATGAATAAATAAAGATACATGACTAAAATGTGACTACTGTATATATGATAGAGATTTTTAAATTTTAGATGAAATCCAAAACTGATTACTAATTTAAGACTGTGTTAAAGGTCTCGATGAATTAAATATACCAGATGGAGAAAATTGCTTTTAGAATAAGAGATTAACAGTATACATTTGATTAATAAATTGTTTAAATGGTAAAGAACATTTTTATATTCCCTGCTCTGTAATCTAGACTTACCAGAAATTCAGCAGATGTTTTTAAATAAATAATGACAAAGTACTGTAGAATTTTTGCATGTTATTTGTCAAATGAGGTTAGTTTTATCTACTACAGTATTAGGACTTGTTGAGGACTAGGTGAAGGTCAAATCTGTCTTAGTATGTTAAACAATAAAATCTTAAGGGGGTGTACTTACAGTATCTGTTCAACACAGTAGCTATGTTCTTGAAGTTGATACCCTGTATACTTTAAAAAAACAGCTGGATGAGATCCTTAGTTTAATACTTAATAAATAAGTTTAAAGAATGCTGTGTGGTTAAGTTACATTCTTCTATAGAAAGATTGTAGTTAAGGCTTGAACTGATATTTAGCTTCTTTAAACATAATTCTGGTTATCGCATAGTGTTCACAACTGTGCAAAAATTGAAAATGAAATATCCAAAATCAGTTAAGACAGTGCAAGTGCATATACTTGTAACAGGCCTGAGGGTTTTTAAAAATGCCCAAAGGTCAAATTAGAATTTCAATATCAGTTGAAAAGATAAAGATAACCTAATCTTAAAATGTGTTGTCAAAACCTTTAATCATGAACTATTTAAATACGAAAACTTGAGAAAACAATAAAATATTTTTGTCCAGTGATATTTTTTAATTACCACATTTTCAGAAATATAATGTATTTAAATAAAACTTATTTACTTTCTTAAACCCACACATCAAGACACACCATTTAAAATGTATCTACAGTATTAATTATAAAAGAGGATCTTGTGTGATGAAACAATGTGCATAAAATAACAAAGTTCTATATCCTCTGGGGCTACTGTGCCAATGAAAGTGTAATTTAAACACAATGATTAGAACGGTTTACAATTCATGCAAAAAGACAAAATGGGTTTGTATTAAATTACTGTAGGATGCATAGGGTTAAGAACCGAGGATCTCACTGAAACATTTATCATAGTAAGCTCTCAGTGACGAAGCAACATTTAGTTGCAACCTTCTGAAATTTGAAAAAAAAAATCATATATGAAGACAAATACAGAGAGAGGAATATGTACACTATAATTTCTTTAACGATAAAAACACAACAAAAAGCCTGGCCTACCCTAGCAATAGCAGTAGCAATACTGGCTAAGACTGGCTAAGACAGACAAAGGGAGGCAAAGCAACAATCACATGCAGTTTCTTTCAAGAAAATTCAGTTTTGGAGTGTTAGAAAAACACCCATTTTACCATCTATCCTGTAGTAACCCTCCTAATGACTATTTCACCATATTTATTGAGCTGTAACTGATTGCACAGAAGAACAAAGCATTCTCTGCTGACTTACTGTAGATACCAGCTATGATCTAGATGTTTTGGCATTTAGGGAAAAAGCTAATTTGTCTTTTGTTAGGAATACAGCATGACAGTTTTGACTTGCAGAAGGGAGCAGAGTATTACACAATATGCACAACAATTCCTTTTTTACTTTATATTCTATTCCTTTCCCTATAACGTCTGTAGTTTTAGCTTGTAATGGAATTCACAAAAAGAATTACAAAGGCATGTTCTTCCTGCAAAGATGCTGAGGACATTTCGATTATGGTTGGAATACATTAAAAAAATAATTATAGCATGCAAAGATTTAAGCATCTGGATACAGCCTTTAAGTAATTTGTTAATATTTGTAATGAAGCAAATTTTAACTGTGAAGAATTTTTTTTATGTTGTAACACTATTCATCTGCAGATTTTCCAGTGGCACTCAACTCTTCATTGCTCATGTAAATGCTCATTTTCCTAAAGCCAAGCAATGCAACACCAGGTTCTCTAATGGCATATTGGCTCAGTTCCCAATGCACTCCTTTGTAAGGTTTCCTTTTATCCTCTTAGTCTGGAATCCATCTATCATCATGACCCAAATGAAACCCCAAAACAGAGCTCATGTACACTCACTTTGTCTATCATTAGCTTAAGACTAAAGGAATTTCCCATGGCTGTTTCATGGACTGATGTACAGTATGTCAGTGCAAAACAAGAAATGTGGACTTTGACAAAATGTTAAAAAAAATGATTAAAAATGTCATCACCTGCAAATCCATGTTCTTTTGCATGAAGGATGAGAACAGTTTTTACTTCAAATATCCTCATATGCATATGAATTGTACAGGTAAGTTAAATAAAAGAAGCTTCTTCTTTTCAAAGCTTACTATTGCAAGTCAAATTGGTTGGAGCTTATACTGTAAATCAATTAAACATTTAACATAAAACAATCAGTTAATCCCCACCCACCACTTTGGTTAATAAACTGATTATTAAAAGTATCTGAGAGACCACTTATGGTTGACATAGATAGTTTGGATGTTTACTCACTATAACTCACTATAACTCAACAAGTTCACAGTTCACTTTAACATTTGCATTCAGATATTCCCAAAAGTCCTGCTTGTGGCATTCTCATAATCCAGTAGGCTACATCCCAGGTCATTATTTATCTAATGACCTTGAGCAAGGTCATACGTAAACACCATTTTAGGATATGAATCATTCAAAAGAACACTATTCTTCCTGAAACTACAAAATGTCAGACCAATGGGCTTCCAAGTGCACTGTCAAGTGTGGGATTTTTTAGGTACAGGAAACTCTGCAACAACAGTCTTCTTCTGAGTTTGCTTGCTCATTTGAATTCCCTTCAATGGGATATGGACATAAATATGGGTTTGTCTCACTGAGTTGCAGCACTACTACAGGGGTCCAGTGCCATCCTGACAATGCCATCTGTATGCAATATGAAATTTTGCCCCTTTATATACAGTACAGCAAGGGGTACACCCCCACCTAATGCGATTTCTTTTTCCATTGACTTTCACATTGCCATGATATCTTCTTTGTGAATTAAAAAAAAAGAAAATTTTATAGACAAGGGCAGCACAGAAGCATAGTGGTTCACCATTGCTGCCTCGCAGTGCTTGGGCACTGGGTTCAATACTAGACCTGCAGATTTATCTGCATGGAGTTTTTATGTTTTCCCTCTGTTCGCTTCGATTTCCTCCAGGTGTTCTGGTTTCCTCCCACAGTCCAAAAACATACTGGTACAGTAAGTTCATTGGCTTTTAGGAAAATGTACCGTGTTGTGAATGTGTGTTTGTGTCTGTGTGTGAGATGGACTGGCATCCCGTCTAGCGTGTATCCTGCTTTGTGCCTGTTGCTTTCTGGAGTAGGCATACAGCGTACTGTATATTTTCTTACAGGCCCTATCCTCTGTATACAGTACTATAGAGGACATTTGAAAATGAACAAAAGTTCAAGGACAGTCCATTATTAGATGCATCACTTTTACTCATTAGTACTAATGCCAGCAGCCATATCACTGTGCAACTCACAACTGGCAACCCACCGAAGCTAAGCAGGTATGAGCCTGGTCAGTACCTGGATGGCATTAGACGGGGACACTACACTGTAAACAGGCGCCATCATTCGGATGAGACGTAAAAGCGAGGTCCTGACTCTCTGTGGTCATTACAAATCCCAGGCCGTTTCTCGAAAAGAGCAGGGTCGTAAGGGCCAAATTTCCCATTGGCCCTTACCAATCATGGCCTCCTAATAATCCCCATCTATGAATTGGCTTCATCACTCTGCTCTCCTCCCCACTGATAGCTGGTGTGTGGTGAGCGTTCTGGTGCACTATGGCTGCCGTCGCATCATCCAGGTGGATGCTGCACATGGGTGGTGGAGGGGAGTCCCCACTACCTGTAAAGCACTTTGAGTGGAGTGTCCAGAAAAGCGCTATATAAGTGTATTATTATTAGTAGTAGTAGTAGTAGTAGTAAAACAAAATGTAGTGTATAGGGCAGGGGTTCATGAAAAGAAAGATATATGTACAGAATTTGTTTAATATTAGAAGCTTGCACTGTATAGAATTTGTGACTTGGATAAATTTCTTAATTGTAAAAAGATTCCTTGTAAATGGATTGGGTTTTTGGTACAGAGGTTTTTGGCTGGGGCTATATTTGTTTTGTGCCTCTTCTTTGTGTTGTGTTACAATACATTTAACAAAATGTTGCTGTATTGTTTAACTGTGATAGAATTATCAGCCTTTGATAGTTCATTGATTATCAACTCATTATTTTGTGTAAATAGTTTTTTTGAGTAAATAAAACTCCCTAGTTACAGTATGTGCTATGCAGTCTTTCATTTGTGTCAGATTTGAAATGAAATCCTAAAGCAGGCTTCAAATGGAAAAAAGTGGCAGCTTTGGGGAAACAGCTACTTTTAACTCTAATTTCATGTCAAGAAGTGGGATCACTTTGAGGATATTTTAAGATCCTTGATGATCTTGGTACCAGACTTTGTTTATGAACTGGCTTATCTTAGTTACTCATTACAATCCTAATCCAACCCTTCTATGGATGTACTGTAAATGTCAGAAAAAATAGACCGGTTTTATTTTTTGCTGGCTATACTTTCCATTTAGCTAAAGTCAGTTTATTTGTGCAACCAACAACTGCAGGAAGCCAGATTTAGAATTTAATTTCATGGAACACTATCTGTGGTAAAATACGTGAAAACCTGAAATAGAGTGGACATACTGTAGTTACGCATCTCCGAAATGTTTAATGATAAAATCAATATGATGGGAAAGGATCCCAGGGTTTGGTAACTCAGAGACAGCTCCACAAACACACAATGGCAGATCTGTGTCCTCTTTATTGCCATACTTGCATGTACAGTATGTCTATGTCTATGATTGAGTTCAAAATCCTTATTCACACATCTAATAATCTGTGAATCTGTGAACTTTATGCTGTACAATAATATCACAGTCTATATCAAACTGAGTCCTGAAATTGGGGTTATTGACCCCACCACAACCTTTATGCTACCACCAGTTTTTCTTTGTGGTGTTAATGTGCTTCCTTAAACTTAAAAACACATTTAGAATGACTGATATTGTGCTGCTTGATTAACATGTAATATAACTGTGTAACTACAGTCAAATCATTTATTATTAAAATGATGGCTATAACAGTAGGTTCCTTAACAAACCTCAACACATAAAATTATGATCATGAGTTTATACATACTGTATATACAGTATAACAAGCTGCAATAGGATTGTAATTAACATCTCAACTGATGTAGCACTTCTATCTTTCGAAGCTGTAAAAAACATAATATGAAATTTAGATAAGCATATAGTATCTCTGTTTCATAAGAAATCAACTGATGGTAGGTTGCATTTAAAATGTGATTTAAAAAGTGATTATAACCATATTCATTCATGTACTATATGTGTGTTTGTGTGAGGTTTGCTTTTCTATATAGGTCAAATTGCAAAAACTCTTGAAAGGAAACTTTTTGTGATAGATTATATATTTGAACTTTCTTATTAATATTAGACATGTGAGAGGTGTTTTTTTTTCCCCTCTAGGTAGAAGTCTGATTCATGAATTAGTGTCGGACATTTTATTTCTGCACCACTGACATTTTCAAATATTCACCCAGTCCAGATCTTGTCTTAGGGGATGGAATTAAGAATTGATGGAGCAGAGGTTGTGACATTCTACATCCTTTTTATGAAGTTTCACATGAAAAATTGATTCTCCAAAATGTAATCTCAAAGTTATACATGCACTGCTTGATTATGAACTGGCTAATGCCCAGAAAATATGGAGTATTGGTACACTATGATCTGAAGTCTGATGTCTCAAATTGTATTTTGAGAAAAGTGCCCTGTGGTACAGTACCTACACTATGTCATTTCACTCATAGTTGTATTATTATATGGCAAAAAGAACAAATAAAAGACTGAAAGTAAACTATCAAATGCCACATTTGTCTTCAACAGTTTGTGTGCTCAACACAACAAGTGAAATAAGAATACTAATGTGCACATGAGAAAGCAATTACAGTATGTTTCTTTCCTCCCTTGGTTTTTTCAGGCTTTCATTGTTGGAAGCTGAATGTTAAAAAGATTAGGTTAGGTTAGGGATTAAGGCAAGAAATATTGGGGCAGAGAGCATGACATCTATTGGAATAAGAAGTAAAAAGAATAGACATACTTTATCACAGAAAATGTCACTGTCTTATTTTCAAATACATACAGTAAAATGGAATATATATGTTATGTATTGCATGTATATATTTAATTACACAGATGCATGTATTTCGTGATATAGGACGTGCACCTTTGAAAATTAAACTTTCAAATATTGCTGATAATTTATGATCATATTGGTCTGTGCATACATACACAAACTGTAGTGCAAATAGTTTGTTAAGCACAGTTACTATAGAACAACATGTCTCATTTCCATTACATGTAAGGTTATGGAAACTGTTATTAGAACTAGATAATCACTTATATCTAACTGATATCCTTAGAAATAGTAAACATGGATTTAGGTTGGTCTTGCCTAACTAACTAGTGAAAACTCTTTAAACAAGCAACAACTGTAATGAAAATGCATGAGGTACTGTATGATATAATGTATTTAGATTTTCAGAAGGCTTTTCATAGTATTTCTCATAAAGATTTCTTGACATTCAGGCAGTAAGCATTTAGGGAGTGACAATAGGCTACTTATAAAAAGACTTTTTACTTACATCTTATTAATATGTTGACATGTAACTAACATTTTCAAAATAATATGGGGAAACAATTTAAAAGGCAAAGGATACACAGCTAAAAGATAATGCTCCTCTAGAATCAGTCCAGAGAGGAGCAATCAAATGTATTCTGAGACTTAAAGACACTGACAGGTTGAAAGAACTGAATCTTTTTTTTGTCTTGAACAGAGAAGTTTACAAGGGTACCTGATATAAATAATAACCATCCCCAAAGGCATTTACAAAGTCAGCCTGATGGACATCTTTATAATGAACAGTGACACACATACAGTACCAGAGGGCATAAATGTAACTTCTTTAACCTTAATTGTTATGGGAGTATGGAACATGCTACCCAGCCATGTGGTTGAACACATTATTCTGGCTTCTTTCAAGAAATGTCTGGATGGATTAATTAACTAATATCTTCTAAACTGGCTATATTTTCGAAGTGGCTCTATCTTGCCTTTCTCACCTTTCTCACCTAACCTTTCTGATATAATGTTCACAGTATTATTTAAATCAACAGATGTATTTTTTAATGAACTAACTGGAATTGATTGTGTCTGGTGAGCATATTCCTTTAGGCACACTACACCAGCGTTATTGCTGCCATGTTAATAGATGGATGGAACTACATATTGCTACTTTTTAATTTAATAACAGTAATTACATTCTAAAATCTTTGATTAATTAACTGAGAGAAATACATTTTTAAGTCCGGAAAATAGGTAATAGTTCTAAAAATCATTTTGCTGCTTTTGTTAGTCCCCAGCAACATTCTGGTTAGACGTTGTGAGAAACAAAATGAAGAACATAATTTCAGGCTGTCACTAAAAAACAGCAATTCAAGCACGCATATGAGGTTATATAACTAACTGGGTAAAAATAGAATCACAGAGCATTTCTATGAAGTGGAATGTCAAACAGAGTGCTGAGTGCAATCCCACAGGACACTGTGCTTATACCTGCTGTTACTTTCTATAAATATTTTACATGGGGAAATGACCTGTAATCTTTAACTGAAGTACAAAAGATATTATTTCAAATGTCATTTTAAAGCAAATTATACGAGCTAAATGGTTAATTCCTTAATATAATAATAGGTGTATGGTTTATATGTCATTGCAGTGTGGCAAGAAGCTTTGGTCTTTTAGAAAAGTTGCCTCGAGATGTTCTTATCAAGCCTACATTTGTTGTACAGCTGTTTGCTTATTGATCTTGTCAAGCGGTTTCTGGAAAAAAGGCTTCATGGCTTAGAGAAGATTTTATTTCACCTCCCACAGTTTGAAAAATGTATCTGATTCCTCTCTGGTGGGTATTTAAGTTATTGATGTTTAACTCTTACTGGATTATGCGCAAAAATAGAATGTACTGTGTGGAGTGATATTGTTATGTGTTTGAAAAAAAATGTTGTTATAACACACTGTAACTATAACAATTTCAACACAACAGTATCTGATAAAAACATAAGAAAGTCTGCAAACAACCGGAGGACTCTGGTTTATGTTTAACTGTTACCAGTAGTCTATATAGTTGACTTTCTCAATGCCTTTAAAGATTCTGAATATTTAAATTATGTCCCTCTAGAGTTTTCTGTTCAAACTGTAGACAATATTATAAATAATAAATCTCTTTAACTATACAGTTCACTTTAAAATTATTCACATACTGTACCTGAAACAATGCATCTGAAAAATAATCTTAGGAAATAAAATGCATGTATTTAGTCAATATTTGTTGTATCGACATAGTAAATAAAATCAGGAATATTGCAAGCATCAGTATCAGTAAAAACAAATGTGTCCAAAATAATTGCATTTGTTCCAAATAGATATTCAAAGTTATTCACAACCTGATAGTCCAACGTCTATTGATCCATCTTTTCACTGATAACAGAGAATATGGTTTCTGTGAAAGATCTAGGCACTATCTAGGCACCATTCCTCCATGCAGAATGTCTAAAGATGCTTCTGACTGCTCACCTTAAAAAGTAAACTGCTTTATTTACTTCATACAACAAGTGTTCTATTAGATTGAGTCTGGATATTGTGGTAGCCAATTAAGATATTGCCTTTATGATCCTTTAACCATGTGGCAATAGACTGGGAAGTGCACTCTGGGTTGATATCACTTAAGCTTCAGCTTCTTAGTAGAGGGTGCCAGGGGTTCAGATCAAATATCCTGAAACACTTATTAATCCATCTGTCCTTCAAATCTAAAATAACTCCAGGACCAGTGGATACAAAACTACCCAAAAGTAGCACTGATCCGTTTATAATCCTCATGGAAGGGAAAACATTATTTTTCAACATGAACTCCAAGTCTACGCTATTCAAGATTAAAAAGATCAAGTGAACAGCTTTAGCATGTCAGAGTAGGAGATTCCTTTTAGTCCAGGAATGTACCTGATTGCTATCTCTCGACTGGTTCCAGAGTAATAACATCTTTATTTTTGTACTGTAGTGATCAAAACATTCAAAATGAGGTCTCAATAGTGAATTGTACAATTTTAACATAATATTTTTACAATTCTATATTTTGAATTATATATCCATTCTCTTTGGTGTTTTTATTCTTTCCCCACATTGTTTTGTAGCATAACCACCTGTCTTTTTTTATCTGCAGACTCTTTAAACTCAGTGTCTGCAAAGTAGAAAAGAGATTGAACAAGCCAGTCAACTGCCTGTGGCTTTGAAGTGCTGCAGACATTGATGAATGACTGTGACAGAACATAACTTCTAGCATTCAAAGAAGTGATATTTAAATACAAACAAAATTTTGTAGAGTAAATTAGAGGCAAATTTGATATTTATAATTCAGTTTGAGCTACATGGTAGCAGCCTCACAGTTGTGGGGACTGGGTTATTTCTGGGCTTTTATGTAGATTTTGCTTGTTTTCCCAATGTTCACTTGGGTTTACCTTGGGTGCTCTGATATATTTCCGGTTGTTATATGTTGGTAATTCACTGTGAACAGCAGCATCATGACTGGAAATTAAAACAACATAACAATAGTGTTAAGTAAGTGCCAAAGTATCAAAGCAAACAATACTTTTGACATTTTCAACAGATGTTTCCAGGATAATTCTAAAAGTAAAGGGATATTGTGAATTCATTCAATCTACCTTACAGATGTGGAGGAATGTTATATCTTTCAACAGAGTTCCCCTCTAATCACCACACTTCAGCCCTGCCACTGCTTATTGACTATGGATGACTTCGTAGGTTCCTCCATCAAGCCATGGGAACATCCAACATTGTAAAATCTGGACAGTAAAGTGGATGAAGAAGCAGTTTAACACCAAGCTTCACAATGCACTGGGCATCTACGTGAATAATAACCTACATAATGGATTCTTGTGTTGCAGAATATGAGTGTCCCACAACACAGTGGCTTCAAATTAATTTGCAGTTCACTACTAGAGTATATTCCGTCCATTACAATTTATCTGCTCACTTTGAAGTAAGCGAGAACTGACAAGAACACTATTACATTACTGACATTTGGTTAAGAATTGAACTTTTGTGGTGTTAGTAACTATGGGTTTATCCATTGCAAGGACACATTGACTTTCAGATTTTTTATTATAATAATAACACCAATAACAGCAACAACTGGCCGCTTTACTGAAATCCAGAGATTCAAGTGGCAAAACAATTCATTTTATTACATGGGAATCCATGACCTTATAAAGAGCAGTAGGATTGTGGGGACTGCATAGTGACTTTGCTTAAAAATAGAACTCTTCTGTACCTGTTGAGTAAAATCTAGTGGATAATTTAAAAATTCCCTTTACTTATTAACTTGCTTTGGCAATACACAACTTAATTTGTAAAAGTTCATGCACTTGTAAAATGAGAGAAACTGCCACCTTTGAAGTCTTGTGGATAAGAGCACAACATGTTGAATAAAAAGGAAAGACCATTGAAGTAATAGTGGGATACCAGAAGAGAGTTCTATCCTTCACATACTGTACATACTTCATTCTTCTCATTTATTCATGGAATTTGGTTCATGCTTTTTCTATTTTAAATCATAAGGACATACTTTGTTTTCAAAATAAATTACACATTATTCTTGCAATACTATGGATACAACATTATGCTCTTTCATTTTTGTTATCCTAGTGCACAATTTAATGTGCAGATCTGACTAATTCAGAAGACTGCAGCTCCTATTACATATCCAATTTTACTTTAACATCTACCAACTCTGGACATATAGACATTCCAAAAAAAAACAATAGTTTTCTGTGTGAATTTCATATTTCAGCTGTTTCTTTCGAGATTATTTAAAATACATTGTGAGTTTCTGGAGCTTTCTGAGAAAGTATAACAAACAAATAACAGCATTCACTCTTGAACAAACACCATGTTATTCAGTTCTGTCCCTAAAGTTTTGCAAGGTTTATCAAAGTCCTTTAATTAAAAAGCTATTACATTTTATGGCAATGGTTTTGACTGTTATCAATGTTACTGGTGAATTAAACCTAATGAGAAATAAAATGGTAAATTCAGTATTTTATTATATCTTTGATTATGATTGGTATTTGAAAGAACAAAGAATTGAATTCATTAATACTGAGAAAAGCTTTTCAGATATTTCAGAAAATGTGAAAAATCCTTTCTGATTTTTGTTATGTTTTGAAAAAACAGTAAACTGACCTTATACATCAAGTAAAGAGGCAAGGAGATTTTTCATCTGCTGCTAAAATATGTGAGAATATTTGTGATCTCATTCAATTATATGTTGTACTTTTTATTTAGAGAGCTTTGGTGTGAAATATGTCAATCACAAAAGACAAACACTGTTGCTTCAATATGTTGGAATTCTCATCTCTACAGCTCTTATAGATTACAATTCACAATATCTGAAACACTGGAAGTAGTAACTAATGCCAAATAAAAGTCAATAATTTATTGTATTAAGTTATTAAGTGATTACAAGCCTGTGAACTATTATAACTAGTAGACCATGTGGATGTACCGTATAATTCTAGGAAAAAATATGACTGTTATTAAACAGGCATCATCACAAGCCACATGTCCACGTGATGATTAAAATTGGTGATGATTAAAAGTACTTTGAACATCTGCTGTGTTTAGTAAGACCAGAACTCTGGAGTCAACAAGTATAGAGCCTGCATTTTGTTTTACATCCTTTATAACCAAAGCGGACAGAGGGAGGTTAAGGGAAAGATTTGCAGTATTTTTTTATTAACAGTAACATCCTGTTGGAAGCATGTTTTAGGACTCTTGTGAATGTTCAATAACTTTATATTTTTCATATAAAAATTATTATAACTTCAGTTTATGATACATTAATGACTATAACAGCTCCTTTCTACCACACTGTATTTCTTTTGGTATTGATGTTGCTGTAGGGGTTGACATTTCTAAATAAAATCACCCGTAGTTCACTATGAATGCATGGAATGAACAGAAACAAGGTCACTTTTTGATTCTTCAATGTCTGCCCTTCCTATCATTGTGAAGCAGAGTTTATCAAGTGATGTTATTGTTCACCCACTAATTGAGTTGTCCGGTCAGATTCTAATAATGACAAAAGGAGTTAATGAACATAAAGCAACAGCTTGCTTAATACTTGGGCTTTAACTTGAAAGTTCAAAGCCTCGTGATGTCTGTTTAAGACACTAAAAACCTCTTTGTTGAAAGCATTACAGGCTTAGCTCTGATTAAAGTGGATGTTACAGTATGTAGTGGAATCATCTCTTAGTGCAGCCAGAAGAGGAGTTGTCAGTGTCACCAGTTGGAGAGCAGCTCCAATAGAGGGCTTCCTGTAAATTAACACCTGTGATCTCTTTACTGGAAGTGGGAAGCCATAGAACCGAAGCCATACCAGCTCTGAGAACATGCAGGAAAAACAGTTGAATATTGTTCACTTTGGGTTCCATGTCAGTTAGCTGGTTGATGGAGTAAGGCAGGCAAGGACCTCACCTGCATGTCCTGCGTGGGCAGCTTAATGGATACAGAGCCCTTTAGACACAAAAGCAGGCTTTGGACTATGTAGTTTGCCGTTGTGTATACAGGCTTGTACATGTTCTCCCATTTCCATTCTGTACTGTATGTGTGTCGGGGTGTGTACAAGTGAGCGCAACTTGCTGTTAGCACAGGAATACTGATGCTGTGAGCATACAGGGGTCATACGACACCTAACCAGGAGAAAGGATGTTATAACAGAGAAGCCTGGTGGGACAAAGGACTTGTAGTGAAAAGGAGTTTCTCTTGCACCATCAGATTCGTCATCCCCAGAGGGATAAACAGGGACAGGCTCCCTATGTGGGAGTCTGGATGCTGTTAGGAGATGACTGTCCTAGGTGATTTATGTCTGTTAATGTATTTCTTGTGCTAAAAAAGGTGCCTTCATTCTAGTCAGATTTTTGTCCTGAAGAGCCCAATAAAATGACAGGACCTGTAACAATATCTTTTTCTTAGTATATAGGAGTTAACAGCAACTCCTATGTTAACGGTAATGGTAACAACACAACCACATACTCCAGTATAATAATGCTGTGACTAACCTTTCTTAATAAAAACACTTATAAATGCAACACATTTAAAATCTTTTTTCATCAGAAAAATAATTTTAAAAATGGTAGCAGGTGCACTTACTGTAAATTGTGAACAGAACTGACATCGATAGATCCATTATCTTCTTCTTCTTCTTCTTCACATTTTCCCACTTATGTGGGGTCTGCTTGTTTGCACCGATTTTTCTACTTCGTACGGTCTGCGGCATCTCAGCAGGTGACTTTTGCGAGGCGCATTTCGTCTTTCAGCCGATCCAGCCAGCGCGTAAATGGTCGTCCACGGGGCTTGCGGCCTTCCACATTCAATTCGAGGGCGGTCTTTGCCATTGATGTGTCATTGCTGCGGAGCATGTGTCCATACCATCGCAGGCGCGATTCCCTCATTATCTCAGTGATTGGGGCAACTTTGAGTGTTTTCATTTCATTTCATTTCATCCAAGTGGCGCTGACTCGCGTCTTGGCGTCTTGGAGGGTAGTGCAGTCGGAGTTGACACATGAGTCTAGGTACTTGAACTGTGTCACTTTGTTCAGTTAGACCCCACCAGCTGCAATTGTGCCATCGGTTTGATCACCGCATTCCAGGTACTCCGTCTTCTTTATGTTCAATTTCATCCCGAATACTTGTTGTTCAAGGTCGTGTCGCGTTTCACTTACTATCATAAGATCGTCAGCATACAATATCGTCCATGGATGTCTCGTTTGGATATCTTTGGTCACTGGATCCATGAAAAGTATGAATAGCAGAGGAGACAAGGCTGAGCCTTGGAGGACGCCAACATTGATCGGGAAGGTGTCTGAGGTTCCAGCTGCGCAACGTACTGAGCTAGTGGCCTTTTGGTACAGGAGCTTTGTCCAGCTGACATAGGCTTCAGGGACGGGGTGTTGTCGCAGCGCCAGCCAGATGAGATCGTGCGGTACCCTGTCAAATGCCTTTTCCAGGTCGAGAAATGCCATATGGATCGTTTTCCTCTTCTCGAAGTGTCTTTCCATCAGTAGGCGGGCTGCGTGTATGGCGTCTGTTGTTCCACAGTTTTTCACAAAGCCGCATTGGTTTGGCGAGATATCGACGATGGTTCTTAGTCGTGCGTCCAGCACACCCTCGAAAATCTTCATTGTATGGCACAGCAGCCGGATCGGCCTGTTATTGGAGCAGTCATTAACGTCGCCTTTGCCTTTGCAAATTGGCACTGTGATGCTGGTTTGCCACGTTTCCGGGGGTGCCTTTTCCTCAGTGATCTTATTGAAGAGGGCTGCAAGCCATGCTGCTCCTTGTTTTCCAAGGAGATTCCAAACTTCGGCTGGGATGTCGTCTGGGCCAGTTGCTTTGCCACTTTTACTTCTGCGATTGTGATGGTGGGGTACTGGGCCGGAGATGGTATCGGCTGCTGGTAGTGGAGGATGTGGAAATTCCTCGTTGCATATTTTCTCGAAGTAGTCCTTCCAGCACTGGAGGATGTCTTTTGGCTTCTGCAGCATCTGTCCATTTTCATCTTTGATGTTGATAACGTGTCCTAGGTCTTGTGTGGCGCGGTCGCGTGCGCGGGCGAGTTGGTAGATCTTGTTTGCCCCACCAGGCGTGTCCAGTTGATCATAAACTCCGCCATAGACGGTCCCAAGCCCGTTTGCGAAAGGAGGAGGGACTTCAGCGACAGGCTGTGCAACAAGCCGGCTGAAGAAAAATTCCTTGTTGCGTCAAAAAATGCACACGATAGATCCATCATGTTGATTAGTATTTGTCATCAACAGGCTAGTAGTGTGTGGCCACTGTTGGAATCAATACAAACTGCACATCTGCAATCCATGCTTTAGACCAGGTTGCAGATGCTGTCTTGTTGGATTTAGGTTCCCATCCATCACTACAAGTGGAGTTTTGTATTAAATTGACACTGTTCTTTTTGTTTATGTTCTTTTTTATAAGAACAAAAGAAATGTAACAAACAAGTGAAGGTTATTCAGCCCATCTAGCCTGTTTGGTTTCAAGTAGTTGATTGATCTGAGGATACAGGTGTTGTGCATTAAGATCTAAGAGGAATATTTTAAAAAAATATGTGTCTTGGATAAATATTTATTCTAAAAAATGATCTGATATAAATCACACTGTTACACATTTCTATTTACATACAATCCAAATATGATGTAACAGATCCACACATGTTTGAGTCTTCTTTGCATTATAAGTATTGAATTGTCTGTTGGGGGTCTGATTTCACTCATGTAAATTAATTTTACTTTTCAATCCTGAGAATTTAGAACAACACATTTCTCTAATACTGGCTTAATGCATAAAATGTTTATAATATGTTTTTAAAAATTGTACTTTCATACCAATTTCACTTGGTATTGTACCCTTTGCAGTAATTTGTCACAGAGCTCTTTATAAAAGTTAAGAATATAATCTGTAGCAGTTAACAATATAATAACAGCTTTTTTAGCCAAAGAGAGAGGAACACAAAAACTCCTAGTGGAAGAAAATAAACCTCTAGGGGTCCAAGGCCAAACTTTCTCCCCCCCCTCCAGACAATGATGCATGATACATGAATTATTTATTCTATTAATGAATAGAATAAAGTATCACAAGCAGTGTCTGCAGGCATGATGTACTGCCCTCCTACGTCTGTCATCATACAGTATGTGGCATAATACATACTCTGCAGATTCTTTTATTATGTGGCCTTAAATAAGACAAAACAGATTTAACAGAAAAATGTCAGCGAATATGTGATATTTATGCCAGCACAAATAATCAAATAAGGAACAACATTATTATATCTACTTTCCTCAATGTTTGTTACAACATTGGGACTGTAGGAGTAAAGTGCTTCTTGTTATTTTATATCCAAGTACAGTATATTTAAACTACGCAGCTTTTTTACATGTAGTATTTTTCTTATTTTATTTAACCGATATTGAGACAAAGCAATTGACCCATTAATCACTAACAAAGAACACTTCCCTCCTCCAGGGCTGATTAAACACCTTGGCAACAGTGATAAAATAAAAAAGGAAAATGCCTCTTAAAAGCCAAATCTTTGTTAAGTCTAATTCATATTTTTAAAAAACTACATAAACAGTGAAGATTGAATTCTCTGATGGGGGTCGGGAATAATGCATATAAATTATTTTTACTTTTCAATCAGTGTAATTAAGGATAACAAGTTTCTCTCCTGCTGTGTTAATGCAATCTGAAATACTACAGCACTGAGCTTAACCAGTAGTAACCAAAACATTAATCACTAACAAACAGCATGTTTCTACACTAGTTTGTATTGAACTGTTGAACCAGTGCTAATTAAAAACCATAACTTTGTTGTGTCTAATTCAATGTTGTAAAAAACCTGTATAAATGGTTTTCCTGTGACAATTCACTCTTAGCAACACCATGGTCTTTAGGCATTTTGTATCACAATTGCACAATAACTTTTGCTTGGATTCACACACTTCATATCAAACTCTGCTTTATTATGTATGGATGTACTGTACCACAGAACACTTTGCATGGTAATGCAGGGAGCTGTACTGTAGATAAAAAAAATAAAAAATAGTTACTGAATTTTAATATTTAATGGAGCATCCATACAGACAGATCTCTATAATTGTGAAAAAGCATTATCCACCACAATAGAGAACATCATTCATTGCTGTCACATGTTGAAAGCATAAAGATTAGCACCATGATGTCAGAATGCACAAGCCTAAACTAGAATAGCTGAAAGGATCTTCTCTTGTCTTGTAATTATTTTTACACACGAACAGTCAGAATAGAAATGATAAAAATACAGTCAAAATCACCATTATTCTAAATCTGATTTATGTTATGTGGAACATTTCCAACTCAAAACAAACTATTTTCTTTCCCAGAGTTTTATGTTGGTCCATCTGTGTACCTTACCCTGATGGTTTTTGTAGTTCTTTCACATTAATGTGAATTTAAATTTATTTTTGTAAAATTTTCCAATACGACCAGTTTTGACAAAGGAAATACCTTTATAAACTGACAGATTGGTATATACTGTATGACATTTGTGTTAAAATATGAAATCATATATTTAATTGGGATTTGTGCCACTGATTGACACAGCATACTATAATGTCAAAGTGAAAAAAATCTACAGATCCTCACAATTATGTATAAATATAAAACACGAAAATAACTGATTGCATGAATATTCTAATCCCTTTTAGTCCATATTTGGTAGAGGCACCTTTGGCAGAAATTACAGCCAAGAGTATTCTTGAATAAGTCTCTACCTGGACACTGCAATTTTTGCCCATTAGTTTTTGCAAAATTGCTCAAACTCCATCAAGTTGGATGGGGTCCATTGGTGAATGGACTAATTCAGAAAGCAATTTTCAACACCTGCCAAAGAATCTCAATTGGATTGAGGTCCAGGCTTTGTCTTGTTTGTTTTTAAGCCACTCTGGGGTTTGTGATTAGTGACTGTTGTGTTGCATGGGTAGAGAAGATCAGACACTGTTGTAACATTTTAAAATAAAGTTTATTAAACACATACTAAATGGGCAGTGTGCTGGAACACCACACACATGTCTTTCTAACAATATACTGTACAGTGTACAGTGTACAGTATATACATGTACCTGTTTACATCATTTGCTGGCTGTTTAACCTCATGTTATTCTTCCTCTGAAGTTGATGTTGCAGGGATTTCTAGAACTTTATGTTGATTAGGAAGAAATACTGTTCTCTATGTGGCAAGATCTGAAACTTTCAGAATGCATTGTTGGTCTCTCTTGTATTCTCCTCCTTCTAATCCAGCAAAACAGTATATGATTGTGGTTCTTCACAGACTGTTTTTAATGATGTCCATGTGAAGTCTGCAATTTAACAACTTGGTTAGGTTCAAATGGTTGTAGAAGTACACATTGTGGCAAAATAACATTTTAAACTATACCATCTCACACATACAGAACCTAATATTTTAAAATATTTCTCATAAAATAATTGAACATATACAGTACATAGGTTCTTAAGAAACTGTCATTGTCATAGTCTTCATTCACAGTGTTCTTAAAATATGTGCAAATAAAACACACTGATGTCACAGTCCTTTTATTTTTGTATTTCTGGCCAATTCTTGGTGTAGAATACAGGATGAGGGCACACCTTGATGTCTGATGACACAGATATGACTGCCTTTGTTAAGTCATCATATTTCTCCCTGGTGAAATTGTGTCTTTTGCACTATGTGATGTTAGCTTTTCCAGTTTTCCAGCTTTTCCAGCTCTGTGAAGTTGTTCCCACCCCCAACAAACAAACAACAGATGTGTGGTGTGTTTAATTGTTTCTGCTGTTTGTAGGGATGGGCAGCTTCACAGAGCTGATGAAACCCATTTTGTGGACTCTGAGACAGGTGTGATGATGCCCAGGTTTGTTGCCTTGCTTAATATAGCTTTCACCATCCCCTACTGGTACAGGCTGCCTTTTAATTCTTGTTTTTTTTCTGACCCAAGAGTCCTATATTTTAAGAGATCCTTTAAGTGGCCTACCGATCAAACTCTGTTTCTACATACTATTCTCATGAAGGCTGATTCTTATTTCTTTTCTATGACGGATATTTGATCCCCAGTTCCTATAAATCTTTTCTTTTTCTGATGTTATATTTTCTTAAGCAGCCCTGAAGCTGCTTAATACTAACTCTCCTAAGTTTTGCATCCATCCCTTTTAAACTCCTAAACGGACGAGCTGTGTAAGGCTAGATTTTCCATGTGAGTTATTCACATACTAGAATATGCACATAGAACTTCTTTCAGCAGCAATTGGAGGACTAAGATATAGAAATATGGATGCACTTTAGTGGCTCTAAGTGGAATTAACCCGCCACCCTGCCACACTTGCATTACCACAGGATATGTGATGTAGTTTTACTACAGGTGTGACATTGGGATATACAGTAGCTACACAGAATACATAACTGGAAGCTTTCAAAGTGCATCATCAAAAAAATTAGGATAATATTGAGAAAAAAGAATGCTTCACAACTGAAACATTGTGTCTCTTTTCTTTTCCTTTCAGCATGGAATAAACCTTTACCTGTACTTGCATTTTATAGTTATTTCCTGCACTGAAATTTTGGCTAATTCCATACGCAATTACTTTAGCATTGTTTGTTGTGTCTATGTTTTGATCTTTCTTTACTCTTTTGAAGCTTGTCTCAGACATAATATTGCACTTTGCTCCAGTATCCACTTTTTGATTCTACAGAATTAGCATTGATGTAAAACCCACAGCTGATTTTAGTGTTTTTTTTTATCTGTACTCATTATGTTCAAATTATCCTTGTGAGCAGAGACTCCATCCCCATGATATGTCTTCACTGTCTATGAAGACAGAACTAGAACTATGCACTTGCTCCAGTTGAGTCATTTATATGTTTGTTTTATATGTTTGTTTATATCTGGAAGTACTGTTTGTCGCATAGACCTGAAGCATTTTCAAAACTTATTCCTTTTATTACAATTTTTGCGTTGCCGACTGAAAGCAGGGCACTTTTCCCTTTTGGCTGTATGATTTCCTCCACAATACTTGCAGTTCATAATAAATTGTCTTTTAAATTGTTCCAGATAAGACTTCAAACGTTTCTTACTTGGAACTCGCTTCTGCACACTGTCCACATCAGCTATATTGTGAGGAGCTGACAGTATTTTTATATGCGGCACTGTGAGTTTGTTCATTTGACAAATGCTGGTTGCCTTTGCTAAAGTCAGTTCATTTTCACATTACAGTATTTGCCTCACATTGTCATTTATAATACCACATACCAGCTGTCTCTGATCAGTTCATCCTGTAAAATATCAAAGTTGCAATACTTTGCTTTGCTTTTTAAGCTACTCACATATGCTTTGATTGTCTCCCCAGGCTTTTGGTTACAGGTGTTGAGTTTGTGGCCTTCTATCTTAAGGTTTGTTTGTGGATAGCAGATTTCCCGAAATTTTTACTTCAGATATGGAAGGTCCTCTCTCGACTCGGCAGGTGTAATTATTTCTCTGTGCATTCAGCTATGCAGCTGCATAAACAAATGAGCATTCCCATTCAACACCCGGAGGGCTAGCTAAATTGAGTAGTACGGTACTGTATGTAGGCTTAGGCTTTAGCTGGTTTGTTGCTCTGTTCTGCCTCAATGAAAATTCCAGCTCAAAAAAGAGCCAATTACAGGCCACATTGTTGTCAAAAACAAAAAGGTCTGGTCTGCAAAAGTCATCCGCCATGATTGAAAAGTGCTTGTGAAATTATTGTAATGAAGCACCACACCGGACACTATGTTGTGTTGTGTGGGTGGCATAGTCCAGACACAGTTATAATATACTGTATACCTGCATGCCCATTATGTAAAGAGGTGTTCTATGTACGGTGGCTTATCATCATGGCTTACTATCATAATCTATAAACTTGAGGTACTGATAACACTATTACTCAATGATGGTCATGATAAATGAAAACTAGCAAGCTAGCTGTTTCTAAATTATTAAAGATATTGTGTTGGGAATCAGCAAAAGGCGTCATATTATAAAACAAAAGACTTTGAAAATATGAAACACTATTTCTTTGCTCGATACCAGCAATATAAAATGAGCAAAAAATTCACTTTGGCAACTGATGCTATTGCTCTTTAGGCAATAACTACCTTATGTACAAGTCAATAAGTGTGTGCACAGGTCTCATGGCCATTTTGATATCCTGTGATGATATCAAATAGCAGGTAGAGAACCATAGGGAGCACTGTGTATGCAAGACTGTTTCAGTGACATCACCAAGAGCCCCAGTTTCATGTTTGCGCTATGCAGGCTCAGAAAAGATGTGAATGGATTATCAGTCTATGGTTCTGACCACACTGACACATGGGCTGAGC
This sequence comes from Atractosteus spatula, assembly GCF_055471065.1. Lineage (NCBI taxonomy): Eukaryota > Metazoa > Chordata > Actinopteri > Semionotiformes > Lepisosteidae > Atractosteus > Atractosteus spatula. The sequence continues at coordinate 27,037,019 of NC_142711.1, read as the reverse complement.
AATGGATTGGTCGTCCATTATTATGCACTGGATGTCTATGTGGTGGATATAAGTGTATTTTGAAAATTATTACAGCATGATGTACTGTTTAAATACACAGATTTATTGCAACAGCTTTGTTTTAATAATTTGAGAATTCCCAATTATTTTTTAATTCAAATTCTATTTTACTTGTCAATGCTGTGATAAGAGGTAAAGGGGGGTATATTTGATACATGTGATTAACATGCTTTTGGATGTGATTCTGTCACTAGGCCCTTAATTAATGACAATTCCAAATTTACTATTAATCCTCTGGAACATTTGTTCACATGTTCTAAATACTACCAAATAATCTAATATTGGCTAAAGACTGAGATACTTTACATAGCACTTGGTTGCATTAATTTGCAGAAAATGTTTTATGTAAATAATATAGTCAGATTATATTTTACTAGTGCAGAAATAATAGAAACATGTTCAGACCTTGCTTCATTAGCCCCACGTTTCTCTTGTGTGAGCTCCCTTCTAACGTTTTTGTGTTACAAATACTAAAAAAACATTCTTCTGGCAACAAAGAATTGGACAACTGACTCAACATGTAATACTAGTTTCAGCACTTTAATTAACCTGTCATAGCTCTTTGGTATCATAGAAAGACAGAAACATTCAAACAAAATGATGCAAACATACTAAATCATCTGAATCACCCCAGTGCAAGTAGTTTTAACGTTACACTATAAAAGAATCCTGCTGTTGAGCAATTTGTTCATTTGTTTTTAAAGTTTGGTTTCTATAATTGGAATGGAATTGTGTTGAGCATTTTTATTCAATGTCCTTTTGGGGGGTCACAACATGGCTTAGATATTGCTTATTGTTTCTCTTTATAAATATAATAAACCATAAATTATAGAGGCACAACATTTTGTTTGGCTGCATCTCAAATGGCAAACAGTAAAAAGGTTAACACAACACTTGCTTAGTATGAAAAAACAATTAAGAGATTTGTCTGAGGTAGGTGAAATGTCCAACCCGTCTTTTAATGTAGTTCAATAAAGTGCAATTTCTATCCTATGGAGCAACTGTTGTGTTTTCTGTTTTCATTACCTGCATTCTACTGATTACATTGAAACAAGCTTGAACTAAGCACTGCATTTACTTTAAAACTCCTGAGCACACTGTGCGAAGTACTTGACAACTACAGTACAATCATCTTCTAATTGTGAAAGAACTGCCAGTCCCTGGAAATGGAGTTCCAGTGCCCTCATGCAAATATTTTCTGTAATGTAGGTATTTGGGTTGAGAACTAGTTAATGGATAGAAAACAGAGAGTACAGATACAGAGGGCTGAATGTTTTGAATAGGGTGATGTAATTAGTAAGGTACCACAAGGATCTACTGTATATTAGGACAATTGTTCTTCCTAACTTATATCAATGATTTACATTCTGTTATAGAATCCAACATAGCAAGGCTTAAAAGTAACAAAACACTTTAGAAACTGCAAATTATAAAATAACTTGAAAAACCTGAATAACCAAAAAGCTTTAGGGTTTAAAAACACCTATCAAAATCTTTGAGACAATGTGGGGAAGCAATACGAAAGGCAATCAAGAGCATTAGGACGTCCTGTATAGTAACTTTTGACATTATTCAATCTACTGTATACATCAGGATTTGTCAACATTTACAGATGGTATATAATATAATAGATGTATTAAAAGGAGAAATATATATATATATAAATTAAGGGAAAATTACATACATTTAAAATACAATGTTAAAATGTAATCATATCCTAGAAAACTGTGATGTTTACAATTGCCTAAAATTATTTTTTTATTAAATACTCTGTTTATTTAGTTTCAGGTAGCTTCACAAAGTCTCACAAACTCTAAAGAAGCATATGACATAACTACTGATTATTAAAGGAGTGTGAATATAGAAGTAAAGCTCTCAGTTTCACATCATTATGCGAAAGACTGCCTGAATATTTGCAGTAAAATTGAATTACTTATTTTAACAACTCCAGTGACAGTTCTAAAAAATCCCAAAACGGGGAATAACATTTAGATTAAAATAGTTCTGTACATATATTAATCAACAGCTGTGCCTATAAATGTCTGGAAAATTCACATAACAGACTGTGAAAATCTGATGTAGGCAACATGGTAATGTACAAAAATGCCATGTTTATTCTTGGATTTCTGATCACAAACTTAATGGAGGTCTGTTTGAAATTCAGATTTTATTTCATGCATGCAATTCAGAGACTGTTGAACCATTAGAAATGCATCGTGCTACCCAGTATAAGATAATGATCAAGAAAAGGCATAAACGTAAATGCCAATTTAACATACCATGAAAGGAATATGATTTAAAAAACGTTTTGACAACACATTCCCAAATGTAAATATATTTAAATGTGTGCATACTCTTCCTTTCTCTCAGAATAAATCTGCATATGTGTGTTTGTATGTATACACATTTGGTGTTTATAAATAATGTAAATGTAAATACATATAAATAGTGTATATGGAGACAGCATAATTAAACAGTTTGAATAATAACCATTTAATTCTAGAACCATATAACAGTGTGCTTAGACATATGAATGAAAAGAAACCTTGTCTGCAGGGTGAGAGCCTGTTACTGGAACAAGATACTAAATTAGTATTGTAGAGATTGTAGACCAACAGCTGAAAAAAATACAAAATGTAAACTTTAACTTGCTAAAGGAATTATATAATAAATTCTTCTTCTTCTTAGAAGTACCTCTGGGGGTACAAGTTCCCCTTGGTTGCGATCCTCTGATATAGATCCAGAAATGTACCATTTTAACCCACCTGCTTATACTGTATGTGCTTCCACAGTCCAAAAGACCAATTTTTAACTTTCAAATAACACCCAAATTAAATTTGACTATTATGAACTGGTGTTTTAAATTTTGAATTTTTATTGAAGCATTTGATATGTTGCAAATAAATTCATAAGGATGATTTTAAATTGACATGTATTTATAAATATTTCTACTTGTTTTAAAAAAGAAGTGGTGAAAGAAAACCAGTTGTTCTTTCAAAAATGGTACAAATATTGTTTCTATTGTCTATACATTAACTTCTTTCACATGCTGTCAGTGCTGCTAGATTATAATACATCTTAAAAACATGTTAAAACGTTTAAAAAAGTTTAAGTTGAAACTTAAAAAGAAGGAAAATGATGATACGGTATCATTGATACTGTACTATACTTATGATCATGATTATAATACTCTATATAGGTAAAACAAGTGTTCATAATACAGTTCTTGATTTCAGTTTTGTTCGGCACTGAGATGGTATTTTGTTGCCTCCTAGTGGTGATATCGCAGAAGTGCATTACTTATTTCAGCTCTCTGATCCTATTAATTTGAATATGTTTAGCTAATAATTTAACAGTTTTTCTCTTAAACAGTTTAATACTAGAAACTGTAAATTTGCTTCATATATTTCATCTTTTTTCATCTAAATGCGTATTAGGGATAATTACTGTCACATCCTGAAAACCTGTTGTGGGAAATTAACATCCAAATCTAAAGGTAAAATGTTGTTGATGCCCTTACCTTTTATTTGTTTTGTGTGGGTGACAATTTAAAATAAAACTAAAACAGTTTTTATTATTGAAATCATCATTAATCATTAATATTTCTTGTACTACAGCTACTACAGTTGTATTCAAAGGATTTTTGCTCTTCAAAGAAATGCACGAATCACCAGATTCCATGCAATTCCAGCCTTCAAACAATAATTATGTATGTCGGTGGAAAAAGAATTTAATCTATGGGGTGGTAGTGTGAAGCAGTAGGTGCTGCTGTGGACTCCAGACTGGTGAGTGGGTTCAAATTCCAAGCAGGAAATTTGAGCAATGTACTGCACTCACATTACTCCAGTCAGCCTGTAGAAATGGGCACTTCCCAGGTCATTATTGCTAATGAGAATTTGTTCTCAATTGATTTATCTGTCTAAATACAGGATTAAAAACATATAGCATTATTATGGCATTTTTATATTTTAAATCTAGGTAAACTATGTGGCCTGAGTTTGCTTACAAATATTTTAGCAGTATTTTATAGATACTCCAAAAAGCACAGGTCCTGGTTTGAGTAAGTAGGCCATTCACTTATTGCTGGTCTGTCAGATAAGTCTGTCTTTCCCGTCAGTAACAGATTATTTTGTCACATTTTAGATTCACTATAGGAGCTCTGTCATGAGTCTCACATAGTTAATGTTATATTGGTTTTATAGGCATCTGAAATGTTGAATTGAATTTGTCAGAGACGTTTGTGTGGGAAAACAGCAAAATTGGATTTTATACACAACATAGCCCAGGAAATGCATTTTCATATTTTATATTATTACTGACCACAATTTAGTCTCAAGCCTCTGTCAAAGAATCGAGTCAACAAATGTGCATTTCTAACATGAATACTTACTGAATGGAAATGAAACCTGAAAGAGGGCCATGTGAATAGATTTGTTCATAAGAAATGTGCTTTCTCAATACAATCAGATTTCTAAATCAAATCCAATGTTTCTGATGGGAAATAATGCATTATTTACACAATGGAAGAGTGGACAACTTTATCAGTTTAACAAAGGTTCAAGACAAAAGGTTCCTCAATATTTTTTGTAACATAATAGGTATTTGTGATTATACAAGTTTAAAAACACAAAGAAGCATATAAGAATGCTTACGGTATCAATTTATTAGAACTAAATTGCATTTCCTTCAAGGAAGAAAAGGATTTCCTTTACTTAAAATGATCCTTTCTAAAATATATTTGACAAATGTGATTACTAAAAGAAGAGAACAAAACAATGGGAAAAAATATTAAGTCTAAAACTCTTTTGGTAGTTCTGAAATATATAAAGTTCTAGTTTTAAACCGAGACCACATCCCACATAGCGTAAAGGGATATTGTTCTGCTCTGGTTAAATACAGATCATATCAGAAATAATTTGTAATGAGAACAAGACACCTGCGTGCAGACTCCACTAAAAGTCTAAGAAGGTTTTTATCAGAAATCTCATTGCATGTTATATCACCTGCACTGAGCATCCTAAAAAAAAGAGTAAAAAAAAAAATTACAATATTCACTGGTGTACAATGGGATAATGTCAAAACACTAAATTGGCATCAGACCTTTCTGATACTTTAAAGCACATGAATGCATTTAAATACTGTAGGTTAATGTAAAAATAACACATTTCCAACCAAATCTAAAAGACTCTGAAATGGACTGGAGACCAGGTTGTATCATGCATTGTGCCCGCTGCTTTCTGGGATAGGCTCAGACTCCCCCGCGACCCTGAATTGGATGAAGTTGTTAGAAAACAGATGGATGGATCTCAAAGACTATAAGATAAAACAAATTGTGCTCCTTTGTGAAATTTAAAAATGTGGCATTTCTTACCTGCTGTAGAGGATGTATGTTGAAAGCTGCCATATCTTATGACTGCTCCTTGCAGTTTCAGATTCAGTTGTCTTTACTGCAGAAGGGAGCCATTGATATTCAGAGCATATTTGATCTTTTTTTAACAATCAAAAGTTTCTGAATTTGTCAACCCTGTGTTCTAAATCTTTTAATACATGCTAGTTATAAACACTTTAAATCGGTAATACCAATGCGACTGCCTATCACACCCCTGCGCTTTTACGCTGTCTGATACAGACACTGGCGGTGTCCGCACATGGTATGGGTGGTTGTCAGTACCCCCTGACCCTAATTAACAGGAAATTACCTTATTAACATCTGTAGCATTTATGTCCTGACAACCCCTGCAATAGCACTCTGTCATTGTGGGTTTTCTCCCTGAAGAGTCCTGTCAGCTTCCCTGTGCTTTGCTACGCTACCCTACGCGTTGCTCTTGCTCTGCTGGCCTGCTTGCTTTGCCTGCCAGTGTACTGTATATTGACCTCCTGCTTGTCTCACAGCCGTTATCCTCCGTGGCTTTGTCTACTTCCAGATTCCCCGGCAATGCACCTCACCTGTCTGACTCCATGGTTTTGGAAAACCTTTGGATTCTGAAGTGTGATCTCAAACTTTCTCTCGGCACGCAGTGCTTGCGCTCTCCCTGAGAGCTGGTTTATTACACAATCAAACACAAGGGAAAAGGCTGATTGTGAACTTGTGATTGTGGTTCACTAACATAACTAACTGATTGTGCAGATTCTAAAGAACTATTATATATACTGAGACATGCAGTGGATATTTTAATTTATAATCAATTGTTTGCATTTCACTTTTCAGAAAACAGACCTCAAGATCACACACAGGGGAGAATGTGGAAGTGTAAACTTATCTGGTAGCTGTCTTTCACATTCACTGTATTCAAATATATATATATTCATATTCATACCACAATTTTAGTGTTGGCAGGTGGCATGTCGCTCATCAAAAGTAACCACAGACCTGTAATTGTCTGGAAGGCCACAGGGGTTGCATGTTGCTTAGGCTAACTAATCCCACCCTACCATTTATGACACTCAGTTATTTGTGTTACCCTGCTTGGGGAATCTCAGTCACGATCTAGGCTCAAATCCATTATGGATTACAGAACTCAACCCACACTTGGGCAAGCATCTTTATTGGCTGAGCCATCTGTATTGTACTGTTTAAAACTGTAGATTTTTTTTTAAAAATCAGCAGCATAGTGAGTGATGCAAAAAAAACGATGTGTATAGAAACAGAACAAAATATTATAATAATTCAGATCACACTGTATCTGAAGCATTTTTATGCATAATCTTAACCTCTAATACTATGTGTTTGTTCCTTAGTGCATTCTCTGTGCTATTAAAAGGAGCATCTGTTTAATGTTTCAAACAAGCAAGAGAAATGATGCAGTAAATATAAACTAAACTCTATTTTAGTAAACTACAAAGTCCTGGGAGTGATACATGCCCATTGTGTTGAGGGCGTATTAGCAATCATTTTTAATCATTTAATATTTAAAAATATTAAGGGAGGAAGGTCTTCTTTAGCTCAGCCGGCAAGACCCCTGTTGAGCGACACCGGAGACCCGGGTTTGTGCCCATGCAGTGGAGTGACGAACCGGGGTGGGGAGCAGCGAGGGCACAAGCCCGAGAACCCGAATATGTTACAAGATTTTATTACTCTAATAAACAACAGTAATTATTTCCTTTTTATTTTAGATTAAAATGGTGAATATATCCAATATGCAATGGCATCCCATTCTGTTAGAACACACTCAGGCAGACTTCTTACAGCAGGCAGCCAATTAAACTATTATTTAATTATTATTTCCTTATAAGCTCCATTTTTCTTTAAATACTTCCCTTGCCCTTCCCTCAGGGCTCTGTCATTAGCTACTTCGTAGCTTCCTTATGCCATTTTTTTTTCCTCTACCTTTTTGCACTTGCTTAAGTATTTCAGCGCTTTCCCTGTCCTTTGCCACTACTGCTCTGTTGCCCTGAGCGTTGGCTTCATTTTTTTTGGCTCCTCTTTTTTGTTCTGTTGCGGTGTTCCCCTCCTCGCCGTTGCCTGAGACCTGCTTATACAGATACAGCCATTCAAAATGCGCGGGCGATACCGCATTATTTTGCGGTACGCTGTATGCAGTCTACCGCAAGCTACCGGTAAATACCGCGAGTTACCGTAAATTCTCCTATAATACGACAAGCAAAATAATAGTATCCGGAATTTCCGCAAGGTGGAGCTAATAAAGCTCAACCTCTCATGTTTGAGCTGTGGCCATCAAAGTCTTTAACGAAGATATTACTAATAGTATTAATAATGAATGACCTTGGACAAGCTGTAAGTGTAAACTCAAAGTATTGCCCTGGTCAACATTCTTTTTTTCATTGACCATCTTTGTAAAAGTAACACCACAGCATTTCGCAATCACGCATTTGTTTCCAATCATGCAAAGTACAGTGATTCACCATGCCTTTCACATGCTCATAAAAGAGATTGATTTAGGAACATAAACATATTACCGTATTCAAACTGTACTGTATACAGTATGTATATGTATATTTAATGTCTTAACTGTGCCCGTTTAAGTATTGACTATTCATATCTAATTTTACCACTGAAGGGAAATCTTAGTAGCTGAGCATAAAAAGAATAGGAGCATACTGCAACGCGTGTGAAGGCCATAAACGATATTAATTTTGGAACATAAACATACAGTATATGGCTGGTCTCGGTACTTTAAAGAAAACATACACGAAACATGGTTTCATTATGACCAGAATCTGTCTTGAGATATTTTTAACTTGATTTACAGTATTTGAGAGGTATGTCTTAACACCGATACTACAGTGCTTAAGTACTGCTCACGTATATGTTTCTAGGTTTATATTATGCATTTCATAAGGTCAAATTACTTTTGAGCAACTAATAAGAAGCGCGAAACGGTATGCGTTTTAGTTTCGTTTCGTGCTGGGACCCGTGGATTGATTAGAGATATCAAGTACATACAAGTCATTTTTTAAATGTTGTAGTTCGTCTTGAAAAAATGTTACGAGTACATCATCTATCAACAATTACACAGGTTCTGTTTCCATATTGCGGATTTTGGTTACGTAATATTATTTTCTAGATTTCACGTTGTGAATATATGATTTGGGCAAACAGAGCCGCAAAGAAGTACATTATGGGTTGTTGTTTTTTTATGCAGTTTTATCTAGAACAAGCGATGCTTAAACCTTTGTCTGATTCTTGTGAAACTATCCACACGACAGTTACAGTACCTAGGAGTTGACTTCAGTGATGTCACTGATGGGATGTTTCTAAAAATCCATCCTCTGTAAAACGTCTTCTCTAGTTGTCCTGCATATGTATTCGCTAATGAAGCTGTGTGTTCTGAGCCTGGATCTCTACATTTCTGTATGAACCAGCTTAGAGGGCTAAAGACAGCTTGTGTTTAAATTGAGTGTAAGGCAATTTATGCTTCTAAAGTCATGGTCAGCATTTATTATTGAACTGTGCTGTAAACTTGTTCTGTGCCAAGTCACATTATTTTATAGCGTTTTTATAGCGTTATCAAATCCGGTGGAGTTTCCTGACTCCCATGTCACATGGTCTGTGATTGAAACTTGTAAAACCGGTTTAATTCGTCACAGCCAGCACTCCGGTTGTAAAGTAGAAGCAGGCGAGATTTCCAGCGAAAAACACCTCCCCCTTCTTCAGGTGTGAGGGTCTTCTGCTCAGAATGAAACGCTAAAATGTAATGTAGGCTCTGAATGGGTTCAATTGTGATTTCGGCTTGATTAAGGTCGCTGCCTTTCATCTAAAACCCTACTTGAATCCTTCTAAACTAAAAATCAGTGTTTGTGAGTTCTAAATAAAGAGGTATCCAGGTAACAGTGAAACGGGCGGACAGTCTGGGGAGATCGCCCGTTTTCCATGTAAATAGTTCCCTGGTTCCGCACCCCTTGGTGTTTCTCTCGCTCTCTCTCGGGTCACCTGATCATTAGCTCGAAAGATTTGAGTGCTTTGTGTATATTCTAATGGTAGTGGGGGCAGGGTGTGTGGGAACAGGTTTGGTTGAAATTGCATTGGAGATCTATGTTCTTCACACCTGAAACATTTTCTCTGAAAGCATTTTCTTCGCAGTTTAACCGATCTTGTTACAGCATGTTACAGTTTACTATTATTAACCATATTAATTTTAAGTGCTTAATGTAAAATCTTGTAAAAATATATTTTCATTGTTCAAATATACATTAAGTCTGACTATCATATAATAAGTTAAATACAAAACTAAAGAAAAAATAGGGTTAAATATAATTCAAAATATTTTGCTAACAATGTTAACTGTTTATGAATAATAAAATGTATTAGCTAAGGAGTAGGATGGCACAGTTGTTAGTATGTTTTTTGTTTTGTTTCTTTTTCATAAATACAACAGTAGTACCTGATGTCTCAGTGGCTTTCAAAATTAAATTATGCATGCAAACCTGTGAACTAGAAAGATAACTAAGATATCCATCCATTTATAATGGTGGCAAAGTGGTTAGCATTGCTATCTTGCAGCACTGGGGTCCTAGGTTCAATTCCTGCCATCCTGTGTGTGTGGGGTTTACATGTTCTCTCTGGGTTACATGGTTTTTCTCCATATGTGTGATATGACTCCCTCTCGCACTCCAAAACATACTGGTAAGTTAATTGGTTTATGGGAAAACTGGCCTTGGTGTGTGTGTGTTTGTGTCTGTCTGTCCTGTGATGGACTGGCGCTATGTCCAGGGTGTATTCTGCCTTGTGTCCGTCGCTTACTGGGATAGGCTCCAAATCCTCTGTACTGGATAAAGAGATTAGAAATGGATGGAAGTAAAGGCACTGTGTGGATGGAACTATACACAGTGTTAGAAACCCACTATGAAATGGCAGCATCTCACTGAGAATAAAATATTTTATACTGCTGGCTTAAGGAAACAGCCTTTCCACCTCTCAGTAATGCTCAGTAACATGACTTAGAAAATGACAGAAGACATACGTATCATGCTTATCCTTCTATTTTTCATAATCGTAAACTCCTTAAGGCAGTTACATTTTCTCTGTTCTGACCTGGAGTTACAGAGAAATTCTAATAATTCTAATTTCTAATAAAATTCTAATAAGAGATTTGTAATGAGGAAAGTCATACCAATCACTCATACAGTACCAGGATTTGCAATTACAATACAAATACTTTCTTTCTGTATGTGTTTATTTTGCAGTTTGAGTCTATGGCATTCCTTTGGGGGTCTATACTCCAAGGCATGACTTTTTTATGTATAAACATCAGTATTTACTGCTATTAATTACTGTACGATTTATAGTTGAAATCTGAGCCTAGATATAAAGTTAGATATAAAGTTAAAATCTCGACAAAGCAATGTAGGAAATACAGAGAAAATAAATCCTTTCTGACATCTAAAATCAGTTTCGATCAAGGTCTCTAAAACGAACAAGAAAAAGAAGATTTTCGGAGGGCAATTACGCTGTGTTTATATAGAATAAGTGATTTATGAGCAATCTAATTTCTTGTTCGTTTAAAACAGTGAAATGTCAGCTGTAAAAGATCGCACCAGAAACAGCACTCTCTCTGCCTGTCATAGACGTTCAGGAAAGGCTGAATGAAGTCATGTCAAGAACAATAATTCGGAGATCAATAATAACAGTTGTAGGACAGTATATAAGGAGGATAAGGATTTTGAAGTTGACTCGAAATCTGATAGGTAACCAGTGCAAGGACTTGAAAACAGGTGTAATGCATCCCTGATAGGATTCTTGCTGTCATATTCTGAACATATTGAAGATTGCTCAGTGTGGATTTAATTTCCTCAGTGAACAGGATGTGCATTTATTAATTCTAGAAAAAAACTAGATTTCTCTAGTTCTTAGTTTCTCTAGTTTCCTTTAAAATAAACTATTATTCCACAATGCAGAGTATTACATGGCCAGTATTTACACATGATATTTGTGATTTAAAGAAATTAACACAAGCAGCTTTTGGAGATTTAAGTGTTGGCTGAGTTATTGCAGGATAAAAGACTAGAGATGTTGGCAAGAAGAAGATAGTTTGGGGAAAGCTGAGGAATACACTTATAACAAGAACACTTCCTAATGGGGTTAGGCATACTTTTGATGAAGATGATGAAGTTAACAGACTATATGTTTACATAGATACTGAAATAAGGATTGTATTTTAGATTATGTGTAGTTGCTGGCATTGAACTGTGTGTTGGATGCACATGAATTGAAGGAATGGGCAAACATAGCTGATGCGGATCCACAGAGCCAGCATATTAAGATGTTTATAATTAGAGGCAATTTGTTTAAATAACTAGGTATGGATACTGATGTGCAAGAGAGGTGGAAAGGCTGTTTCCTTAAGCCAGCAGTATAAAATGTTTTATTCTCAGTGAGATGCTGCCATTTCATAGTGGGTTTCTAACACTGTGTATAGTTCCATCCACACAGTGCCTTTACTTCCATCCATTTCTAATCTCTTTATCCAGTACAGAGGATTTGGAGCCTATCCCAGTAAGCGACGGACACAAGGCAGAATACACCCTAGACATAGCGCCAGTCCATCACAGGACAGACAGACACAAACACACACACACCAAGGCCAGTTTAAATCTAACCTCAGAACCTTTCTTTTCAGAAGACTTAGTGTCTGTATCTGCTTCATTTTCTAATTTTGGTAGCACCTCTAACTGCTTGTCTTTCTTATATGCATTTACTTTGTAATCTGTGGTCCTTTTATCTGTTTTTACATCTACTGTATTGCTTTGAGATGCCACCTTTAATGGTGATATATCAAATAAAGTTTTTTATTATTGTTATAGGGAAACATGATCAGATTGTCCCTGGTTCAGAAAAAAAGATCTAAAGTATACTAGTTTGTCACTCTTCTAATTCCCTTTGCTAAATGACTTTTCATACTAATCTGATCAATCTAACTGCCAGTTTTCTGTGCTTTCTCTATCCTGCTAGATTTGCAATTATTCTGAAAATTTTCATCTTGAAATAACTCATTTCTAAATACCTTTTTCACTGTTAACATCTTGCAGCAACTCTGCGACAAAATATACACTCTGACAGTTCATCCTGCTACCAACATTAAATAGAACAAATCTTAAGATTTCTATATTTATGTCTTTATTTAGTGGTTTCATTAGTGACAAAGGCTAAGCTTTCTTGGAAAAATGTCTTTTATGTGTTGTGGAAAAAACTGACTTGCTTTAACAAAATATGTTTACAAATCCTTTCACCTGGCATTTTCGTAGTTAGAAATTATGGAACGCTCTGTTAAAAGCAAGGGAGTTTTTATGTCCGTTGCAGTTCTTTTGCAACATGAATATAATTATATCGTTATTAATTTCTTGAGATACGCGATTCCATATTATATTCCCTTTTAATCAAATTCTAAAAGTATGCTTGTTGACTCCGGTATCGTGTTAGTTAAAGACTTCGATGCTTAAAATGTTTAGGGAGAAATGGAATACTGGTGTGTATTTTTTTCTTTAAAGTACCAAGACCAGCCATATACTGTATGTTTATGTTCCAAAATTAATATCGTTTATGGCCTTCACACGCGTTGCAGTATGCTCCTATTCTTTTTATGCTCAGGCACTAAGTAAAAGGAGATGCTTCATATTGCTTGACTAATTTTAAAAACTAAGTTAGAAATGCAGACGCTCCCTCGGTGCGCTGCTCTGGTGCGCCGGCTCTTACACAGTGCCTGTCTGCCGTAAGCGTTACAATATACATACCCAACACTGCTTGTACCCATCTGTCATGCAAATAAAACACCTTGAATTGAATTGAATTGAGGGGAGAAGGGGGGGATACTAAAGCCAATACTGGCTCAATGGGCTTTGACGTGCTAATGCGTTGGTTTAACAGTCCGGGTGTGGCAGGCTTCCAATGTCAACTCGACTCGATTGGAAGACAATGAACGTATTTTAGCCCTAAATGAATTAATAGCAAACATGGTTTACATAAAATACATTTTTCCAAGAAAGTTTATAATAATACGATCTATAGTTGAAATCTGAGCCTACTTTAAAAATAAAGGAAAAGCATTTTCAGAGAGCAATCACGCTGTGTTTATGTAGAAAAAGCGATTAGGTTTATGAGCAATCTAATTACCTAATCGCTTAAAACGCTATATAAAATAAAGTTTATTTAGAGATGAATGATCAATGTGGTAGTTTAAATAATGTGAGTCAGGAAACTAACACAGCGCCACCGGATTTAATAACGCAATAAAAACGCTATAAAATAATGTGACACAGTACAGCACAGTACAATAATACTGACCATGACTTTAGAAGCATAAATTACCTTACACTCAATTTAAACACAAGCTGTCTTTCTGTATGAACCTCTAAGCTGGTTCATACAGAAAATGTAGAAATGCATTAGCCTGATTATGATTAAAAACACATAATTAAACACGCGTTTGCGATTTAAATCAGAACACGATTTAAATCAATATAAATGTTTATATTGTAACGCATACTGTCCAGCCTCCATTTCTCTATAAAAATTTACTGTTGCACACACACACACAATAGAAGCAGGAACCGCTGTCAGAAGGGAAGATATGTTCAAAATATCGCAAATATCGATCATGTTGCGATATTTTGAAATATAAAAGTCAACTGATTGTCCATAATATCGCTTACCTATTTTTTCGAAGAAATGTTTGTTAAAATAAAAGTTCAGCACCAGCTGGATTCGAACACACAACCTGCCAGTTGGTAGTCACGCACCTAGACCAGTAGGTTACAAGAGAGCTCGCATGATCAGGCAGGCGAAACAGCCCTACACAGCCCTGCCGCAGTACACGGATATAATCATACCGTTATTAAATTCTTTAGATACGCGATTCCATATTATATTCCCTTTTAATCAAATTCTAAAAGTATGCTTGTTGACTCCGGTATCACGTTAGTTAAAGACTTCGAAGCTTACAATGTTTAGGGAGAAATGGAATACCGGTGTGTATTTTTTTCTTTAAAGTACCAAGACCAGCTATATACTGTATGTTTACGTTCCAAAATTAATATCGTTTATGGCCTTCACACGCGTTACAGTATGCTCCTATTCTTTTTATGCTCAGCTACTAAGATTTCCCTTCAGTGGTAAAATTCAATATCTACAACGGGCACAGTAAAGACGTTTACAGTAAGTCTTTCTACGACAGACCAACGGACCACGAGTGCCCCTGTCGGTCAACCAATCACGCACCGCGGTATCCCGTGTCATCATACCTGCGGTATCTGTACCGCGGTGTCTGTGCCGCGCACTTTGAATGGCTGCATCTGTAAGCTCTCAGTTAGATGCGGCTATTTTTCACCTCGCCGCTTCATCACATGATAAAGGGGTTAGAAAATGAACGGATGGTGGTTCTATGAGTGGACTTTTATGACTCCATGACGGTTCATATGTTAAACAGACTCCCTGGTTCAGTTAATCAATTTAATAAAAGTGAAAAGAATCCACATAATCACATTGTGTCATGACACACACCTCAAGTCTACAAGGGATCCGCCAACAGAAGTCTCACAAGCACATCTTGAAGAGCTACCCAATCGTGCTTCAAGACTTGCAGCATTTTGTTGATGAAGATATTGCTGTTAAGTAAGAAATTCAAATGATCCCACAAGTGTTTAGTGGGGCTTATACAGTACCACACAACCATGAAGGCCAACTTGCAAAGAAACACCAGCCCTTGAGGATTAATTAGGTAAATGCCCTGCTTGATTAAGCAACACTTTGAACTGAGCTTTAATCCCAACTTTGCTGATGGCCTCTGGACATCAGAGTGAATGACATCTTCTCATCTTCTGTGACAAAGTTTGATGCCATTTGCTGCCTAAGACAAAATTGTACAAAATGAGCAGGGATGACATTCCCCACAAAATTGCTGATTACTTCTTTTGTTTCCAAAATCGTGGAACCGCCTATGTATATCAGATGTTCTACTTTGCAGAGTGTGTGTGTGTGTGGACACAGAGAGAAGATGGGTGATAGATTAATATATTAATACATCCTTTTCAGAAATATAGGATGTGCATGACACACATGCATCATGATATTCTCACTCCAAATGACATCCCATAACGACACGTCTTGTCCACTGTTGGGTTTATTGCGGATCAATTCAGAAACAACAGCTGGTAATTTTTTTTCACACCCCAGAACATTCCATTATAAATTATAAATTATTTCTCAGATTTTCAATTCAGAATTTGTTCTACAATCTTGTACATCTTCTCAAATCTTATCTTCTTAAATTAAGTGATTAATAAAAATACTATTAGAGTAATTTAATTCAGAAATTCAAAGCAATAACTTTATAAACCATGATTCAAATGCTACAAAAATAACATTATGTATCTGCAAATCACAGCCATAAATCAGGTATATTTTCTCAAAACAAGCCTCTTCAATTCCATTATTTCCTTCATTAAACACAAACACATGAGCTTTAGTAAAAATCTTTAATGCTGATCTTTAGTTGACAGGAAGCGAAGGAAACTTTGGGAGTTGCAGGAAATGGCGGGTGGTTTTCTTCTAAATTTGAAAACTTTTAAAAATCTTGGAAAAGAAACAAAAAACAGAAGGGAAATAACAAAAGACTACTAATAATTTTCACAATAAAGGTTTCAAGGTTGAGTTTGGTAGGTTACAAAAATTCTGCAACGCTAAAGGAAAATAAATAATCACATAAAAACAAACTGGATAAATGTGTATATTGATATGCAGAGCATATATTATTTAATGAGAAGTCTATTACAACTGTGAAAGAGGACCTTAAGCAGCAAAAGAAACCGCCCATGATACAATCAAAATTTTAACTTATATTTACTGAAGCATAAAAAAGCAACCACATGCCTATTTTAATGAAAGGTCACACAGAATTATTTTGCCGACCTAAGAGGATTGCACTGTAAAGCTCAGGAGTGAGGTCTTACCTAAAGTGTATATCAGGAACTGACTGGAAAAACAACCGAAAATACTTGTTTTCTTCTCATTGCTATTGTCTACCTGCACAGAAATGCATTAACATTAAACAGGAAAACAGCAGCAACAGAAACTGTGGGAAGAGAGATCCCTCTATGTTAGATATGTGATTTACCGTAGATTTGTTTTCTGACACTTTAGTGCACTTTCGCAATTGTAGGACATTAAGCAAGAGCACTCAAACTCAGGCATGGGATCTGGCACAGACACTTGGGGAGTTTAAAGGGGCCTTCAACAACTCCCCAGAGGGAGAAAACGGCTCAACTAGGATTAGAAAAACTAAGGGCTGAGAGTTTCACAGGGATTAGAGTCAGCTTCCACTGTATTAAGGTCTCCATCTGCACACCTCTGGAAAGTTTATATTAACTTCCCATTTACCTCTTTTGATGCCGACTGGACTGAGTTTTATATGCTTCATTACCCACCCATCCTTTATCATAAAGTTGATTGTCCTTGTGTGGCAGTGACAAGGCAGGGCCCATTCCAGAAGTTAGGACACAAGGCTGTACTGAGAGCACATGACTGCTCTCATCGTCAACAGGATACCAGCCAATTGCAGTGCCACAAATCCAACCTGTCTTTGGGAGGTGAGAGGGAGCCGAAATAACCAGACAGAAATATGCAAACACAGATGCTTCAATATTGTGTTAGCAAAATTTCACATTTAAAACAACTGCACTGCTTGTAATTGCAAATATAATGTTAGGTTTTCCTTTTTAACAGGAATTGAAAGTGCCCAATAATGTTACAATAATCTGTTCACTCTGCTGCCTACCTTGAGTAATATGGAAAAGCTTTTTTTGTTTTGTGCTAGCATTAATCATTAATCAAACACTTTACACACTCTACAATCGGTAATAAAACTTTGTTCAGATTTTATATTTTACTTAAAAATGTTCTGGGTTAACTGATTATAACTGATTATTGCAATCGCTCGCTATTATGGAAAATCTTCATCATCAAAATAAAAGAGAACTCATCTTTTATTTCATATACAGTATGATCACATTGTTTAAAAATTATGACAGTGTATTTCGGTTGTTACAAGGAACCCTTCAATTCAAACAGCATTATAAAATTACCTGTATATAGTTTAAATACAGATTATATAGATTACATTAAATCTAATTAACAAACTTCACATAAAAACATATTGTTCAACTTCTGAAAGTCTTTTTTCCAAATCATAAATGCTTGTATAATTCATAAACAGCCCCAGAAATTAAGAATTTAGATTAGATAATTAATTCTTTGTATTTAATACAAACATATATATATATATTCCAGCACATCATGAGAAAAAACAGCCTTTTCTTGTAGCATATTAAATTTAATCATCTTTATCATATTTCATTTAATCATTTAAATGTCAGCTTCTAATGGTAAAGTTTACCCATAACACATAAAGAAGATTTTTAATGGAATATAGCACCCTTTGTGTTCTTGTTAAATGGCCTTCACAACTTTGTTCTGAAGTTGAACTGCCTATACAGTGGAATTGTAAACACTGTAACTATTCCTGTGTTCACTAGTTCCACTTGGTTTGGTTTAACATTTATATCAGTAGACTATTTTTCACAATTCCTTATTTTTCTAAAGAGAACCATACAAAATACAGGCATAGGCATTGACATTCAAGCTCAGACTACAGTTAACAAAACGTTTTTTTCTAATTGGCACATTGAGCATTTATACACAGCTCCAAGATAATGAGCCACAAGGTTTGCTATTTGGCATAAACAGTGTTGTCAGTTAGATAAAAACCAGGACAATTTTATTTGCATTGACTAATCTGGGGTCTGTTTCAGAAAGGCAATTGCAATAAGTCTTAGCAGACATCACAAATTAAAATGTGGGTTATATAAAAATGTATGGTAGGCCTGATGCATTGCAATTTTATCCTGAAATCAACAACAACCAGAGAATCAACTTAACAATTTTCATAGCAGCTCAAGGCACAGGAACTGGAAGGAGTGGACTAGTAAGAGGAACTGATCAAATCATCTTGATGAATTGTCTGTCCAAACCAGGGCAGTCTCGAGGCCTTCCAATCCCCAATCCCGCTACACACTCGCATAGAAATATAAATACATACATGTTTAAATATTTTAATACAGTGACACACAAAACTCTTATTTTTGTCACGATAGTAAGTCCCTCCTCTTAAGGGCGGTCGAGCTCTTTCTTGTTTGTCTCAATTTTTTGCACCTGCCTCCTGTTCCAGCCCCTCCCTACAAAAACCATACGCTCCCATCATTCCAGGCTCAGCTTTGGAAGATGGACGCCGGAAGCCCACCTACCAGTGAGTCTAGGAGATGCTCGACGGCATAGGCTTCGCAATGGCATCCTGACCATCTGGGTCCAGTGCTTGGAGCGCCTGGCCCCGTTAACCCTTTTTATTCCCCCGACCCTTCGCAGGATCCCGCTCTGGATTTTAAATCCTGTCTTGTCTGTCATGGATAGAATTCCCGGCTCTGGACTTTTCATCACCCATGGATTTTCCTACAGACTCCCTTTGGACTAGTTTGCCTTGGCCACGCCCCCCCCCCCCCCAAGCACCAGCGCACCGTTGACACAACCCCCTGTTCTTCTTCCAGCCCCGATCCTAGTCTTCTTTCCCTGTGTTTGTTTCACTCCCTTCCGGATTCTGCCATCTGCATAGGGTCCTGAGAAATGCTTCGTGACTCAAGATGAAAGTTAGTGGAAGAGCAGATGCTTTGTTCAGAACTGGAAACATGTCCCGCACTAATTACGTCAGAGCCATAGGCTATCAGCTGCAAACTAAAAGTTATTGCAACATAACTAAACAAGGTTGGAAAAAATGATAGCCGGCGGAAAAAAAGGCGAGCACAAGCAGAGATAGGGACAAATTTAGAAAATACTACAGTGGGTGTGAGACAAGAAAAAGGAAGCAGAAGAGGGAGGATGCAAATGTGGCACTTAAAGGGTCTTTGGAATGTTTTTTTATAAAAACCAGGAGCGAAGAAGAAACAGACACAGGGTGATGATCTCGACGACAACAAGGATGCTTTCATTGAGACACCTGAAGGTACTGATAGCATTAGCAACAACGGCGATTCTGACCTCAGCTCTACACTGCACAGCAATGCAATTGTGTCAACTTCTATGGCTGTAACTGACGATGCCACGAACATGGGAACTGATTTACAGGATCCAGGCAACTGGCCAGCTCATATGGACAGTAAGACAAGGGACTTTCTAGTTGAAAATGAAAAGCTTTACAATAAAGATTGCAATTTCCCTAAAGAACTGCGACTCGATGTGGCTCTCTCATGTTGAAGAACATTCTAAAATTACAACAACTGAGATTACACATGAAATGAATGTTGATATAAAATTCCAAGATCAGCGAGGGAAATGCAAAAGAGTTGACATTGAGCATTCTCCTAAAAAGAGTTTTGAAACTGACTATTTTTTAGTCATTGTAGGCCAAGCACTGATGTCACTCAGAGTCCGCTTTCAGCAAATGCAAGGTTTTGCAGACAAGTTCGGGTTTCTGTTTGATGTTAAAAAGTTGCAAGAAATGACGGACGACTAAATGAAACAACACTACATTACACTAAGCGGTGCTCTGACAGACAGAGATTCTCACGACATCGACGCATTTGAGTTGTTTGACGAGCTCCAGATTGTTAGAGAAATAATTCCTGCTGAAACAGCTGCGGCAGTTCAAGTCCTTCAGTTTTTAAGATCCTTTCAAGGAACTTTCCCAAACACTGAAGTGGCATACATAATTTTAAGAACAATTCCAGTTATAGTGGCCTCGGGAGAACAGAGCTTTTCGAAACTTAAACTAATAATTACCTAAGGACAACTATGTCCCAAGAGAGACTATGCGGTCTTGCTATCCTGTCAATCGAGGACATTGCATCGAAAATGGTAAATCAAGATTTAATCGCCCAGTTTGCAGAGAGAAAGGCTAGAAGATCTAACTTGAATGGTATTCTCTATGCTTGCTTTGCTACAGTATGCTTTGGTTGTTAAGTTTGCGTAGGCAAACGAGTCGGCCTTTGTCCAAAATACAGTATATTAATCTCATTGTACAGCCAGTTAAAATATGTAATACATGCAATATAGTGGAGCAAGAAACAATAATAATCAGAAGCCAAGACATCTATGCACTTCTATTGGAAGGCGGAAATTCTGGCAGCATGCAGGATACATCATGAGATTCCCAATCATTGTGTTTTAATATTAAAGCTTGGGTTTTGATATACTGTACATTGAGATAGTTGCTTATTATTACTGCACATT
Source organism: Atractosteus spatula (assembly GCF_055471065.1). Lineage (NCBI taxonomy): Eukaryota > Metazoa > Chordata > Actinopteri > Semionotiformes > Lepisosteidae > Atractosteus > Atractosteus spatula. The sequence goes on along the minus strand of NC_142711.1, from coordinate 27,016,234 downwards.
TATATTAGTCCAAATACTTATTACTAGGACAAAGATAATGTAAAGTTATGTATGGATCTAAAAATCTGAATGAACTTGGACAAACCAGGTATCAATATAATACAGCGTTGGGGTTAATGCATTACATACACAATGTGCTATGGTTAAATGAGTTAAAGAATTATAATGGGAATAACAGTATTGCAGTTACTTTTGCCAATGTTTTTGTTGCATTCTGTGCTGTACATCTAAACGATGTGGTGGAGCTGGGGTATCTGACAAGTAAAACTACACCATTATCAGAATATCTATGAAAGTACACAAAACACATGCAGTCCGAGCAGCAGTGCCATCTGGCATTCAAATTAAGTATTGCTTTATACACAACTGCTGAGTATAAAACAGCACACAATAAATTATCCTATTTATTTTAAGCTACATTTAGTTTCTTGACTGTGAGAAAATAATATAAGCATATAACAACCCAATTTGAATGGAAATAAAACTTGACATATGACTCTGTCACTGAAAATGAATTAATACTCCTTTTCTTCTTACCTCCAAAAAGATTCACAGAGGCCCTCTGTTTCTTATCGGGCCCTACTGTAGACTCTGGCATTCAGTGTTTTTAATCTTATGTGATTCACCCATGTCAAAATTTCTAGAAAAACATTCTGGATTTTTCACCTTAGTAAGTTAATTTAAAATATCTTTTAAACATGGATTTTGGAAGTAATTATGAATTATATAACCAGGAAAGATACATGGCCTCAAGGAGATAGTGGAAATTCAGTAATTCTCTCTGTGCTTATTACATTCATGATATTTTTAATATTATGTAATTTCTGCTGCTATGCACTACAAATCTTGAATGTTTAGGGAAAAAGAGTTATTCAGTTCCAGTTTGCTATGAACACATTATTGCAGCAAAAGAGTAATCTCTGGCTGTAACTTCACACTGATGTTAGTCCTTCTACTGTAGCTTGTGTAGTAGCTAGTAGATAATCAGTCTGGGATCACATTCAATGTAAAACACATTCAAAGAACTTGTATAGTTAAGCAAGACCTACTTTCATGCCAGCTATCCCCCAAAAAATAATACTGTCATACAGATGATCTTTGTAGTATAAGTCTATCAGATGTGATTTATATTTTGAGTTACTGTCAAAGTCAACTTCAGAAAATAGCTCACAAAATTGCTTTCATACAAGATTCATCAGCAAGAGTTAATTAACAAAAAATCCCTATTTATCTACCACCCACTTCCATCTGCCTGTGGTTGGTTATTCAACAAATACATTGAGATACAGCCCAGGTGCTGTATTAAGGATTAGGCTGTAATTACGTGCATGCATAATGGGACCCCAGAGCCAGCTTAGGCACAGAGATTTATGAGGATAAACCAGAATTCGCCATGTTTGTCTCCAAGGCATGTATTAATAATCAAATTATCATTCTATGGGGGATCGTCACAATTGTTTCACAGGACAAGAGAAACAAATGTACAGTAACAATATAATGTGCAATGAATTAATATGTAATGGCATATTACCTTCTTCTGAAAAAATGAGTAGCAAACTTTTTTTAATTAAAATCCCCAACTCTGCTCTAATTCTGAAAACTGCAACACAGAAAGCAAAAACTGGACAGAGAAAATCCAAGGGGAAAATGCATTTAAACACTACATCCATAACTGCCATAAAAATGCCTAACCCTGCCGCCTCCCAAATGGCTCATTGAGAACAAGCACAAGTCGTGCTCTGCTGCTCTGGAACCTATACATTACATTGTGAGACACTGTCAACAGCCGTCTGTAACTGTGACCAGCAAAACATTAGCTCAGCACCACCAAGGGTCAGGCTGGGATTAGCTGCCCAGTGCTCTCTGGATTCAGAGTGAATCCGTGACTCCTGGGATTTCTCGGGTGCCTGCAGGCTTGCATTGACATAAGTGAGGGACAAGCCTCTTCTCTAATTGAGAAGCCAGCAGCCATATCACCCTTCAGCTTACAGCTGACAACCCACTAAAGCTAATCAGATGTGAGCCTGGTCACTACCTGAATGGGAGACCTGCTGGGGAAAACTAAAGTTGCTGGTGGAAGAGGTGTTAGTGGGACCAACAGGGGGCGCTCACCCTGTAGTCTGTGTGGGTCCTAATACCCCAGTATAGGGATGGGGACACTAAACTGTAAAAAGGTGTCGTCCTTTGGATGAGACGTAAAACCGAGGTCCTGACTCTCTGAAGTCATAAAAAAGAGTAGGGGTGTAAACCCGGCAAGCTGGCCAAATTTCCCAGTGGCCTTTACCAATCATGGCCTCCTAATAATCCCCATCTCTGAATTGGCTTCATCACTCTGTTCTCCTCCAAACTGATAGCTGGTGTTTGGTGAGAGTACTGGTGCACTATGGCTGCCAGCGCATCATCCAGGTGGATGCTGCACATTGGTGGTGGTGGAGGGGAGTCACCATTACCTGTAAAGAGCTTTGAGTGGAGTGTCCAGAAAATCGCTATATAACTGTAAGCAATTATAAATTTATCTTATTATTGATTGACAGTGAACCTCCCATATGTCGCCGAAGAGCTTATCATGTGTCAAAAGATGAATGGCTCTGTGAGTGAGCAGGTTCGAGGAATCTGTCTGAACTTCCTCATTTTCCTTTTTAGGGGTACTGGGGTCACTGCTGTGCTACAGTGATCCAAGACATAAAGGCACAATTGGCGATTCCAGATTAGCATGGGTATCAAATAAAAAATATTGCATTAAAATAACAAGTTATTCTAAAAATTCTAAGAAAAAAATGTGTTCTGTAGCTATGATTCAATGCTATGATTCAAAATTTTTACATTTTGTTCAATACACTGGCACTCAATGGCCTTTTTTATTTAGAAAAAAGAAAATGTACAGTACAAAAACAGTTGATGGATGACAAATATTCAAACAATGTTGTGTCTTTACTTCAGAATAAAGTTCAGTTTTCTTAATGAAAAAGCCTTACTATGAATGGCCACCTCTACATTATTCTTTATGTACAGTATGCAGTATAATATTATACAGTACAGTATAATATCGCATTAGAATTTCAATAGCAATTTAATACAGTATTATACAGACAATACAAGACGGAAGACTAACAAATGTAAATAATAAAAAACTAAACAGTTTAGCTCTATCTGTAATGAGCTATAGCTTTTGGAAACAATCCACAATCCTTCAGACCTACAAATAATTTGTAAAATACTCATTTTTTCAATGATGGTATTTAATTATATTTATCAGTTATTTTCAGAACACTTTCTCAGTTTGGAAAATGTGATTACAATGTGATCTAGCAAATGCAATATGTTTCAGGACCACTACTTTCATGAAACAGACCCCTGATCAGGCTTTAACGCAGGTTAGACAAACATTCATCTCCAAAGGTTATATTTTCAGTATAATACCATCATAAAATTGTGTACGATTTGTATAAACATTGTGATTTTTAAAATCTGTAGCTTACTTCCTTTCTCACATCTGTTAAATTAATCAAAATTTAACATTTTATTTGAGAAGATGTTGTTTGGTTTATTTATGGTTATATATGCTGAAAAGAAGCCAAATTGGCACAAATCAAATGCCTTGATGAAATGTTAACCATGGCAAATGCATACTGATGTCCTAATATTCCGTAGCTACTCAGACAATTTCAAGTAGTATTTTCAGCTTTCGACCTGAGAAAATTCTACAGCATCCCATAAACTTAAATGGCTGTTCAAAAACCCATGTTTGGATAAAAGATAAGATCCCAGGTATTCTCCAGGTTCTCTTAATTAAAATTCAACAAGAAAAAAATAGAGATTGAAACACTAATAACCAATGCAGACCTAATTTTGCATTTTCAACCAAACGTAGGTCGTAAGACTAGCCATTTTTCAGTTACAATTTTGTCCATTTCCTTAAGAAACTACAGATTTGTAAACTTTTATAAGTACAATCTGGTTATTACATATCCTACACATTTCTATGTAGAGAGACATTAAAAACACAAGCAAATGACTATAGGAACCAATACCATTTGTTCAGTTTGTAATTTGTAATCCCTCTTAGTATACTGTAGATATAAACGAACACTGATTGAAAACCTCTACATTCAATTTCCATTTTCCTACAGGGAAAATATGTAAACCATTCAAATAACCCAAGTGTTTTTCCACACCTGCATTATCCCTGTTTCTATGACTTGTAAACAACAAGACACAAGCCTGAAATGCCCCTGATGTCTGAGGGCTAGCCAAATCTCTGCTTCATGATCTACAGTAGGTTAAATGTTTTTTTTTCCCACAAATTCTAACTAATTAATTATAGAAAATTTTATACAAACACTGATTAAAGTGCTAATTCAATACGACAAGTCCAATTCCGAAGTATTTCATTAGTCATGATATAAACTCAGTGACCACTGCTCTATGCCTTGCATCAGTGCATATTTGTCTGTTGAGCATTCCCTGATTATGGCTTTAAAACATGATATATTTCTATCGTCAGGCATACTGTTCAATCCACAGACAAAATGTCTCTTTTCTTTTAAACTTGAGCTAATATGTACAGCAAAAATATTACTACAAAGGAACAAGTAATACACCTTCACACCTGAAGAAGGCTCCACAGCCGAAACATGTTTTTTTTCTTCTTTTTTTCAGCATGGAATAAACCTGTTACTTGTTCCTTTGCAGCCTACGCATGCTGACGCAGCTACCCACCAAAAATATTACTAGTCCACTTACTGTAGTATTAATAAGACATTTTTCTGCAAGACTGTATCTTTAAAACAGTTATCAGTGCTTGAAAAGACTGATTAAGGGCACATTTTAAAAATACAGTTCAGTATGCTGTGTTAATATTTATATTACATATTTTAGAATCATTTTTTAAATAAAATTCTGAATTCAGTTTAGTAGCTTCAAAGGCTACATTTGGTCCAATAAATTACTACTGCCGGTATCAACACATTCTGTTTTCAAACCACTGATTCTAGCTAATCACTGAGAAGCAACTGTACAGTCATCAACCACACAATCTTTAATTGCTCTGTGCATGGCTATACATATAGTTTTACGTGGAGTTTATTTTAAAGGAACATGGGGCAAACCCAAGTTTTTCTTCAATTGTAAAATAGCAGTTATTACTTTAAAGCATTTAAAAAAAAAAACAATTTACACCAGATATGTTTTTTGATGGATTTGCACTCTTGCTAAACATTTCCTCATGGTTCCTGCAACCAGTTCTGAATAATGTCTTGTAATTGTGAAAGTAAAAGACACATTTCAGACAAAATCAATGGGCTTACTTTCTAAAGTTTTAAACACATTTTGTACGTTTTCATTAAGCGACCCTTTGATCCGAATGTTTTATGATCGGAGAAACCACTTTGGACCACAAATTTCAGGTGGAACCATATCTCTTATAGTACCACTATAATTTCACTTTCATAAGCTCTCAATTCTTTAATAAACGTATTACTCCACTTTTTTGACTGAATTTTTTCCCAGTTTCTTTTCAACTCTCAGAGTTTTATTTTGCTTTGCTTTTTTTTTCCTCAGGGATTTATTGAAGCCATGCTAACACCAGCAGCCTTGTGCGTACGTCTATGGCTGCAAGTGTGCAACTCAATGAGGTGACCAGCAACACACCCACAACCTACTGTACTGCCTGAACGTATAAATAAAGAAGAGTGCATTTGGACACAAACAATGCGAAATCAACATCACTTCTTTTAAAGATACAAATAACTTATGTGCTTCAAAACCAAGGTCCTCCATGTTTTCTTTATCACAGCGTTTGTCAGATTACCTCTTCAGTGATTTCCCGCTGTCTTTTTCTTTTTCCCCCAACCCGATACTAAATCGTCAAATTCAGAATTCAGACCCCACAGTCATTTGTCTTTTCTTGAAGTTTCCTTGTCAAAATCAGGTATGTGGAAAGGGAAGCCACTGCTATATGGAAGATCAATTGCCAAATATTCCTCAGTCCAAACAAAAAGATGTTACACACAACAATGAAGGTCAGTACAATGAAGGACTTCAGCTTCTTTGACGATGTGTAGAATAAGTACAAGCAGCACTGTGAACCCAAAAATATATAGATGTGTTCAAAGCCAACGTTTTAAATTCAGTATTGTACAAAACAATTCTTCTAAAAAAAACAGAATGACAAATGGAAATATGCAAGCGACCAAAATTATGTACCTTATGTGGTCCTTGCAGATAGAAATGGAAATTAAAACAGGCTTAAGCACAAAGTGTACTGGAGAACATTAGGCTATACCGCTTGGTACAGATGTATAATAAACAGTAATTAACACAATAATGAAATTACAAAATGCAATTTCATTTGTAATGAAATACAGTACAACTTAGGTTTCACACACACACAAGTCAGATGCTCAGGAGTTACTAATTTAATAGTGAATATGGAGAAAAATTAACTCTCAAAATATGGAGAGTTCTCACAAACAGGACAAAAGATAATAATGTTTTCGCTAGTGTCTAAATGACCACTAGAGGGCAGGATATTCAAAGAAATTACAACTAGAATCAAAAGATGTTAACATCAGGTACCAAAATATAAGCTACAGACTGTGAATTAATAAAGAGAAACACTTTTAAAAAGGGTGAAAAATATTGCTTACCTGACAAAGACAGCAGGCAAAAGCTACCAGAAAAGCTATTACATTCCATATTCCTTCATTGTCATCCTGTTGAAGACAATTCCAAACAGAACATAAATAAAAACACTTTCAATCCAAAAAGATTGTGCCTTAATTCTGCCTAAAATATAATTATTTCCTCAATTAACCCAAAGACAGAAGCTACATGTATATAAGTTACATCATTCAACTACTTTCTTTGCTGAGCTACATTATTATAATGTCACATGGCAATGACTGTGACACAGTGATACAGAGCCTCCTAATTTAAAAGGAGTATTGTGTTGTTTCTATATTGTGTGAGTAAATAACTTTCTAACATTTTCTAAGACTGTGAAGAAGGGCCTTCTTTCGCTTGAGTACCCGGAAAGCATGCTGGTACAAAGATTTTCATATTAGGAGAACTGGTGGATGGAAAAATGGCTAAAGAAATTGTTCTGCCCAAAGAGCTGCTGGACTGAGGAATTACCTGAAAAGTGTATTCGATAAGGTGAACTCCACGGATGAGGTTCAGAGCTGCACACATGATGTTAAGAACCAGGGACAGGATCCCCAAGGTTGTCACTGGCTCCAGTCTTTGATTTGATCCTTCAAAATTCCATGTTCATATTTAACAGCATCCCCCAAAAAAACATGAAACCAAGGAAACAGAAGAGATGACTGAAGTGAATTTAAAACTGACCTCACAAAGATAAACACCGAACCCCTCTTAGAAAAAAGTCCTTATGTTACTTCACTATGTAAAACCTAGGATTCGTAACATACATTTCACATTCGTGAAAGGGCATTCTCTATTTCAGGGCTGAGACATGGGTAAACATATTTTAATGTTTATTGAATCATGGAGATTTTAAACACAATTCTGGAATGACACTACCAGACAGATGTTGGAAGAGACTGATACAGAAGAAGCTCAAGAACACGATTACTAGTAGTGGTAATAGTAGTAGTAGGTATAGAGTATCTTAAACTACAGAATAAGAATACATTAGTTTTTCATGGACCCTGCTCCAGGGAGGTGTCTTTTATTTTCCTTTAAGTCGTCCTTTTAAACATATGCTTAAAAGATGAAAAAAGAACAGCTGCCACTGATTTGGGCATTCAGCTGTAAAAGATTATCACTAAGTGCTCCTAAGCACCAGCTTAGACTCTGATCTTGTCTGATTTCATGTTACACAAATCAGGACCCCACAGTATTTGTGAGTAATCAGGTGGTTGCTAGAAATCAGGATGAATTGCACAAAGATATATTCTTCCACCTAAGGCTCACAAGGATGAAGCATAAAGTAAACCAACACAGACACTATACACAACCCATCATCTATTGGAAATGTTAAATCAAGAACCTCTGGGTATATTTATAACAGTCTTTGTAAGAAGGGAACTTTGAAATCTAACAACCCTATTCTTTGAAGGCTGGCAAAGAAAACTGGGTCCCCTAATTTCTGAAAGCCTAGTTTGTGAAAAGGCGCGTTAGCTGCCACATTGACTTTTCACTTGCGTGGTATAGCTACTGTCTTTTCATGCAATGCATGATGGTGACGAAAAGACACACCACAGACACCTGAATGTACAGCTGTAGATTCAAGTGGAGCACAGGTGTGAAATGATCAAAACCTATTTATAACAGTACATTGTTTTGTGTTCTAAACCAGATGCAAATCTCACCAGCTCCGGACACAGGCTCTGTGTGCCCATTGGCTGTCCCATTGCTCAGCACCATCTCCTCCAGATTCAGGATTTTGGGAGGCCTTGCTCTGAGGTCTTCCTGAATATCCATGAGGCTCATAGAGAGTGAGGGGGAGTTGCAGTTGCTGTACTGATGCTTCATCTTCTGAATAACGCCATCTAAATTATTGTACAAATTCAGGAGAAAAGCAACAATGAATTCATATGAAAAGATAAGATGAATCTTAATAGAAATCAATTTCAAAAACTACCAAATAAGAGTTTATAGAGCACCCAATTGAATTTAAAAAACAATTATCATTTTAAGTAAAAAATGGTAGGTACTCCCTGTCACAGCACTGACAGACTTTTAAAGCCTTCTATGTTGCATACAATAAGATAAGAGATAAGATCATTTTAGTAGCCATATACAATTTCTTGCATTAGGAATTCGTCTTTTTTCGCATACCCCAGCTTGCTCTCAATGAGATACAGACAGGGAGAGAAGCTTGGGGTCAGAGCGCAGGGTCAGCCATTGTACAGCTCCCCTGGAGTAGTTGGGGTTAAGGGCCTTGCTCAGGGGCCCAATGGAGTCAGATTCCTCTGCCGGCCGCAGGATTTGAACCGGCAACCTTCCAGCCACAGGTGCAGATCCTTAGCCACAGTGTCACCACTCCGCTCCAATAAATAAATGTATTATAAATGTATAATGCTTTACTTGTTTCCTGCAAAATATCCCTATCCTAAAGATGATATTTCTAATGCTACAGGTGTATGGATGAACAAAGTAAAAAATCAGAATAAAGCATCTATTAATGCAACACAGAGACTTCTATGTTTATACTGTATAAAATAAAATTTCATGCTGTTAAAGGATTTAACTTCTAAATGTACCATCCTTTTGTTGAGAATTTATGCAACTAGCTATTTTAGTTACTTTGGATAGTCTTCTCTCGAATCTCTTCTAAAACTTTGGAAGAAACCAATATGTAAGAGCTTGTTAATCTGTGATGCTTAAGTTTGGCAACAGCAATATGGGACAATTTTTATTTCAATTACAATCTTTCAAATGCATTCATGTATATCGCCACTTTTTTTTCTTTTCCATCTCACAACACCAAGCTAACGATTTTAAAAATTGTCTAAAAAACAGCACAATATGGCTCTCTTTGACAGTTTTTGAATTTCTTCTCTGCGCTCACCAAATTCCAGGAATGAATACGGTCTGGATGCCAGAGCAACTGTGGTGCTGTCAAAGGCTGCTGTGAACTCCCATCTGAGGTCCTCCAGAAAGCAGAAGGCCATGGTGGTGGGGAATCCGCTGGAGCAAATAGTCATGTAGGAAACTCCTTCTGAGGTGATAAAGCTGAAACACAAGGCAAGTAAAATAGCTACACTGTAGAAATTATTGTGCTCGACATTCATTCAGCTCTAAGCTGATGACAAAAAGAACCCAGACATACCAGATGCAGAAAGTAAAAATAAATCTGTTAACAAAAATGCCTGCTCTTGGAATATCTAACTACATTACTGTTTTAAGCATATCAGGGCTTGATTATTACAGTAATACTGCTTATCGCCCACACAGGGATTTCTACATGAATTTGTTACCTATTCAAAGAGAGAGGATTTATACCGACAATTTGTAGAGGAATGTGGTGTGTGCAACTTCAGTAAAACAAATGATCCGACGCAAGTAATTAAACCACAGTGAACCTACTATATGTTGAGTTCATGGCCTTTCACTGTCCCTCTCTCTGGAAACAATGTCAGTGCCTTCGATATCGTCTTCAGCTGCTGTTTGCGCTCCTGTAATTCCCTGTTGTGTTCAAAATCCGTGGACGCTGACAGCGGGAGCCCATCCCTAACCCGCACCACAAAGGCAAACAGGATCAGTGACATGGTCCACTGTGGCAGTCGTGAAGAGACAGCCTGTAGATGAGACACACTGTTAATGATGCCACTTTTTCTTACAAATCCTTATGAATACTGTATTTGCCTATGCAGTGCAAACACATTACTAAACATGAGTGGTTGAACAGGACAGCACGGTGATGCAGTGGTTAGCATTCCTGCCTCTCAGCGCAGGGCTCCGTGTTCAGTTTCGGAACTGGGGTGCTGTCTGTGTGGAATTTGTATGTTCTCTTGGAGTTCACATGGGATTCCTCTGGATGCTCTGGTTTTGTCCCACAGTCCAAACATACAGTATACTGGTAGGTTAATTGGCTTCTGGGAAAATTGTCCCTGGTGTGAGTGTGTGCTTGTTTGTGTGTGCCCTGCAATGGGCTGGCGTCCTGTCCAGGGTGTATCCTGTCTTGTGCCCGCTGCTTGCTAGGATAGGATCTGGCTCATCCACGACCCTTAATTGGATGAAGTTGTTAGAAGATGGATGGATGGATCTCCATTTCAATCTTGGGATATGTCAGTTCACTAACTATGCCTGAGTGGGGTCCCCCTGGTTTGCTCTGCAAGAGAGCCCCTTAAGACTTGCCAAGCCCTGTGAGCTTGCAACACTGTCAAAGAGGGATGCATAACTCCTCCAGTCACTGCTTCCTCTCCTATAGTTCACTGTGGAGCGTGCAGCCTGTCAAATAACATGCAGCTCAGGAACAAGACAGAAGAAGCTTTTAATCACCATTACAATACAGGGTTGTGGCTGTTAGCTGAGTTGATTATTGACAACTCAAAATTGTCTTATTCGCAAAGCCTTACTGATGTACTATGTCCCATCACATTGATGCCTATGAATTTCCTGTGCTGTTCTACTGTCTTTCATTACAAAGCATACGTTTTGTACCCATTAAAGTGGCTTCAGGTAAATTTAAAGGAAATTTAAATTTAAAGGAACTGCATACAGTACATTTATTAGCATTTTGATGTGTGCAGTATAACTGTGCATGTTCCATGTGTCTGTAAAAGGATTGTGGAAAAATGTTTCGCTCTATATCCTAAATTGACTAAATAAGTTATTTATATTATTATTCCATTGTCTCGATATGTATGTATGGCTAAATTAAAATCGTTTATTATAACCAGACTAACTATCGTCTACGAACCACTGTGAAATGTGTAAACCCCTCACGAACCAATATGTTAATTCCTCTATACCATTTCAAACCAGTTTTTGGCTCAGATCTAAATTTCCTATGACGAAACAAGTTACAGCCGAGTCCCGGATGTTTTGCTTTTATCCCCATACTGTAGCTTGCTTGTAATTAAGGGAGGCCCATATGAACTTGGACCAACGGACTTTGAGATTTAGATCATTTTCCACCACGAAATTAGTTATTCCTCACTTATTACGTTCTGCTTTCATTGTATACAGATCAACACGTTCGGTTCTCTATAATGGTAACTAAATTAAAATCGTACTGTACATAATTTTACATCGAACACCTAAACGGACACTTGTCACCTGCCTTTGCAACGCTAAACTGACGGATTGCTAGTTTTGCAAGTGATGACTTTGAATGACCTGCTAAATATCCCTTAATACAAGTATGTTAAACATAAATTCGCTCCAATAAATTCTCACAAATAGTCGTTTACATTGGCTGTGATTTTCTACACCCAATACTTCCGAATGTATGTCAAAAACAAATAACGAAAGCCTATAGCTATCAAATTCTATATTGGTTATATCTAATAATCATTTAGATATAACCAATACCGATTAACCCTTACATCATTAATAAATATGTAAAGGGGACCGCTCTAAACTAGCATTTAGAAATCGGTTTACTGTCTGCACGCGTTCACATAAATAGAGGACTACTGTACATAATCTGAACTGATTTTTATTGTATCGACACTCACATGGTGCAGCATTAAAACAGTCTACAGCTCCTCAGATTACCAGACCACACAATTATTATTTTAGAGCCACTACTTAAAATTTAGATCGCTAATACATGTTACCCAAATGGAGTTTAAATTGCACAAAGCAGTGGTCTCCTATAATGTTATGTTGCTTGCAAGATGTTATTATTTTCTTACCTCATTATCCTTCGGTTCATTGTGACTTGGGACTTTTAATGCAAATCGTTAGTTGCAATGTAATTTATGTTTTTATGTGCAACAAGGAACCGCTGCTATTTTTATAATATTGACAATAATAATGGCAATTGCTTTAGTTTGACAGCTTGGTCTGGCAGGTCCTACCACTGTAAGCAGCTAAGGATCATGGGAAACTGCCGGATTGTGCTGCGCTTCCTTCCGAAGGAGATTCTTAAAAAGACAGTAAAACAAAGTAAGTCATTGACTATGTCTAGGAAGGTGTACATGTAAATAAATTCAGTAAAAGTAATATTTTAAAATATGATTTAACTTATTAAGACGAAAGTTCCATATTGTTAAAGAGGCAGATCGTTCCTAATTTATTTGAGCAAGTAACTAGTGCTATAGGTCATCTATGAAATAACCAGACAGTATGGGAAAGCAATACAAAACAATACAAAGCGTCAACAAATATTGAATACACTATATTGTTAAGAGTGTTGAATGAAAGGAATGTCATATTTATACAGAGAGTATCTTTCCCCTGTGTGAATTTTCCTGATATTTGCTCTAGGTGACCCCTATACCTCAGAATTTAAGTACAACTCGAAGTCTTGCCACCTGCAGCAGTTCTCAGACGACTCTGCAATTGTGGGATGTATTGAGGGTGGGCAGGAGGAAGAGTATGGAGGACTGATTAACAGCTTTGTGTAGTGGTGTGGGGAGAACCACCTGCAACTGAATGTCGCAAAGACGAAGGAGTTGGTGATAGACTTCAGGAGGAAGAAGGTCCAACCTATTCCTGTCTGCATCCATGGGAGTGGCGTGTAGATAGTTGACTCATACAAGTACCTGGGTGTTCACATCGATGATAGACTGGAATGGAATAAGAACACAGAGGCCATCTACACTGTGTGTAGTAAGGAGCTTCATATGTTCTATCAGTCGTTGTAGTGAGTGCCATTTTCTATGCAGTGGTGTGCTGGGGCTCTGGGATTAGAGCAGGGGATGCATCAAAAGAGCGAGCTCTGCCATTGGGTCTGATCTGGACCCCTTGGAGGTGTTAGCTGAGAGGAGAATGGTGTCCAAATGAATGGCCATCATGGACAACATCTCCCATCCCCTCTACTACATGCTTGTGTGAATGAAAAGCACGTTCAGCAATAGGCTGATCCAACCACGGTGCGACAGGGAGGCCATTCTTGCCAAAATACTCTACAGCTTGTCCACTGTGTGTCTAGGCAGGGGCAACATTGATGTGTTTTTGGACTAAACATGAATTATCTGTTTACAGCAACTACTGGTGCATGCTGTATTGTTGTGCATTTGATAAATAAACTTTGATTTAATTTGATTTCCTGTTTACAACTGATTTTTGTGCAATATATGCTTGGGATTTGTGCAATATATTTATAATGTGCAATACATCTTTTTTTTGTACTGTACATTCTGGTTTGTTATGTATCTTCTGTACTGTGAGCAATTCTGTATACTCCTTTTTTTTACTTTTTACTGCACTTCTCACTGACTGTACTTACTGTATTGTATTGTGTATTATAGCATCATTTCGTTACACTGTGCTTTGTTGACTGTACCAGGCTGCTGTTGCACTGTAATTACCCCCACAGGATTAATAAAGTATCCATCTATCTAAATCTCCAGTTATAATTGATTACTTTAATTAGTCTGCTGGCTTGTTTAGTCCCGGGTTTCAAAATTCTATACTTGCAGGATTTCCCACAGCAATCAAAGCACTTTATATATTTTCCTCTCAACATACTTATCCCTATTTCTGACTACACAGCTCTAGATTAGATGATCAATTTACAATCAACAGACACACTTGGGAATGGCAATGTATCAAATATTCCCACGATTAGGGTTTTTCTTACTGCAGAAGTCTGGTAGGTTACATTTTAGACCACACACCTGAATGAGGACAGTTCTGAAACTCAGAAATTGATACATGAGACTAATTGAGACTAACTATAAACCCTATTCTACCTACAATTTTAAAAATTTACCTCTGATACAAAACTGAAATCAATTAATCTGTGATTAAGAAATCATTTGGAACTAGAAACCAGAAGACAGTGATCCTTTAGGACTTGGGTTAGGAACCACTGGATTTAGGAGATTGGATGATTACATGTGAGCATCAAAACAGGTATTCAAAATCATGAAAAACATTGACCAGTCAATTTAAAGGACTTTTTCAAGACCCGCAGGGCCTGATGACATAAGTATAAATTAATTCCATTAATATAACTATAAATTAAGTCCATTCCAGACAGAAAACAGGAGACAGTTTTACACAGGGGAATGTGAGTTACTGGATGAAGCTTGCAACAACATAAGATCTTTTAAGGAAGGAAAATAATTCTTGGAACATTAAGTTACTAGCAGTCAAATGAGATAGATTGGCCTCACTCATTAGAAATCTTTAAAGCAATGTAGTAAGGCACATAATAATGTATTAGTTTTGTCTTTCAAGACCCTTTCAAGAACTTAAAAACAGGGAATATCTTTAGCAACAGAAACAGGAATAATGTGAGCCTAAAATTAGTTATAGAATTTTTCCATACTAAGTATTGGGAACTCTTTTTATTACTTTCCAGATGTGTATGTCTTTAGTAGATATATATAGTATGTAAAAACTGGAATTTGTATTCAAATCCACCTCTCACAAAAACAATAGCAGTGTGAATTAAAGCATTTACATTAAATGCAATAAGATAAGATCACTTTATTGGCCATAAACAATTTCTTGTATAAGGAATTTGTCTTTTCACATACTCCAGCTTGCTCTCCATGAGAGCCCGTGAGCAGTTGGGGCTAAGGGCCTTGTTCAGGTGCCCAACGGAGTAGGATTCCTCTGCTGGCCATGGGATTTGAACTGGCAACCTTCCAGCCACAGGCACAGATCCTTAGCCACAGTGCCCAATAGTATGTGCATGATTACAGAAGGTAATATCAGTCATTATTATTTAATCCATATTCATTTTGTATTTTGCCAATCATTTGTAAGGAAACAATCAATAAAAATAAATGCTATGAATAAATTAAGAATATAGGAATTCCACATATACTGTTTACCTCATTTGGTGAACATGGTGAGACATTTAAGAAACTAAAAGATATGATAGAATTATAAAAAAAAACTTCTAATACAGAATGTTTTCAAAATCGTTGATTCTGCGGATTTAATATGATAAACTCTGTAGTAATTCCTCAAGCTGTATAGGTATTAAAATTCTGTTATTTTTGAACATTTATAGTGTGGTATGAAATGTGAAGGTTTTGTATTTTAATGTAGTTAATGTTTAGTTCAACATAATGGTTAAAGTACAACAATAATAATTATCTATGCAAAATGCTTATTTTCAAAGTAATTTTGTTATTACTTAGAAGAATTAAGAGAGGGGGAATTATGCCTACTTGAACCAATAATTAAGAGGTAAGGTGTGATTTTAAATACCACTGAAGTTAGCAAGCAGCAAAGTCATTCAGCAGTCAAGCTCAGAACAAAAGAAGGAAAAGGTTAAAGGTTTTTAAGAGGTGGGTATAAACTGTAATCAGTTAAGAATACTCAATCATTACCGCTGACTAAAATGCCAGTTAAATTGCTGGTTTAAGATACTGAGCAGAAATACATACACGTAAGTGCATCATCATTCCATAAAACACATAATATGTAAATCTGAATGTGTATCATCCTTACAGCAAAACATCTGTCAGACAATCTTGCCAATTCAACCCACTCAACATTTAAATTCTCATTTTAAAGCTACACTTAGCACCTTTGAACAGATGTAGACATTGTTTTACTAGAATGAAAGCCATCTTTTGTAGCTCTAGATTGGTTGTTAGTATATTTCTCAGTAATGTAAGTGTTCTATTTACCAAAATCAATATGTGTGGAAGATACAGTAGATATGCCATTTACTGAGATAAAAAAGTTTTGTCAGGCAGAATGGAAACTGAACTTTGTTTTATTGCCTCAAAGAAAATAATAGAATTATTAATGAAGATTTCTTTAATTACAAAAAACTTTGTTCAATCTGAAGAATTTGTAACATTTGCAAAAAGATTAGCATACCCCTATTACAATTAGAAATAAATAGGTGAATCTAACACAAAATTAAAATAAAAAATACTTTGGTAAATTTCTATATTTTACAGTTCTCTGCACAAAACGTTTAATAGTGATTGTGTACTGTTAGACCTTTAATGTCGTAATATATATTTAAGTGTAGCTCTCTTTTTGTCCTTATGTAAGACTGGGTAGATAAACTTGAAACCTCTTCCAGAAATACCTCTTAGGAAATATTTAAGTGTAATAGCTCAAGATTATAAGAACGCGTGACCCACAGATCAAATTACAGTACCAAGCATTTAAAATGAGATCTCTTCGGGATATCTCTCAGCCTTTACAAGTGCTGTGCAGTACGTACAGTACAGTATCTTTCCCCTGTGAGAAATTTGGATTTTGATTTAAGCGGACGATATAAAAAGTTTCTATTTAAACCACTGACAAAGATTTGTTGTTTGAACGAGAAAGTTCCAGTCTTTACGGTGCTAATTTATAGGTACTCTATGGACAGGTACTTTTGTATATACAGTATGAAACGCATTGTTTCATTTAATTGTTAAGATATTTGAAGACTTACGTATTCTAATCAACATTAGATGACAACACACAATTCTCAAATAAATGAAAACTGAAAAACACCAAAACAAATACAACACATCGATCTAACTGAATTTCATCTTAGGTTTCTCTTTTCACATCTTAGAAACCCTGCACTGTGCCCCTCGGCCTGCGCTTTGTCTTTAAAACGAATCCTCCAAATTCCCGGCAGCCAACGGGTGGCAGGAAGAGCCCTCAGAGGCAGCGCAAGCAAGATCATTTCAGTCGCAGCCATAAGCACGGAGCGCAGGTAAGAGCGGAGTTTGCTGTGCAAATTATTTGGATTGATTTCTCAAATATGTGTGATTATAAACTGGACTTGAGGCAAATCATATGTCTCTTATGGGCATAAAACAAAAGTCCCCTCATAAGGCCTTCTAATATAACTGTATTATGTTGTTTCGTGGAAGGGGAATTAAACTCGTCAGAGAGTTAAGTGTATTCTTTGTGTGTAGTTGTGGAATTATTAAGGTAAAACCTGCATTTCTTTTTAAAGAAATGCAGTTACATTATATGTGTGTGTGTGAAGTTAAGACTGATTGTGGTTTTAATGACAACGCTCAAGTGAGACTTTTGCTTTCACTTCGCGAGAGAGAGATTAAGATCCGGATTTGGTTGGTAATGGATTACTGTCGTCGTCGTCCCCACCCCCTCTCCCTTTCGCCTTTTTTCTGTATAATCGTCAATTTACTGGGATTGTCAAAAATCGGACCCTTGTATTTTACAGCTAACAATACTGTAGCGAAATGTGAATTTCGTGTTCGTGAATTCTTGTGTTGTCTTGGCTTTCCCAGTAACTTCTGTGATGCAGAATCGCTGGTCTTCAGCCACAGCACTGCTGTGGTGATCTTTTGAGTTGAGGTCCTTTAAGACGACAGATGACGCCATTCTGCAAATATATTTGAACTTCAATGTGTTGAAAATAAATTTTTCCCATTTTTGCGTTTCGTTTAAAAGGAAGAAGATACCCACAGAAGGTTAAAACGAATAAGGAATAAATCATGACTTAGCTGACAGTTAAACTTTAGAGCTTAATAGGGTCAGTTGTACCTACCCATCGATATGTTGTAGTACAACATTTTTTTTTTCACTCAGGCTATAGTAAAAAATGCATCATTTTTATTTTATAGATTTAAGTAATGTTTTCTGAGCGAAAACTTCCTCGTTTCATTCTAGTCAGACTGATTTTGTTGCTGTCAACACAAAATTGATGTAACTTATTTGTATTGTAGTATTGTCAGTATTGTAGTGAGATCACTAGCTCTCCGTGTGCTGTTGATGTAACCATTCATACTGATTAAATAGCAGGGAAAAATAAATCCCATCCTTAAATTGTTTAGGAATTACATCTGGTATATTGTTTTAGAATGTTTTTTTTTCTGTACTATGATTATAACTTTCCGAATATCATCTCCACCTGAAACTCAGTAGCAAATTTTTATTTTAGTACTAGATAATAAATTACTAGTCCAGTACTTGTTGTTTTTGTTCTTTTTAATATTATGTATAATACTAAATTGTTATACTGGCTAACTGATGGTTCAGATGCGTCTTAGAGTACATCTAATTGTCTGGAATATTTGCACACATGGTTGTTATGCATGGCTGAAGAAGTATGCAAAACTGGAGTAATTTTTTTATCAGCTCCTTTGACCTTATGTGCACTCAAGTGTAAATGGATGCATTTAAATTGGAAGCCTGCCAAAAATGGGAATTTTTTTTAATATTTCAATCTTGCACAGTATTTCTGATGGGTTGCAGAGTTGCATTCTCACATCTTCGTTGGTGAAATTAGATTTATAGGTTTTCTAAAACTAATTTTCAACTACTTGTGGAGAATCCAAATTATTATATCGATTATTTTTTTCCGCTAGTACAAGTTAAAAAAAACCTGCTGAAAGGCTACATATATAGAGACAAAAATATTACAAATTTCCAAACTCCATTTAGTTACCTATTTTTTTTCCAGTTTTAAAAATTCTAAAAGCACATGTTCCTGCTGAGAAGCGGCATACTGTATATAGAGATAGAAAAGTATGACAAATTTCTTAAAATAACTAAGGATGTTTATGTTGAAAACTTTTGCAACTATTTTCCATCTTCTGTAGTGCAAAAATCCGATATGATTTTTATAGCATTGGATTTGCTTCCTGTAGTGTCCCACATTTGACATCAGGCAGGTCAGTGCTTTTAAAAACAGTTAACATTGTACTGTTTGTTTAGTATGCTTCATGAGTAATAGCGATATGTGCACACAGGTTGTAGGCCTAATTCATGAAGGATGGATAGAAATATTATTAGAAGTTTAGTTACATTGAAGCTTATGGGGGCTTTAAGTATGTTTTTTTTTATTTGGATTTAGAATAGAAAAAAGAACTGTGTGCTGTGAAGTTTGTGTAGCAATATTAGCTCTTTCCATATGAAGAGGCAGAACCAAATATGTTAAAATCGAACCAGTAAGAAACATTGCTCCTACCAAAAAGTACTTTATCAAATCATTTGTTTTACCTTTGTGCCACACAGCTATCTGAAGTGTTGACAGAGAACAGATGGACCACATTAAGCTGGCTAATATTTATTTCCTGTTTAATACATTTCCCAGTTCTAGAGTTTTCCTCTGCTAGTAGTGAAACAAAATAAGATACTCCACTAACTTTATTAAAATTGTGTTGCAGCCAAAAAAGAAAAAGAAAATTGAGAAGAGGCAAAGTAACAGTGTTCACTCGAAAAAACTCACCTTAGCAATGGAGTTCACATTAAGAAAAACTACAAGATGTTGGGTTTCACAGCCAAAATGTTTCTTTTCTTCTCTATTCAGCATGGAATAAACCTGCACTTGTTCCTTAAAAAAACTAGTCTATGAACTGTGTTATTTAGAGATGATGATGGTACCTGCATCTAGCTTTGTAGAAGTCTGTATAGTTGCATAATTGAGTATAGAGTCCCTGTTTTGATTAACTTACAAGGAATCATAACTGCTTTTTGTTACCATTAATGATTAAGTAAATGTAGGAGAAAGGTCAGAATCAAGTGATCTAAGTGTTCTAAGTCATCTCAGTATTTATTAAATTTAAAAAGATAACAGTAATGATGAGAATAAAGTGTCTTTCCTATGTTCATGTTCTTTTTAAAGCAGGGATTTCTGTTTATATCTTTCACCATAGGTTCATGGCAATAAACAGAGAATACCTAAGACTGTAGTGCATTTTGATTACTGGTAAAAGGGCCCCTCATAGTCCTCTCTGTTCAAGACTACAAGTATTCAGTTTCTGTCGCCTGTCAGTGTGGGAACATTCCCTTAAGCCAGAGATTCCAGAGATTCTGATTTTCTTTATAACATGATAATTACACAATCGTCTAAGTGAGGTCTTACAAGTGATTCATATAACAGTGACATACAATCTCATGATACTCAATCAAAAGCCTTTCAATATGAAATGATGGGCCTCTGTTTTTGTGTTATAATAGTTGTTCATGTGATTTCAGAATAATACACCTGTCTCTGTAAGGCCCTCACTCGAGTAGTGAATTTAAAGCAATGACTGACTAATATTTTTCTCATCTGTGAATGGAGATCTGATAGAGACCAGTCTATAAGGTAGAACATTCTCTTTGTTCAAGCAAAAACCTTTAGAATATTTTTTGGAAATCCATCTTGTTCAAAAACTATTAAATTCATAATGCTGAGTGGGTTAAATAGAATTTAATTGAGAATGATAGTTTAAATGGAAGTAGCATGTGTCTAAATGTGCAAAAACCAATGCCTGCCATAATTATTGAAGAGTCTCTTTGTTTGTCTTATGAGGATTTATGTGCAGCTTAAATGGTCCATTTAGCACATTTACTAACTGGGATGTTTCTTGCAAAACAGTGTCAGAGCACTTAATTTCAAGAGGTAGTAGTAAACCTGAATTTGGATTAAAACAGACCCAAATTATTGCTCAATCCTTCTGAATGTGTGGTTTTATGCAGAAAATGTATATATTATAGTATCTCATTCTTTAGATTAAAGCATGTTATATCCAAGTTTTACGTTCACAGAATGACTGTAGGTTATGGAATAAGGAAAGTATTGTATCTGGTGGTATCTTAGGCATTGGTGGAGTTGAGTGAGCCATATGCATTGCAATAAATGCATACCCCTGACTTTTCCCAAATGATTTGTGAATGTGCTCTTTGCTTATATGTACTAGTTTAAATATTCTTTTTTTTTAAAATAAAATGCATGTTATTGGATTGCCTTCGCTGTGCGTTGTACTTTTTTGTAACCTACTCTTTTGTTTTATGCACCACTTGATTTGTTAGTCTGTGGCATACACATTGTGTTATTGTCAGTTTCATATACTTATTTTATGGGGACAAGCACATTTGGTATGTATTGTAAATTGTAAAGGGTCTCTGCTAATAAATGCAGGTCAAATCTTATCTGTTTTGTGCCTATTTAAATGACAACATATTTTAATGGTTTTTAATTTGGCAAGTACACCTTTTCATCCTCATCCGCAGTTTCTCCATCCACACTTTGCGTACTTGTGGTGTTAGGCTAAGTCCGGCCATCTGAAAGCTTCTAGAATGTTCTCGAAGGTACAATTCAAAATTCCATAATGTGTGCTTTTTCTTTTGTTACCCATTACATCTCTCTCCTGCTTTAACACATCTTCATGAAGATTCGTGCACTCAATAGCTGTTAAGGTATGTGCTTTGTGTTAATTTTTAGAATTGAAAATTACACAGTACTGTAGTTTGTCATATTCTCTTATTTGACATGTCTGTGTCACATGTTGATTTGTATAGTGTATGTATATGCATAGTATATATGCTATAGGGAAGATTTTTTCCCCAGTATATTTTTTTGATCTGCGGACACTTCAAGAGCCTATCCCCTGTGAATACAAAGGACTGTGTGTAATTTATATTTCTTCTGCACCAAACAGCATTGTCAGAAGATAACCAAGGTGAAGAAATTAGACTTTCATGAATTCTCTAACAAAGGTTACCAACCCTGGAGATAAAACACATTGTAAAAACACCTGGCTTCTACTAAGAAAACAACACCATTGCCTAGAGATTTATATGATATCATTTTGCTGCAAACATTTTTGACTATCTCAGGTTGTAAAGATTTTGCTATAAAGGAGTGGTCCTTTTGAAACAGTGTTAGTGATGCTTTTGTATGTGTTTTTAACTTTTCGGTTCCAATAGTCTTACAGAGAACATTTGTGTTTCTTTTTTTACTGCTCTGAATATTATCCTGTAACATTTCACTGTATGAAGGTCAGTAAGCTAGGGAGGCCAGTCCAGTTTATATTTAGTTTGGCTACGAATGTAGGGTCATCATGATGGTGAAAAGCAACCTTTCCCCTACAATGCAATCTTCCTGAGGCCATTGTAATTCACTGACTGATGAAGTCATATTGTTCCTTTTTAAATCTGCCTTCTATTTTTAGTTTTTGAACCCAGAAAGCAGCTTCCCACTTCTATGTTTTAATGTGGGTATGTAGTACATAATATTTTTCATTTTCTCTCCCAGTTTCCTTTCACATTTTGTCATTTGGCTATTTGAGAAGGTAACCCTTCTGGCCCATCATTATGATTTCTAACGTGATATAGACATTTGGACAATTTCCTCATCCAAACATTTTTTTTTGTGGACTTGAAATGGGCAACAAGTTGAGTGCTGCTGCTTTTCTCTTTCTTCTTTCTTTTTTTTTTTTGGAACTCTGATAATTCACTGTCCTCCTCTATTTTGTCTGGCCAGTCAGCTGCTGGCGTGTTCTAGATTTTCATGTGACCCTCGGCTTAGATTCTGAAAAGGTTTGTTTTCTATTTTTTTAGGCTAGTGTTTTTTTCTTTACACTAGCTGTCATTTTTTATTCAAACTTTTATTAAAATTTGCACTTTTCCCTTAGTGTATTACACTGTAATAGCTCACCAGTGAGAGCAGTACACTAAAGCACCCTTCATCAGGCATCAAATTGGTTGCAACGTGTACAGAGAAGCATAAGCATGTCAGCTAAAAATAAATACAGGCAGACAGTGGTGAGCACTGCAGGAGGACCTGTGTAATTACACTCCTCTTTTCCCCAGGGTTAGTCTAGAAGAATGTGCCTGAGAATGTAAAAATGTACAAAGGTCAGCTTTCTATAACAAATTTCATGGCAACCTCCTTTTCCGTTTTGTACCATAGCATAGACCAGTCCAGGTGTTTGGTGGGTAAATGCATAGGAAGTCTGAGAAGTGAAAAAACATGATAAGCTGATAGTAGAGCCTGCCTGGTATTTGGGTTCATGTTGTTACTAAGCAGTCCACTGTGCAGATCAATGTAAGCTGGAGCTTGTTTCATTAGAGATCAGGTTCATGTTAAATCCCCCTTTTGGTTGTTTCTTTTTGTAATGTAAGAGGTGGTAGAAGTGAAAATGTCTCAAAGTCTGCTCTGAAACGTTTAATGTTTGTGAATTTGCCAGTTCTGTGAAATTGTTAGTAGTTACATTTTGTAAACGTGTTCGTGCACGGTCATTTTTAAGGAAAGTCAAAGGTGCAGTTGTGTTCAAAGTTTCCAAATAGTATTTGACAATTTACTGTTTATTTGCTTATTTTAACAGATTGGAAAAACAATAACGTGAATGTGACACGTGCAAAAGTTTCAACAACCTTCCAGCTGATTCATTACTACTTTTTTCATTTGTGTTTTTCGAAGGTCCCGAAACGTGATTGACGTGTTAGGCCTTAAATTAAGTGAGGTGAACAAATACTCTCGCCCTTCTAACCTCTCAGGTTGTGATTGTTGTTCTGCCTGCTTTCAACAACCATGGGCTCCTCTAAGCTTCTAAATAAGGACTTGAAAATAAAGATCATTTACAAAGTGGGGAAGGCTATAAAAAGATCTCTATTGCGATCTATCTCTTGCAATTTCAACTGTCAGAAACATCTGAGTGGAAGTTAAAGGGAACTATTGCTATAGTCATAGCAAGATCTGGAAAACCAAGAAAAATCTGAACTAGGACTGCTTAAAAAAATCAGATCTATAAATCACAACCCAGAGATCACTGGAAAGGAACTGCACAAAAGGTTGAGAGACACTGCAGTTGTTCCACAATACAGTGTGGCTTACACAAAATTGATCTGCACTGGAGAGGTGTCAGAAGGAAACCTTTCCAATGATCTCATCAGAAACGTCAACATCTAAAGTGTGCAAATCGAAACCTTGATAAACCGGAAACTTTTTGGAACAAAGTGCTATGCACCGATGAAACAAAAATTAAACTTTTTGGCCACAACCACTGAAGGTACATTTGGGGAAAAAACAGCATTTGAAGAAAACAACACCTTTCCAAATGTTAAGCATGAGGGAGTATCTATTACTCTTTGGGCTTGTGTGGCAGCCAGTGGCACAGAAAATATTGTGCTGGTGGAAGGAAGAATGGATTCAACTAAATATCAACAAATTCTAGGAGCTCATATCCCAGAGTAAATATTTCTGTAATTTCTACCAATAGAGGTGTTACTAAATACTGACTGACAGGTGCCATATTCCCTGTTTTATTTTGAATGTCTACAAACCTGTAAATAAATACTAACTTTACATTAAAATTTGCAGAGAGATGTCATGTTTAAGTTTGTACCACACAGAGATTGTCAACTTTTTTTCCACTTTGGAGAATAACTATTTTGTACATAAATCACCTGCTTCCTAAAATTGTAAAAAAGAAAGTATACAGTACGTGAGGAGTTCCCCAAGCATGAGCACATGTGTTTCATCTTCAAAATATTAATTTTGCTATTATGAAGGTTACTATGCCACGGTTATTTAGTAGCCTACTTTTCTGCCATTTTAACCTAGTTAAAATCATTTAACCAGTTTGTGATGATGTATAGACACTAATTCATTATTGTAATAAATGACATGAGGCTTTCATGTGTTGCTAAGCAGTTTAAATCTCTCAGTTCTTAAGCATTTCATGAGTTGTGATGCTGTTGTGTACAGATTTTGAGGCAAATAAAAATATAAGAGGCAAATGTAGTATAAATGTTTTACAATGTAACATTTTAAGTTTTTTAAAATATTTTTTTCTGAGGTGAGCTTTTGCAGTATGAGTTGCAGGAGATACAAGTAACTCAATGCGTTAAAATGCTGTATTGAATTCAGAATGTACTTTAGAAATCATCAGCATGTTACATTCATTTTGTACTACTCTTCTTTAACCTGGCTATGGTTTCCTTCTATGGAGCATTGAAAATGAGAAACAGCATTGTAAACATGCATAAGACATCTGCCTAATAGAATCATTTGACTGCCATCATAAAAGCAGGGCTAAAAACAGGGGAAATGTTGGCAAATGCTGGTAGCTGAAAAAAGTCATTGGCACTGTAGTAGGCTCTCTGTCTCAGGCAGTAGGACTGCCTGTTTTTGTTTGTAATTATGTAGAACATTAGCTTGCACAGAAGCAGTTATTCACAATCCTATAATGGTATAAATCCACATTTACATAAATAAAACCACCCCTTACATTTCTAAATATTCTTAGATTTGAGGCATGTTGTTGCTGATGAAGTGAGTGAAAGTTAATAAACTGGTGGTTTCCACTGTTAGGAGCGAAGCCTCAGGTGAAAAAGTCCTTTTTCAGGTAATTCTACACAAAGTAGTATATTAGATGTTAGATTATCAATTTTTTTTTATGATAGGCTGGCAAAAAGCAATATTTGGTTTTCACTGTTTCTAAAAATAAAGCATGAAATAGGTCTTAAAAAAACTTCCTGGATTGAAGCGCAAGTTAAAAAAAAATTGTCCTTGGCTCGAAACCGATCTGAAGCTTCCCGCTAGAAAGTATCCCTAGTGTATAATGCAGCTTTCTTTCTGACTTTTCTGAATGATGCCTCCGGCACTTAAACTGAAAGGCATTTGCTTAGCTTTTAAATAGTGTTTTGCATATCAGAGCTGACTCTCTCTGTTACCAAGTTAAGAACAAAAAATGGGAATAAATTTGCATAACTAGTAGTCATGAGCAAACCAAACCCCACTTAGATGTTTTGTACATCTGCAAAATAAACACAAAAGCCAAATAAACATAAAACCCACTGGTTTGTAATTGATTTGAGGAGAAAATGCACTTTGGCAGGTTAAAATTAAATGTGAGGAGAGAAGCCTGTGAATGTTTTTCCCTCTGTTTTAATATCAGATCATTTAATTAACATCTCAGGTTTTAACACTTTTTGATTCTGTAGTATTTTTCTTTTACTCAAAAATCTTGCTAAGTATTTCCATCTTATGCATTTTTTAATTATATGACAACAGCTGTTTTCTGCATCTGACATACAAACAGTAGAACAGGATGGTATTCAGAGTAGGAGAGAATTTGAATTTACATATCTTTGGTAGACAAGGCAATTTCACTCATTGGTTTTGAAACGTAAGCTCTCTTGTGTTTAGTCATGTGCTGGCATTAATGAGAGGCACAATGATTCACTCTGAGATTGGGAAGCTCATTAAATGCTGCATGGTGGAAAGAGGCAAAAGAATTGGATTTTTTTTGCTTATCAGTACATTCTCTCCCTTTTCAGGTTCTCAGGACTTTGTTAATAATGGGGATTAAAGATCGTCCCCAGTGCTACTTCGATGTTGAGATCAATAGGGAGCCAGGTAAGAGAAGCTTCTCTATGCTATTGTTTTATTCTGATTTAAAATAATGAACTAACGGTAACAATCTTGTTTTTTTTGTGAAGTGAGCTTATGTGTGAGGAACATTGATGTGCAGTGAATTACCCCAGTCCTTCCCTGAACCTTTCCTGAATATTCTTCTGTAATTTAAGTTTAGCCTTTTATCCAGACTGTCCTAGTTGTTTCTTAGGGATTTTTTTTTCCAGGAACAAATAACCTATGTTTATGTAAACCCCAGTTTAACAATTTACTATTACGTAACAAGTAAACTATTTTACTTGTTGGGATCTTTAAATGATTTAAGCCATTTTGCATGGATTAGGTTATTTTAGAAAATGTGCCTTCTGAAAGGTCACAATTAAATGATTAATAAATGTAAAAGCATGCCTGTTAGAGGTGATGTGCTGGCAAGTAAACATTTAATATTGTATGAATAGGTTTATATCAAATCCTAAGCAATGAATCAGGTTCACAAAAGTGAAATGGCAGCGAATATTTCTTTGTTAATAACTTTTAAATTGCTGTGGAGTAGACCATGAAGAAAATCACATAATTCAATAAATCTTTCTGTTTTTGTGCTAAGAAATTGGAGTAGTAAAGTTCTCTGCTCCTGTGTAATAAAATGCAGCAGCAGTAGTGTGAGCTTGGAAACAATGCCAGGAAATATCAACCATAGAATAGCAGCTATAAAATTGAGAGGTTACAAACAAGATTGTCTGTGCAAGGCAGTCTTTTGATTATTTTGATTAGCACAGTTTACTTTGTCATGTGATGTTCTGTCCTAAATTAAAACGGCCTATGATTTTTAACATTATTAATTGATGATTAACATGCTTAATAAGGGTTTTTTTCTTAAATATATTTTGAGAGAGCCACATTTAAATATCTATGTCACAGTCAAAATCATACGTTTTATGATATTGGTCCCTAAACATTATGCTGGATATCATAATATCCCTGGTTTTTAATGTCTTAATGGTTGAAAATGGTAATTGCTTTAGGTAGTGCTACATAAACAAACTGGTATATACTTTTTCATCTTCTTCTGTGCAAAAATTCAAAATTCAATTATCAAAGTAGTAATTGTGTGTAGGTTTTTAATTAAAACATTGACTAATTTGTTTTAAGGGAGATGATGTGAAGAAAATGTAATGTACTTGTTTTATTTAAAGAGAGGGGGTAACGGTAGCATCATAAGTTTCCAATCAGCAATCTTGCCTTTTCTTTTTTATTCTTTCATTAATAAACCTTCTCGTTGATCAGTGTTTTCCTCATTAACAGCTTTAATGTTCTGTAGGCATTATGCATCTAGTTTTCAAGTTAAGGTTATATCACATTCTTCTAGTGTTCATTGAATTGAATATCAATGAATAAGTATGAACAACATAGGAATTGCTGATCGTTTTGTACTGGATGTGTAATTTGCCTCTGTAGAAATAACATTTTGGCAATTTGCTTATGGAGCTTGGTATAAAATTATAGCTACACAAATGATTCAGAAGTGTTCTTCTGTTGTGTTGGTGGGTGGGAGAGGTAGGGAGTTATTAGTTCAGAGAATACAGATGTTCATAATCACTTCTTTTCTTTATTAACACATTTGAAAGACTCAAAAAGGAAGTAGAGCTGCCTTTGAGGAACACAGCAGCTTTTGTGTGATTTACTTCCCTCAGATTAGTCCTGGGTGCAGCTTTAGTCCCTTAAGGAGAATTATAATTAGCTAAAGAAGTTCATGCACATAATGAAGTGTTATCCCCCCCCAGTGCACCCATATTCCAGCACAGATGAGTTCTAATACAGGAAAACAACAAAAACTTCAAATACATTTGCTATTATTAGCTCTGTAATAAAGAGATTTTTTTTTAAATCAAATGACTAGAATTTTTAAAGAGAAACTATAGCGACTCTTTCTGATCTGTCAACTTGCTTTTCCTCTTTGCAATAATAACATCACAGTGTTTTTCTATCAATTTTTATATTAATGAGTAATTCCAAGCCTAAGTGTAGAAGGGGCTGATTAGTTGATGGTTTCAGAATTATAATTGAAGTGAAAAAAGAATGTTGGGGCTGTCAAGCCAACAGTCTGTATTATGTAGGACTGCAGATACTTGTCAATTACAGTCTAAGGTTTTGGTGATCACTTTTCTTCCCCTCTTTGCATTGTGAATTGTATTAATTTGCATGAAACAGTTCCCAGAACTATTTTCCATATCAAAGTGACATGTAATGTTATCTGATTTCCCAGAAAATACCACACCTTTTCATATTAAAATACAAATTGGATGAGTCCAATATTGTATAAGAGACAGATATCTCTAATCAAATACCATTTGTTCCAAATTCAAAAAGTATCATATATGGACAAAATACAAATTCCACCAAAATAAGTGTAGCCAGGAAACACCTTTCTCTTCAAATTGGTAGGTCCGATTTAAAGAAGAAAATGTCATGTAAATTGTTAAAAAGTGTATACGACAAGGGTCATGGTGTTTGAGGCTGCTTTCTTTCATAATGAGGGACCACAGTGTTTTGACACATTATATAAACAGGCTCGCCCATGACTGAAGTTGAGTTTCATTATTCCACTGTCCAAAATTTCAAATATTGTTAACATCTTTGTTAGATTTAAAATATTGGTAGGCAGCATTGGGTAAGGGCTGTTATGCATTTATTTTCAAAAATGACTGGAAATGAATGGAGAAAGAGTCAATGTCTGTTGTGGCCTGGAATACACAATCTTGACCCATAAGTTGCACTAAACCCTAATTGGAGATTGGGTTATGTTATGATTATGACTGAGAGATGGTCAAAGTTTTCTTTAATTCAAGGCTGTATTTGTTTTATACTTTTTATTTAGCGATGAAAGGGTTTACAAACAGAGCATAACCAAAACAGCAGAATAAACATTTGCCTTCATCTTACATTTTTGTTACATTGTATATACAAAATAAACTATTTACACTATGCCAGCAGGTATGGAGGGTCATACAAAAAGTACACTTGTTTGATAAGAAACGCAACAAACAACAAAAAAGTCTACACATAGATATCACTGCATATTTTCTCATAAACTAGAATTGGGTCCCTGTAGGGAGATACATTTAATCCAGTATTTGCTAAACCTCTCTGCCTGCAATCTGAGAGAAACAGTTATTTTTTCCATTATATTTTTCTCAATCACAACAATTTTAGAGGTTCTTTTTTGAGCCATTTTCGTGTAAGTACTTTTTTACTAGCTGCTAGAAGAATTCTTAATATATATCTGTCCTTTACTTCAATATCATTAAATAATTCAAGGCTGTATTTGTGCTTGTTATAACTGCATTGTAAGGTTCTGTGGTACTTGCTTTGTAACAATTAATAGCATTCTGAAATCAAACCGAATATTAATAGCTGACTTAACATTTTATATGTATTGTATGTTTCTGTTACACCTGCAGAGTGTTGACACATTTTTTACTAATACTTTTCTCTTGCCATCTAATAATTTTGCCTCTTTTTTGTTTCAGTTGGACGCATTGTCTTTCAGCTGTTTTCAGATATCTGTCCCAAAACAAGTAAAAATTTTCTTTGTCTATGCACAGGTAAGCAACCTTAAATATAAACTTTGCCATTATATTATAGGCTTAACAGTGGTTTCTCTGGCTTGTTGTATTTGAAGTTGATCCATGGTATTGCCCTTTTATAACCAGCCTGTATTATGATCCCTATGAAAATGGGGAAAATAGATCTATATAAATAACTGTTAATTAACAGTTAATTTTCTAATTAAGGCTTCAGTTTTCTCTTGTTTGGTAGGGTTCTCTCACTTGCTGCCATCAAAGGTTATCACATGTCAATTCCCATAGACCACTTGTAATTGTAATTGTTAGGTAGGCCAAAGGTTTAAAGTGAATACTTAAAAATAGGAAATTATAAAAATGATTATTTGTTCATTGTGGAATTGTGGACAAGAATGAGAACTGTGTTGCTCAATAACTAGTCCATATATTTAGTAAATTAGTATTTAGTATGCACATGATTGCATATATAAAAAGAGATTTATTATTATTTATTGTCAATCAGTCTAAAGACAATCAGTCTTTTGTTATGGTTCTTTCCTGGAATTCTGGCATAGTGATGTGTAGGAATATTATAGGAATTGCATTTAAGCTTATAACGACTGATTTACATGTCACAAAACTAAGACAACTTGATTTGGAAGACAGAAACTGTAAAAACCCTGTCAATCTGACAGATTGGATTGGAAAATCTCAGTTGTCGCAGTGTGGCATAAAATACCTAAACGTTCTGATAATAGTCAGAGCTTTTCTATGTGATATGGCGGCACCAGAAAATGTCTTAGGTGTTATCCTGCGATAGAAGCTAATTTTTCACAGGGCATCAATACCTTAGCTAGGAGATCAGCACTGGTAGTTCTAGGTCACTGCGCATTTCCAGCTAAAGGTTGGGATCAATATGACCTATCAGTTTTCTCAGCATCCTCTAAATTAAAATGGTTCTGGCAAGGGCAGAAGTAGTCTTTTAGCAATAGTCTTGTTCTGCTCTTCTAAGCTTCCTAATGGTTCCTATCATTTCCACCTCTCATTGCATGCCCGTCTGGGGTTTCCTATCAATGCTGTATGAAACTAAAAACCCACAGGTTGCTTTTT
Organism: Atractosteus spatula; assembly: GCF_055471065.1. Taxonomy (NCBI): domain Eukaryota; kingdom Metazoa; phylum Chordata; class Actinopteri; order Semionotiformes; family Lepisosteidae; genus Atractosteus; species Atractosteus spatula. Next base: position 26,984,911 of record NC_142711.1, on the reverse strand, counting down.
TTCCCAGTAAAATACTAAGTCAGCTATTCTCAGCCTAAGCTCTGTAACTCCACTGGCATCTGTCCGCCACAATCCTCTTAGCATTCCACCCTCCAGAATAGTTTCTCTTCAAAACTCAAATGAACCATTTCACGATGCTTATGTCTTTTGAGTCTGTTAGACAAACAAAATCGGTAAATTAAAAGGTTTTGTCAGTCCATGTGGTTCAATTAATATGGAGCTCACTTTTTAGTAGTTTTGATATATTCCCCTTTAAAGAGATGGAATTATTGTGAATAATTTTCTTATCATTATTGTTTTAAAGTTATAAAGTGGTCAACCTACTAAACTTACTTGATAATAAATTGTATTCTGTTTCAGCAGTGCAATAGAATTTTAAACACTTGCCAAATGCAAAAAAATAGTGCTGGAAATAGCAATAATTGTTAATTTTGATAAAAGAGATTGGATGTTTGGTTAATACATTTTTAAGGTGTAATGTTGCACCCCAAACTTAGATATAGAATTGAAATCTAAAGCACAATGTGAGTAGATGTTTTTTTTCTGATGTGATCTCATTAAGCAGGTGTTCTAGAGATCAATACTAATGTTTTCTAGACCACTAAAAGCACTAATATTTTTTTTTAATGTGAGCTTTTTTAATTACTCACAAGCTTTCCTAAGAGCGAATCTGTAGAGAGTAGCTATGCTTATGCTGTGTGTAAATTCTGCAAGCTGAGTCAATTTGCTGTATAATTAGAATTTATGTCTCTCCTGTTTGCTATTAAATATAATGGGAGGAGAACATAAATTTCTGCACCAGTAGTAGTAAAAAGGTTTTGTTGCTTTTAGCTCTTTGCTGTCATGTTTTTTAAATATACAATATCAATCTGAAATGGAAATTTAAATGTAATAGGTAATAAATACAAAAAAACACCTTGTTTAACTTGGATGACAAATGCTACCTGAAGAGAGCTGGTCTCTTTCTATCTGAAGATAGTGAGTCACTTTTTTTCCTTTTAACAGGCGAAAAAGGAACTGGAAAAGTCACAGGAAAAAAACTGTGTTATAAAGGCTCTACCTTCCATCGAGTTGTAAAGAGTTTCATGATCCAGGGTGGGGATTTTACTGAAGGTAAGACATTTTCAGGTTATAATGCTCTTTGTTTCAGTTCATAACATTATAGACGGGACAAATTATGAGTAAATAAAATAGACATTTTCCTTAAAATGTACTGCAACATGGCAGAAGCCATCCATCCATTTTCTGACTGCTTTATCCAATACAGTGTCACTGGTGAGCCAGTGCCTGTTCTGGCAAGAATAGGCACAAGGCAAGATTCACAATGGAGGGGACACCAGTCCATCACTGAGCACACACAGACACACACACACTCACGCACCAGGGCCAATTTTCCCAGAAACAAATTCTTACCAGTATGTCTTTGGACTGTGGGAGGAAGCCAGAGCACCTGGAGGAAATCCAGGGGGCGAACATACAAACTCCACACAGATAAAACACCAAGAATTAAACCCAGGTCCCCAGCTTTGCGAGGTAGCAGTGCTAACCACTGGCAGAGGCATTACCTGTATTTTGAATGGTAGCAAGTAATTATCCCTTGTTAACTGATTTGAATATTAAAGTGCTGGTTTCTCATTACTTTCTGAATATAAAATTGCAAAAAGTATGATAATGTATCCGTAGGAAGAAATGTGTGACTTTTGTGTTTGCATGTGTGAAGGTAAGATGATGAAAACAGTTGTGTGATATTTGGTAATGAAGCGTGCATTTGAAAGAATAGCAGTATTTTTATGGCATTTTATTGACAACTGTAGGAGTCAGTCTGTTTTTGTGATTGGTCCTCTTACTGCACACTGTTTTACTATTTCAGTCCTGTGCTCCTCCCATTCTACAAAAACTTACATAAAAGTATTTCTTTTGCCTTTCAACGCAGTAATGCTTATTCTCAAATGGCAAATGTCACACCTGTTTGTTACAGATTGTGGCAGTGCAAGCAGGCATATGAATGCCTGTATGATGAACTGGATAAATGTGCACATCAGGATAAATTACCACTTATTGCACTCAATGTAATATTGCCATTGTAGGAGGTGTTTTAGAGAGTAGACAAACATCCCCTTAGTTCTTGCACAGTGAATTTGCTAGTCTGTGCCCTACCGATAGCATTTGTACAATGATATAGGATACCTTTATGTAGGGGTACCTGAATTGAAGGTGCCATGTTACTCTGCAGCATAGATAAAAACTCAAATTCTGTGTATATCAGACATGACCATTTTTCATCATTCTCCCCAAGATAAACTGTAGCACACTTTAGACCATAGGTTTTTAACTTGGAACTACCTATAAACAGAGATCCTTGCACCACAGGTCTGGTATTGTGTAAAATCAACAGTCTTGGTGGATCAGAATTGACTGTGATACTAGAAGTAGATGAAGTAGATCTGCAGTGCTCTTAATGTTTCAAAATCAGGAGTAGGATGGTTAACGATAAGTTCCAGGATTATTTGATTTTATGTATAATTTTTTAGTCTTACTGAGAAAGGTTTCTCGTAAAGGGGTCCTTTAGCATCAAAAACTTTGAAATTCCTGTTAAATGGCATTACTTCTGAGTAGCCAGGAAAAAGTGTTCACTGAGCAGAATTCTTTTGCAATGTTGTAGGTAATGGAAGAGGAGGTGAATCTATATTTGGTGGCTACTTTGAAGGTAAGCATACATGTACAACAATGCGGACATATCAGCAGAGTACTGAAAGTGTGATACAGCAGCAAAGTCCCTTTACATATATTCAATGTAATCTACTATCAGCTTTTCCTTATTTGCATGAGGCTAAGTTGCATGAAGAATTACTGAATGCATGGTTTTCAGATAGTGTTTTTGTTTTAGTTTACTTTCCTTCTTTGTGGGTATTCTACTTTTTGATTTTATGAACTTTAGGTAATTTTGAAATTTTTCTGACTTTCAGCATGGAGGTTAGGCAATTTTTAATGAAAAATCCTATCTTCCTGCCTAAAATTTTCAACATATTCTTTTATTTATAGAGAATGTGGTCTTTTGCAAAATGAAAAGGTAAGAGATATATACAGCTCAGTAACACAATTCAAACATTGTTCCCTTACACCCTTCTCATCGTGACAATGGGTAAAAAGTCTTCCATGATCAATATATGGATGGAAATGTGATCTGATTGAAGACTTGTTCCTCCCCAGTTGGAATCATTAGTTGTACTGATCTATGAAGCAATGGATATTGTACACTGTAGTGTTTCTGTTTCTTCAGTCAAAGCATACGGTGTGTATATATAGATACATAGTAATTGACCTGTGTATCTTGATGTTATTATTGCAATAATGAGGTTTTGATTCATTATGCTGGTCACTGAAAGGTATTAATTGTTGTTTTTTTTCCATTGATAATGAACTTGGTGTGGTTAAAAGCTTTATTTTTGAGGTGAAATATTTTTTTTATGTATGTAAAGAACATATCTGTAACAAATGAAAGTTATGATCTGTGTTGCTTTGTTATTGTTTGGAAATACTGCATGCATGTACCCACAAATGTAGCCTGCATTTCCTTACAATTCGGATTTTTACTTAGCAGTTCTTAGTTTTTATGTTTGAGACTTTTGAAGTTTAAAACATTAATTATCTGAGAAGTATGTAAAGCCTATAATACTATTAAATGTGGCACATTTCTGAGGAAAAGTAGAGTGCAGCCTCATTTTTTATTTCAGAAGTATATTGATTTGATCAGGGTTTGTTGATAAAAACTAGTTTTTGGGAGCCAGCATAAACTTTCAAGCCTTTCTCTGAACCGCTCTTTGCACATTAACAAGTAAATGAAATGGATGGGCTGAATGGCTGCTTCTTGTTAGTAATGCTTCTAATGGGTTTTAAATTATTTTGGACAGTAGAGAGGGGCTCACTTGATATTTCTTTTTTTTCGCACAGATGAAAACTTTAGTCTCAAACATGACAGAGCATTCCTTTTGTCAATGGCCAACCGAGGCAAAGATACAAATGGTTCGCAGTTCTTCATGTGAGTAACATTCATTATGATATTTTGTAGTGAAAGATGGGAAGCACCATTCATGTGAAAGATGGTCCATATAATTAACATAATCATGTGGCCATCTCACGCTTTGAAGTTTGTCCATTGCAGACTTAAAGAACACCAGCGAACTATTCCTTGTGCCTTGCTGAATATTTTTCCATCTCATATTTTTGCAAGTTGCATTGTTACAGGTTGTTGTGGAGGTTATAGATCATTCACTAATGTTTTTATGTAATGGAATGATTTATACAATCTGTTCAACTTCATCTGTTTTAACTTTATTTTGGCATGCAAATCTTTTCTAAAATGCAGTTAATTTTATATTTAACTTTCATTTCAAAATACCACTTACATTTGAATAACTGAGTGACAAATGATTCATTTACAATTTCAATAGTAATAGTACTCAATAGTAAATTTTAAATGATAGGAACTGCCAGGGGATTTCCTCTGCTTATTATATTGGAATTACAAACTACTAAAAAAGCGTATATGGGTGCATGTTTTAGTATCTTAAATGTAATCTCAGATTAATTAATCATAATATTCAATGCTGAAAACTGCATTAAAGGTAAAGTACCTGCAGCTGTCCTTTGCATAATATCAACCATCTTTTTCTAGTTAAGACTGAATGGGGCTTCTCTGTAAATATTTTCTTTTCCTTTTGATTTTAAACTTCTGGGACATCTGAAAACTGTGGTGACTTTTGGATCTTCTGGATATTGTGTGAACTTTGACTTGTGTTTTTAATTTGTTTACACTGAAAGTAGATTAAATAAAACAGGACTCTAAAATTTTCTGTTTAATACTTGTAGATGGTATTTAGCATCTCAGGAGTTAATGTTTTGTATGACTAAACAATTTTAATGTGATTGTTGTTCGTACTGCAATTTCTAGTGGAACTTCATACGTGTCTTCATACATGCATTCATATTTTACAGTTTTTTGTAATATTACTGTAGCTGGCTTGATTATTAAATCCACAAGAGGCTGTCAAAAACAATTTGTATAGACATAAGAAATACTAAAATTTGCATGTTTTAATTTATACCGATTTTAAAGTTTTTTTTTTCAATTTGAAAAAAAATAGCAAGATTTAAGTGATAGCTTGAAAATCTGCAAAATGCATGCTGTTAATTAACTCCTTTAAATATCCGCAGAATATCTGCATATTCGTGGTGTTCTACAAGATAATCATTTAACATTTACATGCACATTTTGAATGTTACACTTACTGTAAAAAGCTTTGTATTCTTACAATTACAAAAAAATTAAAATATTTAAATTTGTGATGCTAAAATTTAAAATATTATTGTATTTATTTGTAAAATACATTTCCCTGAAAATTAATTTCACTCATAAGGGCTATTGAGTACCAGATCTGCATTATTCTGTGGGGTGAATGGTTTAGTTAGATGCCAGTTGAAGTCTGAAATTATGTATTGTTGGATTTAAAGTTTATAGTAATGAAATGGCAGAGGATATTGTATCACTAATGGAATAGGTACCAGCTGCCTTACCCTGCAGTACAGGAAATTGTGTTGCATTTTCACTCTTTTCCTTGATTTGTGATAAAATTGCAGCAGTCATTGTTGTCATTTAAGTGCTGGCAGTCCTTGCCTCTGGCCCAAGTTGCTGTACTAACACATGACCTATTTAATCACAGGTCTAAAGTGCAGTTTACACAAAGCAAACAAAAGAAACCAGAATGGCAAGACAGCTAAGTTTTGGAACTGTTATATCATCTAGGCTTGTGAGTCTTTTCAGGAATTGGTTAGTTTTATGTGTTTTATTGTTTTCTCCTTGTGTGATGGAATTAAGGCTAAGTGAAAATTTTAGAGTCCTAAGCGAATTCTCAACAATGTCCCAATTGTACTTGAATGACATGAAGGAAGTTTGTTTTTTTGCACTGCATAGAGCCTCTAAATGTGTATTGCAGAAAATTATGAATGTCTTGTTGCTATTCTCTTATTAATATATACATTCTAAAAGAAAAAAAATCTTGGACTCCTTTTTTGTTTACAAATGTATTACAATTTTTCTCTTGCCATTTTTGTGTAAAATTTGCAGAAACACTCTAGCATCCTGCTCTTCAAAGGTAAAGTGTCGTTCTAAGGCTGTGCTTCTCTCTCCTCACTGTGTATTGACTATTAACAGTTTGTATTCCAGTCATCCTCCTTAGTTTTAAAACATTCAGTTATATATTGCAAGTATTTTATGTGTACTATGGAAACCTGGTTGATGTTCAGATTTTTTTCCTAATTTGTAAGCCTGAACTGTTGCCTTTTCATATAGCTATCTTAGATATGTACATGCCTGGATTTCATTGCTACTGAAAAACATCCATAAATCCAGTTAGAACCTTTTAAATGTATGTCAAGAAGAATTATTTGTTTAGTCTGGAGAATATTTTTAACCTAAAATACTTTCAACAACCTTTTTTGGGCTAATATGAATAGCAAGTTGTCTGACATTTTAAAAATTACCTTGTATATTACTTGATTATAACTTCTGTCTTCTTTAACAGGACTGAAAAACACATACAATTTAGTGTAATAAAAATAATTACAAAATTTGTTAGACAAATACATAAAGGAGCTCTGCCTTTAAAGAACATCTCTTTAATAAAGCAAGTGCATAAATGGAAATTTGGCTGTCCTTTGTGCTCTATTGAGGGCATTTTAGTTTTTAGTCTTAGCAGGCTTCAATACCCGTTTATAGTATCATGATGAAAGGTATCCTGTGTATGTTTTTTAAGATGTGCTTAGACATTACTTTTCAATGTGATCTATATAAATTGTATGGCTTTTGTAGTAAACTGTTTTACTTCGTGTAAGTTTTTATCAGGTCTCGAAGTATTTATATAACAAAGCTCATAAGGCTTCATACTTCACCTTTTACTGTTGTCCATATTAGCAAGAATCTAAAACATTTGATTTAAAGTTGTATTACACAGAATTAATATGTACTTGGGAAAGCATTTGAACACAGTTGTTAAATTAGAAAATTGTTAAGTTATTGTATCGCTGCTATGAATAAAATGTTGCCTTCTTTTCATAAGGAAAGTTGCTCGTTAGGCTACTTGTAACTCTTGCATTAAAAGTAAATATCAGTGATTTTCATAGCTGTAGTGATTTTTTTTAAAATTCATTGTTTATTATATTTATCTGGCTTTTTTTTTCCCCCCCATGACTTCAACCACCTACTGTACTTTTCCCTCCCAACCTTGAAATAACCTGCCTGAATGGTTGTGGTTGTACTGGAACAGAACTACAAAAATGGCGCCACATCTGGATGGGTACGTTTTTATTCGTCATTGTTCCATATTAAAATGAAAAATACCATAAGGGCATATTATACCTATTTTTTAACTAAGTTCATAAGTGAGCCCTTCTATTTAATGCCTGATGTTTTTCCCTAGAATGCAGATTTTACAATTTAAGCATCTAACTGAAAAACATTTTCTTCAAAGTAGCACTGCAAAGCAGATTTTTAATATTTAATATGAATGTATTTTCCTAGGGGTAGCACTCAGGTACTACTATTTTGAGGGAAGTAAAAAACTGGCAGAATGTACCTAGATAAGTATAGTATACAGGCATGAACAAATGAGAAATATGTCACATATGAAACGTGGAAGCAAACCAACAAAAAATTAGATTCTACACAAGTATCATTGGTGCATAAACAGCTTATTTTAGATTAGTGCAATACTGGTAGAACACAAATTATAGTGCAGCAATGTCGTGCTAAGGGTGTGTTTCAGAGAAGAAATAGTAGGGGAATCTTTGGTAAATTACATGGATTCAAGGAGCACATTTTCTTATACATGAGAGGCATACGAGGGCTTCATTGGGGTAATATTAATGCCATTACTGATGTTTTATCATAGAATTTTATTCATATACTAATTTTTGCCTAAATGAATTTTTATAATTATAGTTACAGAAGAAATGCGTTCTGTCTATGTACCAATACATTGTTGGAGCTTGCATACATTAACCACCACAGGCCTTTAACATGGCAACACTGAGAGTGATGGGAGGAACTGCATCTGTCAGGACAGGCTGGGCTGTGGCTAATCTTAGAGGTTTTAAAGTTTAAAGTTTTACAACTTTAAACTTTTAAGTGATTACAAATGGCAGTGCAGTAAACATGCATATCATGCCACATTGTTATTAACAGAGAGCTTGCTGTTTTCCATTGCATTTTGCCTTTAGCACAAATAGTAGCAGTATACCCATCTCCTGGTTTCTGCTTAGCCTTTATGGAGTAGTTTGGAGTAATTAAAATAATGGCCAGGAGAAAGAGTACAATGGCAAAGATTCTCTAATGGAAATATGGATGTAATTGCACAAAATTGGTCACAACAAATAGCTAAAAGGTATAGATGCTTTTACATTGTTCGTGTTGTACAAGAAAATGGTATTTCTGAATATTTCCTTACTTTTGTCCTCAATTATAATGTTCCCTTTAGCTTCCTGTTTTCAAACCACTGGTCTAAGTCCTACAATTATCAAGAATATATTGTTGTAACACTGATAGAATTCTATTTATATAAGTAAATGAAGTTTATAGGACTTATCATTTCAAACAGATAATGGTGCAGTATATAGGTATTTCCCATGTGCTTTTTTGCAGCAAGATGAAAAGTGCCACCTTTATTATCTCAAATTCCTGTGCTCATGTCAAACCTTCTTTTGTCTCTGCAGAGTGCATGTCGTCTTTGGATTGGTTATCTCGGGCTTTGAGGTGATAAGGCAAATCGAAAACCTGAAAACTGATGCTGCTAGCAGGCCTTATGCAGATGTTCGAGTGATTGATTGTGGGGAGTTAATAACAAAGTCTGCAAATGATGGTAAGGGTTTTTTCTTTCTTTCATTGTTTTTCTGATTCTTTAGGTTTTCTTGTAATTTTACTTCATCTTCCCACATTTGCAAAATTTTACATTATAACAAAATGCATGTTGTCAAGGTAAAAAGCACTTCATATAGGCAAATAATTCTTGTTATAATTTTATTGTATTGAATTTTATTTACTTCAGCATTTCCTTACTTGTTAAATCCTTCTTTATAAGCAGTTAAATTAGTTATTAATAAGTTGTTTTCCTATAACTAGATTTTAATATAACTAACTTAAATTGTAAGTGCTGTATGTTATCAGCCTTGATACCAGTAAAAACAGTTAATTACCTACTTCAAATGTGATTTCAGTTTACTTGTTCCATTGCTTGTGAATCCTGTTTCTTTAAAAATGTAACCAGTTTTTCACATACTTCTGTATTGTATTTCATTTCAATTTGACAATTTTGTTGTTGACTGTAAAAAAGGCCAGAAGGATCTGTGTAGAAGGAGATGTTGAAAATTCTTCTATCTGCAATGCATAAGATAATAAAAATACAGTTCAGAATTACACTTAAATGGTGATGCTAAAATTGGTGAAGTTGCAAAAAAAAGTGATGACTTTAGTGCAGAAAACTGAAGTTCTAAATAAAGTTGCAAGTGAGTCAAGTGCATCTGCTGTTTATAGGGACCTTGGCATGAATTAATCCATCATTTGACCAATAAGAAATAAAAGAAAGTGTTGCTTAGAGTGGCCTGAAGAATGTTATAAAGTGTTACTTTGTTCATAATTAAGCCATGGTAAAAATGGAAAAGGCATTAAATGTTTGAATGGATGCCATACAAATTAGAGACATTTTACAGAGGCTTTTCAAATGTCTTGGTAAAGCTGAAGATGGAGAAGAGACTAGTGTTGTCCTCTGTTGTCAGCGAGAGTTAGTTTGAAAATCAAGATGCCTAACATTGGTAGCATTGAAAGATCATGAGGCAGCAAAAGGGACCACTGGAGTTTCTAGAGTCTATCGAGAAAAAGAGCAATACGCCTGAAGGTGGAGACTGGAGTATTATATTAGTCAAATTTGAAACTTTAGTGTGTGACTGTTGGATTTGTGGATATTCATGATGTTCAATAAAGCACTATCTTTTTTGGACAGCAAGGATATGAGTTGTCATGTTTACCAATGTTTTTTAAATTCATCTATGAAAGATGAGAGATGGTAATTATGTATTAAAGTCAGTCTATCCTCTAAAGTCTCACTTTTTAAAGTGCCTTAAACTAGTCCATTGAGTGCAATGAAGTCTTTCACTCATTGCAATGATTAAAAAAATCATCAAGCTCGCTGAAAGAGAAATGAAAAGGCCATGCTTTGCCAAACAGGATCCCTCAGGCAGTGGCAGTATAGACGTGGACACATAGGAAATTCTGTTCATATGCCATTTAGCAAAACTTGTACAACTGACAATCAAGACATGTAATACCCACTAGCTGTTACAGACAAACAAGCCTTTATTATACAAGACCATCTGTATGAAAATAGGTTATAGAACTGGTCATTGTATATAAAACAAAGGGTTATAATAGCTTAATTGGAGGTTTATAATTAGTGGCATATAGATTCCGGTACAGTTAGTAACCTAGTCACTAGTCAACTAATCATGTTTGCAAACAATTTAGAAGCTGCAAAGGAAATTCAAACAAATTTAGGTGGAATTCAGGACTGGGCAAACACCTCCCAGTTTGTGCAGATTATGTGGGGGTAGAAAAAACAAACTGAATAAAAAGATCCATGCTAAGACAAAGCTTAGGCTTAGACAAAGGAAAAAAATAAATGTTTATGTGACTGTATTGTTTACATCATCTAGATGATGTAAGGAAGCAAAACAGAAGCTGAAATTTCTGTCATGAAGTATTAAAGTATAGAATTTAACGAAGAGATGCTATTTTAGAATTGTACAATGTACTCGTGGGCCCTCGTTAAGAATTTTATATGCAGTTGTTTTTGCCATGCTATGAAAAAGTTATTGCTCTGCAATACCTTCAGAGAACAGCAAACAAGTATATTTCCATATTCAAAGAAACAATAAGAAATAATTATTTTTTTGTTTTAAGCAGAGAAAACAGAGAGCCTGCCACGGGACATGAAACTATTTGAAAGTGCATTTAAAACTCAGAACCATAGGCACTTTTTACACAAGGTTTTGAGGGAATCTACTTGGTTATGTTGTTGAAACTGATAGTCTAGCTTATTCAAGAAGCTGCTGGGTGAAGTTCTTGGATCAGTTACTAAACAAATATGGTAGATAGGACAGATAGCTTTCTCTTATTTGTAAATGTTCTTATGATTACTTTTTAAATTGGTGGCCCTTTAAAACCTCTGGAATGTCTTCATAGCACTCATCTTTGATATTAATAAGTTGCTGGTTTGATTTTGAAATGCACTGATTTTTCTCATTTCATGAGAACATAATATTGATCATTCGTTCCCTGATTAGCCACTGTTTAGTAATTTGGTAAAAAAGTGCTATAAGACTAACCTTCACAAGATGAATGTTGCTATGTTAGAGGAATCTAGAAAGATAAAAGATTTGGTGACAGTTTTGTGTTTAGAGTATGTAGCAATACATTTGCAGTTTTAATTATCTGTAGAGAATTTTGCATACAACACATCAAAATATTTGGTGTTATCTGGGATGGACCTCCTCCTAGTAAACAGAAAGTTACATTAAAAAATGCATGATTGTTCCCCATTTAGGAAAAAGTGTTTAACAAATATTGCAGCTTTCAAATCCCTATACCTGGCAGCACTGCAGAATTCGCCTTTGTAACACATAATGGAGATAGTTATGTAAAGTGTTCTGCATTATAATTTGTCACTTGATATGGCAAATGAACTGAGCAATTGTTTTATTAGTCATCATGAAAATACTTCTGCAAGAGGTTTCCCTAACAGTGAACTTTGTGTTTTGCGAGATGTGTGTTCAGAAATTTTTTTTTTAAGCATTTATTAAACCCGTTGGTGTGTTTAGCTTGTGGAGTGTAATTGTCCACTTCAAAATTGTTATTGGTCATGGTTAGAAGTGTTGGATCATGAGTGTTATTAAAATTATTACTTCTGGTTCTGTGTAGTTCAGTGAGCCTTTTATGTAACTCTATTATTTATCCATTATGTTTCATAATACTACTTAAGCTCTTAAAATATGTTAACAAGAGCAGGAAGCATTTATCATGTCAGAAAAAAGAAAAAATGTGAAAGCAATTGTTTGCCCAATGTAATATGAAACATAATACAATTGTTGAACCTAAACACAGTGTTTCTGTGAGCTGTGGAAAAGCTTGATAGAAGATACATAAGGGAAGAGCACTGTAATTTCATTGTTTCCTTACCAGATACTTTCCTACCTTTTTGCTGTCAATTCAGATTTGTTTTTTGGTATTTTGTTCCCATTGTATTTTTTTGAGAATTTGCGATGGATAGAATGGCAAGTCTTGCAGATGTTTGATCACATATTGAGAAACATGTTACTTGTTTTTTTACTGCCTTTATGTATTAAACAGTTTATAGCTATATATTTTTGCAAAGACTACAGAAATATTATTATCATTGTAAGTGCTAAAGAGGGTTAAAATACCAAAAACAACAAAGCAGACCAATGAGTGGAATTCAATGGAGCCTTAGGCAATCAGCCAGCAAAATGAACAACTCAAGATTCCACACATTGTACACAGCTGTCCATTAACCTCCACAAGCAAGCAAGGCAGCCTTTACCCTCTTACAGTGGTTCCCAACCCTGGTCCTGGAGGAACACTGTCTCCTTGTTTTTACTTCAGCCAGTCTTAATCCCTAGTTATTTCATTTCAATTTTCTATTTGGGCATGTTTATACATGTTTTTACAGCTCTTAAAAGGGATTCATAATTGGTATCAACCGTGTACCCATTCCTGAGTTTTGGGTGTCTTGCCTGAAAAGTGAGAAGATTAGATGTTTTAAAGGATTCAGTTTCCAACAACACTCTGGAGTGACAGAAGAAACAAGTTTGAAGTCTAGTCAAGCAGATCCATTACGCTGTCGGTTAGCACTGGAGATTGAGAGCACAGTTGTAATGAAAATCAACAAATGCTTAGGACCTCTGGGGCTGGGAACCACTGTCCTGCTACATCTTCCGCTCATGGGTACTGGATAGAAGGGGAGCAGACCAGACAGAGGGACACACACACACACTAAACACATCATTTACAATTTACAACTCCTTTCTACAATGCAGATTACATAGTGGGATCAGATTCACCATGTTGGGACAATGTCGCTAACTGTCTACAAGTCCTGACTAAATATATTTGCTAACCTTTCTTATTATAAATATTTAACTAGTACTCAAGCTGTTTCAGTAACGAAGAGAGTGTTTAAGTTCATCATAGCGTTGAAGGGTTAAGCTTTTAAATTCAGCCTGAAGCTGTGTAATAAAGTGTCAGATGAACCTAGAAATAAATTGCACTAATGAGAAGACCTACATTTTTTTGTGTGAACTTACAGGCTTCCCTGTCGTTACATAAAAAAATCACCAAATACCAAATGTCACCCTGATCTGGTTTGGAAGTAGAATAGTGAAATAACCATGAATGTTGGGTTTAAATGACTATCAGCTCCACATGCCTATAGCAACTGTTTTAATTTAATGTTTTTTTATCATTTTTGGTCTTGCACAGCAGAGAACACAGTTCAGTAATCCAACTAAATGCGTGCAGTATCTGTTGCAAAAGTTGACTTATTGATCCTGGCTCTGTAATGGATTTATTTGGATGGCATTATGTAACATGATCTGCTACTCAGTGATGCTCATCTAAACTGTAAGCTGTTGGCTGCTTTGAGATTTATTGGATTCATTAACTGCTATAAACTGCACATACTATTATATTAGAGAGAGCACTTTTTAACTGCAAGAAGTGCGATCCACAGTTCTCTGCTCTCATATGTGTCAATTGATGACATGTCATTAGATAATGTTGTGATAAGTTTAGCAGATGGTAAGCTGTCATGGAAAAGTGTGGTTTCTTGTGGTCACTCTTGTATTGCAGAGTGCCATACCCTTCTGCAGTGCTCTTTTTATATACAGGAAGACCCCATTACATGCTTCCCTGAACATAAATAGCTTTGGGGGGGGGGGGAGGATTCCCCACACTTGTATTGTTTATGTAAAAAAATGTTGGTATAGTTTTGAAGCCATGTTTAACATTACCATTTGTTTTTATTGTTATAATTTAAATGCACATGGAAAAATGCATTGGGAAGCTATTGTATTTAACTTATCCTTTAGACCTGAAGTTCATGAAACAGGGTCACAGGGGAGCAGGAGCCTATCCCAGCAAGCAATGGGCACAAGGCAGGATACACCCTGGACAGGACACCGGTCCATCACAGGGCACACACTGACACAAACACACGCACACCCCTTTTCCCAGAAGCCAATTAATGTACCAGCATGTCTTAAGGCATCTGGAGAAAAACCACACCAACAAACGGAGAGCAAACAAACTCCCAGAAAGCTCCCCAGGAATTGAACCCATTGTGAGGCAGCAGTGCTAACCAGTGCATCACCTTGATGCTCCTAAGCATAACAATCTTACATTTATTTTTTTTCCCAACAGCATTAAAGTGCATTGAAAATCACAGAAGAATATATGCATGTTTTAGTGTGTTCTAGATTCTAATGGTCACAGCACCAATAATAATCATATTTAATATCATATCTTTTATAAGCCACTTCACTGGAAAAAACTTTTCTCTGTGGATGCAAAACAGAATATAATGGTGACGGAATTGTTATAATTACGAAAGGCATTCAATGCTTGTTTCACATATTTTTAGTTATTGTGATGAGTATTCAATTATTGGTATGCAGTATATGTGGTACATAAAGCATCTTGTTGCCAGCCCAAAACTCTAGACCAATTTAAGGGCATGATATTGTTGAACATAAAGGGATTTAATTTGTGGAATAAGCATGTTTTGATATCTTAGCCCAGTGTCTAAAGATGTTTTTCTTTAGCGTGACTGAATAACATGTATGCATTTTCTTCTCATTATACATCTTTGTCTTGTAGTGCTGGGAAACAAGAAAAAGGTTTTGTCCCATTCATCAGACAGCTCCATCAGTTCTTCAGATTCTTCATCATCCTCTTCTTCGTCTTCTGAGTCTGATAGCGACTCAGAGGAGAAGTACAAATCTCGTAAACGGAAGAGGCAAACAAAGAACAAGCATTCAAAGAGGAGAAGAAAGGAGGGAAAAAGGAAGGAAAACCATACCAAGAGACATCCTTCAAGCCAGAGAAGGTGAGTGTTGTGAATCATAATCCTGTCTAATTAAATTAATCATGGAATCAAATAAATATGTTGAAATTTGATATGTATCAATTTTTCCAATCGTCGTGCCAATAAACAACAAATTGATGGATTATTTGCTGTCATTTTATACATGTATATTGCTTTTAACTGAGGCTGTTTTCATACTCAGGATATTTTACATCACTCAACAAAAAATACTTGAAGTTACTTAATGCATTTACATAATTCATAAAACATTATTTGTGGGGCATAATGTGTTTTACTCAATATATTTATGAGGCTTTTATTTTTAAATGAGAGTTTCTTGACATGCTACACTATCCATTTAAATTGAACATTTGTATGATATTGGTTTACATTAAATTGTGGCTAATTTCTGTTAACATGGAACATAATGTTAACAATTTCATGTTACTTGAGGTTCACATCCTGTGAATATGCAAGCTTCTAAATTGCTTTATTTGCCAGTAAAGTAGTGATACATTTGAATTAAAAAACTTAATGATAAATAAAAATGAAAAAGTACTCCTATTTTTTGGAAGTTCTTTAAGTATTTCACATCCAAGCAATGTCAAATTTAGCGCTAACCTTTCCAGTTTCACACATGTAAGTTCCATTCCACAATGGACCTTTCAGAGAGTATAGAACATTTAGCCTTTGGCTCCATTCATAATGATGTGTTACCTCTGGCCTCATTTTGAAGACCTGCCCAGACATTCAGTCACTGAGTGGCGGAGATTATAAACTGTGGGTTGTGCAAAGTATTTGAGTTGGCTGTGAAGTTATAGTTCAATTGCAAATGTGATTATTTTGGCAAAAAAGTATACTGTTGTTTTGAAATAAAACAGAAGTCATTGAATTAGATTTTTCATTTTCAGTTGCACATAGAATTTATTAATCAATCATCTGAATCAATTCTTTGTTGCAGTTATTATGAACAGGAAGCTGTAGATGAGGAAAAAGAGAAGGATCTCAATATGAAGAGAGAGAAACCTGTGGTACGGCCAGAGGAAATCCCACCTGTGCCAGAAAACCGATTCTTACTGCGGAGGGATATGCCAGTTCAGGTGGCCAAACCTGAGACGTAAGTAGAATTGCTTGATATCTCCTGCACAATAAAAGGCATTTGTATTTTATGTTTGCTGCTGTTCAGGGCTGGCCCCTGCCATAGGCGAAGTGGACATCCTCAGAAGGATCTGAGCCTGTGGCTGGAAGGTTGCCGGTTCAAATTCCACAGCCGGCAGAGGAATCCTACTCCGTTGGGCCCCTGAGCAAGGCCCTTAACCCCAGGTGCTCCAGGGGCACTGTACAATGGCTAACCCTGCACTCTGACCCCAAGCTTCTCTCCGTGTCTGTGTCTCATGGAGAGCAAGCTGGGGTATGCGAAAAGATAAATTCCTAATGCAAGAAATTGTATAGGGCTAATAAAGTGATGTTATATACAATTTCTTGTTTTAGGAATTTGTCAAAATGTGCAACACAACATATTTTTAATCGGCACATTCAAATGTGAGAGAGAAATTCACTTTAGCGGCTCTTTCTGTTGCTACTGTGGATGATCCTAATGGGAAGCCCAATCAGAAAAATGACCAATCATAGTTGAGTACATAATATACAGTATGTTTTTGAATCTCAAAAGGAGAGCAGGATAAGCGATCTTAAAACAGAGGTATGCCTAATCAAGTCATTGTAATAATGCATGGCATGCGTAATAATGTAATACATCATATTTCATTTGGTTTTGAGTCTGTCAGATCCACGTAACTAGTGAACGGTAGACATAAGACATTTCCAAGCTAGACATGTAGACTACTACTAAAGATTGTACTTTTTGTTCTTTATTCTAAAGAATAAAATAAGGTTGTGGTGGGAACTAATAATAGTAGTGTTCGTGCAAATCATGATCTGTAGGGGCCTCTTTCTAAGGTTTTGCATGGCCCTCCTGCTGCTGACCACTTCCTGTTTCAAAGAATAAAATATTTTTGAAACATTATTTTCTTATTTTCTTTTCTCTGTCTACAGTGCACAGCTTGAGAATTCTTCAATTCCAAATGATCTCAAGCCAGCAGTCACAAAATCTGGACGTAAAATTAAAGGCAGGGGTACAATGGTATGCACCTTCTCTATTAAAACTTAAGAAAATTATTTATTGATGTTACTGTCCAGCATATGTTCTTAGCTTTGTGCTTAAAAGATAATTTCAGTATTTTTTATTAGTTCTTTGAAGATTTCATGTAAATACATATAAGGTTTAAAGTTCTTTAAAGTGTCTTTGTTTTCCTCACTACCTTGAAATCAATACATTGTCAAAACATATTATTTTAGTTCCTAAATGAAAACCATGGTTCTCTTTAGATGGGATTGAAAGCTCCTACAAAAGTATAACCTTGAATTACCTTTATAACCTTGAATTTACTCATCTGGTTGTTAGGAGCTATGTACAGGTATTTGCAAGTTCTTGTCCATAATACTAGACCCTTTAGAGACCCTCTATCAACCTCAGTGACTATGTATGTTTCAAAAGTATCTTATAGCTATTGTACATATTTGGTGTAACCTTGAAGGACTTGAGATTTAGTTACTTTTAATATTCCCAAAAGAATCATACATTTTTTGCAAATGTCCTTTTCTCCCTTTCTCCACATTTTTATTGATATGTCAGCTTTCATTTTGATTGTTAGACTTTTTTCACAAAGCAAAAACATTTTATGTTGCATCTGGACAGATAGGTGCTCAAGGCAGGGAAGCATAATGCAAGTGTAATGTGGAACACCTCAATTTGTCATGGAGAGTACAGATAACACAGCTGTGTCAATTTACAGAGATATCACACTCCTCCTCGATCAAGATCTCGTTCCAAATCTGAAGATGATGGAGGAAGTAGTGAAACTCCACCTCACTGGAAAGAAGAAATGCAGAGAACAAAGACATACAAGCCTCCTACTGGAGAGAAGTGGAGTAAAGGAGACAAGTATGATATTTGAGCATATTGAGTAACATCATTACATTTTTATTTTAAACCTAAAACACCTTTTACCCATTAGGAGGAGTATTTTTAACTCATTTGGTACAACTTCTTATGTCTTAGTTTAAATACCTCTCTCCATAACTGTTGTTTGTATTTGCAACTGATTCTCTATAAATTCTCTCTTAAAAATAGCTCTTTGAAATGGTAGGGTCTTGTTTAATTTCGGTCTCTAAACCCATCTTTTTCAAATTAAACATTATGTTAGTAATGCTGTTATATGCTATTATGGAATTGCTAAATTGCATGTGCATTCTTTACAAATTGTGCAGTTTTGTATACATCTAATTAAAGGTGTGGTGTGAAATGTGTAATTATACAGTACAGTCTAGACATTATGCCACTAGGTTACTACAAAACTGCTTAATTGTTTGCACCTGGTTGAATAAGCATGTTTTAAACTATATGTGCTAAGATTATACCTGATATTTTTTACTAAAAGTTCTCAATTTCCTGTTTAGTTTTTTGAGGGATACCATTGTATTATATTCATTTAAAATTTAAAAGCTTATTCATTAGTAACTTGTTTTTTCATCAGTATTTAAATGTATCTAAGTGCAAACTAGTTAATCATGGTAGTTTTTTAGTATACTTTAATGGCATCAGTTAATTTAGATAATGGTTTATCTTAAAATTCAGTCTTTCCAGTGAGGGTATTAATTTTGACTTAACAGATTGAATGACCATTATTCAAGCAGATGGGATAACAGAAGTGCCTCTCCTTGGTCAAGGTCCTGGTCTCATGAATGCTTCTCTGATCACAGCACTGAAAGATCAAGCCTACACAAAAGACGCAGGAAAGAAAAAAAGAAAGCTAAACACAAAAAGAAGTCAAAAAAGCAAAAACATTCAAAGAGGCGTAAGATTCTCAAAAGCAAACCTAAAGATTCTCCCCTGTCGGAAAATGGGTCATCTCTCTATTCAAGCAGGATATCAAAGTTTTCCAGCCATCGTGAAAGAAGGTCTCGTTCTTTCTCTACATCATCCAGGCGCTTATCAAGAGAAGAGTGGTCGGATTCGGACAAGGTGCGTCATTCCTCTCCTTCTTCCAGAGACTCACACTCCTACACAAGGTCAAAAACCAGATCAAAATCCTACTCTAGAAGCAAATCAAGAACAAGATCTAGGTCCTCTTCAAGGTCAAGAAGTGTGTCCAGATCCAGATCCCAGTCAAGATCTCGTAGAAGGACAGCTTCAAGATCCCCACGTAAAGCAAAGCTAAATAAGAGCAGCAAAGCAAAGGTGGATCCTCCAAAACTAACAACCCTTAAAAATGAGAAAGTTGTGAAGCCAGAAGTGTCTGAGAGTGTTCCTGTTTTACCTTTAAGTGATAGTCCACCGCCTTCTCGATGGAAGCCTGGGCAAAAGCCTTGGAAACCTTCCTATGTCCGTATTCAAGAAATTAAAGCAAAGACGGCACCAACAAACCTTGTACAGGCTGGTCATACAGCGAGCAGTAGTAAGGAAAATGATCACTCATCACACCGTAGTCAGCACAAAACTTCAGACAGTGAGAGAAGCAGTGATTCAAGAAATTACAGCAACAGGAGCTATAAATACTCAAGAAGGTCACGAAGCAGGTCTTCAAGAAGTAGGTCATATAGCAGGTCATGTAGTAGATCTAAAACGAGGAGTCATTCAAGATCCAGATCACATTCTCCACTGAAGTCTGAAAGTCGATCTTCATCATACAGTAGATCAGATTCATATGATTCATACAAAGAATATGAAAGGAAGAAAAACTCCTCAGAGAGAAAAGAAAAACATGTTTCTCATGTAAGCAGTCCTGAATTAAAAGACAGTGACAACTACGTGACTAACAGCAAAAAACGTGATGTAAATAAAGAAAATCAAAGCGTATCCTCTTCAGAGTCTACTACTGACAGTGAAAACGGTGAAATTGACAGAAAGAAACAGGATGATAGAGAATCAAAGATCCAAAATACAAAATCTGCTTCCCTGTCCGAAGTAGATAATGTTCAGACAGCAGATCCAAAGCATGAAGAACCAACCACTGGCTCTGTTGTGGAAGAAAAAAAATCTAAGTCTGAGTGGGACAGCGACAGTGATAGCTCGAGAAAAAAGACGAGTGTTAAAGATAAATCATCTGAGGCACAGCACATAGAATCACATAGGACTGATGAGAAAGATAGCGTCAGAAAGGTGTTTCCTATGAGTAAATGGGATACAGAAAGTGAAACAGAAGGTGAGACAAAGAAGAGCAATGTATCTGATTCTAAACGCTCATCTGGCAAAGAAGAGGGTGAAGCAAGCTCTGAATCAGAAAGTGAGGGCCTTATCTCACTCAATAGCAAAACATCAGGTAATGCTTCATCTGAAAATTCAGATACTAATATAAAATCTGTTTCAAAAACTCCATCTTTCTCTGTTGTGGAAGGGTCCAACATAGGTACAGGAAGTGAAAAGCCCAAGACTAAGAAAAAAGCCAAACGTAAGCACAAACACAAAAAACGAAGTTCAGCAAAGGCAGAGTCAGACAGAACTAAGGCCAAATCCAAAAGTAAGAAGGCTAAGAGAAAAAATCAGAAACGCAAGGAAACATTCCACTGGCAGCCTCCCCTGGAATTTGGTGAAGAGGAGGATGATGAAGAGGAGAAAAACCAGCAAGTCCATGTGAAAAAGAACATATTAAAAGAAAGCGCAGTAAAACCAAATGGAGGGCATTCTTCCTTCAATTCTGACGATAAGGAAAGTAAATTTAACACTGACAAAAGTCAGGTGCAATCCAAAGAAATTTGTTCATCACAATCAGTCTCTCATAGTGTGAAAGATATTGGTGAGCTGACCAAAAAAAAGCAAAAATCAAAGCAATCCTCTGAAAGTGGTGTGAGTTGCAAAAAAGCTGAAAACACAGAAGAAATGTCAAATAAATGTGATGCAACAGATACAGACAGACTTTTGCCAAAGACACCAGAGAAGCCAGACCCATCAGATGACACTATGGAGATCTGTACACCTGAACACAATACTCCAGAAAGGGACCATCAGATATCAATTATTTGTGGGATTTCAGAGATGTCAGAAATTGCATGTCAAAATAGTGAGTCTAACAAGATTAATACAGAAAGTGAGGATGGTTTAAATACAACTCCTGTAGAAAATCCAAAAATGCAACAGAGTCACAGCATGCCACCTTCCACTTTGTTGGTAAATAATGGTCCAGAGGAAGAAAATGTCAAAAATGAAGTTCCAGGAGTAGTTATTGATCCTAAATGGAAGCCTCTTATGGGAATTTCTAATCAGCAGCCAGTCAGCACCATGGTGTTTGGTGAAATTAAAACCCTTGATCACCTAGAATTAGGGGAATTTAAACCTCATGGTCTCAGGATAGAGATTAAAAGCAAGAGTCGGGTTCGGCCTGGATCTCTGTTTGATGAAGTACGAAAGACAGCCCGACTGAATCAGAGACCGAGGAACCAAGAGAGCTCAAGTGAGGAGAGATCCCCATCTGTAGGTAACAAGAGTAAGTCACGGAGTCGGACCAGATCTCTCAGTAAATCCAGATCTGTATCGAGTCAAAGAACAAGATCAAGGACGAGATCCCTTTCCTACAGCCGTTCACGTACAAGATCAAGAAGTTCCAGTTATTCCTACAGGTTGGTTATGCTGTTGTACAGTGCCTTTTTGATTAAAATAATTTATTAATGCATGTCTTTAGTTGTCTTCATTATTTCATTCAGTAAAGTTTTTTTTTTTAAATCACACTGTATGCATGATTGAAGAATGTTACCATTTAATATCATAGAAGGACTTTAAAGATTTTACAATGGTGTTTACCAAGATCAATTGTAAAAATTGGTAGTACAGTAAATATTTATTGTATTCTACCATACCACATATAAAACCAATACTTTAAATTGCATTTGTATCAGATTAACATTTTGTTTTTCTTTCTTGCATTTGGTTACATTTGTAACAGTGGTAGAACTATATATTATGAAGTTGTGTTTTTGCTTCTTTGATTTAATAAGGAACCCCAAAAAATACCTTGTCACAAATGAAAAGTAAGTTCAAGATCGAGGTGGGTTTTCAGAGCAGTAGCTAAGATTATTGATCAGTTTTGTCCAATCACAATGCTACAGGAGACTCATTCCACCTTTTGCACATATTAAGTCAAAGCTGGTAGACATGGACAACTGTTTTTCTTTCATTAGTGCTCCTGAGCTTGACAGCTCTGACCTGTGAGGAGGATGTGTACATGGATCACAAGGAAGACTGATTAACAAATCTCTATTATTTATAGATCCAGAAGCTACAGCAGAAGTCGTAGTAGGAGACGGTACAGCAGAGATCGATCCCTGACTCGGAGCAGCACCTACAGGAGTTATCGAAGTAACAGGTGAAATTTTCTTTTCATACAGTCTGAAGGCATTTTTAAATGATGTTTTAAATAAAAATAATAAATTATAATATAGAAAATAATAAAATGTTAATAAAAAATATTCAGTACCTTTTTAAACACTAATATTATTTTTGCACATTTTTATATCAGCTTACTGTGCTGTAATTTAAATTAATATTTATTTTTGGCAATTCCATTGTTTAACAACTTGACCAAATAGTCAACTGAAAAATTCTGATTTGTACAGATCATTTATACAGGAGATCATTTACAGGAACAATTTAAGTGAAGCACCTTGCTCAAGGTCAACAGTAGCATCTCACATGAGGTTAGAAAGACCTCCTTAAACATCTTTTAACCAGCCAAATTTTATATTTAAACCATGTGCACTACTGTTTGCTAGTTACTCACATTTGTAAAATATTTTTTTTTACTGTTAGTATTAAACCTTGACAAAGTGCCCAATATAATTTAAAAAGCAGTTGCAGACTCAGTCATTTACCAGACAGAAGTGTCAGGTACACTTCTGGTTATTATATGTTGCAAATAAATTTGTAACAATATCAATGCAGTGGCTAGCTCTACAATACTAGAAACCAGTTTAATCTGTGTGCAGCACAGTAGAGTACAGGTTATCACTTCTGCCTCACAGATGTCAGTTTTATTCAAGTCTGGGGTGTTTTTCTCATGGGATTTGCGTGATTTTTCATTTTCTGCTGGGGTTTTGTGCAGATGTTTTCGTTTCTTCCCCTTTTTCAAATAAATGCTGGCAAGCAATTGGTATAACATCTGTGCAAGCACTCCCTGTGATAGACTAGCATCCTGTCTAGAATGTAGTTCCTCTTGCGCTGTGTGCTTCTGGAATAGACTGCATTTTCAAAAGAACAAAAAATTGAAACCATGTGAATTTTGGAGACTTGTATAATCTAACGTGTGTAATTTATATTTATTTTTGTTTTTGTGTCAGCAGTAGGACTTCGAGTAGGAGTCATTCCAGAAGCAGGTCATATGATCAACACAGAAGGTCCAGGTATGTAATACTGAAATACTGACATATATAACTTGTAAAAAAAATATTATTTTGATATAATGGTAGATGGAGTAAAAAGCATTTTTGGGAGAAAACAGTTTATTTTACATGTGGAATTATCCATAATCAGATGTTCTCAGAAATGTCATATAATTGTGATTATATATAAATATATTTCTTAACTTTTTCAACTAAAATCATTTTTTGGTATTTCTCATGCAATAAAGTTTTTGGTTTATGTTTATCATGTTACACATTTATGTTCAACGTGACTCAGATCATGAATTAATATGAGTGGTATGATATGTATAATAAATTTTATATTTGAGTAATTCCATGCATACATAGGAATGTCCAGATTGTTTCCAGTCAGGAAACTCAACATAAGTGAATTCTATATTCAGTTTCATCACATTGTTTTCCTCTCTGGTGAGGGTATCTTACATCTTAAATATGTGTTGTTCGCTGAATATGTATTCAATCAGGTCACACTCGTATGACAGCGACTATAGCCGAAGTAGCTGGAGCAGTAGGAGAAGGAGAAGTTACAGTTACAGGAAGTCAAGAAGCTACGACCGCAGATCCAGGTACATAAACCTGTGAATTTTGTTAGCTACCTTAACAGCGTTTTGGGCAAATTAAAAGCTCTTTTTTTCCTCACAGTATTATCACATTTCTGTTGTTTATTATGCCTGAAGTAATCTTGTGTATACGTGTTTTTGTATAATAAAATTAGTGATTGTTTTCAAACATTGTTTTTACACCTTTTCTGGGATTTTACATTTTGGATTTAAATTTATTCCAGAATAAAAGTATTCACACTTTTTAACAAAGAATAAGCTGCCCTTTTCATATTATTTTTGTGATATCATATTTTACTGTGTATTTTTCAGTGTTACTTTATATGAGAAAATTCATGGTGTCTCTAATTTAAGAACTTTATCAAATTATTAATTATATCAAATGTAATCTTCATGGTTTTCCGTTTTATGACTATGAAAGAGATATTGGTAATCCGAATAAATTTGACAAGCTAATATAGATATGCCACATTCACGAGCATGAGATTTGCTGTATTCAAAGAAAGTATTCAGAGTCTTAAGTATAATTCTCAAATATCTTTAGCCATGGCTTGGCTTGAGTGTATTTTCTCAGTAAAATAACATTTTCTCATATACCTAGATACATGTGAATGATCACATTCCTTATTTTTAACCACAGTGGCATTTCCTACATTCAGCAACAGTAGTAAGAATGAATACCTATGTCTCATAAATAAGTGTAGTAACAGGTAATTTTTTCCATAAACGCATCCGTATCTCAGTTTTGATATTTCATGGTAAAATATACATACACATGCACAATATATTACATTCTATAAATCTTTTTTTTTCCTTCTGCAGGTCATACCGTTCCTACAGTAGAAGTGATCGCAGTTACTCACGCCATCGGAGTCGCAGCGCTAGCAGCAGATACAGCTGATGCAAACACCACATTATCTCCTGTACATAGGCCTTCAGTTTATTAAGAAGAATACTTTGCTTTCTGGATCTGGCATTTAATAGAGACACTTGACATTCTAAGCGGTACTTAAAAAACTCAGAACATGCACAGTGTCTACAGTGTAGTGAGCATGCTCTGGAGGAATGATGCAGCTCTCACTGCAAACATACAGATGCTTGGCAAGTCCCAGGTGTCACTAGGGAAAGGCCTGGTGTGGATCTTTTGGCTAATAATCAGGCCCACTCAAACCAGGCTTGAGCCATTTGTGTGTCATTGGCAGGGAGAAGTTTAATGTTGGCTTATAACCCAGAACTAAATCCGTGATGTCTGGATGGACCTGTACTCTGAATGAGTGACTTTGTAAGTTGAGCCCCAAGTCAGGTATAATGTGAATTTTTGGATAACCAGCTATATACTTTGTGGTATATTTACAATGGAAAAGTGAAATGGGTATATGTAAAAACTTTTATACATATATAAAAAAGACTTTATAATTTTTAATGTTTCTGGATTGTATTTTCCTTTTTTACAGTAAAATTGAATGTATGTTTCAAGAATGTTAAAAAGTTCTTAATTGCTTAATCAAATATGTTGAGCTTAATCCACAAATAAGTAATAATTACAGTAGTGTTGCCTCTATATCTGCATATTAGGTGTTTTCAGGTTCTTGTAAAGATGCCTTAATCTGCTTTTTTATAAAGTAGTGAGGAAAATTAAATGAATGGGTATTTACAGAAGGGAATAGCCTTTTGTTCCTTAATTGTGATGTATTAATCTAAACATTGGCTTCAGCTTCACTTTATTTCTTGCCATTAATTCTTAAACTATTCTGCTATGAATGTAAAATAAGATATTAAAAGAATTTTCATTCATTCAACTTTCATTCTTTTTCCATCTTTATCTAAAAGACTTGCTCAGTGGCTTGCAGATGTTTTCTAATACAGTTTTCAGTCATTTATGATTTTTTTTATTTAGAATTTACTCTGAAAATGAAGTCAACAATGTCATAATTTACTGGTGCAGTTCTTTGGTTATTAATGTGATTTTAATGAAAGCAGCCACTTTATTTTCTTCTTTCCTCTTTTTTTTAAGTGCATGTTTAGGGCTGCACACTATGTACATCTGACAAGGTGTACTGTAAGTATCCTTCAGTATTTTTAGCTCACACTGATTTTTTTCTCATATACCAATTAGGCTGATGCTTTTGAAATGGAGAAACACCTGCTCTGACCACATCAAGTATTTGTTCTACA
The DNA here is from genome assembly GCF_055471065.1 of Atractosteus spatula. Lineage (NCBI taxonomy): Eukaryota > Metazoa > Chordata > Actinopteri > Semionotiformes > Lepisosteidae > Atractosteus > Atractosteus spatula. Next base: position 26,958,501 of record NC_142711.1, on the reverse strand, counting down.
AATGTCAGTCTGATCTAGTGAGATGAATCAGGCCTGGGTCCTACTCTTTGGTCACTGTGCTGACCCATCCAGACTTACTGAAGTACCAAACTAGGATATCCAAGGCTCTTAGGTTTTCCTCCTGTGCAAAATAGTGCATTGAAAGACCGCTCTTTACACTTCAGGTGATTGCTTAAAAAAGATGCAACAAAGTCAATATTTGTTTTTCTTTCTCAGATGTTTTTCTTCTAACAAAGGTGGAGAAAATAATAGGAAAATAGGTCACATAATGAAAGTCAAGGATACAAACAGTAGCAGCTTTGAAGCTGTATCAAATTCAGTTCAAGTCCTTAGAGATGTGCATCCTTATAAATCTAATGAAGAGGGAGCAGGACGAGCTTAATGTAGATTTTTTTCTCATCAAGAACCATGCGGTTCATTCTTTCAAGCATCATAAGAGCTTATTCAGAATGGCAGGTTTTGTTTGTTAGCAAAATAAGTCCATGTAATTTTAATGTCTAAAATTGAAGTTTCAAATACTGAGGATATTCATTAGTCTTCATTTTTCGTCATTTTTTTAATTCATTCATGTGTAATTGCATTACAAAATGCACAAAAACGATAGGAAATGCGCTTTTGCTGAAATGCAGTATTTTTCTATAATAAAATTGCTTTACAAAATGAGTAGATGTTGGAATTTGCATGCTTTTATGTAGAGAGTTTGGAGGGGGGGAGCAGTACTCTCAATTCTACTCTCTCATTCTGCTACACACCATGAAAATGCCCAACATGTTTTCTTTTCACATTTCAGCATGGAATTAAACTTGAACTCTACTTGTTCCATTATGCCCTAATCTGCTTTGAAAAGCACATCTCTCAAAATGCAAGTGTTTCTCTCCTTTGTTAGTTTTACACATGTTTTGTACATTGTACTTTCACAGTTGCATCATTATTTTCTGTACAGTCCAGATTGTGTCCCAAGGCATTCTCATGTACAATGCTCTCAACATAAACGTGTTGCTCTTCTTTTTTTTTTCAAGCAATTTAGTAAAAGCCTCTCTTAGCTTAGTGTATTATCATGGTTAAAAAAAACACCGCTTCCACCACATGAGGAGCTTTTTTCACACTTTCATGACAGTGAAGAATGAGGTGATACTCTGTATCTGTTGGTTTGTATTTCCTGTCTATGCACAAAAATAGTTACATGTTTTACTTCTACACCTGACATTTTGACAGCCTCTCGCCAATTGTCACATACAGCTACCTCTAGCAGCCTGACAATTCAAATGTTTTCATCTGTTCATAAGACACCCCTGCTGTGTTGGCAATATTTTACCTTTGATGCCCAGTCTTAGTTCTTTTTCATGTCTTTTCCTGGTTTTTGAGCTGTAGCTCTGCTCATCATCCTAACTTCTCAAAGATCTCTTAAAAAAGATGTTACTGGTACATGTTAGACATGTTGACTGCTGATTAGGCAGAATTGAACAGACTTTAGGGTAGTAGTTTTATTAACTGTTATCTCTTCTTTGTTAAGTCTTATTTAAGGATATTTTATATTCTTCCCTAGAACCATTTGCTTCTGCAAGCATGTCTGTCCCTTCTATTTCAGTCTAACCATTTAAAGAAACCTGCAGTTAATGGCCCAACATATAAGCTGCTGCTGGGTTGTTCCTGTCTGTCTTGGTATAGTCCTCACACTTTCAGTCTTCTGACTAAATATAGACTATTACAACACACAACAGTTCCAGAGAAGTAAAAGAGGGAAAGTGTCAAACTCATTTTTTTTTAAAAGAAATTAAAAAATAATCAAAATTGTTTGGCATGTCAACATTTTAAGTGTTTGTCCTCTGATTTAACCCTGCAAAGACCTCAAATAATGTGTGAGCTGCTTGGGTTGTATTTCTACATTATATATTGACGACTGAATATCTTAACTTGCTATACTTTCAGTTATGTAACAGGGACTACCAGAACAGACTTCACAGAAAATCCTAAGTGCGGTTGTAAAAGGATTAAACTATATTATCAATTTTTTTTTTTTATGAGTGTCATGTTAATGATTAAATAGAATGGTCAGCCTAGATCCCTAGTCCTGAAGGTCATTTAAGAATCTATTCTAAACTAATTCAGCCATCCATTTTCTAACCATTTCTTCCAAATCAGCGTCACGGGGGAGCTGGGGCCCACTCTAGCAAGCAACAGGTGCAAGGCAGGTAACGCCCTTGAGGGGATGCCAGGCGATTGCAGGACAGACACACAGATCTATCTGCACACACACTCTGATCTAGGGCCGGTGTTCTCAAAAGTCAGTTAAGCTATTAGCATGTTTTTGGACTCAAGGAAGAAAAGGAAACCCACACCAACACGGGGAGAACATATAAACTCCACTCAGATAGCGCCTCAGGTCCAGAATAGAACCCAGCAGCAATACTAACCACTACACCACCATGCTGCCCTAAACTATTTTAGACCTGGAAAATTAACTTTGGAATGTTGTCACTGGACTGGTGTGATCACACTTGTAAAAAGAACAGGATATTTTAAGTATAATTACTTCTTAAACTCTTATATACAGTATGTAAGCCATGTGGCAACAGCATCACTTACAGTAGGTAGTTTTCCTTTGGCTCCATCTAGCTTCAGTCTCACAGATTACAAAAAAGTGAAAAGTGAAACTAAATAGGGGGAGGCTATTGTCTGATGTCTGTTTAGAGCTGTTGGATGCTATTGAAGCAAAGTCAGTCATTGGAGATAAAAGATTTTTTGTAAGTGAAATTCCCAGAACAGGTGGGTTAAAGAAAGGATTGTAGTCTTAACAGAGACTACAATTGTTTATAGTCACCCAACGGAGGATGTTGAGTTGGGATTTAACTATAGTCCTCAGAACCCTAAAGTGTATTCACTTTTTTCCTTCACTTTGGTTTTATTGTATTCGATTTTTCACGGAAAAAAGCATAGCCTTCTGTTGTAGTGAAGTATGTTTCTCTTTTAACACTTCCCTAGGGATAACATGCTAGAAGAGGTCTTTTGAGAAATTAATACTCGCATCCTCCCCTATAAGCACTTCCATAAAGTCATATTTGGTGCAGACCATTTTATTAGACTTTTTAGGAGATATCAGAAAGATCAAAAGCCTGCCACAGGGGAATTGAACACACTTTTTAACCTACCCTGTATAGATACAGTAGCTGTTTTTTTGCACTTACACAGGGTAAAGCCTCCTACAGAAGATGTCCAAGACTCCAGTTCCTGCCTTAGTGATTCCACTTTACAGAAGTCAAGCACATGGTGTACGCCACCTCGTGGCAAAGTTGATGCAAATTCCAAACAGGTGGGGCCTGCTGTCACATGCCTATGGCTAGTTTTGAATTGCTTGATCAGAAAATCCCTACTACAAGCAAGCATTAGCTTTATGTGGACCAGTAATATAGTGGCCAACCTTTGACTAGAGAGGTTTATACAAATGGCAATGAATTGGAAGCTGTATATTTTTTTCAAGATGAGTGATGAAGGAGGTTATCCCACATTCCTAGGCTCATTTTCAAATTATGTTTTTGTTGTGTGACGTGCCTTGAAACTTGCCTTAAATCGATTCCGTTTCGCAGTTAAAAATGTTAAAATGTATGCTAAAATACAAAGTATGGTGCGCTGCTTTTCACTTTGCACCTTGGCCACTTAGTAATTTGCCACGTCTGACTCTCAAGCACAATTGTCATAGGTAATGCCAGTCAGTAATCCCAGTTCCCCATTTATTTGTTTCAGTCACACAGTTTAAAAAAAAAGTGTTTAGAAAAGTGTTATTTTCACTGCCCTGTGAATATGAAATCTATTGTTCAGGGTTTCAGCACGAGCGGTAGTGACAGCGATCAGCACAACCTTTGAGGTATGGGTTTCATTAACATTTCCTTTCCAAGTCATTGTGATAATAGTACATTTGCATTCTACAAGTTGTCTCAGGCTGGCTTTTTCTCAACTCAGTTCTCTGGGTAGTAACTTAAATGTAACAGAAAAGGCAAATCTAATGGATAATTAGAATAAAGGGGTTGGGTTGTCTTTTATAGCCAGTTTGAATATTTATGTTGTTCTGGTCTAATGCTTCTGTGTCTGGGATCTGTTGGTAGAAATTTTCACAATATGTTTTCTAGACTGATCCATTCTGGAGGCTAATGGATGTATGCCATGGGTTAATGCCTGCTGTTGCCCCAGAAGACTCGGAGCATTCCCTCAAGGAATCACTGTCATCCCCAGGCTCAAGGACATGCCTTTTCCCGTCCATTTAAAACACAAATCTGGCACCCAATTATTCCATCAAACTCATCCCATATGTATTCCTGGAGTGCCACTGAAGGGGTGCTCCGTCATTGATCTCTCAACAGTCCTCTGGCCTCTCTCCTCTCTAGAAGTGCTAGCACACCCTTTTCAGATCCCATAACCAGTCTAAACCATACCCAGTGTCATCTACCCTAGTCGGCAGCCAGAGCCATTACGCCAGTGCCAGCCACTACTCCAGTAGGCATCCTACTCCTGAAGCGACTGCTTCATCATCTAGCAGTAGACACCTGGGCTCTGCGGTGGGATCTATAGCCATGCCAGATTGCTATAGGCTGGCAGTCAATTACTGCCCCAGCCCGCTGCGACAACGACAGCCTCTCTGGTCCACTATAAATCGTCAGCCAGTCCCCACACCAGCCGGTTGTGATAATGTCAGCTTCATCAGCCTGCTGTGGGATCTATAGCTCCACAAGTTGGCAGCCAGTCTCTGCTGTGACTTCTACAGCTACCCGGTCCATTACAGCAGTATGTATTTGTATACAAGTATGTATGGAAATATACAGTATATGCCCATTCAGATGTAAACACAGCATAGTTTGATTTTGTAATTATGTTGTGTAATAAATGTTGTGAATGATTCTTTAGTAATGTCCAAGATAAAAGTATTTAACTAAAATAATCAATATCTAAAGCAAGTGCAACTAACTTCACTCCTATTCACATCTTGAGGTTTGCAATTAGATGGATCGCAGCTAAAATAAACATAGTGAAATAAGTTTTGGTACATTGGAGAGCAGTCTCGTATGTACATCTCTAAGATCGCTAAATCATCGCCCTAAAAGGGAAGTTCATTTTCTAGCAGTATTGCAAAGACATAATATATACAGCATCTAAAAAATAAAAACAAGTTTGACGATTTCGGACAATGTAAACTGTTTTCTGCATCATTCTAAGAAGTCGATCATTCAGAGTTGCTTAAGTTTTAAGCACTTGTGTTTTTGCATTCTTGTTGCACTGGCAGTAATTGAAGCTGAGACCAGTGTTTGAGATTTAAGAACAGCAATGAAAATCACCTGGTGGCTGCTGTCTTGAACTCTCACATGTGAAATCAGGGTCCTACAGTGGAGCAAATTAATTTGATTATTTTCTTTCAACACACAGCAGAATTGAACAGTGGAAGTTAATAATTACTTTGCAAGTTCAATTTTATTAATTTGTTAGTCCAATATATTTATATCTGCTTTTATCCAACACAATTTTCACGTACTGTATATATATAGTAAAGACTGAGACTTTATGTACTATATACAGTATATATAGTACTGTATATATACTGATGGAAAAAAGAAATGCAACACCTCCTCCACACTCTGGCCCTCCCTTCTGCTTGGAACAGGCTGAAGAGTGACTCATCCGTGAAGAGGACCCGATGCCACTGCTGACGAGTCCATCACAGCCTCTGTCTGGCCCAAGCCAGTCGGGTATGATGTCTAGGAGGTGTGAGCAGAGGGCCTCTGACAGGTCACCTTGCTCTAAGGCCAGCAGCATGGAGCCGCACTATCCTGTCACTGATGCGGGCATTGTGTCTGCTGGCAGTTTCAGCAGCAGTATGGGTGGCAGATCTGAAACGATCTCTCAGTTGGAGCAGTCTGATGTGCCGGTCCTGCTCTGGTGTGGTCACTCGAGGGAGACCAGACTTTGAAGGTCATCTGTCCTGCCGGTCTGCTGAAACCTTCTCTGCAATTACGACACAGTGAGATGGCTTACTCCATAGTGTCTGGCAACGCTGGCTAATGACATGCCTGCCACTGGCCCTCTCCCTTGCTTCTGGTGACATTAGAGGCATTATGGAATGCACAGAAACCTTTCTGTGGCCTTTTTCTTGCAGTGACCAAAGCTTTGAATTAAGGTCTTTTTGAAGGTGATCTGATCAGGCATTGTTCCACCTGGGTCTTGTTGGGTGAAAAGCTAACAAGCTTTTGTGTGATTGGCAAGTTGCAATGCCTCACTGAACAAGCTGTATTGCTGGTCAGAGGGCTTAAAACAAATTGACAACTTTTTGTGAAAGTACAAAAGCTATAACTATAGTATTCTCATTCCAGAAAATGTTGTGTTTCTTTTTTCCATCAGAATGTACACCTGAGCATTTTACTGAAACAATTTAAGCAAAGAAGTGTACTTTAGCTTTCTTAACAGTAAAACATCATTGTCCCATGCAGGAGTTGAACATCCAACTTTTCAGTTACAGCACCAGAGCCTTAATCTCTACTCCCCACTGCTATTGTGTATAATATGTGAGTAATAGTCTGAGATGAAAAAAATAATAAATGACATAAATAAATATTTTATGCAGATTTGTACAAAAGAAGATGTCAACAACATGCCCTAGGTTATAGATGGAGCTCCGTCAGTACTGATTAATTTATTTTAGCATTGCTGACAGAGTTACTACAGAGACAAAACTTAGAACTAATAAATCACTTGAGCCTGACAGTATTTTCCAATTTGTATTAAAGGAAATGAGAGGTGCTATTCATAGACTTTTAAGCAGGATATGTCCTGTCAGTAAGGATGGGAACTATATCTACATACTGGAGAATAGCAAATGTAACACCAATTTTATAAAACGTGGGGCAAACCTGGACCAGCAAACAATAGATAAATCAGTGTTATTTCTGATACAGGTAAAATTATAGAAGCCATAATTAACTGAAAAATATTCTCAATATAAGATTTATTTTTTCTAAATTGAACATGTATTAAGAAAAGCAAGGGATTATTTAACTAACTTATTGGAATTCCTGGGTGTTGCTGGTCCTGAAACAAAAGCCTCTTGCTTTCCCTGATTCAAGAGGTATCCTGCTGATATCTCTAAAGCATAAGAAATGCTGTATTTAGATTTCAAGAAAAATGTTTGTTGTCTTAAACAAGAAACTGTAAGAATTCAAGGTTATGTATGGAAATTAAGCTGTCAGTTAGGTGTTGAACAACAAGATCTATAAAAGATCCAGTTTTGGATCTACTCTTCCTCATCTACAGAATATCAATTACTCAGATTGCTATAGTGAGCACACTAAGCAAATTTGCATAAAAGGGAGTGGCAAATGTAGAAGTGACATAAAAAATTTAGAATATTTTGCTCGCCATGCTTCAAAAATGAGCTTATAACTGTAAAAAGAGTTCAAAGAAGAGTAAAAGGAATGAATCTTCAGGTTAAATAATCTCTTCAGTCCATAAAAAAAGATTGAGTAAACTTCATCCAAGTATGTAAACTATTTCGGGTATAAATAGATTCAACCCCGGAGACTACATCAGATTTGAAAGAGGAAGAGGAAAACAAGGACATGTTCATATTTGAAAATTAAAAGGAAATTAAGGACAAAGAATACAAAACAATTATTTACACAGAGTTGTGGGTGACTGGAACAGGTGATTTTGTGAACCAAATCCTGGGTATCTTTATGAAGTGACAGAACATAATTCTGGACTCATATAGATACTAAACTATCAAATGAGCAAGATGGTCTAAGGGCATCCTCTTCCTTGCAATCTTTCTTAAGTTATTTTGTTTTTAGTGTTGAATTGGTTTGGAAAGTATGACTATATTCTTTCCTTTCCGGTTTTTTGCATCCACTTTTTGTGAATGTTGAAGTAGTATATTTTCAAAGGATTAGTAAACTTAAAACCAATTTATTCATTGAATATGGAATTGATAATTGTGTTCCACATGTTAATTTAATAAATGGTAATGGTAATTAATTTAGTAAATAGTCTCACAGCATTGTGTTTTTATTGTTGCATATGGAATGCATTACTGTATTTTATTAACATTTTACTGTACTTCTTTGATTATGTACAAGAAGCTTTGTTTAAATAAGAACTGGAGATAAATGCATTTCCATTTAATTAAAAAGGCCAGTATTCATTTTCAAGATTAAAGTCAACACAGCTGCAAGAAAGAGAATTATGTATGTCTCTGTGTGATAACTATCCCAATGGTGTCTCTGCTTTCAGAATGAAAATAAATTAAATTATTAATAACGTTCCAAACTAATTGAATTATTAACTGCTATCTGGACAACATATATAAACAGTCTCCTCAAGAGCTGTGATGCTATTTAATAAACCTATTAAATCTCTGCAGTTGCTTCCTGAAATTTTGACTCCAAGAATTAATTAATTTAAAAACATGGTCTATTTATTCTAGCAGCTACTATCTGCCTGTATAGCTGGGTGTAACTGAAGACTTTTCTTCGGCTGGATGTTTTTATTTACTTATTTTATCATATATTGTGCTATCTTAAATAATTCTGTCATGAACCGGTGAGTAGTGACGATATCCATTTTCGTTAAACTTTTTGACGGGTGCCACGCCCCCATAGGAGCCCATGACGTGGTGTTGCTGCATAGAGAAATGTGTTCTTCGTCGCCTGCGTTTGTAGTTTTTTTTAATTGTGTAGTTTTGTACTGAGAGTAAGCAGACATGTCGAAAGAGGATTTCAGTGTGCCGTATTATACCCTGGACTAATCGGGGAGTTGTGGTGGCATGGAGAGACTGGCTAGGGTCATGTGATCCCGGGGTGGTAGCGTGAGCCGGAGTCGGGTGTCAGACTTGCTGTCTGCGCAGTGAGCTTTCACAGCGCAAAAACCAGCCAGGGTGAAATTTAAAAGAAATAGAACTTTGGTTCAAACATTTACCGGAAGTGGCAGGCAGATTTATTGGACATGAGAGAGTACTCAAAGTTCATTTATGGTTTCATTTAAATCTTAACATGTATAGATATGTTGTCCAAATATGGCCGGGCTGTGCCATTGAAAACCAAGTCTGGAGAAGCAGTGACCAGGGCTTTCTGAAGTATATTCAAGGAGAGTTGGTCTCCTAAAGAACTACAAACAGATGAGATTAAAGAATTTCTCTTCTAACCTTCCAAATCTTTCTCAACCTTGAGCATTTTGTTACAGCCAGTGATATGAAGGCTAGTGCTGTAGAGAGGTTCAGCAGAACTTTTAAAACTTTTAAAATGTGGAAGTGCTCTACCCACAAAAACACATCCCGATAAATTGATGTCCTGGTTGTTCTTACTTACTCTTGTAACCACAGTTATCACAGAACTATTAAGCTGTCTCCAGCTTCTGTCACACTTGACAGCTCCCTTAAGGTTTGGACAGCTGTCTGTGGTGATGGCTCATGGAAGATAAATCCGAACATTGACCATGTCTATCTCATTCAATAGATTTTGACATCCAGGGGGCACAATAAAAACAACTTTTGGTAAAGTGGTGTGGGTGGAAAGATAAATGTAATTGTTTGGTAAAAGCCTCCGAGGTGAAAGATATATACAGTAGAACATGTTGGGAAAAAAAATGAATCCCCTTAGATTGTATGTGATGCTGGCCAGTAATCCATCATCAAAGATGTTTACAAGGAGCACCAGCTTGTGCTTCACAGAGCATTTAGCAAAGGCGATTGACCTGGATGGGAGCTGGGAAGTGGATCTGGTAGAAGTGCACTACCCACACACGATAAACATGTTCAACCGAGATGAAGAGTTTCTGCTCATCAGCGAAAACAGTGGTACGGTACTGTACGGACCTGTAACATGCCCAGAGGGTACTACAGCAGCATCAGCCAATGAATCAAAATGAAGCATTCTGTGGACAAAGCCAAGATAACTAATGTAGGATTTAAATACAATTCCATTAGCAGGTCTGTAAGGGTTGTTGGGGGATATGCTTCTGGTTATGCATGCACACGGATATCAGGCGAGAGTCCTGGATTTCAGACCTGGTATAGAAAGTGTAAAATCACCACATCCTGTCAATATGATGGGCGGGTTTAATACCACGTATATCTGTTATATCAGATAGATAGATACTTTGTGATCCCGTGAGGGAAATTGCAGTGCAACAGCAGCTTAACACAGACAACACAGCAACAGTGTAACGAATGATACAATAATAATAATAATACAATACAATCAGAACAGTAAGAAATGCACTAAGAAGAGTTACTCACAGTCCAGAACACACAAAGAACAAACCAGATCAGAACAGTACACAAAAAAGTCGTAGTGCACAAAATGAATATAAATGTATTGCACAGGTCCCTGGCATATATTGCACAAAAACGGTGTAAACGGGAAAAAGAAAAAGGACAGATGTATCAGTTTACTGTTCAGTCTAGAAGCAGGTCACTGTCAATATCGCCTCTGCCCAGACGGAAGGTGGATGCGTTGTACAATCTTATGGCAGAAGGCAAGAATGACCTCCTGTAGCGCTCCCTGTCGCACCGTGGATGAATCATTCTATTGCTGAACGTGCTCTTTATTTCTTCAAGCATTTCATAGAGGGGATGGGAGATGTTGTCCATGATGGCCTCTAGTTTGGACACCATTCTCCTCTGATCAGACCAGTTAATAGGCGACGTCTAAGCACCGCTTTTATTGTTTGAAAGGTGTGGATGGTAAATATGTCACTGTTTTACTTATAGTACCAGCCCCATTATTTACCATGATCAATTTTAACACTATTAAAATAAAGCTGGATTTTGTGTCTGTCATTTCCGTTTGGTAAGGTACAATAATTGTCAAGTTGCATTTCTGACCTGTGAAAGTGACAAACATTTTAAAGGATCACTGTAATTAAAAGCTACAGAGATCCTACTTTGTACACAAACAACTACAAGCACCAAACGGGATATGGATTAGCTGGATATTCTGGTCTTCCAGTTCGATACAGTGCAGGTAAAGGTGGTATATTCAGAGCCCTATTTAGAAAATCTGTACCTTTTCTGAAAAGCAGATTTGAAATAGCTAAGCTGCATGTGGCAACAGTAGTTAGAAACATCATCAAAGATAAATCATAAAAGATTAAGGACAACCAAGGAGAGGACTGTGGGTCTTTTCACCCGAGGAGACATATTTTAAACATGGCCTTTGTTCACTGTGAATCTGCAGAATGCACAAAGTCAGAGCTGGACATATTTCAATTAGGCCCTTCTAAACAAGCATTGAGAAAAGCTTTTACATAGAAGTTCCACTTGGCTCTAACAGAAAACACACCTTTGGAATTCTTCATCGTCGAACACAGGGTAGATGTCACGCCCTCTGCAGCCAGAGGGCGCTCCTTCTCTGTCCTGTCCCTAGTTTCCGGTCTGCTGTCCTTCCTGTCCCTCTCTTTCCCTTGGGCTATATATTTCCGGGTCTTGCACTCTGTCCTCGCTCAGCATTGACGTTCGGATGTCCTGAGACCCGCCTAGCACCAGGGCGCCCCACGTCCGCTCCCTGAGGGCATTGGTTTCTATGCGGCATTCCTGAACTCTTTGCACTATGAGCCCGGGCCTTTTTCCCGTCTCGCCGCTACGCATATGGGTCTTTTTCCGCTCTCCTGCTCCCCACGGTTAGTCCCTTTTGGACGTCCGTGACAGAATGCTGAGCCACTTTCTGACCCCGCGAGCGGCGCTTTTTGTCTTGCCGCAGTTTTTTCTTGTTCTCTGGGCTGTTTTTTTTTTCAGTTCCTCTATTCTAATCGCTGGATATCACTCCGATCTTCCGTGCCTGTGAGCGGGTCCTGCACCTGGCTTTCCTCGGGTAGATCACTCCGATATCAGTGATTGAATGTTGAGCTGGCTTTCCTATTCTTATTACTGGATATCACTCCGAGCTTCTGTGTCTGGAGCGGGTTTTCGTGCCTGGCTCTTCCTGGTCTTGCTCAATCCGATATCAGTGATAGAATGGTAAGCTTTCTGCCGTTCCTCCATTCTTTTCGCTGGATATCACTCCGGGCATCTGTGTCTGTGAGCGGACTTCGGTCTGGCTTTCCTCAGGTTGTCCACTCCGATATCAGCGTTAGAATGTGAACGTGCCCATTGCCCAGTCTGCGGTATTTTTCCCCGGGGTTTTTTGCTGTTTTTTCTTGTTTTTTGCCTTTTGTTTTGATTTTTTTTCTTCCTGGTTTCCCCTCCTTTTTGTTCCCCCCTGCTCCCTGTGTCTCGGAACTTTGGTTCCTACCTGTTTTTTGGTCCTATCTGTTTTGTGTGGTTTGTCTTCCTGGTCTTTCCCAGGTTTTTGTCTGTGTTTGTGCTTGTGTACTTTTTTGTTTTTAGTCTCCGGAGCTCTTCTCTACCCCCCCTTCCTCCACCCAATAAAGGTTTATACCCCAGAGGAAGGGGTAGCTCTCAGCCGTGGATTCCCGGAGGTTTCCTTTCAGTTAAATGAGGTTTTTCCTCCCCCCAGTGCTGGGCAGCTCATTTATTTGTATGGGCGTCGGGAGCCGCCCATGAAGGGGGGGGTACTGTCATGCCCTCTGCAGCCAGAGGGCGCTCCTTCTCTGTCCTGTCCCTAGTTTCCGGTCTGCTGTCCTTCCTGTCCCTCTCTTTCCCTTGGGCTATATATTTCCGGGTCTTGCACTCTGTCCTCGCTCAGCATTGACGTTCGGATGTCCTGAGACCCGCCTAGCACCAGGGCGCCCCACGTCCGCTCCCTGAGGGCATTGGTTTCTATGTGGCATTCCTGAACTCTTTGCACTATGAGCCCGGGCCTTTTTCCCGTCTCGCCGCTACGCATATGGGTCTCTTTCCGCTCTCCTGCTCCCCACGGTTAGTCCCTTTTGGACGTCCGTGACAGTAGATTATTTATATTTAAATAGCACACTGCTCTATTTGACCCATAAAATAATGGAGGCAGACAGCGGGGACACTGAGTTGGCATCCTAAGTGAGCCTGGCGAATTACCCCATCGCCTCCATTTTCAGCTAGGTTGACATTATCGCAGGAGACTGTCTGATCAGCCAGAGCAATAAGTGCTATAACCCTTACAAGAGCGTATAGGGTCTGTTCTCAACTACAGTGAAGAGACCTAAGAGTTTACAGGTCTCTTTTACAAAGATGCAGGACAACATGTGTCCACAGCTTTGGATTGTCCCAACCTAGTATTCCGAAAAAGGGTGGTATATATAACGCAAAGCCAAAAACTGGAACTCCTGGGTCACATTCACGTAGACCTGATTTTGCAGAACAAACTAAAATAAATAAAACACACACAACCAGGTTGCATTCTGCTTGATTTGTAATCCAGGAGGGTACAAACTGAACATACTGTACTCTCAGCATCTTTTTTTGATAAAAGAGTCCACGTTGGACTCCTGGGTCAGACTGCAGAATGCTGGAGCACTGCTGATGGCTAATGCCAAATACCCCATTCAGTATGTGCAGATAAAAGTCTTCAGCCTGCCAGCAGGGAGCTGCGTGTAAACCAAGAAAACCTGTTTCTTGATCAGCTGCCCAGCGTAGTAATCTCGGGATTTGTTGACAATGCGGGATTCAGTGGGTGCTACTGTATACTCAAAACCCCTTACATTTTAAACAGTACAAAAATCTCAGAGCTGAAATACACTTCACACAACTGTTATCCATTACAATTAACACGATTGTGTACACCCTATTTGATGATCTGATAGAAATGTATATGAGATTTCACCTAAAACACTACGAACACAGTTGTCAAAAGATAAACACCTAACAGTTAGAAGATATACTAACATGAGACACCTATACTAGAGACAGCTTTTTTTCCAGTGACACAATATAACTTGAGAAACTGGAGGGTAGGGTCTGAGTTTAATAGTAAATACTCACCCCCATAACCTATAATATAGTGTGCTGAAATCCTCTTTGCACATGACCACTTATTTTTGATACAAAACTGCAAATGCCCTTTAATTTGAAGGATTTCCCATTGGATAAAAAAGGGGGTGTGGCACCTATCAAAATGTTTGATGAAAGGTGTATATCTTTACTATTCGGGTGAATTGACTCTTTTAAGTTCCATGAAAAGACTTTGTGAATTTACAGAAAAATTCTGTTTTCCAAAATGTTGAACACTTATACAGTACAATGTAAATGTACTGTATGTGTAACTGTAGAATTACACACTTGTTTTCTCTTCAGTGTTTTATTGTCTTTATTATTTATATTCCATATATTTTTAACTACCAAATGGGCTAGTTGCTCTGAATAGCTTTCTCTTATTTGTAACATTTCTTATGCATTTATTGTTTTTTTAACTTTGGTTTTTTGGTGGGTAGTACTTCTGCTATTTTTTTCCTTTTGCTGCTTTGATTCAGAATACGACACTATTAACTAACTTTATGAAGATGACACTGTTAAATCTGATTCGTATTTCCATCTTTCTTTTCTCCATTATGTAGCATTCCGATTTAAAACCCAGCTCTTATTACTTGTTGCAGCTGAGCAGAAACAGTGATTCTTAAAATTGGTCTCCAAGATAATCAATCGTACTGTATATCCTGCACCTCTCCTCCCAAAAAAGTGTTAACATTAATACTACTAATAACAAGAAATGACAATTTTAGGTGTTTTACCTCTGATTTTCAGTTTGTTATTGTAGAGTGATTAAGGCCCAAAATCATGCCTGTACTTGTCACTTACAAGCAATACCTCTCCGTGTTTTAGCATCATACACACATAACCTACAGTATATTTTTTCCATTTAAATATTTCTGAATGCTGATTTACGTATGTATGATTTAGACAGTTAATAGTCATGCTATGACTGGTACCTATTAGAGGGTAAAACCTGAACGGCTTTTAATGTTTAGAAAAAAAACAATGACATTCTGTGTCTCTTAAGGTCCCTACCTTACTGTACCAGTGCCTGGCATTTGTGAAAGCCACATTAATGTGAGTTGGCAGGCATCACTGGCTCCCTTGGTGAGTGTGAGGAAAGCTTGATCTTGAGACTTTCTGCAAGGACTGCAGACACAGGCACCATCCCCAGCTTCAGATGAATGGTTTGCTATTTCTCTCTTTTTAAGCCTGTGTTTCTCAAGCAATGTACACAATCTTGCTGTTATCAGAAAACTAAAATCAAATTAACCATACTGTTGAATAACTTGAGACGGTCTGGAGATATTTATATGACCACTATAAATTTCATATAGGAACTCTTAGTAGATATGAAAAAATAAAAATAGTTATATTTTTTAAATTAGAAGTAATGAATTAGAAATACTAATTTAGTAAAAATATTTGATTACCTATGTAACATTATCTTATAAACTGCCTTTTCTACAATTAAATAAATAATAATCTCCCTAATAATAGTCTGCTTGGTTGATAGTTGAATATGGAATATACACTGATTTGTGTATATATATCATGCAAGATTTTGTTAAAAACGTAACTGTACACGACGTTAATTGAAAGATAAGGCAGAACATATGTAAGTAGTTAGCAAGTTCCATTGCTTTAATATGGAAATTTGGTGCAATTTTAAACTGCTCACAAACTTTTAAAGAGAGTATTCAAAAAGAGTCATGAGTCATGGCAGTGACTTCAGCCAAGTTAAAAAAAGAGGTGTACTATAACTATGACTTCACTTTGCACTGAACATTGTGCAAAAGGTAGGTAACACAGCAAACCTGTAGTAGTATAAGCAGAATTGCCACAGATTCTCTGAATTTATTCAGTGCCTACAAGGATCCCCCTTGAAAAGAAGAGGGTTAAGCCCTGGGTTAACAGTTAGGAATGCTCTTATTTAGTATCTTTAAAGGTTTCATGTTATGAAATGTGGTGGGGCTCGTATTGATAAACAATCAAGCAATATTTTCAAATACAGGTTGTGAAAAATAAGTATGACTGAAGTAGGAAATGAACTGTTTTATTTGTTTAAAATGAACAATTGTTTTATTTAAGATTATTATTCTATCTGTACTTCCATCATCATTATCATCATTTCTATTCAGTGATCCACTGAATCTCAGGAATCCTCACTCCAGTTGAGGATTTCCTTTGTTCAATGGCTTAGCTTCTCACAATGTAGTCAGTTCATTTTGACTTTCTTTACTGCTCCTCCTCCCCTCATGTGCTCTCTAGCCTTTTTGTTGCTCTACCTGTCTCTTCATCTGAGGCACAGTGTTACATCTTCCTTTTCCATTGGGTCATTAGGAACTGTTCGATAGTTTGTCCTGTAACTACTTTGGTTTCACAGTCTTAGCTAGGGATATGGAAGACAGATTGGTCATTTTTTTTCCCAGAAGACAAATGTGCAGGATGCTTTTACAGCATCTGAGTGCACTTCATCCTGTCTTTAGTCTTCTGTTAAGAATTTCTACACTATGTACGTGTACTGCAGTTGTGTATTTGTTGAAGTTTTTTTTTTTTGGTCATTGCCTAGCATTTCATTTTCTCTTACATCTTAGGTGAATATAACTCATGTCTTTCCCCCCTTCACATGAGTGATGAGATCTGAGGTAATAAACCTTATTACTTCAATGCTTTCATTTCATACTGCAGATACCCTGGGGATACTAGTAATGATTGAAAATGCTAGAATGTGATGGCATCATTATGATGGCAACATAATGATTTCGTAAAACTATATACTGAGCATCAAAAGAAAACACTGCTTAGAATTTTAACAAGTTCACAAAGTACGCAGAAAATATCACAGTCTTGTTTGTAGCAGAAGCATCGGCGCAGGTAAATTTATTATGTTAACATTTGCCATCAAGAGCTGATCAACAGGGGGTCTTGTGTCGTGTGTAGCCACTGCTGGAAGCATTACAAGCAGTACATCTGTGACGCATGCTTTGCAGATGATGTCCTCTGGGATTCTGGCCCCATTCTTTCAAGGAGCCTGAGCAAACATGTGCCTGTTCACTGGTCTCTGAGCCCTAAATGCAGCACATTGTCCTGCTTATCCCGGGAAGTGAATATTCAATGGGGCTCACGTCTGGCATACAGTAATTCTCACATTCTGACCTTGCAGAAAATGCTGTTGTTGCAGTTTGAGTATGGTGTTCTGTTGTAATGTTCTCATATCAGGATAAACCTACAGGAAAGGAAGCAGGTGAGGTCCAGTGACTTGAAAAAATGTAGTGCTGTACAGTAAGATCGCTATTAATCACTGTAAATGGTGTCCTGTAGTGACCAGCTACACTTTCTCAGGGCATCTACAATTGGACCTCCCATCTTATAACATGAACCCAATCTAATCTCTTACAGATGAAGTGATTAAGAGTTTATGCAACAGTCAAAGTCACTTAATTCTATCAAGGTCAGCCATGAATGATCAATAAATCACTACAAAGTCCAAGTATTTAATTAATATCCGATGTCTCTATATTTTCTCTTTATTTTATATAAGTATAGCATGATAAATATTTACATGAAAGTTAATTTTACACTATATAATGGAATTGTCTTCCTCTTTGATGTACATTGATGTACTTAGAAGATAGAGAATAACAATTTGTATTCATCTACTGTACTTTTTGCAGCATTTAGAGTTTCATATCTCAAGCTTCACAGGGGGTACAATTGGCAATTGCATTTGGTGTTTGGATATTTATTTCTGCCACCATATCTTCTCTGTGTGATTCTCCATTGTTATTTCCTACTGACACAGTTATTTATTGCATTAATTGATTCACAAATAATAGCTTCTGATTAAACGTCTCAGTCCTGAATGAGGAGATTACATGCAGATTTCTACCAGCTTGGTGCATGCCATCTTTGCGCAACACTAATTTCTTTCCCTATGCAATTCATTGTGTAAGATGCCACTGTAGTGGTACTCAGCATCCTTAACATTTATATTACATTGAATGAATGGTAATCGTTCCTGGGGGCCAAGGTCCTAAGGCAGATTTGTGGGCTTCATGGTTATAAAGTGCTGGGGCTCATTAACTAATTTATGGCTCATTGAATGACTCCAATTTCTTCAGAAACTACTTTGTTTTAGGTGGAGTGGTTACTAGGCATAATAAATAACAACGTACATAGAAACAGGCATTTCAATAAAATATAAACTGTAACAGTGTATAAAGTGTTATATACAGTATATAACACTTTATACAGTAAAGTATACACAATACACAGTATCTATAAAAAACTGTCTGTAAAAAACAGTCAATACAATTTTAAGTAATCCTTTAAAATAAATTAGACAAATTTAATTAACTTTGTAATTTAAACATATGTTTTGTGAAAGTATGCACACAAAACGTGACTATACTGTAAATGTATAAGAGATGACCCTGGTACAGCACTGAAAGATGCTCAAAACAAACATAAACATTTTTTCTTTTTTAAAAATACTAAAAACAAAGCAAAATGTGGTCTTATATTAACCACAGGTTTTGTCTACATAAGGCTTTAGACACAAGAAAGTACACAAGTCTATCCTCAGTCGTTTTACCCTTATTGCTGATTAACCACAGTATTAATAGGTGAACAATCTATGATTAGCAGACACAAGTTAGAATGACAATGTGTCAAATATTTCAAATATATCAGTGTTTATTTTTTTCCTATTGCTGAAGCCCAATTTGTTACATTTCAGATAACACAACAGAAAAATAATTCTGAAATACATTCAGATACTATGACTCAGTTTCAAATACCATTTTGCATTTCAAAAGCAAATTTAAAAAATATGCTCCAAATATAAAACTGAGATCAAGAACTTCGTGTTTAAGGACTTATTCAGAAGAATAAGAAACAGGATTATCCAAAATCCACAGGTGTAGGAAGCATGAACATTAGAAAGGTTACAAACGAGAGGTCTTCTGGCCTAACTAGCTCTTTTGGGCGCTAGTAGCATCTCATCCAGGAACAACTCCACCGGTTTCTTGAAAGAAATCAGGATACTGGGTTCACGGATGGCTTGCTTCTTCCAGATTCCCAAAATCGTTCATACAAAAAATAAAGTGCAAATCGAGAGCAACGTGTGTCTCCTTGCATTAGGGACATTCTTTGTTTTTCAAGGGAAAACAAGTGAAGGTTGTATACAGTATGCACAATGAATAAGAATCCTTATTCATTTGCTACACAAACTTACACATTTTATCGTTTTACATTTGAACCGTCTAAAACCCTATTTAACTACGCCACTATAAACTTTTGCTTTCTTGTTTTGTTTTTTTAAATAATAGCTGTACCAAGTATGTACGCCGTCCAAGGACTATGGTGTGATATTAACTGCTCTGGTGATGTTTTACCAATAGGTTTGGTCAGACCACCCGCCCCAGACATTAAAATCCGTGTACCAGGTGCATTTCTATTTAAGCAGACACGAGTTCCACAACATTTGTACACTTTGTCCTTTCATTTGATGTGTGTTTATTGACATTTATTTAATAAACGGTGTTATGGCGTGGTGGCGCAAGGAGTAGTGGCCAAAACACAATTTCTTTGACGTTTTTATTCCCAAAAATGACATGCACTTTCACTTAATATTATCAGCTCCATAGAATATAAAGTCCCTGTCCCTTTAAAGCTCCAGACAAAAAGCCCCATATGATCCCCGAGCTCCAATCATCAGTTTCTTCTGCAAAGGCAGCCTCTGCATTTTTGTCTTTTTCTAAACGCTAACATGGCGAAAAAAAGACTGATGTGAAGAAAAAAAGATACAGAAGAAATGTGAAATCACGACATCAAACATTTTCATGGAGAGCAAAAGTCCGATGCAAAAGGAGGGGAATCTGGACTCCTTTGCACCAGAAAACCTTGGATCAAAATGGTAGTGCGCTGCATATTTCTGTTTATTTTTCTTTTCCCTTTTGATCTCTTGCAAATTTGGGCTAGTTAGGCCTTTGAAACTTACCTGAAATTTGCCTAAAGATGCTTTCGAATGTATTTGTTTTCAGCGACTACGGGGATTCTTGCTGATCGCGGTGCAATTGTGGGTTTATAATAAGTTAGTAACTTGCATTGAGCTAGGAATCAAGGAAAAATGTTGGATTGATTGCAAGAATTCAACAGTAACAATAGCTACATTGTTGAAAAGAAAGAGTTAAATTCCTTCGTATCAGGATGCTTCAGCAAGGATCAGGTCGTGACTGATGCATTTTATGGACTTTGTTTTGCAAGTGGCGAGACCAAATTGTCACGCTCCAGTGTAAACGCATTTAAAATAACATACTTGTCATTCTTTTCCAAGTACTGTACTTGGCTTTTAGACTGTTTCTACTGGAAATAACAGTTTCTTATGGAAAAAAACGGAGAGTAAGAAAACTTAGGCAAAACGACTACTTTGAATTTGCCTTAACGAATGCACCACACCAGTTCAAAATCTGAGCTCAGATTTTTTTTTACATGGATAGTGAGTATCGTTATTTAACTACATGTCACATTTTATCTAATGCTTAAAAATCAGTGATTCGATCAGTCTTATTTTGTTGGCAAGAAGTGGCGGCTTTTGACAGTCTGGTAAGCACAAGTACAGTAGGTTGCACTGTCCCTTTCTTTGCATGATTGATAAAGTGGTCTTACTACAGTCTGCAGCTATTTTGTTTGAATGTTGTAAAGAGCAACTTTACAGATTTTTTTTTGCTCAATATTGTATTGTTTTAGAAAATCTTTAATAGGTGGAACTTTGAACTATTTAGGAATAACTTTAAAAACAGTTCAAACATATTTTTTCTCCATTATCATTAATCGACGGTATAATGTCTTTATTTCGATGTTTAACTTAAACCTATAACTGTCAAGTTTTTGTTTATCCAGAAACTCGTGCACTATAAGAACTGCTAAAGCGTGATTGTAACTTGCACTTTATTGCATATCTCCAAATTAATGTTAGGCAATAATGGAATGTCAGTAAGTACTGTATTTGAAATGCGCTGTTTTCTCTTTGAAACGGTTGCAATTTCAACTAGTTATAGCTATAAAATGCAGAATTCAACTAATTTTGAAAGTTGCAGTGATTTGATAATAGGGTGTACCTCCATTGGTAAAGGGATATATATATACAGTATATAAAATGAAATCTGAAACCTTTATTTTGACAGAAATTACAAGCTAGTTTTCTGACACGACTCAAAAAATAGTCTTATAGGCCAGTCAGTCTTAACGTCATTCCTGATGTTTCATTTAAAATGTATATAAACTAGTTACTTTGCATTGCATATGGTGATAACATTTTTATGCTTTTACACTAAAATAATTATGTACTGTTTGTTTTGATTCTATGAAACATAAGCATTCCAGGTTTGTTTATGAAAGACAACATTTAGAATGTTATAATCGGAATATTTGACCTGAAGTTTTTATATAGCAGAAGGCTTTTTCTTCTTGTAACTTGTACTGAATGTTGAATAATTACCTCAAAAATGCTTTCTAACGTAGGCATTTTTATTTTGTTCACATATATTGATGCACATACATTAAGAGTTAGGTTTACAGATTAAGGTTTAATTAACTTTTCGTATGACCTGCCGTGACAAGTAGCGTAATCTTCCAGTGGACGAAATCAGTTCGTGCCGATTTCCATACTCTGCTATATTCCATGCTCTGGTTTTCAGGATCGTCAATGCAAATTCCGGTTCTAAATGTACTTGCAGCCGTACATGGTCAGTCTCTGAGAACTATAGAATAACTGTAGCATAACTGTAGAATAACTGGATTCTCAGGAAAAATTGCTGCGTTCGCAAAAGCAGGAGGGTGTGGTCTCACCTGCGGTGCCTCTTGCTTTCAATCGATGTCAAGACGTGCATGACAAATGCCCAGCGCCTCTCATGGCTCTTTTGGGACTCATGCATATATTGTTTGCATATCATACTGTACATAGCAGGTTGTGCTTATTTTCAGATATCTTTGTATATGGTGAACACAAGTTTATATCTAAAATTAATGTCCTTAGAATTATTGTTATAGTATGTTACTGTTTTCCTGGCTTTCATGTACACACAAAAATTACAATAACAATTTTTCTGTTGCCTCAGCTTTAGGGTGTATATGACTCAGATTTTTTTTTCCTAGTTCGGACTGGCAGCACTTAATTTTTGTAATGATAAAAAGCAGACGGTTTTCTATTTAATTATGTAAAACGATTCTGAAATGTTGCCCGGTTGGCCTAATGTGCTGCTTCCATTTACAGCGCAAATTGACCTGTGAAATACAGGGTGGAAAGTGTTTGGCACACCTGCCAACTTCAGACCATAAATATTTGTCCTTTTTCGAGCAAATCTAAAATGAGTCAAGCCAACTTGACTTAATCAAATGGCTTCTTTCACATCCCAAACAGGAGTATCAAATGCATCAACCTTCCCCCCCACCCCCATTAACAAATAAATTGCAGATTATATTTCAAAGCTACTGATGTAAGAAAATTGCACATAAAAATAAGATATGTCCATTTAGCTGTACTGACCCCTTAAGCAAAATGTTTGGAATGGCCTGATTTCTAATCAAATGATACTCTGTTTGCCAAAACCAATTTACACTATCAGAATGTCTGGTACATCAAAGCAAGCACTGTTCTGTGTTGCCTATCAAAATAAAAAAGAACTATTCTGCTGTTTCATCTTACAGCATTGAACCTTTAATGATAATTTAAAATACTTCTACAGAAAAGATTAATGTACTGTTTTGAATGTAAGATAGCTTACCTATGTTTTAATGAACCCAGTGCAACTCCTCTGAGCTGAAGTGGATAGAAAGGTCATTTTAGGACATTTCATTAAAGGCAATGGTTGCGCAGCAGAATAATCCTATAGCCTTTCACATCTGGAGGCCTCAGTTAATAACTGGGTCAAGTAACACATGAAATGAGCCTTGAACTCCCAATTGTACTTGAAAAGAGCATTAGCTGCAAAAATTTAAATCTCTCCCACCACCCGTTTGTTTGAGACATGGGATCACCCCAAAATATGGAAATACCATTAATATCAACTTATACAGTACAATTTAAGATCTGAAATAGTTGAATTTACAATATGTAGGAATTTTCTTTCATTTCCAAGTGATGGTTTATTCTCTGAAAGACCTGCACAGGCCAAAAATGTTGTTTTATTAGTTTTTTCATTGAGGTCACTTGATAAAACCAATGTTTAGAATAATGAGTAAAACAGCATTCTTTTGATACTTGTTGTATATTGTATTGTGAGACCGTGTTATGTAAACATTCCAATACTAGGAATATGGTGGTCATTTTTAGTGTCAGCTGCTATATATATGCCTATAAAAGCCCTTACTTATTGTCAAAGGTGGAGAAGTGGGTGTAGACAAGTACATGAAATTGAAGAGGTTAAAAATTCTAATAAAAAATTGGGTCCGGACACCAAATGCATTCCAAAATTTTTAAAAAAATAATTTTGTGCCCTCTTTTTCTTGGGGGAATACCAAATATAAACACTTATAGGAATATGGTTTCTTTGTTCCCAGCAGAGGCAGCAGAGTAAAGCACATGGTAGCCAACTTAAAAGCTACTAACATGTTATTTAGATATTTGTAAGGATTTATAGACAGAAACATTTACTACTATTGTTTAAAGAAAGGCGTACAGTAGGGCCCGGCCTTTACCAGAACCAGGAACCAGGAAAGGATCCCTGACCTTGTAGCACAAATCTGTTTCTTATAACATAAAAGACCCTAATCAGGACAACATCACTACCTATACGAATGCAATGCCAGTTGAACCCTTTCTTTCCGTATCAAAATACATGGCAGGATGCACCCTTGAGGGCATGCCAGCCCATTGCAAGACACACAGACACACACTTGCACTGTTGACCTACCAGTATGTCTTTGGACTGGGGAAGGAAACAGGAGAACCTGGTGAAAACCCACAAGGAAACGGGGAGAACATCCAAACTCCACACAGATAACACACCAGGTCTGGACTTGATCCCAGGGCCCCAGCACTGTAAGGCTGCAGTGCTAACCACTGCACCACTGTGTCGCCGACCATCATATTTTCTGGACTCAAACCCTCAAATGCTTACCTGTTTTAATAAAATAAATCCATGATCTATAAAAATAGAGGTAGAGTAGAGGCGTGTCTGTCCTGTCTGGAGTAGTAAAGTTGGGAGACTCTTGATTAAGTTTTAAGGAATGTATCCTGGCTTCCTTTGTGTCTGGGGATCACACGTAGTCTTATTTACCATGGTCACCCTACCATTATTTTGTGAATTTTTCTGCCAGTACAGATGAATTACACTGTTCAGTAAAGCGCTCTCCTCTTTGGCTTTCTCTTTTATTACAGTATGTAAGTGTCCTTGAGTTGTAATAGGATGTTTGTCACCCCTATTTTGTTATCTCTCCCATGGAGGTTAAAGATTTACCCAAATTAAGAAATGTCTTATCTTATATCTTGGGGGATTGTTAAAAGAGTGAAATGTGGAATTTTTAAAAAATATCTGTATATAACAATGCATGTTAGTGTAAATAATTGTTAGATTTTAAGTTTTGGGGATGTGGGGGTTTGTATATAATGCTTGGATCAGAAATGACTTCCACAAGCTGTTCATATTTTTGTTTGAAAATGGCCCTTGTACTGATGCTAAACTTTTATTGGGTTTTACCATATGCACTAAAAAAGAGAGGTGCTGTAGGTCAATTGTAAGGCAGTAGTTTTAGGTAAAATAATAAAGAGAGAAAGATTATACAGAAATTGTATAAAGTGACATTCCCATAAAATAAAATTGTTCATATGTTGCAGTATTGCAGGATAATAAAATATTATTATGTGTACTTAATGTTAGGTATAGCCATGGGAAAGATGTGTTCAGATCAGGGCTAAAATCTGCTTGCAGTGGCTGTTGGCATTAGTCCAGAAAACACCCAGTCACAATGGCAGTCAAGGGTAGCACCGATGATGCAGTGGTAGCTGCCTTCAGGTTTATTTAATTTATGATAAAGAAATAGATTTTTCATCCACAAAACTGTGTCGTCTCTTGGGGGGGGTTACAGTGTTTTTCTGTGACTTTGGAAACAGCAGTAGACGATAGGACATCAGTATAGTTCAGAGGTAACAGTTTTGTATTATTATAACATTAGAATGTGCTCCACGTGAAATAAATGCATAATCAAGAGTCAGACTTTTCCACTCTCTTTTGCATGTCCCTTTTA
Organism: Atractosteus spatula; assembly: GCF_055471065.1. Lineage (NCBI taxonomy): Eukaryota > Metazoa > Chordata > Actinopteri > Semionotiformes > Lepisosteidae > Atractosteus > Atractosteus spatula. The sequence goes on along the minus strand of NC_142711.1, from coordinate 26,933,378 downwards.
GTTTATAATACTACTGAGTTTTGTTTTTTTTTAGTGGGAAGAATACTTACGTATGGATATCAATATTAGTCAACAAAAAGGAAAACTCTAATTGTAGAAAACGTTTTGTATGCAGCACACTTGTATTCGATGCTGTTCCATTGTGATCTTCTAACAATGACAAGTAATGGAATTTGACAATTAAAATACTGTGTATTGTTAATTTCTTCATATCTCTACACAGGTGAAGAATCTTTTCAGTTATCTTTATTATATCATGAAAAGAAAAGGTGCCCGGTTTTATTACAAAGCAGTCACTGTGATTTGTTTTTTCACTGGAATTGAAATAATTCACTTGCACACTTGACTTTGCTCACTGAGGCTTATATTGCAGCAGGCTTGGTTTTTACATAACCGCATATTCAGGGCAAGCAGCCCACCCTTGACTTTCAAGCTTGGCTGTTATACAGCTCTGAAGCTGAGGTCACTTTAGTTCTTGTGGCAAGTGCAGCCGCCATGTTTTGAACACTAAATGCCAGCAGACTTTTGTGCTGAGAAGACACAGTTTGCTTTTTCCTCCAAAACAGAGGAAGATACATGTACTTCTGATTTATGACCAGAAGACTTAGAGGCAAGCCTCTGTAAACCACAATGTTGACTGTGTGCTTATGCAATTATGCTGTTATTGTATTTTTCATCTTCTTAGGTCTGTGGCAGGCAGTGGTATTTAAATAAGAACCATGAATGATAGCTGTTTGGAATTAAATTTGTGTTCTTCTGATTTTCTTTGTCAAACACTGCCAAGAATGTAGAAAGATTACACTGTACTTTCATGACAAATACCAGGATAACCACTATAGTCTTTATTGTTCACTCCCTCTAAGGATGCTGTTGTTTCAGTGACCTCGTTATAGGTCTTATTTGTGCTCTGCTGTTTTGTGTTGAGATCCTTCATTGTGTGTTTATTTTTAAAGTTATTAAAATATTTTGGGGGTTAGGACAGAGTTGGTTATTGTGTATGACATTCATATTAATTTACAAATATGCACATTACAAATTAGTTATTGGTATGTTACGTACAACATACAGGTGTCTAGTTACCTTTCTGTGACTGAATAATAAAAATAGTTTTAGAACAGTGTTGAGTACATGAGGGATACGAATTAGACAAGGTTCTCTGAGTATTGTATAAGTTGATTTGAGTTCTGTTGATTGTTGGTCATATCTGAAACATTTACAGTTAAAATGAACATACTGTAACTCTGTTTGGGGCGACATGGTGGTGCAGTAATTAGCAGTGCTGGGGCCCTGGGTTCAGTTCCAGACCTAGGGTGTTATTTGCGTGTTTTTTGTTTGTTCTTGCCATGTTCGAGTGGGCTTCCTCCAGTTTCCTTTCACAGAGCAAAAACATACTGGTAGGCTCGTTGGCTTCTAGGAAAACTGGTCCTCGTGTGAGTGTGTGTGTGTGCCTGTGTTTGTGTCTGTCTGCCCTGTGATGGACTAGAGTCTTGTCCAGGGTGTACCCTGCCTTGTGCCTGTTGTTTGCAGACATGGGCTCTGGATCCCCTGCAACTCTGAATTGGAAGAAACGGTTAGAAAACGGGTTGATGGATTAATAAATTGGTCTCGTTTATTATAACACATGCATTGTCTATCACTGCATAATTGAAATATCTAATTTTGTTGCACTTATGTTGCAGTCTTTGGTTAAAGCATAATATGAAAGGCTTTAAACTTTAGCCCTACTTTTATTGTTACCCTAAGTTGTCTATTTTGTTAGTCAAACATTTTTTGTTGTTTAATGTTTTTTGTAATTGCAATTAAAATATTTCATGTTAATCAGTGATCAGCGCCTTTTCTTTGATGTTTTAAGATTGTTTAGGTGTCGCCATGATAGGACTCACCATTGTACCTAGAACTACACTTGTTGCATACTGTATATTCCTAAAGGGACCTGTTATTTGACAAAGGAGCTGTGGGTTACTTGAGGTTGCCTGAATTGTCTGGTGAAAAGGGTCAGCCTCCAGTCTCCATTTACTTCTAATGTGCTTGACATACAGCACTATTCTGCCTAAACTAAAGATCATGGAGAGGTTAAACTGCAGGTTAATTGCTCATTCTGCTCACTGTATAGGCTTCACTCTGCCTAACAGCTGATAATGAATGCTTTGTTTCTCAGGCATTCTTTCACTGTGTGTAGATGTATTGCAGCCATATACAGTACTATAGACTGTGAGTTCAGAATATTTTATGATAAAGTCAGCCAACTCAGATGGCAAAATCACGTTTGAACTTGAAGACATGCAAGACATATTTGGTTAGTTGAACTAACACATTATCTTTATCATTTATCAGACTCAACATTGAGCAGTACCTTTTGCAATGGAGACGATGAGATTTTATTTAATTTCCTTGCCTATGCTGCTGGCCTTTGGGACATTGTTTACCAAATAATCACTGAACTAGTAAAAAATATTTGCAGGCTTATTTCTGTTTTTAAATAGTGTGGTTGTAAACTAAATTGTTTTTTGTCCTTCCTCAAAGTACAGGTGAGGTATTTTTAAAAAGAAAAGCCATCTGTATTTGTGTCTTCTGTTGTTTTAAAATTTTGCTATACAATTTTAAACATCCAGGTGGCTTTCATTTAGTCTTTAAACACGAGTGTTTGTAAAAAAAAATAGGCTTACAGAGTATGAAGATTCATTCAATTTCCTTTTTTTAGCTGTGAGGATGTTTTTTCTGACTGATGTTTTCCTTTTGCAACAACATTTAATCTTCATTTGGCAGGTTACAATTCTTGATAGTGCAATGGTTTTTGAAGCTATACCATTAATGTGTTCACATTTAGTTTTACAGGCAACGGTATTGGCTGGTTCAAGTAAAAATTACTTTGGTATTTGCTGATTTTCATCTGACCTCAGTTTTGTCATTGAAATTAGTGCCGTGGGACCTTTCTGCAGTGCTGTAACCTGAAAATACGTGCTGTGCATCTTCTCTACCAGATCTGTCAACATAAGAGTATACACAGGTGAAACTGGTGAAGAAGTCCAATTGCAATTTGTAGTCTATATTGTAACCATTTAGTAATATCAATTCACAATGATAAATTGTAGTGTTTAGCTAAAATTTACTGAAACTTAACAAATTGACACTGTTTTTCTATGAACCATTGCTGTTCTTAATGTGACATTAAGCCACTTTACCTTATTTAACATTGCAATTACTTCACAGGCAAGCAGTATTTCTTTCAGACTGCAGATGGATGTTTAAAACTGTTTTCAAAAGTATGATGATGTCACTCAGCTTGGATGACTAACCTGTATGGTCTGTAATGCTTTGAAAGTGTTTTGAGTGGTTTGACTAGGATTGCTTCTTTAGAAAGGATGTACAGTACCAGGTCTTCTGAATGACTCAACTAGTAAAGGTGCCCTGTTGAATCACAGGTTAAGCTCTTTGTTCCTGATATCTGCAAGATTTTGCAAGTTTTGGCACAAATTGGGGTGATCCCACCAGGTTTGGGTGGGCCTCGATAATTCGGTACAGTATATCCTTGAACATGCAAGTATATCCCTGATGTCTTGCCAGGCGTCTGTGAGCTTGCAGCATTTTGATGAAGTGCCTCTTTACTTTTGCAGTCTGGCTAATTCTGCTGTGAGCAGTGTGGAACATGCAGCACGGCAAAATATCGTTTCTGTTGTCCATTTGCGCTTGTTATTTTGGGCCAGTTTGATACAGCAATGTACTAAAACTGGAAACCTTAAAATGTATCAGGATGTAGTTTTTTAGTACTGTTCAAAATTGTTGGGACATGCTTATATACTGTAGGTATAACGTCATACTTTATAGAGTTCTAGTCGTTCTTACCAGTACTGTAATTCCCTTTATTTACAGTAAATATGTACAGTAAGAAGGAGTTAAACATGTTGGCTTCTTTAGTCAATGGGTACAGATTTCCCCTACTACATTAGATGCAGTGATTTAACTAATTTTTTTATGCTTTCTTAATCATTGTGGATACACTCAACGATATATAAATTGGCTTCTTAGGCTACATCTGATTGAAAACCTTATTAAGGCTTACTTTTCTTTTTGTTGTTCTTGTACTCATTCTTTTGCTTTTCTAGTTCTTGTGCAACCGGTTATTTTCCCCACACATTTTTATGTAAAATCTTTGGTGGGAACATTGCTTAAATTAGTTAAGATGTAAGATTGATTGCTACTTGTATATTTTGTAAGGTACAGTTGGCAGCTGCAGTTCTTGCCAGGGTGTATCCTGCCTTGTTCCTGTTGCTCCAGCTCCCCTGAAACCATACATTTAATAAAGTGGTTAGAAAATTAATGGATGTATATGTGAATTGTGTCACCCCCTTTTACTTCAATCCCTTTACCAAGGGTAGTGTTGGGGTGAAGGAAGACAATGTTTATCTGCCAGTTTTGTAGATGAGATTTTTCAGTTACCAAAAAATACTGTCATAAACAAGAAAGGTGACATTGTTTACACTGATAGTAAAAGGCTTATAATGCACATGTACTGTACCATAGTTTAGGAATCCCAGTTTTGTTTTCCCTGCTTATTTATTTAAAATGCTCAGTTCACTTTTACCCCTCAGAAACACAAAAGTTGCATTTCCTTCACCCTGTTCACCTCCTACCACCATTTACTGAAGCATAAGGAGAGCGCTAAGCTGCCTTCAGTTTAGATGGGCCAAATCAATCAAATGGCTACCTATTATTTTTGTGTACACTAATTACTAAAGTAGGGGATCATTTAAACTACTAACATAACATTTTAACATAACATAACTAAAAACATTTTAACAACAAAAATGAACTGATAATTAAAATATTTAAGCACTTTTTACTTTTTAAATTCATTGAGCATATTGGTGGAAATCAGTATCAGAATTTCTGTAAACAGATTATTACTGATTAGTGTTTGTTGAATTAATAAAATGGTTTGAGAATATTCTCAATGTTGCATTTTATATCTGATTCTGTTTATTTCTTACCCCATAACTGTAGATGTTAAAAAGAAACGGCCTTCTTGGCTTATTCGATGTAAATAAATAGTATAAAAGGCATCTGAAGTTTAGATGACAGTACATACTGTACGTTGGGATGCATACTGAAATGTTGGCTTCAGTAAAATCTTAAATCAGGCAAGATGAGAAGATTATAGTTGACATTATCGGTAGACATACACTTACTAAGAATGAAAGCAGCTCTTTTAAACAATTATCCTTTCACAATTTTAGTCACATGCTCTCCAAAAGTATTGGGACAGCAAAGTCAAAACTGTTATTTTTGCTTTACAGTCAAGCGGTTTTGCATCTGTTATAATAAAAATACTCTGAATGCTAAGTACAGTATAATAACATTTTTGGTCAGTTCTTTGCACACATTCAATCTTATTGAAACAAAACATACTTTGTATTCAGACCAGTGATTTCAAGTGGCCATAAGTATGAGGACATATTAACTTTCAGAGAGTAAAAGATAATACATAAGGTCTAAAACCCATTGACCTCACCAGCTTTGTTGTAGCTCCTTTGAGTTGTTTTGACTATTTGTTCTTCAGCTTGTGAAAAGCATACTCATTTGGATTTAAATCGGGAGATCAACTTGGCCGGTCTTAAGTTTTTCCATTTTGTTTCATCTTGATTAAATTTTTGGTTGTATTAGGTAGTGTTCTTTAGAGCATCTGCAGTTTCTTTCTTTCTCCACATTTGAACTCTTTCATCACTTTGGTGAACATTTATCTTGGTTTCACCTGTCCTTAAAACTGTTCCAAAACTCTGCTTGCTTATCTTTATACTTCGAGGAAAACTCTAATCTGCCTGTAATGTTCTTGGTGCTGATGAGAGGTTTACCTGTTGTGGTGTAGTTTTTTGTGTAATTCTGCTTTCCAAATATCTGAAATTGGATACATTAACCCCTGCATTCTGGAAGTTGTTGGTGATGTTTGTCTGATAGATGTCTTAAGATTTTTTCTTGACAGCTCTGTTAGTTTTTCTGTTATCAACTGGAGATGTTTCACTTGTCCACTCCAGTCCTGGCCTTTTGGTTATTGTATCTGTGTATTTCTTTGTTCTTCAGTATGTCTATATTGCTGTTTTTAGTACACCCAGTTTCTGCACTGTTGTGTTGATTGAGTTTTTCTTTTATTTCATCTTATAAATTGAACCAAGATGGTAGAACAGAATATACATAAATTATTAATATAAAATATTAAAAATAAACCTATGTGAACATATAATAATTCACATTCATGTATCATAATGAATGATGACATTATTAGAAAAATAAAAAAAGATCTGAACACTGAAGCAGATTACTTTTTTAGCAGCAGAAATATATAAATACAGAAGGAATGTTTTGGCTTTCTAAGAATATAGAATGCAAATTTCATGATTATTATGAAGGTGTACAGTGTATAAGTTTTACACAGAATAATATTTGTCTTGACTAGCAAAGATATTGCTGTCTAAAGACAAAAATGCATGTTCATGCTTTTGGGGAAAATCAAAAAAAGACTACTATTATTTCTGGGCTGTGGAGCAGTAAGTTAAGATAACAATTGATGACAGAGGGGTCTTGAATGAAAATAATGTTGCAACATTGAAAATGATGAATTTTGTTAACCCCAGCCTTTGTTTCAAATTTAAAAGCATCCAGGAGGATGTGGAGATACAAATGGAAACTTATCTCAAACACGGGAGCAGGTTGGCTTTTTTTCACACTAATAGTTTAATGCTTAGGATAATTTGCAAAGTATGTTATTGAATCCATAGTGCAGTTCAGCCATAATTTTTCCAATTGATTTTAAAAATCGCAGTGATGCAACTGCAAACCATGAAGTTGTATTGTGCAAATCAGATGGCCAAGTAATTTCTTTACCTGGTTTTATTTAATTCTGACAGGCAAATTGAGATTCATTTTTGCCTTTGAGCTATAGTAGCATTAGTCTTAAATGTCACAATTAATATTTAAAGCCATTAGGTACTTGTGCTTGGATTGTTTCCTCTGCAGACTGCTGTCAGGTTCAGGAAGGTTTAAAAGAAAACATTTGTTCATAGGAGCCTCATTGTTTAATGATATTGCAGTACAAGCACATCCTCGTGGGCTTCTTATAATTTTCATTGAAAGACTCTAATGATGTTTCTTTATGTCCTTTAACATCTGACAACCTTCAGTCAATTCTACATTTATTGCTGTAATACTGGTTGCACCCAGTTGCTGTACACCTCCTAAGCAGACACTACTTTTCTGTTTTGCATATTCAAGAATTATTATTGTAACTCTTTATTAGTCAGAGTGTAGTCTTGATTTAGACCATGGCTGATTCTGACAGGTTAGTAAATGGCATTTGTACTGTTTTTCTTCCTTTTTCTGAAAGGTCTCAGGTTTTTAAAGTTTCAGGTTTTAGGGATAAGATAGCGAGGTCCTGCTTTGGGTTGTTCCTCTATAGTGCAAAGTTCCAACAGAAAATTTAATTTTGTAAAATTGACTTTATTTGTTCCGTGATAAAGAAATTATAAAGAAAAGGCTAATTTTTGTTACCAGTCATGCCTGCCCATCCTACAGACAAACTGTTAGGAAGAATTATTTCCATCTATATGCTGCTAGAAAGAATCATTATACTCTTTATGGAAAGAGAGGTTTTTTGAGCAGTGGCACTGGCTCATCTGTAGCATGGTATGTGTATCAGCATGACCAGTACTATACGTTTCTGAGTTTTCTGTAAGAAATCTTTGTTTACAGAGAAATTTGAACGTACAGAATTATCTAGAATAAAATTATACAGTTAAAGAATATCTGCATAGAGCATAACCAGATTTCACCAGTGTAAATGCGTTAAATTCACATAGACTAAATGCCAAAGGATACAGTTTTGGTTTTAGAGTGTGTGTATGTATATGTATATACAGTATATATGTATTTCAGAATTCTTTGTCCTGATATTTCACCGACATATAGTTTTCCTTATCACTTATCTTTATTTGCTCTTAGAAAAGCTTTTTAAATTGACAGAGGATCAAAGCAGAGTTGGGGTTCGTACAGTAGTCGCTCAGCCACCAGCCACAAAAGCCGTAGTCAAAGTACAAAAACAAGCAAAAAAGGCGGAAGCGTTTCCTGAGGAAAGATACCTCCACTCCAAGGGCGTAGTTAAGATATTTGTGCAATAAGGCATTAAGCAAAGATATTGCAGAACAAAGCCAGCTTATTTACAACTCCAGATATCCACCCCCCACTAGTCCTTGAACATTATTTTTAAGTCCGGCACAGTTTCAGCTCCGCAAATCTTATCTGACAACTTCTGTTACTCCTCAGGCAGTTTCTCTGCCCAACAACAGCTAAGAGCACCAATATGCTCTTAACCCTTTTCTTCATTGCTAATGATGGAAGTAGCAGAATAAATTCTGAAGGTTATGGAAACATTTTGTCTGTTTCCATACTTATGGATGGTGCTTCATCATACAGCATGACAATTGCCCAATGAGCATATCCAGCACTACAATATTAATCCTGAACATCTTTCTGAGCCTGTATACTGTATGTAAGAGATGGAAAACCCTTGTGGTTTGTTTGTTCTGTGGGGCAGTCCCAGTGCATGATGCTGTCCTTTTTGAGCTCAATAAAACTGTTCTGCTCCTCTGATGAACAATTTCCCACAACACCCAACATATATCACAAGAATTTATTAAAGATAAGAAAGTTGAAAATCTTAGACTAGATTAGACTAGACTGGACTAGACACTCCCCAGATTTCAATCAAATTTAGGGAAGTATTTTAATGAAGAAAATATTTTAAGGTTGTGGTTATGATGGCCTATTGGTTAGCATTGCTACCTCCCAGTTCCGGGGCCCTGGGTTTAATTCCGGACCTGGGTTGCTATCTGCCTGGAGTTTGTGTGCCTAAAGTTAATCTACCTATGTTCGTATGGGTTTCTCGGAGTGTTCCAGTTTCCTCTCTTAGTGCTCACAGGGCTGGTGTCCTGTTTGGGGTGTATCCTGCCTTGCGCCTATTGCTTGTTAGGATAGGCTCTTGATCTCCTGTGACCATATATTGGATAAAAGGGTTAGAAAATGGACTTATGGATTGATATTTGAAGTCAAAACACCCCAACAATAGGTAAGAACACAAAGGATCTGGTGCAAAACTCAGATGATGATGCAATGTGTTACTTGAGCTGAGTGGGTTGCAGGTTTCATACAGTTATTGCCTCAGATGGAGGTGAAACCAAATACTGAGTTCAAACTCTGAAATTTGCTTAATGTGAATGTATCCCAGTATTTATGATCACTTGAAATTACTGAGGTGAACATAAAGTATGATTAGTTCAGGTGGGTACCCGCGTCAGCATGCGTAGGCTGCAAATGAACAAGTAATAGGTTTATTTCATGCTGAAAAGAGAAAAAAGAAAACACAATGTTTTGGCTGTGGAGCCTTCTTTGGGTGTCAACACAACGTTTTGGCTATGGAGTGAAGAAAGAAGAAGCAGGCTCCACAGCCGAAACATTGTGTTTTCTTTCTTCTCTTTTCGCATGGAATAAACCCATTACTTGTTTCATAAGGTATGATTACGTTCCAATATGACCAAATGTATGCTTGGAATCATTAAAAAATAAAATGTATATTAAATAGTACTTATTCATATTACTCTCACAAGTACAAATTAATTTCCGAGCTTCTAATTTTATCTTCTTTTCATGTTTTAAACAAATTATCAAGATATATACAGTACAGTATACTGTAGGTAAGAGGACCATTTGGGATTTTTTTGGACTTTGCTGAATAATTATAGAATTTCTGAAGCTTAAATGAAACACCATTAGTCCATACTCCCAGAAGCATTTGTTGGAATGGAATAAGCTACCCATTCATTTTGTTGAAGCTGATTTTTCTTTCAACAAATGGCAGGAAGAGATCAATTTGATACCAAGAACAGATCAGCTTGATGGATGAAATGGTTCCCTCTCATCTGTAAAAGTTCTGATTTGTTTTTGACCCTCTCTAATGTGTGTTCCCTGCAGTGTTCCAATTAGCCCTTGGTCAATGCCTGGCTCCATGTGGATCTAAAACTTTGATATGATGGACATGTTCATCATCTCAGGCTTTACATAATGTATAGTATAATAAGTTTTAGTGACATGTACTGTATAACTGAATGCCCCGTTTTCTATTATAGAAATGCATTATATTTGTGTTAGTAATGTCAAATCCTCAGAGACATACTAGGTACAGTATGTGTTTGCTTGTGATTCTGTTGGGTTAAGACTGATTAAAACCAGTACACATCCTTTGACATTGTGGCTCATAAAGTAGCAGCTTTTCCCTTCCAGTCTCAGTCAATGTCAAATTGGTAGTTGGCTCTGAATATGTAGTAAAACAGAAAAAAATTGCTGTTGTTTATGAACGCTAGTGTGGTGCAATAAAAGAACAGCTGGAGGAGATCTGTAGGAAGAAAATGAAAGTGGGATGTGGAGATGCCTATTGTTACTGTTTGTATTAAGAGAATTGTTCTGTTTGTAATTAGTTTTCAGTTTAATGATCGTAACACTATTTATGACTCAAGATAACTGAGCCCTGGGGTTTCTTTATGTGTTGCTGAAAGGTTGAGAGACTTTTTTGGGAAAACACTGTGGTTGAGTAACTTGAGCTGCCAGCTTTTGTTGTGTAAGATAATCCCCATGCTGGCACACTGTGCCAGGTAGGGAGGATTTGCAGAGGGCTGCTCACATAGCCAGCAGCGCTATCAGTAAACGTAGAGGTAGTTTTTTTTTAATTGTCAAGGCCAGTAGATGTTACTTAGTTGTGAGTGAAGTAGAGAAAATGAACTTCTAAAAAGTTCCTATAAAAGGAGAGAGAGAATCTTTTGAAGTTCAACATCTGAAACATACTGTATACACTAGCTGCATAGTTTAATGTGTCATTTGTGTCATTAAAATTTTAATTGGCTTTAATTCACATATAGGGCTATATATTCACATGCTGTATAGGTGTGTGTACGTTACATTTATGATGATGTACTTAAAAATGCTAAATATTTGAAAGCATTCAATTTTGAAAACTATTCCATGGCTAAGATGTGGTATATACATTGAATCAGGAGGAGGATGGGTTACAAATTATACTGTATCGTAACATTGTTGAAATTAGAAATATAAATGTGCATAACTGCACTCATGTTTATTCCATGCATTAACATAATCTTACTCGTCCAATAACAGCTTCTTATCGTTGAAACTTGTCATGCCTATTCATCACCTGAGCTTGAATAAACCCAAATATTGACCCAAGTTAATTTTTTTTGTAGGCAAGTTGTATTTTTAGGTGTTTTTCTTAATTTATCTTGCATGTACAGAATCGTGAAAAGAGTTTTATGAAGCCCTTAGTATTTTCACATATTTCAGACCTAAAATGCTATTAGATTTTAACTCATGTCCTAATAATAGATAAAGTTTATCTGAAAAACAAATGACACAAAACATGATACTCTTTCAACATTTATCTATACTCAAATAATGAAACGTTCAGTATCCATATGTGACAAAATATGGATACTCAGTTACTGAGTAGCAATGACTGCAGCTAAATGTTTGTTGTTTTAGGGAATTGTGGCCCATTCCTCCTCACGGAACTCCTTCAACTCTGCGACCTTTGACAGCTGCCTTGCAGGACCTGAAGCGAGCTGTCCTTACTATAACATGTCGATGGTGTTTAGGGCTGGACATTGACTAGGCCATTGTAAAACACAGTTTCTTCTTCTGCAGCTGTTCTTTTGTGTAATCTGCCTGTATGTTTAGGAACATTGTTTTGCTGCAAGACCCACTTTTGGTTCAGCTTCAGGTCATGGATGGCATGACCTGACATTCTCCTCTGGAACCTTCTAATACAATACAGAGTTCGTGGTTATGTCAGTGATGACGACAAGTTGACCAGGTCAAGAGGCAGCAAAACATCTAAACATGACTTGTGTCTCCAGACATCATGGTTCCAGAAGCCTTGTGGATTGTCTGTGTGCTCTTTGGTGAACTTCATATGCTGAGCAGTGTTTTTTTCAGTGTTCAGTTGTTTTCTAATAGTTGAGTCATGAGCAGTCACATTAGTCACAGCAAAAGTGGCCTACCATTCCTTCAGTATTACCCCGGGGTTCATTGTAACTTCCTTCATGATTTTTTGGTTTGTTCTTGGAGAGCTTTTGGTAAAATGCCCACTCCTTAGTAGAGTAACTGTGATCTTGAACTTTCTCCCTTTGTGTGCTGTGACTGAGAGTGGATTGATGAAACCACAAATCCTGAGAAATGGATTGATTGAGCATCTGGACATTGAGCATCAATAACACTTTTTCTGAGGTCCTCAGCTTTCCTTAGATCATGGCATAACTTGCTTCCACACACCTTCTGTATATAGTAAAAACTGAACTCACAACGTTTCTGTAGGGTGGAGATTTTTATATAGGGTGTGGAGGCCTTGTAAACTCAGCCGTCAAGCTCTACTTAGTTATTTAATAACCAGATTCTAATGATTCCCTTTATTGAGCTAATTAAATTAGGGTTCACTTAGTTTTTAACATCCCTACGACAGGTTTTGATTCATGAAAGCTATCATGGCAGAAATTTTCATATTTACCTTTGGGGTTCACACACTTTTTCTCGGCACTGTAAGAATAAGATTCTTATGAAATTTAAGCTTAAGAATAGAGAACATAATGGCAATATTTTACAGAGCTGAGGAACTAGAGCCTTTTTTCAAGTCTAATCTCCTGTCCTTCAACTTTCCTTTATGTACAGATTGCTGCCACTCAACACAGTGTTATATATTGCGTTAAATGGCATTAGGCCTACATACTGGGACAAAATTGTATATTATTTCAATACTTTAACGGTTAATTTAAACATATCTAAGCTGAGTTTTTTACATTTCTTGCTTCAAGGAAATAGTTGTCATTCAGCTTGCCTTCAAATTAAGGAAAGTGCTTCACATGTCAAATTACATAGAAATTCAGTGTCTTAAACCATGAGAAATGACCTGAATGAATGCATTTGCATATATTAAGAAAGGCTGTATCTTTATTCCATAAAAGACAGTCACTTGGATGGATTAACATATAGATGAAGAAGTCTTATTGACCTTTTAATATAGCTTCTTTCAAAACTAAGTCCAGTAGATTTCATTCTTCATACATTTGTATGAGATGTAGTTGTGAATCACAGTAAGTATCTAGGTTGTGAGACCTAGAGCATAAAAACTGACATGTCTTCATTTTATACGCTGAAGACAAGTATTCTGAAATCATACCAAAAACATTCTTGTCAGAGTGACTGGTATGCCCTCTATGGGTAATGACAAACATTTAAAAAGAGAATAAAAATGAGTTTTATTCCATAAAGGGCCTTATAAGACCCCCTATAAAAAAAGATTAAACAATTTTTAAACGTTCATTTCTGTGGATTTTATCTCGCAGTCCATGCCAATGAAGAATCGACCATGCTTTCTTTGCTGGACAAGAGAGTCCCTTGCCAGTTAGAACTCCGCTTAACACATGATGCACCTCCAGCTTTACTTAATCTATGGGACAGGTGAGTGATACAGAGTTCAATATTTCCTATGAAAGGAACCCACTGTAGCTTGGCCTTACTCTTCTACCCCCCTAAACAAGATGTTGTGCATTAGTACTTGTAATACATAATTAAAAAAAAAAATTTAATATATCAGTGAGAAAATTTTGAGTCTGAGGTTCGGCTAAATTAATTTTGTTTATTTAAGCAGAAGAGTACTTTACAGCTGTAACCTATTTGTGAAAACAAAGTGCTGAATCAAAAGGAAAAAGCCTCTTAAAATGATTAAAGATAAAGAAGTTGCACACCTACAAAAACCTAGGGCCACCTAAGATATGAATGTCATCATCTGTGTCTGTTTCCTTGTTTCTGCCTCTTTTGCATGTTTTTGCTTTAAGGTGGTTTAAAATGTGCCTGTTTCAACAGGGTACTTTTAGCAGTTATAAAACATCCCTTCTGTTCCTGCACTGACAGCCATGACTCTTGAGAGTGAATCTGACAGTCTTTCTGACACTGCTTATAGCAGGATATACATTTTCATTTTTTATTTTTTTCCAATAAAGAGGACCTTTAGCCTGTGTGAGTTTTGCAGAATAAACGTAACGCTGGGTGTTTGCTTTAAAGGCCAAGGGTTTTTATTTCTGTGAATATCATTGCTTAAAGTCCAGTAAATTACTATGTGAAAAGTTAAGCAGTGGGGTTTCATCATAACATTTGATGCAAGATAAAACAAAAGACTGTGGTTACCAAAGCAATCATCCCCACTGGTCCATTTTGAGTTTGGAGTTTCATTTCAAATAAGAATTGGCATTTGGAATTTTAAAATGCTCATATTCATCAAACAAGGCTCCTGTAGGCTTTACATCTCATCTTTACAGTCATCCAGCCTACCACTTGGGAATTACAACCAGAAAACATTTGTGGTCCTTTTTGCAATTGACACTGTTGTCTAAAAAAATGAAGACACTGTGGATACCATTGATAGTCTATTGACAAGCATCTGACACAGGAACAAACTTGTCAGATGGTCCTGGGTGTAATGTTCTGCATAGGTACAAAAAAGTCAGTCTTGTGTGTATTTGGAATCTGTAATGGGCTTTTTAGCAAGTGCTGTCAGGGTTATGTACTGTATGTATTATTTATGTACAATACTATATAATGCTCTTGGTTGTTTATTGAAAGTATTACAAAACGTTTGTGGGGAAGATTAAATTTCTAATTAAAATAACTGTACAGTAAAGAAGGGTAGCACAGGAATGATAGGAGACTCTTTAATGATTTGTGTTTTCTTTTTCTCTTAGGATGTAAGGTGTAATATAGTGAATGCACCTTCTATGAACTGGAACTATGCTCTATAATTATTGGTTAGTAAAAAGGCTGATTTCCCTAAACCATTTTCAGTTAGAAATTCCATTTTTTAAATGTCAAAAGATTGTTTCAGATCTTGGACTGCAGCTGGAACAAAGAGAATATCCAATTCTAAAACATAAGTCGACTTCAGTAAATTAAGACATTGCAAGTAGCAAGTAATGCATTTAAAAATAAATGTGAAAAATTTTGGTATCCAAAAATTCTTAGTTAGGAAATAAACTATTATGCTTTTGATTCAAATGGTTTACTAAGATAACACACATTTTAATAAGGTATTACTGGCAAAGCAAGTAAGATATTAATAAAGATGAGCAGTTTGCTAAAAAGACAAATATAAAATCTAATTTAACTTAGGCTCATATTTAATAGTGCAAACTGGCTTCACTTTTTGTGAAGGAGGGCTGGATAGGATATTTAATTGACCTATTTAATCTAAAATGAGAATAATAGCCCTGTTAACAATTTAGCGGCACAAACATACTGTACTGTAGGGAGAATGTCATTTTAAAATGAAGTCAATTAAGAGAAACAGTGATTGCATTACTTTATGAAACAACTGCTTTGCTTGCAAAAAAGTCTGGACCTTAATGAAAAAGTAAGGCATTTCATTCATGAACTGTTTGTAGCAGTGTTTGCTTTAATAGAAATAAGATCATTTTAGTTCAGACTAATCAGTGTGAGGACGAAAGAGTGCTCTTTGTTTGAAAGCCACCTGTATGAGTGTAAATGAGACACACCTGGTTTAAATAGTTAATTAGCATCCAGTGGTACTGGGATTCCGCATGAGGAAAACTAATCTACTCTGTGAGTGACTGGCCAATCCTTTGGATTAGAAAACTGGTGTTTATGCTCACATAAAAGGAAAAGGGCAGCTAATCTGTGTTTAGGTTCCTGCAGGAAAGGAAGGGAGTGAGCGCTCGGAAGAAAATAAAGGAGTCTGAAGTGCACAGGGGAAGTCCTGCAGGATCCTGTGCTTTAGTGGACAGGTGTACAGTCCATGTGGTAGAAGGGTGATTAGTGAAAGAAAGATACAGAATGATTTGCTGCTCCATGTCACTCAAACAGAATATGCTGGTATTTAGTTTCTCTGGCTTCAGTGTCTCATTATGGAAGGTAATTTAGAACTGATGAAAGTGTAGTTGGAAGGCTGTCCATAAAGGGTTAAGTCGAACAAAGTGTGCCAGGTGTCCTCTGTCTAGGCTGTATTTCATATAATTGAAAGAAATTGAGCTGTTGAAAGAAATTCTCCTGTTCCAGACTTCTTGTGACTGAAGATGGAAGAGTTAATCTGAATAAATGAGAGAGGAATAGTTTGGGGTTTTTCTTCTGAAAATCTCTGTGTGAAGAAAGGGCACCACTAGTATATAGTGGAGTCCTGAGGGGTTTTGTCTTCCAGACTTAATGACAGGCTGCTCCAATGTGCACATTTTAAGGTGATTATCTGACCAAGAACTGTGATTTGTGTTTCATGTGTAAGCATCACTATGATCAGTAGTTTATTTTGCATTTTGTGCTGTCCTTCTGTATATGGTCGTTGCATTCCAACAGCATCTACTGTATGGTGAGATGATTTTAAAAAGAAAAAGGTGCACACTGCACATCCCTGCATTATTTTTATTTACAGCGACCTATAGTTCTGTTTCTTCATGTGATGAAGTAGGAAAAAGTAATGAATTGAATAATGTCTCCCTTGGAAAAAAAATCAAATAATGTTACACTATAATCATAATAGAATTGCACCAAGTGACAATTTATATTTTGAATAATCAAATACCAGAAAAGAAGAGGGTCACATTTATTCACACCTGTATAGTATTTGCATTTTCAGGCAATTACAGGCCACTGGCATCTTCAGGATACAAATTGTTATGAAATTACCTACAATTCATAGATTCTTACACTAATGTAGTTTTCATAGCTGGGGTGCAAGTAATGAGCTGCTTCTAAGGGTAAGTCACAAAAAGATTATGCTCAAAATTACCTAATGTCATTTGACTGACAATTGAAACGCTGTCCTATAGTCAGATCAAATTAAAATTTTGGACGTTCTTCAGTATTATGTTCGGAAGGTGTAAAAAATTATATTGGGATAAAATACAGATGCCCTTTGTGAAATTCACTGTGAAATGTGGTGGGTGTATTATTTTTGGGGTTTTTTGTGTCTACATGTCCTGGATCTTTTGACAAAACAGGATAAATCGTGGTACAGTCCAGAACCTGGTACAGTCCAGACGCTCGGGTTTGGTATGAAAGGTAAATTGCAGAATGACAGCAATCCAAAGTATAATTCAAATCAAGAAATTTATTAAATGCACATAAAATAAAATTTTCGATTGGCCATCTCCATACCTTAATCTAACTGACGTTTCTGATTCTGTTTCAAGATAGCCATACACTAATGAATAGAAAAATTCTACACATCCAGTAGGAATGTTCATAAATGTATCCTCAGAAGTGCCAGAACCTCATAGCACATTACATGAGATGTCTGGTTGATGTTATCCAAGCTAGGGAAAAAATGACAAAATACTAACTACAGGGGTGTGAGTAAATGTGATTCTTGTGTTTTCTGAACTGAAGGCAAATGACTTTTGTCTATGCAATGCTAATCACAGTAGTGTATAACATTTTTAGATTTTTTAAAGCATAATACTGTATCTTTATTTAATGTTTATTGTTCCTGTTTCATCAGTGTTATGGATACATTTGGAAGGCACTGCTTAGATAATAAATCTCTGCTGACTTCACTGGACACCTATTAATGTGGAGGTTGATTTCAACTTGTCATTAATGCCTAAGTGCACTCCATTTCTACCCATGCACTTTGTTACACTTTAGTGTTTGTATATCAATTATTTGCTCCCCTCTTTTGAACTGCTGTATCAGCTGCTTAGTTTTCATGGACATTTTCTTTGGTCAGCAGTGGTTCAACCATAGAAATGCTGCATGTGTAGTATGGTGTTTCTTAATGAATACAGTTGTGTTCTGAATGTATGTTTCCACTCTGCTCCTCTTATTGCGGTGTACCTGTAGTGCTGAAATTTGGGAGGTTACCGATCAGTCTCATAAATCCCAGGCACAGTATGTTTGGTGGAGAATAGCCAAAAAGACACAATTTATTAGCCAGCAGGAATCTTTCATCCTTTGAGGGAGGCTTTATATGGACATTATTTTCACAATGATGTAGAACTGTGTGGAAAGGGCACTATAACATACTTTTTGCATGAGGTCTCCGTCCCATTACTGGGAACAAGCTGAAGCAACACTTTCATAGCTGTTTGTAGTGATGTTATTTGGGGGAAGAGACCCTAGTGAGTGCCTTTTCCTTAGAATTTATACGTTGTGCAGACATGCATTTTGGGTACAGCACATATTTAAACTTGCTGCTTGCAGTTCTAAATTTTTTTTGACAAGCACATTATTTGTGGTGAGATGAGGCTGTATACCAGGATATACAGTACGGTTTGTAATTCAGAGTAATCTTTGTAATTCAAACCCCTACTAGTGTTGAAACTAACTTTAGAGATGGTAGTTTATTTTAGGTGGCATGACCCTCACCAAGAAAAGCTAGCTGACAATGAAGGGAGGGTATTCTATATCATAAAGACAATATGATAAGTAGATATCTGAGCTACAGGCTACATACTGTAAGTAGGTTAAAGGTTCTGTGATTGTATCTGCTTTGTCACATAGTTGAAAGCAAGCTTCTGAATATAGTTCTTTGTTTTTAATATTTGTTTTCAATATTTTTAAGTTTGACGTTAAAATATTCTTTCTCTTAAAAATTGCTTTTATACGACAGCTAGTATGTTATTGACCATGGTATATAACATTCTGAAAACAATTTCACACTTTGCTGACAAACTTTTGTGTTGCAGCTTACTGCAGCTTGGTGTTATAGTGATCAGAGCATTTCACTCCTGTGCCCAGTGAAATTGCTCACTGGGTAATGATTTCATTTTCACTTTTTGGTTGATTCTTTTTGTTTCAAACAATTTTAATTTTCAATGATAGAACATCTACTAATAATAGGAATCTACTGAAGTCTACAAATGTGTTATCTTCAAAGTATTGTCATAATGTGTGAAGTGGTTTTGGTTTTTGGGAGGCACGGTGGTGCAGTGGTTAGCATTGCTACATCACAGCGCTGGGGCCCTGGGTTCAATATTGGACCTGATGTGCTGTCTGCATCGAGTTTGTATGTTCTTCCAGGTGCTCTGGTTTTCTCACACAGTCCAAAGACATACTGGTAGGTTATCTGGGAAATTTGGCCCTGGTGTGAGTGTATTCGTGTCTGTGTCTACGTCTGTGTGTGCCCTATGATGGACTGGATTCCTGCCTGTTGCTTGCCAGGGTAAGGCCCAGCTCAATTATGACCTTGAATTAGGTGAAGCAGTTAGAAAATGGTTGGATGGTTTTGGTTGTTTGATAGGAATCCAAGACTATTTTCTAACACTCCACTGTTTCTGTGATGAGTTTCAGCACTGAAAATTTGTTTAGATGAGTTACATACAAGAGCTTGCGGCTAATTGGTCCAAGGATCTTGAAAGAAGCAATGGTATTGGTATGGATAACAAGGCTACAATTATCCAATACAAATGCTCTCTAGGTATCGGACTATGCTTATTTCTTCTTTTAAAACCCAGATATTACCCCTGAATGCTTCCATGAATACAGATTGTTTATTTTCCATGTGGTGAACTGTAGTACAACCTAAAACATGAGACTCTTATTATTTATTCCCAGAATATTTTGCATTGTAGCTACCGGAGTGCAGAAACCATTATAAAATTATTATACAGGTGGGTCAGGCAAATATGACATTCCTAGACCAGTGTGGTGATCCCCCTGCCTAACAGAACAAAGCTCGTCTATCATAGAGCTGTTTCTTTTGGCTATTGTGCTAATTGTTGTAGCAGATTCTTTTTTTTTTCAGGACAGTTCTCTCACAGATGGGTGATCTTCATTACTCAATCAAGGCGTGATTGTATCTGTAACTGTTCTTGCATTGAAAATCATGTCTTTTGAACAGCTATTTATGCAGATTCCTAATCAACTCTTTCTGGTAATTTTAGCTCAAGTCAAATAACAAAACCTGATCATCTGATATTCTGGAATCAGATGACTTGAGCAATGCATTGCAGTGAATCAACAAATCTGCTAATAATGTAAATAGTTGTGAAAGTGTACTTACACAGCTACTGATATAAAACCTAGACCACTGTGTTTTTACTGTTCTTTCACATACATGTCACTTTTATAGAATAGTAGTGCTGCTGTGAGGATTATTTTTAGTCTTGCTAGTATGATTTTAATGTTCTATACATCGAAGTCTGCATGGAACTATAATTGGTGTAATTTATTTGTGTCGGAGTATGTGTTTATAGGCATTTATTCAAAGTAGCTCATTTCAGTAGGTGGTTTCAGTGAAGTTTGAAGATCCAGATCCACTTTGTTTAAATTTCTGATATATTTTTCTTAAAGGAACAACCTATCTGAAGAATTAAGGTAGACATGGTCTAAAGAAACAGTAGAATAATGTATATCTCCTTGGAAATACTCAAATAGTGTCATTATATGTGCATGCTAGTACATTGGGAATTCACTTTATAGAATGAAGTAAAAACATGAGCTTAGGAATGCAGAATATTTTCATTAATATTGTTAGATTTGCTGTGGAAACTACTGTATCTTCTGTACCAGAAACAAGCAGCACTGTTATCCATTTCCCCATCCAGCGTCATTGCAGGCTAGGTATGGTAACTAAACGAGAGAGGGAGGCAGAGCAAGAGAGAGTGCAGATCTCTGTGTTAGACCTGTTGTGTGTTCCTTGCAGAATGGCCTTCCAGGCATTTTTTCCCTCCATCTGAAATAGTTTTTTTACAGCCTTGGCAAGTCCGCCTTTTCTGTTGGTGGGAAGCTTGAGAAAATTTAAACAACCGACCAATAATTTGAGCCAAGGCATTTAAGCTTGGAATTTGCTAAAGTGACTCTTGTCTCCTTTGGATGCACTGGCAATGTTAATTCTGTACTGTTCAGGTTTTTAAACTGACAAGTGAAAAAAGAGGCAGTTTCTTAATGAATTAACCTGCATTCAGGTTTTCACCTTGCAATTTGTCAACCTTAAGGAGCTTGCAGGTGTCAGTTGCTGAGGAAACAAATTCTCTTAAATGTAAAAATCCAGCAGTCTTGAAATTATATACAGTAGTCACTTGTTTTCACTGGGCATATTTATACTGTATACAACAATATACTGTACAATATACATTCTTACAACACAGCCTATGTTAAGTACTGTTCCCCATATGTCTTCCTTTCTGTATTGACTCTTTCACTTTTACATGATGCATGAAATTAGATGGATATCTCCTATCAAAAATAAAATCTATTTTACTCAAATTATATTTTAGATGGCCACACATTTCTCCATACTTCTATAGCTAAATTAGAAAATTAATTAGGTATTGGTAGCTGATAAATTCTGTAACTTCATTAATTTTTTAGAAATCCTTAAAAATCAAGAGCAACAACATGGCCTTGTCGTCTGTCCCATAAAAATCTCTTATCCTAAATTTCCAGTAATGAACTGTTTTACTTTCAATGCAGTGTTAACTTAATGAACTCCCTTCAGGACTCTGAAGAGATAAACCACACCTTGAGAGTAATCTGTGTATAAGTGACATACCAAATAATTGTTCCAGAAACAAACATTTTCTCAGTCTGCCAAAGAGCTTTTCATTTCTCGGGGGTTGCCTTTGCACTGGTGGAAAAAAGGCTGGAATAGACTTTAAATATGACTGCTTTGCAATTTTATAATTGTTTTTATTAAACAATGATAAACATTTGTCTCCTTACAGAGGGAGGGTAAGGAAATTTACTGGTTTACAGACTTTTCTATAGAAGGACTGTACGGTTGCTTATAGAAAAACATTCAAATATAAATGAAAGTTTAGTTTATAAATTGAATATGTGTTTGCTAGGTATGGAACTGTAAGCATTTTTAATTGAACAGGTTGAATCCTATCACGGTTATTAATAATTATATTTTTCTTATATGTATGTTTGGTATCTAAACTCTATATACTGTAGCTTTTACCACATAATCTACTTGGACAGAGTTTCTTAATCAGGAATTCTCCCAGGTATCTTATCTGAGATAAGCAATTTATCCCTTCATCTGCCGCCATGAACTTTATTAATTTCTACCCAAGTGATGAAGATTCTCTGTGACACCATGCCTACTTTTGTGCTGGCCAGTGTCATTCAAAAAGAGTCTGTTTGGCTGCAGTCTCGGGATTATTGCTCTTGGAGTCAACTCTTAGAAAGGTCTTACCATTGCACATTCACAAGAGACCCAGACTGATACTCTTTGACTTTCATCTGAATAAGTCCTGTCAGTGAACATGCTGAAGTGGCTTTTTCATGGCCTTCCAGCTGAATCTCAGAATGGCCTTGAAGGATGTAAAGTTGTGTATATGGACATTATTTATATGGAGTCACAAGGAATTACTGTAAGTGTGGGCACTTTTGCCAGAACATTTTAGTTGGCATTGGACTGATCCAAGTACAGTCATCTTAACATTTAAAAGTTTTGAAAGCACCGTTCATGTAGTATGACTGTTGAAATCATACCCTCTTGCAACAGGTTTCTAAGGTTTGTTGCTGTGATATACAGTATGTGAGTGTTTGCTTCTGTATATATACTGAAGGACGATGACATTTGGGGTTAAACTATCCTGCTCTGTATTGTCTTAACCCCCATTTGTAACACTTAGAAAAGTATTGATTTTTTTCCTTTGAATATAGAATTAACAGTGTGAGTTTTTATATCTGACACATTTGGAATCACACAGGTTCTCTAATGTACTTGGTTTGCTGCTTCAACCCCTTTACCACACTGGGAGAATGATGACACACCTCTCATGCTCCCAGCTATTGGAGTCATTCGACAGTCTGCAAGATGGTGTTTCAGTTGGTGCTGTTGTCTTTCAGGCCATGTATGCTGGGTTCACTTTTGGATTAGGGCCCTTCCAGTAGTTTGCATGTTCTCATCATGTTTGCATTGGTTTTGCTTGGATGCCCTAGTGTCATCCCGACTCCCGCAGACATTTTGACTAGGCGAAATGAGGTTTCTCAAAAGTGTGCTTGTGTGAACAGGCTCTGGGCACAGCAGTCCTTGCTGCAATAAGATTGATCAAATGGATGGTAAATTAAAAATCTAACATTCGTTTCAAAATTTCTTCCTATACATAATGTAATATAAATTGAAATCAATATACAGTATAGTCTTCATAGGCTTTGTTTTTATTTTCGTGTATAACTTTCTTTTGTTTCACATATCCTTGCAGCTAGGAATAGAAACTCTAGCAGCAACCGGAAAGTGGGTGTAGTTCCATCTCCCTTGACAAATCAAAACAATGTTGAGATATTTATAATTAAAATGTGCTATGGGTAGATGCAATTAAGCCTATTGTATTTTATATTTTCTAAAATAGCATGCTTTCTATTTTAGCATTATTTGAGAGGTCCTTGTTGGATTCTTGGAATCTGTCCTGAAACATCTGAAACAGTGATAAAGTATATTAAAAGTTTTTGTAAAACTTAAGTGTGATTCTCAATAAGTGTTTCATAGCCTTGATGAAGTAATTACATAATTTGGTGTCTTGTCCCTAAGGCTTTGAATTAAAATTTTGTGCTGTTCACTAGTTTCAGTTTTCTGTTCATATTTTTGTAAACTTTTCATATCTGGCCTATTTTTTAAGTCTTTTGTGTATTTGGTATCTTAGATTCCTACATTGGAATTTTTGTGAGTGTACTGAATAGTTGTAAGTTAAAAATACCCTTGGCTATTTCATTTGTAAGAAAAGTTCAGAGTTGAGCTCACTACCAAATAAGTGTTCTTATTCTTTATAAAATATACAGATCTCGTATCGGTACCCATACAATTTCCATTAAATAATGCTTTAATTTAATTTATATCTAGTATCCTAAAGATGGATCTGGGTGAGGGTGTCTCTATCCCTGGCTATGGATAGAAATAAGATAACAATCTTACAGTATATATTATTGCATGTGTCTCACCGTCTTTCATTATAAGTTCATTGTTTCTTCACCTCCAGAGATAAAATGCAGTAATTCTAGCTTTTACATTCAAAGGATGTTTTTGACTGGATATTTTCACAGGTGTTTGTTCTGCTGTTCAGTTGTATACTTTGCTTGTGCAGCCATGTATTTTAGACATCATCTGCCCTAGAATATGCTGTACTTCTCAGTTTACTGGTGCCTCCCATGTTTCACATGTAGGGAATGCTAATCTGTGAGCACACTCCTTGCCCATCTGTCAGAGCCATTGGTCACTGACAGGCTCTGAGCTCCACGGTGCCTTCCAGAAGGGTTAGTACTAATATGAGGAATGGCACATCTCTCTGACACCACTTCATGCTCTCAGGCACTAGGCAGGCTGAACCTACTGTTTCACCAAGAACTGAGGAGCCACTGCCTGACTAAAACCCACCCAGGTCTGACAGCTCAACCAGTTCTGTGGGATAGTTTTAAAAGTCCTGGTGATAGGTGGATGCTGACAAAACTGGTAAACTGTAAAAACGAAAAGCACTTGGATTTGAGGTGTCACTGGTTTCTTAGTATACTCTCTTTAAATTTTCACATGATAGAAGTTGGAAGTTTTTCCATCTAAGTAACTAAATTAAGGCTCTGAAGAGAATGCTAGAAATGTTTCTAAGCCAGCACTGTAGGTCATTGAGGTCATTATCTTCTGGTCAATGTGGGGTCATATGTGATGCAACAGTAAATAGCATAAAACATTATCAAGAATGAGGTTAATAAAAGGTAAGAGTCTTCAAGTATGTTTTAATGGTCAGAAATAATAAATTAAGGCTTTATTTTTGTATGATAACAAAGGAGCAAAGTTAATATTTGGTAAAACATCACATTATGAAATTATGAAAAAAAAATGGTTGAAATACATTCTAATATGTGGGAGCTTTACAGCACAACAGACTGATCATAATCTGTATTCCGTAAGCTTGTACCTGAATCTGTATTTGAAGATATTAAAATTAAAAAATAAAATTAACTAAGGCTTTGGTACTCTTTTCCTGTTTTTTTTTCTTTTATCTCCTAAGCGCTTGGCTCTCCTTTCTTCATTGAATGATTAAGTCCTGTCTTTTCCCCCAGATATAACAAGCTCTTGTATTAATGATTCAGTGACCCAATGAAGCAGGGCTTCATTTGACTCGGGACCAAGTAAATTGGTCACAGCAGTACAGTAAGTGCCAGAGAAATGAAATGGTATGAATAACATGCCTTCATGAAGGAGTCCAGTTACTATGGAAAAATGCCAGTGAAATAATGCAGGCATTTCCTTCTGAATCCTACAGCTTGCCACTCTTAATGGCATATGCTGGCCAAGATGATTGGTAAGACTCCTAGGGCAAACAGGAAAAGAACTCTTTACAGTGTAACCCATTGGCATGAGTTACTGTTTATGGCAGGACTCAACGTTTGCACTGGATGTTTGACTATCCCAATCAAAAGAGTGCTATATACTATACGTTCTCTAAGAAAAATGAACAGCTCAATATTTGTGAAGAATATTTGAATGTGAATTTGTTGATCCATATATTGGCAGGTTTCCCAACTCTTTGTTCCCATCTGGGGTTTTCTTTTGTGCGATTATCGCATGCATGACTTTTAGTGATCTGTGCCCTAATTTTGTATTTAATGCTTGTAAACATGTTGCATTACTCTGTCAGAAATATAAATAAAGAAATTGAGGTGTCGCGTTCATTGCTTACCTCGTCACACTCTGATCCCAGTTTTCTTTGTTGCGTTCCAAGAATGGAAGATCTTACATATACAACAGAAAGTAGTTTATTTGATTTGAACTTTTTTTCCCCAATTCTGATGCGTCTCCAATCAAAAGTGTTTGGCTCAGTTTCTAAAAGTCACAAACACATTATTATTTTTGTGGTTCAGATGAAGTAAACTATCTTTTAATCTTGGGATTTCCACCTGACAATTTAAACTTAAAGCCCACTATATTAGAGTTTATAGATTATTATCTTAATTATCTCTTGTTGTATTGTGCAGCTCTATTGCAGCTTTCATTTGCCCCAGTTTGAGTTTATAATTAAAAACAATGATAAATTGATAAAATATAAATTTCCAAACCCACACATTTAAACCATGCAGAAAACTATCCAATTACACAAATTATCTTTATCATCACTATTTGGCATTCAGGTAATGTCTTCACACATTTCCAATATAACCATAGAAACAGAAAATTCAGAGCTCATATTCATTTCTGTAAATGTTAGCTGTTTGTGATGGTTTGAGTTTTCATTGGACAATAAAAAGCAAGATTTTTCTAAAGTTGTTGTACACTGGAAAAAATTGTTCACTACAAATGAATCTAAGGGTAAAAGTAAACACTTTTAAAAGTGGAAAAAAAAGTTAAGTTATAAATATGTTGAATATGTTTATTCCAGAAATTAATAGATTGAGTATCCAAAGTAGCATATCACTTAACACATATATATATATCTAGAAAAGTACATATTATGGACATTGAAATTTCTTGATTAATCAATCATTCAAACCTGCCTGTGACTTTAACTATTCTATAAGCAATAATTACTTTACTAGTGATAGTGTTGATTTTGTACAGGTGATGAGGTGATTTAACTTTTGGATATCATTTCTAATTAAAATCACTGAAAACTGCAGCCAGAGGCCAGGACATTCATCTTCAGAGAAGAATGGCTTTGCACGGTGTTTTGGAAGCTGGACTGAGTTACCTCAAACGGTCTTGGCAGCAATGCAGCCAAGTTGTCTTTGGCAATGAATCACGGTTTTATGTAGACCACCCTGATGTGAGAGTGGAGCAGACATGCAGAATGTTATACTGATCATTGTCAAGGGGAAGGTCCAGGTATGACAGTCTGGGAAGGAGATAAATGTTTGCCAGGTAAATTGTTAATAATTATAACTAATTATTTTTTTTAAATAACCCTATATGATTTCTGTTTCTTTTTAATTTTTGTTGTTTTCTTACATTCATCTATTCATGTCCTCACCACTTAATCCAATTTATGTATACTAAACTGTATATATACATGTATATTGCTACTGGTTATATCACCCTGCACCATGGTTGCTGCTGGAAGAGGTACAGTATTAGAGAGACCCCGCAGTCTATGTG
This sequence comes from Atractosteus spatula, assembly GCF_055471065.1. Classification (NCBI taxonomy): domain Eukaryota; kingdom Metazoa; phylum Chordata; class Actinopteri; order Semionotiformes; family Lepisosteidae; genus Atractosteus; species Atractosteus spatula. The sequence continues at coordinate 26,906,242 of NC_142711.1, read as the reverse complement.
AGTCCTAATGCCCCAGTATAGTGAGGGGACACTATACTGTAAAAAGGGCGCGGTCCTTCAGATGAGGTGTAAAACTGAGGTCCTGATTCTCTATGGCCATTAAAAATCCCAGGGTAGTTCTTGAAAAGGGTAGGGGTGTTACCCCGGGGTCCTGGCCAAATCTCCCATTTACAAATCATAGCCTACTAATAATCCCTATCTATGAATTGGCTTCATCACTCTGTTCTCCTCCCCACTAATAGCTGGTTCGTGGTGAGAGTACTGGTGCACTATGGCTGCTGTTGCATCATCTAGGTGGTGCTGCACCTTAGTGGTGGTGGAGGGGAGTCCCCATTAACTTTGAAACACTTTGAGTGGAGTGTCCAGAAATGTGCTATATTAATATAGGGAATTATTATTTATTCAGGATCATGGAGGAGCCAGAACCCATCCCGGCAAGCAACAAACACAAGGCTGGATACACCTTTAATGGCACGCCAGTCTATTGCAGGTTACACACAGACACAAACATGCACACATTTGCAATAGGGTCAGTTTTCCCAAAAACAACACCCAACCAAAACCTTTACAAATGCAGGAATAACATGCAAACTCCACACAGATAACAGCCTAGGCATTGAACCCAGGGACCTATTGTTGCAAGGCAGCAGTGCTAATTACTGTGCCATAATACCACCTGCATTTCTAACATGTTTCAAAATTTATAGAAAATGAGTGCATAGGAACTTGAAATGCCCTTCCCCAGATTCATGTATAAACTTTGCTTGGGTCAATGAGGTGTAAAGGCAATATAGTTATGGCAAGGGATGGAAATACTGGAGCTTGTACTGAATTCTTCTGTTGACCTGCTCTAGTTGAGTTGCTGAAACAGCAAGGGTGAGATTTAATTTGAAAATCAATCCAAATGAGATAGAAGTGTAGTAAAATTACAGTAATATGGACCATGTACAGTATGTACCATGTAAGAATATGTCTTATATACGTTTTTTATGGAGAGGAATTGTATACAGATACAGGTACATATTCTATGGATGTATTGAAATGAGTATTAGCAGTCTGTACAAAGTGGAATGCAGAATAATTCAGTATATGAGTATATGAACTACACTAAGATATTCCTTTGATATTATGCTCTCCTGTTGGCCATGTCAATACTTTGTTCCCCTGAGGCTTACAGGGAAGAAATAGGACATTGAAAAACACTGCAATTAAAGAATATGTGCCGTTCCTCAGCCAATGAAAGTTCAGTCAACAGCAGTGATAGAACTGCCGTTATTCCAAATTAGACAATTGAAAAGACTGCTATGTTTTCAACATGCTACCCAGTTTTGGTAATCAAAAAAATAAAAGAGTATTTTATAGCAGATAATGACTTGTGGTCATCTTTCTGATGCCTCCTTTGGAAAAGAATACATATTAGAAAAAACATTTGTTTTACACATTACTGATAATGTGTACACAAAAAAGCACATGATTTTCAAGAATGTTTTAATTCATATTAGCTCTAAATAGTTCTCATTTTTGCATTATTGTTTTTTACTCTTAATAGACTCTTACTCTATTAGTTACTAATCTTTTTGGAGCTACATATTATTTAATCACATTTCTGTGCTGGTCACCATACCATAACTAAGAGTGAAAAAGTAGTACCTTGATGATGGGCCAGAACAGATTTCTTCAAAGATTTCTACAAAGTTCATACTGTGTATATGACACAGCAGGAACCTCTTTCATCTGTGGGGAAAGTATCTGAAGTGTTCTTTTTATCCAAGAGAAAAGGAATAATAAAGATTCAACACTTTAGTCTCCTTTGTGACACAACTGTGTACTTTAAGAGCTTATATTTACCAAACCAAAGAACCATTTTTTTCTGTCTTTGATTCGATACACTTTGAATGTGATCTAAATAAATTTTCATTTTTCCATTCTTTCTCTGACCTTAAATACTTAAGAGAAGTGCAGCTGTAATGCAAAAACAAAAGTCCAAAAGAATAAACAAGAACAGAACATACTGAGTTTAGTACATTGGTTTCTGATCTATAATATACAACTGGACAAATTGTAATAACATAAAGGCAATATTCAAAAGCATAAATTGTTAGGTATAATATACATTTCCTGCTCAAAATGATTAATTTCATTATTAAAAGTTATATTGGTAAGTAAAATGTAAAATGAAAACATCTTAATTAGTTGTCAGTGTATCCACATGCCTAATTGTTATTGGGTTTTAGAGGTACCATGTAGATCATATTGTTAATACTATATAGGAACAGAAGTGGCCTTATCCGGACAAAATGGAAAAATATCCCTCAGTAAGTAGTCTGTTCTACTTTTTGATTATATAAAAATAACCCTTTCACTTGTAAAATAAAATGTGATGCAGATCATAACTGTATCCTTATAAGCTAATTCAGTGCACACAGACATCTTGGCAGATTTTGCATGCATTTCTTGTAGTGTTAAAATGTCAAAGATGCTTTTGGCTACCATGTATGTGAGTTGTATTTAATAGAATTGGTGGGACAAGAGCCATGTAAGATAAAACAATTTATCTGTTACGATAAAATATTTTTGCTCAGCTAACATGATATAAATATTTGAGCAAGCAACAGAGAAAGTTCATATCACTGGAGTATATGTCATGATATATTTAGATTTCCAAAACGTTTTTGCTACAAATGCTCATAAGACGTTCTCCAGGTCAAAGCTGTAGAAATTCAAGGTAATACAGTACATGCACATGGTTAAAGAATTGATTAATGAATAGGAAACTGCATTTAAGATGCATGAGCTGTCGTTGAACAGATGTAGGCAGTGGTGTACAGAAGGACATCCATTTTTGTCCAATTTTAGAGTTGCAGTTAGACAACCAGTTAATTCTACAGATTGCATACAAATAAGGATGAGTGGGAATAAAACAAATATAGTGGAGTGATTTCCAAAATATTTAGAGAAGCCAAGGAAAGTTATGCTCAAGATTTACAGTGTTCTAGAACACCTAATTCAGAATACTTTGTTCCGTTTTGGTTACCGTATCTTAATATTAATGTCATGACAATATTATGCCATAGAGATTAAAGAAGTTCAACAATTGAAGCCTGTCATCAACAGGCAAATTAAAAGAACTAGATCTCTTTAGTCTAGAACAAATACGAGTGAGAGGAGATAATATTTTATACAATATCAGATATCAGTATCAAAAGAATACTAAAAGAATAGGATTGTTTAAATGGTCTCCTCTTGTCTGTTAACTTATGTTATTATAATCTTGCAAGGCAGGTATATTCTGTGCTAACTGATCTTAGACAAAGTTTCTTCACTTTCTCCACACTATTTCAGCACTTTCAGAAAGACAATTATACTTTTCAAAAACCACACTCCTACGCTGGTGTTATGACCCAATAGTAACTCCTACTGTTGCCCAGAGCCCTTACTCTATCTCTTTCTAATGGCACAGAGTTTTAACTTGAGCCCATTTAGTTTCAAAGTTATTGGGGAGTGTACACCTTAAAATATGTATTAGCTTCTCAGCCCATCCCCTCACACTTTAACACAAAGAATAAAGCATTTCTTACTATTAAAGCTTTCATGAATTGTAAAAATATTTTAAGGAAAAAGCTTTGTGCTCCTGCTGATTAATGTTAGCATTAATATTATTTACTGCCTCCACTTTTTATGGCATGATGTAATCCATACACACTGTGATGTACATGACAAGCTGCTTACATTTTTTAAAACTATCGCAGCTCTGTCATGGTCAGCTATTGGCGGCAAGGTCATATTAGTTTAGAACTCTGAACATGTGCCATGGGAAAGCTTTCAGATTTCAATCTTTTCAGATTGTGCTATAAAATTATTATTGTTAATGCAATAACTCGTGGAATGGAAATGAATTTCTCTGCGGAGGCTTTTAGGGTGGCCCCCTGAGAGAAGCAGCCTGGGAAGTTGCTGGGCTACTGCAGTGGATGAGCGCATGTACTGTATATCACATGTGAAATGCTTCAGCCTGCATGGTTCTATTCCTGGAGCATCAAAACTAGGAATAAGGGGTGCTGTGGAATGACTCCTGCAGAACTCTGTACTCTGTGCAGAGGTACTGTACTCTGTGCTGTGCCATGATGAGTGTAACAAAGAAGACTAAATACATTGCTAGTTAATGAGAAGTTCCATGAGGAGATCTGTTTGTTTAGATTTCAACATGTAATAATGGGATGTTTTAGCCGTGGTTACATAATCACAGTGCAGCTAGGATATAGCTAGAATATGATGGGTGGTCTAATGAATTGGAAATTTCAGATTTTCACCAGAAATTACACTCCTCTAGATCAGCTGTAGACATGCACAGTAAATATTTTCCTTTCTTCATCTCAATACCTCCAGTTGTGCATCTGGTAACCATGCTTTAAGGTAGAGTAGGGTGCACTTTGCAGCAGGGTAAAGTGATCAGACAAGGCGGTCGACTTTAGGTCTGTTTTCTGTATCCCCACTCCAATTGTGACAGAAAACATGACCAGAGAAATAACAGCAGTCTGTTTTTGCAATTAAAAAGGAGAATGTATTCTGAGTCGCCTGAATAAACCATTGGTATTACTTTTTGTAACCAAGGCAACTAAACAAAGCATGCATAATATCTGGAATTATAATAGCAAATCTAATCTCCATCACTGTTTCCCTGTCTGCATGTAAATGTCAAAATTAGTCCCTGTTCCAAGTCATTCAGTTCCTTCATAATAAAGCTCCACCTCTAGCCCTCTGCTCAATCAGGAACCTCTGTATGCATTATTTATTACAGAATGAGGGAAAACAAGCACTTGGGAGAATAACTGACATTGCTTTAACAAAAGGTGTAATTTCAAAAAGGCTCAATCAAAAGTAATTCTCCTGAAAGATTCAAGTGCTGTAATCCCTTCATTACCATAAACCACTACTGTTGAGCTCAAGGTCTGCATAAAGCAAAAAATTGAAAGAACAAAATGATTCATCAACATACAAAAAATACTATTTTCTAGTACCTCTCCTGGTTGACACCACTTTCTACGGGAGCATAGTCATCATTTACAACATGCAAAAGCCATGCAGACAGATAATCACTATGCGTGAATGATAGAGTTTAGATATCAAGGTGTTCTAATCATTTCCTGCTTTACACAAAACCTCAGACTGTAAGGATTTGTCCTCTCACATCCTCAAAGACCAATGACCAATGTGTTTGGGAGTTATGATGGAGTCCTTGTTTTTGGGATCTGGCCACATAAATTCTTTATCCAGTTGTGGAGCCATTACAGCTATTCTGTTAAAACTTGGTAACTAGTAACGGTTCTGAAGCACCATTTGTTTTCTATATGTACACTTATGCAACATTAAAAAAGAAGCCGTAAAGTTAAAGAAAAGATTTTAAAAATACTGTTAAAAAAGGGGCTTATGGAAATAAAGAATACCAGAAATAGACCAAGGTGGATAGTCAATTACTGCAATGAATAATCATTACCCCCCAAATTGTAACATATCTGCCAAGAATATACCTGAGCAGTTAGTATAATTAGAGATCTCTGGCACAGCTTTTGCAAAAGAGTATTAAATCAGGCACATTGGGTTAAACATATATTAGTAATAATAACACACACTAAGAATACACAACTCATAAAAAAGCATACGTTACTCTATATACAGACAAAACGTTTTGGAGGCCTGCATCCTGATGAATAAAAAAACAGACAACTTCAAGTATTCAAATCATCTACACTAGCCAACAAAAGAGATAAACCTGCCTTCCAAACTAAACAACATATGACCTACGGTGAAATCTCTCTCTGAAATCATAAAATCAGTTTCCTAAAAACAACAGAATGGAAATCTCTCTTAAAAGGTTCAAATACTTAATTCGAATCTGCTCTTAAAGTCTGATCAGAAAAGGGATCTTCCACTTGGCACTGTTTTCTCTCCTTGTGTCTTTCTGTCTGTCCTGTCTTCCTTCTGTCTTCCTCTTATTCTCCCCTTTCTTATTATCCTGTGTTCCTGGGCTGTTGATAACTCTTAGTGATTTGCCAAGAACTTAATCCAAGGTAAAACAGATGATTTATTTGATCAATGTGAGAACTGCAAATGGTACTCATTCTACAAATAGAAGCCACCTTTAAAGGCGCTATGTAAAATAAAGTTTATTATTATTATTATTATTACTGCAAGCTAGATGCTGACCACAAAAAAATTTCACTTTTTTTTTACATTGCAAGGACCAGGACCTGGTTTCATTTACACTTCTTTTGTAAACAGAATAGGGAGCCTCTCTCCATTTTTTTTCTCAAAAGTGTATTTTGTAATAAAATGGATAGTATATATCATGGTTAATTACAGGTGAATGCTAAAAACAATTATAAAAGTATTGTAATGGTATGGTTTTAATTTTTTACATTCACTGTACAAAAGCAGTCACTTTCATTAATTTTATTTGAATTGCTTGGTGTCCTTTGTTTTGTATTTTTAAAAAGCTTTTCATTAGCCCATATAATGTGCTTATCATTTTCATAATAAGAATCTTGGAAGGTTTTAGGATATCTATCATTGTTAAGGTGATACATTTTCAGGCTGCATAAAGTTGCAGACTATGCAAAAAGGCCAGGAGTAAATTTCTGCTCTCTTTTTATACTCTGAAAAAAAGAGTATAAAAAATAGATTTTGCTATACTTGGAGTGCTATTGTAATGTGTTTAGAAAACTAAGTTATTCACCAGAAACCTGGTTAAAATCACAATAAAAGCTCCGCAATGTATAAATATTTCTACAACAGAGTTTCTGTACAGATTCCTGTGCTCCAAGTGTGTAGGAAGAAAGTAAAGAATGAACTGTAAGAAAGCAGTTATCCAAAATAATTTAAAATAAATCTAAAGTGCACAGTAAAACCAAAATATAGACAATACATTGATCAAGAAACAACATGTAAGATTTACAATACTGTTTAAACAAATGTTGTTAAAACACAAAACTTTATCTGATTTCTGATTTGTTTTGCCTCCAATCAGCTGTTTAACACACAGAAACACGTACAAAAAACATATAAACAATATATGTAAACATTACATTATGACTCCTACAGGAATCCACACAGTTTACCACTTTAGCTTTACTTTCCCACAGTCATCCTAAGCCCCCATAATTGCACATAACCACTAATTACACTTGCCCATAAACCAATACTCCTTAATTGTGAGCTCATATATTGAGTAGTTTTATTGAATGTGGGATAAAGCAATTCCTCATTTTGTTACATCTGCATTGAAGGACTCTGAAAGTCTGCTTGAGGCATCAGTTGGTATTCTTTATGTAGAACAAGTGAGGGATCAGAGGAGATACTAACAGCTAGTCTCGGCCCAGGCTCGAGTGGCTGCCCAACTATCTTAGAACACATCCCCAAGAGTCTGCAAACCTTGACTTTCTGTTTCACAGAAAGACTCTTATACCAGACAATGATTCCATGCTGCATGACACTTTGTACTAAAGTATTGAACAACAAGGACAGAATCTGTCTATAGATACCAAAAACCTATAACCTGCAAAGACAAAAAAAGTTCACTGTTACACTTTATTAGAAATACAGTAAAGTTAACATGGTCCTTTCAAGACAGTTTAGCATCTGTGTATATTCTGAGATATTTATAGGATATGGCTTGCTTAATGGACTCATAAATTATGACAGGGGAAGGATATTCATCCTGTTCAAGATCAGGATAATTTTTCTGCTTCTCTAGTATCTAAAGGTATTCTGCAACTGTGCAACCAAACTGTCAGCTTAGTATGATATCAGTTAGATGTCTCACTTTCTGGGCCTAAGAAAAGAGTAAAAATAAGTAAAAGCAGTTTCTGAACACTTATATCGTGTATATCTTGTGCAGTTGGTTTGGACAGCAGAATAATAAATGACTCTTTCAAATAAATCTGTTATTAGCAGCCATTCTAGATGAAAACAAAATGCATGTGTTAGTCTGTCAAGCAGATGCACAACAAGTTTTCTGTACTAGGTACTGTAGATGTAATCATGTGATTTCACTGTCGATAATAACACTTTTGGGCACATTATTCCTTGAAACAATGATGAAATAGTTACATGTTACATATTAGGTAATAACCAGTTGATGGGAGGTTGATGCATTAACACTTACTGAGTGAAGGCCAAGGGTGAGAATGGGTTATTAGACTATATTTTGGAGGTGACCATATATTTTTTATTTATACTAGCAGAAACATGGAGGAAAATCACAAGGATTCAATGTGAGAGCTCTTTGAGAAATGTTTCACTGTGAAAAGGTAAAAGTACTGCAGGAAAATTACAGTATATCCTTACTGAGTTTGAAAATCATTTAAGTGACCTTTAGTTATTCAAAACTGCATTTGCTCTTTTATCCTTTCAATCCATCTCCCTTAAGACTGCCAGAGCTGTTTTTTTATTCTTGATTTGGATATAACCTTGACCTTCATTTGCTAATGGTTATCAATAAAGAAATTATCCTTCATGTTTTTTTTAAGTTTAGCTTCATTGTGCATAAATGGATTTTCTATTCCACTCATGGTAAACCTTTGTTTTTTTTCCTCAGCTGATAGTGGAAAAGACATCTGACTACCCTTCCACTGAGTATTCTCTGGTGGAGGATGTTGCTCTCCACTTCACGTGTTTGATGGACAGGCTCAATGAGCAGCGGCTGTTTCAACCAGATCTCTGTGATGTAGACATTGTCCTGGTTCGGCAGAAGAACACCTTTCCTGCTCACAAGGGAGTCCTTGCAGCCTACAGCCAGTTTTTTCACTCACTCTTTACACAAAACAAGCAGCTGCAAAGAGTGGAGCTCTCCCTGGAGGCTCTCACTTCTCAAGGTCTCCAGCAGATACTCAACTTCATCTATACTTCCAAACTGCTGGTGAACACCTGCAATGTGCAGGATGTGCTGAATGCTGCCGCAGTCTTTCAGATGAGTAATATCGCCAGTTCCTGTCAGGAGCTCATCACCAGTCGCTCTTTGAACCTAAACATCGCAGGCGATATGTCCAAACAGGATAACCGCAGCAATACTGTTCCATCCCAGTTTTATCGGGAGATTAAGCAGGAAGTTGATCCAACTCACACAAAGATCTATGCTCGAGAGGGTAACAATCCGTATTCAGTTCGGGTTGAGGACAACACAATCAAGCAGCACCGTGCTAATCTTCAGACAAAGCAGTATTTTAAGAACGAGGAAAGTGCTGGACGGGGAGTGTGCAAGATTGAGGGAGATGTGGAGGAATCAGAGGACTCGGATGGCCATGCCTCCTTCAACCGGGAGCAGATCATTGTGGAGGTCAACCTCAACAACCAAACATTGAATGTTTCCAAAGGAATGGAGGGGAAGCCTTCCTCTACTGAGGCTACAGCAGTGTTTGGGAGGTGCCATGGTGAAGAACAGGAAACTGATGAGGAGGAGGAAGAAGAGGAAGAGGACGAAGACGATAATGAGGAAGACGAGGACGCAGACGTTGGAGAAGATGATGAAGAAGATCAAAGTGAAGAAGATGATGTGGGGGATACTAGCGAGGAGAACGACGATGAGGAAGAAGAAAACAATGACATTCCGGAAGTGAAGAAGGAAAAAGCAGAAAGGCTCCAAAGGAGGACCAAAGTTTCTGAAGAGGCAGAGGCCACGGTGTCCACCGGACAAACTCACAGCACTTCAAAGAGGATAGAGAAACGGAGAGGGCGGAAGAGTAAGAAGGACCAAGAAAGCTTGGGTCAAAAGGTGAAACTAGAGGAGAAGCAGAACTTTCCCTGCAAGAAGTGCCCTCGTGTTTTCAATAATCGCTGGTACTTGGAAAAACACATGAACGTAACACACAACAGGATGCAGATCTGTGACAAATGTGGAAAGAGATTTCTTCTGGAAAGTGAGCTCTTACTGCACCATCAAACAGACTGTGAGAAGAACATTCAGGTAGGCTTTCACCCCTTATTTTTCATGTGTAGCAACAACATAATGCAAAACAATTTCTAAATATATTTATATTGAATCACTGCTTATACTGATGACAATAATACATTTCCTAAACATAGTTTAAACATAGATGTTCACAAGGCAGGCTATTAACAAGACACTATATACTGTAAATATTGTTACAAAAATCTTACCATGCTTTCTTTTAAACCTATAATAACAAGCTCAGTTTCCAGTTACCTGACAGCATGTTGGACGCTGGTTGACATGTTTACTTGCCTGTTTAGTGTTCAAGTTGGGAATAACCCAGAATCAAGATAGATCCAATTGTCATTTGCGCTCATTACATCGATAACAGACAAAGGTAGATCTGAGGATCAGTAAATTAAATTAAAAGTCAAAATCTTAGATGTAGAACCTTTTATGGGGCTTTACTGTTTTTTACCATGTGGTTCGGATTGTGGTGCTGATGAGGCTTTAGTTTTGTGTGAAATTAGGGAACAGATGGGACCTTTACAAGTTGGTCTGCAAATTCGTTGAGTAGGTAAATGAGTACTGCAAGAACTAGCGCCAGTGAGACAAAGAGGGAAAGAGGTGTAATAAAGGGAAATCGGCTTTATTACATATGGCTGAGAGTAAAATTAACATCAGGCACACAGGTTGAAAAAAAAGGTTTAGTTTGGAAGGCTGAATATATACTCAATGAAGAGGAAATTTTGAAAGGCCAACCAGGCAAAACACACGTGGAAGCAAATGGCCTAAGAAAGAAAGTCCTTAGATGTCTGTATCTAAATGTCAGGAACATTAAGAAATAGACTGGACTTAGCAACAAAAATGTCAGCAAGCGACTATGACAAAGGAGTTACAGAAACGTGGCTGACAGAAACTCTGATGTAGGAAATGAAAAATGTAAACTACTGTAGTATATAGGTCTCTTAATCTCTCTAGATCAAACTTAAGAATATACTGTATTTTAAGAAACATAGTGATAGGAGTGTGTTATATATCACACAAAGCAGTCATAATGATGCCTTATTATATTTTATAATCAAATCTGCATGTAGCAAGGATGAGATCTTGCTAAAGGGGAATAGGCCACCTGGATGGAGAAATATGTTTGAAATGATTGATATGGTGAATGCTTTATAATTCACCTTGTCAGAGTGCCAGCAAAGCATTTGCTTTACATTCATTTTTTCAAGCAGCCAACATAATGGGAAACTGTGAAAATGTTGTTTGCTTTGATTGGTAGAGAATAAATGGTTAAACCTAATGAAACATGAGGCAGGGTCAAAAGCAAATTTACCAAATGATTGTCTAATATATTAATAGTGAAAAGCATTTTAAAAATGATTTGTATATGATGAAGAGTGGGACAGGGCAGAACAGTAAGACTACAAGTAAATAAATGCATTCCAGTACCATGGCAGAATGAAAAGAATGCCTTTTAATACTGACAGTACACCTGTGTTATTCTTTTAAGGTAAATACATATTTTGTTCTAGTATTTACCTATTTTTCCAGTTTCAGAACTGTGTTCTTGTCCAGCTTTTGGTATGATCAAAGAATATGTCCTTCATTTGCTCTTAAATGCTCCCAAATGCGTTCTGCAGGGATTTTATCATGGCCTTGTAGGCCTCGCACCAATAGTTTAATAAAATTTTCCCTCTTACATGTTGTTGTCTGCCTGTTGTTGCTTTTGCTGTGGGGCAAGTGCCATCAGTTTACTAAATCCAGTGGGTATGAATCCGTAGCATACTCTGATTCTACCAGGGCTGGATTGTTTAAAAAACGTGGGGTTTTTGGGAACAATGGCAAACACATTAATACCATAATTACCAGTTTACCAGCAATTGCCAGTTTCAAAATTTCAGCATTTATTAGATTCTTCATCCATCAAACTTTCATAACGTGAAAAGAACAATAAAGAGTTAAACATAAAATAACTCGTATCTGAGTCTAACTTATAGACTTTTCCGGGGAGTCTAACTATTCATGGATGGCTGCTCTGTTTACCAGTTAAAACAGTTACACGTGTCCACAACAATCTTTTCATAATTTAGATAAAGCTCATAGTCAAAACATTCCAAAGGATCAGTTCACCAAGATGGGTCCTCATACAGGCCAAAGTAAGCAATTGGCTGAAACAGATAGCATGGAGCAGAACTTTTGATATAAATGGTGCTGCAAAATATTCTACATATACTATACACAAATAAGACTAATAGATATTACTAACACAGTGCACATATAACTATGAATTCCGGTTAAGCAAAAAGACAGCACTAGGAAAGAAGCTGTTCAAATACTAGGTGGATCCAGTTTAAATATCTCAGAAGCATCTTCCTGAGGGAAGTTAATGAAGCAGGTGGTAATCTGGCATCAGCAATCTTTCCTGCCTGCCTCTTTGCTTTGGAGTTGTAGAAATCATTCAATGGAAGGCAGGTGAGAGCCAATGACCCTCTCCACAGTGCAAACCTCACACTGCAGTTTGCCTTTGGAGTGGGTAGACACGTTTCCAAACCAAACAGTGATAGAAGCCGTCAGAATGCTCTCAATAATGGCTCTGTAAAACTGTATCAGAATTGGTTGAGAGACACCAAAGTTTTTCACTCTATGGAAAAACTGCATTCTCTTCTGTGCTTTCTTTGTGATACTGCTGGTATTCATGCTCCATTTAAGGGTATTAGAGATTATAATTCCCCAAAACTTAAAGGATTCCACCACAGTCACAGTCACATCATTGATTACCAGGGAGAGAGGTTTTGGATAGTGTTTCTGTAAATCAACAACCATTTCCACTGTTTTAAAGGTATTAAACTTTAGGTGGTTGTTCCATCCATCCATTTCATTCCGCTTTTCCTGGTGAGGGTCGCGGTAGTAGTATATAGTAGATCAGCCCAGACTTTTCTGCTCCTCCTGGAATCCACATTACCCACAGCTCATGACCATAGGTGAGGACAGGGATGTAGATCGACCGGTAAAACGAGAACTTTGTCTTCAAACTCACCTCCCGCTTCACCACCACAGACCAGTACAGTGCCCGCAGAACAGCTGACACTGCCCCGATCCGCTTGTCAATCTCACGCTCCCTTCTTCCATCACTCGTGAACAAGATCCCGAGATACCTGAACTCCTTCACTAAGGACAGCCCCCCCCACCCGGGAGAGAACCTAGACCTAGGTGGTTGTTAGCACACCTTAATGCATCATCACCTTGATGAGACCTACAAGGCTGATGTCAATCGCAAATTTAATTAGTTTGATGGAAGAGTCATTGGAGGTGCAGTTGTTGGAGTACAAGGAATAGAGTAATCCGGTGGTCCACCATACCAAAAAATGGCAGCCCCCACTGTGTCACAGATATCACACCATGTTTGGCTATTCTCTACAAACAAGAATTTGTTGCCTGACTTTCTCCACACTGATGCACATCTGTTGGGGCTGAACTTCTGAACTTGTGATTTATCACAAAAGATAACAGTCACCTCAGACCTTCACATAATTGTTTCACATTTCAGTTGCACAAGATTTCAATCTTACCTTTGCTTGACTTAACAAGTGATCTTTCCTATGTACATGCCTTTGGTAGCTCATCCTATGTAGGAGCCTGCCTTGCGTGCTGTTTCTGCAGCAATCTGACGAACTATGACAAGGGTCTTTGTGAACTTGCAGTATCTGTACCCATTTGTCACGTGCCATAACACTTTGATGGGTGTCGACTTTTTGTCATTAAACTGGATGGTAAAGATATAAATGCATCCATTTGACAGGCCAAGACTTTGTGCAATGACTTTCCACTCTTGCCACATTTAAAGTAAATATTACACTACTTCTGATTGAGGGCAAACACAGCTTCTACAATGGATATGAAGAGCTCCTACAGCTCATCATGTCCATTGTATCTTTTACAGATGAGATTATATACTGAAGGCAGTAGGAAGTTCAATTATTTTCACAGGTGCTCTTTATATTTTGCATAGGCACCTCAAGAAGATTTGAGAGAAAAAAGAAATAAGCCGACACGGCTAAAACTAATGCCAATGCTTTTTTTTTCATTGAATCATTAGCAAAAGATCAGTGATGGATAAAGTGTCTTAGACATGCAAATGGGTCTATTGTACAAAATAGGGAATATTGAATGTTCTCAAGTTATTTTTTCCAAAGGTGTTCATAATAAAGGGGGAAACAAAGTTTTAGACGGTATGACAGTGGATGAGGTGATAAAGTAACTCAGAGAATATGTACTGTATATACTGTACAGAAATATATAAGGGAATAGAAGATGTTTTCTAACTTGCACATGTGGAAATGAAGAACATTATACAGTACATATGACAATACAATATATACTGTAAACAGTAAGACATTTCAGTAGACTTTTGAGTCAATTCAGTTTAGGGTTACTGACTGAAAACACAAATCTAATAGTATTTTTGTTCATAAAATAGTTTGAAAACCAAATGGGGAAAATAAGTAAAATTAGAAGAGCTAGCATCTGTATTCTAGGAGATTGTCAGCTTGCATATAGAAAAGAGTAGATACTGCCCATAACTTACCTATTTGATTTAAGTAAGAAAGTACAATAGTGAATTAACTTAAAAGTATAAGATGTAATGTGTCTTGGCCAGTTGCTGCTGGAGAGGATGTTTTTACGATGCTTCCAAAATACTTTGTGCGCATGTATAAGGAGACAGTTAAAATCCAGAAAAGAGAGGGTCTTTCTTACATTTTAAGACAATTATAGTATTTTTTTTTATCAAACTGAACCTCCCAAGAGAAACTGTCTACTCTCGGCTTTGTCCTATTTTTTTTTACTTTAGTTCTTTTCTTTCTCTTGTTTGTCTTCTGTGTAAGCCTCTTGAGTGAAATGAGATCATTAGTGAGGTTCGACAGAGATTGGTTTTAGGACTGCTGCATTTCCTGATCTACATCATTGATTCTATTGGTTTTAGTATTTGTTAAAGCAAGTGCCAATAACTGGTTGTCCTTGGGAGAGTTTCAAAAGACACGAAAAAAAGTTGCTTTGGACTTTAAGATTATGTTGTTTACAAAAATAAAACACAAAACATTTGTTGGGGGTTGAGGACTAGCATTAGAATGCATAAAATTCTTATACAAAATAAAATCCACATTTCAGTCATGGAGGGAAGAAATGTAACTGACCAGCCATTAAGAAAAAAAATATGAAAATTAGAGTCATGCAGGGATCCATATTCTTGACTACACTGCAGTCCGAAGCTCTGTATCTTGAAGTGTGAATAATTGATTCTATTTTCACATTAACAGCTTTGATGCTATGAAGAGAAAAATAAATTGTCAGCATTCATTGGGCTGCATATACTGTACCTCCCTCATGTTTCAATATACAGTATATTTAAAATCTCTGAATATCTCCTTGTTTCCTAGCTTAATGCCGCTACATGCACTGATTCACATTACTCCCAATTTCTTTATACAGCTTTCCATCATATCTCATCTTAGCAAGGTACAGTTTTATTTAGCTTCAATGTACCCCTTCATTTTAAGCCTAGCTGTTATGCACTATTTCTAAGTTTCCACCCCTTTCACAAAGCTTACCATCAAATGGTGGGAAACTTTGGAACTTTAAGATCTTATCTAAGCTGAAATTTGCCTTAAATCTGGAGTCATGGCTCTGTAACAGCAATAATTTAAGAATGCAAATTAAGAATGTTGATCTCTGGCTCTATACTCTTGGCCATGATCTGAAAGGCTGACCTTGGAGACAGCAGTGTTGGACTCGTGCTGCCAGGTTAACAGGACACATCAGGACCTGAAGAGAGAAAAGTGGAGTGCATTTTCTCACCATGGAAGAGCAGGGTCTAGATAACACAGAGCCATCAGAACATCCTGCAGATGAATGGGCAGCCAAAGGTGTGTAAAAGAGGAAAGCTATAGCAAACTGTCCGGAAGAGGACAGAGTGATTACTGCAGTGTGTATAGAAGAGTGGAGCTAGGGTATGTCACACTCTCCACATACATATTTTCTCTGTTAATATAAGAGAAAATATGTATGTGGAGAGTGTGACGTAAGAGAAGAAACTAGGGAAGATCAATAAGAGGAAGAAGTCTGTTCAGTCCTTAATTTAAGGGTACCAGGTTGAGAGCAGGAATCCTGAAAGGGATTAAAACGTAGTAGTATAGCTAACAAAGGTAACTAGGAAGACAAAAAATGTCTAGCTGCCTGACAAAGCTAGAATTGGGCATGAGGTGACAAGGGGCTCAAGTCTAGATGTTTCACAATCTGTGTACTCCTTGAAAATCTGTCACATTAGTCTTGAAACAGACATAATATTTTAACTTATTTTAATCTTTTTATATGCACAGTTCTTGTAAAAATAGCTTTAATGTCAAAATTTTTTGTAAGGAAATGAACAAAAAAGCAAGAGTGAATGTCAGTGTTTGAAAAGTCATGGGAAAAAATGTCCAAATTGTAGCTGGTCACCATTATACAAAACAAGATTTATGTTTCTAATACAATGAAAAGCAGTTATTTGCCTAAAATGGAATCTTGACTTTAACATTAAGTTTACATCTGGAGTGAGCCATATCTGGAACAGCTTCTGATTTGTGGTCTTTGGAAGAGCTGTAACACTTTTCAAATTCCATGTTGGTAAATGTTTCAATAACAAATGTACTAAGAACTCAACAGATAAGTCAAGGTTACTAATGTGTGACAGAAGTTTGGAATGCAAGTGTCAGAGAGGCAAAGGCAGACGTTAGATATTATTTTTTTTAGGAAACTGACATTGTCATGATAACATTCTGAAATGTTACATAAAAGACCACTGGTACAGTTATCCAACTCGATCATTTTAAAAACTAAAACTGAAATCCTGAAGGAGCTTACATTGAAGTAGTTCTATTTTATACAGTATGTGTCATTATTTTATATGTGAATATTGAAGCTCTGCTGTGTTGCCAGTTCAAAAAACTGCACTTCACATTTAAAAACGTACTTTGCACTCTGCCAAAAAAGTTTTCAAATCAAGACTACATGAGCATATTGCTCATTTAGGCACTAGTGGCTTAATGATTCAAGAATTCAAGACATTTCTTAAAGAATCGCAACGTGGCAGCCTGTACTACAGCCACAGTATTTGGAACTGTTCTCATTTCTGTATCAACTGAAAATCTAAAAATTGGTATACTATATACTACAGAATGTTGTTGAATGTATGAAGGACTGACATGTCTTTGAGCGCAGATTGATTTAGAATTGAGATTAATTGTTGATGGATTTACCAGCAGTGGACAAAATAACACCAATGTAAAATTGGGTGTTGACTCATCACATGTAGACAGTGTGGCCAGTACGTACTATGAGTCAACCAGCATCTGGAATTCTTCAGGAGGGATGTGGCACCATTCCTCCACGAGAATGTCGATCAGCTCACAACTGGTTGATGGAGCTGGAAAACACTGTTTCAGGCACAGTTCCAAAATATCCCATGAACTTTGTTCAGACCGGGTGACTTAAAAGGTTATGACGTGTGGAAAACATCAGTGTTTTTCTCATCAAACCACTGGGCAACTACAGGTCCTCTGTGGGTGGAGGTACTGTCTTCCTGAAAACAAATCTGCTGGCAGGAAAGAAGTACCGCTACATGGTGTGAAGATCTGACTTTAATTTTAAAGGGAACACAAACTAAGCCATAAGTAAAATATGTGCCATAAAATTACAAAACCAGTAGAACCCTTCACTGTTGGAACCAAGCACGCAGGGCTGTGGAGTTCTGTGGGTCGTTGCCACATGAGCACTCTTGTATTTGTTGAGAATATGGTTAATAAGATTCATCTGACCATATCACATTCCCCCCGCTGCTTGCGAGTCCATTGCCTGTGCTCTTTGAACCACTGGATTTGTAAGCATATATTTCCGGGTGTTGTGAGCAATTTGTGCATCGTGTCAGGTTGCAGTGGTGGGCTCTGTGGAGCATTACTGCCCTTTGCTAATGGAGTTTAATTCTGACATCACCTTAGACACCATTGCCCTGGAAACATCACTAGGTTAAGGTCAATGAAGCCAAACATGTCCCAAAAATAACCTCTCTCTCAAAATTACTGAGGTCTCCCCTTGCAGCTATATTAGATTTGTTAAAAACCTGTCCAGCATTTTTATACATGGCTCTAACCATGCTGGGATGATTTTCACATGAGCCACACCTGTGTGGAAGCTCTTGCTTTCAGTATACAGTGTCCCTCATTTGTCAAGTACAGTAGTTTCCATTTTTGTCCACAACCTTTGCACGTGGCAACTACTTAGTGGCCATACAGTATGTACAACAAAGCTCAATAGTATTTTTTCCTATATTTAAAAAAATATTTTGGATAATTAATAGGATAAATCTATAGATCATCCTATATGACATTAATGATGTGCATTGATCTTATTTTATGGTATTTTATTAAGATGTTTTGAATGTCTGGTTTAAAAGTGACACTGGCCTTTAGAAACAAAATGCAACTTGAATGCAATTTTTTAGGGGTTATAGAGCCACTTGATCAATTCATATTTTGTTTACAAGTGATGAGAAATCTTTTTGTGTGCATGTTACAGCTTCTTGTTCTTTGGATTTTTAACTTTCTTTCAGTGTGTTACCTGTGGGAAAGGTTTTAAGAAACTATGGTCCCTCCATGAACATAATAAAATTGTGCATGGATATGCAGAAAAGAAATTCTCCTGTGAAATTTGTGAAAAGAAGTTCTACACCATGGCTCACGTCAGAAAGCACATGGTTGGTAAGTACATAAATCTGGCACTATTTAACTGCAATGTGAAGGTCCTGTATTTACAGTACTTTATGCATGGAGTCTTGTAATCTATCAGTCATACTTTGGTATAGAGAGGTTTATAGAGTAGATATAATCGTGCTTCTTGCTTGCAATACCAGACGTTCATTCTCTGGCTTAAACTGGCATTCACAGAAAGATAAGATATACAGTATGTAGATTTTGCTAGATTTGGATAATCCCCCATAATGGAAGTTAGAAAATTGTCTTGCAGCACAAAATTCAAAAACATATGTAGGTTTGATATTTATATCCTGTGTTTTTCTCCGGGAAGTGTATATTAGTCATCATAACTAGTTAACCAGCCTTTATTTAAAACATGTATGTGACAGAAGAAGTATGCCAGCAGCTGCCATAATTTTTCACCCAATAAACAGCATTTGCTTGCTAAAAAAGTAATACTGTATAATATATGAAGTAGAAAAGATTAAATAAGATTTGATTTTATGAGTTCAGTGCACCAATAGTCTTGGGCAAATCTGCAGATTTATTCCATACCATTGCTTCTGAGTTTCGTATTCCATTGAATGCATGATGCTTGAAATTTTATGTGTTCTGCTTTTGTGTTCCTGAATATTTTGTCACATTTTAAAGTCAGCATTCATGTGGTTTAGAACTATGGAAATGTTTCCATGAAAGCGTCTTCAGAACAACTATCCCAAGGCGTGTTAAATCTCTCATTCTGGTGTCAAACCAATCGCCTGCAGAAGAGAGGAGTCTGAGATTTTAGTGAATATTTTGTAAGTGCTCATCTGGAAGGGGCTAATTCCCATAATGTGCTTTGAGGTTCTGGCACTTTAGAGGGGATGTTTCTGAACATTCCTACACTTACATTTCCTTCATTCCCTTTAGCTCATACAGTATGCTTCTGTTAATGAACTGCCATCTTACTTCAGAATCACAAATGTTCAGTTGGATCGAGGTCTGGAGATTGAGATAGCCAGTCAACAAGAGAATTGCTTTTGTGTGCAGGACTTTTAACCATTCCTTTGTCAATTTGGGTGTATGCTTTGGATTTTTGTCATGCTGAAATGCCCATTTTTGGCCACACTTAAGCGTCCTGGCAAACAAAGAAGACACTCCTCTTGGCTGGAACGAAATACCACATAATGGGGTGAAGGTTTTCATTCAGTGTCATTACTGTCATTGCTTAGTGATTAGCATTGACCTGCCATTCTAAGGAATGAGCCTACCCAAACCAATCCAAGGGATTTTGTTACCCTGTACTGTTAGAACCAGTTCTTTAGCTTGGCACCCCATGTGCACTTGTTTATTTGTTATAATCCCAGTGAAGGATGATTCATTTGACTGGGTCACATTTCTTCTTTCTTCTTCTTGCCAGGTGTGATGAGCGGTTTGTGCACTGCAACCCGAGCATGTTATCCCACTTTGTTGAGTTCTCGATGGACAATTGTTTTTATCCAACTGTCAACTGATTTGACATTTGCAGTCAGTTCATCTGCAGTTGCTCAACTGTTTTGCCGTTTATTTCTAATTAATGAAGGGATATGATGATTGTGGAGCATGCGCTTCTGCCCTCTGATACCTTTTACTGATGATGTTTTCCCCCAGAGTTCAATACTGACAGCATCTTTCATCATCTAAGACACTTTTGCTTGTGAAACATATTTAATTATACTTGGAGTCCCTCATTAACCCAAGTGTTTCCTTTTTCATCTACTAGCTGTAATTTCTGACAGCTGTGCTTCACAGCATCTTCCAATCGATAAGGGAGTCCCACAGGGTTCTCCCTCTTCAATGTTGTCTCCTGCATTTTAAAAGTTGGTTCAAAACATGAACAGCAGGTAAGATTAGGAGCTCAGTAGTTACTATACACTGTCCCTCAAAAGTATTGGGATCACAAAGTCAAAGCTTTTTTTATTTAGACTCAAGAAATACATACCCATGATTGTTAGACTCTGAATGATAAGTGCAATATGTTATGTTTTATTTTGGGTTGAAAAATTGATCACATTAGCGCAAAAACATACTTTATGTTCAACCGGGCAATGTCGAGTGACCCCATTGACCTCACTAAATCCTTAGTGTAATCATTTGCACATCATGCTTTGCTGCATTCACTTTCCAATACTTGTGGAGGGCACTGTATATTAACATTATTGCTCTGCCAATAGGGAACTCTATCCACCTTTATGCCAGAGACACCATTTTATACTCATATACGGCATTCACTTTGTCATCAGTGATTTGCATTTTTAATTAAATTAAATTATGTGAACTGCGACTTTTGCTTAACTCTGATCAAATTAGACTTATTGTGTGACAGTTTCACACAAAACCTTCTTATTTATACATATTAAATATCTGGTTCGTTACTTAATTTACTTTCAGAACTCAACGTTAATGAATTTGCAAGCTAAAGTCAAGACGTGATTTCCTCTATTGCAATCATTTTTACTTTATACATTTTTCTTGGTTACACTGGTTCAAATGCCCATACTCCCTGTTTTGGACAATGTTGATGTTGTTTACAGAATGGTGTCTAGAGCTGTTCATTGGGAAACTATCTTAGGCCATTCTGCCCTAAAATGTCTCACTGTTACTGTCTCACTATAAACTCTCATCATTGTGACCTTTGTTCTCTGATTTATTGGACATCTCTGCATACTAGACAAATGCTTCACTGGTTTTTATTCCTTTCCAGATCTTAAATTAGGAAAACCTCTTCTTATCTTCATAATTCATTGCAGTTCTCTGTGGTATCCTACATTTTAAGATCTAGTACTTTCATCGAACTGAGCCCCATGAGAGCAACTCCCGACTTTGGGAGCAAGTCATTTCAATTTGCTGCTGCCAGTGCTGAAACTTTCCATCTTCATATCTTGTAAATGCCTTTTCATTTGTATGAATTAAATCATCTCTGCCTGGCATTCCACTTTTTAACATTGTCTTGTCCCTCAGTTAAAGTTTTATTTACATAGCTCCAGTTATTAAACTTTTCTTTCTTTAACTGCTTTGTTATCTGTGCAACAACGGTGTAAGCCTCTTGACCAGGTCACCATTCTAAATGAGACTTATCAGGTGAAATAAAGGACTGTTGTAGGTCTTTCAGATTTCAGTGGTTTCCAGTCCCTTTTGCATCAGCTTGGTTAGTTTCATTATCAGGTTTCCTGTTCTCTCTTAGTGGGTAGAGGTCTGTATTCTTTAGAAATTTCAAATACTAGAACTAGGCGCCTAGTTCTGTAGCAGAGACTGTAAAAATGGGACAAATTAAGGTGACAGAAATAGGTTAAAAAAATAAATGGTCCTGCTGCTGACACCTTTAATATCCAGAGAAAAACAGAGATCACCTGTTTATGATTTTAAATTCCAACTGGTGTTTGACAATTTGGGATAAGCTTCCTTGAAGGCTAAGCACTGTTCTACCATGTTTTATAATTAATACCCCTAGAGGTTTCCGTTGCAGTTTCTCTTCTGTATTTGTATTTCCCTCTTCACATAATTGGTGAAACACCATTTTTGAATTTTTTCAGTCCTTTAAAATTTACCACATACAAAATGAATCGGTGTGATACAGTAAGTGGTATGATTTTAACAAAGGAAATGGTGCTTAAAAAGAGCAGCTCTTCTAAGATCATTCTCTAGACCCACAACTTTAATCAGTAGTGGCGATAGTGCTGCTGGCGAAGAATTAGCAAAACTGACCTTGGAAATGAAAAGGTTAAAGTAGATATCCCTCCTGGATTATTCCACAGAGTTTTTCTTGCACAGGACTGCACTTGAATTTCAATCCTTAATTCTGAACTGTGGGCTTTGGAAAGGTCACAAGTTTCAAAGAACTTAGCAGTTTGTGCTTGGCCAAAGTACCAGAACAGCACAGACATAATTATTTGGCAGGTCCTACGGGACAGGCTTTTCCCAGGAAGTTTGACCAGGGAAGCTGAGGCAGCTTGACAGATATTTGGCATACACATTCAGAAACACACAGAGGCCTGCTTGAAACTGCGCAGGGAATTTTTAGTTTAGATAACCTACATAGTAATTTGATGCCTAGTGAAGCTGGCAGGCAACACCTGACTGCCTTTTATTCTTACTATATCACATAATGGGCCTAGTTATTAAAGTTTGATAAACTTAAAATCTTTATCCAGATAACTTCTAAAGAACTACAGTATGTAGGTACAGAACCCTTTTTAGTCACAATTATAATATACCAATCTATTATATTTAATTTGTTTTTGAAGTACAGGGTGATTTTACATCAATGAAACTATGTCAGTTCATTTTTTTCTTCTTGGGAATTGTGAGCTACTGTATGTTCTTAGGAAAGGCATTAAAATACATCGAAAAGTTTTTCTGTGTTACAAAGATACAGTTTATTACTGTTAATTCTAGTGCAGAGAGATAAGTCAATCTAATAAGATGTAATGTGTAAATTTTGCTGAAATGTAATAAGAACAACTGTGTTGAATCATGGTATTTTCCCTTTCTTTAAAAAAAAGTTTGTTTAAAATGTAGTGCAAGGCCATTTTGCACTACATCAGCTATTGTTACTTTGAATTGGTCTTCTTTTTGTTTTCTCTGGTTTCCTCCCAATTTCCATAGACATATAACTTAATCTTTCTAAATTCTCCTTGTGTGCCTTGTGATAAACTGTTGTCTTATCCAGGGTCCAGTCCCACCTTTAGTCCAATGCTCCTGTGTTGCTGTGACCTTTTCCGGGAATAAATTGGCTTTCTGATAATGAATGGTTGGAAATGTAAACAAAGTCTCTCAAGCCATACCCAGAGTGAATGTAATCTTAATAAAGTGTGGTCCTATTGTAATGAAGCACTTACAGCACATCTTAAATGTTGAATTTCCAACTGACGTTGACTTCCACCTCTATCATTCCTATCAGGCTTTGGCATTTCTGAAATAACTGTGCAATACAACATTTGTCCTGCTGCTGTTACTTTGCTGATCTTGCTGACCTCCAGCTATGTGTTCTTGTCCTTTTGCGTTTTCAGCTCACACGAAGGATATGCCATTCACATGTGAGACTTGTGGGAAATCCTTCAAACGCAGCATGTCCCTCAAGGTGCATTCTCTCCAGCACTCAGGGGAAAAGCCTTTTAAATGTGAGGTAAGACCGGCAATAAGTTCAGACTGGGCTGCTTGGGAGTTCATGTGAAAGACATGTCTTTGTCTTTCTCTGTCCAATTGGAGAACAGATGTTTAATACCAACAATACTCCAGGTCATCAATGCTTAAGCAATACTGTATATTCATATCCAGCTTAGACCAAGCTCACTCCACATTTGGACCTCTATTCCTCTTCATTACAGTACTTAAGTACAACCAGATTCTTAATTTCTGTATTGATCCTGCTACTTATCAATTAAATAATTAAGGAGATGGGAGAACAACATTGTGAAAATGAATGGATTAGAGGTTCCACAGGTTTAACTGCCCTGCACTAGACTATCTGAAGGTTTTGATAATCTCAAATGCTGTTTTTCTATTAATGAGATATGTAAAAGAAGACACAAATCTCAGTTCAGTGCAGTGAAAAATCTCAAAACGGTTTTACTAAATTACTAAAGTATTACTTTACTTTAGTATTTTAGTATTTACTTTAGTATTGGACTAAATACTAAAGTGCCACTGCATTTTATACCCTTTGATCATGATGTAGAAGCAATTTTGTTACAAAATTGTAGTATGCTTAGTGGAAATGCAAGAGCAAAAGCAAAGTTGCCAAAGAGAAGAGGCCGTTTGGCCTTCCATCTAGCTTCTTATTAAAGAATTGATCCAAAAATCTGTAGATTCACTTGTTTCATCACAAAGAAGACTTGGAGGTCACTTGATTCAGATATTGAAAATCCTCAATAAAGGCACTGACAAAAACTGTAGAATCAGCAGTGAAACATAAACCAGAGGACACAGATGGAAATTCAGCTGAGTGTATTTAAAACCGAGAACAGGAGGCATTTCTTTATATACAGTAAAAGGTTGTGTTTGGAACCAGCTGCCTGGTAATATTGTTGATTGTGAAACCATCACTTCCTTCAAGGAATACCTAAATGACATGATGGGTGGAATTGCCTGCAAACTTTCTAATGTTCTTTTGTTTAAAGAGGTGATCATTTTGTTTAATGTTCAGCAGCGTGTAGTACTCTAGAATCCCATTGCATTGCAGTCCATTGCATGTGTAAGGAAGAGTCTTACACTTGCTTTCTACTGGAGTACACTGATTCGTGTTTCACCATCAGTCCCATTGAGGTCCATTGATTGACCTTTAAATTCCCTCGCAATGTCTTTATCCAAGATTCAAACATTTTTCTAAAAGTTTTGAGTTTATAACCTGTCTTGCAGAAAGTTCCTTTAAGTCTTGGAAGGTACGTGCTTACTTTTCTTTTAACTCATTCAGAGCATTTTTTAAAAATAATACAGTGACCAAATCTGTATAGTACACTAAATTAGGTCATGATCCTTAACTGCTTAGTATAATTTAAAACATGACTATAATACTGAATACCAAATCAAAGTTAAGTGTATTTAAAGATCTAAGAATTTTTCATTTTAAAGGCCGCAGTGCTTGTAGGATTCTCAACCTCATGTGGAATCATTGTCTTGGAATTAACACTGTAAACTTTCAATTTCATAATTAAAACTCCAAATTGAAAAAAACTGAAGGTGATAAAAGTGTCATCGCTTCTTGTTGTTTAATCAGTTGTTTACAATTTTGAAGTCTAGTTAATGTTACATATCTCCCCTAACATGAACTGGCTGATTTGTTGTGGCTTTTGTTAATTGCTTAGAAGTCTTTAAAGTAGTCCATATGATTTATATTAAACTAAACAGAGATTCCTATAAAAGGTGATAGTATTTAGGGTTTCCACTAGAAGCTTATTAAACATTTTAATGTGCATTTTATTTTGAGAGACTGTTCTTCCAAAAATGAACTTTCAGATTTGCATAATGCCCATGTTCCTTTCTGTAAGCAATGTGTGCTGTTTTGTATTGTACACACAGACTGGCAACCATCCAAGAATCCTGCAGGGTTAAACATGAAATTTCCTCTATCTTCTTGTTGAATTTTTCCGTCTCTCTGTTTTCTTCAACAACAGACATGGGGGATCAGAATATGCATTAATACATTAAAAATAAAAGCATAACATCAACGTAACAGTAAACAGCCCAGCATAGGCTTTTTACAAGCTTTTTTTATATTTTCCCATTACCACATTACTATATAGTGGTGGTAAAACATACCTGCACAGGGCCAGTGTTTATACAGCATTTTCCTTTTACAGTTTTTTTAAATGGAATAATTAATCTTACTTGAATAAACTGAGCAAAATAAGTCGAATTTCAATTCATAAGCACTTCTTGAAAATGACCTACTGTACAACTCCTTATTTTGCAGCCTGTCAATGTCTCAGTGAGCATTTCTGACTTTCTGACTTCAAACTTGATATTTGGTAAGGCTCAAATCTAAAGGGCTGTAAAACATCTATGTTAGAATCATGGTTGTCAGTTTAAAGCCACTGCTAAATTCTGAGCAAAATAACTAAACTCTAAACATCAACTTATTTCCATGCGATGAGGCTGGTGGCCTACCTCCACTGACATTATAAATCCTGACTTAGGTTTCCTGTCAGCTGAGGCATTTTGCAGGTAATGTCTGACTTTCAACACGGAACATTTTAAATTTGTATTTTCCTGTGCGAATTGCCCACAATGGCTTACAGTAACACAAAGCTCACTTTCCAAGAATAAATAATGGCCATCAGTTTAGATAATGTTAGGAATTAGTGCTTTTGGAAGGCAGCCTTTTGGACTGGCTCACTCCTGGCAGCCTATATTGTGGCAGGCACCTGCAGGACTCTGTGTCACATACAGTATTTCAAGTGTCAGGACAAATTAAGGGGATCTAACTACAACTGACAGGGCTGTTTTGGCTGTTATTATATTAAATGTTCGTGGTTTTCTCGTCATTTTTATTCATTTCCCCCTGATCATAACCCTGCCGTGAGTGTTTGAGAGAGTGTGGCTTCCTGTAGGCCTGGACCTTTGTACAGCTGGCAGCCTTTCAGTGATTATGTGAATAACTGTAGGAAGTGCTACCTGCTGCTCTCACTGCTGTTCTCTGCAATCAATGGGGCCTTACTGCTCCTTGTGAGTGTCTGCCATTACTTTTTCAGCTACTTTTCAGTTTACTCCCGAACCCACTTACAGTATAAGCTCTGTGTTGGTGTCCAAGTGAGTGAGATACATGGGAATAAAACTGTGGAGTTGCCTTCAAAACAAAGCAACGCAGGGACCTCCTAAGCCAAATCAGAGAACTTACCATCTGTAAGGAATTAGTTGGTGGCAAGTACCATGAAAGACTCAGTCTTGGAGACACCGAACCAAAGGACTGTGCCACACCCCTTGGTGATGTCTGCGGTGGCAGACCACCCTTCCCTGGAAAAATTCCATGCTGCCTATTGCAATAGGAAATACAATGAGGGAGGCAGCTCTTCCGTGTAGCCCGCCCCTGCCTACACAGCTGGACCCCACCACATCTTTGCATATGATAGAACGGACAACTGGAACCCTGTAAAGGCAGCTGCAGCACCACCTGAGAGATGTGGGAGTGAAACGTGAGGCTTTTTCACTAGCCTGCTGCAGAGCCAGGGTCTACCATTTTCTTTTATGGAAGAGGACACTCGTCGAGAACCTCCTGCACGCCCAGGGAACCGCTGTTTCAGCAAGCTTGATTCTTTTGCCTTGGAAGGTGACTGGCATCAACTAGACTGACCTCTGACCCTACCTCTATTGACAAGTCTACAGCAGGCTTCTGGTCCTGCAGGGCTGGGGCAGGTATTTCCCGCCAAGGTAGGGAGGGAGGGCTCAAACCAGGATTATGGGACTGTGGAGTGGGAGGTCATGTTCTAAACTTCTGTCACTCTGGATATCACTGGATACCATGCAGCAAGCCCTCTGGTTGAAGAGCTTGTCAGAAGGGCCATTGCGATTGCAGTCTAATGTACTTCTGTTATGGACTGACAGAACTGTTATTGTGTTGTACTGGTCTAAAACATTTGTGGTCTCAGTTATCATTATTCCTGCTTGTTCGCTCCCTGTTTGGAATGCTGCCATGAGTGTGTGAGTAAGTGTCTTCTGGACATAGACTGTAACTTTGGTGAAGCTGGCAGCAAGCAAGTGAACCTTCCGTATGTCAGTGAGAGCCAGGTGTGCTGCCTACTCCTGGCTTCTCTGCAATAAAAGGTACATTACTCTGCTGTGTTGGCAAATTAAATCACTTAAAAACATAGAACAAAATCTGTGTTCTCTCAAAAAAAAACACAGCACTTACAAGTGATGCAGTACTATTCCTGTCTGTGATGTGAACACCAAAGGAAAAATGATGCTGGCCATCTTTTTATTTTTTTAAAGTAATTATTTTTAAATTTTGCAGGGATTCAGTAACAATGTGGATTATGCTATATTGTAATGCAAATGTTTTCCTTTTCTGTAGAACTGCAGTGAGCGTTTTCAATACAAGTACCAGCTGCGCTCACACATGAGTATACATATAGGACACAAGCAGTTCATGTGCCAATGGTGTGGGAAAGACTTCAACATGAAGCAGTACTTTGATGAACACATGAAAACACACACTGGTAAGAGCACTTTTTTTCATTTCTGAAAATGAAAATGTAATTGTGTGCTGTTACTGCTGTTACTTAATTATAAATTATTCTTCCGGGTTGCAAATTATACTATTCACATTTTACATAAAAATTGATTAATTTGGGGGTATTTTTGTATAAGTTAGTATTAGTACAAAGTATGTAGCCCAGATGCACATTGCGTTTGGAATATAATTCTCTTTTGGAGCAAGGTCATAAATGACTATCTACTTTAAGATCTCTCAGAGGAAGATTTTAATCCATTTAGAATCTAATCTGTTTATCTTAGAAAACAGTTTGAAAATCTATTTACCCAAAAGTCTCTGAACTGTTTAATATGTTGTGACTGTGACTGCTAATGTTTCCTTTGAATATTTCCTCATTTAGTCGATTGAGAATGGTATTAATAATTAATTTTATACAAACAAGTTACAGTTTTGTTTTTGGCAGCTTCTTATCACTAGTTTGTCCATTTTATTGTACCCATGTAAGACAGGTTAAAAATTTAAGATTACATTGAAGGCTGCAAAGGAAAAGTTGCAACACCACTTGCTTAATGGTTATTTTTTAGAGAGTTGCTATTGTTTCTGCAGGAGAGAAGCCGTATATCTGTGAGATCTGTGGGAAGAGTTTCACCAGCCGGCCCAACATGAAACGCCACCGGCGCACCCACACCGGCGAGAAACCTTACCCCTGCGACGTGTGTGGCCAGCGTTTCCGCTTCTCCAACATGCTCAAGGCTCACAAGGAGAAGTGTTTTCGGGTCAACAATCCCATGACTTCTGATGTCAACCCACTCAGTCTCAACCCCTCTTCACCAGGCAGCAACTCAGATGTGCTCGCCAACCAAGCAAACACAGCAGGAGCCATAGTTAGCCCACCCCATGCTATGTCCCTCCCTCTTCCCTTGCTCCATTCCATGGGAACACTCCCACCACCTTCTCACCTACCCCCTCCACCGCCATTGTTTCCTGCTGGGAGGATAAACTCCAGCAACAATTAAGAGCAGTTAATCCTTTTTTTTCTCAAACCCACAGATTAGACAGTCCAAAATGCCTACAGTACCTGTAGTGGGTTGTTAGTCATTACCTCAGTTGGGATAAACTCCGTATCACAGTGTGTCAGCTGTAGGGAACTTACAATTTGCATTAAAACTCATAATCATTGATATTAATATTTTATTCTGTGCAACTTATATTTCAGAGGCAAACTATCAGTATTAGGCATTAAGCTGTGTATCTGTAAAGAGATGCATAATTAAATAATGCATAATTTACTCATACAGCCAGATGTATGAGAGTTTAAGTCTTTTTTACCAAATCCCACAAACTGTAACCTAACAACCCAGTGGAAATGTCAGTACTTGGGGTTTTTTTTCATGCACACAGTTATCTTTCTTTTCCATTGCCACTTGTTGCTTTTCAGCTTCGTGAACTGCCAATCCATGCCATAGATATGTACAGCTCTTCTTTAGGATTTGCACAGCCCTCCAAATTACCCAGATCATACTAAACCTTTATAAGGAAATTGGTGTGAAATGTGTATCTGTCATACACTCCAAAAAGTGGAAATCGTATGGTGCCACCTCAAGAGGCTCAGGACATACTGAATGGAAGTAATGCCTGCTGAAGATGTTATTTTTATCCCTGTACGTTCTTGACAGATGCCTTTTGTCTACACATTGGAAGGTGTAGCCTCTTTATATATGAGTGTTTGGAGGGTGTAACAGATAACTATATTGCTATTTTCTTTCTTCAATTTTTGAAGCTCCTCAAAGACTTCAGAGGATGTACGCAGATTCTTGGCAGGACGTAGAAGTGTTATTATGAATTGCTTCATGGATACTCAAAATGATGCTGTTTTAAAAGACAAAAGGATGCAGACAAAGGAGTTGGACATCTGTGCTTCATCACTGAAACCTTAGAGGCTTCATAGGATGGCTATGTAGTGAAACATGCATTGGTGATGAAGAGTTAACACCCACAATAGAAAGCTAACAATGTTACAGTGTTCCATTAAGTTTCATAGTCAGGTTAACAGGTACTGTAGCCAGTCCAGCAAATTTTATAACATGCTCCAACAATAACCAAATGCTGATATTTTTTAGAGTAAAGTTTTGTTGCATTGCAATAACCAAATCCTGTGAGCTCTCCGTTAGGGCAGTGCTGCATTAGATTTTTCTGTACTGCAGCTTTTTTCCGTGATATTTATTATGTACTGTGCTCAGACTTTTAATCATGCATCTTTATTTTAGTGCACCAATTCTTGTATTATGTTAGGCATTAAATGCCATTTTTAAAGGTTTTGTAAAAGCTAGGATTAAGAACATTGTGCAGTGCACAGTGAAATATACGAAGGTATGTTGTTCTATGTAGCATAAGGATGTACAGTGTAAGCACTCTACAAAACGAATAAGTGTGTGGCCTTTTGGTCATAAAATGTTACTATCTATTAACCAAACACTTTTATTCCCAAGGCTAAAGGTTGGTACAATGCAGGGTATAATGCCTTGATGCCAAGCCAAACTAATTTTGCTTATGTTAAGCAATTTGTTTTCCTCTATTTGTGATGTAACTTGGCACTTTTCTATTGGTTTCACTTTAGCCCTCCTAGTGCCTCAAAGAAGCTTTCAGCAGCAGATTTCATGGGTATATTAAAAGCTTCTCTTTGAATCTGTAGCTGACTTTCCAATGCTTTTGGTTTCATTAATGTGATACCGTGTAACAGTGATGGACTACTCAATATTGTTTGGTCTTAGTTCGCAATTTATTAATGGAACTAATTATTTCTTTAGATAGTAAAGACTGATGGTTTTTAAAGATCTTTAACCATTAATCCTATAAAATATGTTTTGTTTGTTGATATTGCACACTGGTTTTGGACTCTGCCAGGAAATTTTATAATTATATCTTCCGCAATGAAAAAGGTCATTTCAAGAGATATCTGCATTAGCTGTATTTCCTCCTGTGTTACGTTAATTTTCGAATTCAAAATATCATTTATACAGTATGAAATGATTGGTTGGTCCAGTTTTGCAGTTTTTCTAATTTTTGTAAAGAAAGGTAAAAAAAAATCAGATCCACCCCCTTATGCTAGGAGGGTTAAAAGTCATAGTTTTGATAAAAGTCTGTGACTTTTGAATCCATGATTTTTCTTTTACAAATTTAACTTATTTTACCGACGTCAATCTTTAGTGAAGTTTCCATGATGCAAAGCATATGGTTCTGCGTTGTGACTTTTATTTTGATTTGATTTATAAACCAGATCCTGTCATCAGTAGGAATTACTGGAGTGAAGAGTTGAAGCTCTGATACTAAAATGTACATGTAAACCTTTCTGAACTGAATGGTTTTGAAATGTGATGACAAATAGGCAAGTAGCTTTGTTTAAATACCAATATAAATCAGATGTATTTTTTGATAATTCAACACTATAATGTAATGGAAATGTTTAGAAAATGTATGGATAGCATTAACAAATTACAGTCTTTAGAAAAATGGCCCTTAATTACTGTTAAGTGAAAAAATATTATTGTATCATTTTACAGATCACTTAGCAACAGTCTTAAAAAGATCTACCCTGTAGAAGGGAACGTAAGCAGTCTGGTATCATTTCAATTGTCCAACTGGCTTAAAAAGCTACTGTAAAGGCCTGCACAATAGGGTGAAATACCCCAGAAATAAGTGCAATTTTCTTTTGAGACACATGCACTTTCATTAAAAACTTTATAATAAGGCTTAAAGAAAAGCTATTGAAAAGTAGTTTCTTTATTCCCAATCTTTTAAAATAATTCTTAAGTTTTAAACCCAGGTTAGACCTGGTTGTCCTATTTCATAGTAGGCAATTATGAAAAAAGCAATGCTTCCTTATGAATATTACTATAACAAGGTGAAGCAAAAGCCTTTGTGTACTGAGCCTTTGGTACAGTATATAAGTGTGCACTTATGACTGTAATATTCATAATTCTTTATAGAACATCTGTTTTCCCCTTGTTTACATACACATAAAACAAAGGTGTAGGAGAGAATGCTCATTTTATTGTGTATTGGTACAGAAAATGTTGTACGAGTTTAAATAGTAAGCTGTTTTCTTAGTTAAAATGTTCTCATGCACCTTATGCTGTAGTAATAATGATAATGGGAAAGTGTGTGAAGTTTAAGTGTGATGACAACTGCAGAGGCAAGCTAGCAGTCATCTGCTCACAGGTTGATACCAAATTATTTTCAAAAGGTACTTTTTAAAAAACGTTTTTTTTTTTAATTCTGATAGCTGCTTTTGTACACGGTTCAGAAGATAATGCCTGTATCTGAGCACTGTGGCAGTGTTCTGGGGAATTTCTGCCTTTGATTCTTTTGAATCCCCTTTTGATGGAGAAAGGAGCAAGATGTGCTTGAGTCTTGATCACAGCTGGTATCTGAGGCTGTCGGTATGTTGGGGTGTGATGATTGGACTCTACAACACACCAGTCCTATGGGAGTGGCCGCACTTTACTCTGTAGAGCAACATCACCCTCTTCTGTTCCATAAGCAGAGCTAATCTAGTTCTCAAATGTCAAAGGGATGCTTAATCTTTTTTGCAATTTTATGTTTTGTGTGAACAAATGTAAAACAGTGGTGTGGAACCAGGGTTAGTTTCCTATTTAAAAGGAAAAACAAGCATAAAACAGACAAACTTACGAAAAAAGCAAATGCCCTGTGCTTTATGCATACTGATTTCAGTCAATGACCAGGGTTTCTAATTATACTTTTTCTTGGCTGGAGGTAATGTCATATTTATACCTTGTGTAAAGTGGAGTATATAATAAGCTTCTAGAACCTTGATTATCTCAGATTGGTACATTATAAATATGGACCAGAGCCTTTTTTTTCTTAATAATCAGTAGGGATCCTTAAGCATGGTCCTTGAGCAAGTGAACACCTCATGTTTGTATGGAAGGATAAAATTTCTAACTCCTGTAACACTTTATGTAGTTGAACAGAAAGGTGAGAAATTCACTTGCCGATAAACATTAGGTATTGACATCATAAGACATTTTTGCAAAATTGTGTTTTCTCAGATACAGCTTCACTACCGTCCTTATGCTGAATGGCTGGTCTAAAGTAAAACATCCACTACTTCTGTGAATTCAGTGGTTTTGGCCGTGAAGGTCAACTAAGCAAGTTAGGATGGATAAAGCGATGATGTGTTTAACAGTTTGTTGTCAAAAAATTCTTTTAAAGAGGAAATTCCATCTTAGATTTCCAGAGCACCTTCTGAAAAGACATTGTCAAAAAACACATTATTGGAAAAAAACAGAAGATAATATGTATAATGTCTAGATCTTGGAACTTCAAATCTCAGTCAGTGTTACATTTTCTTGTTGTTGCTGTTGGGTTTTATTTAATTGTTTTAGAACATTTATTCAGTTTTAATATACTGTAAAAACCAAAGTACACTTTCACATTGGAGATGTTGGGCCACAGATAAATGTCAACAAGTGAAGCCGCTGGAAGCCTCTCCATGTAACTCAATAAGAATGGGTGCTAGCGTAATTGTGTTGTGACAACATGTACTGTAATCTAAACTGTATTTCTGGGAGTATAGAGGGGCACTGTAATGAGAGTGAAGAATATTATGGGTAACCCTTAAATTATTAATATAAACTCATGTAAAAAAGTCATGTAGCATTCAATTCTTATAGATGTAATCAAAAATCAAATATTTTAAACAGATATCAAATATAGAAAATATTAACACAAATATAGATCAAAAAAGTATTTCTGCATAAAACCTGAGATACTGTCAAAAGAAAAATACCTTATGATGTTATCAAGTATGATCTCCCAGAGCATCGATACAGTCCTGTAAATACCGATGAACAGCTCTGATCAGGGTCTGGATGGTCTGCTGTGTGATTGCATGCCACTTTTCCAGTACAGTTGCAGTCAGCTGGCGAAGGGTAGCCAGTGGTTGAATGCTGCTGATGGGACTGGCGAGCTGTTCCCACAGATGTTCTGTTGGATTTGGATAAGGAAAAATTCCTGGCCTCACCATTGCTTTTTAAGTCATGTTATTCTAATTCGAGCATTGTGTAGTCTTGAATTGTCCTGCTGGAAAATCAACATTTCCACACTGGTAAAATAGCAACAGAAAAACTTGGATCTAAGGTTTTGTCGATGTTTCGTTGAGCAGCTACGGGTTGCCTTCAGTCTGCGCCAAAAGTACTTAGTGTTAAGGAGTTTTGTTTCCATCACACTTCCTCTGCCCCACCGATAACATTCACAACAATGTCTCCATCATATCAGAAGTGTTCACTCATGCCCCAGGTATCCGAACCTAATTTGTTCCTGAAAATCTGTTTCGGAAGTTGGGAGATCGTAAATTGAAAATAAAAATCCCATAATTTCTTATGGGGAAAATTTTACCCCATTCCAAACCAAAGACAAGTTCACTCAAAAACTACCTAAAACATATAATATCATACAGACCATTATAGCAACCTTAGTGAACAACACAGTTCTACTCAAGTAAGCCAACTATAGTTGTAAAATAATTAATGAGACCATATTTACGTTTCATTCCTTCATAATTGATCAGATTAGCAAAAATCCATATACTATTGTTCTTATACCGGGGTATATGTGTATTTATTAGTAAATAAAACACTTCATAACTCACTTCCTCTCTCACAGTTACTTTTACTGGTGGAAAATAGTGATTTCAACTCCGAGCCTTCACTGTTACCCCAGGATTTTAAGGAGACCACATAATTATTTTATCCCGTAACTCCTTGCATTCTATAGCCACTACAGTCTAAAAACAATTACAATGACAAGACAGTCGTTGAATCAGTGGTGATCCTTGACCTTCCAAGACATAGCCTGTCCCCAGGAATATAATTCCTGATTTCTGTGAACTTGTTTGTTGATTATTCAAGCAAAATATCTCATTCTCTGGGCAAATAGCCCACTTACATCATGCAGTAGCAAACGGGTCATCTTCGTTACAAAAGTGGGGTATAGTTATATCGTTCAAAGTTTTCCTAGCAATTGTATTGTTAATAATTTACATTTGCAGTCTGCAACAGTATATAATGTTTCTCTTCTAATTGTGTAACTTAAATCAGGCATATAAACAAAAATGATATTCTAAAATTACTAACAACAGTGACTTAACTTGTTTTAAGTTTAATTTTTCATATTCGTGTCGCAACAAGAGAAAGACAGAATGTTTCATCTAAGAAGTTTAGGAGTTTAATTCCTCTTTTAAACTGACTGTCTTAACATAAGCTTAAACCAGACTTAGGTTTATTAAACGGTTTTGGTTTCTGTCTGTCCCCAAGTGCACTTTAGTATATATTAAATGACCTCAAACTTTTATTTTTAAAACTAGTATTTCAGCAAAAGGTGTAATGGAATGGCTGTATTGATTTAGATAGAGCCAAGAATTCAGACATGAGGTGAAGAGACATTCAAGAATGTTCAGAGGAAGATATTAGTTAAAAATGCCAGATTTTTTTTAATTTTCATTTTTGCATTGTTCATTATATGTTACATGTGCATTCTGCAATTAGCAAAAGTAGTCCTGTTCACTTTTTGTCTTAAGAATAATGACTAGTAATCACATCCGTTATTGACAAGATGAACACGGATCATTTTGATTGGATATGTTTATAGAGACTGTATATAGATATATGTGGATATATCTACATGTAGGTCATATGTAGATAATCTCTACTTCAACAAGCAGTACAGATGCCATTAAATTCCTACAAATCTGTAACATATTAAGATATTAGTATGCATATATAATTTTTCCTAAAATGAGGAGTTAAAGATGCACTTGACATTTGCTTCCTGTGCACTCTAAGGTGTTTTTTAAACTAAAGGCTAATGTTTGCTTTTTCTGCCTTAGAAGCTCCTGGTTCCTTGTGCAGCTGTCACAGTCAGTCATAAATTGTTTCATAATTGTTCTAAAATTGTCACTAAAAAGGGGTGTGGGCAAACATTAAGCTGCTAGAAACTTTTATTTGGCATTTGTCACTTTAAAGTTTTTAATGTACTTTTTTAATTTGAAAATTAATATAATTTGAAACCAAATTAGTTCAATCTCATTTATTTAAAAAATAGTTTGTTTCTTATTTCCCAAGAAAGATTACCTTTGAGGACTGGCAGCTTTGAAATAAGATGTGACCCTTTTCTCTGGTTTTAAATTGGAATTAAAAGTAAAGTCTAGAGACATTTGTGGGTACGTGCAAGTACATTTGCTTGTGCAAAAATAAAGTAATATCATTTTGTTTTGCTCAAGAGAAATACAGTATTTTGTGCCTAAATCTGTTAGGAGTTTACATGGGATGTTGTTAGCATTGACTGGTGTTTGTTTCTTTTTTCCAATGATGCTTGGATTTTTACTTTGTTTTATTTGCTGCTAGTTGGGAATTTCACCCTGTGTGAGTGACTTCTGTGGCCTTTGAACCCAGACCAAAAGGATTATTTTTGGCTTTAACAACCAGTTTGAGGAAGAGAGACTTTAACATTGTGTTTCTGACCCAGAATTAAGCTACCATGTACATAAAAGTGTTCTGACATTCAGCAGAAGCATTTTTAAAGACAAATAATGCATAAATGATAAGCTAGATGACAAAACGTTGAACTGAATGAATCCACTCACTACACTGTTTTTTATTTTAACTTGCAGTCATGTGACTGCCAGGCCTGTGAATTCCAAAGGAAAAGAATCTGTAAGTCTAACAGTTGTCTTGAGATGAGGCTAGCATTTTAAAAGTTAAATATATCTTACATCTTTCATAATGAGAAGGATCGGGTTTACTCAATATTGTTGTTGTTTTATGGTCATGTAGACTACAGCACTACTGACTTTTAATAACCTTTAAGCCAGTATTTTTTTAGACAGAGGGGTTTCAATAATAACTTCAATTCCTGCTCTCACTCTCCCTAAGTTACATAGCCAGTCATATATATATGTCAGTCCTCTGTATGCCGATTCTATATTTTACTATGTAAACACAATGTCTTAGCTAACTCCCGTGTACATAGACTACATGTAGACCGTAGCTGTTGTGGTTATATAAACGGAAAATAAAAACAATACAAGGACGATTGTCTAGAGGTGCTAATACTATTAGTCTATATTCTATGTCATTTATTGTATTGCCTAGTGTATAGTGTCTGTAACACAGGAAAGAGCAAAAAGATTTCTTTCAATATTAAACAATATAGATATATATTATTCCAAACTGTGGTCTTGTGTGATTATTTCCTTTTTTTTTCCCTTTCTGTTGATGAACATGGAGAAAAAGAACTTATGTAATATTTCATAGACATACTTTTGTAGAGAAATAATAGAATGCTTCTGTGCTGGAAGATATTTTTTTTTAAACTTATTTTTCTTTTTTAACTGAAAAAAAAATCGTAGAAGCAGATCATGCTGTTTTTCTGATGAAATTTAGCATAATGCATAATATTGTTTTGGCTGCTTGTGGTCTTTGAGTATGTAGTCTCAATGTTTTTTAGGGATTTTTTTGCATTTTAAAACTTCTCAGCATTTTCACTTTTTAAGCAATCAATGACGTAGCTGTAGACAAATTTCAAATAAGCTCCACTCTCTCAGTTAAGATTTTACGGGCCCTTATTACATTTATTTCTTAGTACAGTAAATCACAGCACAGATAAATATTGTGAGAGTCAGGTTAAGGATTGAAAAAACTCAATTGTTTCTGTCAAACAGCAATCACTGCACTGACATTTAAAACTAGAATGGATCTATTTTTGTCATTTTACCATGTATTGTACTATTAAAAAAAAGAAAAATAAGGTCATGATTAATATACTGTATACTGTATATATATATACTGTATTGTGTCCAGTTTTAATGTACAAAATAGTTACTGCTTTTCAGAGACTGTTTTCAAAATGTCAAAGTTAGAACGTTGATCACATTAAACAGTGTTCATTTATTAATTATCCATTCATTTTCAGTCTGCTTTTCCCGGTGAGGGCTGTGGCAGTTTTAATT
The DNA here is from genome assembly GCF_055471065.1 of Atractosteus spatula. NCBI lineage: Eukaryota > Metazoa > Chordata > Actinopteri > Semionotiformes > Lepisosteidae > Atractosteus > Atractosteus spatula. The sequence goes on along the minus strand of NC_142711.1, from coordinate 26,867,837 downwards.
AGAATGTCTTGAAATTTACAGCAATCTCTGCAATCAGCACAAGACCTTTCGTGTTGAGGAGGATCTGAAGTTCTTAAAGGTCTTAAAAACCACCAGCAAGGTCAAAATCACAATATCTAAAACATAAAAGGATTTGCAAGGAATTAATCACAAAAATTGATTAATTGAGGCAAAAGTATTTCAACATTAACTTTCATTAATGTTTTTAGAAAAATACGATTACATGTTTTTTGGTCTTATTTTTGATTAATTTGTTATTTATGTCTAGCATAAGATACTTAAGTACTGAATCAACCACACAGACCCCCACTGTGTTGTAGCACATACTGTACTGTATTCTGACAAAGGATGCAGGTCTGATATTTATAACACTTAAATGAGAAAGAGTTTTGTTGAGCACCGATGATGAGGTGATTTAACCTGAAGAGTGTCAAGCCCAGTGAGAATGAAGAAAGAATGTGTCCACTTCACTTCACATCGAGAGAACAAAGCTTTTGTCCCATAAATACTGTATGTACTCTATGGTGGTGCAGAACCTCAGGTGAACTTGTTAGAAGTGGAGCTCATCCTCTAATGATGAATTGAGTGTAGACTAGCTGGATGGATGTCAGGCAGATTTCAGATGTTCAGAACTGTATGCTATTTTCTGCATGCAACATACTAATCAATAGGGAACTACGGAGGTCAAGGCAGTACAGAACTCCACTTGTAGTGAATGATGGCTGTGTAACTATGGCACTACATAGTTCCCAGAGCCTCAATCCCTGCCCTTCTTATGGTCTCATCCTGACAAGACAACGTTCCATCAAAATAACACACATCCTCCAGCTTCCCCTGTAACTATGGCTTTTTTGCAGGATAAAAATGTGACCGTTAAGATACACAGTATATGTCCTACTTGTCAGACTTGAGCCCCATTTGACATTTTTTGGATGGTCTGGGACAACATGTGAGTTGTAGTGCTCAGAGATCAGTGAAAAGCCTTATGCTTGTCCCGGGGCAAATTGGACAGAATAGCATTTGCAAAACTGGTGCAAAGCATGCATCACATACAATCGCTTGTATTGATTCCAACTGTGGCCACACACTACTAGCCTGTGATATTCACAGTAGACCTCTTATGGATCGACCCAGGTGAAGACACATCAGTTAGCATAATGTGTTTAACTGTGACATATGTAAAACAGCATAAGATTCCAATAAGATGTCAGTGTGCCACTTATGAAAAAATGTTGTCCTGTTCCTGATCACTTTGTGAATTTGTTGTAGTTAGTGTGGATTCTTTTGATGCACTGTATGCATTTTTAACTCGTACACCCTGTCTACTTCCTGTGGAAAAGTAAATGTATAAATATACTGTATAATATAAATGTAGCTTCAATGTTACTCAATGGGTTACATATCAGAAGTTCACAGAACCAAATGCTAGGAAGGAGATATTCACCTCCATCAAAGAGAAAGTTACTGGTCTTCATGTAATTCCATTATGATTTAAGAAGTGTCTCAGCAATGCAGGTTAACTTTAATGGTTTTAGGGTTAACTGTGGTTACACAGGTTAACTTCTTCACACCTGAAGAAGGCTCCGCAGTCAAAATGTGTTTCTTTTCTTCTCTTTTCACCATGGAATAAAATTTTACTTGTTCCTTTGCAGCCTGCTCATGCTGACGCGGCTACCCACTTGAATAACTTTAATGATGTTTGATGTTTTCTGAATGAATAAGGGAAGAACATTGCTAATATTGAAAGACAAATTGCAAATGAAAGGAAGCTGTTCCACCGATTAAACCTTGTTAGGACAATCTGGCCTCAGACAGTCATTTCTTGAAAGAAACCAAGGAGTTAATTTAATAACATTGGATAATGTTTTCCTGAACTGTATGTGTGAAGAAAAGTTTCACTCCTGAATGTATTTTCCTTTTCCACATGTCCCTGGGTTCTTGTTCATTTGTAATAAACTACCTTTTATCCATTTTGCGTATCTGCTGAGCTCAATACAGGGAGTGGTGAGCCAGAGACCTAACCAACAGCTGATAAAATGGAGGACTCCGTGGATAGGATGCCAGTCCTTTGCTGAGCAAACACATACAGGGGACTATTCTTGGATGTTAAGCACAGACAAACGGGATGTCTTTCGGCAGTGGGTGGACACTGGAGGTCCTGCCAAAATCCCACACAGTCATGGGGAGAACTTTAATGCTTCACACGCAAGGGGCCCCAGACTGGAATAAAACCCTGATCCCAATTGCTGTTAGGTAATTACAGTATTAAACATCTTTAGAGAATAATGTGATGTAAAATAAGTCTGTTTTTAATAGCTACTCTATATATAAAATAGGATTTTCTTTCTTGTTCAATGCATTCTTGTCCTGGATCCGCAGTACGGCCTTTTCCTGTCACTTTTCAGAGTGATTCAGTTTCGTAAATTTGAAGCACTTTAGTAAGTATCTGATAGCATTTTAATTTAATGAAGTTGTCAGTTAGTGCTTATTGAAAATGTAAAGTATGCTTCAAACATGTTTTGTCCAGTTTTCAGTGCTTTTGTTCAAACAACTGAGCACCCTTGAACATAAAGAGTGATTCTATGTGTCCTAGTGCCCTCTGCTGCCTAGAAGGAGATACTGCACTGCCTGATGAGCACTTTATTTGGAGATTGCGATCTTTTAGTAAGGATGTTAGAAATGTTCACTGTATTGGGTTATCAAGACAAATAACATTTCAAGGCTTTTCTGGGTATGTTACATTACTAAGGGATACATTTAAATAGAAGTCTCTGCATCTGACAGTTAAAACTGATGCTGGGTCCTGGAGTAAGTACTGTGTAAAGACAGCACATGCACTGTCACCCGCAACAGATCAAAAACGTAATGTTTACTTTATCCCAAAACCGTGTAATTGAATTGAAAACACATTGGCATTATATTTCATTTTTATTAAGAATACATATAAAGTTCAATGGTGGCTGCTGATCACGCTGTGTGAACTGTTTTCAACAATCTTTGAAACAAGCAGGTAACAGGGGTGAAATATTTTCATACTTTGTTGGTCCCCCTCTAGAGGCAGTACTTGCGGTCAGATTACATTACACACCCCTAATCCCCTTATAAGCTTAAAAAAACAGTGGCTGAAAGAAGCTCTTCCAAATATTGCTCTTGAGCTCTTCTGAGTACACTGAGTCATGCGTAGTTATGCCAAGCATTGTGATTAAAGGCTGTCTGCTAGCTATTTGACATTAATAAAACTTGGAAACCCTGGCATCAGTGCCATCACATGGGAATCCTCCCCCAATCATGGTTTGATCTTGGCAATAATGGCATTGTAGAGCAATAGATGATAACTAGTTTAAGACCCTGCTGTGTAGAAGACACTTGACTTATCAATACACCTTAACCAGTTTTACATCATACACATTTTATACAAAGGTCTGAAACAAGTTTCATGTACTGTAGCTATACACACGTGGATATTATTAACACTCAAATGCTTTGGGATCAATAAATCAATTTGCAATGAACAACCTGCTGTATAATATCACAAATATTTTTCCCAGTCATCTTTGATTTTTCAGATTAACATTTATGATATACGATTTTAACTTTTTATGAATTTTACAGGGCAGTGGTTAGCATTGCTGCCTTGCAGCTCTGGGGCCCTGGGTTCAATTCCTGGAGTGTTACTATATCTGCGTGGAGTTTGTATGTTTTCTCTCTGTATTTCTTGTTTCCTGCAGCTGCTCTGGTCTCCTTCCACACTCCAAAGACATACTGGTAGGTTAACTGGCTTCAGAGAAAATTGGCCCTGGTGTGCATGTGTGTGTGTGTTTATATCTGTTTGTGGCCTGTGATAGGCATCAGCTCCCCCTGACCCTCTTTAGAATGAAAAGGTTAGAAAATGGATGTATGGCTGAATTTTATGGAATGTGTAAGGATCTCTTGGGAAAGGCTTCTAAATCTTGTTGGCTTGTGATTTCCTGCTTTATAACAGAAAACTTATGTTGCTTCTAAAGAGAAACCTCTTTTAATTACAAAATTAATTCATTTTTAAGTGGTGAAATGATACAGTAACTATCTCAACCACAAATGCTTATTTTGAGGATTCCGTCAAAACAAGTAGAAGCTGTGGTAGCTCAGACAGCAAGGGCGTCTACCTCCTGATCAAAAGGTTCTAGGTTCAATCCCAGGTAGGGGCAAGTGATATTGTTTGCTCTAATTCCTTCCAGACAGCTCCTAGGTTCACTCAGCCTGCTTTCGAAGTGAGTACTGGGGGTTAATTCTTCTGGGGGTAATAGGCCTGCCGGAGCGTGATGCTGACCATACCACCTCCACCTCCAGTGTCGGATGGTCAAGAAAAATGGTGGCCGTTGCCCCGCATTCCCCATGGGCCTTTATGACCTTACCTTACCTATCTTCGAAACAGTATGTCCTTGAAGTGAAGTGGTCAATGGTCAGTACTCTGACTAGCCAATAAAGTGGAGCTTCTTCCTTGGGTTGGGTGCAATAGAGTTCTGATCTCAATCCAGTCTAGTTATTGATTAGAGAACCCTGACTGCAGCGATCACACCTTTGTGCAATTAATTTTCCACTCATTCACATTTACAATGCATATAGAAGCATCTTTTGTCCTACGCAATGCTATTACACTGTATGCCTGTTACATTTTGGTGAGTCGAAGAGTGTTCAGACGCACTGCAAGTACTGTGGCACCAGAAACATAGCGGATCTCTCGGAGAATGCCAGTCCACTGCTTCGAGTCCTCCTCATACCTGTGAAAGCACAGCAGAGGTAAAGTAGCTCATTTTTTTAAATTAAATTAATAGGATAGTTTCTCAAATGTTTTGTGATTTGATTTTTGTTGTCATCACTGTTTAAACACCATCATGGGTTTTCCCCATACATTTAAATTGTCAAACAGACACATTTAAATAACGAGTGAATGAGAAGTGAATTCCACGTCAATTCTTACCAGTACTACTAGCAATGTTACTTTTCATGTCGTCGTGACCATCATCGTACTTACTTCCATATATCATTCATTTCAGTGGGAACCAGCTCTCCTGAGTCGTTGGGCATCATGCCAAAGCCGCCAGTGGCATAGAGTGAGCCAGCCAGACTGGTGAGACTCAGGGAACTACGCTCCTGTGGGAATTCATTAAAGTCTTCCCACCTGCAAGGCAGAGACAGCTCCATAAAAAGAAACTCCTGATATAACCAGCATGTCATGGGCCAACATCAGTTGTTTCATTGGACTAAAGTAAATTTGCTCATCTGCTTGACATTGGCCTAACATTGTGGGCCAGAATAGCAAGGTAATATACAGTAGAACATTATCTATATATACAAACATAGATCTGGTTTAGAATTGTAATACTGGCAGCCTTTCAGTTCTTTTGAAGCTGTGTAGATCGGGCCTTGATATAAACACTCTCTTATGGTAACAGAATTATTCACAAACACTTTCACAGTGTGTAAAATCTAGGGTGATCGGGGAGGTCCCACAGAGCTGTAATATAGTCTCCACTCTTTTTTCCATTTATATTAACAATAATGTTAATGCTATATGTATCTATCATATTCACGTGTCAGTGATATAATCTTATACTTTGCTGGACCCACTTCATCATTATTAATCAACCAAGTTATCCTATTCAATAATAACATAAACTGTTCCCATGTTCACATAAGTTTTACTTTAAATAGGATCAATTTGGGGCATGTCACTGTTTATAAACTTCTAAGCATTTGGCTGGATTCAAAACTCATATGGATAAATTACAAGCTAAATTTCTCTTAATTGCAAAAGATTTTGCACAACACTCAAAGTGTATATTCAAATATCCTCTTCTTTTAGATTTTAGTAATATTATTTAGATAATTTTCTAACATTCTTTAAATTTGGGCCAATAAGGGCACAGCATAGTACAGTAGTACTGAGAGAACAGTTATAATCAAAGAACATAACCCAAAAGCTGAATTAAAATATGAAGTGCTTCTCAAATAATATAAGGAAAAATTAAACCAAAATCAATGTTTTATGCACATAAGGGGTTGTACATTTTAGTCATGCACAGTGTAGCATTGATGTTCATCTTACTTGTTACTGGTAATGTCATACACCTCCACAGAGCTGGTGAGTCCAGTGTCTGTCACGCCTGCAGCCACGTAAATCTTGTTGTTATGTACAGTGGCACCAAACAGAGATCGGCCAGTCTTCAAGGGAGCCAGCTCCTTCCATTCAAACTTTGTGGGATTATAAACACACATCCTTTTGATGCATTTTCTAGTGAACAGAGGAAAAAAAAACACTTAACCTGTATGGTGCCCTTTAAATGGTAAGATCACATTTTTTAAAAAGAACCAGTACATTTTAATGTATTTTCATAAATCTGTTTAATATTCTTTTATGACAACTGATAACCTCTTATCTACACGACAATAAGAAGAAAATACATATTAACATTTAAATACACATGGATCCAAAATGTTGTATATGAAATGTGTTATATGAATATTATTAGAACATGGTATTTCCTACTCACAGTTCACAGAGTAAAAGAACTATAATATTTATTAACAGTTTTAAACCTCTTGGTAAATACATCTAATTAATTTCCTTAAACCACAGTTTTGGGTGGTTTAGTACGCCCAAGTGAAGACTTTGCTTATATACTGTACAATATTATATACAGTAATAATCATTTCCTGAAGGTGGCTTTCAGCTGGAGAGGAGAGCCAAAGGTCAATTCAGTAACACTGTCCAAGTGCAGCATGCGTGAAACTGACCATTGAATCATCTTCCTGCTGTGAAGTATTGATTTTGTTTTCTTTATATGTTAGACATGGCTGTAATTTAATTTTGCATGTCTGTCACTGATCTTCACTTTTTGTTAAAGTACAGTACCAAAGCACTCCAAAATGATGTCGGATTTGTACTTTTTTTTGCTGTATGTGGCAGCCATATGGGCCCGAGATGGGGTTGTACGGTTGTTCAAGATGGTGCAAGGTGGCATGACATTTGACATATAACACAGGGGGAAGTGGAGTGCAGGATTGTTGTTGATATAAGTGTTCTTGAAGGGTAAATTTTGCCTTTGTTCCCAGCACCTTTTGTACTGCAGGATAAAATGTCCTCTGGGGTAGCCGGTGCCTATCCTAGCAAGCAGCAGGCGCAAGGCAGGATACACCCTGGACAGGACACCAGTCCATCGCAGGGCACACACAGACACAGACACACACTCACACCAGAGCCAGTTTTCCCAGAAGCCAATAAACCTACCTGTATGTCTCTGGGCTGTGGGACAGCCTACTACCTGGTGACAAACCCACTCAAACAGTGTTTGACTACATACTGGAACATAATATTTGCGTTATTTTTTTTAATGAAAAATGAAGTGGCATATAGTATTATTGCATATGGACTACATGAATGGAACATGAACTGAAAAAAATCAAAATGGAGTTTGCTGATGCTCCTAAAAGCACTTTGTCGCTCCACCATACTGTTACATGAAGAAAAACAGTGACAGAAACACAATATAACAGGTGAAACAAAAAAGAACAAAGTGAATTCTTACTTGCTATCTCCTTTTCCTCCTATCACATAGACTAGTCCATTGTATGACACAGTCGCATGGCCATACACTGCGTAAGGAAGAGGGTCAGACTCTCCCCATTTGAAGGATCTAAAAATGATTGGAAAAAGGTTAAGAGTGATTGAGTGCAATTAACACTTTAGAATTGTCATTGTTGTTTTCCTTTACCTGGATAGCTGGAATATCCTGAATCATTTTTGGTCATTCATTAGTATAATTAAAATAATCAATTTTTTAATAATTCCCATTATTATTTCTCTCTGGGGTGGATTATTACATTCAGAATGCTTATTTATAAACAAAGTATAATGGTCCAGCTTTTTGTAATAAGACAGCTTTCGAATATCATTTATAAAAGGTGACAAGTCTCCTGAAGTCTGTTCTGCTGAAGCCTTAAATAAATATGTTGTTAACTTAGGAGATGTGTTAAAAAGAATAGGCTACCTGTGAATATTTGTTTTCATAAATGATAGCATAATTTGAATTTAAACTGAACCAAACTGTACTTTCGATGACTCTTCAACAAGACAATAGCTGTTCTTAGTGTTAATGTGCTGATAATCGCTCAGAATTGTCAACATTTTGTTTTTGAAACCCATTGCAAGAATTTAAATTTGACATAATTTCAATCACACCCTGGAATCTTCAAACCTACTGTCTGTCATAGACCATGACTGAGTCCAGAATCTTCTCTCCTTCTTTTAGCTCTTTTCCTCCAATGACGAAGATGGAATTTTCTGCCTCACCAAGACCAAACAGAGCACGGGGAGAAGGAAGGGGAGGCATACCTAACCAATCTGAGTCTAGGGGATCAAACTGCAAGTGAAACACATTGATTCTATTAAGTTTTTCCTCAAGAATTAAAATAATAATTACATACTGTATTCTGCATTGTACGGAGTCTGCATTTTGTATATTGTATATTAGTACAAACATTATAAGACAAGTGTTTTCATTCTTGATGGTGTAGGGCCACCGTCTTCTCAGTGCAAAACATGTAGTACTATAATATAAGAATGTAAAATTTTAATTTAATTCATTAAGTTCCATAAGGTTTGCTGAAAACTTAAAATGTAATAAACGTTACTGTCACACAATGAAAAACCCAGGCATTTATAGTCAAAATTGTATAATGTTGGTTCTCTAAACCAATTTACTTAAGAATGTCTTTGTAGTAATAACAGTGACTTAGCAGTATGTAAAGCAGTAATTGTATTTACAGGTAAATAGTTGAAATTGCCTGCTAAACTGATTTGCTTTCAGAATTATGTACTGTAGATATTTATGTTTTGGTTCAGGTAAGTGAACACAAGTATGTACAGTACTGTATCATATCTTTTGATCTCCTCTGTAGGGGCTGAATACCATCAGAAAGAAATGCATTTGTCCCTTTGCATTTTTTTGTCACATATCAAAAAAATAAAGACCACATGCTTAGAAATACATTGGGAGAAAATAACTATATTTTTGAAACTCTTCATTTCATCAAAATATCCTATCAGTGAATGTTTATAAATTAATTGATCACGCACCTGTAAAAAGTAGGAGCTGAGAGGATCGTCCTGGTTATCGTCGTTATAGAATAGTCCTCCTGCTACAAAGATCTGGTTCTGTTTTGTAACCAGACTACAGTGATTCTTAGGAATCTGGGTGGATAATGAGGCTATATAGCATTCGTTTCCTATTGGGTCATAGGCCACTGAACCTGTGTCACTGATCATGAACATTAAATCCTTGAGAAACATGCCAAAACGCAGGTTGTCGTTGAGTATCCCAGGAAGCAGATTCTCCTCCTCTTCTTGGGCAACATCACCCCTGTCACCAGGCTTTTTACTTTCAGCTTTCTTTAATTCAGGAAGCTTGCCCTCATTGGCATCTTTCACCATCTGCAGCTTCTTCATGAGTTCTGGGTTTGATTTGACGAGTCCATGTTTCTCTACTTTGTTTGAGAAGTAGTCATGTGGCATCAGTCGAAAGCGGATGCAGTCAAAGAGATCAGACAGATCCTTTAGCCGGTTCTCCTTGTCATGGGAAACCCACGTCACGAGCGCTTCAAATACCACCTCTTCTTTCTCAACATTAAGGGAATCTGATGTGATAATGGCAGCCAGTTCAGAGGGGGCTAGCTGTAGGAAGTCCAGGTCTCTTACGATCAGATGGAAACGATCACAGATGAAGTCTCTAGCAGATATGGCAAGACGTGGGCAATCAAGCATCAAGCCTAGCCGGAAAATAGCCAAACAGTTACTCAAGCTGAGCCTCTTCTGCAAAAAGGAGACGCATACTGTAAAAATAGAAGGAATCTGAAACAAGTTTGCCGCCGCAAAAATGTCTTTGACATTCTGTTCTGTGATACTGATTTCTGACGTGTAGATATACTTAAGGATCATTCCCATTACTCCAGGTTCCACATCTTCAAGGACTATCTCCTTCTTCTTGCTCTCCTCTAGGTCTGAGAGGAACATGGTCCGGAAGAAAGGGCTGCAGGCTGCCAGCACTAACCGGTGACAGGGAAACTCCTCGTCCTTAATCTTTAAAACACAGTCGACGAACTTGTCTGTTTCCAGCAGGTCATTCAGCCCATCTTGAAGGAGCGTTTGTTGGTACATCCGGGGCTCTTCAGTAGGATCTACAGGTAGAGCCATTTTTTAGAAATATTTGTTGGAATAATGGAGTTTCTTTGTCACCTCTCTCTGGCAGAACACAGTCTCATTCAAAGCCTAGCCCAGAAAGAAGCAGTCTTGCTCAAACTGGTATGGGTCTCAGAATTCAGCACAGATTGCTAGCCCAGCTGCTTAAGTTCTTCAAACTTCTGCAGGGTTTTATTTATAGACAGAGTCACACAAAGCTGAGGAATCCATTTTGGTGTGTGTAATGTGATCCCATTTATAGATATGCCATCAGTCACACACAGGAGGCAGCTGAAGCAGAGCCCAAGGGAGGAGCTGTCTTTGCCTGAGTCAAGAGAGCACTACTCACTGACATCATGGTCCAAAAGCAGGGTACTGTCTTTTCAAGTGACTTGTGAGTGATAGTTCTTTCAAATATGTGAATATGAGCAAACCAATTAACAAAGCAGTCACACTTAACATGATATCTTTAAAGATAATGTTAATTTATAAAAGGTATACTTATATACCCAGTGATACACATTATAAGAAAGGTTACAAGAAAGAAAGGTTACAAGCCCTTTGGCCCATCTAGATCATGGGTTGCTAGTAATTAAAGCGAGGATCACATCCAGCTGTTTCTTTAAAGATGCCAGCATCAGTTTTTAGTTTTTCATTGATTTGACCTCATACTTGAAGTGGTCAAAAGACACTAATCCTAATTTAAATTATTTTCCTGTGTTTTCCTCTTTGTGTTTTATGGAGCAAAGGTGGTATTTAAAATAATTAGAACTAATTATGAACTATAAACGTGTGCAACATTTTTGTTAAAAAACTCTGTTCAACCTCCCTTATCCCTTTGCATTAAAATTCAATGTTGAAAACATTAACTGGCTGTAAAACAGTTGTACATATGAAGATAACTTCCTGTCACATTACTATTACCTTTACACAGAAATTAATGGATTAGCAAGGCACATAAATAAATCTCCAAAAAGTATTCTAATCACAAAAGCTCATGTTTTAAACATAAATATCTCATTAGTTAACAAGCTGACTTCTTAAAATAGCACAAATACTAAAGGAACTATAATTTATCTTCAAGTTATACATTCCTGTTTTAACATTTTTTCCATGTGGTGAGTACCATTTCAAAGCTCTGTTAATCTACTGTACTTGCCCTATAACACTATCACACTGCAATGCAATTATATCCCTCTAAATTGGACGGTGCTGATTGTGAAAAGGTACTGACAGTATGCTTTACTCTGATTATCTGTGATGTTCAGGATGTTTGTAAAAGTGTGCTGGCCTTCTGAATCTTCCATAAATCTTCTGAAGCATCCATGAGCAGTGTACTCTTGGGAGCAAGCAGATACATATAGTATATATGGGGAAAATGCAAGCCAAGTCTTAACACCATCTTCATTATTTGTGGAAGAACATTGTACATACAGTAAGATGTGGACTGTTCAAGACAGAAACGTGTCAGATAGCAACTTCAAAATCTTCTTAGGTATTAGGCTTTCGTCAACGAATAACTGAGTTGAGGTAGCCCAACAGCCTGGGCACCAGATCCATATATCGTGATTGAGGGCTTGATCTATATATCAGGTTTGAGGGAAACCTTCAGTTAAATGTGATGATCCCCAAATGCATGCAACAGTTTTGTTCTCACAAGCTTTGTAATGTGTAGGAGAGCAATAGCCCACATATAATTTGTTCGCTTCAAATTTGCCACATTAATGAATTGTGGGGATACAACAGTTTCTAACGGGGGCCGACAGTATTCCCCATTCTCTTCTACTGCATGTTAATTGGTAACCATGAACTCCTCCATGAAGTATAGCCAAATGGCAAATCATCTGGTGAGTCTACACCACACTTTTTCTTTTCATTCTGTTCACTTATATTATGTAATATGTAAAAAATGTTTTTCTCCCTTTTGCTAGTGGTCATCTGGTGTGTTGTAACCACATTTAAAGTCCAATTTAACGTTACTGAAGATAAATTAAACCTGAATGTACTGCTTGAGTCTGAATGATAGGTCTGTGAGTCAAGCCTCTTTTCTATTGCAGCGCAATTGTTCAAGCATTGAACAGAATAATAGTGCTATGTGCTCATTTCAGCTGAGCTTAATAATGTGCCTAGTGAGTGAGTAATGACAGGAGGGAATACAAGATTACACAGACATATTTATAGACAAGCTATCATCTTTCAAACCTTAATGTAGGCCAGAACATCACATAAATAATATTCAAGACTGAATCATGCAGGTTTCAGTACCATTACACCAGGATTTAAAAGGTACAGTTAATCTTTTCTCACTCATAACAACTCAGCCTGAACCTAACAGCTGCAATAGCATCACAAAGTGCAAGAAGAGTACAGTGTCAGGTGTGCTGTGTGGTGCATGTCCCAAATTTTTACAGAACACATGAACACCTCATTGTGCTAAATCTATTTTCAGTTTTAAGCAATGTCCAAAATCATGTCCTGAAATCTTTCTATTGCATAGCAGCAAGAAGCCTGCAGCAAACAAAAAGCTGCCATTTAATATGTTATTCAGAATAAGAGAATGTGTGCGTGTGTGGATAAAACTTTGATTCAACATCTTGACCAATATCTAAATCTGCAGAAAAACACTTCACTTTACTGGAAGAAGTGTGAAGTAAAGAACAGAAATATGTGAAAAATACCACACGTACTGTAGTACCAGATTTTATGCTAAACATATTACAGTATACTGCATATTTAGTATGTATGAGCTGAATCTTAAACCTCAGACAGATGCCTGTATTGCAATGATTGTGATTTACTGCGATTAATATAGAAAATTATGCTGGTTTAAGTTCTCCTTGCAAAGTTTGGTTCCATGCATAGAATTCTAAAGTTATTTTATCAAAATTGCTCACTTTTTCCAGTGTTAAAGCTATTTACAGTAAGCAAGAATAGATTACTTTGAGTCTGTGTAAAATACTTAATGTGTCATTTACTGTGATGTAACTTCATACAGTATACAGCAATAAGCAGAAAAAAAGCAAGCGCAATAGATCTGTGTACATAAAGTAATAAAATTATCTTTCTACTATTCCTAGTTGCTTTATCCAATAATAGAGGGTCATGAGAAGCTTGTGTCCAAACCAGCCCATCTAGAGTTCAAGGTGAGACTATACCCTGGACTGGCCACCAGCCCATCACAAGGTGTGCACACACAGGGACAATTTAGAGAAACCAATTAACCTAGTCAGCATGTCTTTGAAGGGTGAGTACCTGAAGAAAACGAACAGGAACGTGAGAAGAAAATGCAAACTCCACGCAGATGGTGCCCCCCCCCACCCCCCCTCCACAAAAGCACCAAACCCAGCACCCAAGATGTGTGGGATGGCAGTGCTCACTACCGTCACACCCCATTAAAAATAAAACAATGCACACACACACAGACCATAAACTTTAATATATTACTTTTAATTTATATAGTATATGGCAGATATTTAAGCCAACGATTGACATCTTCTTCATTACTTCATGTTAAAAAAAATAAAAGCATCAAGTGGTATATATTTAGGGGCCCACGACATTTATGTACAGCAAGTGCACTTCAGAATGATGCACAGTAGGTGTGCATTATATTTTCAATATGGACTCAATAAAGCCATACATAGTGACCCTAGATTGAGATTTCGCAGAAGAGACAGTGTAGTGCCACAAAGTGCAATCGGAATTCAGTAGTCAAGAGGCTGGCAACCAGGTCGGTATTATTCGGCTTTCTCCTTTGCGGCTCCCTCCTCTTGCAGGGCCAGCCTTCTCTCCCGCTCCTTGATGAGCTGCACGCCGCAGTAGGTGACAAACAGGACAGACAGAGTGGACAATGGGAAGCCTGTGGAGAATGACCAGTCATCAGAAAACCATCACATTCTTTCAAATGATCTTCTGAGGTGAGAAAGGACAACATTTCAATATGTGCTCTCACCCTTACTTATAGCACAAGAAGCAGATATGTCATTTCTGGCAGCCCACTCAGCCAGGTCATCATCGTAAATGAGAGACTGTTTTCAACTGACTTATCTGGTTGAGTGAAAATTATGGCGAGGATGATACTGATTATTATTATAATTATAGTTTGTGTTATAATCAATAATAATACAAAACTAAGATGGCCACAGACTTCCAAAACACACTTTCTGGGCTAAAAAAAACAAACATTTTTTCATAGTGTTTGTAAGTTTCTTACCTTTCTACCATGTTTATCTATTGAATGGAAAAGCTGAAGAAGACCAATGGTGAAATATTAGGCTATGACAGATGTTTTAAAGAGTCTGGCAAGGGAAAGTAGCTAACTAGCTACTAGCTGGATTGAGAGGAAAAGCTAAATCCCAGTCATTCACCTTTTTAAAAACATTTTAGCAACGCAGCAGGCAGGTTAGGGCTCTGGCCTCCAGACTGTTCCCTGTTTATGTGCGGGTGTTGTACCCTCAAGTAAGGTGCTTCACTGAAATTGCCCTGCTATACAAATGTCTCTCTGGATTGTTGCTGTAATAGAGAATTTCTTCTAAATTTATTAGAATTTATTTTCCCTTCCCCTACACATTGCTTCAGTCATATTGATGGTTAAGGAGAAAAGCATCATCAACAATCACAAGGAATGCTGCTACTATATATTTTTATATATAGTAGCAGCATATATAATATGCTACTATATATTTTTACTAAAACTGTTAACTATGCTAATTGGTAAAGATGTGCTGCAGCCATAGGAACTGAATATTTAATTACAGAAACACATGAATTGTTCACTCAGTAAAAATGTACTGTTGGGATGTCTGTTAAAAGATGAAGATTCAGGAGTGTTTTACCCATCAGTAACACTAATTTAAATATCAGGGAATGTAAACTTGTTAACCACTGCTCATAATTTCTTTGTTGTTTTAGTTGTTAACTGTTAGTTATGATGTGTTGAATGAGGAGACCAATTGAAAATTACCATAAATTAGCTTTAAGAATGTCTCCCCTCAAGAGTGTCCACTAATAAACTGATACTTGGACCTGATGACTTGATC
The DNA here is from genome assembly GCF_055471065.1 of Atractosteus spatula. Taxonomy (NCBI): domain Eukaryota; kingdom Metazoa; phylum Chordata; class Actinopteri; order Semionotiformes; family Lepisosteidae; genus Atractosteus; species Atractosteus spatula. Next base: position 26,852,582 of record NC_142711.1, on the reverse strand, counting down.
TGAACAGCTATACTTGATGAACATGACTCCAGAAGCAGAAATTGCAGTCAGGAAATTTAGGATCCTTATCTGTGAGGTAAATGGCCTTATGCTTAAGTATTGTAAGTGAAGGAACAAATGTAATAAACAGTTTTAGAGGAAAGATAAGCTACCTTTGATGATCAGTCGGTTAGCAACCAGTTTAGCAAACGCCAGGCTGTTGAGGGACAGGACATTGTAGAGAATAATAGCCCAGAAGTTTGCTGCATTAAACACTCCTCTGATCCTGCGAGACATGGCTTCAGACATTGCCTTCTGTGGGCAGAAGATAATTACAAATAGTTCACAATATAGCAAAGTCAGCACTGCATTTCTTAATGTTAGGAGTAGCTGTCATAGCACTTGTACTAATAGCTGCCGTAGTAGTACTGTAGGTGCAGTAGTAGAAACAATGGCTTGCAATTCTAGTACTGTACATTTACATTTCATAGCCAGTATATCAACACATTGTCCCCTGTTCATTATCCCCTGTATCATTTTAAAATTACCTTTCATATTACAGCAGTGAATACAACCAAATATGATTCTTTCAAATCTTCATTACCATTGAAATAAAAATATAACCGTCATGGTTCTTCCTACTGAATATTCAAACTGAAGGTTCTTTGCTATCTCATTTATAGTTGTAAAGTGTCAGTATAGGGGCTAAAAGCTTGTCTTTTCTATAATATTTCAACCAATCAACTATTTTTCTTATACAGTATAGTGCTTTTTAATGCAGAACACTCTTGAGGCACTTTACAAAAATTATACATATAAAAAAAGTACAGTGAACAAAAAATACAGTAAAACCAATTATAAATGTGAAATTGAAAGAAAGAAATAGATTAAGGATTGAAGGCCATTGGGGTGAGTTTCAGCAGAGGCTGAATACAGTATTTAATATTTGTTGGGAAGAGACAAGAGGCTACCATTGAAAAGGTTTGGTCGCCTAATATACAGTACAGTCAGAAGTCCTTGGAAAGTTGAGGAGCCCAGAGCCAAAGAAGTGAGCAAACTGTGACATTGTAGGAATAATAACTTTGAAGGTGCACAAGAGACAGAATATGCAGTGTCTGGTAGGTGGCAAAACAACCTTCCTTCTAAATATCTTTAGTTATGGAATCACCCTCATTGTAGTGTAGTTTTATTCTTGATAATGACTCAATATAATTGAAGAATACTGTCAAATTTTTAAATTGTTTTATAAAATTGTAGCCTTTAGTACCTTCATTCCACAGAATTCATGTGCTGATTATGTGTCTGGATTGAAAAGAATTAAATGAGCGACAAGAGGCTACCATTGAAAAGGTTTGGTCGCCTAATATACAGTACAGTCAGAAGTCCTTGGAAAGTTGAGGAGCCCAGAGCCAAAGAAGTGAGCAAACTGTGACATTGTAGGAATAATAACTTTGAAGGTGCACAAGAGACAGAATATGCAGTGTCTGGTAGGTGGCAAAACAACCTTCCTTCTAAATATCTTTAGTTATGGAATCACCCTCATTGTAGTGTAGTTTTATTCTTGATAATGACTCAATATAATTGAAGAATACTGTCAAATTTTTAAATTGTTTTATAAAATTGTAGCCTTTAGTACCTTCATTCCACAGAATTCATGTGCTGATTATGTGTCTGGATTGAAAAGAATTAAATGAGCGACAGAAAATGTTATGTAGCAAAGTAATTAAAGTATGTTGAGATTAGTAAACACTAGTAGTATTTTGGTCATAATGATTTTGCTGAAATTTTAGGAAATGTTGAAAGAAGCAAAACACTTGAAATTCTAGCAGTTCTATATTGCTTCAAAATTCTTCATTATGCAAAAGACTGCAGGCAATCATAGAATCTATTTACATTGATTAGAAGGGACTTCACTACAAGACAAATTAGAAACCTCACTTAATTCGTACATGTGTACTCACACGAATCGCTCTGAATCATAAATATCTCAACCTGTTTTGAACACTGCCGGGCAAGTATTTGTATTTCCTGACACCAAGACTGACAGAAAGAAACTTAAAGGTCTTCATTAACTACTCACCTCTATTGAGGCAAATGGTTGCAGCTGGAAAAATTTTGCCACCCACAGTTCAAAGTTCAGACCAAAGCAGTTGAAAAAAGACCAGATGTACACAATCTCACATGGACCCAGCCACAGCGTAGTGATGGCAAAAGTTGATACTGTAGCCATTAGTTCCTTGAAAATGTTGTCATGGTTTTCACCAAGGTAGTCATACACATACCTGTCGATTAAAATGGCATTTTTTTAATGGAATTTAGGATTTTCCTTGATGGATTACACACACATATGCTTTGTAAACTGAGAGAATGTACTATACATTTAAGATATTCATGTCAGGCAAAAGAACAGCTTGGTTTTATGTTATTCTCACTTTTGAAGCTTGCATTAACTTCAGTTGTTCTGATTTCAATAGTTCGGTGAGGTCCTAATAAATGCGATATAGAGATGAATACATTATGTATGAAGTTTTTTGCATAGCTCACCTATCTAAGGGTATGGCAGCCTAACTGAGAGGACAGACCCCTCATTATTGCGAGGACTGAGCTAGGGAGCTGCTAAAAGGGTGTAGATAGGGAAGCAGGGAGGGTGTGAGAGATTCTTGAAGGAAAGCTACTTGGGTGCAAGACTTACATATACAGGCGAGCAGAAGTGTGCGAGATTTGGATCTAATATGCCTCCTGAACCTCAGTTCTAAATTGTTGGTGTTTCTTTTACTTCCACAGACATAGAGACTTCCACAGACATAATGAGAGTTGAACTTTAAAGGTTTGGAATGGATACTTCTGATTGTCAAATTAGCTCAAAATGTGATAATAATTGTTTTATTGAAAAATCAGTAAGAAATAAAGGCCTGTTCGGTATTCTAAGAGTACCTTTTTTCTGAAGGGTAGTGAAAAAAAATCAACTTTTATCCATCCTCTATCTAAAAGTCAGAAACCAAAGTGGGTCTACACTATGGATTGGACACCAGTCAATCACAGGACACAACACCTATCCACAATTTAGAAACACCCACTGCTTTACACAGCCTGTCTTTGTAAAGTGAGAGAAAACCAGAGCTCCCAGCAAAAGGCCACATAAATATGTAAAGAACATGCAAAATCCACACAGAAGGCACCCATAACTGGAATCAAACCCAGGACCCAAGAGTTGTGAGGTAAAAACACTCCCCAAAACCATGCCACCTGCATCAGATATGAATTTCAAGAGCTCAACATATATGTTTATACCTGTATGTAAATACTGTACATACTGTACCACTTCATTTCCAAATTAACCTTCTAGGTTATTTCCCACTGAACATCTGTAAGACTTCTCAGAACCACCCTATAGCTTGGTCATTAAAAAAAACAACTATCTCCTGACCAGATCATACCAAAGGCTTCATTTTTAATATATAGTGTCAGCCTTTGATCAGAAAAGAGGCAACAAAAGCTGTATTACTGCATATTTTGTAGAATTTTATGTATTACAGAATTGGGATTTTTTTTTCATTTTACTTACCTGCACAGCCAGTCATTTATTCCTCTATCAAAGTGTCTGTAAAGGAAACAAGAGGGATTTGAGTTTTAGCAGCACTTACATTTTGCATTCAATATTTTTCCTTTCATATACTGTACAGTATATGAAATTCTGTACTTTAACATAATATGCAGTAGATCATAATATAGACTGTACATTCCATTAAGGGAAAAATAATGTGTTAGCTAATGTATTAGTCCAGCACAGTGGTATTTACATGACAAAAACATATCAGAAATTGTGAGCTTTCTAAGGTCAGATGCAGTGAATTTATTCTCATCATTCTACCATTCAGATCTAACATATACAAAAATGAAAAAGTTAAAAAATAATGATTAGTTATTGACTGGACAGGAAGGAGACTTTCCCATTAATAATGAAATTAAAATGATATCGTAGCAAATGGTTTTGAATGTTAAGGCCATTTGTGTCATCGTTCAAACTGTCCCAATAAATTGCAAGACAATAAGAATGATGCGAGAGAATAAGAATGAAGAATGAACGAAGGAGACTCTCAGGCAGCACAATTAACAAAGGCATAGAGATCTTGAACGGGACTCCCCTAAGCAGTGGCACATACTGTAAATGGTTGATCAGTTGCACAACTGGAACTGCATAGGAAACAATTGTGATTTCAGTCTTGAAAGGAATATAAAATACAATGAACAGTGATGGGCACAGAACTGGCACTCGGGGTGTGTTTAACAGTTTTCCAAATTCAAGATTAGGCGGTCATAGTGATATCTCTCTCCAGGGCTGGTAGCATTTCTGGGCTTAACTTTACTTTTAAAGAGCTCATAAAGCCTCAGAGATACTTGACTTGTTGACTTGTTGTTCCTGGAGATCTGTTCAGAGTTCAGCTCTCTGAGTGACTGTGGGGAATGCCACCAGATGGCATGTTGAAAATGATCAAATGTCCAGGTCAGAATTCCCTGCTGTACATTCTTCAGGGGGCCATGATAAAAGGAAGAGATAGTGGATATGAAAATAATGGACAATCAGAGCAAAGTGTAGCTATTGTTGATTTTGAGTTGTGGGATTGTGGCCATTAAAAATGTAATTTTGCTAGTTCAATTTTAGGAGAAGCTAAGCATGAGCAAAATAAAATCTATGAATATGGTCCTTTTTGCTTTGTCGGTACAAATTGCAGACATAATTGCACGGTGTATGGAAATTATTATAAGGTGTATGGATAGTGTAAATGCAGTTCAATTCAATTTAGACATGTGAACTGCAAAGCTTAATGTGCTTTTGGTATAATTGTAACCCCTGACCATTGCTGGCTAAAGCAGGCCATAAATGGTACTGGACTAATTATAGGAATCACATTTGGAGATGTCAATGATGATAACACTGTCCCGAGAGATGATGAATGGTATATTTGAATGAGATTATGCATAAATGTAACCCCGAAGGAGAACACTTACGTTTCAGCAAAGACATAGAGCATGGTGATACATTTAGGAGGCTGAGGAGGGTCAAGATGGTCAAGCCTGGACACAGTGTTTATGACCCCAAACATCACTGCAGATTTCACCCAGTCATACACCAAGTTAGAATACGCCAAGCCAGCTGTTTTACAAGAGAAGGCATATTGATTCATATCAAGAAGAAGAGGTTAGGCTTCCTCGCACAGTGAATATTAAAACCACAAAAAACACGAAAAGATACTTGTTGGAAGGAAAAACAAACAAAAAACAATAAAAGGTATACCATTCTATTTTTAACATTAAATCAACTAACAATAACAGTAATAAAATAATATACAGTACACCCTTGATAAACCTCAATCAATATGTTCAATGTAAGTATACTCACAAATTCTACTTTAAGAGATCAGTCACTGACCTAGCGACCAGTCCGAAAGTTGCTTCACAAGTTTCATGTCAGAAGGTATGGTCAGAATGTAGAGGAAGTGGAAAAACACATCCACCACAATGATGGCTCCTAAGTGTACCAGTGCATGGACCCTGATATTCCACATTTCTCTCTCTTTCCGAGTCAAGTCAGGGTTATTGGCCTGTTAATCACAAAAAAAAACATTTTTCCTACTATAGCTATATATGATGACGTGAAGTGATTTTCACAAGGTCAGGTTTAATACTGCTTATCTTAAAACATTTGTTTTGGATAATCTCAAGTTGTTTCCTTTTTACATTCTATATGCAAAAAATGGACAACAACAACCAGTAAATGTTCCAGCCTAAACATTCTCAGAGCAGATATCTATTATGTAATATTGTCAGTGATGAAATACAGAACTGCAATAGTGATATGATGACGTGTGATAGATGACAGAGATATCTAATTACACACTACTAACATCTATTCTCACAGGGGTCAAAACTACCTAATTTGTTTATGTGGACAAGGTAACGAGGGAGGTTAAAACGACACCCTGTTAAATACTGTGAGAAGGAACAAGTAAAGGTTGATACCGCACTGAGAAATGAGAAGAAAAAACAACATTGAGTAAGTGAGAAAGTGTGTTCAAACCAAGGGAGATATAGGGGAGAGGTGTGAAAAGCTGAAATCCGTAAATGAATGAGAGATTCTAAAAACAAATTAATCTATCACTGACAGAAGGGGGAAGGTGTGAGTTTAAGGATAATCTTGGCTTCTGATGTCTTTCAGGTGTAGGAGTCCTGAAATCATTGTAAAGGATGCCGACAGAAAGGTCAGTGAAAATTATGACCGGGAGATGTGAAATGGTAGGCTAATCTCCCATCTCTGATCCTCACTGCTCTCACATGCTTCCTGAAATGGTAGGCTCCTTCCTTTCTCCCTGATTTAAATGACAGAGCATTTTCTGCAATGCAGTAAATAAGACGACTACAGTACCTACACATGATCTTCCCTGAGTGATTCTGAAGAAGCCTGATGGGTCATGTATACAGTATGTGTGATACTGGATATGTGTTTGTAGGTGATACAGCTACTTCTGCTATAGCACAAACTGCCTGGCAAGGATAATAGCTGAGGACATAACACCATGCCTTGTTAAGATTATTAAGCAGAATACATTCACAGTGGTAACCTGCTTTATTTTGAAAAGCAATACAAGAAAACTAATAAACTATTTCATCCTTATGTCTGTACTGTAAAACTGCACCATGAGAACATGAAATGTTACTAAATACTTTCAGGGGAACTCTTTTTTAGTACTCTATAACGGTCCGAGAAGATATAATTGATTAAGCCTTGACAAAAAGATTGTCAATGCCTTCAAATTTCAGCCCAATCATTTGAGCTTGATATAACCCAACATAGAGTTCCAAGAAATTTCTTCATACTTATTTTTCAAAATGGCTCCAAGACCAAGAAAACAAATATTCAGTGAGTATATGGTAGTTGGTGGACAGGAAAAGGCACCATTTTTGTGAAGGTGAGGACAAAAAGTTCCACATGTTGGTTACACAAATCCTACAATATGATACATTATTAGGTGTGAGATCAGCCATCCTATCACCCACCTGAACATGGAATTTATCAAAAGTCATTATGGGTCCAAAGAAGAAGAAGGGGAGGTAGAAGTTGTACTTGAGCAGGTCCAGAAAGGTGTAATTCCCATCTTTCTTCTCATAATTCTCCAAGGCAAAGCTCATACAGCGCATGATAGTAAACCCACTTCCTCCATAGAACAGAATATCATGAAGTTCAAAAGTACCAGAGACAAATCCACTCTAGAGAAAAAAAAAATACAAAAGCATTGATCTGTACTCTAAACAGAAGAAAAAAACAGAATTCTTTAAAAATTGTAATGTGTCTCCATTCTCCTTAATGATCCCATTAATGTAAGAAAATATGGTGTAAGAATCATATGAGAGAAATAAATGAGATTTATAGTAAATGAAGTTTACTTTAGAAAGTTACATGCAGATGACCCACCTGCCAGGAACTACAAGGCTCCATTCTGAAAGTAGCCAGGCTAATGAGGCCACCAGCAAAACACAGCCATTTCTGTTTGGATAGTGCAAGGCTGTAGAGCAGGACACAGTGGGATAAAATCAACATCATGTAGGTCAGTCCCATGGTACAGAAGACAGCAAGCATCCCATAGATCATGTAAAGGATGGATCTGTGCTGTGGGGAAGAGGAATGATTTTTTAAATTAAATATTAGGAGGTTTATAAGACAGGGCTAAAATCTAAGCCTTCAATGAATTTCTATTACATTTGCTAAATCGAACATAAACAAAGTTTGTTTAAAGGGCTTTCTTACTTACTGTGGAGAATCTAAACAATATCATTATAGAAAAAAGCTCCAACCTAAAAGTTTTAGTAAAACAACAAAGTTGAAATCACAAGCAGACATAAAGGCAACTTTATTTTTTCTTATTTCCCAATATGATTTATTTACATTACAGTTTATATTATGTGATTTCCTGAGAGAATACTGCTTTTTTTCAGTGGGCAGGATATTCTGCTTTGCCTTATATGATTGATAGCAAAGTTTTTTTGTGATAGCTAGTGAAATGTTCTCCGGGAGATTCAATTACAGAGAATTTTCTAAAAGTTATATTTTTAGCAAAGGTGCTAATGCTTTACCAACAATTTACCATATACCACAGCAAAGTTTCCAAGATTTAAAATGATCTTTCAAATCTTTATTTGAAAGGGGGGCTTTGTGGCTAAGGTTCTGCGCCTGTGGCTGGAAGGTTGACGGTTCGTATTCCGCAGCCAGCAGAGGAATCCTACTCTGTTGGGCCCCTGAGCAAGGCCCTTAACCCTAACTGCTCCAGGGGTGCCGTATAAATGGCTGACCCTGCGCTCTGACCCCAAGCTTCACTCTCTGTCTGTGTGTCTCATGAAGAGCAAGTTGGAGTATGTGAAAAGACAAATTCCTAATACAAGAAATTGTATATGGACAATAAAGTCATCTTAATCTTCTATCACGTAACAAACATAATGTGTTGATGAATTGGTATTTAAGTTGGATATGAAACTAACAGCGACAGACAGCAGGTACTGTCTCATGTTGACTGTATTACAGCTCATTTGCTATATTAAGAGGATTATTCATCTGTGTTTGTATTTGTGACTAAATACATGACCTTGGCTTTTCTAACATTCAATTCTAGCACTCAATGCTACTTTTAAACTCTGTCTATGACATTGATTGATAAATAATTACATAACAGCAGACACTTAAAAGAACTTGTAACTTTTATTGACCGCAAGTTTACATCTTATGTAAATAGAAAAGTTGCCCATGAATCTCAATGTTGAGACTTATTAACTAACATATATACTAACATTTTTAGAATGGGCAGGCAGACGGTTTTGACTTTTAATTGAAATTTGCATTCTTTTGTTATTTTATTATAAATTATAGTGAAGCCATTTTATATATTCATGCAAATTTCAGAAATAAAGATTTTAAGAGAGAGAGGTATAAATTACACATCCTTTTCAACAGTTTCTTTTCAAATACAGTGATTTTCCCTATACAAAAACATTCTCTGTGTTTTCCTATGCCTTCTTAGAACTACAGGCCATGTCTTCTTGTTCTAGAGGTTCACATCAGTTAGGTTTCTTTAGATCATTAAAGATGTGGGAAATATATTAATGTTATATTTTATATATTAATGTTAACCATTCATTTGGTTAACATTTGGAGTATTTTTTTACAACAGAAAGGTTATCCCACTGCACGTAGCTATCCAATCAGCAGTGGTGAAGAAAACTGTTTTTAGTGCACCTTTTCCAGACTAATTCTGAATAGAACAGATTCGAAAAAGGGTTGATCGGTCACAGTTAGAGCTGCTGAAATGCATCTCTGCCTCAACCCACGTGCTTGATGACCCTTCCATGTAACAGCAGCTTCCAAGATGGATTATGAGCTTCTTGGCATCACTGTCCTGTTCCTGCTATCATTACCTGGTCACCAAGGACTTGGAGAGTGTGCTGGGAAAGGAAGATATCTATGCACCAGCTTCCACACATATCCTGATACAATTGCCTGGAAATCATGGAAAGATGATTGATATCTCATTCTACTGCAGCCTGCATCTGCCAGAAAAGTCACTGAGATATCCAAGGTGGTACATCATCTTCTGCCAATGAGGACTTGCCGAGCATTTGCAGAATCCCATTCGCTGAGTATGGAGGATTCCGGATTCCTAGCAAGCCTTCACAGTTATTGTAGCAGCTCCAGGACTGATTGCCTTTCTGTATTTCACTGTGGTGGTTGTGATCCTGCATTATTCTCTGTGGATTGCAGGTTCCACAGAGGAAACAAGGGGATGAACTTCCAAACCCCAATGTTAACCAGCTGGGTGATACATCAGTTGAATTAAGACATTAACATCTTAGTTCAATCAAAACGGCATAATGGGTATCGGAGACTACATTTGGACTGCTGTCTTAATCAATTCATTCTTCCAAACACTTTGAAATGCCTTGACAATCGTGAAGTACTGTACAAAGTAAAGTGAAGATTACGTTTCTGCCTCTGTCCCTAACATCATTTTGTCCAGAGCAAGACTTTGTCTTTGTTCACATTCTGACTAGGTCCAGCTGTGCTCAACTCTTATTCCTTGGACACAAATTTACCTGCACCTGTTTTCATGAAGAAAGAATAAACTAAATGTTTCAAGTCAGAGGAATTCTGCACCCACCTGAGGTGCAATAAGGGAACAGATCTTAGCAAAGATGACGTGACCGGAGAGAGCGAAGACAATATGGTTCCGGAACTTTGTAAACCACATCACCCATTCAAAATCAGCTACATCCTATAAGAGATGGAAAAAACAAAAATATATAATATGTGAAATACATACATAAACTGGAGTTTCCACTCGTGCACTTTGGTTTGTGTTTCATCTTCATTTTGAGAAAGTCCCTTGGGTTAACTTTGAATACTTGGAAACTTGTAAAACGTAATATACTCTAAATTACCAATTAAAAACATATAACCATTACATTTTATAAATTATCTTATATAATTCATATCTTAATGTTATTTCCATATCTTATATATAAATAATGATCTACTAAAAATCAACTTCTTCCTAGAGAAATAATGTATTATATATAGTTCACTCACCATTTTTCTACCGAAGTAATACCATCCGGGTTGGACACTTTCCCTGAATGCCTTCCTGTTCATATTTTCTGAAATTTAAGTGGCAGACTCAGAATTAACTCTTTGTCCTCCAGTATGGTCTTTTCTGAATGTATTTTCTGTGCATCATATGCATGTTATTTCTGATGCTTTGTTGATGATAATTGTTTTGTTTTTTTAGCTTGAAAAACTTTTTCAGTTAGACTAGAGCAAAAGAATTGATGAATGTCAAAATCAATGATTTTTTGTTTTAGATTAACACAAAAGCCTATCCTGCCTTAGAAAGCAGACCACAACATTTCCATCTGAATTGTAAAAAGCTGTTTTATGACTTAAACCAAAAACTTTGTCTCGGGAGAACACAATTATGTTGATCCTCCTGTTGGCAGCATATTGTCAAGCCTTCTCTACAACCGGGCCCTGTTGTTGTTAAGGAATAAAATCCTCAGAGCCCCTTTATCAAAACACATTCACAACAGATTGCACAAAAAACTCAATGATTCATACTGTTACGTTAAATGATTTTGCATATTAGCAATTAAAAGCACTAAAATATCATGGGAATTAAGTTTTAATTGCCCACATAAACACCTGGTTTGAGTTGCAAATATCCAGTTTTTAAACAGTACTTTTAAAGACTATAGTCTTATAGTGTTTTCCTGAAGTACAGTACAATTTCTCACTATGTGTCCTTGTCTAATGGCTAGAATATAAAATATTGCATAGGTCAGCTGCATTGGTGGAAAACCTCTGCATCAAACACAAAGATAATACCTTGCACAATGCACATTGCATCATTCACATTTTAAGAAATTTGAAAAAGATTAAAATAACTCAGAAATCATAGCCAAAAATCACCAAAAACTATTTTATTCAGTAGGGTGCTATCAATGCAATTGGCCATAATGCAATTCTCTGATGAATGCAAAACTCTGCTTTTTATTACTGATGTGTATTACACTTCTATAGTAGGAATAGAAATTTCAATTTACTCAAGAATACCAAAAAGCAAAGGTTTCCTCAACAAGGGAATTGGCAATGACTCATCATATGACCAGGCATGTTAAGCAGTGGCAACCAAACCACATACCTGTGCTAGACCACAATTCTACAGCATAAACAAAAATATATATACAAAGGTGGATGTCATGATGAAATATTGAATTATGAGTAATCATCCTTTTGAAAAATGCCTGCATTTTAAAACAATATTCAATAAGGTATGCATCTCCAAGGATGTTCTGGAAAAGCCAGGGTTATCACAGCTTCCTGGGAATAATGACTACTGTAAAAAAGCTTGTGTTTTATTATGATATAACTTTATATCTAAAGATAAATGTTATTTTTCCTGTTTTACAATTATACTACTACTTAAATACAAGTTTATGAAGAGCTCTTTGTTTAAATGATTCAATTATTTAAATATTTAACCACAGTTTTGCTAATAAATCTATTCCATTTTTTTTCAGTGTCAAATCTTTAGATGTTTCCAGGAAGTTTCTAAGTCTAGAAGAATTCTTCTTCCAGGCCACCTTCCTTAGTCTTCTGATTATACAGACAATCTGGAATAATTCTGCATCTTTCAAATCATCATAGCATGCCACTTGACACGTAGACCTACAGAGAAAACTGAAAGTTATTTCCAAAATCTGAATTTTAATTAAAATTGTATCGATCATCACTGAAGTCTACATATGCAATATCATTCACAATTAAAGTATAATTTTATTGTGTGTGGTGGTGCAAGCCAAGGCTTTGGAAAGGGCCTCCCTCATTAGGGAAAACTGGACACATCGGGTTGATTGCCTGATTAGTGCCTTGTGTGACTGGAATGCCACTAGTACGAACTTGATTGGTCCAGTGAGTAATTCCACATTCCACAGGATTTAATATTTGGTTATAATAGCACCCAGGTGGCCATACAGCTTTTGGCTGTATCTAAGCTCCTGCAGTGCTGGGTGAGAGTTTAGCTAGGCTAGGAGTTGATAATGAATGTCTATGATTTAATATCAGCAGACTCCAGTTCTAACCCAAATGATGTTTGAATGATTTAAGAGATGAAGAAACTTGCAAGTATGAGTTTGTTTTGGAGTGAGTTTAATAGGTGATTGAAGGATGCAGGGTGAATTTAGTAACTTTTTATTCTTGGATATAATATGAATCCTCTATACTGCTCTGAAGAGTGGTAGAGTGGTTGATTATAGTTGGAGACTGGGTGCCAATGGGTTTAAGCCAGTGTAGCTTGCTGGTATAATCTCTGAGGAAATGAGGGACATATCTTCCTACTAAATGACCATTTATCGAGAGGATGAGCCCAGTTCAGTTTTAGCATGTCCCAGGGAATGTTAAAAATTTATTTTTTGGAAGAAGACCAATGAAGTGTGAAATACAGTTCTGTTTTCCCCTGTGGATTAAAGAAGACCTGAAGAGTCGGCCTGCAGGAGTTGAAGAAGAATTGGAAGATAATGATCCATTACTTCTGTGATGGACTGGTTCTGGGATTGTGCAGGCTTCTCTGAAAGGGGACCATTGGTATATTGTAGGAGCCCAGAAGGGTTCCAAAAGTCTATAATGGTGACAGAGTGCCAAGATGCACTCCTATAATCTGGTTACTTTCTGGCTCAGAGTTGCATATCATGGCCTACGGGTTGGCACTTCTCATATTGGATTCTACTCATTTAACATTCTATGGCAGCTCTGAACATTTCTTGTAACTTCATATACAGTGTAGAAATGCCCACATACAGTATGTCAATGTTTTCAATAGAAGACATTCATTGTATTAACAAACTTTAAATAATGAATGGCAAATTAAATTTTCCATAGTTTTTCATATTGATCAGGAAAAACCGTCCGTTATCGGCAAGCTCCATCTTCCTGTTAAAGGTTGCACCAACTTGGAGTTTATCCTGGAAGAATAGAGCACAAGTCCATCACAGGTCATAGGCAGTTGGACAACTTAGAGATACCAACTTACTCAGCCAGCATGACTAAGATCATGGTAGGAAACCAATGCATTTGGACAAAACCCCAAGTACCGAATGGAGATCATGTGAACTTTACAGGGAATGCACCCTGGTCTGCAATCAAACCCTGGAGCTGAGAATTGTCAGATACCAATTTTACCACCCTGTAGCCTGTACTTGTCAAATCTCAGAAACTATACAAAGCTGGTCCTGCTCAGTTTTGGTATTTGGTTTTTCAAAGCTAAATGATCTCTGAATCTAGTCCTGCTGGTTATTGAAAGATACAATGGTATAGGCTTCAGTTACATGGTTGGATATCTTGATCCAGACTCCCACAGATGTTTCTTGTTCTCAGGTTTTAATGCACTTTCCCTTAGTTTTCATATCTATCCTCAGCTTTGTACTCCATGGGTGATTCTGAAGATGTCAATAGGGTTAGCTTTCTAAAGGCCATTTTAGAAAGCTAACCCTTTTTTTGAGTGCTTGTATTCGGTCACCTCATAGTCTACTCTATTCAAGAATAAAAAGGTTCTTCTAGCACAACAGTATAATGCAATTCAGAATGTGAACATTTTTTAACAAAAGGTGTTCAATGAGTCAGTGGCTGGGAAGACATAAGATTTTAATTTTCCTTTGCTGTTTAATGTGAAAAATGTGAGCTTTTCACATCCTTTTTTATTAGAAATATTAGGTACATTTGCTTACTCACCACATGTTTTAACACAAAAGAGACTTTAAACGTAGGATCTGAATTAAAAGGATTATTTTTTATTAATTAAAAAGGAAATTAATTAATTTATTTTTCTAATTTAGTACATCACATGAATCATGAAAACATGATGATACTCTCTAGTGAGAAGGAAGTAAGTTATTATTCCCAATATCAGGATTGGGCAACTTCAGTCCTCCAAGGTTTATGAATCGTCCTATCCTGGCAAGCAATGGGTTCAAGGTGGGGTACATCCTGAATGATATGCTGGTCTATTATAGGACACACACAGACACAGACACCTAGACACTTACACCAGGTCCAGTTTTCCCAGAAGCCAATTAACCTACCAGTTAGTTTTTGGACTGATGGAGAAAAGAGTACCTTGAACAAACCCACACGATCAAAAGGACAGCATACAAACTCTATGCTGCTAGCAATCCTATGTTCGGATTCCAACCCAGAGCCCTAGCGCTGTGAAGCAGCAATGCTAACTACTGCACCATCATGCCACCCTACTGTAACACTGCCCTGTTTGAATCTCTTTAAAGCTCGTTCATGTCTTTTTCTGAGAGAAATGTCTGCTAGCACTCAGGAGGTCGCAGGGGACACAGTGTTTTGAGAGCCAAGAGAGACCTGTCCAAAATATCCTACCCTATCATCAGTGGCACTTTGCCAGTTGTGTGCTGTAGCTTGGAGAATTCGGGTTACAGTTAGCTTGTGCCATCACCCTGGCTTAAACCTGTGGACATAGAGCTCAACTGTTACTGGCTGAGCCACTCAGGAAGCCCCATAAATGTTTAATTGTTGCAACTGGTTTGCAAAGGTTTTCCTATGTCTGGATGCTACTGTACTTCAGGGACAAGTGTCTTTCAGCTTCATCTAACACTTCTACTACAGTGAAGAAATTGAACCATTTTTTCTACTACCTCAGCTCTAATCATGGAGAGCCAGAAGGTCTTGTGCTTTAAATTTAATCTCTCCTCGTAACTCAGTCAATTATTGACTTAATTGGTCCGAACTATAACTGGTTCCTAGTCTTAAGTCATTGAGGAATTGAAGTTCAATATTCAAGACCTATAGGACTCTCCGAGACCACAAGTGAGTGCCATTGTTCTAATATATTGAATCAACATGTAACACACAGCACTGGAGAAATATCACAAAAGTATTATCAACAGGTGTGCAATTTGTATGGTCTAGTTTATGGTGTCTGCCATAGGTAACTGCATGGAAGGATTAAAAAATTGTTCATAGGTCAACTCAGAGAAAAGGTATATTCCTTTGGGTAACTGCCAAGTTACTGCACATCACACTACTAACCAACTTATTTCTTTGCCATCATGCTCTATAATGGAGCTCTATAACACTATACTAAATCCGAATGAGCAGAGTCAATGATGGAAGTACTTTTTAACAGAAAACCCAAAGGGAAACAGAAAATATCAGTATTCTTCTGTTATATGTATCACATTTTGATAAAATAATAATAATATACTGTAAACTATGTCCATTATTTCTTTTACAAATAAATTGACATATAATTGAAATAAAGGAGCATTTAAATCTTGCAACATACTGAGATGATATAGTCCTATGATGATTTCTAGGACCCACGATAATGTTTTGACGTTTTTTAGTTCAATGACTTTCTTCCACAGAATTCTTTTTCTTTGAATTTTTCCATTGCTGGTAGATCTAGAGGAATCGTGATGGATACTTTTGTCACAGCAGTCTGTTTAGTCTCTTCCTTCAGAAAAAAAAGTGCTATTCTACTTCTGTAGATTACAAGACAAAGTCATGTTCATGACAGCTAAACTGATGTAGCTTCAAATAAAGACATGAACTGTCAAAATTTGAAAGCACTAAATAAAAAGAAGAAACCAATAGTCCTTGTTGAAGAACATGTGGAGGATTTTCCTTTTTTAAATCTACTTACCACTAGATGCTTCGAATATCCAGCTAGTAGCCCAGAGAAGTGCAAGGGACAGGACACTGGTGTAGAAATACAGCTCATACTTGGGAAGAGCAGCTTTAATCCCCATTTTGAAATGTTGGCACCAGAAGAGAGAGAAATACCAGAATACCTGTATAAAAAGGAACACCAGTATATAAACCATACTTCTTATTTTATGGCATGCACATTATAGGCAAGAGTATAGTGTTTCGTGTTATGGACTTGTAATGAGAAGGTTTTGGGTTCACATTCTGTCGGGCCACCCTTCAAGAACCACCCTTTAAGAACATACAGTACAGTACTATCTTCAAATTGCTGCAGTAATATACTTAGCTGCATCAGTGGATACAGATTTTATTGCTCTGAACAACATTGTCAGAAAAATACATTATTAATAACAATGTTATTGTATTCAGGAGGTCTGAAGATGTATTAGGGTAATTGCCAACATAAATTTAGAGTGCTTTATTTTTGTCACTAGAAGCCTCATAATCCAGCTTTGTATGACAGATATTCCTTGTTGTTTTTAGCTGCCTGGTTTTGCAAGCACATGTATATATACTGTACAGCATATTTATATGTATATTTGTTATATAAGATCAACAAATATTTACGGAAGTTTAATTTTCAGTTCAAGATTAACTAAACTTAGTTTTCAAACACTTCTCTGACCAGACTGAAAGGACTGTTGTATTGTGTTGTCTGCTGTACTGTGCACGTCCTGAGAGAACAGCCGAAGTAAGAATTCTATTGAACTTGTACATATGGCAGATAAACTAATTTATCTCTACTGCCTTTGCTGAATTGTGTGAAACCTGTTATTAGGTGAAAGCTAAATGCTTATCTATCAACTTTTTTATCTTGAACTAGTAATAATACTGAATGTATTACAGTACTTTGTTCAAACTAAAAAAAAATATGTTGACACTTCTTGATTTATTTATATTTGGTTTACTGAGTTGAGACGCCAGTTGTGATTCCATGTTATATACAGTACTAGATCATAGATATGTAACAAAATAAATGTGCATCAATTTTAATACATTTCTGAAAAAAAAACTACTAGGAAACATTAGGTTAGTAACTAGGAATATGAAATCCATGTTTCAAATCCATAGGGTATAGAACATTATATGTGTTATTTTTAGTGTTTCTAACATAGTGTTATTTCTACAGCATCAATAAGTCTTAACGTTATAAAAAGGCAAGAAAAATATGAAAAATATTGTATTGTATATCTACAGTATGACAGAAGTGTTAGTATGATGATTTTACTAGCAATGTGCATTAGTTAATATTTATTAATTATTTAATTGTATTAACTTAAAACCTGTATTAGCGTTCAATGATCAATTATGGAGACTTTACACAAACAAGAGGTGCTTTCTCATTTTTATAATTACCTGTTGGATCAGCACTGTAGAATAAGAGTTACTAGTTCTAGGACAGATTTTTTTTTGAATGTACAGTGCAGTCATTCAGTCATTTGAAACTCTTGGTAAGTTGTTTAACATGATTCCTAGTTAAATACCACAAATCAGTCATGTGCATTGAAATGATGCCCTGTGTTAGACAACAGTTTTACAATTTCTAGTCACTACAGTATGTTTCCTTTCTCCACTTTAGCTTGTTTCAGAGATAATGTTTGTGGTTCTCTACACATTATTATTACATGCGTATAATTACATATTACCAATTCAAAATATTTTTCTGCAGAACTTTATATTGTGTGCAATTTAAATGATTACTGGAATGTTAATGTAAGTTTTTAGAACTTTTTGTTTTTCTAATTTTCTATGACAAAATCTCAAAATACAATACTACCTGATTATTTTACCCGTTAAGTCATCTCACTACATGCATGTATTCGTATTTGTTATATGTATTTGTTAAACATTAAACATCCAAAAATGACAGAAAAAGTGACAGCACTAGCGCTATTATTGAGGCAAATAAGTGACAGGGATCACTACAGAACAATAGTTTACACTTCAAAAAGAGCCGAGGACATTTTCTATATTGTTCAACATGCAACTGTGCGAGTTACTTAAATGGGATTGCGACGACTACAAGCTCGGAAGAAACAGCTAAGTCAGCTGCGCCATACACCCCTTGACTATTTTAGGCTTTGCAGTTGGTCTGAATTACTGTATACAGCTGCTGCAGTGCTATGTGATCCTGCAATACAGCCGGTTTAAAAGTAAGAATTAGGAATATTCCGTAGAAAATCAACCGAAACGCTGACTCGTTAACTGCACTGACAAATATCCGGTTGTTACTGACAAGATTTAAATCTAGTTTTTCGACATTGCAATGAAAGTCTTAATAAGAATCTTTTTTTTTTGCTTGAATGTCTTCACAAGATTTTTTCAAGCACCAATGTTAAATGGATGGTGCAAGAAGACACAGTGTGATACATACAAATGAGGCTTATTCTGTGATGCAAATGACACTGAATTACAAAGTAGATAATGATGTTTTTCTTCTTTTCGTTGTCTTTCTTAACACTTGTTATACTGACCTTGAATGCAGTGGTGCAGCTGTCAGTCACAAACCTCGAGAAAGGAAATGTGGAGCCCCCCTCTTAGAAATAAAAAGAAGAAAAAGCAAAGGGCAGTGGTCTTTTAGCAGTGCATGTGTCCCGTTATTATTGTGCTGATGAGGCACCCTTGCCCACCAGCAGCCGGTATAGATGGAGAGAGCCGTGAGGAGGGGGTGGCTGCTGGATATATTTATATTTTTGACCAGCACTGCAGAGAGGGCTGGTTCTTAAGCTGTCAGTCAAACAGCCGGTATTATAATGTTTGGAATGCATTAAGACAGTGCAAGAATATTTACTTTTAGCATAGTATACACGTGTTATGATAATATCATGTTTTAGCGCATAATACATTTCAAAATACACAAAAAATATATAGTTACCATCTCTCTGTGTAAAAGCCATTCTTTGCTTTTAAAAATATTCAAAGAATTTTTGACTAGTTTTAATACTCGTGATTAAAATGTAATGAGTGGAGTCACTAATGCCACTTTTTATAACATTTATTGTGTTCATTTAACACGTTAATGTGGTGATCAGTAAAGTAATACTATTCAAATTACTACATGTACTATCCCATTATGAAAATATGAACTGATTTAAGTTTAAATTTGAATTATTATTAATACATACTTTTTACATACGGTTTTTGTAGGAAGTCCATTGAATGTTAAGAACAGAAAGTTTTCAACAACAATGTACAGGTTCAAAACATCTGAGTACAGTATGTTGCGATGATGTCAGAAATGATCATTTCAAAATCAAGTTTGGATGAGTTCTATTTCACAGATGGTGGTCTTCAGTGATTGTTTCTGAAGTGCCTTAGTCCTATTGGTACATATTGCTCTCATACAGCGCCTTGCAAAAGTATTCAAAACCTTACAGTTATCAAATATTGTTGCTTTAAAGCTTGCAGTGATGACTTTGAAGAAGTATTTAATATTTGTTATACACACAACCTACTCCACATATTCAAAGAAAATAGTTAAAATATTTACTCACTTATTCAAGTGAGTTAAATTTCTTATGATTTCAGAGAACTTCTGTGAACTTTAAGCAAATATTCAACCATAAAAACTAAGGAGTTTTACAAAGCAATTGAGGGATAGAGGTTTTAAAAAGCACAGAACAGGAGATGAAATTAAAGATATCAAAGTATTGGAAAATACCTGTATGCAGAGTCAGTTTAGAGTCAATCATCAAGAAATGCAACTGAGCAGTTGGGGTAAGGAGGAAGCTGGTGAAGCAGGCCATTGTGATGTCAGTAAAAACTGAGTTCAATGGCTGAGGTTGGAGAAAATGTTCATCAGTTAACAATACCCCTGTCACAAAAGCAGTCTGTGTGGCAGAGAAGAAAACCCATGTCACATCTCACTCAGAGTTTGCAATAAAGCATTTAAGTAATCCTGAAAAAATATGGTAAGCATTTGTTCTGGTCAGATGAGAACAAGCCAATAGAACAAGTGTAACTTTTTGGTTGAAACGCCAAGTGTTATGTTGGACACAGACACAACACTGCACTTCTCCCAGGCAAAACCATCCTTACAGTCATGCATAGGAGATGTCTCTCCTCATCTGTGACTGGAAAGTTTATTACAATTAAAATAAAAATGCATGGAGCAAAGTACAGGCAATACTAGAAGAAAACCTGTTTCTGTCTTCCAAAGCCTTAAAAACTGGGGTGAAAAATCAGCTTTCAGTGGGATAAGAATTCCAAGTAGTTTGCCAGAGCTGCCATACACTGGAGTTTCTTAAGAACAAGTAAGTGAATGAGTGGCCCAAAGTCTTGACTTGAATCCCCTTGACTTGAAAACTGCTGTCTATAAGCAATTTTTTAAGCTTCTCACACAACTTCAGAGACTTGAGGAAATCTGCCTAAAGAAAAAAGAAAAAATCACACCAAGTTGGTAGACTCTAGAAGATTTGCTGTTGTGTTTATCTGATTTCAGTTTTCTATTTGGGCATTTTTTTAAATTCACTTTCAGCACTAATTACGGGATTGTAATTAGTATCAACCTTTGTATTAATCAGTGGGTTTTGGAACACCCCGCATTCGGGTGTTTTGGCTGAAATCTAAGCAGATGGATCACTGCAGAATGGAAAAAAAAGTTTTAAAGCTGTTAGAAAATGGATGGATGGTTGCTAGGACTCCACTGGCAGACCTACATTACCAGCACTTATTGTCTAGATAATACGCATGATGTCATTTGCTGTATGTACAGCCCTTAACAGTTAATGCAGGAGAACTGGAGCAGCCCCAAAAAGCCAATCATGTTCAGGGTTTTGTTTCTAGGATTTCATATTTAAACTCAAGACAGCATCAACAAACCTCCATTGTCAAATATGTAGTAAGCTAAAAGTGATCGTAAAAAAATGTTTTTGTCACCTACTATATATTAATACATAATTTCATGCAATGACCAACTGTGGCAACTCTTGAGTCTTAGTTGAGGTGTCCTACTTCAATAATGCTTTAAAGCTTACTATCACCAATATTTTAAAAAAGTA
This sequence comes from Atractosteus spatula, assembly GCF_055471065.1. Classification (NCBI taxonomy): domain Eukaryota; kingdom Metazoa; phylum Chordata; class Actinopteri; order Semionotiformes; family Lepisosteidae; genus Atractosteus; species Atractosteus spatula. Next base: position 26,831,276 of record NC_142711.1, on the reverse strand, counting down.
TTTAAAATTGTATTTTAAAAATACCATTACATGCATTCATACATTTTAGTCCATACTATAAGATTTGAAGTTAAACTTAACTTGAAGATTGCATCATATACTGATAGAAACCTGTATGTATTGTATTGACAGTCTTTAAAGTATGAATTAAGTTTTTAAGGATAGGTACATTAACAAAATCAAATGGTAGTCATTTGAAAAAAAACCCCCCAAAACTCCCACCTTCAAAAATGTGAAGCTGCAGCAACTCCCACTTGTTTTTAATATTTCTTTCACTTTTTCAATTAATCAGTGGATGGTGTAAAATTCTACCAAAACAAACAGATCTTAGCTCTATATCTCCTGAGAGATCACCAAGAAAGTGAGGAATTTAATTTGGGAAGTTGGTTTGCAGCTGAAAGGTTCGTTCTCCCAGTTACACAGGTTCCAATTCTGGTGAATATCAGGGTGATTTTATAAAAAAAGAAGTGATCTAAGGATAAATAATTACACAAACAAATGTTTATTTAGAGGAACTCGTACAAGGTTTATTAGACAATACATTACACTTTGCTTTTGGCGTTACCCTTAAGGTACGTCTGCCATCCCAATAACTCCTTGATATTTGGCAAGTCTGACTGGCATTAAGCCCCAGGTAGGACGGCAGTGTACTGCCCAAAACCAAAAGCAAGTGAAGGCTGAGGGAAAAACTAAACACCAAGCAAAGAGTGACCGTTTGAGTTAAATGTTAAAAATTACTTTAATAGTATTCATTGGATGTTATTATTACATGGGTAGTACACTCTCCACTGACATGATGAAGGTGTCATAAACATGCTTGTTTTATGTGACAGATTCAAGTGAGGTCTCTACCTGAACCACTGCGTTGCTTGATATATGATCTCAATTAAAAGATGTCCAAGTGCAACTTTTTTCCCCAAGAGATATTAAGTTACATCTCTATAACTCTTTTTTTTATGTTTGCCCATTCAGATAACTACAGTAGGTTACCCATAGAACCGGACACAAACTCTGATCACTTCACCCAATTAGAAAAATAGCAGCTTCAATTAAATTGCTGGGCTTTTAGATCTCTCTGAATGTGAATTTATTATTCATCTAAATTGTTGTAAATTGACGAAAACTGGATCATTGTTTTTTGCAATTCCACCAGACCAGTAGGACTCTTTAAACCCTTTCTTTTTTGTAGATCAACAGCCATTCATTAACAACAAGCCAGGCTTTGGCATTAAACATTTTGTGCTGATTCTAAGTCCTTTGTAGGTTCATAGGTACTTTAACCCATAACTAAATATCCTACTAGTCTTTGGACATAATGTATTTATAGCCAGCAAGCAGGCAATTTGTCATTTGTTTTAAAGCATTGTATTTATATACCAATGATTTTATTATATAATAATTCTGAAGGCAGCAGTGAAACAAGGAGGGCTTCAATGGGTGTAACATTGTAATTTTGCAAATTACAGTTCAGATAAAATGTTTCCTATCAACATTTAACAGTATAAATGTTTGTTCCTTTTTGTATGTGGTAGCCGGCAATTACTCCTCTGTAGCTTCCCTTTTGCTTGTCTCCTGTCCCTCAAAGATGGGGTACTTGCTCTCTGTTTCTGCCCATGTGGTGGAACCATTAGCCAAATCGCGCACAATTGTAGGCAACTCTGAAACCTGTGGAGCAAAAACAGATTTTGAGAACTGTATCTCTCTAAAAAAGATCCCCTTTTCCTTTTTCTACTGACCTTAAGGCTATAAAATGACTCGTATATTGATAACAGTCAAAACATGTTCTTTGGTTTTAGTTTAACCTGCATTTAATCTGAAATGTCAAATCACAAGCATGTAAGAAACCTTACATCAGAGATAATGACGTTTACTGATCCAACCCATTTGGGTTGCTATTAGTAGCCACCAAATTGACCTTAAATTTACTTCAAGATCTCATCCAGTCATTTTCTTTGAAAAACTTAAGAAATCAGCTTCAACAATGTAACAAATTAGCTTATTTAAGAATTGCACAACCTTATTGTAACTAAATATCTCATATTCTCAGTACATATCAGTTATTATAAACATTTAAATCTCAAAAGTAGTCTCTTCAAGCTCAAAGTTTCCCCATTTTATAGTTGTAGTTTATGTTTCTTTTGGCATTTGAGCTTAGCTTAAAACAGTTTCCAAAATAACACAAATTAGACAGGGAAGACTTTTTGCAAAAAATAAAGAATTTCACAAAATGTGAAAAATAATTTTATGGTTGAGGTAATAATCAGGTTTAATGGCATTAGGAGTAATAAAAACACACTTTTATTATTTTCAATTCTGAAAAAAACATTTAAAAAATAAATTATGCAAGTATCAGAATATCATGAACTTTATGAATTTCATTTTATAGAAATGACTAGCAGATAAACTTTCAAATCTGAACTATTTGTGTTCATTGTGTCTTCCACCAGCTGTCTGATCAGCAAAGAAAGATAATGAAGAATTTGAGTAGGGAGTTGTATCTGTATGCAGGCTGCAAGGGAACAAGCTGAGGTAAATTCCATGCAGGTAAATAAAAAAACAAAACATTTTGGCTGCTTTTTTCATTTGTACTTTTCAATGTGGAATTAATCTCTACTTGTTCAAATGAAAAATTGATGTGTTTTTTAATAATTTAAGGGGCACTAAATCATTATATTTTACATCACTAACACTGCTGTTACAGTTTGTAATTCTAAATATAGGATCAATTTCTGAGTGTAATATAACCTTTGAAGCCATTCTGCAAGCTGTAAGCAGTTTCTCTTTCTAATCTTCTTTTAAGTATCTGTATAGTTAAAATGCATGTGAAAGCTACTATTAATCACTGACAAAAATTTAAGATGTTAAAACAACATTTCCACATTAAAAGAATTTTAATGTGTTCTTAAAAGTGCTATTACTGTGCTTCTAGGTAATCCATTTCTGATGTACAATGGCCTAATCTGGAGAGCTCTAGAGATGTTATTAACCCACTGACTGAGCCTAGCCTCATTTACAACATAAAATGTGCACTTACCTCAGCTCTGATCTGGCGCATGGAATCACGGTCTCTCAGAGTAGCTGTATGAGGAGTCTTGTTGACAGTGTCAAAGTCAATGGTAATGCCAAAAGCTACACCAATTTCATCTGTCCTGGCATATCGCCTCCCAATGGACCCAGAAGAATCGTCGATCTTGTGGGAGACGCCATTTCTAGTCAGGGCTTCAGCTGTGAGAACATTTTAAAGGTGATGCTCCAGAACTGTTGCCAATAAAAATGATCCTAAATATTTTAAAACACCATAACTTCTGAAACAGACTACCAGATCAAAAAGACCCTCAAGGTGAACTTTTCTCAAATTCTTACCTCAAACGCCTACAGGATGTAAAGGTTATGAGTGTGTCGTGGTTCAGCTAAAACTTCAACTAGTCAGCTAGACAACAACATTTTGCTCCTTATTAAGAACAAATCCATAATCAGTGGAACAGTCTGTGGAATTTGATGGTTACCTTCTGGTTATGACTGATTGGAAAATTTTAAATATAAAAGATGCTTGAAAAAACATGGCATTTATGAAGAAATATGACAGGAACACTCGACAGAAACATCCCTCAGTGTCAAGACAAGTCAAACTCTTTGCCTTGTCTGCTTCCCAACACAGCAGCCTCACCATCGTAGACTAATGATACTGTAGCAGCTGAATCAGCAGCCTTGCAGGCAGAGGGCTAAGGAGACATTATTTTAAGCAAAAGTTGAGGGATTATAAACTATATTTGAAATTTACAACAGCTTCTTGCATTTCCAATTCTGGTGTATAAAATAATACAAATTCTGTGTGTCCCAACTGAACCTGTTTTTCTCTGGCTAAAATAAAATTGGTCAACTATTCTGTCTGAAATATTAGAGAATGTACTCTGTACTTACAAAGCTCTCGGACAAAAGGCACAAATTCCTGATTCTGACTCAAAGGAAGGACGGAACATTTGTATGGAGCTACTGTGGCAGGAAAGCTGAAATACTGAAAAGGAGAAAAAAAAGGTAAATAAGATATCGTTCAGGCAGGCTGGGACATGAAACTTTAAGATAGCCTGATACAATGGTTGGGTTTCTACCAAAATGAGAATGCAAAATTGCTGATACAAGCTGGATTAGAATTTACAAATACATACCGTTCTCTGTTCATCACCTTCTCGGACATGGAATGTGTGTTCGAAAATAGAGTACATTATCCGCCCAATTCCAAAGGAAGGCTCAATAACATTGGGAACGATGTCTTCCACTACAGGAAAGAGCAGTAGTAAGAACGATTAGAGATAGAATAAAATAATCAGAATACAACCAAAAATCACTGCCTTCTTCTATCTTATGTGAAATGACAGCTGATGCACACTAACTATGAAAAACAGGAGGACTGGAAACTGAAATGGTTTCTTCTAGTCAATTAATAAATCCTGGGTGAACTTCTCCAGCAGTCTGTTTATATTTTTTTAACTCACTTTTTTGCCAACAGTTAGAAACAACCCTTAATAGAAGAAAGATGGAAACATGCACATTAGGCTTATAGAGAGGGACTGGAAACCTCCCAGAAACTGTAAGGATTTTTTTTTTAACTGGGAAGCAGTATAGAGCAAATGTTAGGGTTCTGGACAACAGAAAGGCTGTGGGTTCAATTCCCAGATGAGATACACCAGTTGCACACTTGAGCAAGGTAGTTCAACTGCATTGTTCCAGAAAAACTAAAAATGTAAGTCAGCCAAATAAATGAATTAGAACTGCTGGTGTGTAGGCAAGGCAGCCTGGTGACTAGTATACAGAGAAAGATGAGCCATTACATTTGGAACAAACATTTGAATTACATTTCAACCAAAATTAACAAGCTGATGTCACAGGATGCTGTAAATTTCTAGATGCCCACACCAAGTGAGATTAAATTACAGAATAAAGATAACAAAATAATATTACAAAGATATTTTAGCCTTAGATTTGATCCAAGTATATAAAATCCTAAGGAGTCCAGATAGGTGCAACCTAGGGTACAGTTTCACTCTAAGTAGTGAAACAAGAGCAAGGAGTCCCAATTGGAAAACGTAGTGTAAGGTAAATTTATTTGGGACAGAGAATAGGAAACAGTTATAAACTCAAAGAGTTGTGGATATTCAGAACAGGCTCTGTGGCCAGGTCTCAAGGCCCAAACTCTGACTTCTTTTAAGAAATTGCTGGACAAAATTATAGATTCACCTACAATAGCTACTTAATGAGAAATATCAGGCAAATACCATGTTCTTAAGGCAAAACAAGCTCTGAAACGCTAGGGCAATACTTTGGATAATTTAATCCAAACTTTATAGGTATAATACCACTATCAACTGCCACAATTCAAAAAGGAAGAATCTCAATGCTTAATCTTTTTTTTTCTTCAGGTTGGTATGCACCCTGTAACACGTAATGCCAGAGTATCCTCATGCTGACAAGCCTTGGTTAAAGGAGAACTTTGGCACACCTGCCAATCACAAACAACCTATGTAATATCCAACAGCAGCCTTTTTCTTTCTCTTCCTACTACACAAATGAAAAGCCATTATTTAGTACAGGGTTTAATTTCTAATGTAATCTTTTTTAGTAGTAACACCCATGTCCTCTACATAATTTCTCTACATAAATTCCTCCCAGTATTCTTATTATTCTTATTAAAGGCATTCTGAGCACACTATAGCATACTAAAGGTTTTTATTCTGTACCTACATTTATAATCTGCTCTATGAGAGTGTTCTCTTACCATGGAGGGTCTTCTGGAATCTCTTCACACTGACCATGTCTTTGGTCAGTTTAAAGGTCTTCCCTTCAGTTTCAACAGTGAACTCACTATGAGGGAATGAACAGTTTTTAGATCATTGGTTCAAGTAAAGCCATTTAAAAAAAGAGAAGGTAGAGCCAACACTCCCACAATATACAGTTCTTTACTCCAATACATGCAGGTCTACTGTTGCAGAAAAGGCAAACAAGTCAGTAGAATTTATTGAATAATAATGCACAGCTAAGAGCAACATTGCTCAAACTGGAAAAATTTGGGATGAAAACACAGAATGATAAAATGCTAGAATATTTGGTCAAAATGAAAAAAGTCAAACATGTTGATCTTCAATTATAGACAATGGTACAACAAAAAATGATTAGAAGGACTTATAATTAAGATTGACAAAGAATTAGTTTCATGTGATTCACTTCTTTACAGATAGGCTGCAGTACAGTGAAACCAATGTATTCTGCTGCGCTTTTCCCCAGCATGATGTTTGTACCGCTCTAGAGCTACATTTCTCAATGTGAATACAACACTAGAAAAAATGTGAACATTTTAATTGAACTTTAATATCTTTCTCAAAAGATATCAATGTCTCGAACTGATCAACATGTCCAATACATCTGATAACTATAAGTTGAGCATCTATAACGTAGAAAATTAAGTCAAAGCATCAAAATGCGAAGCAGCAAAAACTAGCACTGCAGTCTCACAGCTCTTGGATCCTAGGCAAGTTTGGGGCTTAGGGCCTAGGGCTAACATACCTGAATATTCACACATACAGGGGCATCAAGCTACAATCTAAAGGACAGAACCTCAAATTAAATTAAGATTAAGGTAAATTGTAATGTACTGATCTTTCTACTTTTACATATTGTCTTTATCAGTCACTACCTCTAGCTATCTTTCAGGATTCTGGACCACATTTGTATTGCAAAGGTCTTGAGTACAATTTAAGATTTAATGAAAGGCAGGCCTACCCATTCTCATTGAGGAGTTTTTCCTGCTCTGTGATGTAACATTCATCGCAGATTGCAAGGTAGTCCATTGCCAGCTTGGCATCCCTTTTGTATGCTTTTCCAATTGCTCCCTTGTTTGGCTCAAACTGGACAACATTTACAGTTTTGTGTGATGTAGTTAAGGAATTAAAATCAAGACCAAACAATGCAGTGTAAGCAGCGACCGAAGTAATGCTTTTGAAATAAGTGTCCTCTGTAACATTAGACTGAAAATGCATGAAGAAAACAAACAGTCATGTTATCTGCAACCACTGTCTGAAACAGTACGTTTCAGAACCATAGATACACATGGCCTTTTTTCCCCCCTCTTCATCACTGGATAGATATTTACAAGGTGCTTTTTTCACTTATACAGGAATATACATAAGTGCAAATTTATTAAAAGATTTTGTGTGTACAGGAATTAATCAGTGAGGAATAATGTAATTAGCTTGAGATACGTTCCCAACAAACAGTTCTCGCAGGGGTATATACATTTAATGAATACACAACCCATAAAAAACAATAAATAGAAACAGATGGCATCACCAACTCCTTTCAAACAGTGGTTTCATAGAAACCCAAAAAGTAATTAGCAGCTTCAGATTAAATTTTCCTTCCACACACTGCTCTTGCATTTGGTGAGTGAGCAAACCTTTATCCGCCTGGTTAAACCTGGTTGGATCAGCAACGTACTGTGTTATAATAAGAACTCAATTTAAACTTTGGGGCATAGTAATTTAGAATCTAAATCAAATGTAAAAGCACTGTGCACAAGAAGAAGAATGTTTAAAGTTAGATTTTGCATTGTATCTTCACAATATGTTTTTTCATTTCCAGACAAAAATAAATCCATTAACCACCTGTGTTGCTAGCTTTTGACACCGGTGGGACATATAATGGGAATCGCCTTAATTTATTGCTTTATTTGCGAGGACCAAAAAATCTAATAGTACCAAATCCAGTTCATTCTTTATCAAGTATCACTAGTGTGTGTGCACCCATGTTTAAAGGTAAAACCACTGTAAATGACAATCTTGGAAAATTGACCTGTAAATGTGTTCAGGCAAAAAATTCACTGTAAACAGTGGCACTCAATGTTTTTAACTAATAAGTTATTTTCCCACAAATACAGGGAATTATAAACCAGCACAGCATAAAACTAATGTACTTCACTTCATAATGCTCCTTCTTTTGGGCACAAACTGATGGGGATTTCATATTTCACGATTTTATATCAATCTTCAAACTTATTTCCAAAAATTGGAAATAAGTTTTTTGTACAAACAAGTTTCTTGAACTAGAGACATAAATAATTCCCATACTAAAATAATAAACTAATAACTGATGTGCTAGGGAAGATTTTTTTAATCACCAAGCCCAGTGTAATTATCAATCATAATATCATATTTTTTACTTACAATAAAAGACAAAGCAGGTATTATACCATCTGAATCCTATGATTCAGGTCCTTGTCTGTTAGCTTTTAAAGTCTTTTAAAGCATCTAGAATTACAACTACTGTACATTCTACAAGTCCGCTCGTGTAACACTGAAGAAAACACAGAAGGATATGGGTTCCTTGAGAGGCTTTTCTGCTACAAGAGGAACCTTGGTAGCCCTGGCATGGCAAAGCAAGTCATAGCAGGATCGGTCGGCACAGCCCACAATCTCGATCCACCCCTGCAAGGAAGATCAGTCAGAAACAATCATGAGTTTTCCATCCTGCTGCAGTCAACTGAACAGATTCCAAATTCTAACACGTGCTGGGAAACGTTGTAAAGACATCTTCTATCGTGCCTCCTACAATAATAAGTCTTCTTGCATGCTGAAAAGAGTGGAAATGAAACACAACTTTTTGGCTGTGGAGCTACCTTAGGGTGCCACCGTTTCTTTTCCTCTCTTTTCAGCATGGAATAGACATTTACTTGTTCCTTAACAGCCTACGCATTCTGACACAGCTACCTACTTGAACTTCTTGCATGGGTGAGATTTGCAAATTTCAAGGTAACAAACTGTAATGGCGATACTGTTCATATTCTTGAGGAAGTTTGAAAACAATTCAGTAAATCCACCTACATAAGATGTTTTCGTCTCTGCGTCCCAGCAATCACAGGCGTAGTGAGCCATCTCGTTGTCCATGTGCTGACGGAAGCGAAGCTTGTCCTTGGAAATACCCACTTTGGTCAGGTACAAGTAGATCCTCCCAATAAAATAGCCCAGGACAGAGTTATTGATCACACCCTGCAACAGAGAGTCAGAAGTGATATACAAAACATATCCATACCTTAATATGGAAAACATGAAGAATAATAGCATCAAGCAAAGTCACACCCTGTTCACATTACTAGGAAATCACAGCTCCTTACCTGCTCAACTGCATCTCCCAGTTTCATCATCTGTGCAGACTGACCACTGGTCTGAGCCTTGGAGGAGTACAGCATGATCTCTAAGTTGGCCACGTTCTGGAATTTGGGATGGTTTTTATCATTAGGATCCACAAAGTGCTCTATTTCTGCCATGGTGAACTCTCTGCATAAAAAACAGGACTATGCGTTAGTCTTTCCTTTCACAATCAAGCATTTATTATAACATTGCTTTTATCTTACTTTCCATCTATTATGAACTGTAACTAAATCTCAATGACTTTATTCTAAATCCACATCCACTTTGCCCGTATCAGGCTGACCCTGGCTTCTGCTCTGTGGGGTGAGCTAGTACTGGTGTGGCAGGCGTCTGCTCCACCCACCTGTCACTCAGCATCGATTCCCATGGACTAGTTGACAGGAGACCTGTATCACCTGGAGCCAATTACCATTTCATCTCTTTCTGGCAATTAAGAGGGTGTTTAAGGGCAGCTCAAACTCTAATAAGGGCTCTGATATAGATTTTGGACTTCCAAGTCACAAGCTTGTTCCCTTCGTGTTTTGAAGACTCCCAAGTGTTTTTCCTGGCTTGACCCTTGCTTGTTTCCTTACCCACAATTCCTAGGTCTCCGTCCTGCTTCGTTAACGCACCCTCTATAAGGCCCAGATCACGCAACTGAGCCTGATCTTCTCTAGCACCAAGATCTAACACCTGTTTTGGATTTATCCTTTTGGATTTTTCTCCAGTGCTTTCATTATTTAACCTCATCGGTGTGTCGGCAGCTTTGTGAGTGCTACGTAGCTACATGGCTACGTGGCTGCCTGGCCGTGCAGCTGTGTCACTGCCCTCATGCGATATCTGCTTTGAACCCCTGCCTGCTACACCACCATCCTGTCTGTATCTCTCTACCTTTGCTTGCACTGCGGCCTCTAAAAGCGCACTGCCTGCAGTTCCCCTGGGTCTCATCCGTCTCTCACCCAGAAAGTGGGTTCATCTTAAGACTCCCGATCCCCTGTTAGTCCCACTGAGCAATGAGATCATTACAACCAGAGTACAATATTGAATTACTATACTGTACTATGCTGAATAACTATACTGTTAGAAATCAGATAAAAAGTAGCATTCAACGCAAGTGTTATAAATGAATAGTGGCAGGCAGACCACTTATCTATGCCATGTTAACTTTAATGGTTATGATACATTAATTGAAGTATTCAACAGCAATCCCACTGAAGACCTAGCCTTATCACACTACAACAACCTTTCCCCTAATACTGCTTGTAACCCTTGTCCTTAACGTAACATCCACCCTAACTTTAACCTAAAACAAATTTAACCCAAGCATTACCTTAACCCTATATATTCCACTTATTAATATTAACACGTATTCACAGGATACAAGAAGCTCTACATCTGTCAAAAATATGCTCCATTTACATTTTAAATGTATGTTTTTAAGGCATGGGGCAAATACTCTGACATTCAGATACAATTGATTTTTGTATTAAAAATACAAAAAAACACTTTTACCTGACTCTGATGAGGCCGGAGCGTGGAGAGATCTCATTCCTGAATGAATTTCCTATCTGGGCAGCAGCAAAGGGCAGTTTTCCCTGGTTGAACTCCAGCAGGCGCTTGAAGTTCAGGAAGATTCCCTGAGCAGTTTCAGGCCTCAAATAGCTACATACATTGAAATGCACAAGAAAGCAGAATGACTTACTTTAGTCTTTTTGCAGCAGAGCATAATTCATTTGTACTGTGTAAATATTTCAGATTTAACATTTACACATTTCTGAAATGAATTAAATGCAATTTTATATGAAGAATCACAAACATGCAAAAGGAACAATAGTTTAGGTGCAGGCAGGAGACAGCACTGGAACAATTTCCCTATAAACAAGTAATGTTCAAGCAACCACACTGTTGTGACAGTGGGGACCACTGATTTTAAGCAAGGTTAGCAATGTTTAAATCCCATCTTGATTGCCCTACTCCGAAGGTTTGGAACAATGGGATATGTTTATCTTTATTTATGTAGCTATCCTTAAGCAATGAGGTAAATAAGCAAGAAGGAAGATAGTTAATCAAACTTATAATAATTTACTGTGGTTTAACAAAGTTATAAAATCAGTCATATTAAAACAAATGTTCAACAGTGACAGGACCATTACTAGCGAGGTTATGAAGACAGCTTCCATAGGAATAGACCACAGCATATATACAGGAACAGGCAGGAAACAGAACAATGAGATATGAGCAAGAAAGTAGGACAGGCAAAAGGAATATCAGCATTCATCATCCTCCTCTTCATCCAAATCAGGTACTGACAGAGAGCACTCTCTAGAAATTAAACTTCAAACCAGATTCTGTCCAAATAATCTGAATGCTGAAGGAGTACTAGACTCCGAGATTCATTACAGAAGAGAACGTGCAGTCTTATTTATTAGGAGATTCTGATTTTTTATACTGTGGAATCTTCTAACTAAAAATGTTATCTCCAATGTTAGCATTACACTGTTCCCATTCATAGTAAGCATCTGTTTAGAGACGGAGAATAAGTCCTGGTTAGAATATCTTTTGTTGATTAGGACAGAGATTCTCTCAGCAATGGCTTATCTCTCCCATGGCCTGTTAAGGTGTCTGGTGTATTAACACTGTAAGGATAGAATTCTTGCAAATCTACAGAAGGTAGGACTGAATGTCACTGAATTGGAAATATCCATGCATAATGTAACTGTTGTTTACATGTAACCAGTGTATGTTGTATTACATGAGTGCACATTCTTGTCTAAATTTAAGGAGAGTAAAAACAAGTGCCATTTCATGCTCAGCAATCCCTGACTGTAGGGGGAGCAGTTTATGATCTTCAGTATTGCAAGCTGGTCTCAGAACCTGATTTTGTTATTGATTCATAACCTCCTTATTTCACACCCCTGATTTGTAGTGATGCTAATGAATTTCAAATTTTGTAAAAAGCCTAGAGTAAATACTGGATGAGAATAGCTAAAAAGAGGGAGAAACATTTTGTTTAATACAGGATATGAAAAACAGAACAGAATTAAAAGTACAATATCGCAGACTAAAAAAAAAGAAGCAGTGATAGGTGGCACAGTGGTCGTTTTCCTACCCTGGCATGTTTCCACCCGGTCCAATGGATGTCTGGAACATCAGGTTAAAGGAGATAGGTGGCGTCAGATCATTTCCTGTGACTGGAGATTTGACATTGTATTTCACAAAGAGGTTTGCCAACTCTTCTTGGGTGTAATTATCCAACTAAAACAGAAAAGAAAAATATAATTAAATCAAAAATAGATTTCACTAAAGATACTTAAGACTTCACTTGTACTAAAAAAAAATAAAACAAAAGAACTATGAGAGAAGCATACTCATAAACAACATTTTATTTTATGACAGGATCATAAAATAACACCTGGGCTACAGAAGTGGTAAGAAAAATGAAAGCATCACACTCATTTTTTTATCTTATATAGTATTGTACTGTGCACTATCAACATGTTGCAAAACTGTGCCAAGGCCACAGTAGGAAATATCCTCTGGATTATAAATGATGCCACCACAGACTTATAGCATTGTTAGTCTATTTACTGTAAACACACACAGGTAAACAAATACATGCAAGACATTTTGCTGCTTTGTTTCTGTTGGGAACAAGGTTTGTAGAATCACAATAGGTACCAAAATGGCACCAGTGGAAAAAAAAAACACGATTTGTATTTAATCAGCGATGAGCTGATTAACCAAAAAGGTTAAAGATGATCATCTCTCCCATATTAAATTGTCAGCCATTGTCTGATGTGGCTTTCTACTGAAGTATTACAAAGGTGAAAGGAATAATCTTTGGAGTTTTTACCATTTTTGTACCGGCTGGGAAACAACCAAGATCCCTGTCCAGTCGTGAACTGTTGCATGTTCATGGAGAAAAACTGATCTAAAAATGTAAATTATCTGAGGCTGATAATGTCTCAAAAACTCTACATCATCCCAAAGAAGGCTCAACAGACAAAGCGTTGCGTTTCCTTTCTTCTCTTTTCAGCATGGAATAAGCCTTTACTTGTTGCTTCATAAAGCATAAGCAAGAGTTCTTAAGCCAACTTTCAGCAAAGTACCATGTACTCATTAGGAACAAGCAGAAGTTCAGTCTATGCTGTAATTAGAAAGAAGAAAACATTTGATCTGTGAGAGTCTTATTTTAACCTCTACATTTTCCTTTACAGCTTACACACTGAGGCAGCTCCCTATTCAAACCCACTCATTTGTTCCTCAGAGGATTCTGGGAAGATTTAGGCAAAAGAGCTTTATATACACATTTCCCCACTCTAAAAATTCAGACCATGAAGTTAAAAAAGGGTGTTTTGTCTCTTAAACATCATATAGAAAATAATATATCCTTATACATCTTAAAGGGGCTTCCCAAGGTGGCTAGGCTGGTAAAAAGGCGAGCTCTATGATCGCAGGTTCAAGCCTGGGCCCTGTCATTAGCCAGCTGTGACTGGCTTTCTCTACGCACAACTGCCTGAAAACTGCCAACAGGAGGCTGGGATTAATCAACCAGGGTTTTCTCAGCTCTCAGTGGCACAGCAACCTCCTGTAGCCTTGCAAGTGCTTGTAGGCATGTGGTGCTGTCAGAGAGGGATGTACCATCTCCTCCAAGAAGAGCAGAAACCTTCAATATGGGCCAGTGTAGCCAGGAAAATACTGAAAGACAAGTGGCCTGAGGTGTAGTACTCTTCCTCATTATCCCTCGTGTGTGGCCACAGGGTTTGTAGCTGCAAGACGAGTCTTGTAAATCTCACATTTGACACCAAATCGGATGGGTATAATACAAATAATTGGTTATTTTCAATTCATTAAAAAATAAATATTTTCATCACAACAGAAGGACAGATAAAAAATTATATAATCACACAACATTTTAAAGCACACTATTATATTGATTGTGAATACCCTGAACTAACAGCTAGCCCAAATTTCCCAATGGATATCTACTTCCCAAACTACAAAAATACATTCTTGAAAAGCACATCTCTCACCACTAGTTAGTGCTATCACCACAATATTCTTTTCTGTGTGGGCAGGGTTTAAACATCAAGATAAATGTTCAATATTGAAAAGTGTAGGTATAGATTCTGAAATTAAAAGGATTGATGTGACAAAATGTGAGTTTGACTTTCACATGTCACTGAAGTGAACAGACTGAAAAACTATTAAATTAAAAATGACAACTACTAAACACACTTTAAATATATATTCAAAGCTCATGCAATAATATTTAAGCAAGGTGTCAGTGGTTTCATCTGTACTATTGTACTTTAAGATGCTACAAAAGTCAAGATGCAAGTAGTAGGGAAAACAAACTTTGCTGTCCAATGGCTACATTTTTTCCTCCATGTATGAAAGATTAAATATTAATTGTTTTAAAATAAGTTTCTAAAGGCTGACTTTGAATACTTTCACTTGTAATTCCCTAGTGAAATGTATTTGTGAGTAAACAGTTATTTTAACAGTACCAAAAGGTTTTGACCACAAGTACTGATTAAAGACATTTTTAAGTAAATATTAAATACTATTTTATCCATAGAGATTTACATTTGCATCATTTACATAGCGGGGTATTATTTGGGTGAAGGGTAAAAAAGCACTGTCTCTCCGGGATCTAAACCCACAACCTTCCAGTTAAGAGGCCAGAACCCTGACCACTGTTACTATTGGGATAAAACATTGTTCATGAACAGAGGCAAAAAATACAGGGAAGATCTTTGCTTGACTTAACGAGAACATAAGAGTAAGTAAGGGTGAATAACACTACAAAAGAATGAGGTGTAGCACTATTTTGCATTCCAACACCAAATTTAACAACTGATTAAAAAAATATATATCCTCCATCATACTGACTTGAGTGGCAGTAGTCTTCTTCCACAAAAAAAAAAAGGAAAATTGAATATTCTGAAATCAGTGAATTCAGTCAGTTCAATCTCAGGCAATGTTAGACCAATCATCTAATAAACAAGAGTTTGTGAACTTGTTGCCTCTTTTTGTTAGCAGTATTCTACAAGTCTAAAAACACAAACCTGAGTCACGACATTTTCCATTTCTGCTTTCGTCTCAGCAGCACACTTCTTGTCAGACATAAGTTTCTGAAGGTGAGCTGCAATTAAAATGGAATATCAAAGCATTTCTAGAAATATGCGGCATACTGACATTCAACATAGGGCTGAAAAACACTGCAAACCAGAAGGAGGCAAACCAGGGCCTACTTGTCATATCATCTCAGGCTAAGAAGTCCAATCAGCTGTGTATTCCAGGAAGTAATACTGTAGTAACTGTAGGGACCTGGCACTTGAGGACCAGGGTTGCTTTAAATTATATTTAATGAATGATCTACATAATATAATTAAATGCCATTCAATACAAAGTTAATTATTCTGGATGCCCACACTAGGTATTGAGTTTATAAATTAGGTGGGATTTCCTGTGGCTCTTAGCTAGGCCATCAGAGGCTTGGTTATTCATGCAATCAAAACATGGACGCAATCCAAGTACTGAACCAACTCCCTGATCAGGTGTGTGGGTGGTGCTGTCTTTCAAACAGCCCTTTGTTTTTTCTGAAGATCCACCAGCACTTCACATATAAAAGCCAGGATATCAACAGAGAAGGAGGTAGTGGAGGGAGGTCTCATTGAAACATGAAAGAAGTTAACTGGCCAGTATTTTCCATAAATGTATTGGATTTTTGTTACAAATTATATATTGAAACACATCTGACGAAACTAAATTACTTCAGAATACACAAGAGCAAAAGCCATTTATTTTGATACCTTTTAAAAGGTGGTCTGCACGGAAACACTCCCCATTCTTGACATCTTTCACCATGTAGTCGGCAAACTTATCTACGTGGCCAGATGTCCTGGAATATAAACAAGCAAACACTTAAAACCAAAGAGGATGTAATGCACCTGTTTCTGTTGAGTATCTCAGATATGACCTGAAGAACATTAACGATAACCACAGGCATATAGATTTTCAAGATCTTGAGCCAGAACGTAAATTTCACAGAAAGAAATCACATTAACGAAAGCATTTAAATTGTATGTTATTTCTTAAAAAATTACGATTAACATGAAACTAAAAATCCAACACATTCAGTACATTTCTCTGTTAATTTTCCCATTCGTAGACATAATTTAAAAAGAGGAAAGGCTTTTGTAAATGCACTATACAATATGACTAGTGAACTGCTTTGTTCCCAACTATTTAGATTTTTTGGCACAAATTAAACAATAAACCAGCAACTGGCATCACATAGACAATATTTTTAAAAAAACTTTATAAAAGGAAAATCATTTGTCCCTGCAACCGGGCTATGGAGGCTGCAATTAACACAGACTCCATGCAAGAAATCGCAGAGTTCATATTTGCCCATTTAAAACAACCTGCAGAACTGCATAGAAAAACAGCCTCCAGGAACCACAGGGCAGGTTCTTACTGCTAGACAGATTAACTTAAATACACAATACACAATCAAATACAAATATACTTTTTATATTGTGCTGTCACACCATAACTTAATTTTATTCAAGCTGTTTTGTATTCTTAAATTCAAAATGATTTCAAAGAAACTGAACGTGAATAGGAAGAGGAAAATGTGCTGTGGTAGTTGGTTGAGTGGGGCTGTTAGGAACTTTTTTTTGTAAAAACTCTACGAGAGTCTGAGCTTTTGATTCACATACCGTAGAAGTGAATCTGTGAACGAGCTTATTTAAAAGAACAAACAGCTCAGCAGTAAATTTAAAACTAAGTGTTTCTGGAGTACAGACCTGTTGTTTTTCAATTTGCTTTTCTTGAGAATGCATTGGCATTGCAGATCTGTACAAATATTATTCTCATTATAACACACAAAATGAAGATAACATCTGCTTAAAGAAAGAAAGACAGGGCACTTACTTGAGAACTGGCTCCGGTGTCAACATTGTACAGTCAATTTCAAGAATCTGTTCTTCCTGAATAAAGTGCTGCCTCCAGATCTGAAGAATGTTGTTCTTCAGAGCACAGCCAACTGGGCCAAAGTCATACAGTCCACTTACACCTGAAAAACACGAGGACAGGATTGCAATGGTCTGTGAGACAGTGAATGGAATAACAATGCCAGTACTAAAAAAAATATCTCCAAGCCCTTCTGGTTTTAATCATTAGTTTTAAACAAGATCTGGTAATGGTTCCTTCTGTTGCAAATACAGAAATGTTCCAATAGGAAGACTGTGAAAATAATTTTATAAAAACTCTTGATGTAGTAATAATGTAGTAATAAACAATAATGTTTATATATAGATAAAAGTTTGTATTTCTTATATGCATGATGTAACCAATTAAACAATGGGTAAAAAATAGATTTAAAGAAAAATAAATCGCAAAGAAACCTTTGAAGCTAAACAAAAGCCTCTAACAGTCTTTTGAAAGTTTTTAAATAGACATAAACAAATTTCATTTAAAAGCATGACAACTAAGGGGTAACCAATTTAAGGTTTTACAGTAATGTTAATAACCAACAATGACTCAGCCATATATACCCATACAATACCTATATGCTCAGTGCAATATATAGGGTTCTTTAAATATCTTGTTTGTGTATATTTGGTATATTTTCTGCCCCCATGCCAATCTGTGCAGTACATAGTTTGCACTATTTAACACTTTATAATAATTCCAGAACATACACTTGTCTCACTGGTTATGCGTCACAACATTATGTATCAACAGTTACCAACCCTAGTCCTGGGGGAGCCTGCCGTCTCATAATTTTTGTTCCAGGTGCTTAGTCTCCTGCTAATTAATTTCAAGTTTCCACCTGAGGTAAGCTTTTAAGTTTGCTTTCAGGGCTTAAAAAAAACATAGAGGTTTGCAATTTTTAACACTGCTTCAAAACATTTCACCCAACATACCTATTCAAGGTGTGCTAGCTGAAATCTAACAAATTGGAAATAAAGTGAACTGTGTCAGCATTTGATATATTGTCATTCCCACCTGTCTGTTCATCATAAACTAATCACCTATTAAGAGCCACTGTGAAAGAAATAAGAAATAAGGGAACAAAGGTTAAGGCAAGTTGGGAGACAACAGTAAATATGGACAGTATTTTTTAAACCAAGGAGTGCAGAAACAGGTAAACATACTCATTTTGAATGTACAAATTAAAAAAATAAAGACATTCCTTGATCTCTCGTGATATTTATTGACAAGTATTCTAAAGGAAACTATATTGGTTCAGATCTACTTGGAGATTTAATTCTATAGTCAATATATTCTTACCTCCATAAATAGCAAAGGCCTGGTCATAAAAGAATCTCCTTTTAAGAGTATCCTCCATTTTGGGTCTGTCAACAATGTCATCCTTGGGCTGGAGGGCCAGTTCCTGTACATGACACCAAAATAACCAATTCAATGTTAAATATGCATCCTAGTAGTGGAACGATTCCTGAAAAATCTGTTGAGAGAAAAATGCATCACTTTTTTCTCCCTTAGTTATAGATTAATCCTCCTTTTCATAACAGATATGGAAAATTAACTTCCAGTTAGTTGCACCCAAAATGAGCTACTGGTTTATTGGTATGAACTGGTGTAGCAAACAACTTAAAAGTTAAGTTCTACTAGTGATGCACTGTAACGATGTCTCTTTAAAAATGATGCTGTAATTAGCTGGTCTCTACTAGGTTTTGAAACATTCTGAACTGGAGAGTACTGGTTATTAGTCAAACGTTTTGTACTGGAATTACAGCTAGGGTGATCAGTCCTTAGCTTATCACTACCACTTAGCTATACGACATATACAAAAGTCAGGGCCAAGCTAGCACTGTGGTAGGCTTCAGAAAAAAAATCAGTTTGCCACTGGTGGGGGTCTTAATGAATCATACAATGCTACTGTTTCTTCTGAGTCTGACAGGGAGCACTTTGCTGTTGGGATTGCCATATTTCAGACAGGATATAAAAGACAGCACAACACTTTAGAAAAAAATGTAACTTGTCTGTATTCTCTAAATATAAATTAGGGATGAAATCTGTATCCTGCCACACCCACTTCGTTAAAGTTCATACAACGGTTGGGCTTGTATCAGTTTCATCCCAGAGTTGGTTCTACCAACACATTTCCGTTATAGAAATGTGGTATTTTACTGAGAGGTCTTTTCAAATTATAATAAAACGACAAATATAAAACACAAGACACAAAAAACCTTCCTATTAAGGAAGTGTCAATTTGTATCTGTAACCGGGCTATGGAGTCTTCTTAGCACAAGCACAGACCCCATGCATGAAACTACAGAATTAATTTTTGCCCTTTTCCATAACCTGAAGTACTGCACTAGGTTGCAGCTCCCAGGAACCACAGGGCAGGAAACACAACTCCACATGAAATGCTTGTTAATTTACATAAACAGTTCCAGAATGTATATGAAAATAAACAACAAAGCAAGTATAAGGCATAGAAAGAAGCACAAATACTGGAGAAAGACATACAAACACAAAATGACATAACATATCAATTAAGCATAGTTTGCACATCCTCCTTTGCACTATATACAAAGCAAAAAAAGGCTATGTTCCAGTGTAAGCTTGATCTTACACTGAAAATATGAGAGAAATCTAACCTTTCAGTGAGGTAAAATTATTCAAAGAAAAAAAATCCTTATTTTCTTCACAAAGGGTGCCAATAATTCTGGAGGGCACTGTATGGATCTAGGGTAGCAACAACCCAAAGTATAAGACTTGACTGAGGACTAAGAGCAAACAACATATTAACTGAGAGAAAAATAAAAGACAAGAGAACACACCACCGCTTATTTTTCCTACAGAATATTAGACTGTAGCCTGTGAACTGTAAAACTGGTTTGGCATATCAAAAAGAGAAAAACAGCCGATGGGCATTTTCATTATTGCTGACGCCCATGAAAATTAGTGCTGCTTTAGGGTCCACTCCTTCCCATCCTCAGAAAGAACTGTTCATTGAAGACATCTGCCAAAGAATCCTTAGATTTAGAGAAATTAGGACAAGTCTGAAAAGGTTGGAGAGGAAAAAAAAAGCCAAACTATATGATGCACGTGAATGCCTTTGAAAAGATCATAAAAACGATATGGGTATAGGTGGGCTGAAGTGTTGCTTTCGATTCTGATGAGGCTAAAAACCACACCAAATTATACCACTGGCCTTACATTTCACAAGCTGGACATTAATAGCATTAACACTGACAGTGGCATGGGTGTGGGACCCAGGGCTCAAAGCAAAACTAAGGCTTATATAGATACAGAATGAGCAAATGTGCCCCCATGTATATGAGAGCCCAGCTTGGAGGGACAATACTGCTGGAAGAAATGCAGAGTGATTGAAGTGTAGAAATCTGCAGCATCTGAACTTAACCAAAAGTGGTTCCCAAAACACCTCTATGGTGCAAAATCACTGTGGAATATTGTCACCTTACTGTATGTATTAAGGTTAGAGTAGAAGTGACATACAATGTGAGTAATGCCTTGCAGTTAAGAAAACAATGATGCAGTCACCCTAGTTTAGTGGCCGGAATTAGTTAATACTTTAACAAGGGTAACTGACTAGGCTATTGGGAGAATAACACACAGACTGTTGTAGGAATGGTAGTGCAACATATAATGAGATTAGTATAGCAACTGGGTATAAATTTAACAAACGTAACTGACCCTCAATCAAGACGGCTGGGTTGCAATATGATGGCACAAAATTTTGTGGATGTGGCAAGATAAAACATTACCAATACCGATACTGTACCAAGTTCTGCAATTTAGGTATAAAAGCAAATTACAGTAGGCAGGAATGTTGTGGGCAAACTGGTGGGATCTAGGCCTTTAAAGGGCAGATCAGAATGAACTGTTAAGTTTTACTGATTTACCTGAAGATAGCATCAACAAATGAGCTATCCAAGAGGGGAAGAATCACATTCTTAATGTTCAGGGATTATGGAAATAAATGGATACTTGCGCGAAAGGTGTGGAATTAACATTATAAAGACAATGTCTTGTAGGTTAATCGAGGGGAATGAAGTTTTATGCTAACTAAGCCAGTACAAGTACATTTTTTTAACTTTGAGTTGTTTCGCAAATTATGCATTTTCCCTAAAACAGCTTTGCCACAATTGCCCTTGTGGTTGTAAAAGTTTGTTTTACTGCTGGACAGAAAAAGGGATATAAAACTCACCCAAAAGGGGAACTTCCTTACATGGATTCAACATCAGTGATGTATATAAAAACTTTTACAGTACAGTACAGTTCCTGCTACAGTCATGGGAGTTTTCTGAGGCAAATCCCTCCTGCATGCTTGTAAATAAAGCCTATCTGCATATGACTTCTGTGATCTCTGGAGTAGCAATTTATTTTTCCACTACAGCAATAAGAGATAGGAAAACAGGGATTAACTCAGATATTAGTGGTAATAAGTTCTTTTTTGGCATTCATCCACTGCGAATGTATTAATGTGTTTTATTTTCTTGGCAATAAAAACCAGTATCTACTGTGCTAATACTGGAACCTTGCAATAAACTCAAACACTCCCCTTAAAAACTATAAAACCAGTCAGGACTTTGAGACTAAAAAAACCCCACCAAAACAGTGGTGCAGAAAGACACACCTGTGCCAACTGCATGACAAACAACTGCCCTTAGCATATGAAGGCAGAAATCTGTACCTTAGCCTCCAGTATCCTCTTACGGGCCTTCAACTCTGCCACGGCTTTGCTAATGTCCACATCAGGGGCATTCTCACTCTTCAGTCTGCGCACCAAGTCACCCTGGGAAGACAACATAAACAACATCCCAACCTTTAAAAAGGATACATTTGGTGAAACTACATAGACATTGTAAAAAGTTTGAGGAACTGCCATAATTTAAAAAAAAGGATCTAAAATTACTCCAGTTTAGTTTCAGTGCAGATTTACAATGGTGGGGTTTTACAGTGTTCTGTTTCTCAGAGTAAAGCATTCGGTGCAACCAACACTTTTGTTCTGATGTAATTATTCTAGTAGTATTAGTTAGAGCGTCAAAATAATTAGATTGCTTTTAAATAATGCAATGAAATCGATCATATTTTCAATATTTTTTCCAATGATCAATGCATTTTAAATACATTTTGTTTTCATTTTAAAAGCATTGTTAGGATCTCAAGTTGGATCACCAATGACTAAGGACTAATGATATTCCTGTCTACTCGCTTAGTTATAGAGCATAATAAATAGGCACCAAGTCAGTGGGGACTTCATTTGCATAGGTGTAAAGTCGATTTCACATTACAACTGCTATTTTTTATCGCGCAGAAACAGTAAATACGGTATTACAGAGGAAGAGACCGCACCTCCAAAAAGCAGAAATGGTGATTTAAACGTTCAAAGAAAACATTTTTTTTTTGGTTTCTTTAAGTATTCAAAGCATTTATGTCATGCGCGATATTCATTCCCATCCGAGAAAATGTTAATGTTTTATAATTGTGATATTGACAAAAGCCGACCGCAATTACACCGTGATATGTTCTTCGATAATGCAAGACACTTTTCTTAACGGGACCCTTAGTGGCGACAAAAAAAATAAGTACCAAAACTGATAAAGCTGATCAAATTGGCACTTTTTGCACACTAGAAAGATCTTTTTAAAGATTTCCTTTCAACAATGGGACAAAAAACTGAACTACGCCGCTGTACGTACTACAGGGCCACAAAGAAAGATTTAATCCTGCCATGAACAACTATAAAAAGATAGGAATCGCCAACATATTCACTCCTCCCCTCTGACTTCGTGATGCTGATGGAGGCTTAAACGTGGCACTGTAGAGCCTCTGCATTGCTGATTAGACTATTTGAGCGCAACATACAGTGTGTATTACCTGTACACACTTGACTCTTACACAGGTGCGCCAATTTAATAACGCGGGCACACCAGCAATCCAAAACTGCGAAATAAAGGGGTTTCCAATAATACTTAACATGCATAACTAAACTGCAATTTCAAGTATAACAAAAAAATCACTGCAGAACATCTGAAAGAAAGTCAGGGAATCAGGATCTGGTATGTCGCTGAACTGATCTTTTAAAATAATAATGCAAAATGAGATGGTTCAGATCTTTAAGCCATGCTAACGTGTACTGCATGTCCTTATATACGTTTTACATGCCCTTCGTCTTGGGTTGTACTGATTGCTGATTTTAAAGAACATCGAGATTACTGACTCAATCAGGAAACTGATGCTTTTATTGTCCACATTAAAGATTCACCTGACAATCCATCGAGGTCAGATGTCAAAGTAACATTAATATCTGACGCTCCACATATATATATATATTTTAATCAACATGTCCAGGAGTTGTGATCTCTCGTTTAAAACTTAATTTGGCAGTATAGTTAATAGGCCATAACAGCATCAATTATGACAAATAATACCAGCCCGAATACCGGAACTTAACCGTTCCTTATTGTCTCACCTGCTCTTTCACTGCCTGTCTCAGAGGAGCCAGCACCTCTTCGATATTGCCGTCCATACTTCTCCCTCTTGCAAGCTGTTGCCAAAGGCTTTTCTTGTTTTTCTTCAACAAGCAGGCCGACAAAGAGAAGAGCCTGTCTTCGCGCGGACGGTGGAGCTGATGCGGCGCTGACAGTGCCCTGGGTGCTACAAAGAGAGCAGCAGTCTCGATGCAGGACCTCAGCAGGGCGGGTGCAGCTCTCAAACGCATGGACCGAAAAGACCGGTAGTAGTGAAGAAGGGACAGAATGATGAAATCTCAGGAAACAAGTAAACACAGGGCCTACACATGATCAGCACTTTCGCTGCAGCGCTGCTGCTATTTCCACTAGGAAAAGATTAGCTCTAGCAGATTCGACGAAAAAAGAGGACGCACATTTAATCTTACGTGAATGGCTATATATAACCTAAAACTCATTTCATGATCGAAAAAGGTTGGAAAAGGTTTTATTTCTATCACAATAAATGTTAACATTAACGACCTGTTCTAGTTTGAAGCAGCAATTAAAGCCAAAATCATCACAATTAAGAGAAGTACACAAACAAATTTGAATTTATCTGGTGCCCTAGAATCTGATTTAGAAATGTAATATTTTAATTTGCATTTATATCCAATATTGATAAGTTATATCTGTTCTCGAATCATTTTTTTTTCTATTTACATCCCTTTTAGTATATTTTTGAGAATATAATGGTTGATCTTTTTTTTAATTTTGGTATATTTTTAAGGTTCTCTCATACAAACCCCCAGATGAAGTCTGTATTTTTGCATATGATTTAAAACTAAGGTGGTTTTTCAGCTTAACATTGTAAATAACTGCCAATGTTCTTATTTCTATAGATACTTATATTCAATTGAATACTGGATGTGAAACCACATGAGATCTTTTGTAATGGAAATAACTTGACACTTTCTTGGGTTATAAAAGAGGCAGTCAAGAAGAATACTCAGTCCAATATAAAAATCAAATAGTGTAAATAATTCTTTACTCCAAAAAAAATCTTTTGATTTCTTTGAGAGTTGCCAGTGGGAATGGGGTAATTTCTGGGAAATGTCACTGTAAAACATCTGAGCTATTTTCTTTGCTCAGTGAATTATTTTCTTTATCTCAACCAACGTCACACTTCCCTTCTCTTACTTTCAAACAGAAGTAAGCAAAACAAAATAAATCCTACATCACATTTTAGGAATCTAAGGTATTTCATTTTCTACAACACAGCTTACAAGTAACAACTTCCTCATTCTAGAAAATAAAAAAAAATGCTTCTTGGATAAGAGTTGCATTCCACCTTGTTCACATTTTCTCTCCAAAACCACAGACCTCTTACTGCCATTCTGGCAACCAGCTTGTCTCAGCTCTGTCCAGTATACACAATGTGACTCGTGCACTTTTCCATGTGGCTGCATCATTACTGAAGGCAATAGTCATAGGAGGAGTGGGGCTTGATTAATGTAGTTGTATCTGTACTTGGCATGCCTTCTTCTGCTTCAGCAAGGCACTGTTATTCACAGTTTTTAATAGTGCTGGTCTGATCTGTCATTGGTGCTAATAATAATAATAATAATTGCTTACACTTTTCTAGACACTCCACAGGTAATGGGGACTCTGTACCATACTGCACCAGAACGCTCACCACACATCAGCTATCAGTGGGGAGGAGAACAGAGTAATGAAGCCAATTCATAGATGGGGATTATTAGGAGGCCATGATTGGTAAGGGCCAATGTTAAATTTGGCCAGGACACCAGGGTTACGTCCCAACTCTTTTCGAGAAACACCCTGGGATTTTTAATGACCACAGAGATTCAGGACCTCGGTTTCACATCTCATCCAAAGGACAGCGCCCATCACTATACTGGAGCATTAGGACCCACATAGACCACAGGGTGAGCACCCGCTGCTGGCTCCACTTACACCTCTTCCAGCAGCAATCTTTGTTTTTCCCAGAAGGTCTCCCATTCAGGTACTGACCAGTCTCACACCTGCTTAACTTCAGTGGGATACCAGTTGTGAGTTGCAGGGTGATTATGGCTGCTGGCAAATGATGGGGTACTGAGTATTTTATAAAAAAGCTTTGACTCTCTGGACTTCTTTTGAAAATTAAAGAAAAAAATTACAATTTTCTGGTGGTATCATTTTGGCGTTACAGTTAAGGGCTAACTGGAAGAGTTCATTACTAGTGCAATGACAGGCTGCAAGAAACCTACAACTGTAAAGATGGAATCAGATTGAAGTTTTCACTTAAAGTTATTTCCAACCCCTCTGCCTGATGTGTTATGTAGTGAGGCTGAGGGTGCGTAATGGCTGCTTCTCATTACCCAGGAGGCCACTGCACATTACTGGTGGATGAAGTTAGTTTGCCTCATTATGTTAAGTGAGTCACTTTTTTTAAAGAAAGCAATATATATATATTTCTTTGCAAAATTATTTAAACCCTTCCTATGGTGTCCCATTTTGTGAAAATATGAAATAATTCAAATACATTTTTAAACAATCTTTTTGAAAAAAACCTGAATGCTCAAACTGAAAACATTTGCCAGCAGCCATATCACCCTGCAACTCACAACTGGCAATCTGCTAACGCTAATCAGGTGTAAGCCTGGTCAGTACCTGGATGGGAGACCTCCTCAGAAAAAGGTTGCTGCTGGAAGAAATGTTAGAAGGGCCAGTAGCTGGCACTCACCCTGTGGTCTGTGTGGATCCTAATGCCTCAGTATAGTGATGGGGGCACTATACTATAAAAAGGTGCTGTCCTTTGCCTGAGACGTAAATCCGAGTGACTCTGTGGTCATTAAAAGTCCCAGGGCGTTTCTTGAAAAGAGTAGGGGTGTTACCCCAGTGTCCTGGCCAAATTTCCCATTGGCCTTTACTAGTCATGTCCTCCTAATAATCCCCATCTATGAATTGTCTTAATTATTCTGTTCTCCTCCCCACTGATAGCTGATGTGTGGGGAGCGTACTGGCGCACTATGGCTGCGGTTGCATCATCTGGGTGGGGCAGCACATTGGTGGTGGTGGAGGGGAGTCCCCATTACCTGTAAAGCACTTTGAGGGGTTTCCAGAAAAGTGCTATAAAAGTGTTAGGAATTATTATTATTTAACATTTAGAGACAGTAGATTACAGCCAATGTCAGCAATTCCTAAAGAGAAAAATCTGCTGATTGCATAAGTATTCAAATCTGTGAATTAAATATTAGGTGGGTTTGTCTACAATTATAGCTGCAAGTTTTTTGGTGTAAGTCTATATCAACTTTTCAAACTGGCCTGCTGTAATTTTCCTGTTTGCTCAAGCACTCTCAAGTTACTTGAGGATTGCTTATGGACAGCAGTTTTGAAGTCTTTTCACAGACTTACAATTCAAGTCAGGACTTTGACTGGACCACTCAGGGACCTTCACTTTCTTGCTGTTAAGCCCCTCCAGTGTAGCTTTGACCTTGTGCTTTTCAATATTGTCCTACTGGACAATACTGTCCTAGTTTAGAGTAGGTAGCAAGTTTTTGTCTAAGATTTCTTTGTTATATCTATGTTCCCATCAGTCCTGACAAGCTTTCCAGTCTCTGCTGACGAGAAACAGAACTATAACATACTGCTGCCACCACCATGCTTGACAGTAGGAATGGTGTTGACTGAGTGATGCACTGTGCCGGTTTTCCATCAGATGTAATGCTTTGCTTTTAGACCACAAAGTTTCATTTTTGTCTTGTCTGACTGCAAAGCCTTTTTCCACATGTTTGCAGTCTTACTTACATGCTTTGTTGCAAACCCCATTGGGAATTTGAGATGGCTTTTCCACTGTGCCATACAGGCCAGCTTTGTGAAGTGACTGGGATATTGTTGTTTCATGCACATTTTCTCCCATCCCAGGCATTCAACTCTGCAGCTCATTCCAAGACACTGTTGGACTCATAAAGTTGCATAGTTGCATCCCTCAACCAGAGCAAAGAGCAGCCAGATTGAGGCAGTGTCTGGGTGGTATGATGCACATTCTACTGCTAAATGTTTGGCTTCACAGTGCTTACAGGGATCTTCTGTGTTTTGTATGTGTTATACCTTTTTCCTGATCTATGTTTTTCTATCACTTTATCTCTGAGTTGCTTTGAAAGCTGCTTGGTCTACACTACTTCACTACCTGACTGACGGACATTATAGAGACAGGTTGTGAATTCATGTGAACCACTGTTACTGGACACAGACAGAGGCCACTCAGCTAATAGTGTGGTGATTCAGCTAAGGTGATTTTGTGCCCTTAAATCAGGTTTGTCTCAGCCAAGGGGTGCAGTATGTATATATGTACTGTACATACAGTATGTAGTCATGACGTTTCCCTTTTCTGTCATATTAATTATCTGTTTACTTGTTTCTTTTTGTTTTTTTATTTGAATGTGTGGTGTAGCATTTGTACAGTATATAGCAAATATTGCTACCTCAAAGTTTCATACCCAGAAGCTTTAAATCAACAAAATATGAAATTGTACAAGCATCTAAATACTTTGGCAAGTCTAAATCCACAGAATTCTAATCAGACATTGGTTCTGGATAACCTGAAAAACATATTATGTCTATATATGCTTCTAAAGTTTAGAAATAACATCAACACTCTGCTTAAAAAAGGTTATTTAAAATAGGGGAAGTGGGACTTACTGTAGAATGGGATTGTATGGGGGTAGGTTGTTGCCTGGCTGTTATTTGTTTCAGCAATGTGAGCAGAAAGAAGCAACAGGCTGTAGATTTTAATCTGATCTCAGGAAAGACCAGCCAAATTCAATGATGTATCTTACCTTTTCTTTTTAAAACTTCTAGGGAGGTAATATTAAAAATGCTTAGAGATAGGGATGCTTATTAGTAATATCATTTCAGACACTGCTAAAAGAAAATTTTAGTTTATTTTCAATATAGTTAGAAGAAGAGTGGATGGAATAATTCTAATTAAATTCAGTGAATTTAATGGACCAGGTAAACCTTGGCAGAGGTGTTAAAAATCTTGAATTAGATCTGTACTTCAAACTTAACACAGAAAGTTCAAAAGCACGAACAGAAGACAATAAAATTAAAATGAAAAGGATTATACACTATAACATACTAAAGCTTTACACTTTATACAGTGCTAAATGTACTGTATTTTGTGTTAGAATTCAACCTGGTGTATTATTTTCTTTCACCCACAGGTGGCAGTGTCTTGCTAGGAAAAGAATACTCTTTTTCCTTGCCAAGTCACAAGCAGTTAACAGAAGTATAGGTATACCCTCTAATTTGGCCTTTCGTATTTCAACATCCCTCATTCTCAGAATTCAGTGCTGGGAATGTGCCAGCTATTCCAGTCTGGTGTACCTCAGAAAGGGCACAGCTAACAAGACTTGCACACACAAAATGAGCCCAAGAAAAGAAACGTATCCTTTAGATGTCTGTAGTGGTGAAGAAACGTTTGGATACTCCTTGCAAATAATGCAATCATAAAACAGGACTTAAGTAAATCACACTTATAGGATTTATTCAAAATTTCAGCAGAACAACTAGTTAAATTAGATTCTTTTTTTAAAAGTAAACTAATTAAACATCAAATCAGCTAAATAAAAAATAAAGAAAACATGCATGCCAAACTAAAAAGGACACATTGTTTTTGAAATGGTCAAAGGGTATGCATAGCCTATGATTTATAAAAGTGTCCAGGCTGTTAGTCATGTTTTAATGGCCAGATTCATGAATGTTGTTTATGCAAATTACAAGCAATGTATTACTTATCTTCAGACATTAAACTGGGATTATGCAGATCATGGTGTTCATGAATGAAAAGGGATGGAAAAATTATGAGGCTAATATAGAACAAAACACTAAAAAATATTGCTTTCTTGGAATTTATTAACTGTACTCTGGGATAGAGAAAGGAACTCAAATTGTTTAAAAACAAGTTAAGAAATATTAAAAGCTGATAAAGTCTTATGAAACAACAGTGTTGGAACACACGTTATGAAATTTCTATGGACGTGCTCAGTTTCAGTCGGATAGAAGCAGCAAGTTGTAGCTGTTTTCCATCAGCAAAGCTGAGGCATCAAGCCATTTGTCTGCCAGTGTGCAATAGACTCCTCTAGTCTGTCAGCAGACTTTCTGGTATCTGGCTCTTTAAGTTAAGATCAAAATCCATCTGGCTTCAAACAGAAGATTCAATTCCCAGTCTTTTCAACAACAAGCTAAGGAAACTAATGTACTTTTCCAGCGAAGAAGTGAAAACTCACACGGAGGCTTTTGGTGAGGGAATACAGTTAATCTTGCAAGCAGGTCGTAGTGGCCTGCAGAGAAGTAACAAATGACAGCAGGGGTAGCTGTCAAAGGAACCCCTATAGGCCAATTTCTCTTATTGTTAGTTCCATCCCAGAAGCACAAGACATTTCTACTATAATGTTTCTATTCAGGATAGGGCAACACAGTAGTTCAAATCCCGGGTTTCTATCTGCGTGTAGTTTGCACGTTCTCCCTGTTTTCGCATAGGTTTCATCCAGGTGCTCCAGTTTCCTCCCAGTCCAAAATCGTACCTCTAGGTTAATTGAATTCTGGGAAAATTGTCCCTGGTGGAGTGTGTGCGTTTGCTTGTATCCGTGTCTCCCCTGCAGTGGACTGGTGTCCCGTCTCGGATATACCCTGCCTTTCCCACATTGCTTGGTGGGATAGATATTCTGGCTCCCCTGCAACTTGAATTGGAAGAAGGAGTTAGAAAATTGATGGATAGATGTTTCTGTACAGAAAGAAGTAAGCTTTGTAAATCTTTGTACAGTGGTACAGTAAAATGTACACTTTTGTAATAAAAAAACTGTATAACCTTGGACAGACATACAGTAGTAAAAAAATCCAAATGAATGAGTGAGGTGCATATGCTAACTGTAAGTATATGTTAGTAAATTGGCAATAATCACATAATCAGCTGTGGCACAATGTTCTGTTAAAACACACTGTATATCCTTTGAACTACAGTATGTTCATGTATGCATATGTAATTTTTCATGGTCTGCTTCTGATTCAAATTCCTAATAAATCAAAAACATAAAATTCCTAAAACATCCACCAATGCCATGCTCATGCTGAAAAGTCATTGCAGTGCTAAATAAGCCATATGAAAATAATTACATGAGTAAAAAATAACTAAAACTTGATACGTTTGTTTTTCTCACTGCAATTGTTCCAAAAACAAGACAGTAAAACTATTCTGTTGGTTGTTCATTATAGTACTGTATATTCCCATTGTTTCTCAAAGAAAACAATGGCAAATGATCTGTTTGCTGTAATGTAAATGTGCATTAATTACACCTATCTACATGATGACATTTGTTTTTTTATTGAATATCCTCACTTCTCCTCTTATCGTGATTCACTACTTGGTCTTGCTCTTGTCTGAAAAAACAGTCATGGTTTGTAGCCACTCTCTGTGAATTATAGTGGAGTCTATGATTTGAACAACATGGCACTGGGCCAATGTGGGTGGAAGACTGCTGGCATTTTGCCTAATACCTCCATGGCGCAGAGTTGTTTTTCTTGTGTCAACTGTTTGTGCAGTCTGAATTGCTGTATTAGGCTATCTGCTTGAGTTTGGCATTATTTGCTGTTTTTCAATAGCTATTTTGTTTTTTTAAACACTGTATAGTTACACCCATCAAGAAAACATTTTTTTTTAAATCGATATACTGTAGTTCCCCGTGACTTAAGCAGATGGGAATATTTAAGACCCACTCAACCTAACAAAGAGACTTTTTTCAGAAAAGTCTAAAGTCTTGATATTTTTTATGATTAATGTTTTTTAGTTAATACAATTCAACATAAAGATTCCCCTTATATACAAACTGGTTCTCTTTACACTTTCCTTTAAAAACAATGCCTAACGAAAGTTAAAAGTTAAAAATACATCTGCTTGAGCTTCCTGAGTAGCCTGAGCAGTAAAGGGGTTTGCCTGGGTGCAGGTGAAGATCTATGATCACAGGTTCAAGCCTGGATCAGGCCCCTAACCACCTGTAACCAGGATTTTCGAAGCAGCAGTGTGTAACTGGCTGATAGAGTGGGGTTGGATGGCCGGGGATCTCTTGACTTTCAGTGATACAGTGACCCCTGGACGCTGTTAGACATGCAGTGTTGTCAGTGAGCAGTGCGCCTCTACTCCAATCTACGCTAATCCTCCAATAAGGGGCTGTGTTGCCTGTGACATGTTAAAGAACAAGCGGGATGGTGGGTATAACAAAAGTGAGCGGTGATTCTATAAATAAAAAACATGGCAGGTGACAAATGTTTTCATATATTTTTAATGAAACCAACCTGACATTTCTCGCATTAACTTTTGAAAGTGCCTTTTTAAAGCCATGTAAAAGCAGGAAGATAAACATTGACAAGAAAAGTCCTAAAGAGACTGAAACAAAAGCCTAAAGAAATAAACATCCGTTGAAAAGAAATAATAGTTTTTATCACCTAAGCATTTTGTTAATATTTATTTGTAAATACAAATATATACAGTAGTTTAATAAAAATGACTTCAAGAATTGGTACTATTACCTTTTTTTTACACAGAACACGAATAAAAATATGTTTGGTTTATTATGATTCTTTGCAGTATGGAGTAATTACATGTTGCCATCATTTATTACTATGGAATATGTTGACATTGATGTATTACTATTACTGTATGAAAAAAAGAATTGGTTATTTAAGACAAAAAACATTGAAAAACACAGACTTACATTACAAAAAAATGATTTCATTATTGTTGGTTTCAACACAAAAAAAATGTGAAATCCCAGTCTAATCACATATTGTGTTTTTTCAACATTTTTCTTCAAATTGATGCTGATAGATTGAAATGATTGCAAATTTAAATTCTTAACTTGTTCTTGTTAGATTTTGCATTAATGCTTTTTGAAGGTAAATTCTTATAATTAAGTGAACATGAGTATGCTTATTAACATGCAGTTGTGACAATATTTAAGGCATGCCAAATTAAAATCTGCAAAACTTTTCAGAATTGAATTTAAGCAGTTAATTAAAAAAGTTCTTCTAAGACTCAGGGGGCGGCTTTTAGCAGGGCATCACTGTCTTTGAGGAATATGATCATGAACTGTTTGGTTTTCTGAGTTATGAGTGCAAAATCAAGTTTCAAAGACAGCAACTAACATAACATATTTGCATTAAAATTAAATTGTGGTTGACTGCTTTGAAAATTGTGTGTATTCTGTCATTTTTTAAACAATGTGAATCTACTCTGCAGCTTGTGATGCAACTTTTCTCTGTCCTCACGCCTGTAATTTGTATGCAGATACTGACTGTTTCAGCATTCAGCTCAGTGCACAATGCCCCAAGAGTTTATACAGCAGATGCTCATGCCAGTGACTGAGACTGAGGAGTCTTCTGGTATTAAAAAATCAGTAATCTTAATCTTCATAAAAATAGAATTCAGCTGTCACAGGGGAGTATGTGACAAGAATTAAAAAATAAATTAGAAAGTAGACAGGCCTTGGTTTGACGCTACCAGCTGTGAACTTGCTCTTTTTGTTACAATGTAGACCATAATCCCTCTCCTCTAATGGTAAGCATGTTTTAATGTTTCCTGAGTTAATTCCTTAAATTCCGCAGTGTGGAACTTTAGCCTGTTTGATTTTCTGTCTTGTAAGTTCCACACACTCGACTTTCATGCTCAAGAGCTTCTTTTGAGGCTCTTTCTGTATTTGAGGTCATCAAAGCTGCCCGCTTCTTTTGAAAACACAAGAGTATTTTTTATCATATATTGCATTTTTTCATTATTCTGTTTTCTAACTGCTTTGTCCAATTCAAGGTCTCAGAGAAGCCAGAGTCTATCCTAGAATGCAATGGGCGCAAGGCAGGATAAACCCTGGGACAGGACACTCCATTGCAGAGCACACACAGACACAGACAGGTACACACACCAGGGGCAATTTTCCGAGGACCGGTAAACTACCAGTATGGTTTTGGACTGTGGGAGGAAACCGAAACAGATAGAGGAAACCAATATGAACACACGGAGAATAAAAACTTCATGCAAGTAGAACTCCCAGAGCTGGAATTGAAACCAGGGCCCAAGCGCTACAAGACTGCAATACTAACCCCTGGAAATTGAAATAGGATTTTTCTCGTACAGAATGATCTTTTCCCTGCTTGGACTGGTGTCCCATCCAGAATGTCTTGCACCATTACTTGCAGAGGAGGCTCTGGCCACTCTGAAATGGAAGAAGTGGTTCGACAATGGATGGATGAGTGAAAAGTGGTCTTTTCCAATAAAAACAGTTTGCCTTGAGTGTTTCTATGATGAATTCTGCCAAATGTATATAGCTTTCATTGGCGTGTCTTAGTGTTAAAGCGAAGGATATTTCAGAATATATTAGAAGCAAGTATGTTTACTTATGTCAGACACTGAAAACCTCAGTGGGTTAAGAACCTGTGAAAAGAATCCTTCTACACACAGATGAAAACACAATTCTACTGTGTGGAGGTCTGTTGTCTTCTCTTCTTCCTCCATAATACTGCAATTGAGATACAACCGCACCGTCAGGTCTTTGTAGCTGACCATCACATACTGTATCAGTGGGATAGAGGACAATTTCCTGAGCATGTGGCATGAACCCAGGAACAATATTTGCACTGAGGTACTGTAGGATGCAGGAGAACCAGCTTGATATCACATAGCCAGGATGTAAATAGAGACTGATGTTGTCTGGTCTAAAAAATACAGCATAACCAGCAGAAAAGAGTTCTATGCTTTAATGTTAAATAAGGATAATCTCTTTTTTTAAAATTTCAGAAAAAAACAGGCATTACACATAACCACAGGTTGCTCTGGATGTACAAAACTGTGGGCGAGTTTGTGTTTAAAGCCAAATATTTCTTGTGGATGAATCAGGACATGTCTGTACCTAAAAATGTTCAATAAACATGGTTTTTAAAACTTATCCCTTGATCAGCAGAAACTTGTGTTTCCTGTTTTTTTATTTCATTTTCTGAGTTCATGATGTGTCAAAAAAGCTATAAACCATTCTCACTGAGAAGGTAATGGAATTAAAAAAATAAGTGAAATACAATTTTAGGCTGAATCATATCATCAAAATATAGCTTTGAGTTATACTCAAAAAGCCATATAAAGTATATTTAGTTATTTCTATCTATACTAAAGTTATTTATTTAGAGAAAAATATGTAAGTTAGTTTCTAGATAAAGGGAGAATCGAGAGACTGTTATGACAGCACACTTGAACACCTTAGAGTCAACATATAATTATTAATTTACTAACAATGTTATTAATGAAGCAGAAAGTGCAAGCATACAGTCGCTGTAGCTGTCTTGAAATACTCAGTAACAGATTACAGCTTCTGTGTAATTTTCATCACATTCTGAAAAAAATGTAATCAAATTGCAGACAATAAGTTAAATCTTGCAATCTATACAATTATTTTTGGACCAGAATTGACTCACAACTATTGTCTTGGAATATGTATTGAATATTATACATCCCATTTCATTCTGTTTCTGAATATACATATTTATAGTGTATTTCTTCTATTTGTAAAGGATTTGTGGGTTTGCAAATATCGTACATCTTTATGTAAATAAAACAACTAATCCCCTTGTTCCCATTTTTTCTCCCATGTTGTTTTCTATGGTTACCTCTGCTCAGCAACGTTTTCTGGGCAGCCATCCATGCTCTGAGAACTCCATGTGCTAATACAATATACTATATATATATACAGTATATGACTGTTTTAGAATTATCATTAACACACATACTAACAGCTTAGTCATTAGCAAAATCTGTACTGGATCACTGTTTTAAAAAGAGCATATCTCTATCTTTAGCTAAATCTATCTTCCATCTTTAACTAATTGCTCGCTCCTTTTGACTTTCAGACTTTTTTCCCTTGCAGCTCCTATTACCAACAGAGCTAGTTTTTCTTACCTTCATCAGTTTTGCCTATACAGTAGCTTCTGCAGAAACATTGACTTAGGTCCCCTGGGGAGTAGTTTTCTCTAAGACTTTGATTTCTACATGCTTGTCATGTCGAGGTTTACTCCCAGGATCGATATCATTCACCACACAGCAAAGTTATAATACTCCTGTACTTATAATAATGCCTGTACTATTCTAGCCCTTATGCAGGTACAGCACCTTCACTTTGCTTCCAATGATAGCCATTCTTACTACATAAACACATGTAGGAACCATGTGTCAACTGTTGATTGGATTTTAATGCATTTGTTATGTTTCTGTTATAATGTACGATATTGTATGTAGAAGAAGTCGTAGTAGGGCTGCACGGTGGTTGGTAGACCTCGTAGTGCTGGGGCCTACGTTACAACTCCTGGGGTGCTATCTGTATGGAGTCTGCATGCTCTCCCCGGGTTTGTGTGGATTTTCTCTGGGTGCTCTGGTTTCCACCCTCACAGTCCAAAGACATACTGGCAGGTTAACTGGTTTCTGGAAAAATTGTTGTGAGTGTGCGTGTTTCTGTGTGCTCTGTGATGGATTGGCATCCCATCCTGGTTTGCTCCTGTTGTTTGCTCAGATAGGCTCCAATAAAATCCAATAAAATTACCAATAAAATCTTATCTGATCTTATCTCCAGTTCCCCCAGACCCTGTATTGGATAAAGGGGTTATAAAATGGATGGATAAGTTGTAATGTGCAGCTAGTTCTAGCAAAGGAGGTGTTTCCCCTTTGATTTCTTTTGTATGTTCTTCAATGAAAACCCTGCACAGAGAGGGCTCTGGCACTCTGATTTACACTGCAGGGACCAACGTGTGCTCGAGACTAGTGGAGAAGAGGAGTGGCACCTCCCATTTACCAG